>NC_047051.1:65135767-66385767 GCF_011762595.2 Tursiops truncatus | reverse complement strand
AAGAGGAATACATATTCTCCAGAGTGTCTGGACTAGGAAATGGATGGGCTAACTAGACGATACTTGGGCTGAACTGCTTTGGGGAAGAGGTAAGTACATGGATGGATACGCATAGGTTGGCTGTATCACGTTGGGGGGCAGTACAGAAGAAATTATATGTATGGAAAAAGAGAATGTGTGTGTGCGCACAAGTGTATGTATGTGTGTATATGTCAGCGTACATGCCTATGCTGGTCAGTCAGGGGCTGGAATGTATCAGGCCTGGAGTCTTTTTTCCGTTGGGAAACTGCCCCTTCCATGTTGCATGCTTTGGGGATTGGACTCTTCCAACTCTGTGTCTCCTTGTCCTCTGTGGGGAGGAAGATCTCCGCGTCTTACTCTTCCGCCATCTTCCTCAACTCCCTCCTTGTCCTCTGGTCACAAGAATAAACGTGCACATGCACTAATTTGTGTTCCTCCACTAGATGTGGCTTAGGGACACTGGGTAAGAGAAAGTCACTCTTTCTGGGGTTGCAAAGACTATATAGAGTGACTCTTGTCATCACACAGAGAGGACTCATATGCGGATGAAGCCATGCAGAGGTTAGCAGGAGTGACACATAGAAAGACAGAGCTCTGATTTTATCATTGAACCCACCCTCCTGGACTTATCCATGCCTGACTTAGCCAAGCTTGGATTTCCGTCACTGAGCTAAAATTTCCCCTTTTTGCTATGGAGGTTTGAGCTAGATTTTTGTCACTTGTTATTCAAGGATCTCTGACTAATAGTATCACTAACATAGCTTCTTAGGAAAGCAAATATATCTGGGCTGGAAAATCAAGGTATGGGACTACATGCTTATCCTTTTGCCGGCAAAGTCTTGATGACAGGGTAGTGCAAGGCCAGTATTTTCATGAGGATTCCAAGTATACTTGGTTCTGTGCATTTCGGAACTAAGGCCCGCAACCACTGCCTGCAACTCATAGGCACATTTTGTCTTTGTGTGGTTATCCAATGTTCCTTAAGCACAGAATTCCCTAGATCTGCTTGAAGTGAAAATTAAAATCATTTTCTACAATTTATCTTCTGTGTCAGAAAACAGGGCCAAGGGCTTTTAAGAACTGGTGCTGCAGTTCCGTGACTGTAGGATGAATGACATCACCCTTCTGGGGATGATTTCATTTATGCCCTTTCTGAATACTCTGAAAGCAAACCCAGCCTTGGGAGAGAGGGAAATACACACACACAGCGCTTGAGGAGCCTTTGTATACGGAAGCCTCTATAAGCTGATTGGCGGGGTCAAGCGGCCACTATTCAGAGGGTGACGAGCTCTGTTATCTGGCTCTCTGCCAGGCAAAATTGCACATGAGAATTTTTCTAGTGAGGCTGTTCCAGTGAGTCCTTCTGGAGAGACTAAGCCCCCCTGTTGTGAGCCCCTAGAACTGTCACGCCAGGAACACACAACAGGAAGTCCCCTCGTCTGCTGTGGGCTCAGACTCCAACCCTCCTGGTGAACTGTACCTCCAGGTACAGTGATACTCACGGGTGAAGGAGGCACTAAAAAGAAAAACAGACCTTATTAAAGCACAACCTTTTGGCTTAAATGAGTGCTTACTACTTTTAATGAACTCCCTGCAAAATCTACTGAACTTTTTTTTCTGGTAGGTATTGCCATGTATTCCAGATGATTTCTTCTCATTAGAAATATTTTACCAAGCAAACACCTAGCTCTGCTCTCAGCTGTCCAGTGATTGGAGATGAGTGCTCTGGTTTCTATGCAGGATCAAGTTAAGGGACTACGCCCAAGGAAATATGAAGCAATGCTTCTGAGCAGAAATGTGAAATGCGAAGTGTGTAGAAAGGCCTTGGGAGAAGAAAAAGGAAATTCTTGTTCATGGAGCTAAGCCTGGAGGAGCCAGTTAAAGTGGGTGACCAGAAATGCATTTACAGTGAGAAGGGTGTGTTATGGGCTGAATCGTGTCCCCTGACCCCATTCATATGTTAAAATCTTGATCTGAAGTATCTTAGAATGTGACTGTATTTGGAGATAGTCTTTAAAGAGGTAATTAACATTGAAGTCATTAGGGTGAACCCTAATCAAATATGATGAGCGTTCTTATAAGGAGAGAACAGGACACAGACACACAGACATACACAGACACATAGGGAAGACCATGTGAGGACACAGGGAGAAAATGGCCAGCCACAAGCCAAGGAGAGAGGCCTCAGAAGAAACCCATCCTGCTGACACCTCGATCTTGGACTTCTAGCTTCCAAAAGACTGTGAGGAAATAAATTTTTGTCGTTTAAGTCACCTAGTCCTTGGTACTTCGTAATGGCATCCCTAGGAAACAAAGGCAGATTGACTTAGAGTGATACTGCTGTGAGGGCTTGCCCTCTGAGCCCCGCACCCACAGAATGATACGTCATTTGCACCATTCTTCAATGGTAGCTGGATCTTTTCCTAGGGCTTTAGATATATTTTCTCGCTGTCACGTCATCCAACTGTGACCAGACATGCTTCTTTATGCTGGTCTTAATTATCTGTCTTCCTCTTTTGTGTCTTCACCTGCTTAACATGTGTAGAAATTTGTTAAGCCTTCTGTTAGTTACTTATCCAAGCTACTCCTATTTCTCTTTAAAGTTCACCAATGGAAGTCCCTTTCTTTAATCTGTACATTTAAATTGCTAATGTGCTACTTGTCTAGCTGTTCTTTATGAAGTGGCATTTGGGGGTGTTTATCTTTTCAACTCAGAAGGAGAAGTGAAGGGACTGATTGTTGAATTCTTGTTTTCGGCTGAGCTTTTCGAGCTCTGCTGAGACTATGAGCTGGCTTAGGGGAAGTCAAACACAAGGGCTCTATATTTGGAGGGGTATGCAAACGTCCTCTGTGGTCCCGAGTATATGTGAGAGCACAATGCATTGCCCAATTCGTGTCTTTAAGTCAACACAAAAGACAAAGAGGGTCAGAGGATGAAAATAATTCCATGGGTTAGAGCATCTCCATGGAGACTAGGAAATGCATAATCTCTATGGAGACCCTCAAAATCTCTCCTTCTCAAATTATAGTAGTGTATGATCTGTTGTAATTGTCACTGAGAGTGGAGGGAAAGTGCCAAGAGGAAGAGGATGAGAGGATAATCCTCTTCTTTCCTTAGTGGAAATCATGGCTAGCGTGGCTCTAATTTTAAGCAATTGGTATTGTAAGATTCTGAAATTAGGATTCTGGGAGACCATGTCACCCAGGGTGGGATGAGGCACGTGAGGCTCGGGTTGTTTATATGCCCAGCGCTGAAGTAGATGTCTGACATAAATTGGCATTCAAAAAATGTGTTACTATCTGAATGAATGTAATGAACAATTGGGCAGGATCTCATCATTAGCTCAGGCCCTGTCAATCATCTCTGCTCTGCTAAAACAAAGGGAGAGGGCTACTGTCAGGGCCATACTGGGTACCGTCTGCATATGACTGAGCGGAGCCAGTAACTCCTGTTTTCTCTTTTCTCTTTCAAGGAGAATGCTGCTCAATTGTATAAATATGGTCAAAGGAGGAAATAAAGTTTAGTTGTGGTGAGGAGATAAACAGGGTATAGGGAAACGGACCAGCTAATGAATGCAAGTCACTGTGTCCAGATAAATCCCATCCCATGGTAACCTACGTGTTCTTAGCCCTACTAGCCTCTGGATACAAAATGGGATTCTGAATACTTTTTATGCCCAGATTATTATGGTTCAATGCCCCCCGTGGCTCCTTCATTGGAAATTAGCCTACTGCAAAGTGGGCCCAAGGGTTCTTTGAGTTTCCTATGGTACTGCCTTAGATCAGTGCCCAGACATTTCTGTCCACTTGTCCTGTTTCTTCCTCATCTTGCTGCCATGTTATTGGCCTGACGGCTGACGCTAAAGAGAGACCTCTTAGCATGATGGTCTCTATTGGATGACTACTGATTTAAAAAAATCATATTTAATTCGAGATAGACACTGTTAAGTCTTGGTGTATATATAGATAGTTCCAGGTTTTTCTCTATTTATTTACACATAAAATTATATATATGTATGTGATATATATTTAAATATAACTTCATACATATGAAGTAGCTTGAGATCAGACTATACATACTGCTTTGTACCCTCCATTTCCTTAACAATATATAATGAAAATATTTTTCCATGTTACTAAATATTGAAGTACATCATTTTAAATGACTGTATGAATATATTATCATTTAAGTAACAATCTCTGTTAGACTTTTAATCTGTTCCCAGTTTTCCCATGACCACAAATATCACCGCATCACATCTTTTTTTATCCATTCTCCTGTACTTCTCGGTTGCTTCCTTACGATATGTTATTGTAAGTAAAATTCCTGGGTTGAAGATGATGAACTTTTAATATTCATGCTCTTGCCTGTTTTGCCATCCATCTCTTTATGTACCCATTTTTTTGGTACACAAAATTTACACAAGCTGGTGAGCTCTTAAGGATCAGGGTTCATGCTTTCTTTAACTTTGTATCTGCCATATTCTCTTCATAGTACTTGGGGGTGGCAGGGCTTCAGGACTCAGTGAAGACAGTGCACCAGTGACAACCATGAAGGTATCTGAAAGCGTCCTGGACGATGCCGCGGGAAAACATGCATATTTCCAAAGGGAAAGCAGGGACTGCGTTTTAGCACCTCGCTCCTTGTCTGATCCAGAGCACACGAGGGCACTCTGAATACAGTGACACTTCATAGAATAAACACTCCTTACTTCGGTGGAGGACTTTTTAGGTTCTTCCAATAGTCTGTGAACTCTCAGGGGCTCATTTTTGTACGTCCAAACTCGCCCAGCCATGGTGCAATGAGGGCATTCATGGGCATGAATGAGATGCCGGGGTCCTAGCAACCTGGGAAGCAGATCACTTCAGTGGCTGCCACTGTTTGTCGTTGTAAATAAAATACTACTTTCTGGAGGCAGCACTGACTCATTCCTTCTTATTTCTTTCCTCTGCAGTTGGAGGAGAGGTGGCTAAAAGGTGGAGGCAGCCGAAAGAGCGGGAGAGGGCCAGGGGTAAGTCTAGACACGGTTTCCTTCCATTGTCTTCCCTTCCTCCTTGCCCCTCCCTCACCCATTTTCCCTTCTCGCTGGTGGACGCCCCCGCCTTGGTCCGGAGCCCAGAGATGGTGGGGTTCAACCCCCCTCGCTTTTTAGCTAAGTTTACAGCTCCTAGCATTCCAAGCGGGGTGTTTTCCAGTAGCCAAAGCACTGGGAATTAACAGCTCTCGGCCTCTCCCCTCCGGCTTTCCTCCTTGGGTTGGCTGGAAACTTCACCCAGACACCGAAGAAGCTCCGCCCCGGTAGTTTTGAACCGGCCACTGGCTGAGGCTCCGCTGGGCACTCTCCCTCCCGAGGTCCCCCTGCCCGAGGCTCTGCCCTCTGGAAGGTCGCCTGGAGCCCGCTGCCCCGGGGCCAGGCGGAGAGGGGTGGGCTGGCGTGAAGGGCAGGAGAGAGGTGGTAGAGTAAGACCTGGTACTCACAGCGCCCTCACCGCCCAGACCCGCTGGGCGCCCGACCGGCCCGTACTTGGGGGGCGGGATGGGCACGTGGCCCACCCCCGGCTCGGACCGGTCCCCGCGCTCCACTGGCCGGGGGGTCGCATCAACTGAGGCCCCCTCCCCGCACCCGTCCGCGCGTCCACCTCCCCGCTCCGCTCCGCCCCGCCCCGGCGGCTGCGAGGCGGTGCAGCCCGCCGGAGACGCGCGGACCTCCACCCGCTCCGGCAGGCTGCGGCGCAGGCGGCGGCGCAGGCGGCTGCGGCCTAGGGCGCCGGGCGGCCGCGAGCCTCCTCCCCCTCCCGGAAGCGCGGGGCGGGGTCCCCGGCCGGGCCGCGGGGGCGGGCGCGGGGGCCGGGCCGGGGCGGGGCGCGCTCCGGGCTCGGCGCTCGCGGGCTCGGCCGGCTGTGCCCGTCCACTCCGGCTCCAGGCGGCCAGCGCTCGGGCCCAGGCCGCCAGGTTCCAGCCAAGCAGCAGCAGCAGTAGCAGCAGCAGCGGCGGCAGCTCGCGGGGAGACCCCGCGCTCCTGGCAACCCCTCCCCAGTGCGGTGCATGGAGACGAGGCCCTCCGCTCGCCCCTGAGCCCGCCGCCCGGCCCGGGACCCGCGGGGGCTGGGGTGGCCTCGGGCTCCGGCCGGCCCCGCCGCCCGAGGGCTGCGCGCGGCCCGCGGGCCTCGTCGCCCGCGCGGATCGCCGCGGCCCGGCCGTCCCGTCCCAGGAAGTGGCCGTCCTGACCGCCATGGCTCACTCCCCGGTGCAGTCGGGCCTGCCCGGCATACAGGTAGGCAGGGACCGGGCCGCCGAGGGGAGGGAGGGATGAGCGGGCCGGGGCGGAAGCGGGGAACTTGGCGGTGTAAACACGGCCCCCCCACCACGCTGCACCTTCCGGGGTCGCGCCGGCCTCCCGCGTCGTGCTGGCAGCGCCCGGGGTGCCCTGCCCAGCGGACACGGGTGCGTGTGTGCAGGGGCCTGGGGGCCGCGGCCCGGAGGCGGCCCTCGCCGGCCGGGAGTCGCGGCGGTCGAGCGGGGGGATGTGGGGCTGCCGGCCGCTGCGCCCTCCTCGCTTCCCTCTCCTCCGGGGCCTCCCGAGCCGCAGGCCCCGCGCCGGCCCATTCCCGGGGAGAAGTGATGTGGAGAAATGCCCTCGGAGGCCCGGCTCGCTCTCAGGGCCCCGGCGCGGGCGGGGGGCGGTGAAGGCCCGGGTTCCCCTCGGCGAGGGGGCGGTAAAGTTGAGGGGCGGGGAGGGCCTCGGTCGCGCCATGGCTAGTCCCGGGCCCGGAGGGCGGAGGAGGAGGCAGGGCGGGGTGGAGGAAGGTGCCACCGCTAGCTCCACTTCCAGCGCGTCTGTTCCGCGCGTTTCCTCCCGGTGCAGATGGAGGGGAAAGTGCGAGCCTTCAACCCTTCTGGAAGAAGGAATCGATGGCACAGCGTGCACTCGAGTGTGGATCCCGGGACTCAGGGCTTTGGCTTGGAGTCTTGATTGGATCCAGCTGAGTTCCTTCCCAGAAATCCTCTCCGTTGCCACTTTGTGGCCTCTTGGCCTCCCAGTGACTTTTTTTGGAGTGGGGTAAAGGGGGAGAAGTTGAATTTCAAATTTACACGGATGCTTTAAGGTTTTTCGCCATCGGGGACTGTTTTTAGCCCTTTGAAAGATAAAACCACTGCCCTTCTTGGCTAATTTGTAATGTTTGTAAGCGCGTAAATGGGGGCAAAATGTTTGGGATTAAAATCTGACGGTACAGCTAGGGAATGTCTTTAAAGTTTGGCTCTCCCGGGTTAGCCGAGTAAGGGAGCAGAGGAGCTTTAAGAAAACAAATACAAGTATCCCAGTGGACTATTTATTTTACAGCGTTCTACGGGCTCATTTTTCTCCCCCCCCCCCCTCACTCTTGAGGGCTGAGAAGTGCAGTATTCGGACCTGGACTCCATAGGAGCCGGGAATCTGCCCCCTCCTTAAAGAGAGAGCATTTCTCTCTTCCTCTCCCTCTAAATCTGAAAAAGAAAACTCGATTTCATTGTTCAGGTTTGATATCTAGAAAAATAAGAACACAGAGTTACCAGAATTGTAACCTCTTTAAAAAAAAATGTTGTAACAGTTAACATTAATAATTTGACGGTGCTTGAAGAAAACTGTCCTTGAATCTCACGTAAAGAGCTGTTAAACTCAACACGCATTTAAAACCTAAGCTTCTGCTGACCGCTAGGTAAAAATCAGATGTGGTTTCTTGGTATTTCCTAAAAATTCCTGCTTTGGTTTGAATTTAGAGACAGGAAGGCAGGGTGAACTGGGTAAAAAATTATTTCTGACCAGTAGAGCAAGAAGGGCCTCTTGTAATGATTAAAAAATACATTTGCTGGGTACTTTCTTTAGACAGACTCTTATGCTGTTAATCAGGTTGTAATCTAGCGCACTTGCCTCACTTAGAGCTTACCATGGAGGTATTCAGCTTTTGTGGAAAGCGAATCAGTTTAAAAAGGTACTTAAAGCCTCGCTGGCTGGTGCCCTGAAGTCAGTATCAGATGGTCACCAGGTGGTGTCTAGTCTCAACACTCCTTTTGTCCTCCCCTTTTAATTTTTTTCTTCAAGAGTGTGGGCCGGAATTCTTAAATCGTGGGAAAAGAAGGTACATTTCTTTTAATAATTGGGCCTCCCAAATGTATTTCCTAGGTAGTGTTACAAGGGAACTGTTTTTATTTTGCTTTCTCAGTGGAAAGGCTGATAAATTTTTGTTGGGTTGAAACAACCAAATTTTCAGCCGTTACAGTTTTAGGGTCGCGAAGGTGGCTTCTGACAGAGTCATCACTGTATTTAAGTGCATCTACACACTGTATGATGATTGTTTTTAGTGTGCCATTTGGGGAAGAACATTCCTTCCCTCTCCCTTCCACTCCCAAAGAAAAACAACCAGCACATTTATTTCCTACTTTGAATCAGCAGCTGTTGCTGCCCAGGGAGGCCTTCCTCAGAGTTGTTGTTGAGGATTAAATTAAAGGCACACCTGCCTCCGACTGCTCTCCAGGCTAAAAGAGGAGGAAAGAAGTACTAACCCTCCTGTGCTGTGTCCCGATACATCCCATAACCTCCCTTTTTTCGTCTCTCATCTCCTGATGAGGGTTCGTAAGGAGTTGGCTTAAAAATTTCAGAAAGACAGCAGAGTGAATTCAGGCAGCCTAGGCAAAGATGCTTAAAAAATAAACCTGAATGACAGCATAATTTCAGTGAAAACATCATTTTCATTGTCTTGCAAATCATTTTTATGCCTCTTGATTCTCATTGGTACTGCTTGAGGCATAGGTGTAATGTATGCCATTTTCTAGACGTGGAAACCAGCAGAGACTGAACTGACCAGGGTGAGATAGTGCCTTACGTGGCAAAGCTGTGATTGGAAACCAGGTCTTTCCTGCCCTCAAGACCCATTCTCTTACTCACCATGCTGTGTTATTGCTTTATTATTACTCTAGCAAACAGTAATGCTTATTTCATTCCAACTTGGGTTTGCTGAAGAAATTAAAATACGGTATTTTATTTGTTCAATCAGCAACCGTTATTGAACACTGTTGTGCCGGGTGCTCGGTGAGGGTTGATGACTGTAAATCTGAGTGAGTTATGAGTGATCCTGTTTAATAACCTTTTCATGAAGGCTGCCAGGGGCCTTTCCTCTTTTTTTTTTAAACCTCCCACCCAGTTTCATATTAGCATGGGGGAAAAAAATAGAAATCATGAACTGAATGTAATAACTACGAATAGACATAAAGAAATTCAGTTGAGTTGTGGATTTAACTACTCCCTGTCCTTCACTGAACATTTGTTGCTTCTCTCGATTTAATTCAGCTTCAGCTGGAGGCAGCAGCATCCATCAGCTTTTAGTTGCATAAGTTGTAATTTAAAAAGAATTAGATTTTGGTTTGTAAGTTTCTATAACGGAATTTTATCAGTCACTTGAAACCTTTTCTGGACCGTGACCCGTGTAAGAAATATATTTTACATCAAGACCTGAAAGTTAACTTTTCCGAAGACAGCCCTAATCCTCACTACTTGTGATGTACTGTTGTGTGATGCATTTTATTAAGAAGAAAAAAAAAGAGCTGCTGCAAAACTAAATTGATTTCACAGCTGACTGAATTACACTAATTTGATATGTAACATGTATGACAGGACCTGAGTTAGTTTAGCATGTTTTGAGGATGTCATGCATGTAAGATATTCTCATATTTGAAAGTACAGACCGTTTACAGGAACAGCTGGAAAACGTAAAGTCTCTACTTTATTAACATCATCTTTGCGTTTCTCTGGCTGCTTGGAGAGACCTTTAGCTGAGAATGCCCCTCTGTGTGGGGAGAGAGAGAGACGTTTAATGGCCAATTTGGGTGAGTTGGGAACTTTTCTCCAGTGCTCTTCCTTACCCTGGGGAAACCTGTGCGCTCTGGGAGGAGAAGACAAACAGAAGGACAGCTGCATTTAATCTTGCCTGAAGAGCTCTGGTACTTTTTCCTCCGCGGGTGTGGACGTTCAGGGTATTTGTGAGGTGGTGGTGCAGCGTTGGACTGGGCGAGGAGCCGCGTCCTTGCCGCGCATTTCCCCAGCAGCCGCGGCAGGTGTAGGTGAGACCCTCCTCCTGGCCGGTGCTCAGGAGGTCAGCAGCCTAGCGAGGGCCGACTGGGGTGCTCTCCCCGAGAAGGTTCAGATGAGCCGGGGAGGGGTGCGCAGAGAGCAGGGCGCAGGGTGCGAGGGCGGACTCGCGGCGCCCAGCCGGGGCCCTGGAGCTGGAGGGGCGGCAGCCGGGGAGGGGGCCTGCGTTCCCCGCCGCCTAGGGCGGCGCACTGTCCGGACGCTGCTTCCTCCGGGCACGTGGTGGGCCAAGGTGGAAGGATGCTGGGAGCGCTGGCTGCTGCTGGGAAGGCGGCGGTGGCTCTCTGGGCGAGAGGCCCCCAGGATGGCGAGAGGAGGAGGCTGAAATGGTGGAAGGGTCTCGTGTCCACCTGCAGTGCAGGTGGACCTTTCAGCAAGGTTGCCTCAAACCTTGTAATGTGAACTCTTAGCCAACATTTTATAGTCCTTATTAGTCTCCTTCACGCCCCTTGCTTTTGACCTTTTCCCATGCTCTATGCTGTAAGGAAAATGAAGACACATTCTCTGTTATTGTTAGTAGCCTATATTTAAGGTGTTTTTTTTTAATACGCATTTCAAGACTTCATATTCCCTCTTCTCTATCACCAAAATTTAACAGTGTTAAGAATTTGTTTTGCTTAAAGTCAGTTTGGGAGGGGGAGGGTCGTCAGAAGATTAAAATAGAAAACACCTTGGAGGAGTCCAGGACACTTTGGTTCTAATCCCGTATCAGGGAATGTTCTTGATAGTATTTCGCGTACAACCAGTGACCTTCAAGTAGAAATTGGTCAGATTAGACTTTTCTAGGCAGCTAACGCAGCACCGTGTCCCGGCGGAGGGTAGTTACGGGCAAGTGGCACCGTTGCTTTCTTGTTCCTTTCTGTCATTTTTGTGGTCATCTTTGAGTTAACTCTTCTGGTGTGTGGAGCCGAGTTTACTTATTTGATGCGACTTGACACAGCTTTTGAGTTGAACAGTTTTTCTAGGACTTTGGTACGAGATGCAGTGTGAGGCGTTTCTGAAGAAATGAGCCTGTTGGTCGTTGTTGCTTCTTCCTAGTGTACTTTACAGCCACACTGAGGCCAGGGTCCAGGAGCCTGAGGATCTTCGGGCCGCGTTGCTCTCTTTTTGGGTGATTTCTCCCTGTGATTCAGAATTGCCTGCTGGGAAACTCCATACCTACAGGAAGTGGACCACACCCAACCCAGTCGTGCTGTGGCTTTTTTTGGTGCTTGGGCTCAGCATTGTTATCATTAATGGAATCTTGCGGCAGGTACGAGCGCAGGAAATAGAAGTGGACTCTTACCCCTCTATTACCACTCAGAGTCAAGCACTGTCATCCGACTGGTCGTTTCCCTGCCGTAAGTCCCGTTTTTTGCAGTGCAATACTTTTCAAACTCTCAGAGCTCAATGCTTTGAGAAAGAGAAAAACTAGAGCTCTTACAGCACCTGGCTCCTGGGGGGATGCCGCGTTTCCTAATCCTAAATGGCTCCCTGGTTTCCAAGATTTAGAGGAGGGAAAATAAGATGAGGTGTACCTTTGCTTGCGACAAGGCATAAAGCATCCCGGTTGTGTGTTACAAAGGCCCTTGGTGTGCAGCCCCCCTGGGGATGGCACTGTCCACTTACAGACCTTCCGTTATATGTTGAGGAGGGTCTTGGTCAATAGAAGGAGCCCTGTTGGTATCTGAATACATTGTGGGAACTTTTGGAGTTTTACATTAATGCTTACCAAATACGTACCCCGTGTTTATCTTCCCGCCAAGTCTCTTCCTGTTTTTAAAAAGACTTTCTGGCCCTAAGATTTGAAAGGACCGTGGAGGTCCACATCCTTTGTCTTCTATTAATTACTTAGGACTTTTGTTTAGTTTTTATTTGCAAAGTTATGCACGTGGTGAGGGTTGTTGGGAGAGAGCAGTTCCTTGCCGTTGGCGTCCATTTCCTCCCCTCACCCCCTCCGAAGGCAGCCCCTTCCATCCCCTTTGCTGTCAGTTGTTGTTGTTACTTCTTTGTTCACAAAGAGCATTTAAAAATCGCTGTTTCTTTTTCCCCTAGTTTCAGGCATTGTCAGTAGACTTTGGACCCTGAAGATGAGGATTTAGTTCTTGTGTCCTTGCCTCCTTCGCTCCCGTGTCCCTCCCCTCCCTGTGCCCAGTGCACTTACGTTGGTGACTTCAGTTAGATTCGTGTGTACATTAATGTGACTGTGGAAACACTAAGCCCAGCCAGCCATGAGTAAACCAGGATTACTTTTCAAATCTTGTTTGGAAGTTTATTTATTTATTTTTTTGGAAATGTAATTGTCTTAGTCTGTTTGGGCTGCTGTTACAAAATGCTGTAGACTGAGTGGCTTAAACAACAAACATTTCTCACAATTTTGGAGGCTTGGAAGCCCAAGATCAAGGCTCTGGCAGATTTTGAGTCTTTTGAGGGCCTGCTTCTGGCTGTGTTCTCACAGGGCAAAGGGGGAGGGGGTGCTCTGGGAGGTCTCCTTATAAGGGCAGCAATCCCAATCCTGAGGGCTCCACCCTCATGACCTGATCACCTCCATCACATTGAGGGTTGGGTCTCACCATATGATTTTGGGGAGGGAGCATAAACATTTACTCTGTAGCAGCATTTATAACTTATTCAACCCCAAACCCGCTGCCAGTTGTTGAAACCTCCTCTTGGGAATTTCAGGTGAGGCACACAGGCTGTCTGTCCATTTCCCTCCTCTGGAGGGAGACTCCTTCCTCTGAGCCTCCTAACTTGTATCGCTGGCATCCCCTCTGCCATCCCTCATCCTCTTTGCCTTCATCTTCGGGATTCCTTGGGCTGCTCTCTCGGGATGGCTTGTTTTCTGCGCCTCCTGCCATCTTTCTTGGTTTCCGTGACTGTGTTGGTGGAGCATATCCTGTAGTGGCCTTCCTGTGAATAGGGTGCATGGGAGATAGGTTTTTTTGAGGTCTTGGGTATCTGCAAGTTTCTTATTTTTGCCTTTCCCCTCGATTGATATTTTGGCATGGCGTTTAGTCATGGGGTGGAAATTATTTCCTTAGAATTGTGACAGCAGCTCCACTGTGTTTTAGTTTGCAGTGTTGCTGTTGAGGAATGCAACGCCACACCGATACTGGAATCTGTGCATGCAAGCTGTTTCATTTTTCCTGAATTTCATAAGATCTGAATTTTTTCTTTGTAATCTGAAGTTTCATCATGATGTGGGTCTTCTTTTATTTTTTGTGACAGGTACTTCATAGGTCCTTAATCAGACAACTCACGTCTTTTTGTTGAATTGTTTCTTTGATTCCCTTCCCTCTCCCATTTCCTGTCTTCACTCTTTCTTAAACCCTTTATTATTTGGATGCTGGACCTTCTGGACTGGTCCTCAAGTATTCTTATCCTTTGAAACCTATTTTCCATCTCTTGTCTTTTCTCCTTGGCCTTCTGGGAGATTGTCTCAACTTTATCTTCCAGCTCTTCCAAAGAGTATTTCATTTCTGCTCTTGTTTTTTTAAATTGTGAGGGCTCTTCTTGATTCTCTGAATGTTGTTGCTTTCTTGTTTCAGTTGAAATATCTGCTTTCATCTCCCTGAGTATGTTAATTGTAGTTATGTTGTTTTTTCCCTCGGAATAGATTCTCTTCCTCCACGGCCCCTTTGCCCCCCTGTTGGTTTTGGTTTCTGTTTTTTGTGGTAGAGGCCACCCTTGAATGTCCACTCATATTTCAGAGTAGGGGACAAGCTGGTTGGAAGTCTGAACCCTGACTGGGGCTTTTTCAACCCCAGTGATGTAGGCGCTTCTGGTGGGCATGAGAGGTGAGGAACGGCTTATGTCAGTTTCTTATCGCCTTTTTTTTTTTTTTTTTTTTCGGTACGTGGGCCTCTCACTGTTGTGGCCTCTCCTGTTGCGCAGCACAGGCTCCGGACGCGCAGGCTCAGCGGCCATGGCTCACGGGCCCAGCCGCTCCGCGGCATGAGGGATCCTCCCGGACCGGGGCACAAACCCGCGTCCCCTCCGCTTGTGGTCCCTCCTCCCACCTGCGGCTCGCTCTGGATGAGGAAAGGCTCTGAGAGCGGGCACAGTGCCCCGTGTAGTTTCTCTCCTGCTCCTGAAACCCTCCATGTTCCTTTGCAGAGAACATGCTTTCAGTTTCCTTTCCTGGGGAGGCACGGGGCAGCTTCCTGGCTGTGGGCAGCGGGCAGGCCATCTGGGTGTTCCACTGCTTCTGCAGGACTTGCAGTCACTGCTCCCCTGGGGATTCGGCAGGGGGGGTGCAGTTGATTCTCTGCTTTCCCTGCCTCGAGCTTAGCATTTGCCATCTTCCCCACCTTTCTTTCCTCCACCCACTTTCCAGCTTCTGGAATTTTCTTGCTGTGGGTGTTCTCTCCCCTCCTGGTACGTGGAGGTTTAAAGCCTTTTTTAAGAAAACCCCCTTTGTACTGTGATTTCAATGGGGTTTCAGGATTGACCAAAGTAGATCTTATGCTCAGCGTGTGCTCTCTACCTGGAAATCACTCTCTTCAATTTATAGATGAATGAACAGAATTTGAATTCCAAGGTCAGGACCGCCCGGTCCGTGGGGTGGGGAGGGACTCCTGAGCCGCGGTCCTCTTCATCACGTGATGCCTTCTGGTTTCTCTCTGTAAGAAAAAGGCAGTGTACACACACCCTCGTTTTCCCATGTGTCTGTCTGTGACCTCCGCCTCCCCGACTTGAATGCTTTCTTCCGCTCTGTCTCTCATTTTCTAGTCTCGGGATTCTGTGGGCACAGAACCGTTTTCAGGGCGCCCCACGGTATCTTGTTGGAGGAACATTTGCTTAAGTTGACTGATGTTTTGGGGGTGCAGCCTTGGTCCGGGATTGAGTGTAGGCTTCCTGGGAAGCTGGCAGCGCTGCCGCCAGGGTGGGTCAGGTGCCCCTGGGGGACCCAGTCTGCACGTGTGTGGGGACCAGGCACCTTGGACTTGGGAATCCCGCGTGTGGCTCGGTGTTGCTCCTCAAACTCTCGCGTTAGTGGGTACGTGGCTCCAAGAGTGTGCTTCCTACTTAGAACAGAGTACCTTTGGAGGTGGAAACGTACAGTGATAGACGAGTGGAAATGAAAGTAATCCAGAACCTGGGGACTGGGTGTTGGTCAGCAGCTATTTTAGGTACAGTTTCCCAGCATCACTTTAAGATCAATTTCAGTGCGGTTGACTCGAAGTTGTTAAATTGCTACCTGAACTCCTGGTGAACTGAGAACCTGCTGTAGAAAGGTCTTGTTTGAGCATTTCTTTCCTGTGTTTGATGCCCTTTCATTGTACCAAACATTTCTTGAGAGGTAATTTAAAAAGAAAAATATATGTAAGTACAAAGAATTGCTCAGCTCCTCAGCAGTTCCTACCAGGAGGCGGGTGGCTTTTTCCTTTGGCTGCGCTGTGTTGCCGGAATAGATAAGTGGGAAAAGTAAGTGGTCCTTGGCGCTCCCATGTTGATGCCCTTAGTGGGAACCTTGTGGGAAGGGAACTAAATTTTACTGCCTCCTTCCGATACAAGGAGGGAGGAGCAGCTTAGCCCTCGGCTAATCCTCGGGGCCTCTGCGGAGGGAAGGGCTGTTAGACCAGTTTTACAGATGAGAAAACTGAGGCTTAATGAAACTAGACCGAGGCTGCCTAAGGCTGCTGCCCTGAGAGCAGAGCCCCGACTCCCTGGCTCTTGGTGCTGGCATTTGTGTTTTCTTCCTCTCTCCACCAGAGTGCCCCCGCCCCCGACGTGGCTGCTGTGTCCTTCATGACCAAATTGTGCCTCCAGCTTCCCTGAGACCAGCCCAGTTCAGGGCTGGTCACTCATGGTATTTTGGTCACTTTTATTTCCATGATTTTGTTTTTTCACGTTTGAAGAAGACTTTGTTCATGTCCCAGTGTTATTCTTTTATTTTTTATTTTTTTTTTTGCGGTACGCGGGCCTCTCCCTGTTGTGGCCTCTCCCGTTGCAGAGCACAGGCTCCAGACGCGCAGGCTCAGTGGCCATGGCTCACGGGCCCAGCCGCTCCGCGGCATGTGGGATCTTCCCGGACGGGGTCATGAACCCGTGTCCCCTGCATCGGCAGGCGGACTCTCAACCACTGCGCCACCAGGAAAGCCCCCCGGTGTTATTCTTAATTGACTTCCTGGAATTTAGGATTGTGGGAGTAGGGGGAGTTGACTGGTCCCTGTTCTGTTTCTCGTCGTTGTCTCTGCTGAGCCCTCATGCTGCCCTTGGGGAGGGATGGCAGCCTTTGACTTCTGTTTGTTACCTCTCAGGTGTTGCCCAGGTTGTTTTGAACTGTGCAGAAATAGTAACTGAAAAAAGTACACTATAATCTAACAGTGCTTTTGAGACTTCAGCGTTTATGCTCATCAGTGACTTGGAGGGCTTGGTGGAGTTTGCATCTCTAACAAGTTGCCAGGTGTGTGGCTGCCTCAGGGACCACACTTTGAGAACCGCTGCACTGCAAAATTAAAAATCCTTAAATCCCTGTTGCTCCCCCTGGGAGCACCATACAGCGGTGCCCATTTGAAGAGCAGCTCAGTGGAAAGTCATGGAAAGTCAGTGCTTGCGACTCAGGGCGTGTATTTCAGAGCTTGACTTCGGAACCACAGGTCCAACTTTGAAAATTGAATAGGCTTTTTAATTGAAAGAATTGTTAGAATTTTTACTATGGTAGCATGTATTGCACACCTGTTAGGGGGCAGAGGAGGATGTGTGCTCCATGTCTTTTTGACTTTGGAACCTTATTTTTTAAGAAATGCAGCTCTCAGAACTAGCCTTCATGGTTCTCTTGGAAAACCCTGAACCAGGACAGAAGCCCTGAACCTGAAGCTCCTCCACAGCGTTGCCAGGACCATCTCTCAGCTGTTTCCATCATGTCACTCCCTGCTTAGAAACCTGTGGTGGCTTCCTGACCAAACATAAGCTCCAGCTCAGCACTAAGGGCCTCGTGTTCCTACCCGGCCTCTTGTGCGCTGCGTTCCCACCCCCTCGCCCCGGGGAGAGCCTGCCTGCCCCGCAGGGTTGCCCCAGAGTCCTCTGCCCAGTAACCCCTGGTGAGCCGTTAGTATTTGTGTTCTGTTGCCTTTTTTTTCTTAATTGGATTGTAAAGGCAGACCTTCAGGGAAGGTCCCCACCATCAGTCGGTCCAGCTCCCCCGTGATGCTAGGCCCGTGAGGAACACCTGCTGGTGGAGGGAGGGGACAGCTAGGAAACGAGTGGCCTCCTTGGGGCAAAATCGATTTTCTTTTCTCGTAGTTGTTCCGCTTAGCACTTAACTGAAGATGTACATGTGTCTCTGAACTGAGAATACTATTGCGGACCAATAGTCTTTTTAATGTTTGGGTTGTCAGAGATTTTGTGCTTTTATGTATAAATAGTTGATTTGTTTTTTTTTTTTTTTGCGGTACGCGGGCCTCTCACTGTTGTGGCCTCTCCCGTTGCAGAGCACAGGCTCCGGACGCGCAGGCTCAGCGGCCGTGGCTCACGGGCCCAGCCGCTCCGCGGCATGTGGGATCTTCCCGGACCGGGGCACGAACCTGTGTCCCCTGCATCGGCAGGCGGACTCTCAACCACTGCACCACCAGGGAAGCCCAGGGAGACTTTTTTTTTTTTTTAAGTGTGTTGTAATTTTTTTGCAGTTCGCTGTATGGCTTTTTCCAGTATAAGGGTAGATGGCGTATTAAGCAGACTTAGGGGATGGACTGTGTCTGGAAAGGTAGTTATGAGGTTTGGGCTCTTCTCTCTCCTTTGTTAATAAAGAATTTGAAGTGTTTGTAAAAACCCCTGTTTGTGTCATTCAGAATGCCTTCCTCCCAATTGTCTTCTTTAAGAAAAAATGAAGTGCTTACATGAAGTGAAACTGCTTGCGCTTCCTGGCCTGGGGACACAGGCTGCCTGTGTTTATCTGTGCAGCAGGCAGGATGTGATGGGATCTGTACACCTGACAGTGGTGGAGGTCTCAGGCCACCCTCCGCAGCGGGCCTGGGGCTGTTACCGCCAGCAGCGTGAACCTGTGGCCCTGGCTATTGCGGGATGGAACTCCATTTCCCCATACTGTGAAGCAGTCATAGTTGAAAGTGATCACATGGTTTAAAATAGTTTTTAATGGAAAAGCAGGTTTCCCAGGGATCTACATATTCTCTTTCTCTTGGATGAATTACTGCTTATGTGAAGCAAAGTGCTTCTTGAGAGGAGGCCTTCACAGCCTTTCTCCCAAAATAAATAAGTAAATATTCATATATGTGTGTGCATCTAAAATGTTTTATTTTTTTATTTCTCTTATATTTCCAAAAGGAACAAAACCCTCAAGGTTCTGAAAATTAATTGTTATGAAGGTAGTAAAATACTTTTAAGCCTTTTTATTTATTAAGTTGCAAATTATTCTTTTTTTTAGATTTATTTTTATTTATTTATCTTTGGCTGCGTTGGGTCTTCGTTGCTGCTTGCGGGCTTTCTCTAGTTGCTGCGAGCGGGGGCTACTCTTCTTTGTGGTGCGTGGGCTTCTCATCACGGTGGCTTCTCTTATTGCAGAGCACGGGCTCTAGGCGCGCGGTCTTCAGTAGTTGTGGCACGCTGGCTCAGTACTTGTGGCTCGCGGGCTCTAGAGCACAGGCTCAGTAGTTGTGGCGCACGGGCTTAGTTGTGGCGCACGGGCTTAGTTGCTCCGCGGCATGTGGGATCCTCCTACACCAGGGCTCGAACCCGTGTCCCCTGCATTGGCAGGCGGATTCTTAACTACTGCGCCACCAGGGAAGTCCTTAAGCCTTTTTAAAATGGTAAAATTCTCAATGTTTTTATACCTAGTCTGTTGCATAGATTATTTCTTAATATGTTAGCTACAGCCACTAAACAAGGCGGTTTTTGAAATTCCACAAAAATGATCCCTCTCTTGATTCGTCCTCATGCATCAGAGCAGCGGTGATCCCTCTCGTTCCAGTCGGGGGCTGTGTGCCGCGAAGGCCCTTTGAGGGAGGGCTTCTGGGTGCTTGTCTCCTGCAGAGTTGGAGCTCCCTCCCCAGACTGGCCATGTTGTCTACACATAGCCTTGTAAAAGACAGTGTGAAGTGGGGGTCTGAAGATGGGTGCTGAAATGGAAAAACACCCTTCAGTCCATCCGCCACTAAACTGTTTTTAAAGCACAAGCGTCTGTAATCCCACTACTTGAATAGAGCTGTTTTCCAGGCATTGTTTCCTACATTGTTTTCCACTCAGAATTGGATGGTAAATATCGTCCCCCATTTTCACGAAATTTCCTTGTGATGATTTTTTTATTTTTTTTTTTGCGGTATGCGGGCCTCTTACTGTTGTGGCCTCTCCCGTCGTGGAGCGCAGGCTCAGCGGCCATGGCTCACAGGCCCAGCTGCTCCACGGCATGTGGGATCTTCCCGGACCGGGGCACGAACCTGTGTCCCCTGCATCGGCAGGCAGATTCTCAACCACGGCGCCACCAGGGAAGCCCTGCGATGATTTTATTGGCATTTCTGGCTCACCTCTTTGGGGTAAGGCATGCCCCATCCTTGGGACACGGAGTTCTAGTCAGAGCACATTCCTGTTTGGTTCTGCTGGTTAGATAGAATTACCTTGCTGCTTTCATTTTGCCTTTGGAGAAGGAAAAATTAGCCCTCCTTCTCCTCCCACAACAGTGTTACTGGAAAGCACTGTGGTGGTTATTTCATGAGTGTCTGTAGGTGATTGCCTCACTGACGTCAGTAAGCCAGACACTCACCAAGGGGTATTACATATTCATGCTGGGCCCCTTGCCCCTGCAGCAGTTGTGTCCTAAACAGAGGACCCTATGTGTGCATGGGGGCCCACAGAGACTCTGCTTGTGTACACATGTGTTCATGTGAGCATTAATTCAGAACCACAGGACCACTCCTTTCCGGGCTTCTCTCTGCGGTGGATGGAACAAGTGGAACGGAGGGAATCCTGCCTGGCTGGATTGTGTTCTTCAGATGAATATTTCGTATACGTGATCAACATTCCAGTTTTAAAATAGTTTATATCCTGCATGTCTCTTTTTAGTCTTTGATTTAATGAAAAGTTGTAGAAGATGTAGAAATTCACGGGACAATAACAGGTGCAAATACGGTGACTTAAAATTACTGCTGTGAATGAACATTCTGGCTCCCCGCACCAAGAGGATGGGTGTGCTTTTTACCCATTTGATAGTGGATGCGTTCTGAGTGACGGGGCTGTAGTCACTGAAATCACACATATCACTTGTACCGTGTTTTCTTCCCGCCCAAGGCGCACATGTTAGCGAGGGTCTGCGGGCGGTGGTGGTGCCCGTGCTAACCACGGGCGCCTGGCTTCGGGGACTGGGGCTCCGAATAGCCCCGCATCACTTCAGGTTTTCCTGCCACGTGGATTCAGATCAGTTTAGACCTCCCCTCCGAGGGAGTCATGAAAAACTCTTGGTTTTTGGAGACTTTGGGTTTAGGGGCGTGGACCTCTGCTGCTGCCCTTCTACCACATATATTTGATGAATGGAAAAACTTAAGGAGAAATACAAGGCAGTAGTATGAAAGTAGAGCATTACTGAATTTTTCTAGAACCGTTTTGCTTTTTTTCTTTATTCAAATTAAAGCAATTTTTTCTTTATTGTGTGACTGATTGCCTTTAGTTATTTAAGTCTTACAAGAGTGATCATGGAAAGGGAAACTTGTCGCATAAGAGTACAATGAAAGAAAAAGAGGACGTGTTGTCAGACTTCGAAAAGATCTTTGCTATTTTAAGCTGAAATACTAGGTAGTGATGTAGTCAGTGTGGCCATTTATTTTATAAAACAAAAATTAATAAGGGATTTATTAATGTTTTTATTTGTAATCTATTTTCATGATCACCACTGATACAGTTTGATGCAAAAAGAAGCAGATGTTTTCATGTGTCAGAAATAAAGTTTAAACTATGGGCAGTTCCCAAGTACATTTCAGATTTCACTTGTAAGTGTGTGGGTTAGAAGTCCCACACATTTTCTTACAGAAATGAATTTATAAATGGTGATTAAGTGCTGAGGCTAACTTAGAAAAGCCTAACTGAACTATGACTTCCTGGTTCTGAAGGCAGGAAGCTAGTTAGTATAAGAGAGTTGGAGAAGAAGGAAGACTTGACTTTTCTTGGTGCAGAACTGGTCCCGTGCAACATTTCTGAGTTCAGATTGGTCTCCTGTACTGTGCTGCGCCTCACTGTTACCACCAGTATCTTTGTTCTTCATCCTTTAATGCCTTCCTGATACTGCAGCTCTGGTGTGAGTCCCTCTTTGCTACATTGAGAAGTTCTCAATGAAAATTCCTATTCTTCATTTTAAAATTGATTTTAGGTAGATGTTGGAAAAGCATTTATACTAGTTCATAAAAGTAGCAGTCTTAGAGGAAGAAAGAATGTGTGTTGATCTAAATAGATATCTAATAGGTAGAATATTAGGCAGTGAAAAATTGATGGCATGATACAGGAATGACGTTGAGGGCCGTAGAGGGATTTGCCATGTGTTGGACACTGTGCTGGCATTGGGATTAGGAAGATAAATGATAACCCTGTGTTCAGGAGGCTTACAGTCTAAGAGCAGAGGCATGTGTGTAAACATACTTCTCTCTGGGATAAATGCAGTTGTAGAAGGAAGTATAAGGCTCAGAAGAAACACAAGAGGAAGGAGTAATTATATCGTGAGGTGGCAGTTTGAACCTCAATAAAGGAAATGATGCCTGAGCTCTTTTTTTATTTAAAAAGGCAGAAGGAATCCAGACAATAGAATGTTCAAAAGCGTGAGAGTTTTTGTTTTGTTTTGTTTTTTATTAAATAGCACAGAGTGTTTGGAAAAGTGCAAGGGATTCAGTTTTGCTGGACTTTAAGGAAAAAGGAGAACAAGAGAGATGAAGTTGAAGAGGTAGTTGGGGACCAGCTCATAAAGGACAATGCTGACTGGTTTGGGCTTCAGCCTGTTAGGTGATGCAAAATTCCCAGGAATGTTTGCAGTGGCAGAATGAGACCAATTTTGTTGTGAAAGTTTGGCACTTGGACTGGAGAGGGCAGAGGCTGGTCCCTCAGGTAGGAGACCACTGATGCGGGACTGGACGGAGGCATCGGTGGCTGGATGGGATTCAAGAGGGAGTCCTGGGCAGAATGGGCCAGCTGGGCGAAGAGGGTGATGGAGGGAAGGAGGAATCCTAAGATGGGATCTGGCCTGGGTGTGTGGGTGAATGAATCATGGGGCCACTGATTGGCACAGATGATGAAGAACCTACACAGATAAGGAGTTCTGTTCAGATGCCTGGAATGTAGGTGGAGGAAAGGAATAGGTGGTTACATGCCTGGGTCTGGAGCTTGGGGGAAGAGTCCAGGCTAGGGACCGAGGCTGGTGATTTATGAATCAGGTCATCAGGGGGTGGTTAGCAATACGAGAACGGGTGTGAGCACCGTGGGGAGGGTGATTGGAAAGGGAGGAGCCCGAGTTCCCGATCTCACAGGCACCTGGGTGCTCCACCTGCTTCAGTTGTTATCCACTGTGAGGCCTTCTACTCTGAACTCTTCTGTCACAGCGTCAGGGATTTCCACCCCTGGCCCCAGGGTGGGTGGATGGGCCGGGAGAGGCGCTGTGTGGCTGTTATCAGTGGGAGCAGTTCATGAGCTGATTGCCCAGAAGTCGAGAGCAGCTTGTTGTTTCTTGGGTGATGGGAGTTTTATTAGATAAGTCATATGCCAGAGTTCCAAATACCTAGTATATACTTAATTTTGACCCTGACGCTCTTTAATGTGTAGTTTAGTGAATGTCATGCCTGAAGTAAGTAACTTTTGAATGAACTGGGTAGCAGAATTTAACAAGGATGTTGTTCAGACGTCTTAGCGTTTGGTTACACGGGCAAAAATTGCTGTAGAAGCCTCTAGTTAACTCTAAACCAGGCAGGCTTTCGTTTTACCCCACATGCGTGGTGCTAGGGTTCCTGGGGTGCTTCTTACCGGCCTGGTGTGCCCTGGAGAGTAATCAGGAAAAATGAAAGCCATGTTGGGGATGGGTTGTTTGGGGATTATGTTATTAAAATAATTTTCTTCAATATTTGTACAGTTGAAGCATCCTAAAATGCCAGTTTTAAACGAGAAGGGGACTTTGGAGTTGGATCTATCTAGTTGGTTCAGTTTAATCTCTTAAGAAGCACGATGTTTTAGAATACTTGGGGGTCTGGAGATGTCAATTTATAAAACTTGGCAGGTTAAATCAGAACTCCTGATTTATTACAGTTTTAGCCAGAGGTAATTTTAATAATTAAAGTGAAATGGCCCATTTAAAAATTCTGTAAAGAGTAGTGGGTACTAAGTGTTTTGGGGAAGTATGGGCTCTTTGGGGGAGTGGGTGACTGGAACAATGAAGATACTCATTTTTAAAAATAGACTTTATTTTTTAGAGCAGTTTCGGGTCACAAAAAGAATTGAGTGGAAGATGCAGAGATTTTCCCAGGTACTCTCTGCTGCCCGTCACTGTCCTGCCCCAGATTATATTTTTTATGAGGGATGGCCCTCCATTGACACATCATTATCACCCGAAGTCCATAGTTTATGTTAGGGTTCACTGCTGTTGTGCATTCTGTGGGTTTTCATAAATGTATAAGGACATGTGTCCACCCTTCTAGTATCATGCAGAATAGTTTCACTGCCCTAAAAATAAAGGAGGGTGTTTTTAAAGCATGTCGTTTGGATTCTGCTGAAATATTGTTCCGTGAATATGTGCCATTTTTTCCTCCTTAGCTTCTGCAATCCTGAGCTCGGTTTGGTCCTCAGGGTCTCAGTCCCTTGCCACAATTCCAGTTCCTGTGGGAGGCTGTTGGGGATTTTAAGAAGGGAAAATACCACATGGTGCCCCCCCGTAAAGATTCCTTCTAAAAATTGAGCTGTTACAAATTTTAATTTATTTAAAATATTATAGAAGTAGTATACAACTAATGGTAAAAAAAAAAATCAAACAGTGCAGAACTGTATGATTTTATTCCCCAGGGGTAACTAATGTTGAAGGCGAGGAGTCTGTGGTTGCCTTAATTGCAAAGGATTGTTCACCGTCTTGCATTTAGAACTGAAGGGAAGGCTGGGAATTCCATTTGATGTTTTTTTCTTCCCTTTCACAGCAGTTCCATCAGAAATGTCACTAACCTCTAACCAAGACCCTTTAAGCAGTCCAATTTCTACCAGCACTTAAGTGCTTTTAATACTCCTGATGAGCCATGATGCTCATTCTTCAGCCAACAGAGACTTAGTGGATGTCTGCTGTGCTTAATGCACCGTGCTCGGGGCTGGGCAAGGGGGTGAGCTGCGCCTGCTGTCCTTAATGTGCTTACAGCCTGGCACTGGCAGACTCTGGCGAGTGCTGGTGGTACAGGGTGATATTAACCAAAAAGTGGGTGAAAGAAAGGAAGCCCTCCTGGAGGAGGTGGCATGTGGGTGTGTATTTGAGAAGTTCTTTAAGGGGCTCTAGTGGGTAAAGGGCACTCCAGGCAGAAGAGATCTGTTCCTAGAATTGGCTGAAGTTTGGGGTGACTGGTGTACATGAGTAAGGTTACGGTTTTTCCTTCCCCTCCTCCTTCCTGAGATAATGGGGAAGAGAAAGTATGGGAAAGCTTTTTGTTTGGAGTATGATAAACGTGCTGAAAAAGGAAGAGGAAATATGATGGGGGTTTCCATCAGGTGGTGTCTCCTTCACGGATTGGATAATCCAGATCAACCCTGAAGTGGCCTAGGTGGCTTCTTAGCTTCTTTCTGATGTGCTTGGGGAACAGATAATAAGGAGAGATTGGAAATCTGGGTGGGCTTGAGATTTACCGGCTGGTCACAGTATTCTGTATGTCTCTTTTTAAAACGTTGAGCTTAATCTTCACTCCTGATTCCGAAGACAGGTTTGTTTGTTTTCTTTTTTTTTAAATTGGGTTGAATACACTTGAAGCACAGTAGACAGTATATATGGTTTCGTTTTCTTTTGCATACTTAGAATTGGGCCTCTAGAACGAAACAATAGTTTTTACAAAAACGACTTGCAAATTAGTGATTTTACCTTTGAGCCAAGAGCTCTGGGGCTTCTCTCATCCAGGAAAAGGGTGGCTGTGGCCGTGAACCTTCCTGGGAGGCCAGGGTATTAGGAAGTTCAGTTGGACTCGGGTGATGGTTACTGGTGGTTTGTCTTTTCGGAAGACAAAACTATAGGGGGGGGGCTGCTCCTGTTTTAAGGGGGAAAAACAAAAAGAGGCAGAAGAAACAAGCTTTTACCTTCTCTGAAGCGTTATCTTAGTTGGTAACAACTGACAGTGATGTTTCACGAGTTAGGATGAAAGCCCCTTTGTGGAAGATGGAATCTGGCTGTCATGGGGGACCCTGCAGCATTACAGCTCTAGCCACTGTAAATAAATGTGTGAATGTGTTAACTGAGTGAGATTCCTGTAGAAAAGTCAGGTCATTAAATGAAAGAGTTGTAAGATGTGACAACCTGCTCTGAGGTCACACCGAGCAGAGGCAGGCAGGGAAGAGGTGGGTGGCCTTAGGCTGATGGAGGAAGTTGCTGAGCTTAGCTGACGGTTCGCTGACTGTATTTCAGAAGGTTGCGCAAAAAATTCTTTTCACCGAGACCTTTGTGTTTCGCAGCGTGTGTTATCTATGGTCTCAGGATGGAGTCACCAGGGAGGTTGTATTAGCAGCAGCCCGATTGCAGAGGCCTCTGCATCAGGACCACTGTGGTCCTAGCCCGGGGTCACGACTTGGATAAGGATGCACCTTGAAGGTCATATAGTAGATTAAGTGGTTCATTCGTTTTTCCTAGAGAAAGATGTGGTATGAGGGAGAACAGTGATGGGTGTGTGTGGTCAGGTGTGGGATTTGAGGATGAAGCCTTGAGATGGGTCAGCTCCTTGACACTTGCATGATTTATCTATCCACATGCAGCCGTTAGCTGAAATTTACCGTGTGCCACTTGTCTGCATTTCAACTACTACTGCATGTAACTCGGCAGTTGTGACTCAGAAGAAGAATGCAGCTAAGGCTTCTGATCAGACTGTAATGGGAACATGGGATCATTTGTCATGTACCAGTTTTGTTTTTTTTTTTTTTTGCGGTATGTGGACCTCTCACTGTTGTGGCCTCTCCCGTTGCAGAGCACAGGCTCCGGACGCGTAGGCTCAGTGGCCATGGCTCACGGGCCTAGCCGCTCCGCGACATGTGGGATCTTCCCGGACCAGGGCACGAACCCGTGTCCCCTACATCGGCAGGCGGACTCTCAACCACTGCGCCACCAGGGAAGCCCTATGTACCAGTTTTAAAAAGTTAATTTTCATATTTTATTCTCAGGAAAACTATAGTATGTATGCGTTTTTTTTGTCCTTTTACAGATGAGTAAACCAAGTCCTAGAGAAACAACTAGTAGGAGGAGGTGGATTTGAACCCACACGCATCTGGCTGCAGGTGCCACGTTCTTTTCTTCACACTATGCCAGGTTCTCCAGTGGCTTTACATACTGGAGTCAAGAATTAGGGTTTCAGTTGAGTTCTCAAGGGGGAAGGGACGGACTGGTGACCCAACCCCATAAGTGACATCACTTCCCTGAGGGTTTAGCAGCAGATAGTTCAGTATGGATAGGAACTACAGCTGCGGGTTGGTTCACTGGAGTATTTGATCACATGGCTGATTGAGGCTGTGATGCTGACGTCTAGAAAAGGTTACTGCTTGTATATGTTGTGCTTTCTTTCAGTTTGTTCAGTTGGTCAGAAAGAGTTGGTAATAAGGCCAAGGTTATTGGGTTGATCGCTGAACAGAACTGGGGGCCTTGCAGAGAAAACGGTGATTGGCAGTTAAAGGTGACACCTCCTGACCTTCCCCTGCACCACCCTCGCGACATCCATGCCCTTTCGAGAGTCAGCAGACGAGAGGTGTCTTGGTTACAAATACTGGGAAAACAACTCACAGTCAGCACCCTGGTGAAATTTTTTATCTGCATCTTTTAAATTTTTTTAATGTAAAAAAATGGTGCCTTAAAACAGGTATGGGAAGAAGGAACGCTGAGGCGTTAGAGGGCCCCAGAGATGAAGGGGTGAATAACTCTGAGAAGGTTCACGTGACAAACACAAAGAGTTAATGTGCTGTGTCAGTTTTTAGTGGAGAAAAATCCATCTTCTTGGCTCTTCTGAGCGTGTTGCTTGGTTCTCGATGCCCTTTTTGAAGTGAGAAATGGGACTTAACTTTCCAGGTGGAGGTTTTGCCACCTGCATTTGTAGGAGTGGAGATAAGAGGGCCCGTTTGGGTGATAATTGGGAAGGTGAGCAGCCAGCCTGCTTATCTTCGGGTTGGTTGGAAGGAGGCCTGGTGGCAGGACAGCGGGCAGTCCCGAGGTGGCTGAGGCCTCTGCTGCCTCTGATAAGCGCTTGAATTGGCCGGTGAACGGGAGCCAGCCTCTCCGTTCACCGTATTCTTGGCAGAATTGGTCACCTTATGGCTATAGTGTCCATATCACCTAAGCTTTTTGACAGGTCTGATAATTTCATCATTAAAAAAAAAAATCCCAAATAAAAAGTCTTCTAAAATGAGTTACTCAAATGCTATTTGAGTTTTGTGACATGATGGAAAGAAAGGAAGGTCTTTGACAGTGAAGGGAGGGGGTCTTTTCATTTATGAGTCTGGCCACTTGAGATCTGCCTGGACTGGTAGGGGACACACCTGACGGGAGAACAGTGTCTTCAGGGAGATGGTGATCAGTGCCACGTGCAGGCTCTAAAAGGGCCTTAATCAGGGTCTGTTGTGGAAGGTGAATCGGCTCATCAGCTGGACCCCTGCATCCTCCTCAGCCTCGGCTTCGTGATCATGTGTCTTGTCACGTCTTTGTCTTGTTCTTTGCCTGCAAGTGGGAAGCCACATGTAGTTAAATGTGCTGTCTTTTAAACGGAACGATCTCATTTAACGTAATTTATTTCTGTTCTTATTCTTCAGTGAAACCTAGAATGGCAAAGATTTTAAGAGGAGTGCTGAATTACATCTCCATCTCTTGAGAAATTCCCATGAACTCCCAATTTCTTTAAACTTTCATGTTTCCTGTTTAGCTTCAGAAAAAAAAATCACATGGGTTTAAAAATAAATGCAGATATGGCAGGAGTTACGTCTTCTTGAGATTTGTCAGATGATTTATCTTTTTTAGTCTTTTGTTTATTGGTTCTCCTTATGGAGAGAATTGTTTAAAAGTAATGCAGTAATTACAGTGTTTGGTATAATATAATTCAGGATGTTTAATCTAATATAGAAGGACATTTGCTGCTTTTAGCTTTTTTATTGTAATAGATTGGTTTAGGGTAATGGATCAGAGAGGTCCGATAACTGCTCTTCTGTAGCCAGAATGGTTTGACCCAAGAATTCTGGACTGTAAACTGAAAATCTCCTTCGTGAACCTAGGCCTGGCGTTTGTTGATCTTTTGGTATATATGTGTGTCTGTTCATTAAAAATGGAAATGCTGTAGTTCTGCCTTACCTAGTAAATTTGCAAAATAAGCTCATTTTAAACAGTTGGGACAATGCAGAAAAACAGATGAAAAAAATAGATAACCACTGTTGATATTTTAGTGTACATCCTTCCCAAGTTTTTTCCTGTGAATGTATATGACTTGCTTCTCCTCCCCCGCCCCACACAAACACAACAAAAATGGAATTATTCTCTAGGTACTGCTCTGTAATGCGCTCTTCTTTCTTAAACATTGAGATTCTTTTCCATGTCAGTAAATCAACGTTATTTTGAGTGGCTGCTTGGTATTTCATTGTATGGCTGCAGGGTAATTTCTGTAATTAGTTGATGTCTGCTTAGGTAATTTGCAGCTTGAAAAGAAATTATGGTAATCTCCAATGAATATATGAATCTTTCCGCTCGTCTAATTATTTCCTTAGGATAAACCAGAAGAAGTGAGATTTTTTGCTATTTCCTTTTATCCATTTTTAGGTATAATACATATGTATATATGGAATCGTCTTTGCTTCCACATCTGGCATCTTCTGTGTTCCCGTTTATCTTTTTAGTTTTTCCATTTTTACATGATTTTTTGTTCCGTCATTGTTTTCAGCAGTGTCTTGTCTACTTTTTGCTGCTTTTAATGCGATATTTATTTTGGTAATGATTTTTATTATCTTTGTCTCCAACCATGTTGATCCTTTTTTGAGATTTTTAAAAATGAGAGTCCCAGTTTTAATTTTATCGAGTCAAGAAAAATATTTGTCTGAAGTGTTTCCCCCTCCCTTGGAAATTCCTCTGACGTACCATTTTCCTTCTGCCTTTTGCGTATTGTATTTTTTCACTGTCCCTTTCCTTTGAGAGGCATCTCTGCATGCCTGTGTGGGGCTTCCTCTGGCTTAGCAGGTGTCCTGGAGGGACAGTTCCGTCTGTCCTGCAGGCTGCCCAGCACCAGGGCAGGGACCCCTGTGCCTCTGTCCTGCACCCCTGCCTGCCACCATCCTCTACCCCGCTCGCTCTTCCTTTGGGTGACTCAGCGATCTACTTGTTTGATTGTAGATGGACTTTTTTTCTGATTTTCATTTTGTTAACATTTTATTAACTGTGTGGATCACAGGAGAGCAGCGTAAATGTGCCTTTCGTTTGCCGCCTCTTACTGGAAGTGTCCTTGTACTTATCTTGAAGCCTGGGTTCCCTCGACAGGGCTGACTCCTTCGAATGGGAGCCAGGACGTCCAGGCTTGCCAGTCTGCTGCATGCTGTTCTCATTCAGTGTAGGACCGAGGAGGACCCAGGAGTAAAATGCAGCTTCGTTTGTGTAACAGGAGGTTCATCTGGGATGGAGAGCTGCGTGGATGACCTTACTAGATGTCCAGCGGTAAACCATCTTGATGGAGAGCCTTTAAAGTTCTATTAGTTTGTTTTTTTTTAAATTTTATTTTTGGCTGCGCGCGGGCTTTCTCTAGTTGCGGCGAGCGGGGGCTACTCTTCGTCGCGGTGCGTGGCCTCCTCATCGCGGTGGCTTCTCTTGTTGTGGAGCACGGTCTCTAGGCGCGCAGGCTTCAGTAGCTGTGGCACGTGGGCTCAGTAGTTGTGGCGCACGAGCTTAGTTGCTCTTCGGCATGTGGGATTCTCCCGGACCAGGGCTCGAACCCATGTCCCCTGCATTGGCAGGCAGATTCTTAACCACTGCGCCACCAGGGAAGTCCCTGCCTATTTAAAGCTTCCTTCCACAGTGTTTGCTGATCACAGTTGCCCGTTGGCGGGAGGTTGCGTGAGTCATGAGTCATTCCCATTGGTGGGCTGAGAAAGCAGGAATCCTGTGCTCATGGAGCCTCTGATGCTCCCCCCGCCCCCCGGTTCTGTTCTGACCTGGCCTGGTTCCACCTGCCGCGGCTTCCTTATGGCAGGGACCTGCAGAGGTTGCCTCTCTGGACCTGTTTGGAGAATTGAAGGACTGTTGACAAGAAGCTAGCTCTAAGGACAAACTGTGGGGCAGGGTCTGAAGTCTTTGTGCATCTGGACCAAATCCTTTCTGGGGACACGTCTTGATGATTCCAGCTCGGTATTTCCAGACTTAGCCCGCTGGGGGCTGGCTGGCATTTCCCCCTCAGCAGGGGCGGGGTCCTGGGTCGTGCGTGACTCAGTGATGTCCCGGGGTGCCGCCTGGTGTGGCAGGGTCTGCTGCTCCGATCGCCGACCTCCTTCCTCTGCACGTCCCCTCCCACAGCAGTCAGAGCCCCTTCTGGGGTCCCCACCCGCCCTTGCCCAGCCTGCTGTGGGTTAGGAACCCAGGTCCTCGGCCTTTCTGAGAGTGTGTTGATTGAGGACCAGACTGTTCCGCGGGAGAGCCAAGGGCCCCCTTGTGTGAAGGGCAGCGCGTGCTAACTCAGGCCTCCACATTCGTGGCAGCTGTTTTTGTGCTTAGAGGCCTTTTTGTGCTTCCTGCTTCTGGAGGGTTGAGGTTTCTAAACTCTGACCTCTGAATCCAAGCTGAGCTACTGCACTTGAATAGCTGCGTGAGCTTCAGTTAAATACACACGCACTTGCTGGCGCTCTTCAGCCTGGGAGCGAGTTTGTTGCGCTGTTCCTCTGATCTGCCCTTCAAGTGTTTAGTTCTCCTTTTGCGGATGCTCAGCTCTGCGGGGTCTCTCTGTGGAGGGATCTCGGTGAAGGGGGAAGCTTTGGAGGAGGGCATCACCGGCTCTGCTGCAGAGCGGTGCCGAGGCCGTCTCGCGCTCCTTTCCCTGGGTTGGCATTTTCAGGCCCAGGGTGGCTTCGGTTGGGTGGCTTTCCCCTACACTCTGGCTGGAGGGTCTCAGATTTTGTTCTCTGTCCTGTTATCTGCACAACAAACCCGTTCTTGTCAGGCTGTATTTTAACAGTTTTGAGTTTGGAAATTATGGGGTCTGAACTTCAGCTGAGTTGTTGCAGCCATAGCGTGAGTGTTAATGCTTGGACACGTGGATGGGGAAATACAGCAAAAGACAAAGACTTAGAAGGTAAACTCTCTTGCCAACTTTCCCAGGGGTCTGCGTTGCTTCCCCTCAGTTTCACTGTCTCCCCTCCGGGAAAGGAGGATTTGATAGAGAGAGGTGCGGTGGAAATGAGGAGCCAGGAAGCCTGATAATTTATTAATCTCAGGCATGTGACGTTTAACATCTACCTCTTAATGTGAAGTCAGTGGACTGCCTTGTATATTGTTTCCTGGATCTAAGAGGCCAGCTAAATGATGGTTTTCTGAGAAGTAGGAAGTGATAGATGGGTGTGAGAGATTACCGTGTTACCAGCTGAGCTGAACCCAGATCTGCAAGGCTGGCTCAGTTTTAGTTACCATCAGTAAAATGCAGGACTGGGAGAAAGGTGGAACCAACCTTCAGGTAGACAGGTTTTTCTTTTTTCTTTTTTTTTTTTTTTTTGACTGTGCAAAGGATGAGTGAATTGTTTTTGTCAGTTCTTTGCCCTTTAATAGACAGGAGGGACTTGGCTGGACCAGCCCTTACTCAGCTGTATTTACTTAGGTTTGCACACCTTCCAAAAGGTTGCTTATTTCAGTCCCCATTTACAGAGTGGTCAGCACTGGGGCTGGTGGACTGTGGTGCCGGAAGGGAGTAACTCACGAGAGCCGGACACCATGTCCAGAAAATGATACAGTCCTGTGAAGGCCTTGTCTTCAAGCTGGGATCAGAAATAAGAAGTTATAAATGGCCTGTAATCCTCCCCCTCTTCAAAGATTGGGAAACCACAGCACAAAGGTTATTGCCCACAATCATAAAGCAAGTATGTGGTAGGACCAGGCTTTGAACCCCTTCTCCTCAAAAGGCTACACCCTGAACTACGACACTTCACACACATGAGGAAGTGTGTTGTGTTTCTAGGTCTAAACAGCAGATGCTGGTATTGCTGAGACCTGGGATTAAGTGGGACACGCCACATGAATTCCAGGTAGTGTGCGATGTAGCAGGCAGTACGTGCTTACTCATTACTAGTACAATACTAGTACTAGAAAATAAAATCCTGCATTTCTATTGAAACGCCCTCCTGTCGGGTGCCACTTGGTAGACAGACAAATGGTATAGAGCACAGGTGGGTCGGAGCTTCCCTTACAGCATTTAATTCCCCTGGTGCGTTTATTAAGTTGGCTGCTTCTAAGTCAGAAATAACAAATCTTTCACTTAAGAATTTATTTTAAATTAGATTATAATTTTCCCGAACCTCACTTGTTTGAAATCTGATACTTAGATTGTGCTCTTCTCTACTCACAGCCCCAGAGGTGTTTTATTCTTTTGCTATTATGGAGACATAAGGAAAACACTTGTTCTTTTTAAACTTTGAACAAATATTGCACTTCACAGATAGTTGGTCAGGATCCCTCTTGAAGTGTCGGGGTCACGTTTGATCTCGAAGCTTCATGGACACGTTGGCTAGCGGCCTCTACAGGCCGTTCCGTTTGGGCGCTAGATCGGGTGGAAGAGCAGACGGGACGTGGAGCTTGGGTAAATCATGAAGTTATGGAAGAGGACGAAACTTTGTTTTGCTTTTCCAAAAGTCATGCGTCCCCTGGACACCGAGGACATGCCAGGAGTCTTAGGGTGTCGAGGAAGGGTGAGCCGGATGACGTCAGTGCCTTTCCTGCACATCCCGCAGCCACTGGGGAGACAGGTGAACGAAGATACTCCACGTGTGGTCTTTCTGTTAATTAAACAGCTTTGTTGTAGTATATTTTACGTGTCATAAAATGCCCTCCTTCCAGGTGTACAACTCAGTGATTTTTAGTAACTTTACCGACTGGTAAAATCGTCTCCATAAATTAGTGTAGGACATTTTTGTCCCTCATGCTTTTTGTCTTCATCGATTTGCCTTTTCTGGGCATTTCATATCCGTGGAGTCACACAGCATGTGGTCACTCGTCACTGGCTTCAGGTTCATGATGTAGCTTGCGTTGGTATGTTGTATTGTAAGGACGCACCACATTTCTCTGTCCTTTCCCCCAGAGGATGGACATTGAGGTTGTTTCCAGCGTTTGGCTGTTAGGAGTAATGCTGCTACACACATTTGTGTGTATGTCTTTGAGTGGCGTGTGTTTTCAGTTCTCTTGAGAGTGGAATTGTCGGGTCCTGTGGTGGTTTTATGCTTATCTTTCCGAGACATCGCCAAACTGCTTTCTGAAGTGGCTGCACCATTTTCCATCCTTCCAGCAGTTTGATATAGGAAGGGACAACATATGGTGGTTTTCATAGATTTTACTGCTTCTTCCAGTATAACATGGATATGTTACATCGATATGGCAAAATGGAGAAAAGCAATCTAATAACAAAAAGGTTGCAGTACAGTATTTACTCTTTGGGAGGCATTTGAGTGTTAGAGCCAGCTTAACTCACCCGTGGAGAAGGTGTGTGCTTCAGGGCGACACGACTGGAGTGAACAGGATGGAAATGGAAAATGGTATACCAAGTGGACAGCAGGCTGAGATAATAGAAACCGTTTGTCCTCCCTGTTTTGTTTTGGTGGAATAACTCTCTATGTAAGTTTTGGTTATTAACCCATTTCTTTCAATTGTCCCCCTGAACCGCAGCCCTGGACTCCTGTGTCTCCTCCTTTAGTTTTCCTTATGGTATCTTCCAGAAATCCTGGCAGATTTTGAGAGGGCAGAACAAAGTGATATCTTTACTGTGGTTTTCTCAGTAATGATGAAATTCTTTCACCTCTGTTTGGGTCTAATTAAGGAGCAAGCAAGAAAGAAGGGATGCCAGGGGCCGTGTAGGAAAGAGATAATGAGCCTGGGAGGTTAGGTGGCAGGTGGGCCACTGTGGGAAACTCACTGTAGAGCGATGATTCCAGCAAAGGAGTGTTCCTGTAGTGTGTGTGAGTGTGTGTGTGTGTGTGAGTGAGAGAGAGAGAGAGAGACAGACAGACAGACAGACAGACACTGGGAAGAAGAGAAAAAAGGTCCACAGAGGCGGGAGATGATGAGACCTACCGGGCAGATAAGATAGGCTGACACCTCTCCCCTGGAGCTGAAGGTCAATTTAAGGTGCAGATAAGCCACTGCTGAGGAAGGAATTAGCAGTGGCCCTAAAGCAGAGTGATGGCCCAGGTGGTAACACTTTTCCCTTTGCTAAAACCTGAAGTCCACTGTGATGCTCTGGACGGAGGTTCTGGAAGTCGTGAGAATTTGCTGATTCCCTGTGGATTCGTGACATTGATGCGGGGTGACAGAAAACAAGTATCTGTTGTGATGGCAGGTTATTTCGGAGCCATCACGTCACCGCGGCTCCTGTACCGGCGCTGGGTTCCCTCGGTGGGATCCGGGTTACTGGTGTGGTTGGCAGCGGACAGGGTTTTGCATGTTGGCCGGCTCGATGGTCTAGCGTGGGGATGGGCAAACTACAGCCGCCTGTTTCGGTTGGCTTATGAGCTAAGAATGGGTTTTTACATTTTCAAGTGGTCGTTAAAAAAGAAGAGAGAGGGCTTCCCTGGTGGCACAGTGGTTAAGAATCTGCTGGCCAATGCAGGGGACACGGGTTTGAGCCCTGGTCCAGGAGGATCCCACATGCTGCGGAGCAACTAAGCCCGTGGGCCACAACTACTGAGCCCGCAAGCCACAACTACTGAAGCCCGTGGGCCACAACTTCTGGGCCTGCACTCTAGAGCCCGTGAGCCACAACTACTGAAGCCCGCACGCCACGACTACTGAAGCCCGTGGGCCTAGAGCCCGTGCTCCACAACAAGTGAAGCCACCGCAATGAGAAGCCCGCGCACTGCAAGGAAGAGTAGCCCCCACTCGCCGCAACTGGAGAAAGCCCGCGCACAGCAACAAAGACCCAACTCAGCCAAAAATAAAATAAATTAAATTAAATAAATTTTAAAAAAAAGAGAGAGAAGAAGAATGTGCAGCGGAGACTCTTGGGCCCACAGAGCCCAGGGTGTGTGCTCTCTGGGCCTTCAGAGGGGCGGGCTGGCCACCCAGCCCCAGCCCTCCCGGGACGGCACTGCACAGCTGCCTGGGCACGGTCGTCTCCCTGGTGGACACGGAGCCACAGGACTGCTGTGGAACGTGGGCCGGCTAACGCTGAACACAGCTCATGCCCTCTTGCTGCCCCTCCTGGGGGTAAACGGATGCTTAGTGGACCCTGCACCCCACAAGGGGCAGCAGGAGGCCTGCCTTCCTGTTTGTGACAAATCAGCCTTGTCCTTAGCTTTTCTATTCCAGCCATTTTCCCCGATGCCTCTAAAAGCCGAAGGATTTTCAGGTAAAGGAGATGTGATTATTGATTGAAATATACAGATGCCCAAATGTATTTGTTCCCTGACACTGTCGTTCCTGTAGGCTTTTATAAAATACATACAGGAAGGCGAGTTGACCTGCAGGGAATTGGAGGGGGCATCGGATTGTTCTCCTCGAGCTGCTTGTAGCATCCCAGTGCTGTAACCCAAGGCAGGCCATGCCACCTCGGTTCCTCCTGCCAAGCCAGCAGCTTACGCACACTTTCCATTTAGAGGCTGACCCACGATGCACAGGCAGAGTGGGGCTTAACCCCCCGCCACTGGCCGCGGGGGACCTTGTGTAAGTGACCTGCCCTCTGCACCTCAGCTTTCTCAGCTGTGTCATGAGGACCGTGGTCCTTCTCTCCTGGGCCAGCTGTGAGGTCCACAAAGGACCTCACATGAGCCTTCGCGTGGAGGGGCTCTTGGAAACGGGAGCTGCTGCTGTTTGTCAGTGCGTCTTTGCATAGGGTATGGTCGGAATATTTTCCATGGCTGGCTTGTTACTTGCGTTTTGGTTTTAATAAAGGAGGTACCAGGGTCCATTTCTCAATGAGCTATATATAATTTATTTGGAATGCATCGCGTATTTTTCATCAAGTGTTTGCCCAGCAAAACTAGTCTGATTTTGCCCTTTGCCCTGACATCTGGGCCTGCTCGTCACCTCAAAGGAAGCCCAGGCCTTCATCTTCCAGCCAGGGAGACTTTCACTGAAGAGAAGTGTACCCACCATCCGCTGCGGGAGCCTGGCGGCGGCCACAGTTCCCCCCGTGGGGACTCCAGGGTGCTGGGCTTGCCCCGAGCTCTGTGACCCTGGGTGAGCTGCAGCCCCGGGCCCTTGGTTCCCCGGCTCGCTCTGCAGTCAGGCCTCGCGTTCCCGCGGGTGTGAACAAGGCGACCGTGCGGAATGTCCGGCGCAGGGCCTGGGAGCATCTGGTGCTGGGCAGGCGGTCGGCAGAATAGTAGCCAGAGCCTCAGAGCCTTTTGTTCAGTCTGTGCAGAGAGAGAGCTTGACCCCGAGTGAGTGAGGGCGGAGAGCCTCTCCAGGCGGCCTTCCAGCCTGGACCCTCACCTCGCACACCCGGACGGAGCACGTGCTTTCCCCGGGGTGACTCCTCTCTGACCTCTGACCCCACAGAGCTCCGGCCACCTGTTTGCTAAGGCGACGAGCAGATGGGGGCCGGGGGTGTTTATTAGATGCTGAGGCCAGAAACAGGAGATTCACCGGGGTGGTTGCAGTCACTTTTTTCTCATTTTTAATGCTTTTCTAAAACTTGTATTTTCTTGTTAGAGCAGTTTCTACCTTAAACATGCATATAAAAATGAATAGGATGCTGCTACTAGGATTCCCTAAATACTAAGGACAGGAGTTGTAGGAGAATTTCTAGTTATTTGGGTATGTAGGTGTAGACATAAATTCATAAATTTAACGGCTTCTGTTTTTGTCACACATTGTAGAATATTTATTCAGGTGGATTGAAACACAGGTGTATACCATGGGGGAAGTGAGTTTGCTGAACCGGATTGTGGGGCATTTGTCCCGTACCTGCGAGCAGGCGGGTGAGAGACTGAAAGTGCTGCTTAGAAGAGGCAGTGATGACGTGGAGACAGGCCAGGAGGGGCTCCCACCGCAGTGAGAGGAGGTTCGGTGTGATATGCAGGAAAGCCTGTTTCTGTGTAAACCTGGGATTTAGGTCTCACACTTAAAAATGACCTCTGGTCAACTAGCTAGGAGTGAGACTTCTTCTGAAGGACGATCTGAGGACGGGAAAAACCTGTGGGCTCTGAGATGATTGGCGGCATCTGCAATTTAAGAGCTCTATGTGGCGAATAAAGGTTTTTCTTTTGGAGACCTTAAATCAGCCGACTAGTTAATGTGAAACACTTGGGGCTAGAGGCGGAGAATGGGTGTCCTTGGTCAGCGAGGTAGGAGAGGAAGGGGTTGGAGAGGAAAAGACTAGAAATGTGAGCTTCAGGGCGGGGGGGACACCCCGTCCCCTGCTCCGACATGATTTTCCCAGGTGAAGAGAAGCAGGTGAACATGCCAGGTGGCCTCCCAGACCAGACCCCTGCTGTCAACCTTGGCTGCCCATTGGAATCTTCGGGGGTGGGCTTAAATAATGCTCGGGCTGGGGCTATCCCCCGAGTTCAGGGTTTGCTGGTCCAGAGTGGGGCTGGGGCACAGGTGGTCCTGACTGGTGTGCAGCCCCGCTGGGCACCGCCGACCTCCCGCCCTGGGGCCTCCCCTGCGCCCAGCGGGGCCCCCAGCGGGCTGCAGCCTCTCCCCCGCGCCTGCGTCCCAGTGGCTTTTGCTCCCTTCTCGGGAGGCTGAGGAGAGGCAGACACCTAGGGTGGTTCCTTCTTCCTCCCGGCCGAGACGCTGCCACATCCGTGGTGCCTTTGAGGGGTGCGGGCAGACTGGGGAGGGGCCCGTAGCAGCTCGCCTCCTGCCCCTCAGGGGGAGCCCTGGGTCCCGAGGCGGCGCTGGGGGTGAGAGAGAAGGTCCTGATCCGAGGCCTGCTTATCAAGTCATCTGTTTGTGTCCGGCTGTGGCTGGCTGCTGGAGGCGGGGGGTCACCGGCCGTCTGGGGGGCCCGCTAACGGATGACCATGACGGTTCCCCAAAGGCAGTAGTGCGCGAGGGGCTTCGCAGGCCGGGGAGGCGCCCGGGGGGCCCCCAAGTTTCTCTGTGCGCTGCTTCCGGAGTTGAATGGGTTTTAGACGGTGCAGATTGCTGGTTAGAGGGTTTCTGGGCAGATCCCCATAAAGGGTATTTGGCCTGTTGGGGGTCTTTTTCTGTTTGTTTATAAACTTTGCATTGGCCTGTGTGTGTGTGTGTGTGTCTGTGTGTGTGTGTGTCTGTGTGTGTATTCCTGCATGTATTTTATAAAAAGGGCAGCTTGATTTTCAGGTGGGGGAGGTGTGGGAAAGACCCTGAGAAAGAGTGAGCTTTAAACTTGTTACAATCAGAGAAAACCCTTTCCAGGTTAATAGGCTTCATTAGACAGATTGCCCAATTTTAGTTTGAGTACAGAGTGCCTCTTGAAATGTAATGTTAGATTAAACCGATGAGACAGGTTTTCAGGGCATTTTATTTGCGTCTAATTAGCTTAAAGATATTTATGGGAAGAATAATTTGTATTAAAAAAATAGGAATGTAAAGTTAAGCCACACTCTAACATGACAGTAGCTTTAATCTCGTCAGGACCGTGTTGCGTTGTGTTATGCGTGGTTCGTTCTCTGTAACTGTTTTGGCCAGTGTTTTAGTGATTTCTAAAAACGTCTTCAGAGCCGAGCGCTGTTTTAAAGGTGACCTCGCCTGGCCTTGGATGTGCTTTCTGAGAGCGCACGCCCTGCAAGGTAACACAGCCACCATCTGCGCTCTGGGAAAGGGTTTGCAGTGCACCTCGCTTTCCCCACTTACTTGGGCTGATTTGATCCTCTGGCAAACCTGTGCGGTAGATAAACACTTCAGGCACCCTTGTTCCCTTTACTGAGAAGTTAAGACCTTGCTCAAGGTCATGCTGCAAAGCATTACAGCAGGGGAAAATCCCAGGTCTTGTGCGTCTTAATTTTGTGCTCTTTCTATTGTGTTTTGCTGTTAGAACTTGGGAGGCAGTCGTCAACATGCTCGCCCTTTGGAATCAGATGGCCCTGAGTTGCATTTCAGGGTCTGTCAGGTACGCTGTGTCCTTGGACGAGTCCCATAACCACTGTAAGGTGGAGACGACACCTCCTTCAGGAAGGCATTCAGAAATGGTGCTCATCTTTCTCACGGCTTCACTCCACCCAGGCCATGTCCAAGACCAAAGAGTTTCACAGCTTCCAACTGCACCTAAGTTGTGACCTGGGGGAGGCCAGGATTTTGCGAATCTAGCTCGTTTATGGGTGTCAGCGTGAAGCTGCCTTGTGCATTCGAACTTTCTGCAGGTTGTTTTGCAAGGTGATCTCTTAGGCTCAAGTTTCTGCTCAGAAACAGTTAACAGGATTCCTCTTTCACAAACTAAAAGTATGTGTTTCTGTACAGGAAGCATGTGGTCCTCTTGACTAGCTGGTGGGGTGTGCTGTGTGCCCCAGGCCTGTGCTTTTCACATCCTGCCTTCTTTGCTGTAATTCTCCCTGGGCTTGGGCTTTCCTTTTCCATTTAAAATCCCTTGTGCTCATCTAGCTTGAGTCCCTTCTCCTGAGGCTGCCCATGGAGTAGAGCCTTCTTTCCTTCTCTGTTTTAAGGGATCTAGTAGTCACCGTTACAGGAAGGTTAAAAAGGGAGGTTTATGGAACGCTTGGAAGGTTCTCACAGGTGCAATCTTCTGTTTATTTATGGCTCCTAGCATCATTTCTTAGCCCTGAGAGCCTCATACTTGGGGGTGGGGGGTGGGGGTCATTGCATCCCTGTGGCTCAGTGCCCTCTCTGGAGCCTTGTGTTAGAACCCCACCCAGGCCGCAGGGCCCTTGGGCCTCCCTGGCCAGTGGTTTCTTTAACCTGCACCAGGGGTGGCCTCTGTACCTTAGGAGTTTTGCAGATGTTTCCTTCTCTCTTTCTGAGGACGCTCACTCAGGCCTCCTAGAATTCTTCTTGTTCCCTTCCTGAGGGAGAAAAGGCCTCGTTATTTTAGCTGATTTTAAGGTAGTGCCGTGGAGGGTGTGCTGGTTTGTGAGTCCATGATCTGGGTTTTACTTCTCCTTCTAGTTCAGATGAGAGGCTTCTATTCAACCTCGACCAAGTATTTTCAGAAAGAATAGCTCAGTATTAAGTACACACGCAAAAAAACAACTGCAACAACAAAAGTGGTTTCTATTTACTAATGACTTACTGTTTAGCAGATACCACACGAGGAGCTTTCTTTATGTTCTGATTTTATCCCTTCAACGATCTAAGAAGTAAGTAGTGTTACCCCGTTTTACAGGTGTGGAAGCAGGCTGGGTGGTTCAGTGACTCGCTGGTAATTTGGTAGAACTGAGATCTGAACATGTGTTGTTTGGACTCCAGGTGCTTATGGTTGCCTAGATACCCGAATTTTTGTCTGATAAGTTAAATGTTCAGAAGGACAGCATTGAATCTCTCTGTTTGGTAGCTTATTGTTGGGGGGTGGGGGGCGGTTTCTAGTGTCTTTTCTCTCCAGGGCTTGTATAGCTGCTGCCCCAAATGATACTCTGCAGAATCAGAGCAGAGCATCTGGTGCACACTGGGTCTCATAATTTGTTTAGGCTGTGGTTGCATTTTCCTCGTTTCCTCCACGTAATGCTCTGAACTTTGGCTGGGTTTTTGTTTTTTTAAAGTTTTAAAAAAATTTATATTTATTTGTTGCTGTGTTGAGTCTTTGTTGCCGTGCGCAGGCTTTCTCTAGTTGCGGCGAGCGGGGGCTACTCTTCGTTGCGGTGCATGGCCTTCTCATTGCGGTGGCTTCTCTTGTTGCGGAGCACGGGCTCTAGGCGCACGGGCTTCAGTAGTTGTGGCTCGCGGGCTCTAGAGCACAGGCTCAATAGTTGTGGTGCACGGGCCTAGTTGCTCCGCAGCGTGTGGGATCTTCCCGGACCAGGGCTCGAGCCCGTGTCCCCTGCATTGGCAGGCGGATTCCTAACCGCTGCACCACCAGGGAAGCCTCCCCTGGGTGTTTGGTTTGGATTACAGTGTTTGCTTTTTAAGGGGGCCTGGGTGTTGACTGCAGGCACCCATGCTGCTCACTTCTTTGTTGGGTTAGGTTGGCAAGATTATAAGATACATTCTTAAGTGGTAATCATAATCTCAGGGGGGAAAATCATCTGTAAAATGTTAATACCGTTTCAACCAGTGGCATAAAAATCACGCTGTGGCAAAGAGGAGCCCTGGAGCCCTCCCTGCTCCCTTTGCTCAAGGGAGTCATTAGGGTTGAGAGGGTATGAAACAGCAAATGGGAACTTTTCACCTGTAACAGTGAAATAATAGCGGTCTCTTTGGGGCAGAAGAAGTTCGAGTAGAATTACCGCAGTCGGGATGCAGAGCTCTTTGCGGCCACGTGGAATCTTCCCGTGTTGCCCCTCACTCGTCGCCCCCGCCCCGCCCTACAACCACGCGTCTGTTCTCCACGCCTCCAATTCTGTCGCTTGGAGAATTCACTGCGTGTGGAGTCATTACGGTACGTAACCCTGGGTGCTCGGAGACAGTGTTAGGAAGTTGGGTGATGGGAGGGTAAGCGGGGAGAGCAGCAGGAAGCGGAGGTGGGAAGGGGCTTTGCGGTTCAGCTTCAGGGCGAGCGTGTGTGACTTCAGTCTCGAGACGGCGTGTTGTCCCGGCTGCTTTAGGCAGTGCAGGGAAACCACGCGCTTCGAGGAAGCCGCTTTCTGCCCGCAGAGTGTGCGGGGGCCTCTGGGGTCGGGGCAGCTGGAGGAGTAGTCGTGGCCGCGGCGGGTGGGTGAGGGAGGGCCGGCGGGGCGGGGTCAGGCGGGAGGCCGGGGGCCGCATGCAGAGACAGTTGGGAGGTAGGGGCAAGAAAGCAACTGCGGTGCAGGCGTTTCCAGCTTTGGGAATGGAAGACAGTAACACTGTTAACGGCGGGACCACGGGGAAAGGCTGGGTGGGAGAGTCGGGCCAATGCAGAAGGACAAGTCTGCGGAAAGCTGCCGGCCCGTAGTGCCCACCTGTGTGCCGGCCTCTGCCCGGGCAGGTGGGGAGGGCAGGGCTCTGAGGCCGAGTTCAGCTCCAGGAGGAGAGTTCTGTGCTTCACTGGGGATGCTTGCCAAGTTCACAAGAGGGGAGGGGCCACACCTAGTCCAGACCCGGCTGAACCCCGGTGCCCTCTTGTCTGTTGCTTCGGGGATGCTGATGTGATAAGGCACAAGTATTAGAACACGGCAGACCTAGACAGTTCCTTTTTCTTTTCCTGGAACTTGGCTTCAGCCCAGACCGTGTTGTCTGTGTAACTGTACGAGTGGTACGTCTGAAGCTGAGGACCTTTGAAAGTTGATTAGTGATGCCAGGTGCATTTTTCCTTGCCAGAAGTGATCAAAAGAACGCAGTAATAGCCGTTCAGGTTTAAAAATATAAAATACTTAAGTCATCATGGAAGTATTTTAATGAATTCTCTCAAAGGATTATGAAATGGGCTGAATTATTGTAGAAGCCTGAGCTCCAGCTGGGCAGCTCTGGACCATCTCTCGGGAAGCGGGGGGAGTTGGAGGGAGCGGCCATCACACCCTTGGATTTCCGCTTCTCAGAGGAACAGGAATCCTGGAGGCTTGGGGCCCCTTTCCCTGTGCTGCATGGCACTGTGACAGCTGCTTCTGCTGTGCTCATGCCTGTTCATTTCCTGTTTCTGGGAGATGCCAGGCTTTGGGGTAGCCTGTGGCCCCGAAACTTCCATATCACGGTTAGTGAGAAAGGTCTGTGGAACTGGGGATTCCAGGTTCCCTGGGCACGTTCCCTTGGCTGTTCAGCTCTTCCCGCGATCCTGAGCCAGCGAAGGCTTTCCTGGGCTTGATGGGGAAGGGGCTTGGGAGCATTTTCACAGCGCAGACCTGTGCCTGGGCCCCCTGAACTGAGGGGGATGCATCTTCTCCGTATTTTGGTCAGTTTCAAGGATCCTGACCTTAGGATGGTTAAGTGTAACAAATGGCCTGGCTTCTCTAAATCTTGAAATTAAAAATAAACAAGAGGAGGTGTGAGTGTATAGAAAGGCTCAGAATTCAGCTGACTAAAGTTTAAAGAGACAGATGGCCTGGAGCTGTCATGAGGAAAAGGGTGATGAAAAAGCCAAAGCCACAGGAAGTAGGAAAACGAGGTGTCATGCGTGTCATTTCCTGAAAACTTTCCCTGAACCTCAAGGCTCCCCCAAATGGGAAGTTGGGCTGTTTCTTGACACAGGAGGGAAAGGTTTTGAGGGTATGGGAGAGACGTGAGCAGAGAAGAGACATCAGTATTTGAGTGCCTTCTTTTATAGACAGTGCCCGGGACACGTCCCGCAGCTGGTGGGTGCCAGATTCCTACTCTTAGTGGCAGTTAATCTGGAGAGATGCTTCTGTTGCTGTTATTTCTTTCTCTCTCCAGCCCTTCCCTCAGGGGAGGAAACACAGACCTAGATGTTGAGTCGCTCGTGGGGTCACACAGGTTAGTGAGCGTATTCATGAGACTCACACCGCCCCCCCCCCCACCCCGCCTTAGAGCGTGATCTCCTGACTCAGTGCGGGAATGAGAAGGTGGCGCTGGGCATCTAAGTGATGTTCTTTAGTGACTGGTCCCAGACCTGAGTAGTGGGATGTGCAGGTAGCATCCAGCCCCGCCCTTCTGGTCCCCCAGCTCATTGCCCTAGGAGAAGGGAATGGTGGGGGAGGGTCCTGGCCTTCCCCTGCCCAGAGGAGGCCGAGCCTCTGCGTGTCCTGACTCCTGCCCGGGAGGAGCCGGTTGCCTTTCAGGCACGTGGGATGGGTGGGGTGAGGGGCCGGCAGGCCTTTCTAATCTTGGATGATGAGCAGTGCTTGGTTCAGCTTAAACCTTTCTGAAAAGAGAATTCTCGAGATGGTTGGCAGGATGGTACCTTTCCTACCAAGGAGATCCACTTTCCTCGGAGAACCGATTCTGGCAGCCGAATCTTGACGTTCCTTTGCGGACTAGGTCATCTCTGGCATTGATTTCCTTACCACACTGCACGGGGTTGCAGTGCATGGTGATGAACTTACGCGAGAATTGCCGAAGGGCGAGGACCCTGCTTGCTTAGGGCCTGCCGTCACCGTCTTGGCAGATCCAGGGCCGGGTTTTATTCCGGTTTATAGCTGGTGACACAGTGGCCAAGAGCATGGAATGCCACACTACACTTGAGCAGATGCGAGACAGAAAAACTGCGCTAACTTCACAGGTGTGGATGCCGGGGAAAGGGCTTTGGGGAGGATGGTCAAAGCAGTATAGTGAAAACAGCTGTTTTCTAAGCGGTTTTAGACCCGGCAAAAGGAAAATCGGGCAATTTATTGAAACGAAACACTCTTCTCCCGAGTGTAGAACATCTGTCTGTACCCTGCCCTCAGGAATGGACACTTTTGTCTGGCAGTGATCGGCGATCTCTATTGAATTCTGTTATCTGTTGGGTGACAAATCCCCCCAGAACTTTGTGCCTAAAACAATAATGATTTAGTATTTCTCACGAACCCTTGGGTTGACCTGGAGTTTTCCCTCAGGTCTCGCTTGGACTCACTCACTGCCCATGGTCGGCAGGAGAGCTGCTGGCCTAAGGTCAGCTAGGACGCTGGGCGCCCCTCTCCGTGTCTGCAGTTGGCCCGCTGGGGGGCTAGGGCCTGGGTTCTTCTCTGCAGTTCCTCTCCAGCAGCTAGCTCAGGCCTCCTTAGGTGTTGATGGAGGTGAAAGCTGCAGGGCCTCAGGCTTAACCTCGTAAATAGCATAGTGTCTACCCCAGGGCCAGCCCAGAGTCAAGGGTAGCAGCAGGCAGAGTTGAATAGGGGCCTGGGCTTGGGGATGGGTTATTTATTAAAGCCATTGTTGTAACAGTGTCCGTGCTGGCCTGCTGCTCCCAAGGATTTCTGTCCCTCCAAGCTGTGGGCTACACTTCACTCCAACCGTCTCGCCCTTCCCTCCGGGTACAGCAGTGGCCTTCAAGTCTGCGCCCGCCTGCCCCAGGTCAGGGCTGGATGTGGACGGGGCGCATTGCAGCTCCTTGGGGGTGGCTTCAGTTGATTCAGAGAGCCGTGAATTGAAAAGACACACTCCACACCCCATGGAGAGACGAGATAGATGATCGTGTTCAGAGAGGGGGCAGAGAGGCAGTTAGTAAATGGTCCGTAGCAGTTCTGCTGTCCGGCTGTGCTGTCAGGGCCTGTGCCGGGGCAGCACCCTGCTTCTGGCATCCTTTTTTGTACCAGTTCTCTGCTGGGGTACAGTAACACACCAACCAGGACTTGATGGTTTAAGACAGATTCTGTGGATTGACGGGGATTTTGGCCGGGCGCTCCTTTGAGGATGCTCTCCTGTGCCGGGGTTCAGGCTGGGTGGCCTAGGCTGGCCGCATGCACGTCCTGGGCCTCAGCGGGGATCCATGCAGTGGCTGCGATGGACCTCCCACCGCACGCTCACTCCCAGCCTCCCCAGCCCTTTGAGGCCCATGCTCAGAAGTCACCACCTTCTGTGGGTTAAAGCATGTGACAAGACCAGCCCACATTCAAGGGATGGGGACATAAGACTATTCCTTTCTTGTTGGAGGAGTGCTGAAGGGGTGTGGATACAGCCGGGATTCATTGGCCATTATTTTTGTAACAATCTCCCACACTCTCATCTCTGGCATGGTAGGGGTTTGGACACATTCTTGTTGGCTTTGTTTTAATTAACTCCCAAAAAGGAACACCACTGTTTTTCTCAGTATGGGGGTGGGGCAGTCAGTGCAGGGGGGTCAGGTCCGCTGACCTAAAACAAGCCTCATTTCAGCGGCACATCATCTAGTCAGGGCTGCCTCGCTTCTCCCCCCGGGTCTGCTAAGCAGTGCTTCTCAAAGCGTGATCCCCACACTAGCAGCACCTGCATCACCTGGGTGCTGATACTTGGCTCCCCCGCAGATGCACTGCTGCAGGCCTGGGGCGGGGGCGGGGGGGGGGGGTCTGATAAGCCCGCCGGGTGATTCTCATGCGCCTGATAGTTGAGAATCACTGCTAATGGGAGTTCAGGTGGCTCTGACTGCCTCTTCCTTAACCCTTCCAACCAGTTCCCCCACCCAGGCGCTCTGTCTCCCTGAGTCAGCGTGTTCTTTGGGTCAGTGTGAGGCTGGTTTTCTTACTGCTCAGGGGACACCTGGGGACCGTCAGTGGTGTGCCCAGGCACGCAGGTGGAAAGGAGAGTAAAATGTGGTTCCCGAATGCCCTCAGCGTGGCGTGTGGCGTGGTGAGGGAGGCCGTGTGCGTGGAGGATGGCCAGTTCCGAGGCAGAGATGACACGTTCGGTGCGTACAGGCGGAGCTTGCCGCGTCCAGGCCGAGGAGGTATCAGCAAGCAGTGGATCCTGGGCGTTAAAGCTCAAAGGACTGCACCAGCAGTTTGGAAGTTACCACATACCCTGTAATTTAGAAGTTTGTTTTCAAAGGTGCCTGTTCAGTGGGGGTCTTTTGAAAATATGGATTACACGACCCCCTCCTCCCCCCACCCTTTATGACCGGGCGAGTGTTTGGGGGTCTCTGAGTGTCCCGGGTGATTCTTCAGTAGCCAGGTTTGGGGAACAGGGTCCCAAACCCCGGGGAGAAGGAGAGAAAGACAGGAGGCCAAGTCTGGAGCCTCGGGGTGGCTGCCCTTGATGACGGCCAGCCCGGGCGGGTCTGCGCCTGAAGACTCTTCTGGCAGGGAGACTGGAAGAGGACGAGTGGGGAGTAGCGTCGTAGATGCCGGGGGACTGGCAGGCTACGGGGGGCCGACCTCGTGGAGGATCCGCCGCCAGGGCGGGGGCCAGACTGTGACGGTGGGGACCTTGTGGGGGGAGACGCTGGGGAGGAGTGAGCGGGGAGGGCGACCTGCAGCAGGTGGTGGTGGTTTTTCAACGGGAGACACCCCAGCGTGTTGCCCAGGGCAGAGACAGGCGGGAGGGGCGCGTGGAGAAGGGGGTCGGGATGAAGCCGCGTCCGGGGGCGCGCAGGCGGGTTTGAAGCTTCTGGGATTGGCCTTGAGAAGGAGGGCCAGCCTTCCTCACCCCGGAGGGGAGGACAGAAGGGAAAGGGCATGAGAACGGGAGAGGCTGTAGCTGCTGGAAGTGGACGCGGCCTCTCGCGTCCCCCTTTCCTGGTCACCCCATTTCTCACTTTTCTCACGTTTATGGGTGAGACCTGTGAGCTTTCACGTTGTTCACTGTGCCGTCTCATGCGGGGCCTCTGTGGTGTCCGTTCGCGCCTGTGTCACTGGGGTCCGTTGTTCACGTGGGAAGGGGGCTGGTGGGTGTCAGTTCTCCTCGGAAGCACCACTGGCCACTCTGCGGGTTCACCTGGGACGGCAGGTTAGTGGGGCGCCCGGTTCGCCCACAAGGCTCGGTTAACCCAGTGCCGCCCAGATCGCCGTAGTTCTGTGTCTGTGACCCCTTATGTTCTGTGGGTCCTTCTTCTGTGTCTGGTGTCCTTCCTCCTTCAACCCTCCTCTTCCTCCCTGCTGTTTCACAGGGAAGGGTGGGCGGCTCCCGGGCCTTCTGTTGCCCCGTGGGGCTGCAGCCTGAGCGGCTCAGCGTAGTGAGATGTGCAGCGTGCCTAGCTCTCCTTGCGAAGTGTCAGCGTCACCCCTCTCGCCCGCCTGGGGCTGACAGGTGCTGCCCATCGAGAACCCAGCAGCTCACACTTCTCTCTGGTCAGGGAGCTGTTGGGCTGGGTGTTGGAGTCCTTACAGCTGAAGCCTAGGAAGTGTAGGCTGTGTGTGTTTTTCAGCTAATCACGTTGGTGGTTAAGAGCTTTTAGAAGCCATTTTCAAGGGTATGATGTTCACCTGACAAAAGAAAACAGGTTCCTTATTGTTTCCTGGGTCTGGTTAAAATACTTAGGCCAAGGCAGTAGCTGTAAGCGAAGATGCGTGAGACTGTATTTGCTGGACATGGCCTCTTCTGAAACAATTAAGTGAGGGCATACATTTTTTCCCCCCTGTCATATGAGGATGCTAGTTAACCTATGTTTTAGTATATACCTACCTGAATTAAGAGAGTTGAGGGGGGAGCATGGGGAGAAAAGTAGAATTTTTGCTTAGACAAGAGTGATTTTTTTCAATAAGTCCGCATGTCTAAGTGTTCTGGTATCTATTTACTTTAATTACACAAAAGCTGGAGCCTTCCCCAGTTTTTATAATCTAGCTGGGTCATTGTTTTTGTTTGCACACTTGCCGTGTTTCATAGTCTAATGTGCACACGCAGGTGAGATTTAGAAACCTTTGTGTCCCGAATGCTGTGGCCACCGCAGCCTGATCCTTAAGTGAGGAAAACGTATTGGTCCTTGAAAGACCGTGGTATGTATGTTACCAATACAAGGACGAAGCAGTCACAGCCCTGTGAGTCACTGACGTTTCCCTTCTTTTCCTTCTCTCCTACAGAACCTGAAAGCAGATCCAGAAGAGCTTTTCACCAAACTGGAGAAAATCGGGAAGGGCTCTTTTGGCGAGGTGTTCAAGGGCATTGACAATCGGACTCAGAAAGTGGTCGCCATAAAAATCATTGATCTGGAAGAGGCTGAAGATGAGATAGAGGACATTCAGCAGGAGATCACAGTGCTGAGTCAGTGTGACAGTCCCTACGTAACCAAATATTATGGATCCTATCTGAAGGTAAGGCTTAAAGATGCAGACGCGGTTTTCCACCATGCAGCACCTGACTGAGACGCGAGCCTCGGAGGGGAAGGACTTTGATAAATAGCACAACAGGTTTTCAGAGGAAGGAGAAGTGTTCTGACCTTCGCAGTCAAAGGTTCTGTCATCTTAAATGTCTCTAATAGAATGTATTTTTGGTGAAAAGTGTTCGATGTTGAAACTCTCTTTCAAGCAAAGTATTTCTGAGTGAGACTTTGTCATCAGAAGTGCATTTCTTAAGCTATTATAACGACAACTACTCGTCACCTAATTTTAGCATGGTTGTGATAAAAACTCAGGCCAACCTAAGAATATTAGTCTTTTGATATTTTCGGTTATCAAATGTGTTTTAATTTAGTGCTGTTTTTTTTTTTAAACTGCTAAGAATTGAGAATGTTGATTAGTGAGCTGGTTTACCTACATTTGACTTTGAAGAATTCTTGGTTAGTAAATAATTACTTAAACAAAGTAGTAGCTATAATACAACACCGCAGATTGTCCTCGATCTTCACGCAGTTCTTCAAGTGGGAAAGAATCGTATTAAAGACGGTTTCCCAGCCCTGCGTGGAAGCGTGTTGTACTCGTTGTGCTCTACCACTAGAAGAGTTTAAGATTGTCCCTTGTGTTTCAAGTTCCTTGACATATGCCCGTTCCACTGCACTTAGAAATGTCGTATCTTTCAAATGGGGTTTTGGAAATCTTAAGAATTGGTGAAGAAATTTCTGAAACAATTCTCTGTGGAAATGAAAGCTTCACAGGTAGAAAGAACTTTTTCCTAAGGGAGGCAGCAATACGCCTGGATAATGCAGGACTAGGCCTCTTCCTGCCCTGGGTCCATCCTCTCAGTTCTCCATGTCGTAGCCCTCCACGTGTTCTGGTGTCAGAGGGCTGGTGCGGGCTTTGATTTCGTGGAAATGTAATAATAAGGTGTAAGTGGGAGGGTGGAATATTCGAGAACTGTTGATTCACTAAAATGAATATTTAAAGGAAATAAAAATTGGATGGTAATTCTATGTTTTTTCAATTGCCTAAAGAATGGCAGTATGTCAGAGGTCAAATGCAGCATTTTGAAAGGGGAAGAATAAGTTTCGGAGTCAGTTGTCCTGGACTTTGAGTTTTTTTTAAAACTTCTTTACTTCCTCATTTGTAAAATGGAAAATTATGGTGTACACCTCGTTGTTGCAAAGATTAAATAGAACTGAGTACGTGAAAGTACCTGGCATGTAGTGGGTACTTGGGGAGTGTTAATTTCCTTCCTTAATTGATTGGGTTTATTTATTCACATTTATCTCTGACATTACCTTGTAGTGGAGGACGTGTGCACTGAGGTGGAAGCAAGGAGGAGAGAGGGTAGCCCACGGTAGCCGGGAGTGTTACTGTGAGGGGGGAGCATGCAGCTTGGGTGTTGACCAGGCAAAGAGGGGAGCACGGTAAGCTTTGTCATATCCATGATCCAAGAGGAGAGCACCTGTGACTTCCATAGGGCAAGCAGAGGTCTTCTTTATGTTAAACTTCCGTTGAGGAAAAACTCAACAGCTGAAGAGACTCGACTTGAACTCTGTCTACCGTATCAGTTACCCTTTGTGAAGTGACGTCAGCATAGTTGCGTAGTGAATTCAGAGTCAGGTTCCATGTGGTATGTTGGATTTTAATATGAATTATGTTACTTTTGGCAAAGGAAGTGTGGAAGATCCTCACAGATTCTTGCTGACGTACACCAGCTAATATCTGACTGCCGCGGAAGTTCAGGATCAGTGGTTTGCAGGTGTCTCCTTCAGCCTGGGCTCCTCAGCGGAATTTTTTACTGCATGGCGAGGTGATTGCTTTATTGTGGCCAAATGCGGTGTCACCTTGACTGTACGTATCTAGAGATTCCATCTGGTATGTCCTGTCTTTCCTGAGTTGCTCATCTAACCTTGTTCTGTAGTGGGCCAGTGCATTTATTTAGTTAACCTAACGTCAGTTGCTGGCATAAACACCCTAGGTTTTTAGTGGCTCAATATGATAGAAGTTTATTTCTTGCTCACTCATAGCCCTGATCCATGGGTGGTTTTCCTCCAAGCAGTTACTCAGGAACCTAGTTCCTTCTGTCTTGCGGCTCTGCCTTCCTTACTCCACACGTGGGTGTGCTCAGCTGCCTTCAGTCAGCATGGGGGCGAAATTGGAGGCCCCTGAGGGGAGCTCTCGTATACCCAGGCCAGGACACAGGGCCCCTCGTTTCTGCTCACAACCCCCGGCCAGGCTCGGCCACGCGGCCGCACCTAACGAAGAGGGGCTGGGAACTGCCGTCCTATCGTGCGCTGCGCAGCAGAGCAGACGGGCTTGGGGCTGAGCTAGACGGTCCTTCCCAAGGCCCCTTTCTCCGCACGAGGTGGGTGGAGTGACCGCTGGGGCGACTTTCTCCACTGACTGTCCTCAGGTGGGATGAAGAGCTGCGATAATGTTGTCTGTAGTGCTTTATGTATTTTACCAGGCAGATTGTCCTTCAGAAAAGGTAACTGCCTCAGGAATGCCAGGAATAATACCACCGTCAGGAAAAGCTGCCCTTAATCTCTTAAGCCTTTCTGTCAAATTTGATGAAAACACGTGGACTGCTCTTGTTAAACAGTACTAGTAACTACCGTACGTTGAGCCGGACAAGAATCCAGACCCGACGTTCTGCCCGTTCTTGGTGTGAGAGAAGTTGCATGAGATGCCTTGGCCCAGAGGAAGACCCTCCGTCATGAGCCAGAGGCTGTTCTCCCGTCATCTTGGTAGCATTATGAGGTTTAATCAATACGGTCCAAACTGTCAAGTAAGATACAAATTAAATTGACGTGTAAGATGAATGGGTCTTTTGACACAAAGTTGAAAATTACTGTGCCTTGTGTGGTTTTTACTGCCCTTCTAAAACTCCCCATAGCTTTCAGAGCTGGTCGTTTTAGTTCTTTAGGTGGTGATGGGGGAGGGGGCCTCAGGATTTCACCTTGTGTTAAGGGACTTCTACACAACAAGACTGGGTAAAGAGGAAATGAGCAGAAACTGGTTTCTCCTTCGCTGGATTTGCATTAGAAGATCTCATAATTACGTTTTCGTTTCAATCCTGTACTCCAGAAGGAGAAATTGAAAACAATAGATAAGTGGTCTAAATATACTGAATGTTACTGAAGATCAGGAGAGGGGCGTGAGTTTTGACTGTGTAGCTATAATCGAATTACAGAGTTGCTGTGTAGCATGTTTCTTCCCGAAATAGTAAAAACAGAAACAACAACTGACAATTCAGGGAGGAGGGGGAATAGTGCAACAGTGAAAACTTAGGTTTGTATTGATGAAGCTGAGGGCCGGAAAGGTCTTGAAGATGATCACATGCCATAGAAGAACTTCATTTGCTGTAGTTTGTTTAATTTTGGGGAAATTAAACCAGCTAGAATATTAACCAGAAGCCTTCGTATCCCAACCATTATACCACTGGAGCTTTTTTTACTGCAAAAATACCATCTACAAGGTCACAGTGAAACCGTAGAGGGTGGGGTGGTGTGCAGGGGAGAGAGAGAGAGAGACTTTTTTGGTTTTATTTTTAAGTTAGGCAGTGAAGACATGATAAGATTGTAACAGTGGACAGTGAGGTGCTATAGAGGCGTCTGAGCCTGATTTCTTTCTTTCTTTTTTTTTTTTTTTTTTGCGGTACGTGGGCCTCTCACCGCTGTGGCCTCTCCCGCTGTGGAGCACAGGCTCCGGATGCACAGGCTCAGTGGCCATGGCTCACGGGCCCAGCTTCTCCACGGCATGTGGGATCTTCCCGGACCAGGGCACGAACCCGTGTCCCCTGCATCGGCAGGCGGACTCTCAACCACTGTGCCACCAGGGAAGCCCCTGATTTCTTTTTAAGCAGCATTCACAAGAGCTACTCATTCCATTCAGCAGCACAGCTCTTAAGGTTTTTTTTTTGTCTTGGGGAGATTGCCTGCCTCTTAGAATCTCTACTTTGAGATTCACTTAGAGTTATAAGCCAGGATTTTAGTTTGGATCCTAGTACAGTTACTTAACTGTCTGGATGTTTCTCAAGCTGCGGACTTCCTCAAGGACAAAATGCAGATAAATATACTTATCTTACAGGATTACTATAAAGATTGAGATCAGATAGGTAAAGTGCCTGGCATGTTAGGGGATTTTTAGTAAGTGCTAATTTAAGAATTTTTTTTAAATTAAGGGAAAAGTTATTTTGCCAACTAACTCAAAATTTATGAGTTGTAAAAACATTATTAGCACACTAAAAATTAGGGTTATCATTTTCTTTTATAATAAATTATTTAATACTCTCAAACATCAGGCCAGTTTCACCAAAGCAAATCAGGTACAAGGCAAAACAAAACAAAACTGTTTATCAAACCTTTACTTGTCCTAGTCATTTTTGTTGTAGTTTCGCTATTAAGGAAACATGTCCATTGAGTGAGTAGTTGTCCAATAGTGGGTTCAGATCCTTGACTTAAGAGTAAGTTTTTCTTCAGTTCCTAAAAACTTTTAGGGTAGTTTTACCAATTGGATTCACCAGAAAACGAATACAGGAAAGTCCCTTTGTGTGTTTTAGCGTTGTATGTAAGTACAGATGATTCTGCTACGGTGTGTGTTATGTACATTAGACATTTGGGGGTAATTTTTTAAAGTTATGTTCTTTGGACTTCTGATTTGCTCTTTTTCCCCTTTCCTTCCTTCCCCAAAGGGAAAGTAGTAGTTCCTGATGAAACAGAAGTCCCAACCATTTTACGCTTAGGGAAAGAAGTGAAAAAATATTTATATAAATGGCTGGTGTCTTTGTGAATGGGGCTCCTCAGAGGGTTACCATCCACCCCCTGTGTTCACTTCTTGCCCCAGCATGACTATTAAAATAGCTGACTCTTTACTTTCAGAAGCATCCTAGCTTGGGCAACAGCATATAATCAGCCTCTTATGCTTCATAGCCAAAAAAAACCAGACAAAACTATACTCTTTCCCTTGCGCATATTGTGTTATGATTTCATGATCTCGTTATCGCTCAGAGAAGAATGACTCGTGTAGCCACATGAAAATGAACATATCTCTTAGGGTACATTGTCTGAATTTATCTTCACTCACCTTCCTCCTGACCGCCCCATGGCAAATCCTGCTCTTGTATTGACCTCTGGTTTTAGACAACGGTGAGGAATATAGATGGGTTATTGGTCTTGGGAAGCAGTTGAGTTGAGATATGTGCCTGGTGTGTGTGGACTCTCCTTTGCCTCAGGGCTTCTTCCAAAAGCTCACAGGTCCTGTCTCGTTCACTTCTTTCCTATTCCCGAAGATAGAGCCTGGCACGTTCTCCTTGAGATGAAGACAATCAGGTACTAATGGTGTCGTGCACGTGGAACGGTGATCGCAGCTTAACTGAACCGGGGTCAAGATGCCCAGTGTAGAGGGCAGAGGAGAAAGGCGGGCTGTGCCGTATGGAGAAGGCAGATCTGGGGTTGTGACAGGAGCATGTGACTTTGTGGCCAAGCCACCTAAACGTAGTACCGGTACCTCTCTGTGCCTCTTCTGACTGCCCCACGTGTACCCTCCTGCACTGAAGGTACAGGTGGCCGTGTCTGGAGACATTTTCCGTTGTCACGACGGGGCGGGGCTGGGGTGCTGCCGGCAACCTGTAGGTCACCCCGTAGCGACCAGGGATGCCACTACACGTCCTGCTACAAAGAATCACCAGCCCAGATGCTCACAGTGCTGCTTGTGGAATGGATGGTGGTCTTTGGTCCCAGAATATAGAAGGAACAATGTTTCCAGGGCTGGCCTTGGGGGTGCTTGGAATAGCCCCAAGAGTATTGAAGACAACAGTCTCAGAGACCTTGGTTACTCCCACGCAGTTTTTGCGGCCAGAGCAAGTGTGAGCTTTGCGAGCGCTGTGAGTAGCATGTGTCCAAACTTGGACAGTGATTTTGTTTTGCTCAAAGCCGCGCAGCCTTGTGTGCCAGGCTCACAAGAAACCCCGGACAGCATTTTGGGGGTAGTGGATCCGAAAGATGCTTCTCCGGGGTACCTTTGTTCGGATGTAAGATAGAACAAAGGCTGTGAGGAGTCCTCCGAACATAACGGCGAGGATTGTTCGCCTAGATATTGACCATGATGCTTTCTGTCTAGTGCTCATCCGAAACTCAGCTTCCTTGAGTAAAGCAGTAGAAAACAACCCCGGCCTCCTTTCCTAGGGGTGCAGTTCACCACAGTGAGAGGGAACATTCCCTCACTGCAGGGTGTCTTGATGGGAAGTGTGATTCTCCCTGAACGCTGCACTTACTGCAGAGTTAATATTCCCTAGGACGTTGCTTGACATTGGGAGTGGAGCTGTATACCTGGAGGCCCTTATGGCTAGCCGTTGGCATTGTTTTCTCGAAAACTGATGGATGACCAAGGTCGGAAGTAACAATCTGTTTTTCATTTTTGGCCTTGGTCATTAGAGTAGCATTAATGAAAAAAAAAAAAGACAAGCGAGGTGTTGATACCTGGCTTTTTTTTTTTTTTTTTTTTTTTTACCCCGTGTGTATCTTCAGTTTTTTGTTGTTGTTTTAAGCCTGGTGTGTTACTCTTGGTGCTAAAGCACAGCTCTGCTTCCTACAGCCCCTCTGGGCTTTGAACCGACCGCCCAGCCAATCAAGTGGCCTGTTCCGTTAAGTCAAGTGTTATTTTCTCATTGTATTTCTTTTCCCCTTTGCCATTTATGGACATCAGATAAGGGAGAGTTGAGCTGTGTTTTCATATTTTTCAGTTTGTGGCACCATCATCATCGATCTATGTAAGCTTCTTCTGTTTTGGTCAGTTTTATTGTTTTTTATTATTTCATCCTTCATCCCTACCACCCTTCTCTTTTGTAGGACACGTTTTGATATGTCTTTGAATATGTGTGTCTTGAGTAGATAAAACGTTGTTTATGTACTATGTATGAGTTTGTTTTTTCCTCCCACATAATTATTTAAAATTTGCGCACAGTAAAATTAACTTTCTGAGGTGTATAATTCTTACAGTTCTGCACACTTTAACGCATATGTAGATTCTTAAAACCACCAGCACATGCAGGATACAGAACAATCCCAACATCCCAAAGAACTCCTGACCATCTCTCTCCCCACACCCTCAGTCCCTGGCAACCACTGATCTGTTTTCTGTCCCTGTGGTTTTCCCTTTTCTAGAATGTCATATAAGTGGAATCACACACCTTTTGTTACTGTCTTCTTTCAGTTAGCATAATGTGTTTGGGATCCGTGCATGTTTCAAATGTTTGTTCCTTCTTATTGGCAAATGGTGTATTGTTGTAGGAATATATACCTACTATATATACTATTGTATATATATACAACATATAATATGTATTGTGTATATATATATAATACTATAGTATATTATATACTATATTAACTATTGAAGGGCACTTGGTTTGTCTCCGTATTTTGGCGGTGATGAATAATGTTATTAACATTCACGTGCAGTTTTTGTATGGACGTAAGTTTTCATTTCCCCAGGGTAAACACCTAGACATAGGGCTGCTGGTTAATTCTCCAGTGTCTGTGTCAGTTTACATTCCCGTCAACACTTGGTATTGTCAGTTTTTTCAGGTTAGCCATTTTAGCAGGTGTGTAATGGTATCCCATTAGGGTTTGAATTTGCATTTTCTGTAATGACTTAGGATTTTGAGTATCTTTTCGTATGACTTACTTGTGCAGCACTCTGGAGTAGGACACTTATTAATACAACTGATGGGGCTTGGGGCAGGCCCCCCCCAGATATGCCGGTTCCCACCCCTACACTACCATGTTGTTCAGGATAGCTTCACCCGTTTACACTCACACTAGCAGTGGGAGTTTTTTTTGCTGGTTCTTCTTTCTCCCTTTTTTTAAAAAGAAAAGCTTTATTGAGATATAATTCACATGCCATTCAATTCATCCTCTTAAAATGCACTGTTGGAGTGGTTTCTAGTATATTCATGGAGTTGTAGCCATCATCGTAGTGAACTTTAGAACATCTTCATCATCTGATGCGGAAACCCCGTGCCTGTTACTGGTCACTCCCTATTTCCTCCCAGCTTCCCCAGCCCCAGGCAAACACTTAGGTGCTTTCTGTCTCCATATAGGTTTGCCTGTTCTGGAATGTCATGTAAACAGAATCATACAGTAGGTGGCCTTTGTGACTGGCCCGTTTCACTTAGCGTAATGTTTTCAAAAAGTTCATCCGCGTTGTAGCATGTGTCTGTACTTCATTCCTTTTTATTGCTGAATAATATTCCATTGTATGGATATATTACATTTTATTTACCCATTCGTCAGTTGATGAACATTTTGGCTGTTTCCACTTTTTGGCTATTATAATGGAATAATGTTGCCATGAACATTAGTGTACAAGTTTTTGTGTAGACATGTTTTCATTTCTCTTGGGTATATGCCTAGGAGTGGAATTGTTGGGTCACATGGTAACCCTGTGTTTAACCCTTTGAGGAACTGCCAGGCTGTTTTCCAAAGCACCTGCATCATTTTGCATTCCCACCAGCAGTGAGTGAGGGTTCTAATTCCTCCACATCCTCGTGGCATCTTTGATTATGGCCACCCTAGGGGGTGTGAAGTGGTATCTCATTGTGGTTTTGGTTTGCATTCCCCTCATGGCTAGCGATGTTGGGCCTCGATTGTCTACTTCCTTGCCGACATTGATATACAACTTTTTTTTTTTTTTTTTTTTTTTTTTGCGGTACGCGGGCCTCTCACTGTTGTGGCCTCTCCCGTTGCGGAGCACAGGCTCTGGACGCGCAGGCTCAGCGGCCATGGCTCACGGGCTCAGCCGTTCCGCGGCATGTGGGATCTTCCCGGACCAGGGCACTGATCCGCTGCATCAGCAGGCGGACTCTCAACCACTGCGCCACCAGGGAAGCCCAATATACAACTTTTTAACTTTTCCCAATCCCATAAGTACAATATAGTATTTTTTATGCTTATTTGCATTTCTGTTAATAGTAGGTGTGAGTGTCTATTCATATATTCTTACCCCTTGGGATTTCTTACTCTGTTGAATTTTGTTCATATTTTTTTAGTTTTCCATTGGCTTTCCTGTATTTTAGTGTTTGATAAGTATGAAGTTACTCTGTATCAGTTTGAGATACCACGAGTATTTTCTCTGACTGTTATCCTGCTTTTAACTTCAAGGTGTCTCGTTGAAAAAACTCCTTAATATTAATGTAGTTAAATCCATCCGTTTTTACCTTCTGATTTCTGCTTTTGGGATCCTGTTTAAGGAACCTACTTGTTTCCTAAGGTTAAAAATATATTAAATTTTTTTCTTTTGTTGGCTTTATAATTTTGCCTTTTACATTTAGATCTTTTATCTGTCTGATATACAGTTTGAAGTAGGGATTTTATTTTTCTCCATGTAGAGATAAGTTTCCTAACACTATTGTATAAAACAGTATTTTCCCCACTCGTGTATGATGTTATATCATATAGCAAAGTCTCATGTGTCTAGGCCTATTTCTGGATTTTCTGTTTTATTTTCCTGGGCCAGTATCATTCATGGTCTGTGTGTGTGTGAATTGTTATTACCTTGGCCTTGTTTTAAGTCGTAATATCTGGAGTGATAACCTCTGCCCACATACATGCAAAAAATGAGTTTGTACATTTTCTGTTTAAAATCTTACTGAAGTTTAAACATTGATTTTTTTTTTTAACCGTATGTCCCAACCCAGGAAGATTTTTTTTTTTAATTTATTTTTGGCTGCGTTGGGTCTTTGTTGATGCGCACAGGCTTTCTCTAGCTGCGGCGAGCGGGGGCTACTCTTTGTTGCGGCGCGCGGGCTTCTCATTGCGGTGGCTTCTCTTGTTGCGGAGCACGGGCTCTAGGCACGTGGGCTCGGTAATTGTGGCTTGGAGGCTCTAGAGCGCAGGCTCAGTAGTTGTGGCACGTGGGCTTAGTTGCTCTGCGGCATGTGGGATCTTCCAGGACCGGGGATTGAACCCGTGTCCCCTGCATTAGCAGGTGGATTCTTAACCACTGCACCACCAGGGAAGTCCCTAAGCATTGATTTTTGAGGAGAATTGACATCTTAAGTCATCCCATCCTTGACTGTGAATGCCTTTTTTCTGGTTAGGTTGTCTTATGCGAGCTTTAATACAGTTTAAAATTGAAGATCGGGCTGGTTCCTAGGCACGTAGTTTTTATTGCTATTTTGAGAGATATATTTTCGGATTGGTTATTGCTTAGTTTAAGGGAATGAGTATGTTGGGTTTTTTTTCACATCGTTTCTGGCAATCTTGCTGAACTCATTAGTTTTCTATGCATATGTTCACATCTACAGACAATGATGGTTTCTTGTGCTCCCGTCCATTCATATCACCGTCTTGCATCCTATGTTTTGGCCGTGACCTCTAGACTGTCGACTGGCAGTGACGGGAGCGATACACCTGCCTTGTTTTTGACCTTAAAGAAATGCATCTTAAATTTTTCATTAATAAGTATGGTATTTGCTGTAGAATTTTCATGTGTGGCCTCTTTTTTGTTTGTTTGTTTTTCCATTAAGGAAGTCTGCTTCTATTCCTGGTTAGACTTTTTTTTGTCTTGTTTTTATACAAACAAGAGCACATACTTTTTTCCTGTTATTTTGAAGATAGTTATGTGATTTTTCTCTTTCAGTCTTGATGTAAGTAGATGGCAGTTAGCCAGATCTAAAGTGCGCCCTTTCTAATTTCTAAGAAAAAAAATTGGTTTCATAGAGCAGGGAAAGTCTTCTCTAGTTGCTGTTGCCAAGAGGCTCCGAGAGTTGCTTTATTAGCTGAGAGTTGTCCAGTCCCCCTCCGTTACCTGTCGGTTTTGTTCTGTTGAGTTCTGCGTGGTGCTCACAGATAGAACAGGAAAATAGAACCTGACCTGGCCTTGGACAGGGTTCCCATTGCCGATTCTCTCCCCAGTACTTCTTTCCTGGTCATGGGTTAGGAAGGATGCTGAGACAGCATTTTAGCTGGTTGTTCAGTTGATCATCGAGTATTGACTCACTTCTGGGCTGGCGGTTCTGCATCTCGGCTCCTAAGCTTTCTCTGGGTTCTGGGGTGGAGGGCTAACGCGGCTCAAATGACAGCTGAGAACACCGTGCGCTGGCTTGTGTGTTGAGTTGAGGAGACGTTTGTGTTTTGCAACCGGCGGGAAGGGACGGCTTGTGGGTTGATGCCTCAGAGTCTCTCAGGTGGCAGCTGGGAGAGGCCCTGTGTGGCACCATGGAATTGTTTCTCCCTTTGCTGGGGTCGGTCCGAGACAAACAGGAGTACCGTAAGTGGCAGGAGGCCGTGGGAAGAAGGGGGGCTCCGGGTGGCTTGGACAGCCTTGGTGAGCACACAGTTCTTTATGTTTCTGAATTTACTGTAATGTTAAATCTTCTTCATACATTGGTTTTAAGTTCCACTTCGGTACCTTCCCTCCGCGTTTTGAGCCAGGTAGGTTGGTGGGATAATGCAGCTCCAGTCCAGTTTGACCGGAAACAAAAGTTTGGAGATTGTGGGGAGACGTCTGCAGATTTGGTTTTGGGAAAAATCATAAACAAGCTGGAGATGAAGCCTACTTAGAAAAGGGCAGGGGGGCTGGGCGATGGTTTGCTTTGTACCGTATCCGTCACTTCTCCGTACTTTTCTAGCCATTCTGACCCCAAGTTCGAGATCTGGAGACGGTCCGCCTACCTCTGAAGATGCCGTCTCGGCTCTGAGTGAAGCCAGAAGTGTGGCTGGTCGCCTGCTGTCGGAGCTGTGTTCCTTACCTGCAAAAGAGAGAGATTGGACACCTTGATCTTTTAAGTTCATATCCATCTGATTCAGCTTAGCTTGCCGTTTCGTGAAACACTTCTCGTGCACAGAGAAGTTGGAATCCCAGGCTGTTAGAGCGGGAAAGGGCGTTGGAGGCCCCTGGCCCCCACCTCTTGTCCTCTAGAGCAGAAAACCGTGGCACGGAGAGGCCACATTGTCGGCTCCCACCAAGCAGGATTTTCCTTTGGGGCTGGAAGGAGTGCGGGCTTCCCAGAGTCCCAGGGCCAGGGGCCCGAGAAGGGAGAGGGCTGGACAGGGAGGCTTCCGTGGGTCCCGCCCTCGGTGGCTGCCGTGGCCGGCGTTGCAGCGTCCGCCGTCCGCCACCACCGTTCTGTGGAATCGGGCATCGGCTCGCGCGTCCGCGTTCCCTTCGCACGCAGCCGTGCAGCGCCCACCAGAAGTTTGAGCAGGTTAGCCCGATGGGGGACCTGCAGGCTCCTGGCCCGGGGTCACCGTGTCACGCTTGCCGTGGTTCCGAGGCTGGAAGATGTTGTCTTCAAAGGGCCGTACTGTCCCAGTGTGGAATTTTGACTTACTGCCACCTTATTTCCCAGGTAGTCCAACGGGAGAAATTCTTGCCTGGCACGTGGAAATTGTTTTATTCGATCTCTAACGCAGAGCTGATGTTCACTCTGTAGCTCATGTGTGTCGGACGCACGAATTTGCATTTGTTCCAGGAGCCGTGGCCCCTCTGACGGAGATCAGAAGCCTAGCCGATGCTGCAGAGTCCCCGGTGGTGCCGGGCATCTGGCTTCCCTCGCGGCCCTGGAGCCGCCTCAGCGGCCAGAACCTCCATCCCACCAGCCCTGCGGGCCGGCCCCGTCCCTCCCACACCTCTGCTTGCGCCCAGTCTCTGCCGAGAACCCCCCTTTGGTTTTGTGGTCCCGCAGCTGTCCTGTTGGCACCGCCTGTCTTTTTCCTCACCTGAGGATGGTTCTGTGGTCGCCTGTGAAATGCCTCCTTTCTTTGTATGCCTGATGCACAGGTGACGAAACAGAGTGTTCTGATTTCTGTTACTCGCATTACTGCGGTGGCGTGTATCAAACATCTTCAGGTATTTCTTTGAAGGAAAGAGGAATTTTTTGAAAAGAAGGAAATTCTTGATACTATATGCAGTAGAATATATAGACAGCTTTGCTAGCTGTGCAGTTAGTTGGGAAGTATTGATGTTTTGGCATTGGGTGGCGGTTGGCTTACTGCAGGTTGAATTGCTAAAAGCAATTTATGTAACCTGTTAAGTAGACCAAGCATTTGTGGTATTTAACTTAGTTTCCTGGACTTTGATGATTTTTTGTTGACTTAGTGTGAGATTGACTTTCTGATTACGTGCTTCAATTCGATCTAATGAATTTTCCCTGTCATTATAAATGGGACTCAGCGGAGCTAGGCCGATGGCGAGGTTGATTATAGACCAGTGCTTATGGAAGCTAATCACCCACATTCTTTTCTTCGTATAGAAGCGTTTTCCCTTGCTTTTAGCTAGGGCTGGTATAGAGTGCCGTGTAGATTTTGGAGTCATTATTGGTCCCATTTTTTGAACGGGTATGAAGAGGTGGAGTTTGCTTGTGTTGAAATATTTGGTAGAAAACGTTGGTTCTTTAAAAGTAACAATTGATTTCTGGCTCTTTTTTGAGAAGGAAATGCTCTTACGCTCGCTTTCTGCACCAGGGTGTGCCTTGAAGACCCCTTGCCCTTCTCCCATCTCCTGTATTCCTTACCTAGGTGGAGCTAGCTGTATTTCTGGACACTTTGTGTTCTGAAAGCAGAGATCCATTCAGAGGCTGACAGACTTGTCCCTAGAAGAAAAGGGGCATAAATATGCCAAATGCAAAACCACAATGATTTCTTTGATTGCAGGGACCTTTGGGCCAGCTTGCGGTAAGAACTTGCCTTTAGAAGATCCTTTGGTTCCCATCCATGTCTCCCTCTCCTCAAAGGGATGGCAGCCCGATGGACAGTGGGCACATGCCCCCAACATGGACAGACTTCCACGGAGGTAAGCTGCTGTCGGTGCCGCCCAGGCAGACGTGCGCCCTCCTGGTCAGCCCGAGCTTTGCCCCCATCCACACCTCGTGCACGTGTGTCAGAGGCCCTGAGGCTTTCTCTCTTGTTTCCAGCCAGGGCTAGGGTTCCGCCTCATCAGGTAAAAAGTAACCCTGTTTCCACGGGACTTAGGAATGAGTGGAGTGCAAGGCAGCTGTGGTCGCTTTCTCCGGTTGAGGACGGGGATTCCCCTGAGGTGGTGCTTGTGAACTCACCGTCGGCCCTTTGTGGTTCTGTGTCTGTAGTTCACCGCACGTCGGGCTTAACTCTGGTCACTGTGAGCCGCTGTTGCTTTGGGGACAAATTTGCACAGAGTCTGTTTCCCTTCTTGCCTGATCTGGAGGGACACTGTTGACGGGGCTGCTGTCAACTGTTGTGGTGGGTCCTCCGCCTGAGTCTGGTGCGTGTGCAAATTAGAGACCAAGCTCTCAGATTCTAGAAGGTGTTGCTCCAGATCTTGACCCAGGGGAAGGCACGGCAGACGGGAACTCCTCGTCTCCCTAGGAACGGACTGCAGCCCTGGACCGGCTTGGTTGCTGCCGGCACAGCCTGTGTCCTCCTGCCGTATTGCTTTATTCTTCAAGGAGTAGATGCAGCAGAAAATATGAGTGTATTTCCTAGCAAAGTTTTGTTGTTGTTTTGGTTTTTGTCTTTAAGAGCTTAGGTTTCCGGTTGAAAAGAGGAGAAATTTTCACTTGTCTCCCTGGGAAAAGGTGCTGGAAGTCGTTTCACTTATACTGGTTGAATGTAAAACTTTGGAAGGGGAGGTATGGCTGCTGAGAGAAATGGGTTTTAACCCGAGTGTGATCTTTCTGGCTTTGCTAATGGACCTCACTTCTCCCCTTCTGACAGTGACGAGTGGAGTGAGCCAGTGGGCGTTGCAGGATTGCTGGCTGTGCAGGGTTGCAAGGTCTCGGGGGCCTGGTTTTTGCAGGGCTGTGTTCTAGAGCACGAGGGACCGCGTGGAGGGGCTGCTGGGAGCTCTGGTCAGTGGGAGTCACTGCAGGGGGGTGACTCAAGTCATGAGGAACAGGGAGGCGCCTCCCCGCGGACATTTCCTCTATGACAACTTGTGCACGTTTTTAAGAAAGGAAACATCTTCGTTGTTAACTTTTGGGGTGGGGTGGGGCAGGTAGCTTATTCCAACCCATTAAGATCATCTTTCTGACTGTTGTAAGGGTCTCCTTCCCGAGCTCCTGGGCACACTTAGGAGCTGCGCTCGCTCTGGCTAGTGTGGAAAGTATTGGGAGGATCATCTCCTGGTTCTTACATGTTCTTTTACTTTCCAGGTCCCGCATATTGTGTTTACTTTCTAAGAGGTGCATTAAGCCATCTGCAGTCCGTTGCTCTTTCATTCGTGGACTGTCTGACGAAAATGACAACAGCTTTAATATAAGGGAGCCAGTACCAACCCAACTTCCATGTGAGAGCAGGAGGTTATGAACTGGAGGTTATTAAGTGAATTTAATTCTAGCTTCGCTTCTTGGTTTAATAGCGAACCAAGTTTGATATTACTTTTTCTGGTTTTAATCAAGTTTCTGCCTCCGTTTGACATTGGGGAAATTAGAGCGGGTCCATCGGAGTCGCTGTCAACAGGAGTGGCACGTTCTTCGCCTGACTTTCTGCTGTCTTCTTTGAGCAAATGATTGGGTCCCTTGGCCCTCCTGCGTGCACCACAAGTGTGCAGGGTTGTGTCTATCTTTACCTTGTTTCTAAAAAGCACTCTTGGTAAACGGGGATCTTTGGCAGTTGGGTTTAAGACTGGCCCCCCTAGAGCCCTTTTTTTTTTTTTTTTTTTTGCGGTACGCGGGCCTCTTACTGTTGTGGCCTCTCCCGCTGTGGAGCACAGGCTCTGGATGCGCAGGCTCAGTGGCCATGGCTCACGGGCGCAGCCGCTCCACGGCATGTGGGATCTTCCCGGACCTGGGCACGAACCTGCGTCCCCTGCATCGGCAGGCGGACTCTCAACCACTGCGCCACCAGGGAAGCCCCCTAGAGCACATTTAACTAGTGTTCGCTTGTGCCATACTGAAGAAAACCGAGCCGAAAATGTTTCCAACGTATTCAGTGAGGTGTGTGAGCCCTTAATGACTTGGGATTTGAAGTGTCTTTCCACACAGGCAAGCCCACAGGTGTTTGCTTTTTAAAAACTGCTAGTGGGATTTTGTGCGTGTGCAGCAAGTCCTGGGGATTCTGAGCGCTGCCTCTCCCTGCAGCAGCACGTTCTGACTGTGTTGTTCATTTGTGTCCGGAGGTCGTCCTCTCCCTTGATGCTAAGGCCCAGGTTCTAGGGTCCCTGGCCCTCGCGTCAGCTGTCCCCCCGCTGCCGTGTCACACGCCTCCCTGCTTCTGGGCACTCGGAGCCCTGCTGCCCCGCCTCACTTGGGCCAGGGATGCAGGTGTGGGCTCTGCACCTGGACCTTCTTTGGTTGGTGAAGGAAGGAGATGCATAACCAGGCAGTTATCACCCCGAATAAGTGCTCTGGTGGCCGGAGCCCGAGTCCAGGAGGAGGGAGATAGCAAGGAGGTTGTCGTAATAAAGATGCCCGACTGAAGGAGGGGGAAGGGAAAGCCACACAAGGTAGCGCGCCTGCCAGCACATGCGACTCCTGTGTGCTGGTCTCACCGCAGGGCCAGAGAGGAGTGTTGTTCAAGGTCAGGTAACTTAGTTTGAACTGTATTCGACCACAGCAGACAATTGTATACATGCGCTGAGTTCTCCTAGTTTGTTATAGAGGTAGTGTGGTTATCTGCTCCAAAAAAAGAAAAAAAAAAGTACACTGGAAACATTTGACAGAGGTGGGTTTCGCCTCTTTGCTGCCCTAGTTCCCTCCCTGCGTCTCTCGGCTGTTCCCAGTGCCCCCCCTCGCCACCCTCTTGCTGCTGAGTAGGAGGAGGGGCCTCCGGGGGATGGGAGGAGGGCGCGTGCAGGTTCTCTGCAGCTCCCCCTGAGGTCCTGCTCCTGGCCGGCCACCTCGGGGACTCCTGCGAGGCTGTGCATGTGAACCCCACCCCGGTTCCTGAAAATCGAACTGTGTTTCGTCACTTTGGTTAATCAGAGATTCGAGAGTTTCAAACCACATGTAAGAGGTGTGAATGATGTGATATAAGCATCGTTGGAGCCCTCTGTTGTAGTTTCCCTTTCTCTCTCTCTCTCCTTTTTTTTCTTGTATTCTCATTTCAAACTTGAAGCAATAACTTGAGTCACCAGACTTTCTAGAAAGACAGTATCTTGGCTAGTCTGACACGGATATACATGTTTTACTCATTGTGTGTGGTAAGCAAAGGTGTGGGCACTGGAGGACGTTGAGGTGTGTGACTGTAAAAGTCTAGACGTGTCATCAAAAAATGTGAGCATCCCACGGATCTCATGAGTCTGAATAATGCAATTTGCCACCAGTATCCTTCACGCTGTATGCGGGCCTGTTCAGTCTTCGTCTGTAGGCTGAATCTCACTTTTATCACATAGTTGGCATATAATTGGGCTCTGCGGATTGGTGGGGGTGGGGTGGATGGGGGAGGGTCTCACGCTGACTGGAGAGCTGCTTTCTACCTGCCGGAAGGCTCTGAATGTGGGTTCGAGCTAAGGGAGTGTTTCTGGATGAGCCCCCTTCTTGAAGATGTTCGTAGGTGCTCCCTGATGAGATGTTTGGACACGTTGGGTCTAGTAGGTTTCCGTGACAGTATTCTCAGAGCTGCTGAGCCTTGAAGGGAAGTTCAGTATGTGGCATTTCCTAAATCTGTTTCTTTGTGGGACCCTTCTTTCTCTCTGTGTCTCTCTCTCTCATGGTAAATTTCAATTCTATAAAATCCCCAGACGGAGCCCCCTGGAAGTAGCTTCTCTTGTCAGCACTTGGGAAGAGCCTTAGAAGGCATCCACTGTGGTTAAGAACATAAGTCCGGAGATGCCAAGTTAGCACCCAGTAACAGCTTTCTGTGGGTCTCCTGCTGGTATGCCATCTTTAGAAAAGCATGCCTTTCAATGTTGGTGGTTTAAAAACTGGATAAATTGACAAAGGACCATGAAGCATGATACAAAAGGCAATCACTGAAATAGCATGTTCATGTTTTAAACAGTTTTATTTTTCAGTAGATAGTTTTCTGAGTGCAACTGTGGAATTTGAGAGAAAATAAGCTGTAAAAGTATTTGTGCATGTCTTGTTCATAGGAAACACAAAGATCACAAGCGCTGAAGCCTATGGTAGGTGTAAAATCCTAACAGAAATTGTTGGGGGCTTGGTGGTGTTGGGGGGTGATTAATACCACATTTCCCTAAAATCTTTTTGTCTTGACTTTTCATAAAAGCTTGCCAAAGATGTTTCTAAGATTTTCTCTGCCCCAGGTGGGGGTGTGGTTCACTTTTTGTTCCTTTAATGAACACTCGAAGGTTAATAAGCCGCTTTGTTTGGGGTGGACTGCAGCCATGGGCCCTCAGGTCTGGGGAACGAGACAGCCTTCCTCTGACGGGAATTTCTAGTGTCTCATTCGCCTTTCTTTTCCTTGGTTACTGTTAGTGCTTGGCCTCCTTTTCCTGCTTGTCCTTTTGCACACTCATCCAGTCCAGGGTCTTCACTACTGCCCGAGCTTCCAAATCTCAGTGCCTTGCCTGGACTCTCCCTAGGCCTCAGATCCACTTAGAGAAACGCCTGCCGGGACGGTCCCCCTAGAATGTCCCCTGGCAGCTTCACATTCAACCTGCAGAGCAGGGACTTCTTCCCTCTCGTGAGCCAGGTCTGCGTGCGTCACAAGTGTTCCCATTAGGAAGGGATTGATTGGAAGGTGCTTATTTAATCCAGAGGCAGTAATAACTTAGAGCCGGAACACGCAGGGGGCTTTAAAACCTGCCAGTGCCCCGGCCCACCCCTGAACGGGGATCTCGGGGCTGTGGCCAGACTGTGTTTGTGAACAACCCGATTTAAATGCCCGAGGTGCAGGGTCCCCTCCCAGCAGGCCACGCATCAAAGATGCCTTAGAAACACGTTCAGGCTTTAAAGGGGTGAGCACGTCAGGAACGTTAGGCCTTTGTTTGAAGCTGTCTTCGAGGGAACCATGTCGAAGGCCCTGGTGAAATCACCCGTGGGCTCTGAGAGACGGAAAATCTGGAGACAAGAGTCACCAGCACGCTCTTCACCAGCGGCTCTCTGGGGTGGTTTGCCTCCCGTCCCTCCTTCCTCTCCCCTTCCTGTCCAGTCGCTCCCGCGGCCCCTCCCATGGCCCTGCCGGCAGGAGAGCAGGGGCGGTGGGCTGGGAGCGTGCCCCCGAGGCGGGTGTTGGGCGGCAGCCCAGGAGGGGCCCACAGAGCCTCCTGCCACGGGCTCCCCCTGCCGCCCGGGCCTGGAGGCTCCTGCGCGCCGTCCAGCAGGCGGGCGGTCCCTGCCGGGGCCGGTGACGGCCCATCTCTGCGCAGCCCGCTCCCGCAAGCAGCTGGCCTCACGGAGGGACCTACTGTGGGAGAAGCCTCCCCGGGCCTGCCCTGTGGGCTTCTCCCGGCGGGACCGAGGACAGAGCGGCCCGCCCCGGCTCTCGCCCGGGCACTGGGGGCCGCAGAAGCGCGGGCAGTGGCCGAGGGGCTGGCGGGTCGCGGAGCTCTGCCTCCGGCTCTTTCCCCTGGTCTGGTCTTCGGGGACCGCGACTCATCATTTGAGGTAAACGGGCCACCTGCCTCCCGAGTCGAGAGGACTCTGGAAAACGCCTGCTGCTTCTGGAAATGCTCGACCTCACGTTGTTAGACTCTAAGTACATTAAAACCTGGCGGGGCGAGTGGGAGGTGTGCCAGGAAGCGATACGATTGGTCCGTTTTATCGTCTGTTTGTGATTCCGCTGGGTTGTTTTCCTAGGTTTTTGGCTTGTTCTTTTTAAACACAGTTGATTTCAGAGTTCCTTCCAAATATCTGCCCTGCGTCCATGCCGCTACTTTCTGTGTTCGCTATTTGTCGGCCCCCATTAATTTTCTATACTGTCTAAAGAAAATGGGTTTGGGGTTTATGCTTCTACGTAAGTGACGTGAACATGAGAAGGTAGAGTCTCGGAAAAGGGAGGAAATTCACGCACGTTTTCATAAACGTGATCAGACGCGCAGCTCTTCAAAACGTCCTTTGAGCGGCAGTTTCCCAGATGCTGGATTGTTTTTTTTTATTTTGTGGAGAGAGGCCAGATTGTCGGTCCACACGCAGAAGGGAGCACCAGTGCTGGCCCAGGGCAGAGCCCGTGCCGGGGACGCAGAGTCCGTGGGCGCTCAGTTAGTCACCGGCTTTGGTCGCACGAAGAACTGGCAGCTACAGCCCGTCCGGCCTCCTGCAACTCTGCGAGGACAGCTTTTCCCTCTGCAGGAGCCCTGGCCTCCGTCTGCCCTGGTGGTGCAGTCAGGCTGCTTTCTTCCATGAGGATTGCCTTTCTCTGAGCAACAAACAAAAGCTTTATCCTGGTGCCTCCGGCTAGGATTTTAACAGTCTCCCTCCACTTTTGCTGCCTTGTGTCGTCTTGGGCATCATACTCGTTGATTCCAAGTGTAGAGACAAGGGTGTCTTTGGTTCTCGTGAGCCGCCTGCCACCCCCAGGCTAGCGGGGCCCTCATTTCCCCACAGTGATCTGCTCAGTCATTCAGCCACGTTGGGGGAGCCCCGTGCCCACACTGTGACAGCCACCCTCCCAGCTTCCGTTGCCATTTGGAAGTCATCTGCCGCATTCCCCATGGACCTGGAACAGCTGCAACTTCTGGGAGAGGGAAAAGAACATCTGTTTTCTCTGAGTGATTTTTAGCTTGCAAGCATCTGTCCTTGCGTTTCTGGGAGAAACAGAAAAGATACAGGGAGCCCTTTGTATCAGACTCCAGGGTGACCGCGGGTAGAAGCAAAACAAGTTACTTTTGGGTGGACTAAACTAATCCCCAAGTAAATCTTGCTTTGAAATCACAGGGGAATACGTTTCATTTCCATCATGGGGAAGAAAAAAGGTCGGCTCGGCACCAAAGATAATAGAGAACGTCCAGACGTTTCGGGGAGCGGGGCCATGGCTTCCTTTCTCTCCCCCGAACACACTGTCCTAGTGTAATTGAAGGGAGTCCCTGAAGACATTTGGCCGCTCCGTTTTATGCTTTTCTATCCAGAAAGTTGAATGAATTAAAATTCCAGTTAGGCTAAATATTTTACTTCACCAAAAAGAAACTCAACTCTGTTTTCTGGCTGTTGCCTATAATTTAAAATAAGTATTAATTGTATTTCTAGTTCTTTTTGTCTCAACATACATCTTCTGCCTATTCAAACCTTCGTCTGACGTGTCTAAACACAGCTGATGTATTCGGGTAAAACAATTAATTATGCCATATGCTTTCTTTTCTAAAACTTCTATATTTCTAAGTAAATTTCTAAAAAAAAAACCAGTATCATATATGAGATCACAAACCTTACTTAGATTATGTAATGAGGAGTGCTTGGTATGTAATCAAAGAGAAGCCTTACTCCCGGTGAGGGGAAAGAACTCCTCTTTCAGTGGTCCACGCAGCACAGCAGGACTTTCAGGAGTTTGGGTGAGTAAGGACATCTGCTTCAACATGGAGACATGGACTGCTCGAACCAGGCCCTTTTAATGAACCCTGTCTGGGAGCCGCACGTTGTCACGGCCATTACTGACCGACCACGGAGCCAGACGGAGCACTCAGGCTGGCTCTTCTCTAGGCGTCTGCATGGGGCTCTGTGGACACTTATGTGCTGTGATGGAGTCTGCCTCACCGAGGCAGAAATGGAGCTGGGGGTGGTGGTGGTTCATGTCATGGTCGGGTGTAGGGGCAGGAGACACGTATCCGTATCACCTCGGCAGTCTCAGGTCTGCGCCCCAGGGCTGCCTCAGGGAGGGTGCCCCGGATTTGCACGTCCGATCCAAGCGTAGCTTGACTGTGTCCAGCAGCTCATCGTTAACGAACTTACTATACATCGAGAACATGTGCCTGTTATCTAACTGTTCATTCTGGGGTAGAACTGTGCAGAAAATAAAGATGAGTGAGGTGGCCAGGAGGTTGGAAGGAAGGGGAGTGAGAGTTCAGATAGCAGAAACGTCTCCTCGGTACAGTCCGGCACCGGACATTCAGGCATGTTGCAGGAGAAGTCCCTTACTTTGGGAGCTGTTTACCGTTAGGGTATGGTAAATACCCTGAAGGATGGAGATAAAAGTATAAATATGAATTTGCCACCCGTGCATTTGAAGTACAGCATCTGTTACGCGTGAATCTTCTAATGCCATACGTTATCTTAACACTGAAGGTACCTCTTAAATTTGCAGAACACAATAAAGTCTTCTTTTTCAGCCGTATTTGCCCTCTGCCAGTCCTGTCTGATCTCTCTGGGCTGGGTCTTTATCGGAGAGTTAGTACTGAGCCCTCAGTAGTCACTTCTTTTGGTTTTATGGTTTTGTGGTGGATATTTCTGACATATGCTGTGTAATAGCCGTTAAAATCTTCACCTGGCAGAAAGAGAATCTTGTAATTATTAGCAGTATTTCACTTTTAGGAAGAGAACATTTTTAGCTTATGATTATGGCAGACTTGTTTGACGTAGCAGTTTATGATCACTGACTGTTGTGTTTGCTCTTTTATGAGGACAGAGCAAGGGGGGAAAGTCAAGTCCTCCTCTTTCATCTCCCAGGGCACCCTTTCCATGCTTCTCTCTGTTATTTCTTTTCTGCTCCCTCAGATTTAGGTCATTTGTAAGTGTAGTTCCCTGATGACCTTGTAAGGATCTTTACGTTTAAGCAGATGTTTTTATCCATCTTCGTTTTTAACCATCATTCAGCACGGAAACTTCCCATTAACAGATCTGTTGCCGTTGTGGCGAATATGTGCTGATGCAAAAGACAGGAGCACCTGGGGCGGGGGCACTTAATTACTGAAACTCATTGCGCACACGTGCACCCAGTTAGGAGGCGGCCTCTTCCAGGAGAGAGGAGCCTGTGACGTAAACCCGGAGAAGAGCGTCTTAGGGACGGCTCAGCGCTCTTTCCAGTTTGTTGCAGCACATGAGGACAGAAGTTCTTGTTCTTGGCACGAGGGAGCAGGGCGTGTGAATCCCGCAAGTCACAGGCAGACCTTTTGTAAACCGATGTCTTTTTTCAGGCAGTAAGATGAGAGTTCATTGCTCTCTGAAAGGAAACCAGTTAAGAACAGTTACCCTAGAACATGTTTTCTTCACTGGAGTCCTTTAGAAGTCGCATGGAGTCTGTGATGTTTGTTACTGTGGTTCTTGCTGTTGAGGTTTCTGACTCAACATTAAGTCTGGCTTCGGGCCCCAGCTGCTCCCCTAGCCCGCGCTAACGAGGTATCCGCGTCTGCAAAGCGGAAGAAGCTGGTTACCTAAACGGACAGGATTACCGGGAGAATCAAATGAAATACTCCTCATGAGGATCTTCGGTAAAGCATACGGTGCTGCGGGGTCGCACTCTTGCGGGCTGAGGCTGGGACCCCACCTGCTGCACCAGGAGGAAGACCCGAGGTGCCCCGGGGCTGTCCCCTCAGGGAGCCTGTGGTGAAGGAGGGTGTGGCTCTCCCCAGGCCCTGGAGGACTCTACTCTCCCCATCTTCCGCGAGTGTCCTGGTCCCAGCCAACTGGGCCACTGGTGGTCGGGGGTGGGGGCCGGTGAGAGATGGCCTGGAGGGACAGCAGCTCTGGCTGTGTTCTCCCTGTCATGTCAGGTTTCTGATGGTGATGGAGCGAGCGGACACAGAGGAGGGCTCAGGCCTCTGGGAAGCACTGCAGACCTGGCCGACAGGCAGGCCCAAGGCCTGGTGGGGCTGGGCAGGCAGTGGGTGGTAGAAAATACGATGCAGACGTTTCACATGTGCGGAGACTCTCACACCTAATGTTCATTTCCAAAAGCACCTTTTTCTTCTCTAGAAACTCCTCTCTTGAGATGACAGCCCTCTGTCCCAGGAGGCACCGTATCCCTGGCACGTAGAAACGCACCTCCCTCTTCCTCTTGTACTGATGATAACCTTTTCCAGGTGTCGGTGTTACCTTGCGATGTCAGGAAAAGTCCCGTGCTTCAGGAGAGTTGCTAGAATATTCTGTTCTTTTAAAACATTCAAGGGCAAAATCATTTGCCTCCTTCCCATCCTTTCTTCCCTCCTTCCTTCCTCTTTATATAGATATTTTTAGAGGACGTTAATTGATCCATTTCTTCCCCCACCCGTTTCTTCTTTCTTGAGAAAATTTTAATTCATACATTACAAAGAAATCATCTATTTCATTGTAGATTTTTTTTTTTTTTTTTTTGCGGTGCGCAGGCCTCTCACTGCCGTGGCCTCTCCCGTTGCGGAGCACAGGCTCTGGACGTGCAGGCCCAGCGGCCATGGCTCACGGGCCCAGCCGTTCCACGGCACGTGGGATCCTCCCAGACTGGGGCACGAACCCGTGTCCCCTGCATCGGCAGGCGGACTCTCAACCACTGCACCACCAGGGAAGCCCTCATTGTAGATTTTTAAACTTATTATAATAAAACATTGTGACCTGTTCTGTTTGCATTTAAAAGTGTTTCCATCCGTAATTTTTTACTGCTGTATTTACAAATTAGTGTTACCTATTTTTTTCTTGATTATAGTACCTGGAGTTTATTTAAAACATAAAATAGATTTCTCATTCTAATACTTTTCCATTTAGCATGTATCTTTATTTGTTTTCCTTAGGTTTCCTTCTTTTTTCCTTCTTTCCTAACTTCCATATTGAACACTTAAAATTTCTCCCCCCCCCCCACCGTTTTTTTTGGCTTGGTAATGAAAATGTATAATACTGTGTTTTCCTCTGAATAAATCTTTGGTTGTATTGTATAGCTTTTGGTGTATGTAGTGTTTCCAGTATTTTTGGATAATTCGTAGTGATGCTTTTGATTTTTTCCTAAGGATTTGATCCAGAAATCTCCAGTTGATTTGTTTCTCTTTGTGCCGTTTCAGGTTTTATTAATAGCGCAGTGTCATTTTAGTTGGTATTTGCAGGTAGTGGCCTTTCTCTTGTTCCATGCTTGTTTCCAGCACTAAGAGACTTTGTCTTGGACCAGTGTTGTCCTTTTAGGGCCTCATGAAAGAGCGGAAGGCTGGGCTGTCGTCCCCCCCACCCCCACCCCCGTCGTCATTCCCCACCCCCAAGCTTATCCTGCTTCAATTTTCTGTTTTCTTAATTTATTTTTTTAATTGAAGTGTAGTTGATTTACAGTGTTCTGTTCATTATTACTGTGCAGCAAAGTGATTTAGTTATACATATATACATTCTTTTTTTTAATATATTCTTTTCCATTCTGGTTTATCACAGGATATTGAATACAGTTCTCTGTGCTATACAGTAGGACCTTGTTTATCCATTTTATACAGAAAAGCTCACATCTGCTCGCCCCGGCCTCCTCCCCCTTGGCAACCACAAGTCTGTTCTCTAGGTCTGTGAGTCTGTTTCTGTTTCATAGATAGGCTCATTTGTGTCATATTTTAGATTTCACATGTAAGTGAAATTGTATGGCATTTGTCTTTCTCTTTCTGACTTATTTCACTTAGTGTGATAATCTCTAGTTGCATCCATGTTGCTGCAAATGGCATTATTCCCTTTTTTATGGCTGAGTAGTATTCCATTGTACATATGTACCGTATCTTCTTTATCCATTCATCTGTTGATGGACATTAAGGTTGTTTCCATATGTTGGCTACTGTGAGTAGTGCTGCTGTGAACATAGGGGTGCATGTATCTTTTCGAATTAGAGTTTTGTCTGGATATATGCCAGGAGAGGGGGATTGCTGGATCATATGGAAACTATTTTTAGGTTTTGAGGAACCTCCATACTGTTTTCCGTAGTGGCTGCACCAATTTACATTCCCACCAGCAGTGTAGGAAGGTTCACTTTCTCCACGTTCTCTCCAGCATTTGTTATTTGTAGACTTTTTAATGATGGCCGTCCTGACTGGTGTGAGGTGATACCTCATTGTACTTTCGATTTGCATTTCTCTAATAATTAGCGACATTAAATGTCTTTTCATGTGCCTCTTGGCCATTGATTTTCTGATTGATCTTCTCATTTTCTTCTTTCCCCATTAGTTCTGTTGTGTAGGTAATTGATGAGACAGGCCTCTCCTCTGAACACCCATAGCATTTTGTGTCTTTGTGGTACCCACCACAGGCTGGCTGGTGGTAGTTATTTGCCCACTTTTCTATTATGAAAAGTGATTTATTTAGGAAAAGAGCCTGAGCCCTACTCATTTTACAGACCCCCCCAGTGACACTGTGTGCGTAGGAGGCAGGAATCACTGAAGGAATGCTGGCATCTGTGAGCAGAGGAACAATTAAATCAGCTCTTTTTGAGGCCAGGGGTCGTGTTCTGTGCCTTGAGTGCAGTTGGAAGGTGCCGTGAATGTCAGGGAGTTGCTTTGACTGTAAAACGAGGTGGGGTTTGGGCTTCGATACCCGTTTCCTGCCTCCTCGTTTCACAAGCCTCCCAGTGGCCCTGAGTTCAGACAGGGGGCGCTCTAAAGTTAGTGTGCTATTAATAGCCCAAGTTCATGGGCACTGCTGTGTGCCAGGCGCGCCCCTGAGGTGGGTGTTCTTTAGTCCCAGGAGCAGATAGGAAACTGAAGGCGGCTTCGGACCTGGTCTCAGGGTCCCAGAGCTGGTGCGGGTCAGAGGCAGGATCCAAACCCGGGCTCGAGCGTCTGGGTTCATGCACAGCATCTCAGCAAAAAGGTACCTTTGCTTTAAAATCTACACTCCTAAGGAAGTCTGTGACGCCCCGCTGTTTTAGTAAGACCTCCTGGGCTCAGCCTTTGCTTACCGTGCAGATGCAGAAGCAGAGCTTAACTTCATTTCAGAACTCATGGTGTAAAAATCTTTGTTCATGGTGCAGAATCCACCCCTTTTCTTATTCACCTTGTGTTAACCTTTCTGTCGTCTGACGTCTGTCAAGGCCGTGAGGGTTGTGAACGTGGGGAGCGCCAGCTTTCAGCCACCACCTCCAGGCAGTGCAGGGCAGGTTTGCCTGTAAGCGGTGTTGTTGTTGATGTTGTGTGTGTACATTAAATTAATTTCCACGAGCAAAAAACTACCAAAGGCAAAATCAAAAGACAAGTGAGGAAAATGCTGTGTTTGTGGCTCATGTTACAGGAGGTTACTTCCCCTAATATTAGGTCAATAGAAAAACAGACAGAGGATAATAAGGGCTCACAAAAATGAAAGCATGCATGACTCTTCAATATATAAGGATGTTCAGCCTTACAATGAGAGAAAGGCAAACTGTGAGATACGCCCCCCCTCCCCGGCCCCCCGCAATGGGTTGATGACTGTCATTTGCTCAGGCTGCCGTAACACGGCGCCACAGACCCGGCGGCTTAAACAGCAGAAGTTTATTCCCTCACAAATCCGGAGTCTGGGAGTCTGAGGTCGAGGTGTCGGCCAGGCTGGCTTCCTCTGAGTCCTCTCTCCTTGGCTTGGAGGTGCCGTCTTCTCCCTGTGTCTTCACACGGTCGTCCCTCTGTGTGTGCCTGTGTCCTCATCTCTTCTTATGAGGACACCAGTCACATTGGATTAGGGGCCACCCTAATGACTTCATTTTAACTTACACCTCTTTGAAGACCCTGTGTCCAAATTCAGTCCCATTTTGCGGTACTCAGGGTCGGGACTTCAGCATATGAATTTAGGAGGGGGACACAATTCATTCACCTCCTAAGCATGACTGGAAAATAGTTGGATTATATTGTCAAGGGACATGGTGCGTTGGCAAAGAAAAGGGAAATGAGCTCTCACACGTTGCTGGAGGCGGTACAAATGGAGCTTTGAAGAATAATTTGTCATTATCTATTTAAATTCAAGTGGATTCCTTTGACTCAGCCTCCAGCAACTCCCCAAATGATACATCCTCGAGGTTCTGATAGCAAAAGAATGGGAGCAACCTGGTGTTGTCAATAGGGTGTGGGATAGTTACGGCTTAAAAAAAAAAAAAGGGAATTACTTTATGGACAAGTATAGAATGCTCCAAGGAGAAGCAAGGTATAGAAGAGTGTATAGAGCGTTACATTTGGATAGAAGTGGAGAAGGAGCTGATAGGTATTTGCAGAGATATTTCTGTGAAGTCACGGAAGATGCGCCGCTAGGCTGGTGGGCGCGGAGGCTGGACAGCCAGGAGCCAGGGGCGAGAGGGAGACGCCTCGCTTTACACACTTTGGTGCCTTTTAAGTGGTGAATCCTTAAGTTATTAAATAAATAACTGTTTTCTTTCCCTCATGAGAAAATTCTCTTACAAGGCCATTCGTAACTTCCATTGTCTGGGGTCATTTTTTAAACATGAAATTATTCTGATTAAAATCATTCTTATTTTAAGAATTCTTATTTTCCTTAGAGTACCTCACACGTCATTCACTTGGCAGGTTTTATGAGGGCAGTGATTCTGCATCTGGGCCGTGACAGTGCTTGGTCACTTGGTCGAGCAGGTCACGTGTGTCCCTTGACCAGACCATCCTTCTCTAACACTCATGCCTCAAGGCCTGTAGGGCAGTAATTATTTTTTCATTCTGGTGTAGAATGTGGATGAATCATTGTTCAAGATTTTACTCCGCTCAGAAACTCCCATGCAGAGAAATGCCGTTTCGTCTTGTTAATTGGACTTTTTCGGTTTCACCGGGTTATTTCGAGGCACGTACGGGTGAGGCTGTTGAGGGGGCTCATAGCACTCTGCCTGTGATTAGCACCCCGAGCTTCGCAAAGTGCTTTCACGTTCATTATCTCATTTTCTTGTCAGGTGAACCGTGAGGTTAGGGATACAGATTATTGCCATTTTTTTCTGGCTGAGGCACTCCAAGCTTAGGTGTCTCACAGTGAGTTAGTGATGGTCTCCTAGCTGGAGGCTGCAGGGTATAACAACTGGCTTTGCCAAGGGGAGGAGAGAATTAACCGGTCAGCACTTCTGAGCAGTCGCACTTCAGGCTTAGGACATTGACTGGGCAGTTCAGTGGTTTTCAGCAGGGGTGACTTTGGCCCCCAGAGGCCATGGGTGGTGTCTGGCCCTGAGGACTGGGGATGTGCTACTGGCCTCTAGCGGGTGGAGGCCAGGGATGCTGCCCAGCGCCCTACAATGCACAGGGCAGCCCCGCAACAGAGGTTATCCAGCCCCAAGTGCCGGTGGTGCCGAAGAGGAGAAACCGTGCCGGAGCCGCGGGGAGCGCTTGGCCTGCAGCCCTCAGAGCCCATCTTTACTTTCCTGAGCCGGTCCATTTACTCCCTTCTGAATGTTTCTTCTTTGGGGGTGGGTGGTAGAAATTATTACTTGGGATGGTGACTGGTGGCAGATTTAAGAGGCCGCTTCTGCCTGTGTTGAATGAGTGTGCTGCACCGGAGGTGCTGCGCGGGGGCCAGCTGACGCGGCACAGGTCCTGTCTGCACCGCAGGACTCCACTCATCCTGAGACCCGGCCTCCACTCTGCCCCTGGTTTTCATGACGTCCGCGGCATCTCTGTCCCAGTCGGCGTGGGAGGCGGGCAGAGCTTGTTCTTAGTACCCTTCCCTTTGGGTCAGAAGGAGGAACCGGCCGCTGAGGGTTAGAGTTGGGGAATTCTAGCCAGGACAGGGTGGAGCCAAGCAGACCCAATAGCCTTGGACTCGCTGGGACCGTGGGAGAGAGTCAGCCTAGAGAAGGAGAAGGCTTGAGTCCAGAGGAATGCAGCTGTGGAGGAGAGTGCTGGGGGAGGTGACCAGGGGCGTAGTGGGGTCACCGGTTGGGCTGGGGGTCACCCGTGGGAATGGGAGGTGGCGGGTGAACCGAGGGCACTGCTGGTGGGGCTAGTCTTGGGCGGAGGGTGAGCCGGGCTGCCTTCCCTGAGGCAGGGACAGTGAGGACAGAGCATGGGCCTGGAGCACGGAGGAGGGAGAGGGTCACCCCGAATGCTGTCCTCAGAGGCCGGCGGGCGGCACACCTGGCAGTGGGAGCAGCTGTGCAGAAGCCTGCAGGCCTTGGAGCTGGGCGCAGGGAGAAGTTGGAGGTGAGAGGAGCAGGCGGGTGGGTCCGTGCTTGGCACGGGTTGGTCCGCCAAGCCACAGAGTTGAGAATTCATACTGGAATTTGGTAGAAGCTGTCAGCTATTTTAAAACCAGCGATGGTTTTGCATTAAAGAGAAAGGAGAGTGACCCTCGCTGCGTGAAGGACCCGTGGATACCTTTGTCAGCCCGTCCTCTGCCGCTTCCCCCAGGACTCCCTGTCGGTGGAGGGCATTGCCCGTGTCCATTTGAGCGAGGCCGCCTGCCCTGCCTGTGCCCCGCCTTCCAGCCTTGCCCCGCCCCCAGTCCAGCCCCTCTCCCCCGCGCCGTTCGCTGCGCCTGGCCTCTTCCCTGCACACCTCGAGGGCTGAGTGAGAGCGAGAGCCGGCCCTGGTGCCCTCCGGTGACTTCTGGGGGGAAGTGTGAAGTGTTTAGCAACAGGCTACAGGATGGAAGGTTCTCGGGCCCTCCCCTCGCCCTCCACGTTAGGTTCTTGCTGCTGCACTCCTGCCCCACCTGCTGGCTGGCCGCACTTGACCCCCTCGTTCCCTCCCTCCACCCCCGCCCCGGTGCCAACTCATCCTTCGGTTCATCTTAAAAGGCAGCTGGTTCCGCCTCTGTGACCCGGCAGGTCCTGCTGTCCCCTCGCTTGGGGCTCACTCCTGGGAGCTGTGACTCGCCAGTCGTTGGAGGTCTGGCCTCCGCCTTAGAGACGAGCTCCCCACGGGGACCGGCTGCGGGGAGCACAGAGCCGGTGAGGCCGCTGAGCCCTCGTCCCCAGGGCTTTCCCCCACTCTCTTGCTGGCTTGGCGGCCGAGGCGTGCGGCACACCCCGTGGGGTGGGAAGGCAGGTTCAGCTGAGAGGTGGGACCAGTGGAACCTTTCTTGACGCAGTTTCCATTCCCAGACTGGTGGAACTGGGGAGAAAAGCACCTGGGTCCTAGGACCTGGCCAAGTCTTTAAAAAGCAATGGCCTGAATGAAGGACCTAGTGCTGTCTTCCTGAGTGCCCCCCAGATCTGGCGGACCTCGTGTTGGGTAGCGTTCAGGCCCTGGCCTGTCTGGTACCAGGAACGAGCTGGATGAACAGAGAAGCGGGGCTGGTCTTTTTTACTGCATCTTCCTCTCCAGGAAGGTGCAGTGAAGGCCCGGGCTTTATAAAGCCTTTCAGCTGGGGGCAGCTGGTTTGCCAGGTGTTCTGCTGTTGCTGAAGTGCCCCTGAGGGTTACGGGAGAACAGGTCACTCTGTCCCCTGTCATGACTGCCTGAAAGGAGAGCGAGCCGTGTAAAGGGTTGTTTTGCTCCCTGAGTAGGTAGTGGGGAGCTGGAGTTTTGGAACGGAGGATGAGGTGTGGTCGCCTGTCTCGCTGCTTCCGGAAGCTGTGAGATGACCCTGAACCTCCGAGTCAACACAGACCGTTTCCCAGGGTGTCCTGTTCCTCTGCTCCAGCTCCCCACAGGTGCAGATGCGGGGTGGGGGAGCCTGCCTGCCAGAGCTGATCTCGTTGTAGGGAACTCACCCTCAACACCCACAAAGTAAAAGGGATGGGAGCTGGGCCAGACGGTGCCGTAGAAAAGAGAATGAGAGTAGAAACGTAAACTCCCAAGTTCCTTATAGAAAAACCATTTAGCTTTCCTGTGCCGTCAAAAATGGTGTTGGCCATTCCCCGCAGTAGTTGCTTTCTCTCTCTCCAACAAGGTGCTTTTGGGGTGTCTAGAGGGAGTAGCATGGACCTTTTCCAGGAGCAGGTGTTCGGGAAGTACTGGCCTGGGGAAGACTTGGGCATACCTGTGAAATAAAGGAGGGCCGGAGAATGCTCTCTCTGCTAGGAAGTTCTCTTGAAAGCAGGAGCAGGGGGTGATGGAGCCTGCTCAAGGCTGGTGCCCATGACTGGATGAATACTAAGTGAGTAAATGTTTGTGTCTATCAGGTAGACCCCAAACACATCAGGTAAGGTATCCGTGCCTTTTCCAGTCTAGACTGGAATTGTCTTCATCATATCAGGAGTCAAGGGCGTTTAAAGACTTGAGAAGGTGTTCCACATACAGTAAAACTTGGGGCTGTTTCTTTATAATATCACAGACTTGACTCCGGATGTCAGGATTTATTTAAAATTAAAAAAAAATTTTTTTTAATTCTTTTTAAATTTTTTTAAAATTTAATTAATTTTTTTTTTTTAATTTTAAAAGAAACTTCCTTTACAAGTGTAGCGCAGGCACGAGTGCCTCCCTGAAGTGAACACGCAGTCAGCATCATTGCCCTTCCTCCGCTACAGGTGCCACAGGCCGCCTTTCCTGGGCTTGAGCGTGCCAGGCGCTGCCCCCAGCCACTTAGCTTGCTGTTGGTGGGAAACACAGACAAGCAAATCTAAGTGAAGATCAGACCAAAGGTGCTAAAGTGGAGGCGGGGGAGGGGAGCTGGTGAGGGTTTTCCTGATTGAGGAAACTGCGCCTCAGTCCAGAAGAGCAAAACTTTCAGCATTGCTAGAGCCAGGGAGCAGCGAGGATGGGGCCTGGCGAGGGCCCTGCTTGCTCTGAAGAGCTCGGGCTCAGCTCCATCCAGAAGGTACCAAAGAGCCTAGGAAGGGTTTTGTTTGCTTTTCTTCTTTTTGATGCGCTTGAAAGCAACCGAGAGTGTCGCGTTAGCAGGGAAGCAGCCTGGCGCTTGCACACCTGCTCCGAGGCTGTGGACCGGGCACCGCAGGCCGTGGCAGGTCACCGCGCCCCCCCAGCCTTCAAGCTTGCCTGCTGTGGCGCGGGCACTCACTCGGCCAGGCGCCCAGTTAGAGGCTTCAGAGGAAGTGTGCTCCTGACCCCGCACCGGTGTGCCCTCATCCCCCGGGAGGGCTGGGTGGGTGTTTGCTAGCCTGTTGGCTTTCAAGGGAGTAGCACTTTGGGATTTGTGTCTGAAAAGAACCCTGGAAGCCATGGGCGCTGTGGGGCTTCAGGAGAGACGGACGGAAGAGACGCAAGACACGGAGGCTGGTGAGGGGGCTGGAGGACTGGGGCAAGGCTCGGGCCTCTCTGCTCTCCTGGATATCCCGGAGCGGGGGGACGGCGGCCTTCAGGGTGGCCGCCCAGCTCCGGAGCAAGGCAGTGGGTGACAGGCCGCACCAGCCATGCCACCTGCCCTCTGCGCATCTCAGAGCTGCAGGCGTGGGGGGAGTGGGGGGGGAGGTGGCCCAGGGCTGTGCTCCGGTCGCCTCCTGTCTGATGCTCAGGGCGGGATGGGTGTGCATGGTACTGGCCTTGGGGACTGGTTCCCAAACCCTTCTGTGCCAGAGGATCAGCCACTGAGGTGGTGTGAAAACAGGCACGCCCCTCGGAGCCCTGGTGCGGTAGCTGTGGAGCGCACTGCCGGGGGGGGGGGGGGGGCTGGTGCGGGGCCCCTCCGGCACAGTGCAGGCTTCCCACCCAGTTCTCACTCGGATGCACTTTTCTCGCTGTTGTGTATTTATAAAATGTTCTAGTTCCAAAATGACAGAGTAAAATACCCTTAGATTATTTAAAACAATCTTTTCTGCTTTTATTAAAAGAAATAATTTGCCTCTCTTTTTGTTTTTTCTGTAGGACACTAAATTATGGATAATAATGGAATATCTTGGTGGAGGTTCCGCACTGGACCTAGTAAGTATCACGCTGGATGTTTAATACGCATCAGAGGTCTTCTCAGTCAGTCTTGCTTGTAAAGATAATTCTGTTTACATTTCTGTTTCCCTTTTAAGTTGCATGAAAAAAGGACCAAACTATTCCTTATAGTAGGGATTTCTGCTTCTGATACGTTACTGTAAATTATAGATCTTTTTTTTTTTCTAACATCTTTATTGGAGTCTAATTGCTTTACAGTGGTGTGTTAGTTTCTGCTGTAAAACAAAGTGAATCAGCTATATGTATACATATATCCCCATATCTCCTCCCTCTTGCGTCTCCCTCCCACCGTCCCTATCCCACCCCTCCAGGCGGTCACAAAGCGCCGAGCTGATCTCCCTGTGCTATGCGGCTGCTTCCCACTAGCTATCTGTTTTACATTTGGTAGTGTGTATATGTCCATGCCACTCTCTCACTTCGTCCCAGCTTACGTCTGCATATAGATCTGCTTTTGAAGACAGCTTTGCTATTTCATGGGAAACCAGTGAATTCATTCCAAGCAGCCATGAAGGATGTCGCCTGCTGTGTCTGACTTAATAACAGTTTCTTATTTTCTAAAACTGGTTTTAACTTTTGTGGAGCTGGTACCCCATCATTGTTTCATGTTTCGGATGGTAACTTCGCTTCTAAAATATGCGTGGAACATCTTCATTTATGATTAATCAGAACTAGAATTTTTAAAAATTAAAATTTCATTTCAGAGGTAGGAGACGGGCACAGTATCACAAATGGGAGCTGCCGCTGGGCCAAGCAGGAACGCATGTTTCTGTTTACCGGATGCACACGCAGAGAGGCCTTGCTGCGCTCCCAGTGTGGCTGTGGTGGAGCTGGACCCCTGCCAGTGGCGGTGTCTCCTACCTGGTCTGGACCTAGGTGTCCAGCCCACACACATGGTAGAGGCAGCTCCGGTGTAGGATGACCTCAAAGTCACAGTCTGTAACTCCCCTCTTGTGGTAAAACATGGTTACATGTTGGCCTCTGATGAGGTGCTCAGAAATAACCAGTAAATCGTGGGCATTACTTAAGTCGTCCTTGAGACACAATATGTGCAAAACAAATTAAAAAAATCTCACACGGTTGTTTAGCCCCTGACATTTCATCCCCACGTGGTTATGCGGTGAAATCAACGGATCAGCGCTCTTTCCCTGCCCGTCCTGTAAAAGCTGGGCTTTTGGGTGAGTGGTGATTTCCAAGTCAGGCCTGATCTATCATTTTAGTGTTAGAGCGTGGGTTCTGCTTGCTAGACGGTTGTCAGGGTGGTAGGTCTGCAGTTTTCACTGGTCTCACAGCTGAAGGAAGCTAGCGTTTTTTGGTGGTTACAGTTGACACAGATTTTTATTCACTAAGAAAAGAAATACCCTTTGGTTAAAAGGAGTTTACTTTCTCACAGTAATAGTAACAATTAGTATTTTGGGGGGAAGGTAGAACCTCTAGAACTGTATGTATCTCTGAAAGGCTTATGTACCCAATTTAAAAAAAAAATCACATAATGTTATAAACCGTAAAAGCAATTGGTCAAAAGGAAAGTTCAGGGGAAAAATTTAATATGGTATAAACAGTGGTATTAAAATGGAGAAAGCAGCAAAGCAGCTGGACAAATTTTATGACTTCCTTTGCTGCTTTTCTGTAAATATACATATGACACAAAGAGCTTTTCTTTTTTTTTTTTTTTACTCCTTTGGGAAATACTACAGAAATGTAGAAAATTGCCTCATTTTGTATAATTCGATTTATTATTATCTTAAGTGAATTTCATTTGTGGCATGTATAAAATGATTTGTGGGGACTCTTTTCCAACATTGAGTCTTTCAGAACAGCAATTCTAGTCTCTAAATGCTTTAGTTTATTCATTCTTAATGCCACAATAATTTATTTAGTGGTAACTTTCTTTGGAGCTTTGAAGTCTGTGAAATTTTAGACATTACAGTTGGAAGGAAGTGTCGAATTCTCCACTTATTAACTAAAATCCCATATGGTGCGAGTCCCGGCAAACTGCCGTCCATCTTCCACATCAGGGGCTCTGGTGACAAGAACCAGGCATCCCTTTTTGAATGTGCCCAAATCGTCTCATTTTACTCGAAGAAACAGAAATACTCAGAAGTTAGGTGTGCCAGCTAGCAGATAGAGCTGGACATTGGACCTTGTTGTAACCAGCTGCAAAGCCCTGACCCCGCGCTCTCCTTTCCCTCCCTCTGACTTTGTCGTATCTTTCTTCATCTCTTATTCCTTTTCTGTTGGCCTGACCCCAGTCCTCAAAGAAGATGCACTTTAATAATAGGATACAAGAGTTTTGTGAATGTTGAAGACTATTAAGATTATTTTGAGAGTGTCTATTAAATGTTTACACAAGATTCTAAAAACCAGAGTATTGTTGCATATGAAGATTTGTTACCAGGTAGCTGAATATATGGATTTGGGGCATTTCTTAGAAAAATCCCACCTTGCTTTTGTTCTTGTTTTGCGGTACACAGGCCTCTCACTGTCGTGGCCTCTCCCGTTGTGGAGCACAGGCTCCGGATGCGCAGGCTCAGCGGCCATGGCTCACGGGCCCAGCCGCTCTGCGGCATGTGGGATCTTCCCGGACCGGGGCACGAACCTGCGTCCCCTGCATCGGCAGGCGGACTCTCAACCACTGCGCCACCAGGGAAGCCCCCACCTTGCTTTTGTTTAATATCTCTCTGTTAGGAGGCACGGTGCCGATATGTTTGTATGTCTCTGGAGCAGCCCCTGTACATGAAGCCTGTGGAGGGAAGGATGACGGTGTCCTGTTCAAGGGCAGGGCTCTGCCGTTTCCCAGAGCACGAAGATCTCGCCGGCGCTCTCCTCACTCTAGATTCATCCTTTCTCTTCGTGCACTGGGGCTGCTGTAATGAAATACTGTAGACTTGGTGGCTTTTTTCACTCTACATTTTAGTTTTCATGCCTTTTTACTTAGGTTGTGAGACATTAGTTTAATTCCCTGCATTGAGTCTTAATAACACCTTAGCCTGGGCGGGAAGATGGTGCCTTCCTTCACCTAGGATTGCCTTGTGAGCATGTGTGATAATTTTTTTTGGCTTTCTTTTCATTCTGGAATTGAGCTTCCAAGTAGAGGCAGACAGTTGATTATATCGCATGTGGGAAAGTGCTACAAGGAAAATAAAGCAGCATGAGGTGAATTGGGAGAAGGGGAATGAGGATAGCAACAGAGGGCCTGAGACCGAAAGATTTTTCACTGACTACAAGATGAGTCAGTATTATAGGAGAATCTAAGGGGCAACCGTGGAATCTTAATTAAGAAGGAACTAGGCTACATAAATTGGTCACTCAGTCAGGCAGAGATATTTGACAAACTTAAAAATGAATATGCCACATGAATTTTAGAAAATGAGATGACATGTTCATTTATGTTCAGGCCAAGCTGCTGTTGTGGTGGCCTCCAAACAGTGTCTCACACGAGATGGAACTTCCTCTCCCACACGTGGGCTCAGTGGTCTCCGGGCTCTGCAGGGGCGGGTGGCTTCCCGTGGTCTTGAGTCCTTGTCTTCTCTGGCTGCCGGCGTTTCAAAGCCAAGACCGGGAAGGGGCACTTCTGCAAGTATTCCTTTGGCGAGAACTCAGTCATGTGGCCAGACTTGCTGCTGCAGAGGCCGGCAGATACGGTCTCTAGTTGGGTGGCCGTGTGCAGGCCGAGAGTCTGTTACAGAGGAAGAGGGGAAAACAGGTTTGGGAGGGGGAATTAGAGGTCACCCAGAGAAGAGGAGCCGTCTACATCTTTTTTTTCCTCTGAGTCTTTCTTTTATAGAGATTATTTGAAGATTCCACAGTCTTCTTAATGAAGAGACTGCTTGGGAATGTTAGTGGTGGAGCATGTGAGTACCCACCAGCCAGGAGCTCTGTGCTCTAGGGAACAACTGAATACCCTTTACAGTGGATTTTGACACCTTGAAGGATCTCCCTGCTCTGTAAATAGAGTCTCTCTCTTCCTGCCCCCGCCTATGAATCATTGGTGGGTGGTGTTCAGGCCAGATTTAAAAGGGCATAACCATATATATATATCAGTCGGAGAGCCAGCTCTCAAATGGTCCAGCAGAAGATGTTTCAGTTCGTGTTCCTCAGTCTTCTCTCTCCTTGGTGATGACTCCAGGCTGCTCCGCCGTTTCTTTCCAGACACTTGATCACAGGAGGGCGGAGGTGGGTAAGTCCAAGTCCAGCCAGACGTTCCTGGCTGTCTGCCTGGGTGAAAAGCTGCTGCAGGAGGGGATGGAAGCCCCGCTCTGGGAGAGCATTTTGAACGGTGGGGTTAGCCTTCTGCGGTCTGTACCCGGGGCATAAGAGCAAATTCGCCAGCATCTCTGCCTCCTTCCTCTTTTTCCCCAGGCTGTGAGAAAAGTGCATTTTCCTCATTTTGAGTATTAAAATTCCCCCACTCTGTGAACTCAGAAGTAGATGTGGAGCCGGCAGACAAGGCAGGGTTTCCGGATCGTGTGCTTAGGAACAGTCGTTTCGATGTGTTTCTTGAGAACAAGACTCTGGGTCAGACAACTTGGGGAGGAATTAGGTTCCGCGGAACAGAGTGTGCAGTGGGCCGCCCTGGTCTGCGGCCGTCGCGGGCGGGATCCTAGTTAGGACTTGGAGGACTTCCTGGGGGACTAGTTACCTGTCAGTGTGACTTCTCTGCGTCTGTAGCACACCGTGAAACAAAAAGCAAGGAGCCTCCCTTCCACCCGGGTTCTGAGTGTGAGAAAGTGGCTTGAGCACGGGGGCGCCACTGCCAGACGGGCCAGAGTCCCAGAGAGGTGGCCCCGACTTCGAGAAACACCCCCTTCCTCCCGGGCTTCGTGGATTTTCATGGGTCAGGTTGGGCCTGTGACCAGCTCGCTGGATGGACCAGAAAGCGGGGCAGCTGCAATCGCGCTGTTATGAAGTGAGAAGGGGGTTCTCTGTGCCCCGACCTGGGCCCAGAAACGATCAGCTGTTCCACCACCACCATCCCACTGAAGGCCCTGAGACAGCAGGACTTGTCTGTCCGAGAAAATGGACGTGTCCGTCGGAACGCTACCTCAGAAGGCGTGTCTTGGTTTCCATTCCCTTTGGTTTAAAGCAAATCTGTCTCTTTCACACCTACTCGGTGAGCATCGTGGAATTGTGTCGTCCCGTTGACTTACGTGTGTGAATTTGGGTTATGGTGGAATTCACTGTCAAGTCTGAAAACGTAATACCGAACATCATCATTCAGATGAAAAGTTAAATTGTTAGAATTCTGCCCCTTTCTCTGACGCTTCCACTGTTTGTTCTTTGGGTGGAGTGTTAGGTGGTTTTGCTGAGGTAGTTATGCGATTGGTGGTGGTTGAGTTCCCTGCTGTACAGGTGATGGTAGGCTTACTGTCCAGTTTGAACTGAGCTCTAGAACTTGTCTGAGTTTCTTTCTTTTAGTGGGGATGTGTGTACCTGACTTGTCTGCCTTACATCTTTGTATAACAGCAGTGAGGAGTCAGTGTCAATTCCTTCGAGTTTCCTTGAAATATTTATCCTCAGGCAATTATTATGTCATTTGGGGTAAGATACTAACTAATGTTTTTATTACATAACATACGTGTGTATATATATTATATCACATAAAAAAATTCAGTCATGAGGGATTGAGCTCTTTTCCGCTCTCTTCCCCCAAGTTTTACAATCCAGATGTAAGAACTTCCGGTGCTGGGGTGGCCTCAGAAAGCAGCCAGCCCCCGGGCCTTCTCTTCTTGACCCCTTGTGTTGCGATAACCGTCACCTCTGCTAGGACAGAGCCAGGCTGCTCTGCCCCCTCCCTGGCAAGCACTGCGAGGCGCTGGGCTTTTGCTTTCTGGACTGTCATCCGTCCCAGCTCAGCCGGCAGGCGTGGCAGGCTGACCGCGGCCTTTCTCACTGGCCCGGCTTCGATTCTTAGCCAGCTTTGCTTCATCCAGCAAAGTCACGTTCCCCGGTTCTCTGTGGAGTTTTTTAAAAGGGGCTTGTAATTAGGTTTTAATTCTGTTTGGGAGTGAAGAAGATTTCAGGTTTGATTATTCTTGTCCATTTAACATTGGCTGTTCTGTCATCTCACACTTATTCATCTAATCATTTAAGTAACTTTAATCTTGTTTTTTCTTGTTAGTTAGAACCTGGCCCTTTAGATGAAACCCAGATTGCTACTATATTAAGAGAAATACTGAAAGGACTTGATTATTTGCATTCGGAGAAGAAAATTCATAGAGATATTAAAGGTGAGAAAACCTCTTGTTTATATTCCTTTGAAATACCCAAGGTGAGGAAGGAGTGTTAGCTGTAGAGTTTGAACCGTGCCTCTCTTCTCAAGGGATGTTGTCCTGTGGGTATGCCTTCGACGTGCCTGGGTAGGTGGGCCGGGCCACGAGGGGGTCTCACCAGAAGCACAGCCCTGGTCCCTGTTCTTGTCGGGCACGTGATGGTGCTGGGGCACGCGTGTGCCTGGTCCCAGATGGTAGCGGGCGGAACTCTCCAGCAGATGACGGCAGGAGACGTCTTTGGTTCTGTTTTACAGCTGCCAACGTCCTGCTCTCTGAACACGGAGAGGTGAAGCTGGCGGACTTTGGAGTGGCGGGCCAGCTGACAGACACCCAGATAAAGAGAAACACCTTCGTGGGCACCCCTTTCTGGATGGCGCCTGAAGTCATCAAGCAGTCGGCCTACGACTCAAAGGTGAGGGCGGCGCCTTGGCTGGCGGGCCAGAGGAGCCTGAGGAGTGGGGGAGGGCAGAGGGCCTTGGACAGAACTCTGAACCCTATTGAAGGGGCAAGGGCAGAAAGGATCCCACAGGAGAAACGGAGAGTGCACAGAACTGGAAGGCCAGCACCTGGGCAGAAGAGTGCTCTCCGGGCTGCTGCACACCCTCCTGTCCTCGCCTTTAGATGCCCCCCTGCTGGGATCGTGTCCTCAGACGACGCTCCTTAGCAACAAGAGGCAAAATCGTGATTCCCTTTTCCAGCCTCTTTTACCCGTCATATGATGCACTCTCCCAGTTTTTCCTGTCTTCTTTCTTCCCCGTTGCCCTTCAGCTTTCTAAAACTGTTTAATATAGACTCAAAAAGCCCAGAACCCCCGCCTCCTAGACCTCATTTCACTCTCGCGTCCCACACCGGCTCTGTCTCGGTCGCCTGAATGCAGTGAGATGTCCACGTGGGCCACAGAGAATAGGCTTCTCTAAACCGGTATTTCTAGGCAAACAAATATTTAACTCAGATACACTGACATGCCAAACACCATTTCTTCTCTTTAAGTGGAACTCTTCTTAGTACCTGGCAGATCCCCACCTTGTGAAGCATTGCACACGGAGCGTAAGGGTGGCTTTTCCTGGGGACCTAAGCTCGGTGTGGTGAGCTGTTGCGTTGGTGCTGGAAGTTGCTGGGGTGCGTGTCCATTGCGGCAGAGGTGGACCCGGCCCTCTCACTGTTGAGTTGTAATGGTGGCCGTGACTTCCATAGGCGTCCTCGTGGCCTTGGTAGCCAATGGCCAGTAAGTGACGATTAGGTTTTCAGCCCTCAAGGTAGCAGAGCTGTCTAGTCTCTGGTGTGTCTGTTGCCTGTGGGCGCCTTGGCCCTGGGGTGGGTTTACCGCCATAGCTACTTCTGATGTCAGCAGCAGCCTTTGCTGTTGTCCCTTTTCCTGGGGTCGTATCGTTGGAAGACTCAACAGGAACTTAGGTGTTCAGTTCCTTCTCTTTTTTTTAAGCTGAGGCCCATTTATCAAAGTTCTCAGGTCTAGATTTTGGCAGGGCTGGGGCCAGAATCCAAGTCTCTTAACTCATCTGATTACAGCCCGCTGATTCTTCTCTTCTTTTCCTTTCTGGTCAGTGAGCTGGTCAACCGTGGCCCCCGTGACTCAGGATTCAGATCTTGCCTTTTCAGTGTTGCTCACCACGGCTCACCTGACGCTTCTTCAAGAATTGTCCGGGCTGCCTGAGACCTTCCTCCCCCGCCTTTCTTCCTGGGCAGGGCCTCTCTGGGTGTTTGCTGAAGGTGGCCTCGGCACCGTAGCGATCCCACGGCATCGTGAAGCTTTGTCACCTTTTCCCTGGAGCTGTCGAGATCAGAATGCTCCTGTGTGATCAGTAGATGCTGCGGTGTTTTTTAGGCAGATGAAAAGACACTGTCGCAGACTTACAGGGAATGCACGCTTGGCTGGGGAGCTTAAGAAAGCGCGTCAGGTTTCGTGCAAACCCTTATCTCCCTTACCCTTTCCTCTGGCTTATGGCAAAAGCCAGTCCTTCCGTTTGCTTGGATCAGACCCAACAGCTCTTAGCTGGAACTCATTGTGAAGATGTCTGTGAAATTCTCTTCCCAGGTTTGTTGACGCAGGAGGTGTGGGAAGTGCAGATAAGGCTCAGGACCTGAGTCCTGAGGTCTGTCAGGAAAGGCTGCCAGAGGCTGGGGCCTGAGGGTGGGGGCATGTGCCCCTGGGCTGGCCGCTCTTGTCTGGAGCAGTGCCTGACGAAAGACCTGTTTCCAGTGATTGCCCCCGTCTGAGGCTCGTCTGGCGGGGCGGTTACGCTCTTTGACGGGCACGTCTGCTCTGCCGGTACACACACTCGGCCTCTTTCCAGTCCCCCCGTCTGTCCTTGCGTGTCTGTCTGGCCAGTGTCCCCACTAGTCTCCGCGTGACAGCTCGAGAGCTTGCAGCCCCGGGGGCCCTGGGGAAGCAGGGTGCTCTCGGCAGTTCCATGTTGGGGCACACGTGCTGATTCTCAAAGGCAGGTGGGGTTGGGGTGAGGATGGACTGTACCTGCCTCACCAGCATCCTCGCGTCCCTGAACTGAAGGGGGTGCTGGCCTTAAGTCTCGTGTGTGCGTCTAGAGCCCTGCTTGACACAGTCGTCTCTGGGACCCGTGCATTTGGCCCCTTGTCGTTTGCCAGGGCTGAAGATGCCGACCTCAGCTCTTGAGCTGAGCACAGCATGTCTAAGTCGTGTTGGCCCATATGCCTTAAGAGGCATATTATTTTTAAGGGGACTTGGGGTGGCTTAGTGTAAGGAGTCCCCAGACTGTGGAGATGGGGCCACAGGAGTGAGCTCTGCTCTGCCCCCCGGGAAGCCTGTGGGATCAACGATGGAGCCGGGGTCTTCGGCGAAGAACCTCCATCTTTTTCCCCTTCCTTTGTAAGGATATTAGGATGGTGTGTTAGTGGATGGATTGGAGACTTGGGTGAGAGCCTTGTCCCCTTCTCTGTACTCATCCCTTCTGTCCTTGCCGTAGCTGAGCCCAGCGCTGTGCTGAAGATTTACGTCTTCAGTGAGTGAGTGCGACACTGCATGTCGGGCGCTCTGACAGGGAACGGGGTGCAGGGGTGCTGAGAGGAGGTCGGAGTGATCTGGGGAGGGCTTCACAGACGCAGGCTTTTCAGCCCTTCCGAGACGAGGGAAGGACATTCAGACCAAGCCCACTGGGGGAGAGGAGAGCCATTGGCGCTGGAATTGTAGGTTGAGGAGAAGAACGTGGTAGACTTCCTGTTAACTAAACGACTCCCGTAGAGGCTGAGGGGCCAGTGTCAGTATTCTCCTGTAAATAACTTTCCCTTTTTTTGGTCTCAAAAGGAGCACATAGTCTTTAATCTGGAAAGTACCGGAAAAAATGAGATGAAAAGAAAAGCATCTGTAGGCCTAGTACCCAAGCACAAGCTAAGTTATTTTGGTGTCCAGTCATGTCTGAAATAACTGTTTGCAGTCTAACCATGGTGAAAGATGGAAACAGTGGTGTGTTGATGGAAAAAAAAAAGATGAGTGGAAACACAGTGGGATTGGCCGTCAGTTGGAATCTGAAAGGCTAGCCTGTCCACTGGCACGTGACTGGCCCTCCTTTCCCGATGCCAGCCCATGGACTCCCCTGGTCCGTCTTCAGGACCAGGAATTACCCACCTCCTGGCTAATGCACCCTGGAGGTGGGGGAAGGATGTGAGTGGGAAAAGCATCCAGCTTGGGGACTCATGACAGGTTTTATCCTAGCATGAAGTGATGGTTGGGCCGTGTATTGCTATGGAGTTGCTCATAAATGGTTTTATACCTCTAGATGCCACTTACTAATGTGTTCCTAAATATTGCCTCTAATTAAGCAAATAGTTTCTATTAAATCCATGAGGTATGTTTTTGACTAGTTGTAACTGTTACTTGGGGTTCTCCATGTTTTTTTCCCTCTTCCTCTTGTGGTTCTTTTTTCTTTTTTTTTTGGCCACGCTGCGCAGCATGCAGGATCTTAGTTCCCCAACCAGGGATTGAACCCATGCCCCCTGCAGCGGAAGCGCAGAGTCCCAACCACTGGGCTGCCAGGGACGTCCCCCTCTTGCCGTTCTTTGTACAATATCTGGTGTACATACATTTTTTATGCCACTTACACTGTATTTTGACGGCAGAGATGTAGGCAGCGTACTTTCACTTAACTTGGTACTGCAAGGATTTGGAGAGTTGTATCCTGGTAGCACCCCACTCGCATCCCCTCACCCCTGTTGCTCATCGGTAGCAGATAATTCTGTGTTGTCCCTTTTAGGGGAATTCTATCCAGAACTAACCACATACGGAGGAAAAAAATCTGTTCACAGAGAAATATCTGCAGTTCAGGGCACCTGCCTTTGTAACTTTGGACTGAGGCTCATAGTGAAAACCTCTGTTTGTTTTCTCTTAGTAGCTAAATTTCCTATCTTTCCCACATGGTGGTAAAACAGTTCTCTTCTTACACCTCAATTGCTTTGGAAAATGACTGACCTTTCCCACATAACTTTTATTTTAAAATCCAGACACATGTTCTAAATCTGATGCCATATCTCGTAGATGCAGCGATAGCATATCGTGAGTACAATTGAGTCTGTGCGTCAGCATCGTTGTTGAGTACTTGATACTTCAGGAAGTTAATGTGCCGTAGCCACGCAGTCATTCTGAGCTTTAGCATAAGTAATGCTGCTGTTGAATATTTTGGGCAGCCTTTACCGTTTTCTAAATATAAAATTTATTTAGGGTAGATTCCTAGAAGCAGAATGAATTGCTTTCAACGAGGGTGGATATTTTTATGGGTTTTGCTACATGATGCCGAATCGCTTGCCGTTTATTCCAGTGCCAGTCGAGGTTTCCAAATTCATCAGCAGGATGTGAGACGTCTGCAGAGGGAGGCTGCAGGCAGGAAGGCCTCTCGGGAGCCCCCCACAGAAGTCCCAGGGACGGAGGACAGCCCTGCACTAAGCCAGGGGCAGGAAGGGGACCCAGGGCACCGGGAGGTCGAGAGCGGCACGCCTGGCACCTGGCTGATTTAGGAGGATCCAAAGAGAAGTCCAGGGGGGCGGGCCGGGCCGAGGCTCGGGCTCCTGGCCTGGCTGCCTGGGGGAGTGACACACGTCTTGTCTTGATGTGGCTCTACTGGTGACCCTCCCAGGGGAAGAAGGTGAGAGCAGTGCCTGTGCCTCTTCTCTGAAGACCTGGGAGGCGCGTTATGGGTGGGGCTGGGAAGGCTGTTATACATCGGTCGACTTCAGTTGGTCTGTATTGTCAGACAGGAAGCAGGTGCAGGTCCTTGAATTCTTGCTGCCTGTCAGTTGTCCGGCCCGGAGCCTGATAGCAAGCCCTCAGGTCTCTGAAGGAAATGAGCACAGGCTCGTTTCCCGTGATAGGCTGCTAGCGGACACCATCATCGGCGGGGCTTTCCAGAAACAGAGTGTATTGAAGTGATTACGGGACGCTGGGGGGTCTGGAGGTGCATCCCTCAGGGATCATCTCTATCTACATGGCCGTAAGCCAGGTTGTTGTCGAGTGGCAGGCTTAGCAAACAGTAGCCGTTGAATGAAATCCAAGAGAGGCAGGCAGCTGCGGAGTTGCACAGACTTGAGAAAGGAATCGCGACCGTATAGGAGTCGTGTACTCGTCATTTTTGCCTCTGTTCTTGCAACTCGCCCTTTCTCCTTGTACCTGTGCCCTTCCTCCTGTCCTCCTGCGGCCGCCACGGTTACAGATGCTCACTGCACCCAGCTTCCTCCTCCTGGGGGTCGGACCCTGGAACACATCACACCTCTGCTGATTTTTAAAGTAGAGCACGTGTAAAATAAAGCAGAGGAAAGGAAGGCAGGAACATTACTCCCGATACTGGATCTTCCAGATTCATCCCTTTAGTACAAACTGAGTGCAAAGAGTTTACAAGGCTTGCCGTCTGTGATTCCCGCCTTCACTGGAACAGAAGGAAGTAGAAGGTGTGCTGGGCATCGTCCCCACCCACCGCTGCCCAGGGGAGATTGTTGCTAGGACTTCTCGTACGTCCTAGGATTGTGGGAACGTGGCAGGTGAGCCCTCTCTAGGTTGTTAAAGGTTGGGAACGTCTGGGTCCTGGGGCGACCTGCTCAGCGTTCCAGCCTTTCCGTTTCCCTGCCGTGGAGTTGGGAGTGAGGGATGTGTTAGGTTCTGACGTAATTGCCTGGAAGTAGGATGGCTTTGCGGTGCTGTGACAGGAGCAGGGAGGTCGTGTAGGCCGAGTGCAGGAGGCCGTGCCCCTCGCCCCGTTCTTGGCCTGCCTGTGGGGTCCCGCTTCACTTTCGGCTTCTGTCTTCTTTGCTGTGGCTTGGTTTTGGCTTGTGAGAAAGCCTGCGAACCAGAGCGCTTCTCATTCCCAGCACACGGTCAGGGAACCCATTCATCTCTGCACTGAGCAGGTGTGGCCACAGCCTGGGCCGGGCAGGAGGGTTGGGCAGCTGGACAGCGGCTGCCCCGCTCGGCGCCTCATTCTTGCCGACAATGAACACGACCGAGGCTCTAGGTGTAACTGACCTGTCACTCAACCGGAAGTGAGGAACCGGAAGAATGCATGCATGGCAGCAGGAAGGAGCCAGAGGAATCTGGAATTTGGGGCCTCTTTCTCCCTTAGGTCAGTGGCACTGGGGAGACTGGGAGTGGACAGTTCTAGATTAGAAGAGCCTTAGCTGACCTACCAGTCAGAGCAACATATGGGCCTTGCTTGGATCCTGATTCAGATAGACCAGACCATGAGAAGACTTGTTTTGAACAGTTGAGAAAATTTAATTAGTACATGATATTGGGTAAGTATTGTTAATTTTAGGTGTTGCTAAAAGCCCCTACGTTGGCAAACTGAAGTACTCGTTGGCAAACTGAAAAAAGTCATGACACCTGTGATTTACTTTAAGCTGTAATGTGGCGGATTGCTCACTCTTAAACCCTGTGATGGGCACGTGGGGATGCCTCAGGTTGATGTTCTCTGCTTCTGTGGGTGTGTGGGCATCCTCGCTAAGTCCTGGGTGCCACGTGAAGCATCTTGCACGACCACCCTTAGCGTTCGTCCCAGTTTACAGAGGAGGGAGCTGGGCGCCACAGGTTGGGTGTTCTGTCTCAGGTCGCAGGACCAGCTGGAGAGCTGGCCTTGAACCCCGTCCGAGGCCCGGCTTCTGAGCATCGCTGGACAGGGTGGTTCGCAAACATGCTTTGGCCCCCGGACACGCCCTCCCCGCTCACCTCGGGTTCCCTGTTCCCTTGACTCAGGGACCTAAATGAGCGTGGGATGTCTCCCACCTCCAGCAGCAAAGGCAAGAGGAGAAATCGTTAAGAGCCGTCTTCCATGTCGAGGCAGAAGATGTTCTGTGCGTTAGCTTTTCTCCTGGGTGTTGCCTATTTTGAAATGATACCAAAGGCATATCTTTTCTTATTTTGAGTCAAGAATGAGTATCCTTTTCAAAACCTTAGAAGCACGTTGAGATGCTTTTCCTCTGAAGTGCGTCTCTTTGAATGCTTTGCTGTTGCAGGCAGACATCTGGTCCCTGGGCATAACGGCGATCGAGCTTGCCAAGGGGGAGCCTCCGCATTCCGAGCTGCATCCCATGAAGGTTTTATTCCTCATTCCAAAGAACAACCCCCCGACGCTGGAAGGAAACTACAGCAAACCCCTCAAGGAGTTTGTGGAGGCCTGTTTGAATAAGGAGCCGAGCTTTGTGAGTATTTTGAGATCAGAACGGGCATCTCCTCCTCTGGGGCCTGATTGGTCAGGATACATCTTACTTGGCATTTTTCTTTAATCACTATTATCAGCTGTCTTCGTGATTTCATTTATTTTTCTTTTTCTAAATGGGTGTGATTAATTGCTTTGAATTGCAAATTTGTTTTTTATTGTTATTTTATCTTTTAAGGATGAAAAATCTACTTATTTTCTTTCAGATTTTCTAGTATCTCATACCTCATTGAACTTGAAGACTGTTCTCCTTAATATTATATGTGGAATCATACATTTTTAATATTTATAGTGGAGGGTCAGGCTATTTAGCCATTTTAGTAACCGCAAAGTCTGGCCTGAAAAACAGTGGCTAATTAGGTATTTAAAGTAAATGTTTTCAGTTTCTTCTGGGCATGTGTCAGGAAGGAAAAGAGGAATGAGATAGAAATGTACGCCCACCTTGCTTTCCCCTTTTCCTTCTTACTGTCTTTGCTGTTGAGTTGACTTTGGGAGAGCCATGTGGCAGTGATGGCAGCATGGCTTTAGCCTAGTTTTCTCTCTGAATTAGGGCTTTTTAGAAAAAGTTGTCTGGGCTTCCCTGGTGGCGCAGTGGTTGAGAGTCCGCCTGCCGATGCAGGGGACACGGGTTCGTACCCTGGTCCGGGAAGATCCCACATGCCGCAGAGCGGCTGGGCCCGTGAGCCATGGCCGCTGAGCCTGCGCATCCGGAGCCTGTGCTCCGCAACAGGAGAGGCCGCAACAGTGAGAGGCCCGCGTACCGCCAAAAAAAAAAAAAAAAAAGTTGTCTGTGTATCTGGGGTTGCATGGAGCACCACACGTCCTTGTTTTGTTTCTGAGTTTTCCAGCAGGGTTAGCCGAAGGTCAGGCTGAAACTTCTGAACCCACCCGCCCCCCGCCTTCTTACGAACCCTTATCTAAAAATATGTGGTTAGTTTTACGAGAGCACCATGCTTTTCTAATGTGATACCAGTTTTGGTAATGGAATTCAATGAGGAATGCAGCGTTTTCTAAGAACCTCCAGGGGGTGCAGAGTACACCACTCATCGTGCCAGGCGGGCTGCTGTCCTTTGTGTCCATGGGGCTCGGGATGTTGTTATCAGGAGTCTGTTCCGAGCCCCGAGAAGACACACCCACGTGCCTGCACATCTTCCCATTACAAGCGTGTTTGTTGGCTTGCTGGCCCAGTGCACACATCTCCACCCCGACCTCTAGCCCAGACGCCCTGAGGAGAGGATGCGATGCTTGGAATTAGACACGTGGACGGGGACTGAGAAATGCCTGAAGTGACCCAGGTTTTGCGCAGGCTTACGTTTGAGAAGCGAGCCTGGCTCTTGTTTAGGAAGCTTTAGTAATTCAGAGCAAGTGGGGACACGGTCTGACTCGCGTGATTTGTGTGTTCCCGCCGGCCGCTCCTGTTTGGGCTGCGTGGTTTTCTTGGGAAGCGTACTCCCTCTCAAGGGCAAAGCGAGTGGCCGAGTTCACTGGCCGTGCTGAGCCCAGAGCCTGGATGAAGTCCTCACCCCGATCACAAGGGAAAAGGCAGACCTGGGAGACCAGCATTTCTGAATTGGGAAGGCTGATGACTAAGAGAACGTGGGTACCCTTTCAGCGTCCAAGGAACGGGTATCTCCTGGCTTTCTTCCAGTTGGATTTAAATTAACATTTATCTTATTGTTTGGAAGGATAGAGCCAAGCAGTAAGATAGAAAGTTAGCCAGGTGATACAGAACATGTTTTCTCTCTTGCCAGCGTTAGCAACGATGATTGAATGATGATCTGTGAAATGCTCTGCAACATTTTCTTTGTAAATGCATTTTTCTGGGGAGGGGGTTCCTGCTTTCATCCGATGGTTACCTCCAGAACGTTAAGGACCCCCATTAGATACTAGATACCTTGTCCACACTGTGAACGGGATCCCCCCCACAGGAGCCAAATGACCTTCTTTGACTCGGTCTTAAAGGAAACAGCTTTGAAGCAGGGACTCTGTCTTTACGTGTCAGCTTGGTTGCTGGGCGTTTGGAGGCAGAAGTCTGTCCTTTGGGGTGGAGTCAAGTAGAATGTAGAGAACTTGACCTCATGCCTTTTCTCTTTGCTTCGTTTGTTTTCCAGAGACCCACCGCTAAGGAGTTACTGAAGCACAAGTTCATAATCCGCAATGCAAAGAAAACATCCTACCTGACTGAGCTCATCGACAGGTACAAGAGGTGGAAGGCCGAACAGAGCCACGAAGACTCCAGCTCCGAAGACTCGGACACGTAAGTCCACGCGGCCCGAGTCCTGCGGGACGTCCGTGACTGGGGGACGTGTCCCCAGCCCCAGGCCGTGTCTGAGCCCCATGCCGTACTGGATGTGGGCCTGTTCATTCTCATCTCTTGGTTGGGGTGGGTTTTGGGTTTCCTTTTTCTTTTCTTTTTTTTTAAAAAAAAATCCAGGCTGATGGTGCTTCTTGTGTTAGTATGGGACTATATTTGGGAGTCTTTGAGTCTCTTTTCGTTGCCAGTGGAGTTTCTCTGAGTAAAATCTGTGACAGAGCTGTGCGTAAAGAACTAGACCTGGTTTCTTCTTCCTTCGTTATACCTCCTGCTTTTAAAATGCTACTGATCAGGTGAAATGGCTTTACATATATTTCTAGAAAGATACACATGAGGGTATCAGTGATCCTGTGTTGTGTTCTGGTATGCCTGGCGTCGTAAAAGCTCTGTGCCAGGAAGTTACTATAAACTGGTGTCAAGCTAAGCATCTAGGAAATCCATTAGCTAAAGAGATGAATTAGGTCTGGGAGCCGCTTGGGTCTGTAGAGGTGGGGAGAGCGGGACCGACTGCTCTGGCGTGAAGGAAGAGGGAAGCCGTGAAGGGGGGGTCAGGAGTGGAGGTGCTGCAAGTCAGATCCTCGCCTGTGCCCCTTCATACCTCGGCCAGAAGTTTGAGCTGACCCACGGCCCAGGTCCACGTGGCAGGCCAGTGGGATGAGACCCAGAATAGTTTTCAAGGTTCCCATGTGATTCCCTTGCAGAGTCAGGGGTGAGAACCACAGACTAGGATGTCGCTGAGGTCTTGATGTTGAGCCGTGAGGGTGGTGGGCGTGGGGCTGAAGAGACGGGCGGGGAGAGTCCAGACGTTTACCGTGGGTCTGGGTACCGCAGGTGGGGACGGTCCGGCTTCAGCAGTGTCACGGGTCCACTGAGAAGACAGCACTGGAGAAGAGGCTGGTCTGGGGAGGCCAGGGCACAGGAAGCTGGGTTTGATGTGGGACACGTTCAGACGTCCAGTAGGATGTGTCCAGTTTAGAGCAGCGTCGAGATGTGGTGTTGAGGCGGGATATCTAGGCAGACAGTATGGGTTTAGAGCTACCACTCTGAACGGTCACTGGAGCCCTGAGAACCCACCTGTGGAGAAGGGCCAGAGGCCGAGGACCTAATGCTGGGAGACGCCAGCGTGAAGGAAGAACCCGTGGGCAAGCTGGGTCGGAGGAGATCTGGGTGCAGTGTGGCCCCAGGAGTCCAGGGCCTCTGGAGGAGGGTGAGCGGTGGTAGCATTTGCTGCTGAGCCTGCAGGCAGGATGATAAGGAGGGAACAGTGGCTCCTGGTCCAGAGGCGGGCAGGGGACAGGGGGCCTCGGCCGGGTAGATTTTGGAGTGAGTGGAAGGTAAGAGACGGAGGTGGGAGCGTGCAGTGTAGGTGACGCCTCCAAGCCCTGTGGCTGAAGGCAGGGGGCGGCGCTGAGCAAGCAGAAGGACTGCGCGCTCAGGTGTGGTGGGGCGGAGCCAGTGGAGACTGTTCTCCAGGAGAAGAGACGCGGGAGAGACGGTGTGGGTGCGGCAGCTCTATGGGAACCACGTTCCCACGGGGTCTCTCTCTGTGAGGTCAGAGGCAGGGTCGGCTTCTGCAGCCCAGGAGGGCCTGGAGGGGAGTGGACAGGACCGGAGGCAGGCATGGAGCATGGGGGGGGTCTCCCCGCAGAGCTGGCCCTCACTCACAGGGTCACCTGCATTTCTGTGTTAAGGGAAACGGACACAGACGGCCAAGCATCCGGAGGCAGTGACTCAGGGGACTGGATCTTCACGATCCGGGAGAAGGATCCAAAGAGTCTTGAGAATGGAGCTCTTCAGCCGTCGGATTTAGAAAGAAATAAGGTATGTTTGCTCGTGCAGAGTGACTAACCCTTGGCATCAGTCAGCAGCATTTTTGAGTCGCTTTTGTGTGAAGCCTGCTGTTTTCGTGGTCTTTGTGGGCCCTCAGTGCAGCCTGTTGTGGAATTTGGCTGTCAGGGAATCGACAGATCAGGAGACGATGTTCTGTCTGACTCCCCAGCGAGGCCAACCCGCGAGTCTGGACTCTGGTCCGCTCTGCGGTGCTGATTGCTGCCCTCTGCAGCCCTGCCGCCAGATCAGCATTTCCTGACACTTGGACATCCCGGGGCAGCGGGGAGGTGGGTTTAGTGTTTGAAACGACTTTCCAGCTCTCTCGATGAGACTAGGCCTGTGTTGCATGTTGGTGTTACTCATCAAGGTACTGTAATTTGGGAATTGAGTTTTGTTTAAGGAATCTTAAAAATAAATCTATTGCTTTTGGTACCTATGTACTTAATTTTGATGAATTGGTTTTGTGCCTGTTTAAGTTAAAGAAAAGCTGTAGTTTTAGGGTCGTTTTGAAGCACAGTGGTGTAGTTTCTCTTCAGCAAGTGCAGACCAGTGGCTGTCCCCTGGTGACCCTACAGATCCTGCTTTGAGAAGCAGATGGGAGTCGCTATGTGCTCAGATAGAGGCTGCGGAAGAAACAAAAGGCAGCACTGTCATAGGACAGCCACTTCCAGCAGCCAGCTCTGACGTGCATGCCATTCCCAGGCCTCATCCGTCAGGTCCTCTCCATACGGGGCTCAGCGGTGCAATTCAGCATCGCCGGAGTCCACGCAGGGTGCCGCTTCCTGGCGCTCTGCTGCCTCTCCACCGGGCATGGTATCTGTAGTCCTCCGTAGTCCAGTGAAAACACAGTAGGACAGTCCTTTGCAGATGCTACGTGTATCTGACAGACGTGTATCTGAAGTTCACTGAATTATTGCAAATGTGAGTATTAAATATTTCTCATTACTCTTTCCCCCCCCCCGCCCCCCAAGATGAAAGACATCCCAAAGAGGCCTTTCTCTCAGTGTTTATCTACAATTATTTCTCCACTGTTTGCGGAGGTAAGATGCCCAGTTGACTTTTGGGGAGGTGCGAGGGGAAGAAGGGGGAGCAGTTGCCCCGTCTGTGGCAGGGTTGCCCGTGAAATTTGGGGGGTTAGACTGGCTGGCTCTGGGAGGCCAGCTGGGATGGACGGGCCCCTGCCTTCCAGGAACACCTCTTGCTTTCCCGGGGGCCGTCTTCCAGCCCCTCCTGGGAACTGTCGCTGTGTCACTGGCAGGAGCGTACACGTGGGATGTCAGCAACCCAGCCCCAGTCCGTATGTTACTGGGACAATTTTTAACTTCAGTTGTGCTGTTTTCTACAGAATCTAGTTGGGTGCAGCCTAACATCTTTGCCTCGACAGACTTACGTATGGCAATGTGAAAAACAGATTTTTACTTTAAGGAGACATCAGATTCCCTGGGGTCCTCGTGTTTCCTGTGGAGCCCCCAGAGTAGTGGCTTCACCCAGCAGGGCCCCTGATTGCTGACGAGCGGCCCCTGCAAACATGGGCCCCTCCCTGTGCCCTTTCAGGGGACCCTGCCCCCTGTAGGTATGTGTATACGTACAACATTGGGAGGTGTTTCAAGGGTGGGTTTTATGAGGGTGAACGTGGTTCACCTGGTTAGTAGCTGATTGGAGGATAAGTTGGAAATAACCCCTTCCTGTCACGTTCTTGTGCCCCTTGGGTCAGGCTGCCTTTAAGGTAATTCAGTGAGTCACCTGGCGCCTTCTGTTTGGGTGGTGATCCAGAGCTCTCCAGGGAGGCTGTAGCAGGGGACCTTGGACTTGAGGTGGGTGGCCCAGGGTGGGAAGGAAGTACCACCCATGGGCGCATCCCTGTCCCCCGCTTGGCCTGAACGCCAGTCGCATGGTGCCTCCCCCTTGGCGGAGCTCCTGGCTGGCCTCAGTCTCCCAGGCCTTCCCCGACCCAGATCTGTCTCACCAGTGTGCCCAAGGGACAGGTTGAAACCACTGAACACTCTGGGTTCAGGTGGAAAAGTGAACAGCAACAGGGCAGGCGGAGGCCCCTCTGTGTCGCTTTCTGCCTGCGGCCTTGGCCTGGGATGCCTGTTGGACCCTGTTTGCTCTTTGGTAGGTTCTTCGGGCAATTGGCCCGTCAGGTTTTCCAGATACTCCGCTGCTTTCCCGCAACCCTGACTGCATTTTACTAGGATAGTTGGGCAACGGGGGAAAAGGGCATAGATTTTCTCATTTGTCTGAAGCTGTCTGTTTCTTATTGGGCACATGAAAAAAATCCATTCTGAAGGCACTATCCAGAATTAGTGAACTAATCCTAAACGTACTAATGTTTTGATTTTGTTCAGCTGCCCTGAAGGTAACCTCCCAGGCGTCTTTTCCTGTGTGTTTTTGTTATTAATGTTTGGTAGCCTCACGTTCAGAGCGTCCAGTGTGCATTATTTGCATAATACTCCGCAATCTCGCTACTTAAGGAGCGTCTCCCCATGTTACAAATGAGCACGTTCCCAGACGTCCCTCAGTATGGGCCAGGGGCTCCCTCCAGTGGTGGTGACGGGGCGCGTCTGGCAGCCGCGGGCAGCAGCGGGTGGGGTGGTGGGTGGGGTGGGGGAGTGGGAGGGAGGTCGGGTGGCGGGCTGCCCACTCGGGGCTTGTAAGTCCGGTTGTGTTTAGTCGTTAAGGGGCCAGGGCTCCCAGATGGACAGAAGCACCACCTCCAGGCTGACCGTTGCGGTCGCTGACACAGTGGAACAGGCACAGGCACTCCGGCCTCAGCGCCAGGCCCGTCCTGTCCCTCTGTCTGTCCCTGCAGCTGGGAGGGGAGAAGCCATGGACGTAGAGTGAGCCTGAAGCCGGGGTGGCGGCGTGTGGTCCCAGCAGCCCGAGAAGCTGCTGGAGGCTCTGGGTCGCGCGCCGAGCAGCTCCGCCTCCTCCTGGCGCATCCGGGGCGCATCCCGGAAAGACAGAAGTTGACCTTAAACTGTGGGAGCTGCCTGCAGACTGGTGTGGTTTCCCGCGGGCGCAGAGGTGCCGAGAGGACATCAGCCTCCCGGGGTGTAGGGCTGTTGCCTGTTTACATGAAATGGAGTATTTCGGCAGCACCCTGCCCACAATGGCAGTCTGTCCGGAGGCCTCAACACCAGCCTGGTTACCGCGGGAGCTACGCGTGCGTGGCCCGCACCACAGCTTCGGGGCACACACCAGAGCCAAGTGGGCGGGAAATGGCTTTGCTGGTGGAAGACTAGGGTGGAAATGGAAAAAGCAAGCAGAGGGAGCAGATGCCACGATCACCTTCTGAAAAGGTGCATAGAAGCGGGTGTGTTTCCTTCCCGGGGGAGGGTAGAGACGGGGGTTGGGCTCAGGCCCAGCCTGTGCCTGGTGCTCTTAGCCTCCAGAAGGGGAGGGATCCGAGCCGACCCTGTGGCCGGGGCAGTCGGGTCGTGCCACTCCTTAAACAGACGCCCGTGGCTTCCCGTGCTCGGGTGAGTCACGCCGTTCCTCACTTTGGTGTTTTCAGTTGAAGGAGAAGAGCCAGGCGTGTGGAGGCAACCTGAGGTCCATCGAGGAGCTGCGCGGGGCCATCTACCTGGCAGAGGAGGCCTGCCCCGGCATCTCGGACACCATGGTGGCCCAGCTCGTGCAGCGGCTGCAGAGGTGAGTGCCACCCGTGCCTGGTACCTTCCGGGCCGGGGACTTGAAGCAGAATCGAGGGAGAGATGGCTGTTCTCCTGAGTTAGAGGAGTCTGTGCGAACGAACCAGGTGAACCTGGACGCTTCGGGGAGGGACCACAGAGCTTCGTGGTGCTGGCTCTGCTGCCTAAGCACAGGACGACTTCAGGGTGCCGGTCTGCTCTCCTGATGCAGCCTCGTGACCAGCCAGAGGAGTGCAGTCCTGAGCCCGGACTCTCCGTTTGGTTTTATGCTTCAAAGCCAGGTGTCCAGAAACACCAGAGGTGGGGGCTCGGTGAGTTCCGTGAGACCGGACACAGATGCGGTCTATGTGAGGGCTGTGTGGGTCCTCGCCTCTGCCTCAGCGCCGGAAACCTCTTGTGGTGGCCGGCAGCCTGCAGGGGGCGCCCTGTCCCCGCCGGCGGCCCTGGTGGAATGGGCTCCAGGGTGAGGAGGAAGTGGGGCTGCGGATCTGTCCCCCCCGCCCGGTCCCTCAAGCTTGTTTGGGGGAGCCTCCCTGTGGAGGAGGTAGGTCGCACACGTGCAGTCACCTGGGGGTGTTGGAGAGAGCGGAGGTGAACCGTCCAGCAGCTCTGTGACCCGAGCTCTCCTGCACACCCCGAACCTTTCTCTCTCCCCAAAACGCCAGGCAGATCAGTGCTTTGAAATTCACCTTCCAGGTGTGTTGTCCAGGAAGCGAGCTTTTGCTAAAGGACGGCTGCTCCTTGATGGGAATCAGGAGCGTCTCAGATCTTTTCTGAGATGTCGGCTGGATGGCGCGTGGAGAAGTTTGGGGCATGTAGGGTCACTTTTGCCACTTGGAAGTGGTGATGAAGGGGCTGCCCGCTGTCCTGTGAAGTGTCCCTCTAAAGTGGGACATCAGAGAAAACCTCAGGTTTGTTCTGTAGAACTCAGGCTCCCTCATGAAAACATCCCAACTTTCTAACCTGCTCTCACGTTTAGGCTGGAGAACTTGGAGGCAGTTGAAGGACTCCAGTATGCTTTTTCGGGTGAAGTTGGTTTTAATAGCGTTATTTCTTAACCCACCGCATCCAAAGTCTTGTTTCAGTATGAAAGGTCTTTCACCATCGTTGCAGGGCTGAGTCTTTGCAGTCAGTGTGTGTTTTTTTTTTTTTTTTTTTTTTTATTTATTGTCAGTGTGTGTTTTACACTTAAACGGCACATCTCATTGTGAAGTCGGTGCTGGGAGCCACTGTGGCGGGTGTGACCGTACATAACACAGGTGTAACTCCTGCCGTCTGCATTACGGTTAACATTGTACTTCCCATCCTCTCTGGTTCTCTCTTGTCCTTCTGTCCTTTGTGACGTGGGACTCTCTCTCCTCAGCCATCAGATGACCTGCTCCAGGGGCTCCCTGCCTGGTCCCTTTTGGGCTCTCCGAGCTCTTGCCGTGTGTCCCCTGTCCAGAGGCCACCAAAGCACAGTGGCCGTCGCTGACACTTCAGACCCGTTTTGCTCCTGGATGCCTTGCTCCAGTGGGTCGCCTCAGAGACGACAAGGACCAGCTTTTGTCCAAAGCATTTTCAGAGGCTTTTGTGTATCTTAGTTTGAGTTAGTGTGTGGATTCTTTTGTGTGGCATCAACTCCTCCCATGACTTGGGCATTTACATCGCTCGAAAAGTGAGTTTCAGGACCCGTGGCTACAGCGTGCTTTCCTAGTCATTTGTTCCGTGGGCGAGGGCTATGTACTCTAAACGCCTTAAAAGAGGAGCTCTAATTTGGCATGTTGGCTACGAGTCCCATTAAACTCGTCCTCAGCCGTCTCCTGTGGCTGGGTGACCACCCCGGTTTTGAGGCTGCTGAGGGAATCTTGGCCACGAAGCGCACCCGTCCCCCTTTTTGGTGTTCCAAAGTGAGACGGTGCCGCAGAATTGCTGGAAACAGGAGAAAGTGCCCATCCCACCATCATCGTTTTGGGTGCGCTGCCTTCCATTGCTGTATACAAGTCATGAACTTACCCAAGTTTTTAGATATTCTTGGGTGTTCATGTAGACTAAATTGTGTAAAACTAGACATGTATAATTCTGTGTACACTTCTTAACCTGGGTGTATTTTTCATATTGCTTAATTATGATTTTTCATCTCTTAGTTCATTCAGCTTGCTTAATTAACCATTTTTCTACTGTTGGACATCAGAATTGTGTCCTAGTTATTGTAATCACAAAAAATTTAACAGACCGTCCTAGGAAGTGGATTGCTTGAACAAGCGCCGGTATTTGTGTGGCCAGAAAGGGTTTCTTGCACTGATATTGCATCGTTGGGATCTTAACTGTGTCACTGGGTATTATCGATTTTTCAGCTTTTAAAAAATGATAATAAGTGAAGGTGTATCATTTACTACTCTATTCGTGTCTCTTTTTTCTCTCCTGGGAGGCTGAACACATTCTCACTTTTTGTTTATCTGTGAAAAGTTTTTAGCGTTGGAATCATGGTTTTCTTAATTTTTATGAATTCTTTACGGAATCATTAGCCCATTGATACTTGCACCACTTAATTTGTTATAACTTGGGATTGTCTATAAAAACTAGGATTTTGATTATTGCTTGAAGTTTTGCAAATTAATTTGTTTTTAATTTAGAGAGATGACATTGATTTGCTTCTACTTCTCTTTTTGTTTTCTCCTAGATACTCTCTAAGTGGTGGAGGAACTTCATCCCACTGAAATTCCTTTGGCGTTTGGGTTTTGTTTTTTTCCTTTTTTTCTTCTTCATCCTCCTCCTTTTTAAAAGTCAACGAGAGCCTTTGCTGACTTCGCTGAAGAGGTGCACCATCGCGGGGGGCCATCCCCCCCACAGCGAGGTTGCCTGTCCAGGGCCTGATGAAGTCTCCAGGTGGGGTGGGGAGGGTCAGCTCCTGCGAGCGAGTATTTTATTTTATTATTCTTGTTTTTAATTCTAACCATAGTGCACATATCAAGGAAAGTGTCTTTAGAAACAAAAATAAACCCTGAAATGTATATTTGGGATTATGATAAGGTGACTGAAGAAATGAAACCTCAGGTATCCTGCTTTACGTTGATAACTCCCCCTCCCTGGGAGACGGAGAACCGCTCTGGTGGGTCAGTGTACAGATTTGTATATAGTGTCATTTTTAAGGAAACCCTTTTGGCGTGCATAGGGATCACTGTGTACACACTGGCCAAGTGCTTCTGTAGATACCGTCAGTGGGGTAAATATTTGACAGGCCGTAACTCGAGTCTATTGCCTTGCCTTTATTACATGTAAATTTTGAATTATGTGACCAGTGATTTGGGTTTTACTTTGTATTTGCAGGGTTTGCCATTAATAATAATTAACACCCCTCTTATGGAACACTCCTATATTTGTACCTCAACAAACGCAAATTTTCCTCTTGTTTGCCCTACAACCCTTTTGGTACACTTAGAAGTTGATTTCCTTTTTCATCGATGGTACTATTTCTTAGTGTTTTAAATTGGAACATACCTTGCCTCATGAAGCTTTAAATTATTATTTTAAATTTCTCCCCGATGAAGTGTTCTCGTCTCACTTTCATTCGCGCCCTGCCAGTCCTGCGCCAGCTGTACCGTCCTTCCAGTAGGGTTTTCTGTTGCACCTTGTAGTGAAATCTGTGTATCATCTTTCCCACCTAAACATGTCTGAATGCTTTACACAAATAAATTTTATAACACAGATTTTGCATACTCTCCTTGGAACGTGACTCTTGAGGGGGCAGTGCACCTGCCGTGTGTGTGTGTGTGTGTGTGTGTGGTGTGTGTGGTGTGTGGTGTATGTATGTATGAGGCTCTGGGAAGAAGTGCCCACATTCAAGCTGTGGAACGTCCAGGTCAGCTCCCTGTGCAACTTTTAAAAATGGTCCTGAGGAGATACGGGTGAATGTTGCTGATCTGTAAAACTGCTGTCTTCCCGGGGAACTGGAGGGAAGGTGGTTGATTTTTTAAAGGAGATGGTGTCCGCTGGTTTGTCCGCCAGGTGTCTGTGTTTTTCTTGGCTTGTGGTAGCGTCTGGCTTGCCAAGGGGGTTAATAACCTCTGGGTCTCTGGGTCGGGAAATACTTCTTGCCGCCGTTCTTGACTGATTTGAGTACGTGTGACATTTTTTATCATTTGTTGATACGAATCGTTGTCATCTCTTGCTGGAGTAGCAGTTCTTGAGGTGGAATACAAAGGCTTTTGGAAGCAGGGAAGTTACTGGGTAAACTTGAGGACGGAAGGTCAGTTATCTGCTGGCCCGGTGGCCTGGATGTTACAGGGAGAGGACAGAGGCCTGAGCTAGAGACGTCTGAGGGGTGGTTATTGTTTTGGTTAACGGAATGGAGCTAGTTTTTAAACTCTTAAAATTGTCGTGATTTTTAAATTAAAGGTAGATTTGGGTTAATTTCTATAAGGGATATATTTTGGTTAGAGGAAACAGAACCAAATGGCCATCGTGCAAGTCTGTTAACTTGAACAACAAAAATGGAGAATATTTCATTTTGTGTTTCGGAGAGTATTCTGCGTGACGGAGCTGTTTGTTTCCCTGTGTGAGGCATGAGGCAAAGATCAGTTTTGTCCGTTGCTGGAGAAAGAATCAAAGAAATGGAGCCGTGTTCCCCGAGGTGTGCTGCTTGTCTGATCTTGAGAGCGCCAGAGCAGACGGCAGCTTTCTGGTCTAGAGTTCTTCAGATTTGCAAATGGACAGTGGTTTCAGGACTTGACCCTGACTGACCGCCATGTCAAATATGAGTGATGGTCACACTGATAGGCAGACGGGATCCCAGCTAAGTGAGGTGAGGTTAGTAGCTGCTCTGCAGTCACTGGACGGTAACAACACAGCACCGTGTCCCAGGCAAAGCGGCAAATTACTCTACTGAGTTTATTGGAACCGTCTTCTGTTGATGAAGCTTCTCGGGGAAGATGTGCTTTGACAGGCTTTTGAAAGTGGGTCACCTCCCCCTACAATATCTCCTGGCTTGTTACTTTCTGTAGACAAAGAAAAATCAGGGCATCTGCTTGAGGCTAGCATTTGTGCACTTCAAGTCCTTTATTAAAAGACAGGCCAGGTACCAGAGCTACAGGAGGACCTGCCTCGGGCCTGTAAACCGCTGGTGGTATTTAGCCAGACCCGCGAGCTCAGCACTCAAGGTAGATTGACTGCCCCTCGGAAGCCTCTGGATGCCGAACCCCAGCAGTTAGCGGCTTCTCTGCCCACACTGCTGACGGCTGGGCGGCTTCACCCAGAAGCACAGACAGCCTCTTGGAGGTTGGGGGCTGTGTCTGGCTGGTTGTCGACACCTTTTTGAAGTGGTCTTTTTCTGCCCTGGCTGCACCCATGTGGTCTGGGGGCCTCGGCACTGTTACAGTCGTGTGATTGTCTCGCTGTAACCGAGGGCCACACACCTTCCCGATCTGACGTGTTGTTCTCCAAGTGGTCTTTTGAAGCGTTTAGTTTGAATGCAGCATTTTGTACGTTTCTTTTGGCAAAACAGGTCTGTTTATGAGCATTTTTATATTTTCCTCCTTAAACGTGGCTTGTGTATTTCTGCTATAAAATATGGCATAACTGAAGAGTGCTGCAAGGTTTGTTCTTAAGCACAGGGTCTGTATCATGCAAGGGTCAATAAAGTTCACAGAAATAATTCTTTTTATAATTGTGTCTTGTGTGTAGAGGGGGAGTAGACAACGTTTGTGTCCCCCGCACCTCTGAATTTATATGTTGAGATCCTGAGCCCCAGTGTGATGGCATTAGGAGGTGGGAGCCTTTGGGGATGATTAGGTCATGAGGGTGGAGCCCTCAGGACTGGGATTAGTGCCCTGACTCCACAGCAATCCCTCACCCCTTCCACCATGTGAGGACACAGCGAGAAGGTGGCCATCTGTGAGCCAGGAAGTGGGCCCTCACCAGATACTGCATCTGCCGGGACCTTGATCTTGGACGTCCAGCCTCCAAACTGTAAGAAAGATATTTGTTTATAAGCCACCAGTTGATGGTACGTTTGTTACAGCAGCCAGAAAGGACTGAGATAGCGGGTGTCTCTGAAACTCCATCTGAAAGGACTGAGATAGCGGGTGTCTCTGAAACTCCATCTGTTTCCGGCAGCTTGGGAGTGGTCTGAATCGCCTACATGATTTGCACTTAGGTTTTCTTTGAAGTCACAGGGGGACACGGGTGTGAATCATAGCTGGGAGCAGAAGACTGACTTAGGAGACCACACCTTGTCTCCAAGCCTTGTAGAGGTGAGTGACAGGTGTGACTTTTGGAGGGAGAAGCTCATGATTCCGCCATCTCAGCCGCCCAGGGACTGGGGTCAAAGGCTTCCCAGTCCCCTCCCTGCCCACCTTGCCCTCAACCCCTTGTCTTCTAGAGCCTCTGATGGTCAGTCTTCCGGAAATGTTCTGCTTTCCCGGTCCCACGTTGGAAGCAGCAGAGAAAATTATCACATACGTATCAAAATGTTGTTTGTCTTAAGAGAACAGACTCAGCAGCTCACTCACCCCACCCCACAGTGACCAGCTGACTCCCCGACCCACCTGCCTGAGATTCAGTCAAAGACAAGAGACGAGGTTGGTGGTTTTGCCTTAAAACTTCAGGATGCTGGATTGTGGCATGAGGTATTTTTATTCCCTTTTGTTAGTACTTAAAACCGTCTGTACAGACCGTAAGGCAAGTGATTCACACACACCTCGAGCTACTCATCGTCCATTTGTATGTTTCCACGTACGCCGGTCACAGCCCCCTGGTCGGGGTGGGCCTGGGTGTCTCAGGTGAGGGCCCCCAGCTGTGGTGTGGGGCACTGGAAGGGAACCGTGTTGGATGGGTCGCCCCCTCTGGGGGCGGCATCAGGAAAGGGCTTAACAATACCAAGGGAATAGCAGCCACTCGATCCCCATGGAGAAGAGGCGAACGGATTTTGACCCGTGGGCCCCAGCAGTTACTGGAACCCTGTTCCCTGTGTTGTCCGACTATCAAGGATGTGCAATGTCGTATGTCCATACCCCAGGCCGGGGGGGTGGTTTGGCGGGGGAGGGGCGGGCGGGGGCGGTGAGTATAAAAAGGAGAAAAGAATGGTTTGTGAAGACAGGCACGATATATATACCACTATTGAGTGTGCAGTTCCAAACCACAGTTGCAGTAGGATACAGGGATGATCACAGGAGCCAGGGGACTAGCACTGTGACTCAGAGCTCCTGCGTCCACGAGAAGCTCAGACACGCTCCACAACGTAACACAGCACAGACGGCCCTGGTCACCGCCATACAGGTTCTCATGCTCGTGAAACATACAGCAAGACACCACAGCTTACTACCCTCCCATCGGATACGGCACTCAGTGCACCGACAGTCCGGAGAGCGCACTGGATTTCCGCTTCTCCTAACAGAAGACAACCCGCTCTGCTTTGTAAATAGTCACCGCTTGAACAATTTGGTCAACTTGTGCCAAGAAGGAGGTCTGGGAGCCAGCGTTTCCCTGGAGCCTGCGGCCCCCAGTGGAACACAGGATGCTGCAAACTGCTCATTTATCAAAAAAGTAAATCCTACTAATTTGCTATCATTATAAAAGTAGAAAGAGTGAGAAAAAAAAATCTGAAAATGATCTCATTTGCTGAAGACTGCCAAGGGTATCGCAGACAAACAATGGAAAATCCATTTTGTAAAATACAGCAGCCTAGAAATCAAAATCGTAAGTTTATCAATCATCTTTTTTAAAAAAAGAGCCGTTGCCCTGTCTTGGTTGCATGGACGTGTTAGTACTGACTGTAAGGTGCCGTTCGGCGCTCGATCTGTGGCAACGGGTAACACTGGCACAAGCTGAAGACAGCCCACCGGGGGCACGACGGCCGAGGCGCCACCCGCGCTGAAGGCGGGGTGCGGTCCAGTTCCGATGAGAAATTAACAGCTGCGAGACAAGGTTTAAAATGGTTCTGTGGAGACAGATGAGAGTCGCTGTGAAACCATGTATTATTTTGTTTTCCAGACAGACAGGTGTTAATTTTACTAGGCTTCATTAATACAGAAGAAAGAAAATGTCTTCCGGGAAAGTTGCCACTGCTGAAACAATCAACACAGGTGTCCCGTCCTGCCATCAATACACGTGAGATTCTTTGTGACTCAGAACGTGGGCACGGGAGGCCGAACTGGTAGCACTTCGGATCACCTCCATCCATCTAGGACAAGAGAGTGAAATAACCATCAGGGGCCACTTTTTATCAGCCAGTGTCTCTGAAATCTGCTTTTCTTGTTTGTTACAGCTTCATGACCCCTGGCGGTCGTTACTTACAAAGCCCCAGCGTGACCTAATACTGCCTGGCGTAGAATCTGCTCTTGTAGCACGAGAGATCTCACATGAGCTCCTAGCTTCCAGGTAAAGGAGAGCGGGGTTAAGGCCTCCTCCAGGTACTCCTGAGGACCACGGACCGGGGCATGCTCATTCTGCAGAGGCGCCTGACGTGGGGGTGCAGCGCACACTGCCAGTCTTTCTCAGGACAGTGGGGTGCGGCCTATCCTAGACACGGGGCTGTTTGTGGTCTAGAAGCAGTGGGCAGAGCGTCCCCCGCCTGCAACAACAAAGCGTCCTCTGGTGTACCACGTCAGGAGTGCCCGGGGGAGGAGACCTGGGGTGGCCCAGCTTCCCGCCTTGGTGGAGCTTAGAGGGCTTTAGAAATCCCTAATCCCAGGGCTACGTGCTCCCTGCCACAGCAGTGACGGCATCTCAGTTTTCCAGGATCTCAGTCCAGGATCAAATTTGAGGAGTGCTACCCCGTGGGCTCCCTTTTCAACCAGTGTAGCTTAGGGCCCCGCTGCTCTGGGGTGGGTGTCAACGGCGGCTTCGACCCTGGTCTTAAACCACTGTGCTGTTTCCCGTGAACTAACTTTACGTGAGTTTGTGCACGGACGACTGGCCCATTGATCGGAAACCCTCGTGGGTTTTCAGGAGAAGAGTTTCTCCCTCAGCAGGGTGGCAGCAGCTGCCCTGTCTGGTGCCCAAGGACCACCCCTCGCCCAGGTGGTGATTCGGCAGTGACACTGCTTTCAGAGCCTGCCCCAGGATGCGAGGCCCAGGATTTGTACTTGAAGGTGGCCACGGGGAGAGCCTGGCTCCTTCACTTCTTGGCTAAAGGAAGACCACTGCCCTGGGCCTTCACACCACGGAGCCAGTCTCATTGGTAAGGTAACTAAGAGGCACTAGGATTTTTTTTTCCTTCCTTACGTGGTCTTTTGACTTGAAGCTTACTTAGCCTTTTGGCCACGGGACGAAGCAACTACTGTAGCCATCGACTGGAAAAACAAGTTAGAGATGGAAAAGTGTACCCCACGTGGTGTGAACTAGCGTACAGGTTTTGGGCTGATGTGTCCCAGGGAAAGTCATGGTTCCACTTGCTCCTGTGAAAACAGACGTGTACTCGCATTGGGCACACAGAGCCCAGGTCTTATGAAGTGCTTTCATTTTAAGCAAGTAGCAGGGTGAGAACAAGAAAACCCTTCTGGAAGGGAGTCAATGCCCAGGCAGCAGGTAGCTGCCGCTACAAGGCCTTATGCACTTGGGAGAAAGCCTGCTGCTCGGAAGAAGGGTGTCCTTTCTCTGCAGGTGCCCTGTGGAGGGGGACTTACCTTTCAAACGTGTATTCGCTTTCAGCCCTGAAGTAGTACACGTGGGACTTGAAATGCAGCTTGAACACGTAGTCCTTGTGGAGGTCTTCAGACTCCGAGGGAATGGTGAGCGAGTACCCAAGCAGAGGCAGGCTGGCGAGGGGGTGACTGTCCTGGAAGGGGGCACAGAAGGTGGGAGCAGTCACAGGTGTGGCACCTGCCCGCAGCAGCTGGTCTGGACTGAGGTCCAGGCCCGGATGCGTCGTGTCGGCCACCGGTGACATCACCCGCGCCCCCCTCCCCTCATCCAACCAGCAGACGCGCAGCCCTTGGCAAGTGGATAACGGCAGCCTTCGCTTAGAGCTGTGGGGTCTCTGCAGGCCGTGGCCTTGCCCAGCCTGCTGTGGGCCCCCCTCCGACACCTGGGTGGCTCAGGGGTCAAGCTGTTCATCCTTCCAGAGGAAAGCTGCCTGCTCCCCGAGGAGGGAGGCTCCTCCCCAGCCGCCCCACTGGGCACATACCTGGTGCGACTTGTAGAAGAAGAGGCAGAAGTTGGTGAAGACTACCCACAGCTTCTGCCACCCGTTGCTGTTTTTGAATTTCCTCAGCAGGTTCCCAGACAGCTGATTCTACAAGACAAGTCAGCCTGTAAGGAGCCCGGTGGAAAGGCCAACTCAGTGTCACAGCCCGGTGGGGCCTGCCGGCAGGGCCATGCTTCTGTGAGCAGGCTTCCTGGGGGTGACTTAAGAAAGTGGCCTTTCGCTCTGGGAGGGGGACTGCGTGAGCCTGGGTTAATTTTCCTGTCACCTGGTATGGGCTGAATTCTGTCCCCCAAATGTATCTTGAAATCCTAACTCCCTCCCCCCCCCATCGCAGAATGTGACCTTATTTGGAAATAGGGTCATCGGAGGTAGAATTGAGGAGATCGTCCTGGAGTAGCGGCCCGTATCCACTACGGCTGACAGACAGACACGGGGCAGCCCCTGTGACCACAGGCAGGCGCAAGTGCTGCGTCTACAAGCCCAAGAACACCGAGGCTGGTCAGCAACCCACAGCAGCCGGCAGAGGCCAGGCGGCCGCCTCCCACACAGGTTTAGAGGGACGTTGATTTCTGGACCTGTGACCTCCGGGATGGTGAGACAGACCTGCCCAGCGGGTGGTGCTTGTTAGGGCATCCGTGGGAAAGACTCCATCACCCTCAACTCTAAGCCCGCAGGAGCCCAGCCCCAGCCAGCAGCTCCTGACTGCCACCTGGTGGCCCTGGCCGCAACGCTGGATTTCAGCGCGGAGCCTCCAGGCCCCACCCTGCGCTGGTGGGAACAGGCGTTCCGGGCGTCCTGGTTTAACTCCGGAGCTCCATGGTCTCCTGAGGCCAGCACAGAGCATCACCGTGAAATCACAGGCAGCCAAGGGGGGCCGCCAAGATCAGAGCCTGTGCATCCTTCCTTGCCTTCTCTCCAAAGCCCCTGTGTCACCTCTCAGAGGACCCTAAGAAGCCTCATCTGTGTCCCTGACAAGACAGCAGCTCAGTGCCAGGAAGCCTTGACGAAGAGAGAAATGGATGGTGAATATAATCACTGCCACTACATCGTTCACTTCAAAGGGGTGAACCGGGCAAACGCACCACAATAAAATATACATATACACACACCTGCGTCTACCTCATTCCATCTCTCTGGGGCTTTTCCAGTAACCTGTGTTTAATCCAAGAGACATTCTTAAGTAAGGCGCCTGTGAGAAGAGGTTAAATGGCTCTGGCTGCGAGTCGCTTGCAGTCTGATGGGGGAGATGGCGTGTTAGGCCGAGAGAACACAGGAAGCAGAGCTGCCCCTGTGGCCATCACTCCTGGCTGCCACTTACCCACTGGCGAAAGGCACAAGAAAAGGCGAACGGTGGGTTCCAGCAGGTGATGGTGGCAACCAGCCAGAGCGGGGAGTTGATGCTTGTGCAACAGCACACACGACATGCAAGTCTCACTCTGGAGGAAGGAGAGTAGCGCACTTTCCTTTCCTTATTTTTATACTGAAATCAAATTCCTCCAGACAGAGCCCCCAAAAAACCTTTCTCTTAGATGCGTTTACCTTTGGAACGATAGCCAGTCCAGCCCACAGTGTGGTTTACACACTTCACTATGAACCAGGTTCCAGGCCAGTGTTCTTCCCAAGGCAGGGTCATGAGAACACTCTTACCTTCTGCCAGCAGCCTTGAATCCTCCTGGAACATGCCAGGGTATTCGTTCTGAGTAAGTCCTTCTAGCTTTGCCAGCTTAGCAGATGAGATGCTTCTTAGTAATTGTATCTACGGGTCTCTCCTTGCTCCCCGTTGCCCCCGTGCCCTCCAAAGTTGCCAACCCCACCAAAGCCCTCGCTCCCTTGGCTTCGCTCCCATATACACGTCAAGTCTCCTACTCAGGTCACGTGGCCCCTAAGCTGCTCTCAAGAGCCTGAGCCTTTTGTCTACGCAAATGACCTTTGGGTCTGTCTCCAACCCGGACCAGTCCGTGTGTGCTGCCTTTACGGGAGAGGTCAGCATTCCCAATCTGGCACCGGCTGAGGCCCATTCCCTGCCTTTCCCAGACTGGAGGAAGGCCTCTTTGCTCCCAGCTGCTCCATCCCTGTTGTGGATTGATTCGTGTCCCCCCCCAAGAAGATATTCATGCCCAAAGGCCCAGTACCTGTGAAGATGACTGTAATAGGGTCGTTGCAGATACAATCAAGATAAGGTCCTACTGGAGTACCGTGGGTCCTAACCCCAATGCCTGGTGTCCTCATAGGAAGAGGACTTTTTAACAGATACACAGGGAGACCCCCCCCCCCAAGTGAGACAGAGGCGGAGACTGGAGTGATGTGTCCACAAGCCAAGAGAACACCGAGGGTGGCTGGCAACCACCAGAAGCCAGGAGAGAGACCTGGACCAGGACCTCCAGAAGGAGCCGACCCCGCTGACACCTTGATCGTGGACTTATGGCCTCCAGCACTGTGAGAGGACACATTTCTGTTGTTAAGCAGCTTCAGATGTGTTGTGGCAGCCACAGGAAATGAGGGTCCCCACCCCTAGTTACGTTCCCCCCATCCCCCTGGTCCCCACCTGTGTGCAGACGGCCGAGTGACACCCTCCTCTCTCCCCAGCCCCCACCGCCTCCCAACTCCAGTCCTACAACACAACTTTGATGGTTTCACCTCTGAATCCTCAGCTGGCCCTATGGCCTACGCGAGGCTTCACAGTGCCCCCAGACTTTCTACGGAGGCCAGCCCCCAGACTTTCTACGGAGGCCAGCTAAATTTCACGCTGCCCCCAAACAAACACCCCCCTCACTCACTTCTACCTGCACGAGCCCTAGAAGAGAGAATCTGGTGCTGGGGACGGTAAGGAAGCAGCACGTCAAGAAGGAAGGAGCCACTCCCTCGTCCCCCTTCCCCCAACTCCGGTCATCCAGGGGCATGTGGCACCCACAGGAGCCCACCAGACTGAAGCCACACGCCCTGGGGAAGGGGGATCGGGCAAGGAAGGGACATTTACAGAGTGACAGACGCGCCAGTTCCACGAGCATCCAAGCTGCGTCACTGCCGCCTTAAAACCACACTGGCTCAGGGCTCGCTCGCGTGGGCTACAACGTTCAGCAAACCTTTCCTCAAAGGGCCAAATACCATTTTAGGCTTTTTGGGCCAAGGGGCAAAATCAAAGACAGTTGTAGTAACCACTCAAAAACGGAAAACCCTGTTCTTCGTTGACGGGCTGTAACCAAGCAGGGGGCGGGCAGGGTTTGGTCTGAGGCTGCAGCGTGCTGACCACTCGGTGTGCTGACACACGCGCGTGTGCGCACACACAGCACCAGTGCAGGCTGTCACCCTGAAAAGCTGGGCTCGAGGAGCTGTGTCTGGGCCGCATTCTTGAATGGCCTGCCTGCCTCCAGGGGTTAAGGAGGAAGGTTCATGCCTACCAAGTTCCCACACCTCCACAGCCCTGACTACACATCGCAAAGGTGAGTATAAAGCGAAGCAAAGAGGACTTCTCCCGCACGGCCCCGCCCTTCCCCTGGCCTCGCCTGGACAGAGAGATGTCATCAGGTATTTTTTGCCTCCAGATGGCCACTGCCCCCTCCTTGCTGGAAAGATCCCTGTCCCCTGGAAGAAATCTCCGGTTGGCAAGCTTCGCCAACAGGTGCAGTGGAAATGTGATGGGAAGGATGAACACAGTGAGCCCCTCGGGAAGAGAAAGCCCCCTCCCCCGCCGTGGGGCGGATGCAGGAGACGGAAGGCCACGCACAGTCGGGGAGCTCCACGTGCTGGGACAGCCCCGAGAATAAGGATGTCTTGACGGGGAAGCATGGGTTTTAGAACATTAGCTGTAGCAGGGAAACTCGACAAACGCAGTTCCGTGGAACTGTGAAGCTCAGTTCCAGAAAACAATCTCAGAGAACCCCTATGGACTACCCATCAAGAAATGTTCGGCTCATTTGAGCCAACACACTGTTGGTTCCGAAAGCAAACGCACCGCTGTCCGTGGCTCACAATCTCCTAGGTGACGTTTTCGGGCCAGGCACACTTAGGAATTCAGAATTTGTCAGATTTTAGAAAGATAATCCAGTGCCTGTCCTCTATGACACCCCAGGCAGTGGGGTCTGGGGTTGTAGCCCAGAATCAAACACAGCGACACTGTAGTATAAAACAGGGCGCGCTCGCAAAACCGATGAACAGCCTCCTGACCGGTCGGGTCAGCTTCTGCTGTCAGTGGGGCGTGAAGAGAACGCCACGGTGTTAGAGCTTTCTGGGCTTCGCATTATCTGAAAGGTTAGGGATTACGGACCTGGACTGGAGGACGCTTAGGGAATGAGGTTTGGAGAGTTCTAGAAGGTTCACGGTCGCAATACGGGGAGAGCCCCCATCCCCAAAGCCAGATCTTTGGGACGCTCCGAGAGCCGGCTTCTTGCAGGTTCTTCCATGAAATACACCTACCCGCTGTGGCCCTGGCTGGCAGCAGCTTTCCAACCATACCGCCTCCCCGCACCCGATTCCGGGGGCTGCTCCAGGGCACAGCAAGAACGGCGCCTGCGCGGCCCATCCGGACCTCTCGGCGCGGACACACGAATAAAGGCACACACAGTCCCCGCCCTGTGGCTAACTCAGCGAGAGGAGAGGGCACGGTCCAGAGAACAAAAGAAAACCATCACTTGCACAGGCGGCCTGGGAACGGACAGACGCCAAGGCCGGTGCACCTGCCGGCCCACAGAGCGCGCATGCTCAGAAGGCCGGTGCCCGTGGCCTGAGCCCCCGCCGCCTGCCCTACCTCCACGGCCACGCTGAAGTCCACCATGGAGACGCTGGTGTTGCGGTGCCAGCACACGTGCACCATGGTGTTGCCGCGGTGCGGGGCCTGGCGCTCCAACGAGGTGCGCGAGGCGCTGAGGTCGTCCTCCGACTCCTGGTCGCCCGCTGCCTCCTCCGGGGACTCTGCGGGGGCAGCAAGAGGCGGCGCTTTCCTCTCTGCTCGCCAGGAGGGCCCCTGTCCCAACCCCGCCCAGGAGCCGAATGGGATGGGAAGGCTGGGGGTCCCGGGCACCCACCGAGCAGGAAGTCACACTGGCAGCGAGGGCTTGGCCAGGGGCGGCCCACCAATCCCTCTGCCAGGGAGCCTCTAACAGTTTTCTCCCCGCCCCTTGCCCCCCAGAGGCTGACAAGCGGCAGTGCTGGCCCAGAAAAGATGCGATTTCTCCACTCGCTCATTCTCTTTTAAGGGGTTTTGTTTTTTTTAACTTTTATAAAAAGTTCCTTGATTTTTAGCTTAAAACACAAACGTAGACGGTGGCTATGGGGCGCATCGGTAAGGCAATTTTCAGTGCAACACTTACTGCTGTCAGGAGGGCTGCTGGCCAGGAACTCGGGGGCGGGGCCGCTGCTTTTCTCGGCCAAGTCAATGGCCATCTGTATGTCCTCCACCCACTTTTCCATCTCGGACCGAGAACTGGAGGAGGACAGATGGACGTCAGGTATTTCCAGGCCATGGTGGGAAGAAGGGGTACCGAGGTCAAAGGTCAGGCTTCCCGCGTTACCTGGCAGCCACGACGATGGACTGGCGCTGGCCCCGCAGGGTGAGGCAGTGGGGCACGCCCCACTCGTCCTCACTTTCCTCCATCTGTGGGGCGAGTGTTCATAAGTTACTGCCGAGCGGGGGTTGGGATACTCAGTGCATTTTCAAACGTTCACCGAACTGACTATAGCTCGGCGGAACCAAGTCCAAAAAAGTCCCCATCGGGAGGGTGAAAGCAAGGTCAAAATGCATTATCCTTTTTCGTCAGAGCCATAAACCTCTCTCTACCCGCCCACTGAGGAGAGTGTGGGGATATGCCACACTGGTGCACACTGGCGCCCTGTCTGCCTCTGCCCACCAAGGATCACAGAATATAGACACCCGTCCACCGGACATCTCGGGAGAAAGGCTGCTTCCTGGTCTTCACTCCACGTGGACGGTGAGGATGGGCTCTCAGGGCCCCGGGGCCAGGCACCGGGCAGTGAAAGGCAAGTTCACACCACGTAGGCACGGCAGCTTGCCTCTGCGCTTGATTCCGGAAGGAACATAGCCGTGCATCCCAGGTTCAGGACAGGGAGTGAGGTCCCGGGGCCCCTCTAGGGGAGCCCTAACTAGGGCCAGGTTTTTCACAGCGCCTGTGATGCTCTCACTTCCTTATCAAGCCCCTCCCCCGTCACTGGCTCCTGCACCCCGCAGGCAGCCCAGAAGCAGAGGTCCCGGTCCCCATCCCGTGCCCACGGCGCATACTTACGGTCATGCCGTAGAGCGGGAGCTGCCCGTGAACTTTAAACTGATTCGAGGCCGTCAGCCCCCTGCTCGTGTAGAGCAAGACGTCGTTGAACTAGAAGAACAAGGACAAGCGCGGCTGAGACGAATGGGCTCCGTTTGAAACCAACAAGTACAGAAACTACGTTTTCAGAGTCCGACAGGACAATTCGTGGATCTCAACACCTCCAGTCTGAGCAGCTCTGGCTGCTCCTCCTGTCTCCCAGGTACCCCCTCTGGGGCGGCCGAGGCCCAGCGCCGTGACCCTTGCTGGTTCCACGGGCTCACAAGTCACCGATCACCTTGAACGAACAGCTCTCACCACTTACCAGGAAGAACATGCGCTGCTGGAGCCCCTTCCCAGAGAGCTTGCTGAGGCTGCCCAGGCGGATGAATTCCTGCAGAGAAAACACACCCACGAGCTGGCTCGGAGCCTGCAAAGCCGCGTCAGCGCAGACTCAACGCGATGTGAGATGCTTCCGCCCATCGTGGTCCCTTTCACGCTAAAAACCGTACCCGTCATAGCTCCTATTTACTGAACGCCGTGCTGTGCCGCCTCTAAGCTCCTTTCCTTCTGAGCAACCTGCAAGGCAGGGGCTAGCTTTGGCTCCTCCACCAGAGAAGCAGCTGGCGGTCGGAGCTCCGCTGGCCCGTGCGGTGCGCTGGTTCACACCCGGACCTATAACTCTACACTGAACCCCCAGGCCCTCAGGGCTTCCGGCTGTGAGCAGGGGACAAGGCCCCTGGATGGATACAAAGTGGCAGCCGGGGACCGGGAAAGACAGATACGCCATAGGAGAGAGCTGTGCATAGAGGAATCTTCTCCACGACTTAAAATCTGGTTCTCAAAAACTAGTAACTGTGTTCTAGGATGAAAGAGCCAGAAAGGAGCTCTCCCTCCCGACTATAAACTTCTGAGGGCACAGACGATTCAGGGCCACTTCAGAAACCCTCCACAAAACTATCATTTAAAAAACTGTGGTAAAATACATATAAAACTTGCCCTGCATGACCTTTAGTGCATCCATCAATACCATCTAGGTCCAGAACTTTCCACCACCCAAACCATTAAGCAGTCAGTCCCCATTTCTCACTCCCCGTTGCCGCCTCCCCAGCACGTGGCAACCACCAATCTGTTTTCTGTCTCTCTGGATCTGCCTATTTCATATAAGTCCAACATGTAATATGTAGCTTTTTGTGTCTGGCCTATTTCACTTAGCACAATGTTTTCAAGGTTTGTCCATGCTGTGGCACGTGTCAGAAATTCGTTCCTCTCTGGGGCTGAATATTCCACTGCAGGGATGGGGCACACTTTGTTTACCCACTTAGGCTGTTGATGGGTATTTGAGTTGCTTCCCCTTCTGGCTACTCTGAACAGTGCTGCTGTGGACATGCATGTTCAAGTTTTTGTTTGAACACCTATTTTCAGTTCTTCTGGGTATAGAGCCAGGAGTGGAATTGCTGGGTCATGAGGAAATTCTATGGTTCACTTATTAAGGAACCGCCAAACTATGTGTCCACAGAGCTGCTTTTAAAACACAGCTGCAAGTTCTTTGACATTCTTCCCACAGAGGCTGGTCTCTGTCCCCTTCCCTTAGATGTGGGTAGACTGGTGACCAATTTGACAAATAGAGTATGGAAGTGATGCTGTGTGACCTCTGAGACCGGGTCATGAAACTACACACAGCCTCTGCTCTGTCCGTGGGAACACTTGCTCTGGGAACCCTAAACTGCACATTAAGCAGTGAGACCATCCTGAACCCACGCTGGGGAGGCCCCTCGTGGGCTCTCAGGTGCACGGTCCCAGCTGAGCCCAGCCTCCAGCCGTCTGCCAAGTGTAAGCCTTGGCCCCTCCAGGTCAGCCCACCTGGGACCTCTGTCAATGCCCTAGAGAAAGAAGAATCACCTGGCTGAGTCCTGCCCCATTCCCAACTCACAAAACCGTGACATATACTAAAAGGTTGTCTTCAGTCACTAAGTGTTGGGGCTGTTTGTTACCTCGTTTTCCTGTGACCTCAGTAGCCAATGAGCCAAGAACAGGGGCTCAACCAGTTCATTTGCATTCTATAGACTCTGCACAGCCTGACTCTTGCTTTGGTCCTTTATGAAATGTCAATCAAAGACAACATCTGCTGGTGATTTAACTGACATATTTTGGAGATCAACGAAGTGACACATAACAAATACTTGCTGGTCCATGGGATGGATGCTATCAGACAGCAACGGTACCGTATGAAGAAACGGTGTTTGGGGACTGCTCTCATCACTGAAGGGGATCAGAGAATGAGGAGTGGTGACCCTACTGTGCTGTCACTCCTGTTCCCGGCTCGCATATCCGATGTTGTTATATGTGCGTTTTCTTAACGAACCTTAGGGATGTGGGAAGGGGAAGATGGAGCTTCTGCAGAAGGGCTATGGACTCAGATCACCGTCTCAGGGCTGGAGATGGAAAATGCCTCTTGCCCAGAATTGTTTTTTAATTTTTAAAGAAAACCATGAAATAGGAGAAAAAGAAAAGGCTCCTAATATCCTTAAGCTCAAGCTGCTTCCTACTGGAATGAAATTCACAATATCCAGGCCTCTGAGTTTTATCCAAATGAACCTCCACTATCCTCCTGGAAGAACTCTCAGGCACAGAACTCTTAGGGGCAGAAAACACACCCTGGGGGCCTGGCTCAGGTCAGAGTGTGCTGGGGGGTGGGGGCGGGGGTTGCGGGGTGGGAATCCTGCCTTCCAGGACATGACCTCATCTCAGCCTGACCCTAGCGGGAGGGCAGCAGGATTATGCCCGAAAGCTGGGTGAGGAATTAGACCGCAGGGAGCTGGAACATTAGCCGCTCACCTTGAAATCTCAATTTTTCAAATTCCACCAGTAGATAAATCTGTCAGAGCCTTCTTTCCACTCAACAGGTTATTCGATAATTTAAAATTAAAAAAAAAAAAACAAAACCAAACAAAAAACCAGGGTACTTCCCTGGTGGTCCAGTGGTTAACACTTTTCCTTCCAATGCAGGGGGTGTGGGTTCGATTCCTGGTCGGGGAGCTAAGATCCCACATGCCTCATGGCCAAAAAACCCAAAAACATAAAACAGAAGTAATATTGTAACAAATTCAATAAAGACTTAAAAAAAAAAGAATCAATTAGCCTCCGTGTGGGGAACAGCCCATCTTAGAACTCGCCCCTCTGAGGCTCTTAGATCCCTCCTTCCCATGTCAGTCAGGGCTGACTTTGAAACAGTGAGTGGCCGAGAAGCAGGCAGATGAACATAAGAATATGCAGCTAAGGTGGGTCTGCAGTGTGGAACCAGCACCCCTCAGCATCCTCAATAATAAAGACCTTCTTTTATTTAGCACGTGGTGTGAGCCTGACATGTGCTGTGTGCTTATATTAGCTGCATATGTAAGCCTGTAGATTCATCCCCAGTTTTCAGATAAGGAAACTGAGGAGCAAAATGAGTAAGGAACTTGCCCAGATCACCTGGTCAGTTGGTGGGTGAGAGCGCCCGTATCTGATGAAAAGCTTCTGGTGCCTTCTACAATGCCGTGCTGGGTACTCAATGACATTATAATAAGCATAAACTTAGTCTCTTCAGGTAAGTGTAGGTGGGGGAAGAGGAAGATAATTCGTATTTATTGTGTTGGTTTCGCACATTCAATCTCATTTGATCCGTATCACCTACGACGGAGAAGGTATGACCCCCGTGTTACAGAAGGGAAGGAACGTTCCAGTAAGTGAGCCATCCCAATTCTGGTGGAGGCAGAAACTGAACCCGGGCCGCCTACGCCAATCCACTGCTCTTTCATAGCACCGTGGAGACTATTCCTCAAAATGAGTTCCTTACAAATGCTCTGTTTGCCATGTAGCTTGATATGCTAAATATTTCATAACATCCAAAGTTAAGAGAAAATTACATTGATTCCACAAGGCTTTAAAGGCTTCTGCATGGATGGGTAAACGTGATTGTCGTGTACTGAGTCCTGGCAGAATTTTCTCACCAGCAGAGCTGAAGTAAATCCCAGCTTTAATTTCCACCCAGCATTTACCACATAACTCTTCTGACAACATTTTATAACTGGTATTCTGGTCAGCTTTGTAATTAGGATTCCCAACAGAAAGACCCAAATACCCAAAAGATGAGGGATGTTCCCTTTTCTTCTCTGAGTTACACAGATTTAAAGTTTCCAGGGAGGCTACCTGTCAGATAAAACTAGAAGCCCCTGACCCACGGGATACTTGTCTGCACATTAAGGCAGATCAAAGAGGCTAAAATTCCCTCCTGAACCTGGATGAGGTTCAAGATAGGGGACTAGTGGAAAAAATTCCCACAGAGAGATGTGGCGAGGCACAGCGACTACCTAGTATTAATTCCTGGTCAATGACTGCTTCCTAGGAAGAGAACTGGAAAAAGGCAGGCTACCCTGTATTTTTCAAATGCCCACTGGCGTGGAGAGAGTGTGTTTGGACAGCGAGGCCCTATTTTATTGTGAATGACCTACATGTCATGCACATGGGCAAGTCAAGGTTAATAGCATAAGGGAACTTGCATCCCTCCCAGAATCATGTTCTGGCTAAAATGTTATTTTAATTCCAAATTCAAATTACATTATGCAAACTGCATCTTTTTTGGGGGCGGGCACAACACATGGCATGTGGAATCTCAGTTCCCCAACCAGGGATCGAACCTGTGTCCCCTGCAGTGAAAGCACTGCAGTGAAAGCCTTAACCACTGGACCACCAGGGAAGTCCCTGTAAATTGCATCTTTAAAAAAATACTTTTCTTACATGGGAATTTATTGCCTGCTTTCATGCACTAGCGTTTTCTCTGCTTTCTATCGCCATTTTACCCAATTCTTAAAAATTTTCTTTTTATCTTCCGTTTTTATTTACCTAAATTTAAAAAAATAAAATGAGCAATCTCAAATCTGCTCAGAATATGGTGGGGGAAAAATGAACGGATCAACCAGTAAGGAGAGAAAGCAGCATATGAGGTGGAAGGATTGACTGATCTCCTTCTAACACAGAATTTTTGAATTGACACTGTAATGTTCAAGGCATTTTCCCAATTGTCCCCCAGGGGGGAAGGAAGCCACTTCAGAAGGAGGATATTTTAACTTGGGAGTGTCCATATTCAAAAGGTTCAAATGTAAGTCATTTAAATGTTGTCTTTCTGGCTTTACCTCCAAAGCATACGGAGAGCACAGCTGCTTACCCTTCCTGGAATCACAAGATTGTCAACGCCAATCAAATCTTTCTTGAGTTCATGCAGCTTCTGGAAATTCTCCATCTTGATCATCGTACCGTGAAGCTGGGCCACCATTTCCGTGATCTCTGCCAAAGCAGCTAAGGAAGGAAACGGACACAAAAGCTGCAGCATTCATGGCAGACGTGGGTCATTTTCCCCAATATCTTTAAGATCAGTTCTCCAGGGTAATATCCTCCTGTAGCTGAACTATAACGAAGCCATGCTTCTAGGGAAAACACTGCTAATTCTCAATAAGAAAAATTGAGGGATTTACTTTGTGTATAGATTGGCTTTGCTTTAGTTTCCCCAAAGCCATCTTGAAAATATCAATGCCCCCTTCAAGCTTGGTGGTGTACAGCTGTCCTTCAGTTAGAATCACTTGTTGACATAAAGGGGCAGCAGCAAGGGAATAAGAGTGCCTGGAATTCTGTCCCAGGGGCAGAGATTTCCCTCCCTTCCCTGTTACCGGGAAAGAACAGAGCAGAGAGAGCACAGAAAAGCCATAGAAAAATCTAGGGCAAAGGAGGGATCTTTCTGGCAAAGGGTCTAACTGGTAGTGCAACACTTTTGGGTAATGAACATTCCAACACACCCCGGTTCTTCCTTCTGCAGACATTTATAGTGTTTATAAAATGGTTGTAAAGAACAGCTGCAAACTAAATTTCCCAATGTGGGCACGTCTCCCCTATACCGACGGGCATCCAATATGGAAAAGGAGCTGGTGCCCTGTTAGCACGGGTTTGGGTGGCAGGTACATCCATGGTAGCTGAGCATTTTGGTCTGTTTGTCAAGGGAAAGCAACAAACATTTGTCCACTGAACTTCGATCTTCAGGACAGTAAACACCGCCTCCCCCCCACCCCCAGTGCCTCAACTGTGGCAGGAAGCATTCCTTGTTTTTGGCTGTCTCCCTGGGGATGCAAACGAAATGCTTCCTGGCTTCTTATCACAGAATGCTTCTTGTCTCAGCCATAGTGACAAACCCAGAGCTTGCTCTGTCTTTGGACATGACCAGCCGATTTAGTCCAACAAACAATTCCCGGGCACTGAATGTTTAGTGCGGTGGGCACGCAGAAGCTCTAAGAGGAAAATGGATGGCAGCCTGGCCCCAGACGCATTCCAGAACAGCTCTTGGTTCTCTGCATCCCTCACGTTCAGGAAATCTACGTTCAGATATTCCTCGATTTGCCCAGTCTTTCTACAATGATGCCACCTTACGTTTTCAGCTAGGGAACAGACATTTTTGCCATTTAATTGTGAAGAACAGACTTTTCTCAATGGAGACTGTTTAGCATAATAGTAAAATGCAAAACTAGGCAAGTTGCCCTGAGAATAGCACGTGCAAAACCAGAGACATCCCTCTCCCTCGCCCTCACGGGTAAGAGATCTACGCAGGTCTGAGTCCTGGGAGCTGGGAAGGGCCCTAGGTCATCTCACGCAGGCACAGCCAAGCGGGACTGCCAATACGGCAGGACAAGGCAGATGGGGGCGGAGGGTCACTCAGCCTTGAGGGTGAGGCACAGATTAAGCCTTAAAAGAGGACTGTGCCAGGGAAAGGACCAGGAGGTGGTGGCAAGGAGTCCCAGCAGAAGGAACAGAATATACTAAGGCACAAGGCAGGGGGCAGCATGGTCTGTTTCAAAGACTGCTGCCAACTAAAGCAAGCCAAAACTGCGCCTTGAGCCATTTCTGTTGCCCTTCCGTGAGCTGCCAACGTCTTAACTACTCTGACACATCTTTTCTTTGGTTGTCTTTCTAAAAACTAAGATTAAGTTTATAATACTTTAGGCAAGAGACACTGGTCTTGACATACTAATGGGTGTGCGAATTCATGTTATCTGTCAAAAGCCACCTGCGGAGGGTGCATTCTGTGCATGGACTGGCTGCAGAGTGCAGGGGACCCAGCAACAGGCCTCAGGGCCTGGCCCCCAAGGGGCTGCAGGTCCAAGCCAGGGAGCGTGGACACTAACAGACCACATGCAACGCGAGGCAGAGGACACAGGTTCAGAAAGACGATGCGTGGCCCAGTGGGAAAAGCATGGTCTGGAATGCCAGCTCTGCTCTCTTGCCAGCTGAGTGACACTCACAAGTCCTTCACCCCCTCTGAGCCTCAGTATTCTTATCTATAAAACGGGATAACAACAGTTCTCTCATGGGGTTGTTAAAGGATTAAAGGTGTTAGCGTAAGAAAGATACCTGGCAGAGTACCTGGCCCAGGTGCTGAGCGAGGAACAGTGAGTAATATCATCATGAGCCAGTAGGGAGGGTAGGATGGTCGAGAACATGGGTTCTGGGTTTAGGCTACATGTCCTTTACTTTCCAGCTGTGTGACTCTGGGCAGGTTCCTTAACTTCTCTGGTCTCAGTAGCCCCCATATGTAAAATGAGCTCACCACTGTCTCATAGGCTTCTCGTTAAGACTGAGAGCTAACACAGGTGAAATGCTTATTGGGGTGACCTTAAAGAGGCCCCACAGCAATGAGGAACAGTATCTATTACCAGCCGTTTTCTGTGGCCCATCCAAGGGGAGGTGATGAGTTTCCACCATGGAGGTAGAGGAAAGCTTCCCGTAAGGGGCTGACTCTAAGTGGAGCTTCTCCAGGGTTCTGTGCACTAAACCAGGCAGGATGGAAGGAGAAAATGCATGCAAGAGGGGATGGAAAAGAGAAGCCATGGTGATCACTACCGCCTTCTTTACGTGAAAGACCAAAAGGGGACAGAAAGTATTTGACCAGGTCCTAAAAAGCGCATCTGCCCCTCTTGGGACACAGTATCTGCCCCTCTTGGGACACAGTATCCCCGAGACACCCCGCCCCCCAAGCACTCACCTCGGCAGTCCCTGAAGTCGGTGTGGCTGGGCGGGTGGTGCTTGCACAGCCGCTCCAGGACCTGCTTGTAGTGCATAAGCCGGTGCAGCGGGCGCAGGAGGAAGGTGTTGAGCGACAGGTAGCACACCTTCTGCAGCTCGAAGTCTCGGCACAAGCTCTCCAGCCGCCGGGAGCCCCGGATGCCAGTCTCCAGCGCCTCCAGAGCCTCGCTGTGCTTCCACAGATGCGCCGCCAGTTGCTGGTGGGCGAGACACGGGAGCGGGTGGGGCAGGGAGCCGGGGAGACAAAAGGGGGGAGGGGGGAGGGGCGGAGTCCTGCTCAGCCACATGGTCCACCCATTTTAACACTCAAAAGAAATCACCTTCGCTTTCATTACTTCATTCCATTTACTTAATTTCACGTTTTTAATATTTCACTATTTACCTTCTCACGATGGACTAAAACGCTCTATTAAAGCATTGCGCAGTTTAAAATACGCAGGGATTATAAAATATTTGAGATGTATATATAATATTAGAGGTATACATGTCCTTTTAAAAGAAGACCGGCAAAACGGAGGGGAAATAGAACAATGGGAGCTCCTCCAGGGGGCTTGGGGTTTTCTCCTAAACATCAAAAAACGACAAATAGGCCAGGGCCACTGAATAAACGTCATATAGTTAAAACTACATATTTCTGTTTAACTCCCCAATTTGCTCATGTAATAATTGAGCATATCCTGCTCTGCTGGATTCCGGGGAGCGGATGGGAATGAGACGCAGTCCTTCTCTACTGGGGTCTGACCGAGATCCTTTGCCTGAGCGAACTTTTGTCAGCCTCCTGAAGCTTCTCCCAGGCCAGCCTGTGCCCTTCCTTGTACAATCCCGTTTTGGTGAGAACCCGGCTAAGTCAGTTCAACCAGGACCCTCCACCCTGGATACCTGGTCACCCTTGACATTGGGGTCTGCATCCCCCGCCGTCCCCAGGTGATGTCTGAGCACCCCACTTGTCTTCAGCAAAGAATCCTGTTAAGTCGGTCCAGCCAGAGTCCCCCCCTCACGACCGTGATGTTTCGTCACAGAAATTTCCCATCCTCTGAGCCCCGCCCTGCTCCTTGGCTGTAGATCCCCACTTGCCCTCGGTGCACTTGGAGCTGAGGCCAATCCCTCTCTCCCACTGTAAAATCCCACTGCAGTGTCCCCATACCTACGGCAACGGCCCTGAATAAAGTCTGCTCTACCGTCGTTAACAAGTGCTGTTGAATATCACTCTCCTTGAACAGGTGGTGGTGGAGACAGACGCGGGGCAAGAAGCTTGACAGAGCGTTCAGGGGGAATTAACTCCCCACGCAGCTGTCGTCCTCACGTCTTGCCCCATCAGTATTTCCCAGAGGTGGGCTCACTACCCGTGTGCTGCTAACTCCCACATCTGGATTCCCCATCCCGGCACCTCCATGCCCACGCTCCGCAAAGAGCGGGAAACGCAGTGAGTCCAGACACCAACCCAATACCCCCTGCGGCAACTGAGGCTGCCCCGTGATCCTCTAACCCCAGGATGGGTGCCGTCACCAACCGCCTGCCCAGGACAGAAAACCCGGATAAGATTCCAGATCCCCTCATTTTCTGAAGCCTTCACCAAGTCCCGCCAACTCTACCTCCTAAAAACAGCAAGCCTGTTCCTGGCTTCACCCCATGGTCACTGCCCTTGTGTTGGCCACTGCAACGGTGTCTCCATCGGGGTCTCTGTCTCCACTCCTGACACCTGACTTTCGAGTGCCACCAAAAGGAACTTACACCAATGCAAATGGGCACATCGTCTCTTGCTTGGAATGCGACAAGAACGTCCACCCTCTCAGGACAAACTCCAGAGTTGTCGTTAGGGCACACGGGGCCCTTAGCATGTAACCCCTTCTGCCTCTCCATCATGGCCTCTTGCTACTCGCTCTGGACACCCATTGAACAACCTGCCCTTGAATGTGCCGGGCCCTGGCACCCAGAACCTTGGCACAGGGCGCTCTGCTCCTAAGACGCGCCCCCCTCAGCCCCCCCGACCTCCGTCCTTCAGGGTCAGCTCTGGGGCCTTCCCTGCTCTCCCTTTCCTCCTGGGCTTATTGTCCATCTTAGCCTTTATCACGTGGTCTCCCTGCTGACTTTATTTTGTGACTTTAAAAAAACATATATAGATTCATAGGAAGTTGCAAAGACAAGTACAGGGGGCGGGGTCCTACGTACCCTTCAGCCGGCTTCCCCTAACGCTCACATCTTGCCTAACTACAGCACAATATCCCAACCAGGACGTTGACACTGGGACAAACCAGAGTTTATTTGAATTCTGCCAGTTATACCCGCCCTCACTTGTGTGTGTGCATGTGCACATGTAAATATGTGGCATGGGTGTGTGTGCGTGTAGCTCTATGCAGTGTTTTCACACGTGCAGTCCCTTATTTGAGAGAGTGCGTCTGTCCTGTCACTACATCCTTGGGGCCTGATATACACCACAGGTGCTCCACAGATGTCTGCTGCCTGCATGCATTAATGAGCAAACGAACCAATGCATGCACCCTGCTCAGAAAGGGGTCTTGCAAGGCCCCGAGTGCCTGGAGAGGTGGATTCAAGGTCATTGGAGCACAGAGTAGAATGTGAAGGGCGGGATCATCTAGGGAAGGCTTCCTCGGTCAGGTTTAGAGCTTGGACTGTATTCTCTAAACCACAGAGAGACCAGGCGGGTTTGAAGCCTAGTCGGTCTACGATATCAATGGTGGTTGGGGAGGACGGGTGGACGAGAGGCAGCCGGTGAGTCAGCTGGGAAGGAGAACTGAGAGGCGATGGGAGGGAAGCGGGAGGGTGAAGGAGGAGAGGGGGCAGGCGGTAGAAGCTCAGGAAGACAGGGCCCGGGAGGGTCGCAGCCTGAGCGGCAGGGGAAGGGTCCAGGTAAAAGGCGAGGGCCTCCTTGGCCTGCATGGACTGTGAAATGCCTTTGGGCATCTGGGCAGATGTTTCCAGTTGAAAGTTCACAGCCCGGGCTAGAGATCATCATCTGGATAGCCTCTGACTTTTAGGCAGGGCTTGGAGCCCCTGGCCGGCTCCCTCGGTCCCGTGCGGAGGGTCTGGGGACAGCTGCAGGGTGATGTCAGCATCCCTGCTGAGCCCCTGAACATGTGCAGGTAAACGCACAGGTGGGGGGATGAGCGGGAAAGACACTGCAAGTTGTAGCTCACCCGAAGCATTTTGGACAAAAGTGCCAACCTGGGCTTCTACATGTCCAGAACCTTCTGCTGTTCCCCTCCACCCTTCATAAAAATTCTTTAAAACCGACAATAACAACCACAATAAAAAAACAACCCAATTTCTCCAAAAGGCTGCCAGCGGCTCTCCGAGCCTCTCCATCTATTTCTATTCTGCCTGCAGAGTTCATGCTATAAATGCTGGTGGCATCGGCACAATGATTAAAACGCTAGCACAGCCGAGGGTTAGCCGACTACGTGCAAAAATGCCAGCTCATTAGATTGACGGGGAAAGAACTGCTCTGGGTGGAAATCAGGTCTATTTTTAGGAGGGCTTAGGTGCTAGTGACCAGAGAGGAGGACGGATGTCTACCGTAGGGCACCCTTCCGCCAGAGGGACACGAGGGGAGGTGGCAAACAGGAGAACTCTGGGGCTGTCCCAAGGGGGCGGGGACCGAGCTGGCAGGTGTCTGCCACTGCCCCGAGGTCCATGGAGGAGCCCAAGCCTCAGCTGAGAGCCCCCATCCCAGGCAGGCAGAAGGCAGCACCATGAGAAAAGGTAAAAACCAATCTGGGCCAAGAAAAAAAGTGCAGAACGTGGGGAGAGCTTCCTATGAGGAGAGTCAGGAAGTACAACAGTAACAGAAACGTGTTATAGAAGAGAGAAAAAAGGCTATTTTTATCAAGTGAGAAAAGCCAGTCTGAAAAGGCTACACTGGGTGAGTCCAACTATATAACATTCTGGAAAAGACTATGGAGACGGTAAAAGATGAGTGGTCTGCAGGGGCTGGGGGAGGGAAGGGATGACGGGTGGAGCACGGAGGGTTTTTAGGGCAGTGACACTGTCCTGTGTGATGCTGTCACGGTGGGTTAGTGACGTTACGCCCTTAGCGAAACCCATGGAATGTAAGACACGAAGAGTGAACCCGAGTGTAAACTATGGATCTAGTTAATAATAATATATCAATACTGGCTCATCGGTTGTAACAACTACCCCACACCAGGGCAAGATGTTAATACTAGGGGACAGAGAGAGAGAGAGAGAGAGAGAGAGAGAGAGAGAGAGAGAGAGAGAGAGAGAGAGAGGGAGAGAGAGAGAGAGAGAGAGAGAGAGAGAGAGAGAGAGAGAGAGAGAGAGAGAGAGAGAGAGAGAGAGAGAGAGAGAGTGTGTGTGTGTGTGTGTGTGTGTGTGTGTGTGTGTGTGGCGAGAATATGGAACCTCCGTGTGGGTTTTCTGCTCAATATTTCTGTAAACCTAAAATTGCTCTAAAAAATAAAATAATAATAAACACCATGGAAAGTGAAAAGATGTCTGTTACTGTTCCATCTGAGTTTTGTATATCCACCTTACTTAGGGCATTAAAAATACTAGTGTCATGGAACACCTCAGATGACTCTTCGCTTTTTTTCATATAGGATTCTGCAGTCCTGCTGGCTTCCGTGGCCTCTCTCTGATACAGCCCAAAGCGGGGAGTGTTGCTTTTTGAACACCAGGAAAACGCGAGCAATAGGCTCCAGGTCTGTTAAATAATATCTTGAACTTGTTAAGAGCAAGAGGAAATCCCTCGAGTAGTTTCAGATCCTCTCTTTTCTGCATCCCCTTGCCCCGTTCCTCTGCCTCCACTGTCCTATCTCAGGAGACACGATTCTAAGAGGAACAAGTCGAACACGAACAACTTAGATTCTTAGGAGTTAATTCAAACCTCAACAATAACTTTTATTCTGTGAGTGCCTTAGACGTTATAGGTGCTCAGCTAGTATGCATGGCCTGTGGGTGGACACACAGACGGATGGCTGGATGGGCTGCACGGTGGCAGTACAAGCAACCCGCCCTCTTTGGGGGGTTACAAGTTTGCTCTTAGTCATTAGTTAAGGTTATTAGGAAGGCTCTGTGGGTGGTTGAGATATAGAAAGATTGCTTTAAAATGCAAATATAGATGTATTTGTATTCAAAAGATAAATTATGTGAATTAAAACATTCCATATTAAAGGAATGATTCATGGATTAAAATGAAAAGGCAAAAATGAAAATTTCAGATGTAAGAGGTGGGGCAGATTTCAAACACGAGGCAGAATATTGGTTCACCGTGTACTGACTTCTCTGGGGAGACGTTTGCTCTTTTGGATCATTGTAGATACTGCTGGATGGTTAAAAATATATTCACCTTATAAACCAACTGAAAGCCACAGAATTGACTGGAATTCCGACACAGCTCCGAATCCAATATCTTTGTCACACCGCAAGAAGTCAAAACAACTGACTAAAAGTGAAATGCTCAGTCAACCAATGTTTTGTCTACATAATTTTTAAAAACAAGTTTCGAATGACTTAGTCACAGAAAATACCTGGTGTTTTGGTTACGACACAGAGCTCTGGAAGAGGAAAAGAACTGAAAGTGCTTCCCCCAAAGTGGCTGGATCTTTCTTTATGCTTCCAAATAAAACTACCTAGAGGAGACGGAAGAGTTTCCCCCGGGGCTGTGCTCCATGCAGACTCGAATCAGGCCACGTGCTCACGGGCCAGGATCACAAACAAGGCCTCTGGCAGCCTCAGCGTTACTCTCCCTGGGGAACTCTCTCTCCCAAATCCCCGAGCAGCTCACCTTCATGCCCTGAATGTTCTTCAGCAACACATCTCCAATTCTTTGGTAATCTCCTCTGATGTGAGCATTCGAGCGGCCTTCCCTGCGAGCAAAGCATTGGAAACCACAGTGTTAGCAGTGAAAACATGACCGGAAAGTGTGCCAGCCCCAGATGACAAAGTATCAACATTTATGTCTTGCTTTCCAATCACCTATTTGTACCTCTCCCTTCTGTGTGTGTCACAGAACGTGAGTGCCAGAAGGAGACTCTGAAATTACCCCAGTCATTCTGCAAAGAATTCCACCTGTGCTTTGAAAGAGATACGGAAGAGCCATTTTCTGTTCATTTTAATTTGGTCTCATTTTACATTCCTTTTCCCATCCCCACTTGGGTGATTTTCTCAGCATTAGAAGAGCGTGGAGATGACTTGCAGTAACAAGCTCATGACACTGATTCTTCCTTACAGATTGTGACTAACAGACACTTGAAAGAAGCAAGACTTAGCCTCAACACCAAGGTTTCGGCTCTCAAGAGCCCTTAGTCTGATACAGACAAAGGGCTGTGTGAAAAGCCCTTGGGAAGAGAAAAATGTAATTGAGGAAGTGCAGGAGACCCATGCACGGAGGTAGGTATGGGGAGAATGACCCAGAAGAGGGCAAGATGGGAGTCCCAGGTTCAGAGACAGGTCAGGGGTCCCCTAGATACCCTGGGTGGTGGATGACAAAGGTGTGGGCACTTTTTTTGTTGTTTTTTTTTTTACCTTTACTGGAGTATAACTGCTTTACAGTGTTGTGTTAGTTTCTATTTGTTACTGTACAACAAGGTGAATCAGCCATATGTATACATGTATCCCCATAACCCCTCCCTCTTGGGTCTCCCTCCCTCCCTCCCTATCCCACCCCTCCAGGCGGTCACAAAGCGCTGAGCTGATCTCCCTGTGCTATGCAGCTGCTTCCCACTAGCTATCTGTTTTACATTTGGTAGTGTATATATGTCCGTGCCACTCTCTCACTTCATCCCAACTTCCCCTTCACCCCCTTGTGTCCCCGAGTCCATTCTCTACATCTGTGTCTTTATTCCTGCCACTAGGTTCATCAGTACCGTTTTTTTAGATTCCAGAAATGTGCGTTAGGATACGTTATTTTTCTCTTTCTGACTTACTTCACTCTGAATGACAGACTCTAGGTCCATCCCCCTCACTACAAGTAACTCAATTTCGTTCCTTTTTATGGCTGAGTAATATTCCGTTGTATATATGTGCCACGCTTCCTTTATCCATTCATCTGTTGATGGGCATTTATGTTGCTTCCATGTCCTGGCTATTGTAAATAGTGCTGCAATGAACATTGTGGTACATGTATCATTTTGAATTATGGTTTTCTCAGGGTATGTGGATAGGGGCACTTTTAACAGAGCATTTGGGTATATATTTGTATCTCTCTGGCTCCAGGCTGTATCTGATGTTGATAATCCAGGGGCTTGAACGGCAGTGAGAAAAATAATAATAATAATGGTAGCTGGTGATTACTGAGTACTGGTTACAGTGCTGAGTGCATTACATCACTGAAGCCTCGTGGCAGCACTGTGACCAGGTACCACCATCACCCCCATTAAACAGCTAAATACTGAGGCACAAAGAAAGGAAGCAACGTGTCTAATGTCAGTGGTCACGAGGCGGGAGCTTGCACCTGAGCCCAGGAGCCCAGCCCATACAACCTCTAACCGCAATAGCCGTGCACATCTGCCAGTTTACCCGCTGAATTTCCCAGAGAAAATTAAAACATGATTTTCGGGCTTCCCTAGTGGCGCAGTGGTTGAGAGTCCGCCTGCCGATGCAGGGGACACGGGTTCGTGCCCCGGTCCGGGAAGATCCCATGTGCCGCGGAGTGGCTGGACCCGTGAGCTATGGCCGCTGAGCCTGCGCGTCCGGAGCCTGTGCTCCGCAGTGGGAGAGGCCGCAACAGTGAGAGGCCCGCGTACCGCAAACAAACAAAAAAAACAACATGATTTTCAACGACAAACCTGGCTGATATCTTCAAACCAACTGTTCAGGAGAGCCAGAGCCAACTCAAAGGCAAAGGAAGAATCAGACTGAAAAAAGGTAAAAATCTGGGCACGGAAGTGAAAGGTACTCGGAGCGGAATAAAACACCTGCAGCCCGAGTGCGGAGGGTGATGATCTACACCCAGAGACGCCACCGCCCTACGCCTCCAGCACCGGGAGCAGCGACCCCCTCTCGGCATCTGGAGCTTCCCGGAACTGCCAGCTCAACCTCTGATGCAGCAGGGCTCTCAGGATGGGGAGAGGAAGGCAGGGAGGAAGGCACTTAAAGCAGCAGCCCGGGGGGTAGAATAGTCAGGGCCCATCGGAACAGGGGGGCTGGCTCCTCCCCTAGCTCCCAGCTCCACCCCCAACCAGACAGTGACAACACCATATATTCCACTGGTTCTAACTGAGCATACGCTGTGAATTACATCACAGGGGAGACGGGCACCCAGACCCATTAGGGAATTAAAGTTTCTCTAAAATAAAAGGAACAGACTTCCCTGGTGGTGCAGTGGTTAAGAATCCGCCTGCCGATGCAGGGGACACGGGTTCGAGCCCTGGTCCAGGAAGATCCCACATGCCGCGGAGCAACTAAGTCCGCGCGCCACACTACTGAGCCTGCGCTCTAGACCCCGCGAGCCACAACTATTGAGCCAATGTGCCACAACTACTGAAGCCCATGTGCCTACAGCCCGTGCTCCGCAACAAGAGAAGCCACGGCAATGAGAAGCCCGCACACGGCAACGAAGAGTAGCCCCCGCTCGCCGCAACTAGAGAAAGCCCGCGTGCAGCAACGAAGACCCAACACAGCCATAAATAAAAATAATTTTTTAAAAAAAATAATAAAATAAAAGGAATTGAGGGTACCCATGATGCTCCCAGCCCCTACCAGGGTCTTCTACGTCTCCCCTAGGGCTGGCTTTCTTTACCTATTGCATTCTCTTCCACCGCAACGCAGAATCCCTTAATCCTTCTGCTTCCTCTTAGCTGCCAAAACAAACAAGTTGGCTGATGGCTTTAATTACTATTCATGTCTCCTCTAATTAAAATATGGATTCTCCCCTCACCACTCCCTGAATTGGTTCTGTGCAAGCTTAGCCTTAACCTAATCCACCGGAAGCAAGCACGTATTGTCACTTCTGCTCCTGGTCACTCTTGCGTAGCTGCGCCCAAAGTCCTGGCACTCTGTTCTCCGGCTTCTGGAAGCCTCTGTCTCCAGCCCCTGGTTTCTATCTTGGTCAGATCTTCAGTCCTCTTTGCCAAGCTCTGCTGCTCTTCAGGCCACTCCTAAGATGTCTCTGTGTTGGGAATCCAGCCCTGGTTATCTTCTCTCTTTGCTTTCTACTTCTCCCTAAGCAAGCCCTTCTATTCCCCATGGTTTCAATTCACGATGCCAAATCTATGCCTCGATAACCTGGGTAATTATTTCATACCTTCAAGAGGGAACTGCATGAGTGACCCACAGGCATCTCAAACTCAAGGGATTCTGCACAGTTAGTTGCTGCCAAAACCCCATCTTTTCCTCCACTTCCTTCCTTAATGGAGTGGCTGCCCTGCGTCAGCCTCAAGCTACGAGCTTCGGTTATCCACACTGGTCCGCCTCCCTGATTCTCAGCCATCGGGGTCACATTCTCCCCCAGAATGGGCTCAGCGGAGAATGCTCAGGCGTCTGACGGGGACCAGCCTTCCCCCCGAGACAGCTCGCGATCAAGTATTATTCCAGCCCGTCAGCCACAGGGTTGTAGCATCTCTGGGTTTTTGGCACATGGCTGTTAATCGAGTCACGATGGAGATGTTTATCGTTTGGCCATCCTGAGGATCCTGCGTGTGTCTGGGTGCGGCTGGGAATTTACTGGTTGCTCTTCTCCTTACACACCTGGGGCAGAAAGGAGCTCCTGCCCCAAGTGGGGGCGTTCCTGCTGTTCAGAACCCCCCACCCCCACCTTCAACATCACAGGAAAAGTTCTCCTTCCCTCCCCGCCACATCTGAACAACAAAGGAGGACCTAACTGCTGAGCCAGAACGGCCTGATTTCAGTAAAAGGAGGGAAGACACAATGTAAACTTGATTTCCAGGTCTGTAGCTGTCATCTTGGAACTTAAATCACTGACCCCAAAACTTCCAAACGGACGCGCCATTTGACAACGCACATGAGAAAGGTCTTTAGTTAATCCACAGGACATAATTTAAATGTTTTGGCGAGAATGCCCTGGATTGCGGGTGGGAGCAAGGGGAGAAACAGGCGTCTCAGCTCCCATTAGCACTGAACAATCCTTTCCCTCTCACGGAGGGCACCCCGACCCAAGGGAAACGAAGAGCAGCAAAGCACTGGGAGGAGGGGCGGGGAGCGGTGATGGAGGCCAAACTTTATTGACTTCGCTTCCTTTCTTCTTCACCAGCTATTTATTAAAAGAAAACGTGCTGATGTTAAAACCCCAGACGCAAGGAGACCTTCCTTCCTGCATCGGCCGGTCAGCAGAACCTTATCTGTTTCTCTAAGTCTTCAGCGTCTTTACTTTCATTTTAGAAATTTCTCCGGGATAGCATCACTGGTCCCCTGTGCGCAGGGAACACCCTTATGTCAATCCACCGAGGGGGGGCAGCTCTAGGCCATGTGGTGACAACAGGCTGGGGCCTGGGAAGTTCATGCAACCAGCATAGGCAGCTCGGCCCCCTTCCTGTCCCCTCCCCATTGCAGCACACGGCAAGTACCAGCCCCGCTTGGTTCCAGAACGTGGAATCAGCCCACGGGAAAGGGGACGAGACCTGATGCTCTTGCTGCCCTGTACGGAATGACCGTCGTGTTTTACACTTCCTCTACATGTTAATGCCAGCAAATCCACAAGTCCAAAGCACTGGCTTTACTGTAAAGAGCTAAAAGGTCACTTTAGGGACTCCCTGGCGGTCCAGTGGTTAGGCCTCTGCACTTCCAAGGCAGGGGGCGCAGATTCGATCCCTGTTCGGGGAATTAAGACCCCACATGCCGTGCGGCGCATCCAAAAACACAAAAGGTCACTTTACTGTGGAGAACATGAAAAAGCAATTATATCTCTTCCGGAACAGCCTCTGGATGCTAACCTCACAAGAAAAGAGTCCTTGTTTGGAAGATGGGGACATACACTTGTTGTCTGGGTAATTACCACGCGGCAACGCAGCTGAAAATTCTTTTGACAATTTTTCTTTGGAAACCCATGTACCAAGAAGCCTTCCAGATGCTACATTCTGACCTGGGCACCACGATTAATGTGCTCCCGGGAGCAACGACACGTTATCTCAGCACAAGGCTGAACACACACACACACACACACACACACTCACAGTCACATACACACTCACACACACACACACCCTCACACGGAATCTGAGTCTTCCCAACCCTCCGTAAACATTTCATCGACCACTACGTGAGCTGGTCAGCAGCTCGGCAGCAGGCAGACCGAAGTCTGGCCCTGCCCTCCCACTCAGAACAAAGAACCATCTCATCAGATTAAAACATGAAAGCAAACCACGCAGCCTGGAGTGGGAAGGCTGACTTTTTCAACCCGGCTCTGTGTCGGGGTGCTCTCGGACCCCAGGAAAACAGATTGAACTTTGTGAATTTTTAGTTCTCATTTGCAAAGCACACATCATGCCCTAATTCCTACTGTTCCTTGTGGCTCCTACGATTCTCAATGGGAAAAAAAAAAAAAGGCTGTGATTGTGTGTGCTTGTGTATCTATGTAAATAAAAGAATAATATGTAAATGAGCAAACGAGTAAAGACCAATTTTCCATTAAAATGTAGGGTAGGGAGGGTGACTGGGTTCCAAAAGCCAAGAAATTAGCCAAAGGAATAGATTTTTATGTGTGTGTATCTATTTATATTAGCCGCATGTAATTAATAGTTGTGGATTTCAATATTCTTTGATGACTTTCAATATCCTTTGAAATCCCTGGAGAGGAAAATCCCATTAATGTGAACATTGATTCACATCCCCACTTGTGGGGAAGGCATTTGCGCGAGAGGTGTCCCCACTGGGCCCGGGTACACGGTTTCTCTCCAGCAGTGACAGGTAAGGGATCCATCCTGTCCTTCAGTGCAGGTGGGACACGGCAGCCTCATGCTCTCCGCCTTCAGTTACACTACTGGGTTGCTTAAAGCTATGGGGGGGGCGGGGTTTCTTCTCCTGAGGTTTAACACCAGGTCCTGCTTAATAAGAGGCACAAGTTACAGCCCACTCATAGGCAGGCCTGACAGCACTCAGATGAGACCCGGGTTCAGTACTGTTAACGGCCACGTATTAAAACGCAGCACAACAGAAAGGCCGTTTCAAACTCATACGCGGCCTGGCGAGTGCTCTCAAGTGTTTCCCAGCAGAAACCCACCTGCGATTCAGGCAACTGGAAAAGTCATTTGTTTTTCTAAAAAAAGTAGCTTGCTCTTAAAGCCCAGTGGACTGATAACCGTCAGGAATACAGCAGATAATCCAAGAAAAATAACTCCTGCCTACGCCTGAGAACAGGCAATTTTACTCATGTGTTAAAAGGAAATAGTCACCAACCACTGCTGTCCCTGGAACCCTAGGTAGACAGTGGGAAGCTGAGTCAGGGCAGAATATAGTGGGAAGATCACAGTGTCTTTCTTGCCTTTGAAACAAAGATGAAATTTTAAATTTTAAATAAATTTATATATAAAAAAAGTGTACACACGTTCCCCCCCCACCCACGGTACACCCATGATCCATATCTTGTTCTAACTTCCTTCCACTGTGTATTTCTTCCAAGCTGTTTTCCAGCTAGATCACGCTGCCTTGTCTCCAGTGAGTTTCATTGCTTATTTTGAGAGTAATGATTTTAAACCCTTTTTGCACAGTCTTCTTTTTAAAACCAATGAAAATCTTCTTCAAACAAAAGCTTTTACACAAGAGAAGTAGCCCTGATCTGCCTGAAGCAGGGAGCGGAGGGGTCAGAGAACCGCCTTGGAGTCTTGGCGTTTTAAATCAATGACTCTGATTTCTAAGAAAGTGGATGGTGGGGCATTCGGTCCTAATGCGAAAGGCACACTGCGTCCACTGTCTGTCTTCCACTCAGAGTTCCTCCCCTTTACATCTCCAAAACTGTGCTGTCCAATACAGGATCCACATATGGTTATTTAAATTTTAACTTTACTTAAAATAAAATTTAAAAATTCAATTCCTCAGGCACACGAGCCCTATTTCAAGGGCTCAAGAGCCGCAGGTGGCTAATGGCTGTTGCATTGAACAACGCGGACAGAGTATCTCCATCACCACAGTTCCACTGGAGAGCACTGCTCTAGACAGAACACCAGCGAATAAGCTAACAGCTACTGCTTCTGCCTCCTGGTTCACGGGCTCCAGGGAAAGTGAGAAGTGGGGTGTGGGGCTTCCCTGGTGGCGCAGTGGTTAAGAATCCGCCTGCCAATGCAGGGGACACGGGTTCGAGCCCTGGCCCGGGAAGATCCCACACGCCGCAGAGCAACTCAGCCTGTGCGCCACAACTGCTGAGCCTGCGCTCTAGAGCTCGTGAGCCACAACTACTGAAGCCCACGTGCCACAACTACTGAATCCGGCGTGCCTAGAGCCCATGCTCCGCAACAAGAGAAGCCACTGCAATGAGAAGCCCGTGCACCGCAACGAAGAGTAGCCCGCTGGGCTTCCCTGGTGGCGCAGTGGTTGAGAGTCCTCCTGCTGATGCAGGGGACGTGGGCTTGTGCCCCGGTCCGGGAAGATCCCACGTGCCGCGGAGCGGCTGGGCCCGTGAGCCATGGCCGCTGAACCTGCGTGTCCGGAGCCTGTGCTCCGCAACAGGAGAGACCACAACAGTAAGAGGCCCGCATACCGCAAAAAAAAAAAAAAAAAAGAGTACCCCCGCTCGCCCGCAACTAGAGAAAGCCTGCACGCAGCAACGAAGACCCAACGCAGCCAAAAAATAAAAACAAGTTATAAAGTAAATCTATATAAAAAAAAAAGCAGTGGGGTGTGGTCCTCCCTAACTTTACACTGAACAACTTCTGGCAAGGCACTTCCCTTTCAGAGCCTTATTTTCCATAGGCATAGAGATGGGGATAGGCCCACCATCCTGTTTGGATTGTCAAAGGAGACAATTTAAGGGAAAACGCTTTAAAAGATACTGTAGACGTGCACGGTGTTTTACCGTATACATATACATGGTCCTTTTTTTTTTTTTTTTTTAACACCTCTACAATACTGACGGTTTCGGTTCTGGAAAAGGGTCAGATGCCCAATGGTCTCTTGGCATGAGTAGAAAACAGAACAGGAGCTCTGGAGCTCTGCCCGGGCTCTGCTTCCAAGTCTTTTCAGGCTGCTGCTGGCTGCCTCCTCGGTGCAGGGCACAGGGAGAGATGTAACTGGAACACAAGCTCTCAAAGCACGGGAACTGTGGCCTGTTTGGTTCACTGAACGCTGAGAACGGTGCCTAATACACAGTAAGGGCACAGTAAATATTTGCTGAACAAACGAAAGTGACCATCTTGCCGTAAAAACTCTAGAATTAGAAAAAATTCAAATCCATCTTCTCAGACTCTAGACCCAAAGGCGATACTTCTGCAGACAAAGTCACCATAGGGCGAGCGTTGACCAGATGCCATGAGCTTCCTGCCACTTTCGAGAGGAGGACAAATACCACTGGAGAGTGCTCGGGGCAGAAGGGTCAGCGGTGCTGATCTCCCGGAGCCAGAGAGGGAAGGAAGGACGCAATTCTGGAGACCAGGGTGCTGGATGGGGCTCTGCCGGCTTCTGCCATGTGGCCAAGGGCGAGCCGTGCTCTCAAGCTCTCCTCTGAAGAATGAGGAGTCATGGCAGATGCCGTCCCAGCCCCCTTCCAGGCATTTAAAACCCTGTGCTTCGACAACACAGCTTCAAAGACGCCAACGACGGGTCAGCTCAGACCTAAGTCCAAGTCATGCCTCTGTCACTTAAGAGCTGTGTGGCCATGAGCAAGGTGTCTGACCTCTCTGAGCCTCATTTTCCCAATCATAAAATGGGAAAAACAACACCTACACCCGGGGAAATTCTTTTTCACCACGGATCGGCAAGCTTCTTCTGTAAAGAGCCAGAGAGTAAGTACTGTAGGCTTTGCAGGCCATCCGAGCTCTGTCCCAACTACTCAACTCTGCTGATGGCGCACCACAGCAGCCGCAGACGACAGGGAAAAGGACGGGCGCAGCTGTGTTCTAAATAAAACTTTATTAGCACACACAGGGGGCAGAGCAGATCTGGCCACAGGCTGTAGTTTGCCAACCCCTGATTCTGAAGATCAAGTGGGAAAAGCAGAGTGGTCATTCTAGTTTGACTCATAATGCCAACCTGGCAATGGTATAAGGTACATGAAGAGTCTGCATGTAACAAGTGCTCACTAATGGAAGTTTATTACTAATATTAATGCCACAAACACTGCACTGTGAATCCTGGTTTTCTAAGTGTGAGAGCACTGCCCGTCCTCATCCGTCAGGCCTCCTTCCGCTTCGGGTCTTTGAAACATAACAACAGACAAATTTAATAACCTACAAGATCTACCGCGGAGGAAACCAAGACATTTTCAGGAATTTGATTTGTATTTTGAGCACCTATTGTGTGGTGGTCCTTGTGTTTGGTGTCACGAGTACTATTCATTCTTTTGTTTTTAAATACGACTTTTAAAGCTTACACTCCATTTACAGTTATTACAAAATATTTGGCTGTATTCCCCGTGTTATACAATACATCCCCGTAGCCTATCTTACACCCCATAGTTTGTACCTCCCAATGCTGTGAAAAAGTACTTTCTGTGATGATGGAAATGTCTCTTATGTCTGCTGTCCAATACGTAGCCACTAGCCGCATGGGACTCATAGCCCTTGAGATGTGACTCGTGTTACCGAGAAACTGAATTTTTACTTTAAATTATTTTAAACAAACCGCTCCAAGTGGCTAGTGGCGACCGCATGGGACAGTGCAGCTTTAGATGTCCTCGTTTATCCTTGTCTTACATTGTTTTCCATTTGTGAACTGTCTCAGAATCCGTGTGGAAGATGAGGCATAAAAGGATTTAAAACCACAACAAAAAATGAGTCTTAGCAAGAGCTGTGACGCAGTTTACCAACGAGAAGTCATACATTCGTTCAGACAGGCAAATACCACCCGAGTTCCACCCTAGTCTAAGGGACACAGGAATAGCTCCCCCGCCTCCCCCGAGGAGACGACCGTCTGGGCAGATGCTAAGACGTGCGCGTCAGCAGCTGAGCTTCCAGGTGAACCGTGAGGGGCGGGCGACCAGTAACTGTCTCGGGAAGTCAGAGGAGGAGAGCCGGAGGTTAGCGGGGAAGGAGGGAGGGAGGAATCACGGCGTCTGAACCGGGCTAAGTCAATTTTACAGGTGGAAAAATCAATGCGGTTAATCGACTTTGCTGGATTCAAGAGTGACTCAGGATTCCTGACATGAGGGGTCATCACCCTAACTTCCTGCTCATGACAAAAACTCACGACGGCTGGAACGCTGGGAGCACGTCAAGGCTGCGAGGCAGTGGGATTCCACATCAGACAAGAACGTTCCAAGAGACAAGGCACCGCAGCTGATTTTATTCTCAAAGAGTAAAGCTGTCATTGCCGGCACTAAGTGCACCATGGCGAAGACAGGAGCCCGCCGCCCGTAAGAATTATCCAGCCATGAAGAAAGCGTGTGGGGCGCGAATGACTACTCCGTGAGATAATTACAGGCGTTCTCCGCAGTCAACCTTTACAAATATTTTGATCTTGGGCAACAACAAAATATCATAGAAATCAGAGCCTTTCCTTATGTGGATGTGGGAAACGGTCCATCGACATCAACTCTGGGGGGAACCAAAGCGTTCATTTCACATAAACTACCTGCAGGGGCAAAGCCAGCCAGTGGTGCACGGTGTGGCAGGAACCAGCAGCCACTGGTGACCTCTCCAAAGCATGGTGGCCAGGGTCCGGTCCATCCTCGGTGATCCAGAGATGAAGCGTGGGGGGCAGACTCTCCGGGTTGAAGGGAGGGGAGGGGGAGGCATGTGCACGTGTGTTTCTCTGGGTTGAAAGCGGGGGGAGGCATGTGCACGTGTGTGGTACAGGCTTGTGCTCCTGCCTCAACCACAAGGGGATGCTCCCCCTCTCGAGAGAGGATGCTGTGAGAAACTGCTCTGACGGAAGGGCGAGCTAGCTGCCTTTGGGAGTGGTGGCCACTGCAGCCCCCAGGGGCTGGTAAGAAGAACAGGGTCTCTGCCCACCCTGCTTACAGGACCCTCAGGCGGACAAGCTCATGACAACAGGCTGTCCCGTCACGGGGCTCCTTTCTGCATTTCCCATAATGATCCCAAGTTCAAACACAGGTCAGAGAAGGCAGTGTGTTAATTAACATCAAAGGTCTCCACCTCAGAATAAAAGCAGAGCATCTGACCAGCTGGGATGATCGCTCACCACACCCCTCACAGGGTCACTTAAGAAAGGTAAAAAAGCCCGTTTTTACTTCCCTACCTGTTTAAAATAAAGCCCATGGACCTCACAGAGCTGTGGGGTCATGGACGGAAACTATAATGGGAGATGAAAAGAGCCTCCAAGGATGAGGAAGGTGCCGAGAAGCGAGACTTGGCATTGCGAGGTCCGCCTTCAGATGAAAGGCACCTGGACAGGTAAGCCCCACCCACCCTCAACAGCGTTCTGAATCAGTAAGATGACAAGAGCTGAGCTCTCAGCTTAGGTACCATTTTAGCTTTAAACGGAGGTCTTATGTTCACTTTAACCCATCCAGGCCTGGCTGCGAAGGCTGACTGGGTCAGAATGGAGGCAATTCAATCAGCAGACGCACCTGCCACCCTCCGTGAGGTTCCAGTAAGTTAATTCAGGGAAGCACTTGGCAGTGCCCACAGAGAACCCACAGGCGTGGTGGCCCTTGTGTGCAAGGCTCTGGTCTTATCCTGCCCTGGATTCCCTGTGACTTCCTTTTTGCTATTTTGAAAAAGTTGTGGCTATATATATACAACCTAGCATTTCCCTTCAAAGCTATTTTTTAGGTGTACAGTTCAGTGGCATCAAGTACAGTCACACTGCGGTGCAACCACCAGCACCAGGCTTCTCTAGGACTTTTTCATCTTTCCAAACTGAGATTCCATATCCCCTGAACACTAACTCCCCACTTCCCTCTACCCAGCCCCTGGCAGCCACCATTCTCTTTTCCATCTCCATGGATTGACTGCTCTAGGTGCTTCCCAGAATTGGAATCATATAGTATTTGTCCTGGCTTTTACTTCACTTAGTATAATGCCTTTAAGGTTCATTCACGTCGTAGCAGGTGTCAGACTGTCCTTCCTTCTAAAGGCTGAATAATATTCCATCGCATAGATCGACCACATTGGGTTTATCCATTCACATGTCAATGGCCATCAGGTTGTTTCTACCTTTTGGCTATTGTGAATAACGCTGTTATGAACACGGATGCATGAGTTATCTGTTTTGAGTTCTTTCTTTCAAATCTTTTGAGTAGATACCTAAGAGTGGAACTCCTGGATCACACGGTAATTCTGTACTGACTTTTTTGAGGAATCCCTACGTTTCTCTCTCAGTGATACCCAGAGCTGGTAGGATGATAAGAAAAATATTCTATTCACTTTTGTTCTATGATGGTTCACTGGTGCTTCTTTATGTCAAGATGTTCCACTTTTGGGGGCGGATACAAACGATCTTCTCACCCATTCAGTCATCTCCACTCCACTTCAAGCTCGGCCATGGTGAGACAGAACCACTCCGCCAGGGAAGCTCATCGCAGCCTGCAAGACTGCCACAGCCCCGGAAGAGGAGCCTCCTTTCCGCTCTGCATGCACACCCGATCCCTCGTGGACACCGTCCCGTCTCTCCTCCCCACAGAAGCCCCCAGCATCCTGAGGCTGCACCTGCACCCTGGGGAGCCTCAAACCATCTCTGCCCCCTGGGTCTCACTCTCCAAACCACGCTCCCCTCTGGCACCCTCCACCCCCGCCCTCTCATTCTTTCTTCAAATCTCTGGTGGCTTCTCCAGCTTCCTTTGCTGGCTCTTGCTCTGCCATAAGCCATGATTATAGAAAGGTGCCCCCCAAAGTGTATTCAACAAGATTCTGTCCCTGGCTCTTTTTTTTTTTTTTTTTTTTTTTTTGGCGGTACGTGGGCCTCTCCCTGTTGTGGCCTCTCCCGTTGCGGAGCACAGGCTCCGGACGCGCAGGCTCAGCGGCCATGGCTCACGGGCCCAGCCGTTGCGCGGCATGTGGGATCTTCCCAGACCGGGGCACGAACCCGTGTCCCCTGAATTGGCAGGCGGACTCTCAACCACTGCGCCACCAGGGAAGCCCTCCATGGCTCTCTTTTGTCTCAACATTCTCTTCCTTAAAGATCTGATTCTTCTTGTGGATAATTTCCACATCTACACCACTGTGTCTGATTTCTTTCCCAAGTCGGAGACTGGCGTTTCCAACTGCCTGTACGGCTTCATTACTGACCCCTCGAAATTGATGTGCAAGCCCCTCTTCCCTCCACTTTACTTGCTTTTTCCCTTTTCTTCTTCCATGTTGCTCTTAATTTCACGACCATCCTCCCAGTCAGCCAGGCTCAAAGCTCCAGGGACTTCCCCTTAGCTTCCCCTTTGTCCCACGAGCCCTGAGACTTGGTGAATTTCCACATGGGGGTCTTTCCAGCCCTCTTGCCTGAACTTCTGCTCTCCTACCAAGCGACGACGCTACCTCAAGGTTCTTCTAAAAAAAGAAACCCAGCTGATCCTTCTTCGAAGCTGTGTGCCCACAGCCAACGCCGAGTGCCTCCTTGCATGCCCCTCCTTGGGTCCCAGCTCCCCGCCAGCTGTCAGCCGAGTTCCGTCCCCGGCAGAACCCACCAAGACGCACTGTTCCAGGGCAGGTCTGCATCCGTCTCTGGGGAACGACTTGGCCAGTTTGTCCTCAGCACCTGTCAGTCATTTCAGGGCTGGAATCTGGGGTTCCTGCCCAAAGACCAAAGACCTTTAGTGGCTTTCTCTGAATGCATTTGAACAGCTGAGTAAAACGTCCTTGCTTTCAAAAGGAAAAGCGTTCTGCATGTTTTCAGAAGTCACCGAACCTGTTCTGTTTCCTTGTTTTTGAAGAAACAGGGCAACTTGGGCTTGGGCTAGAACGAAAGGGTCCAGCCTCTTCTCAGGTGTGTTGACCTACGAGCACGCACCATTTGGACAGGGGCAGGTGTGTTTACTCAGCTGGGGTCCGGTCGAATCATTTGGGAAAACTTCCTGGTAATTTTTCTGCCCTATGATTTGCCACTGCTGATGGAAGTATATGACAACCTAACTTAGGCCTGCAAAGAAAGGCATGGTGGCTGTGACATTTAAGCCCCAAATCTGGGGGGCCTTGAGGTGCATTGTAAACTTTAGACTTCTTTCTATTAACAATAATTAAAAACATTATTACTGAATAAAGTCTGGAGTTTAGTGGATAATAATGTAGTGTTAAGAGAGAAAGGACAGGTCCAAAGCGGAGTTACTTGGGCTAAAACCAAGACCTAATACCTAACCTAACTGCAGTTACAACCTCCCCCAGGAATGTAATCCTCGCCAGTCAGTCAGGAATTTTCCGGTCAGCACCAATGAGGTCATCTGGCACGTGGGCTCTCTCAATCCCCAAACGAAGATGAGGTCACCTGCCACACAGACCCCTTCTGTCCCCCAGGTAGGTTACCTACGTCCGAAATAATGTTTTTTATTCCTTGTTTTGCCTTTCATGACCGTTCCCCTCCTGGAGCTCCTCGGAGCTCCTCTCTACTAGCTAGATGGAAGGCTGCCCATTCATGAATCGTCTAATAAAGCCAATCAGACCTTTAAAATTTACTCACTCAAATTTCGCTTTTTAATAGAACCAACACTGGTTCCTTAGTTTTGACGAACGTGCCCAGTGATATAAGAAGTTGACGTCAGTAGGAGGGTAGGGGAGAGGAGTGTGCAGACATTCTATTCTCATGGCAACTTTTCTCTGAATCTAAGATTTCGATTTATAGAAGTTTACATTAAAAAAGGGTCTGGGGACTTCCCTGGTGGTCCAGTGGGTAAGACTCCACGCTCCCAATGCAGGGGGCCCGGGTTCGATCCTTGGTCGGGGAACTAGACGCTGCATGCCGCAACTAAGAGTCCACACGCTGCAACTAAGATCTGGGGCAGCCAAAATGAATGAACGAGTGAATGGGTAAGTATTAAACAATTTTAAAAATGGATAAAAAAATATTAAAAACAAAAAATGGTCCGTCTTCCCCACCTTTTTCTGTGTGGGACAGGACATCGAGCCCTTTACAGACACTGTCCCATTTAGTTGGTATGATGGCCCTGTGAAGTGGAGACTGCACCCCACACCTTACGGGTGAGGAAATGAGGCCGTGCAAGGCCACGGACAGCTGGATGTGGACCTCAGGTGGCGTGATGGAGGACGCAGGCACAGCCATCCCACGCCACGTGAGCCAGGCCACGTCTCCCATCTCAGAGTATCAATACACACACACACACACACACACACACACACACACGAGTCTGTCAGTCAATGAACCGGAGCAAACTCCTTTCTTAATAAACTCCATGTGATCCATTCTTCTCATTGAACATATTTGCTCATGGCTTGCCTCTTCTGTGTGGGCATGAATGGCCCACGTGTCCTCCAAGACAGAACTGGCCAGTGACGCCCTCTGCCCACACTGGACGTGGCCCACTCATCCACGAGAGGGCCTGGCCTTCCTTGCCCCACAAGCCTGCCTCCTCCTCTGAGACCGCAAGTCCCCAGCAGGCGAAGCCTGACACTCACCAGCTCACTCCCCCACCCACCCACCCGGCTCACCCATGCCCTCATTCATTCACTCATTCAGTCACTGCTCATAGAAGAAACCAGAGTTATGTGCCAAATGCAAACCAAGGAATCAGAGAATCTCCAGTGTGTCACAGGCAGTCTACAACAGTTGTTTCAGAAAAGTCGTTCATCACAGTCATCTCAAGAAGCAATTTAAAATGCAAATTTCTGGGTCTGACCCCAATGTTCTAGTTAAGGAGGGCCAGGTGGGGCCTGGCAGTCTGTATTTTTTCAAAACTTCCCTGGCCCATCAACCTCAGGTGACCCTGATGCCCTGCCAGCTTTGGGGTTTCGCCCAATAGATAAGTACCTTCTGGAAATGGGCAACCTCAGCTCAAGAAACCCCGAGGCAGAGGCGCTCATTACCTCATAGGGCAGCCTCTCATCACCAAGCCGCACTTACTGTGAAGAAACCCCTTTCTATACTCGGACACAAGGCGCCTCTTTGGAAATTCGCTCCTTTGTTTAAATTTTGTCCTCTGGTACAATGAAGAGGATGCCGACGCCCCTCTTTCATACAACCAGCCTGAGAAGGGCCGTCCTAGTTTCCAAAATCTTCTCCCTCTTAGGCCAAATGCCCATACTTCCAACAACTTTTAAAAAATGGAATGCATTCTACTATTATCCCATTTCAAACGTGAAACTCCGAACTGGGTACGGTATTCTGACGGAGCTCAGAGCCTTCAAGTTTCAAGGGGCAATCCTTTCCCATGCTCTGGTCTCCTTCTAACGAGGCAGAGTCTACGGAAGAGGTTCTTGACCTTGGCTGCACGTTGGAATAATCACCTGGGAAGCTTTAGGAACTACTGATGCTTAGGGCCCACCTCTCAAGAGATTCTGATACAACCGTCTGGGGCTCTGCCTGGTTATCAAGATTTTTTTTTTTTTTAAAGGTTCCAGGTGATCTTAATGGGCAGCCAATATCGAGAGCTACAGATCCGACAGACGTTGATCTCTCTGTTATTCTATTGGCTCACACTGAACTCATTCACACTCAACCTTTTGCCCTGAGTCCCTGCCGAGCCAGGCCTTCCTCATCATGCCCTTGAGGAACTGATTAGCTGACCTTAATGGCAGGCTTTTACAACGACTCCCAATAACTGACTCTCATCAGTTTGGTGTGGGTCCACTGTTGTAAGGCTACTGAAGGTCAAGTCAACTGAGCTGCGTATGGACGATCTGCTCTCTCTTTAGCTTTGAGCTTCTGGTATCTTCACGGAAAACATGAATAAAATTGTAGATCTCTGAACGATACTCTACTGAAAATTCTATGGGAAATAAATGACAGCAGGTGCTTTTTAAGCCACTGGATATCTTTTCACAGATAAGGGCTAAAGATTTATGGTCACAGATAAGTCCAAGAGCATGGCGTCATTCCTAGAATGAAATGTTTCATACAGCTCTCCCAAGTTCTCTGGTGGCAGCGCTAGGTAGTCAGACACGAGCAGGTCCCTGCCCCGTCCTGGATGGGGATCACCTTTCCCTCCCCCATCTGGACACTGGTGATCAGAACATGCCCAGAGGTCCTCCCTCTCGTGGTCAAGGACCACCGCTAAGTTTCCAGCCGTATCAGGACCAAGCAAGATAGAACTGCCAGAACAGGTTGGTGCAGGTGCACCAAGACCCAAAAGGTGACTCAGAGTAACAGGGCGGGGTTCGTTATGCTGTAATTATAATAAATTAGCATTGCAGTTTTTGTTCCTCCCCCCGCCCTCCCCACCGTGTTTCACTTCGGTGCTTATGGGTAAGCACCTGCGCACTAAGGGAGAAGTAATATAACCTAAAGCTGTCCATCAACTTGTCAGTCAGATGGCGCAGGACACAGGGAGGGACCACTGCTCTAAAACACCCAACCCTACCCCCACTGTGGGACTGCTTCTGGTTTCCAGACAGCCCGCTCTTGTCCTTTCTCAGGAGCATACTTTTGCTTTAACAAAACTCTTGCTACTTAAAACTGCTCTATGCCTCTCGTCTGAATTCTTTCCCTTGAGAGGACAAGAACCAAGGAAACGGCTGTTCTGCCAGTGACAGCAGCAGCTAGCGCAAGCCCCCGTGCTGGGCTGCCAGGGTGCTGCCGGCGGAGGACGTCTCCTGTGTGTGACCGCCCCAGCCCCAGTCTTATTCATTTATTTTATTTTAAAAAATTTACTTGTTTATTTATTTTTGGCTGCACTGGGTCTGCGTTGCTGCGCGCGGGCTTTCTCTAGTTGTGGGGGCTACTCTTCGTTGCGGTGCGTGGGCTTCTCATTGCGACGGCTTCTCTTGTTGCGGAGCACAGGCTCTAGGCGTGCGGGCTTCAGCAGCCGTGGCACGTGGGCTCAGCAGCTGTGGCACACGGGCCCTAGAGCGCAGGCTCAGTAGTCGTGGCACGTGGGCTTAGTTGCTCCGCGGCATGTGGGACCTTCCCGGACCAGGGCTCGAACCCGTGTCCCCTGCATTGGCAGGCGGATTCTTAACCACTACGCCACCCGGGAAGCCCTCCCCAACCTTATTTAAATCAACTGCCATGTGGACCAAAACTGCTCTAGTGATACCATCTCAAGATGCTCTGAGCCTATAGGAAGACGATATTGATACACATCTCACTGGCCAGAAAATGAACTGTTAATTGGTTTCTCCAGAGCCGGAAGGCCTTTGGCCCCATTATGAAAGCATCAACTTTGTATGAATGAGGAGACGATATGGCAGAACACAATCAAAAGGCTTCCAGTAAATTTGGGGAAGGTAACGTTAGATTTCGTAGAATATTGTTTTTTAATTTCAAAAAGTGGTATTTCTCTTGCATTCATAGCACAGACTCTAAACTGGCATTTTCAGTCTTTCCCCATCTTCAGTGAAGCTGATTTTCTACCTGCTCTTTCTCCATCCTGGCTGTGCTCCCCTCCCGGGGGCATCTGAGTGAAGTCTGCTACTTCCTTCTATCACAGCAAAGAGAGCTGCACTTGAATTATCTCCAGGTATAAGAAACATACAAAGTCAGACGTCTGAGCACATCTGCTTCCCAACACAGGGAGCAGCTCTGCGAACCTGTTAACTGGTGCCTGAATCCCGTGCTTGGAATCACCTGGGACAGGACCACCTCGTCCAGGGCTCCTGCAGGCCCTAACAGTCACTGAACACCCACGAGACCACTCTGAACCAAACTCACCTGTAGCGAGGATGGATACAGTAAACAGTGGGTTCCATTTCCACCCGAAACATAGCAGAAAATGTCTGCCATCATCTCCTGGCATTTTTCAAATGTGTGTTTAGTAGATAGACAACTCCTCATGTTTCTACACACGTCTTTTTTAAAAAAAACCCATAAGAATTTTCTATAGGGGACTTCCCTGGTGGCGCAGTGGATGAGACGCTGTGCTCCCAATGCAGGGGGCCTGGGTTCAATCCCTGCTCAGGCAACTAGATCCCACACTCTTAGTGCCACAACTAAGAGTTCGCATGCCACAACTAAGGAGCCCGCCTGCTGCAACTAAGGAGCCGGCGAGCCGCAACTAAGGAGCCCTGGAGCCGAACTAAGAAGCCCGTGTGCTGCAACTAAGGAGCCCACGAGCTGCAACTAAGGCCTGGCGCAACCAAATAAATAATTTTTAGAAAAAGAATTTTCTATAAAAGACTCCACTTTAGGCCAAGGGTACATCAGACTGCATTCTGTAGTAGAGACAATTTTTCCTGAATTTTTGCACTCACATATCAATCTTTTATATGGTATTTAATAAACAGATTTAACATTATTTTTAGCCAGCCTGCTCTTCCTGGATACTTAGGTCAGTTCCAATCTTTTAATTCTGCCACAGCTCTCTTTGCCATTTGTCATTTCACATATTAGAATGTACCCTTAAGATAAATTCCTAGCAGTGGGATTCAAGGTAAAAGTGTATATGTGTGTGTGTGGCGTATGGGGCTCTTATTTTTCTTTATAAACACCATGAAATATAATACTGAAAGCTACGTGAGACGTATAATACTTAAATGACTATAAAACAAGCACCAGTAAAATGTTACCAACACCCCTACAAGTCCCTCTGTTGCCTCTACCCTTTATAACCCTCATCATCCTTCCAGAAGAAATTACTGTATTCTGTGGTATTCATTTAATTATCATCAGAAAACATGCACTTTGAAGAACCGTAACCAAAGGGAAAAAGAATCCAGGATGAGCTCTAACACGTGTAGCTTTAACAGGAAATCACTGGAAGCCTGGCTTGTCTGAAGCCAGCTTCTCGCTTTATCTTAGCTCACGGGTGCTGCTTATAAGGAACGACATAAAAATAACGTGAGAAACAGAAAGAAAGAGTTGGTGGTGGGAGAAAGAACATGGGATTGTACTCACCACAGGGCGAGTCGTTGCTCAATTTCCTTGAGAAAATTTGTATGAAATTTGTGCAAAGGTTCAAAATTCGGGAAAATGAGACTTTTCAAGGTTTCGGGCATGGAGTCCTCTTTGCTTACTGTGCTCTGAAACCACTGGGAATAAAAAGAGGACACTCTTAGAGGCGTCAAGGTGAAGGATGAAGGTCTGCAACTCTTCAGACGTAACGCTGCAGCCCACCACGCGTGGAGGCTAAAGGGCTTTCCTGCCGCGTCTGTAGAATTTCAAGAGCACCAAGGGCTTTCAAGCTTTACTGCTTTCCCTCCTTTCATTAGGTGGGGTAAGAAGTACCCATCTCTTCGTTACCGCTTCCTGAAGTTTGTTACCCATTGACTGTGGAAGTCGGGACAAATCTCTGAAGTGGGCAGATACTGAAATCAAAACTTCCATTATGGCCAGCTCACTCGGTCATCGCCGAGTTATACCACTTCACGCCCTCTGGTTTAGTCCTTGAGAAACTTCCATCTCTGCTCCTTCGCTGAAACGCTGAGCAGGAAGATGGCTGAACCAGAGAGGTGAAGCCTCTGCCTTCACACACATGACTCATCTCGCTGACCTGAAGTCCAGGTGGGTCCCACAATGACTGCTGAGCACCTGCCCAGGTCACCACGGCTGCCCTAGAGGCACAGAAACCCAACGATTCCAACTGACCTCCAGTGGGCTAGGCTCCTTCCCAGAATCCAGGATCGTGAAGCCATCTGCCATGCTTTGAATTTGTTTCCAAGACTGAACAGGACTGATTAATAAAAGGCAGCCTTTTGGGTAGATTTTGCTGACATGGCTCAATTTATTGGCAAAGCTAAAACAAGGCTTCTACTTCGCCTCTGAGGTCTCCACCAAGCAAACATAAAGGGCAAAACATGAAGTGTTCTCCATCGGTGCAGGCAGACAGTAAAACGTTTCATTTTAAATTTCTCCACTTTAGAAACTTCCCTCCTTTGCACTTAAAGATCACAGTTATAAAAGCTTTTTAGAGCATATTCCAAATTAAACATACTATTACTGCCTAATTGCTACAACCCAGAACCAAAATTCTTTTAATTGGAGTCAGAGAACCCAACGTTTAATTAGATCCAGCTTGTCTCCTAAAGCTGAGTACAGGCAAGATAAATTATGTCATCTAAGGCTTTAGGGGAAACGCTACACATACCGAAGTGATGACTTCGAGATCCTTCAGATACGTTCTCTCAGTGGTGGAGACTTCCTTAGCGATGAAGTACGCTTTGTCAGTCGGAAATCTCTGCAAAATCCATTAAAAGAAAGAAGACATAATCATTTGAGCCTACAGTCTCTAAGCATGTCCTGATTATAAGCAAGTCCTAACTACAGTGATACGCTGCTAACTTACGATCTTTGGTTGACTGGTATCAAGGCTCCTTTTTTGGTGTGAGAGGAACTAGGATAGAAAACGGATTTCTATGATGAGAAAACTGCCTAGGAATGTTTCCTTCCATGTAAATACCACCCGCAGTGAAAGGCCTCGAATGAGTGTGTTAGCTGCCACTGAGGACTATTCATTCAATACTGGGCACCTGAAAAGCTAATTAATTAGGATAATGGAGTGGTGCAGGCTTCAAGGAAATGAATGAAACAGAAAGCACAGCAGCCTTTGTCCTGGGCGTCGTGGGCTGGTGCTATTGACTTTCAGGAAATGGAAGTTACATTGTTCGTGGGAACACGAAGGGTACTGATCCAAAGGGACGAGGGTTACAGCAGCTACAGCCCATTGGTTAGGCGGGCAGGCAGCACTGCCCTAGAGCAGGTCTGCCACTGGTTTTGCTTCTCTTTAACCAACAATTAAAAGGAAATCCCTTGTTGTTAACCATCTTGCTTCCCACAAGAGTCCAACCGATTCCACCTCTGGGGATACACACGAAGCAGAGATGAGAACAGATAACTTGTATACCCACGTTCCCAGCACATTAAGACGAAATAGACAAGAGGAGGAAACAACCCAGCTGTCCATCAATGGATGGATGAATACACAAAATGTGGTGTCTCCATACAATGGAATACTAGTCAACCTAAAGAAGGAAGGACATTCTGACATGCGCTACCAACGTGGATACACCTGGAGGACAATTATGCTAAAGGACATAAACCAATTACAAAGGGACAGACACTGTATGATTCCACTTATACGAGGTTAATGCCTAGGGTAGTCAGTTCACACAGACAGAAAGCAGAACGGTGGTTTCCAGAGGCTGGGCGTGGGGAGGTAATGCTCAACGTGCATGGAGTTTGTTCGAAGGATGACCGAGTTCTGGAAATAGTGATGATGGTCACACAACACTGTGAGTGCACTGAATGTCACTGAACGGTGTGCTTAAGAATGGTTCACATGGTAAATTTTATGTTATGTGTATTACTGGAAATGACAACAAAAGGTCAACAGGCGAGCGCCTGCCATCCCCACACCTTTCTCCGGCCGTCGTCCTCGTCGTCAGTCCGAGGGCCCGCCTGGTCGTTCAGCAACGGGCTGACCAAGGGGGAGGCCTGCTTGGTGTCGGGGCTCAGGTTGGGTGACAGGACGGTGCTGGTGGGCGCAGCTCCTCCCTGCGAGTTGATGGACAGCTCTGAAAGGTGAGGGCTGCCAGTCAGGGAGCCTGTTTGGGGATGAGAAGTATTAAAGAAAAGAAGAAAAAAAAAGTAATTCCTTCTGGGACCTGGAGTCCACTTACAATTTTCACCTAATCAAACCTATAGAAGCTTGACTACCATATGGCGCACTTATGATGCCCTTCGTGATTTTCTAGTTTTTTCCCTAAGTTGCAGCTGCCTTAATCCTAAAGATACTATTCAGTGGAACACAGTTATGTCATTAACGATAAGGTGGAGAACTCTGCTTAGAGCATAATTACAATAGTTTAAAAGCATCGTGTATCTGCAAATAGGATCTTCATCTCCTAACTACTGCCTTAGCTTCTAAGAATTACTCGAGAAAGACAGTGTCTATATCACAAGGAGACGTGGGAAGTGACCAGAAAACAGAGCTATTCTAATAGAAGACTAAAGGACTTGGGACACCCAGGACAGACTACATCTTGGAACAACGGGCCACAGGTAGAGAAAGGGAAAGCAGCCACCTCCCCATTCTACGAAGAACAGAAGCGAGCTTGTTATACCTGGTGATGTCACTCCATGTCTCTCTCACTGTTTGGGACAGAAACACTAGTATCACAATTACAGCAAAGGTGATCATTTAAAAATGCAAAGCTGGAGGTCATTACATTATCATAATTCCCCTTTATGAGTCAAAAAATGATAGGAAATTCATCATTCCTCTGAGAAGGATACCACAGTACATAACAGGAAAATGTATAATTACCCGAGTCAGCCAAATGAGACGATGTGCACATGAAACTCTGTGCCAACAGAATTTTGCCAATACCGATACCTCAACCTTTTGAAACTACTAATAAAATGAGATGTTTCAAAATCTACTTCTAAACTAAGTGGTTTGCCCAACAGTTTTATAATTCTAAAGCAGATCTGCAAAAACTAGGATGAGGGTAAACAAAGTTCCAGTAGCCTGCAGTCCTGTCAGTTACCATCATAGGGAAAGACGACATAAACGCTTTCTCCATTTTCCAATATACAGGTTCATGCTCATGGCTACTCAGCACAGTATCGAGGATCTCGGAAGGAAAGGGGAAGTGCGGTTTTCCAGGAATCCCCCCATTTTCTGGACCTCTGTCCTTTCTCTCCGGATTCATTCATATTCACTCGGAAATCACAAGACAGGGCAGCCTCGAATGAAGCTGACGGAGTTGGGTAATGAACTTGATCCCAGTATGAATGAACCTTGCAGAAGCCGCCACCAGCCCCCACCCGGTCCCAGGTTGACCAGCTAGCTGTGTCACCTACACACGGGTGAAAAGCCACCATGCCCACAAAAGCAACGGAAAGCAGACATCCTGCCCACTGACTGCTGGTCAGTACAATCATCCCTGAAGAACAAGATTAGAACATGTCAGGTAAAGTCAGATTCCAGAAGTTCGCATTAAAAAATAATCCCTCCGTTTAAGTTCCTTGCGTTTTCGTAGACATCATTAAAACAAAGTCCTGATGTGAGACAAAGACGCAATCACCCCACACACCACCAGACCCAGTAAAACCCGGAGAAAAAGGCCAGAAATTGCTTCACAAATGTCAATTTTATTGACACTAGTGCACAACCGAATACAATCATTTCGAGAGAATTGGAACTTGTCAAATAGAAATAGTGACAACAATCATAACTGCAATTGATTCAAGGTACTACACTATTCTCTTAAAAAAAAAGAATCACAAAAAGAAAAATGTTATCACTACAAAGAGGAATTAGAAAAGAGAAATTCTGGCAGTCTGTCTGGAGATCAAAACATTTCATGCATTTGTGAGTTGCTATTGGAGGGTCACCTTTTATTTGTCCACCATCATCTGGCAAAGCATGGGGGCTTACCTTCAGCTCTCACACTACGTATGAGACCAGGTGAGGCAGTGTAAGTGAGAACATGCCGGGCCTTGAATCTGCAGTGACGTGGGACAGAAAAAGCGTTCGCCTCCTCATTGAAAGAGTTGGAGCCGTGAACAAAAAGCAGTTAGAAGGCTAGCTTGAAGGAGGCGTTCAGGTGGGGAAACAGTACTGATTAGTCCCTGGACGGCATCCAGCAGCAGATAAAAAACCAAGTGCCACATGGCGAGGGAGAAAATAAGGGGAAACACACTCGAGTGCAACCATGTCCACCCTCCAAAGGTCGACAGTTGCCCTTGTGAATTTCCCTGGGGACACTTCAGTTTGGTAGACCTAGCGGGCCAGAAGGGTGAGCTAACAGACCAGGGCTCCGGGAGAGGTGTCACCCTGCCAAGAAGGCAGGACACACTGCAAAGAAGATAGCAATCTAGAAGACACCCCACTGGAGCACACTGGAGCACACTGGAGACAGGATTCAGAAAGCGGGACACCGAGAGTGAACCTGACGACAACCGATGTCCCTATGTAGAGTCCGGGGCAGTTCTGGGTTCAGCTACGTTCTCACTCACGTGGCCTAAAGGTGTGTGTGACACCGACGTTACACGTGCAATACACAACCTTGGAGGATGACCAAATTAGGGTAGCCCATTTCCATTTCCTGAGAGGCGACTTCAATGGGCTTTGTGTCTACTAACGGGGCCCAAGAAGGCCAAGGCGATGAGTGTATTTAAATAGTAAGACCAATAAATCAATAAAGACCAAGCAGCCTGTTCTAGAAATCTATCAGCAATGCTAAGGAAGGGAAAGGTCCCAGACTCTGAGGTTCCATTTACCAGTCTGAGCCAATCCATGGAGAATAGCCTCCTTCCTCCCCTGGCAAGAGAAACTCCTCAAGGCTTTGAAAATTCATAGATGACATGTGTCCCAAACAAAAACAGGTAGCTCATTTACTATTCAACAATCAATGGAATATGCTGACGAGAGTAATCAGTAGAATTGGCAGCTTGGTGAGTAATTAAAGTTCTCTTTCGACTTGGAGCCACTGTGTGACGAGGGTCTGTACAAACTGGTGTCCACGCAGGGCCTGCCCTCAGGCAAGTGTGAGGAGTAACTAAGGTCACAGTTACTAGAGCTACATGTGACCAATTTTCACCGAAGTCGTCCATTTGACAATAAAAGCCAACAAACATGGCGATGTTAGATCAAATGACTCTGCCAGGTTTCTGCAACCTTAAAAAGCTGCTCCCATCACACAGTCTGTCCCCTGCCTTGAAGACGCAGCCCTGGGCAATGAGGAGAAATGGTGACCGGTGTTCACGGCTACTCCATGAACTGATTAACGCCTGGCAATTTTTATCATTTTCCTCCTCTATGGCAAATTGACACAAAGGAATTTCTTTCAGCAAGGGGCTCTAGGTAAATAACTTGGGGCGGGGAGAGAATCTTCTAAGAAACCACCTGGATATTAAGGCAATAGGTGGAAAAAAGTCTGAAGAGATTAGAAAAAGATCAGTTACCGCCCTAAGTCTGGAAGCTTTTTGATTCTTAAAAGAATCTTTTCCTATTTTTAGAAATTGCCCTGCAGGTTTTTCGGCATTCAGTTATACATCTGGCTAACGACTTTCAAGTCCCTCACCTCTACCAAATAATTTCATGACACGCCTCCCTTCGCCACCCCCAGATCTCCATGTCCCCGCGTCCACCCTTAATCTGTAACAACAGGGCTGAGTTTATGTCACTCCCCCGGATTAAACATGCCTTCACTAATGCTACTCTCGAGGGGGGCATTTCTGGTAACTGCTTTAAAAAAAATCCTTTCAAATGTACACATTCTCATGGCACAAACAAGTATGGAACTTCAAATTAGCACTGCAATATGTATGGATTTCAATTGATCACCCAGCCCAGAAACTGGGTTAGCTGCTCTATGTTTTTAATGTAATATACATTCATAATTCTTCTCTCTGGCTGCACAGGGGAAGTTGGATTTGCAGCCCCACCCAGACTGGAGCATCTCTTGACCGGCCCTCCACCAGAGGCACATGAAACAGTGGGAACATGGTTTATGACCAAGAAGCCAAACTCACGCCTGCCTTCCGCGCTTGGGACTGGGTACAAGCCGCCTAGTGACCATCTACTTCCTCTGACTATACTAAAAGGCTTAAGAACAAACTCACACAAGCCTGGGGAAAGAGAACTCTCTAATCTGTTTCTCCAGTAATGAAAATGGCATTTCAAATACTTAGTTGTACCCGTCCTGTTTTAAACTAGTCAAATAAATTGGGAATCCTCATTTTTAATTAGATAAGTGTTATTTTTCCTGTTAAGGAGGGAACCAGAAACCCTGACAACTTTAAAAATAGTAATCCATAGATTTGGTAAATATGAAGATATCTGAGAATGAGAATACAGACGAAAATGAGACTGTTGATTGCTTTCTCAAGTCCTCTTTTCAAAATTATAAAAAGTACAGTTATTTAAAAAGTATCTATGAGGATTTCCTCAATATTCTCCCAAAGTTCTGTATTTGGCAAACGTCTAGATGCCACTCATCTATTGTGATTTGTCTCCTGCCGTTTGCTTCTAAAATATAGGAGATTGTGACTCTATGTACCCAGAATATGCTTCAAAGGCACACGTAGGAAATACATTACAGAGGCAGGTTTGCATTTATTTTTAAAAAGCCTCTTTTTAAATCCACAATCTCCCTCTAAAAGAGAAGACAAACCCTCTCTGGAGATGGTCTGCCTTTGAAAGCCAGTTACCAAAAAAAAAAAAAAAAAAAAAAAGGTCAGTACTGTATTGATTCATGAGACCAGGCAGGATTCACTCTAGTCTGATAACTAAGCTGGGTCCCACCCCAATGGAATATGTGAGAAAAAAAAAAGGGGGGCTGACAATGTTTCATTGAAGTTACAAGATTCCACAAGAAAAACCAGGTTATAGGATTACCAATCATAGCAGGGTGGCCTTCTTCTCGATAACTTAGGTTGTTGTGCGTAATGTACGGGCTTCTTAGACCAAGTTCCTTGAAGAAAAGTTTTACAAGCAGCTAAACATCATTACTGTTCATCATCAAGCAATTCAGAAAAGCAACAGAAATGCAACTTGCAGAAAAATAAAGAGAAATGCTGCTAATGGGAAAATGACAGCGAATGCACTAGCTTGTTCTCGTTTATGGGGAAAAGATAAAGGAGAATCCTCCTTTGTCTGAACACGGTGGTGGTGCTGGCAGTGTCTGGGCTGTGGGGACATGGTGCTTCACACCAACGGAAAACACCATCTTGTACTCGGGACAAAGCTTCGGCCATCAGTCGGAAAGAACGGTTACAATTGACAGTTTTTACAGCAAGATACCTGTTAGGACAAGTAAAAGCCTCTTCAGTGGAGATGAACAAAAGCTATTAATCCCGTGCATACACCGTTACATGAGTTTGGCCTTCCATGCTTAAAGAATCGCCAAGCTCATTGTTACTGGAGAAACCAGCCACCTTCCCGGTGGAATAAATCCATGCTTTCGTGAACTACTGCACTCCCAGCCGTGGAGAGGAGGTAGAACCAGACAGTATCTGTGGGAGCCTACATTCTGGGTAGACAGCAAACCACAAACAGCTCACTGGCCACGAGGGGCCACCTGGGCTGAGCTAGAGAGGTCTTCTCTGCATTTCTACCTATCCCCGCTCCCCAACAAAACACACATACACAGCCAAATTCGCTTATAAGCTGTGGAACGTCTGCCATCCCCATTGGAATAGATGGTGCCATTCAACATAGGGAGCCAGGCCTCTGGTTAGCTGTCTGAGCTCCGCCCACGTAAGCTGCTGCCACAGATGCTCTCTGTTTCCATGAGCCCTGCCCCGCCCTACAGAGATCCTGGCTCCCTTCCAAGGACCATCCCCACCGCCACACAGCACAAAGTGCAGGCCTGGAGAAGATGGAATCAGAAAAGTGAAGTCTTCCGTTCATCTTCCATTTCCCCACCTTTAGTGAAATATGGTACCACCGAGCATGAGGCTCAGGATGCCTCCGTGACAAGGCTTGCTGTTTAGTGATGCAGCATCATTGCATTCTAGAAGAAACAGGTGTTCCAAGTACAAACTGGTATTCAGTCATGTTAAAAAAAAAAAAAAAAAAGACATCAGACAGTGCTCCAACAATGCAGGGAAGAGAAGGTACACCATGCTTTGAGGATAAAAGACAGAACGCTGAAAAAAAAAAAAAGTTTTCTCTTAGATAGGTACATGCTGACCACACAGTGCATACCACGGCACAACAGAAAAATGTTTTCTCAAATTTATTAAACAAATGACAAAAATGAGAATGAAGTCCCCAGCCTTGTCTGTTGTAAAATTAATTCAGCGTATTAGAAATTTTTAATAAAATATTAAATGTACACACAGAGAGAACAGAAGGGAACTGGATTAATAACATAGGCCAAGCTTGTGAGATTGGGTTAGTCAGGTTTTCACAGCAACCTTCCAGGCAGAAAGGAGGTGAGGGTAAGGGACTGAATCCACTGGCCATTCAGGTGCGTGTGTAGAGAGCAGCGGGGTGTGTGTTCTTGACTAAGGAAAGCCTGTCTTTGGTCTTTCTATAAATCTCTGCGGGCAGAGTGACAAATGCTTTCCTTCTTACAAAGGAACTGCAAGGCCCAGGACAAAGCAATTGTTGGCCCAGTTTCATGAGCCAGAAAGGTCATCTGGGAATACTGACAGGCCCATCAGAGGCCCCAAAATGACCCTTCTACTGTTTCCTATTTGAGAGTCAGTTAACAACCCCAATTTATAATAAAGCAGGACTGCCTCCAAACTCCTGGTACCACTAACACCTCTACCTCTTACTCAAACGTAGAGTTAATTACTGTCCGATGCTTTGTTATAGACTCCCCCGACCCCCCCCCACACACACACAATGGTCCTTGCTCCCGCCTTAGTACTCTTGGTTTATGTTGCATTTTGCAGTGATTTCCAACTTCTATTCTTCAATATTCTGAAGTTCCTGCACCTGACCCCTAGCAACAAGCTCACGTAATTCTCAGTACCATGTCCATGACTGCATTAACGACACCTGCCTTGAAGCTAACCTTTCACACCAGCTCTCAACTACAGACTTAGATCAGATACCCTCTGTCAACAGTTGATGTTCAATCCTCCCTACTTTCAAATACCAAACCACCCTAAGACATATCAGAGCAACCTGATCTAGAACCCACACGAAGACGCCAAGGAGCTGCCTTCCACCAGAAGTTATAACCGAACACCAGAGGCCAAGGAGATCGCCAGAGGCTGCTTCCAAGGCTACGCTGTGACGTGGGCATCATTCAGTCCATCTGCGCTGAAACGATCAACGAATCAGAGTCTCTTCAATTTCTAAAGCTTTAAAAAAGATTCACTAATTCTACCTTAGCTTCCACCAGGGTGTTTAACTGCTTTGATTGGGGAAAAAAAAAAAAAATCCCCCACGCTGGAAGTTTCATCTGTGTTTTCTGGAGTGACATGTTCTGAACTTCATGAAGCAAGACCTGTTTTTCACAACTCTACTCACCTCCTCCCAAATATGTATCTGACACACAAATCAGCATTTGCAACTTTTGTTTATAGAGGAAATACTTAAAAATCCCTAGGTTACACAGGAAACAATAAATAGCTCTTTTCCAAGTATGTATTCCAAACAGGTGGCAACCAGGTCACTTTTGATCTTTGATGCCTACAACCTTAGCCCAAACCATCATGGGTATTTTTTGCTTTTCATTATTATTTTTTTTAATAAAAAGAGAGCTGCTACATCAAGTGGCATGCTTATTTTGATCTAAACGTCATGGCTTCATTTTAACAACTAGCAACTGGTGTTAGAGGTACGCACAGTGTACACTAGAGACCCCATTTCCCTGTATTACATTTCATTCAACTAAACAGAAACAGATGGAATTAGACTAACGAGGAAAAAGCAGCGCCAGTAAATTCTTTAAATGTCGCCAGATTCCAGTTCTTTAATCACTTCCTTCTTGCAGAAGTTCATCCGCTAGTACCTTTCCTTCCGTATGTTCTTATGAACTTGGCTAACACGGCTGAGTGTAACCTCAGAGAGCTGCCAGCAACAGGTTATTTTGAAATGTTCACCTCTTTCGGGTTCAAAGAAACTTTCTCTATTGCAAAGACTGCATTGAAAGACTCTTCTGCAGTTTGCTTTGTAAAATTGGCAGCAATAGAGTGGACCCTTGGACAACACGGGGGTCAGGGGTGCAGACCCTCCGAGCAGTGGAAAATCCATGCATGACTTATAGTCGGCCCTCTGTGTGTATCTACACTTCCGCATCTGCGGATTACACCAACCTTGGATTGTGTGGTACTTGGAATCTGTGCGTAAGTGGACCTGCGCCATTCACACCCGTGTTGTCCAAGAGTCAACGGTAGACTCATCCCCATGAAACTAGAGGAAGGCCAGCCTTAGAGTAATTAAGCTCATCAGAGGAGGAATGTTTATAGACTACAAAGGAGAAGATCCAGGAAAAAAGAGCCTTTCTTGGGGATGCAGCTCAGACAGCTTTAAATTCTGGTTAATGAAAATGAGGGCCTAGGCAAAGAAGAGTGATCAAGACAGAAGCAAATAAACTCAAAATAAACCTAGGAATGAAGGGGACCCCAAGTTTCTTAATTTAAGGCTGGGCCTACCTGTAGCCCAATCACTCACTGATGACTTCAATTGCACCAAACCCATACTGTGTTGAAATAGGGAAGAGCATTTCAAGTGGAACATGTGGATTAAAACCCTATGAACACTGGTTAAAGCTATGAAAATGGGAGGTGATGCACATTCACAACAGTTTTAACAAAATTTAAAATGGCAGCTTAATATTTTAATTGCTGCTTCTTTTAGGAACTGCTTGCCAACACAATCAAACTGACTCCACAGCGAAGATGCAAGTGGGGTTTCTGATTCAATGGAGGACAGGCTGGATCTCGTATACTTGGTGGAAATTTCAAGAGGCTCTTGCTGTATTTTGGGTTTGCAGTCCTAGTGTGTGTGTGTGTGTGTGTGTGTGTGTGTGTGTGTGTGTGTGTGTGTGTGTGTGTGTGTGTGTGTGTGTGTGTGTGTGTGTGTGTGTATATATTTTTTTTTTTTAAAGCATTACTTGGTTTGAATCTTCAAAGAAGTTCTGGAGCATCAAATGGAAATTATTCACATTTTTAAGTGCCGGCCACAGAAGCACCATTTGGTGAGATAAATCTGTGAGAAATTTCCAAATACGAATCACATATGTGGAGAAGAATCTGGCTCCCAGACTTCCTTTAACTAAATGCCTGTCTAATAAAATAGCATCCTGGCATACAGATGACTGGTCAAGGAGCTGGGGCAATCCACTGTAAGTTCTGGAACTCATTAAATGCAGCTCTTTACGAGAATTTCTTGCATTTTTACGAACAAGCAGCAACAAAAATCAGTCACTAAAGGATGTATAATTTACACGTTTTGAAATACTATCTAACAAAAGATATTCATGTGCGCAGGCCCCAGAGTCGCCCTGAGTGGCTTGAAGATTTCTGTTTCTATATTTGGTTTGTCTTCCACCCAAGGCTTTAAGACATCATTGCACAGGAGCAGCCGCTATCTGAAGACTTGGCTTCCTTATTGATGCAGGCGACCCCTACACTAGCTGTTGCCTTAGAAAAACTGGCCCTGACAGGTCTTGGGAAACCCTTTGGAAGTCTGAAAGAATTCACAGGTCTCTAATCTCTGCTGCCTATTGGTCACACCCAACCCCATCTCTGATCTTCCTGCACTTAGTTCAACTTCAGGCATGTGCCTGCCCTTCTTATACCACACAGTGAGATTCCAGAGGCCAGGGAAGGACCTGGGGACCAGAGTCTCACAGCAGGCAGAAGGCATGGAAGGTGCGGGGCGCTGGGGGTGGCATGCAGCCTGCTGGCTTTCTCTGACCTCCTCACCTCAGTGGACTGGCTCTACCTTCAGACTCAAAGAATGTTTAGGTTTACTCACTCAGCAGCTCTCTTTACTAGTGCAGGGAAAGCTCTCCCAGAGGCAATGAGTGAATATTCCCAGCACGTCAGAATAGGTGGCTTTTGAAAAAACTACACACCTTTCCCCACCCCCACACCCCCTTTCTTTTAAGCCCTGTTAATCACATCAGAATTGCCACCCTCACAAAGACTGACTGAGAAGCAGAAACTGAGTTGCTTGGCTGGTACAAAACCAAAGCGGAGAAAAACTCTACCAGTGACCCTAAAAGCGGAAAATCTCGTCAATATACAACTGGGTACATCACCGTTGATCAGTTGCTTTTGAAACACTTTGGATAAAAAATCATCTCTTCGGGGAAAAAGCAAAACGAAATAATTACTGGACTATGTTTTGCTTTGGGGGTTTACATCTGATGATTCACATTCTAAGCCAGCTAAGTTAACACCTTCTGCTCATTCATATTTCATGATCAGACTGCTGTATGATTAGAGGTAAAAAGAAAACTCATTTGAACACACCACCTTCACAAATAAACCACAGATTCCACATGGGACTCTGCTTAACTCACGTTTGACTACTTTTTTATATAGCAAATTGACACCTTTCTCCAAGCTCAAAACAGAACAGGCAAAAAATGGGCTATAACTGCAAAAACCCCACAATATAAAAAGCAGTAGTTCTTCCTACCTAATCTGGACTGTAATAACCTAAGTCTACATGATTCCTGATCTCCATATGATTTTAATTATTAATCCATACAAGAGTCTCAAAATATAAAATACTGAACCCAAAAGGTCCTAGTGCATCTAGCTGTCACACAGAATAAAACACTGAAGCCCAGAGACCAAGGTTCTGGTTTTAGATTTGTCATGCAACGGCTGTAGGACTACGGGAAGTCTCTTCCCTTCGTCAGAACAAGGTTTCTCATCCATAAATAAAGGTTTAACCTAGGTGACCTCCAAGGTCCCTTCTGGCTCCAAAATTCTGTGACTCTGTTAAACATATAAATCTAAATAAAGCAAAAGATGAACAGACTACTTCAGTGAACATCTTTCAAGCTACCCGATAATCAACTTGATTCATCAACCATGCACTGAATCAAATGATTAGGAAGATAAAGCAAAAGTGTGCGTAAAAATGGATTAAGTTTTCAGAATCTTTAAACTCAACTTCTCAACATTCATGTGGACAGAGCGTCACGTGTGAACCACAGGGTCTGTCAATATTTCTGCTTATTCAACACTGTGGCCAAATTCTACTGTTTCCCTAAACTTGCTTAGCTCTTGCCCATGACAAAGCCACACGATGAGTTTTAATAAGGCCACTCGCGTGGCGGCACGTTAGGGCTGGATCATCACTACAACTCTTTTCAATAATTTTGTAGTTACTTAGGATCTAAAATTTTTATTCTACAATTTATCTTTTTTTAAAAAAAAGTACCAAAGACTAAAAAGTACCAAAGAGCAGGCATGAAGAAAAGCATTTCACTGGTGATGCTCTTCTTACTCGGCAAGCAAGCCAACATTTCAGCTGACGCTTCCATCACATTCTGCTAGATTCTAGAAGGCAACAGTGTCTGGCTCAGAAATGACCCTGGCAGCCTAGCAGAGCCATCTGGGGACCCCAAGGGGCACTCCAGACCAATGTGATCCAAATTTCTAGGGTCAGGGCTCAGGTAATACCAATTTTTTAAATGTCGCAGGTGATTCCAAAGTGCAGCTAAGGCTGAGAAGCAATGCAAGTTCCAACCAGGCTTTTCCATCTGAAATGCAGAAACGCTGGGTGAAAGGCACTGGTGTAGATGGTAAGATTTAAAAAGAAACCAAACCTCTCACTACTTCTACTTTCTCTTTTCCCGCACAGAGAAGCAGCCAGAAGACACTGTTCCTGAGCGTGTGAACGTTAAGAACGTGCGTAAAAATCCACCAAGGGCAACGAGACCGGGAAACAGCCCTTCTCGGTACTGCGCACTACTCAGAGGCGAAACCTTGAGTTTGCTAACCTCCTGGTGCCAACAGTACCTACCCTGCATCGTTATTCAGCAGCATCTCTGTGTTTCACCAAGAGGCTCTGACGGCCAGAGTTCTTCAACACCTTCTTCAACCATAACTAACGTTGGACCCATGAAAGCAAACCCAAACCAAACCAGCAATCTCATATCGATTCTAGTTCAGGAAGATTTATATCATTTCATAGGAAGTCTGCAAAGAATCATCCCAAATGCTTCCAATTAAAATATTCCCTAGTCTTATTAACTAATATTTCAACAACACTTCATTTCAACTAGCAGCCGACTGACCTTTGGCCTTGAGTTTTGTCAATTCCTCCCTTTACGAGGCACAGCAAAGCAGCCCTCCTTGTAAAGAAGGGGTTCGAAGTAAAACCCACACCTTTCCTGGGATCTCAGTGATACTTTCGTCCCGATAATCAACCAGATGGGAGGGTGATCTGTGTACACAACTGAAGATACACAGAAAATTTCCACGGAAATACAGCACACTATACACATGATCAGATTCATGACAAAGGATGTCTTCCTAGCCTTCAGCCAGAAAGAGAAACAAGCTCTTGGTAACTTGTCGTGATGTGTGAAACTCTGTCCTTCTGCAAGACCTGAGAAGCCAGGCGTGCCCTACCCAAGCATGCGCCTGCCCTAAAACCTCCTCTAACAAAGGTCGATTAGAAATTAACAAGCCACTAGGACAGAGCATCTCCAGGGAAACCCTGGACGCACAACTCCAGGTTTCCAGCCCTTGAAGACCCGCCCTCTGGTCTCCTCACTCATACTCCTCTCCGTCCTCATTCAAAGGCAGGCCACCCAAGGACTTCTTTCTCCTCACGCCGGAGGGGGAACTCAGCACAGCTGGGTTACCAAACACGAGGGGCTGGCTCAGGGGGCTGGCCAGTTCAGAGTCTGAATCGCTGGATTCAGTCCCACTGCTGGTGGAGCCCTCGGTTATTTGCAGGGGTGCCAGCTGGGCTGCCTTGCCAGGGGCACACGCTGACTGCGCCATGGGGATCCTCGAGGTCGGACCCACGAGAGGCGTACCATTAGCCAGCGTCCTACCTTCCGAAGCGGCCGGGCCGGCCGGGCCTCCCTTTCCATGGCCATCAAACCTATCCACTGCCTTCGGGCTTGATGCTACCTGGCTAAGAATGAGTGGATCTGTCTCTGACTTATTATATCTCAGATTCCTTAAGTGGGGCCTTTGTAAGACGGGGGAACCGTCTTCATCACGAGGACCCTGGCTTGGGAGAGGATCTCCTCCCACACTTCTCTCTCTATAGTCATGTGCGTTTTCGGAAACATAGCCTTGGGACCCGGTCCTGTCCCAACTCATACTTGGACTTGAACTTCCGCTGCTGGGAGACAAGGGGGTGGCCAGGGGACTGTGACCGCCTGAGGCCCTGAACATCTCATCTATCAGAGAGCTATGTCTCGGGAGTCTGGGGCTCCCACTCATGTCAAAGGTGATGTCTGCTGAATCATCATCACGGAATTCTCTGGAAGGAGGCCGGGAGGACTTCGCAGAGTGAAGGGAAGCCCTGCGCCTAGCCTCTATTTGCCTCTCATCCCTGGACAGCAGATAAACACCACTGGTCAAATCACCCTCATAGTTGTCATTTGTTTGGGACCGTGACCGGGACGCTTGTTCCCTGAGGAGGTCGTATTCACTGTCTACGTCACTGCAGTCAATGAAAGGAATGGAAGTGTTGCTGCCTTGGGCAGCCCTGGATGCTGGACCTGTGCTTGGCTGCGGGGGCCGAGGTCTACTCTGCTGGGTCCTGTCCTTAGCGACCTCCTCCTCTTCCTCCGTCTCCGCCCTGCCGGCCCCGTCTGCCTTCGTGCTCCCCGCCGGGCTCCTCTGCGGAGTGGGGTTGCGCTGTGGCCCGCGCTCATCGGCCGAAGCGGGCGGGTCCCTTCCCGGCTGGCAGCTCTGGCCGCCCGGGGATGCGGCACCTTCTCCGAAGGTAAGGCTGGCCCTCTGCTGAGCCTGGGTGGGGCGGGGGTGCGCGAGAGAAGGGGGAGGGAGACGAAGAGAAAAGGGAGAGGTTACACCACGGCTGGAAGAGACAGAGACGCGGAGTCCAACCTAACGGCATCTCCTGAAGCAGCGAGTGGCCAAGGATCGCCAAAGAAGGCCTGCCCTCCCCGGTCTTAGAACAAAGCACCCTGTCAGGAGTCGGCCTCTCCCGAGGCTGTCTGGTCAGCATCCAGAACGTTCTCTCAGGGTGTGGAAGCCGACAGCGCGGGGTCCCCGGCAGCACAGGTGAGGCAGTGCCTCTGCTTTTCAGGACCGGCAGTCTCCTCTTGGGCGTCCCAAGTTTCTATGGAAGAAGACGGTCCTTCCGGCCCACAGGGGACTGACTTCCTGAGGGGGTGGGGGCAGGCGGAGGAGGAAAGGCACCGTGAACCTCCAAAGGCGAGCTGACACGGATTTCAGACAAATGACAAAAACGTCTTTGTTTCGATGCCTAAGGGCAGGACGGGCAGCTTACAGGCTCTCTGGATTCGCACAGGGAGACTGCCTTCATGTTCTTTCCCAACAAAGTTCTCATTCTCTTGTAGAGAAAACCCTGAGAGCTCATCCAGAGACCAACTCCAGGGAAAACGAGCCCTGGCCACCCTCAGAGCAAGAGCGGTGCTGTGTCTCGTTGCCAGCTGTGGTCGCCGCTCTGTAACACGAGCCCTGGGAACGCACCGTCCGGTCCTGCGCCAGCGCAAGGTTCTGACCTTGGCAGCCATGGGGAGCTACACCCGTCACCCCCGAGCTAAATCCTGATCTCTTCACACAAGCGCAGCCGTTTAGCTGGAGGGTGGGCTCAGCTCTGGCCCTGGATGGTTCCAGCCCTAAGCTGAGTTCAGGCCAATAGAGCAAACTTCCCTGGGGCCAGGGCATGGGAGGGAGGAGGGGAAAGGATACAGGCCAGGGCGAGAGGCACAGAGCCCGTGTCTGGTCAGAGCCAGGGCACACGGCTAGACCCTCCTCCAGAAAACACCCCGAAGTGGAAGGATGAAGAACAACAGAGAAGACTAGGAAAGCCAGTCCCCGGCAGAGGACGTCTGGTGGAAAACAGCTATAAGAGTGACTATCACCATCACTGACTTGTTTTGGCACTTCTGAGTTCGGCTCTGCAGGCTGCGTAGCAAGGCTTCTGATGGAGTGAATCTTGCTGTGTTTCCTGGGAGAAATCACATGAGAGAACTAAAGTTAGGTGAATTGGGTTTTTTTTCATTGGTTTCACATGAAAAATAACGGCATGAGGCATTCCCCAGTAGTGAAGGCACCCGAAGGAGTTTGGATAAATGCTCCCTGGAGACAGACCCAGTCACCCTTTCTGTATCACTCGTAGGATTCGGGGGTTGCTTCAGCCTTGAAAACGTTCTCAGCATTCCCAGCTCCCACTGCAGTGGTCCAGCCGGTTGGGAGTACTACCACCGAACGCTAACTCTCTAGTTACGGGAAACGTCATTGGGAGGGAGAAGCTGGCTGGGCCCGAGCACGCTCTGAATTGCAAGCCCTGGCCTAACAATACGAAATCGATTGGTGTGTTCTGGGTAATGACTTTCTAGATCAGTTCTGCAACAGAGGCCTCTGCCACTAATGAGCCACTCCTTCACGGCGCTCAGTTCAGAGAAAAGGCCCTGCCCCAGGAATGAATTTATAGACTCCACAGTAGAAGAAGCTGGTTTTTAATGCCACCAACATCTTCCCTTTAATCTTTTCCTTCCCTTAGTGTGTCGGTCCCCAGCTTCCCAGGGGACAAGCATGAGAAACTTTTCAGGTACTCAAACACATGAAACTGCATAAATATAGAGATTAAATTCCAATGTCCATCCAGCTTTTCTTTAAAATACTCCAAAGTAACACACCAAGGCTCCGGAGCACGCACATTCTGAGTCAGAGAGAGGCAGACCCCTTCTTATACGATCCCCAAAAGATTAATCGTGGATCGTCTGGGAAAATGATGGGGTTTGCTCTGCTACATCTAGATAAGCATACAGATAACCTTCTGAACGTTACATTTCTATGTACAGGGAGGGAAAAACGACCCCAGACCTCCATCAGGAGAAATATACAAGGGTGGTCAAGGCAGCACATTTGTTTCAGCAAAAGCAAAACAAAACACCAAACAACCTGGATGTTTCTCAACAGGGAATCAGATACCTGAAAGGTAACACTTTCACAATACCATAAAACGCTTAAGATAGATCTCAAAATCAGGGCAGCTTTAAAAAGCAAGACGCATGATTACGTACAATGTAATACTGATTATATAAATGAAAAAGGACACCCCCAGAGCAGTTCTGCCTGTTCTTTTTGGGTGCATGAATATTTCTAATAGAAGTAACAGGAATTAGGTAGTTGTTGCCTCTGGGGAGGGAAGGAGGGAAGTAACGAAGGCTGTTGGTTAAAGGGGGTTTTCACTACATCTGTAACCACAATAGCTGCAAATAAGGGAAGAAGAAATAAAATCCTAGAAACCAATGTTAAAATGTGACTAGTTAATTCTAAGTACTAGGAACACGGGTGTTTGCTGTATCCTCTGTGCTTTATTGTAATTTTTAAATGTGTTAAACTGAAAAAAGAAAACCATTAAAACAAACACTTGCAACTGAACAGTCATTGGCGCACCATCCCTTCACCCCTGTACCCTTTTCTTTTAGTCCCTCTGGGCAGAGCAGTGCTGAAGGGCAGTGAGCTCTGGAGTTGGATGACCAGGGCCCACTTACCAGCTCTGAGACCTGGGCGAGTTACTCAACATCTCTGAGCTGCCATGTCTCCATCTTTAAAAAGGAAATAAAATAGCATGGACCTCACAGAGCAGGTATGAAGACTCCATGAGTTCCTATGTCTAAAGGGCTTGGAACAGTGCCTGGCATACAATAAGAGCTATCAGCATTTGCTAACAACAGCAATAAATCCTGTTTCTCTTCAATCAAACGTTACTGAATTTAAAAGTTTATAGAACTCTCCTCAGTACTCTGTAATGACCTATATGGGAATAGAATCTAAAAAGGGTGGATATATGTATAACTGATTCACTTTGCTGTACACCTGAAACTAACACATTGTAAATCAACTACACTCCAATAAAAATTAATTAAAAAAAAAAACCTAAAGAAAAGGGTTTGCAATTTTTCCAATTAAAAAAAAAAGTTTATAGAAATACTTCCAATTCAAATCCCCAAATATTTAAGGACTCACCGGTGAGTAGGTTTTTACAGCGCTTTACCCCCCCTGTCAGCTCGTGTTCCTCTTGCATCCCTGCCCTCTGCTGGCTTCCTTTCACCCTGGAGTTCAGTGTCCCCCGGGCCTCAGCTGTTCCTAACACTGAACTGGCCGAGACTGACCGGGCGGCAGCGATTCTCTAGCTCACCGGGCCTGGGGGGAGCGATGCTTAGCCGCTTAGAGCACCACTGCCTGCAGAGAACGACTCCTCTCAAACCGCAAGTGGCACTGACGTTTCTCTTACCTTTCAAACTGCACCTTCTTATGTCCTCCTTCTTTAACATAGTCGAGAACCTGCTTCTGAGTCCGGCCACTAAAATGAAGACCACGAGAGGGGGCGGAGAAGACAGCAAGGCATTCTCATTTCACACTCAGCACAGTCCTCCACCATCCTGCCTCCCTCCCACAGCTGGGACACACGGGAGTTTTCTCGGCTAGCCCGGGATGAAGGCAGTCCCAAGAGAAACTGTGCTTTTGCGTCCATTCTGTCTCCTGATATTTCCCTTACACACGACAGAAAAAGTTCAGTGAACTCAACAACTTAACGATTCTGCGTTTGATTATTAAGCAACCATCCCAAGAGCCTGTACACTTCATGAAGGCAGGGATAGCTCTGTTCACAGTGCACCCCCAACACCTAGAGCAGAATCTGACATGCAGTAGACACTCGAAGATTGGTTGAAAGAATGAGTGGGAAATTGAACCAGTGATGGGCAGACACTCGAAGACTGGTTGAAAGAATGAGTGAGAAATTGAACCAGTGATGGGCAGTGATGGTCTACAGAGCATTCGGTGAAGCTACAGCAGGTGCTAACAAGGTGCTTTTGCTTCTACAGAGGAAGGAAATCCTTTCTGAATCAGAAGAGTTCCTCTAGGCGTTGTCTGTGGCTGGGGAGACTGCCTAGTGGCTACCTAACGTTCAAACCGAACACAGCAAGGGGCTGCCAGGAGCCTTCTGCGATGACCCGGCAAACATGCCATCAGCCAAAGCTCTTGGAAGCCAACTTTCCCAAGGAAAGTCTTGGGGAAAATGACCACATGGCAGACGGAGAGACGTGAAGCAGAATCCTTACCTGAACCGAAACGATGACCCTCGGCTAAACAGAACAGGCTTTGGCTTCGGTTTGGGCTCTTCAAAAAGTCTAAAAAAGGCATGATGTTCAACACAGATTTTCCAGAAGGATTTGCAGAAGTCCCGACTGGCCATTAGGAATTCCAAGGTATCCTGGTATGAGCTCTAGAAAGAGAAAATAACACTTTGGTTTTTTCCATTACCCAGAGACGTTCAGTTACAGTACGGGAAAGGGGGCAGAAAACAAATTTGTCCAATAAAATTTCAATTGTGTACTTTATTATAGCATGACCATAAATCCACCTATTTAGTAAAACACATTTGTTCCTCATGACGAAATACAGTCATCATCGTTCAACCATTTTCTTCCCCACTTAATTCCTTAGAGGAACACACAGAAAATGGGGATACTCAGCAGAAGTTACAACATTCCCTCTGACAGAAATCATAAACAAATGCTGTTTACTTGGCTTCCATTCCCTTCGTGAAAAAATATCCAAGCACTGAAATGCCTCTTCTGCCTCCTTAAAATAACTGAAACGCATTTCTTCTTTCTGTTTTCTCCCCCATGGTTCATGCCAACTTTGAATATTGTGCTTAAGCGTTTTCTCCATCAAAAAGCATATGGCTCAGCCTCCAGGTGGCCCCAGGGACCATACAGGAAATGAACATTTTTTCTGGAGCACTGAAGTATCACCCAAGGCTGAAAAATTCATGTCCTTTGATTTGGGAAAGGGGATACGGTAATTTTCTACTTCCAGACTGAATGCTCTCAATTTAAGTGACCGTATTATATAAGCACATGTTACCACAGCCCTTAACATTCTCAGCGGTTCCAGCCATTTGGGGAGAATCTCACAGTTCTCGGTAGTGCAGCCTCAACTTACAGACGAGTCGTGCTGCAGTACCCAGTCTTCTGGACTCAAAACGTGTGTTCTCGTAGAAAACAACTTCCAGTGGGTGACTGCTTCCCAAATCAGGCCATAAAAACCTATTTCATCCATAATGTAACCAAATGACTGTAAACCTAGACTGCCATTTATAATCTTTTTTTACCCCCGTGGGAGAAAGCAGTCCAGTTCTGGTTGGGGACATCAGCACCCTGGCGCCCATCCATCCCTAGTTTTATGGCAGATGGAGAAGACGCTTTCTTCCTTCTCTGACCTGGCGCCACGTGAGCGACATCTTTAGAGGGAGGGAAGTGTGCTAGGGGAGGGGCGCCACGTGAGCGACATCTTTAGAGGGAGGGAAGTGTGCTAGGGGAGGGGCCGGGTCAGCTCGTGAGAGTGCGCCGTCAGGGGCTGGGGACTACAGCAGGACCGCCCCTGGGTGGGGAGGGACAGACCTGGAGCACGGCAGGATGCTGACCGGGCTGTCGAGGTGGCCGAGGCTGGAGACACGGCGGCTGCACAGGAGGGGGCGGCCCGTAGGTGCACAGGGAAGTGACCCCTCCCTGGGCACACATCTGTGCCCTCTGTCCACTGCTGAGGACAGCTGCGGAGGGACCGAGCGTCTGGATACACAGTACAGACTGGCAGACACCTGGAGAGCTGCCGGCCGTGGGTTCCACCTGAGCCCTAGCGGGACCTGCCCCGCCCCGAGGGGGCTCACTGGTCTCCCCCTCTTTTCCGAGAGGCACTTACGTTCACATCTGGGCGGAGCTTGATGAGAAAGCGCTTCCTCTTGAAGCTCAGCTTCCGCACCTTTGCCCAGTTGAAGGCATTGATCTTCGTAAAACCCTGAGAACAAAGGTATCGGCCAGTGAGCCGGGAAATGAATGACAAGCAACATGCAAGTCGGTTTGCTCTGCTCACGGGGAGCTGAAAGGAGGGCTGACGTTCTCCCCCTCCTAAGAATGCCTCTTGCTGGAGAATTCCCGGGCTCTGCGACTGAGGGATGACCCCCATTCCCTTCCTGGATCATTGTTTCTCACTAATTACATGATCTGGCCTTCAAATTAAGTCTGCCTCCAGGGAGAGAAGAGGCTGGCCGAGGGGCTGATACAGAGAAAGATAAATAAAAATAAACACCATGACAACCACCACAACTACTGGCGACCATCACGGGCCGAGCGCCAGGCACTGTCCCAAGTCCTCTACAGCCCTTATCTTGTGAAGCCTTACACGGAACCCAGGGAGCTGGATTTATTATCTTCATTCTACACCTGTGGAAACTGCAGCATGGCTGGATTTTAATTTGCTCGAAATCACATGGTTACCGCAGCAGAATGAGATTCCCGGGCATGTGCCTTAACCAGCAGCTGTTGTTATAGCCACAGAAGCAACACAGCGGTTAGCGATCACCTGCTCTGTCCACACTGCTCTGCTTCCAACAGCACAAGCAGGGCCGGGGAGGGGAGACCCCACCCTCCGTGTGTCTCTGAGGCCAGAGAACAGTCTCCGGGAGGGACGCACACATCTCATCTTTGATCGCCAGGTGGGAGTGGGGGAGACACAGTGGGGAGTCGCCAGATACCAGCTCCTATCTGTGCCGTCCTCTCAACTGAAATTAGAATTCCTCGAGCCCGTTTGAACACCAGAACCATTCGTTTAAATTGGTTAGAATGAAGCAATTAGGCACAGGCAAGAAGATTAATTTCAAGATACAGTCCTTGTATATGATGACATTACGGAACAATTCTCAACACTTCAAGTGTCTCAAACACAATCCAAGCAAATTAATTCAATTGTGAGGCACCTCTTCCCCCGACTATGATCTTTAGAAATGTTTAAGGGTTTTAACTTTGAAGTGGAATGGTAGGACTGACAACCACATTGTTTCACTGTTGTTTTTCTCATCAGGGACGCCTAGATTATTTCTGCAGGTCAGTGGGTATTAGGAACAGTCACCTCCTCAAATACCACGCTGCTCACAAAATGTCACTTCCTAGTGTCCCATAGGAAACCCAACTTCAACTTCTCTTGGGACACGAACCCTTTGGTAATTACTGTCCGTCATAAACATCTGATACAGGAGCAAAGAATCACTGGGGTTACTTCGGTAAAATACGAAGGGGGAAATGTAACCCAATCTGGCAAAGCTCAAAAAAAGAGTTTTAGGTCATGCACCTATTTACACCTTCAAAACTGGGTGAAAGCTGACCCTATTTCATGAGATGAAATAGGGTCAGATGCTTTCTTCATACCCCTTTGAAACCAAAGCACTTTTGTTTAAAAGAGAAAGCCTTGAGGGATATATTGTACAGCACAGGGAATCTAGGCTATATATATATATATATATATATATACACACACATATTCTTTTTTAAATTAGGTATCATTTTTTTTTAATTGAAGTATAGTTGATTTACAATACTGGGTAAGTTTCAGGTGTACAGCAAAATGATTCTGTTATATATATTTATATATATATATGTAAACATCTATAGTCTTTAAAAAATTCTTTTCCATTATAGTTTATTACTAGGCAATATTTTATAACAACTTTAAATGGAGTATAACCTATAAACTATTCAATCACTATGTCATGTACCTGAAACTAATATTATATTGTGAACCAACGACTTCAATACAAAAAAAGAAAAAAGTCTTGAGGAAACCTTTGGGGTGATGAATATGTTCACTGTCTTGATTTCACTGACGGTTTCACAGGATATACATATTTAAGAACTTACACGTATTTAAGAACAGCATGCTTTAAATTGCATGTCAGTGATACTTCAATGAAATTGTCAAGAAAAAGAGATGCCTCAATCAATGCCAGTACAGCGGCAGCGTGATCAAGGGCGCACACGCTTCAGAGCGCAGAGTGCTATGTCCTCATGTAAGACACAGGTAGGGGTCCAGGAGCAGTATGTGCGTAGCTGCAAAATTACAGCAGGACACGGACATAGCTTCTGTGAATTTATACAACTGCTACATCTTCTAAGTTAGGTAAATGTGAAACCACAAACAAGCTAACTTAGGTAAAACCCAAATCAGGTTAAAAAAAAAACCCAAATTAGGTTAAAAAAATCAGATGACTATCATGGGCAAGTGTGAAAAAGGTGTTTATATTGGGGATCTGAAATCTTGATTCCATTATACTATGTTCAAAGTTAGGTCAACAGAGAGATAGGGATTTCTATGATCCTACGAAGTCAATACCTGCAAACAAACCTGCAGTCTTGGATTCCCCAACCAGAGCAAAGCAAAGGAAATGAAATCTGCAAGTCTGAGGGTCCGGACAGAAACAGGAAACCCTGAGATGAGGTTTGTTTTTCCCTGTTCACCTAAAAATAACTCTCAGAGGTCTTAGCCTGGACCACCCAACTTGGAATCAGAGTTGAAGGGCCAACTCTTATCTCTGCAACACCAAGGGAACCGAGCTGGTTCTAAACGCTCTTACCTGAAACACTAGAATCCCCGTGTTGGCCACAGCCAGGTTGATCTTAGTGCCTTCCCGGTCCTTAGCTGGGTGCAATCGGACGCCGTACATCTCCAGCCTGCGGGCAATCTCCAGGAGCTGGAAATCCGATTCTGCGGGTGTTTGTCCACTGACAAAACAAAAATTCAGGAGAAAGGCCAGGAGATTTGAATTCTCCGTGTCTATGAATTCAAGATTAAGCATCTTCTCTTCGGAAAGAAAAAGGCATTTCATCACCAACAATGGGGCTACCCGATCGGATGACACCCGGCCTCCCATTCATTATAATCCGAAGTTGAGCAACTGGAACAAAAGCTCTATTGCTTGTGTAACACAAAACCCCCAAAAGTCTATCTCAAACTCGGCCAGTTTTTTGGAATCTCAAAGAGTTTCCTTTAAGGTCATATAAAAGCAAAACACGACCATGTTGAAACAAGTTTCCAGTCACTTACAATAGCCCTAAACTTGCAAAGTTCAACACTGTCAAGGCCACTATCACCAAGACTCAAGTGCCTTCCCTGAAAGACAACAACGAAAACAAAAGGAGCAGAGAAGGCTTTGAAAATATCTTATTGATCAAAACAGAAAACCAGAATGGACATGGCACAAAGGTTCTCCATTTTCACAAATATTCTTATACTGTCCCTAGTTATCATGTCCTCTTCCTGATTTCCTGCTACTTGGTCTTATACTCTTCCTATTACTCCAAAGCACGGGGTGTCCTAAATTCCAGTGTTACTCTGGTCTCACAGGAAAGCAAGCAAGGAGCCCAGAGGTCTGGTCTTGAGTGGGTAACCTGTGTTACCAATAGTCCAGGATAAGAAACAACACTCACTGAGCCTCTGTGCTCTCCTCCTTCACCCTTTGTATATTTCCTCCCAATAAGTCACGTGTGTGTGTGTGTGTGTGTGTGTGTGTGTGTGTGTGTGTGTATCCACGTATGTCGAAGGACAGAGAGAAGGAGCTCAAAGCAAGTAGGAAGCAACGAAGGAGACTTACATGTGGTTATGGTGAAATTCCACAATTTTGTCTTCTAGTGCATCTTGCTGAGGTATGTACTTATTTTTTGCTAAATGCTCTCTGTCCGATGCTTCATCAAAATCCCCAATCTCAGCTACAGAGAGAGAGAGAAAGAAAAACCAGCCACATATGATTAATACTTCACAATTTGTTGTACTCCCAGTGGACTGTTCCCCAAGTAGCAAACCAGAAAAACTAGCAGACGACACAAGGCAATCCCAGCCGGTAGGTATCCTACGGGCTAGATGTGAGAAGCGGTGGCTCTAAGGGCATATTTAACAACCGTGCCAACGTAAGACGACAATTTCGCTTTTTCTCATCTCTACCAGTTGGAAAGAAAACTTCAGAATCATCCATCTCTAGCCATCCGTGTTCCTGGTTTGTCTCTCTCCTCCCCACCCCAACTAGGGGTTCACGTCTACTTCAGGCAGTACATTCCAGTTACGTGGATGAAGGCCTTCTAACGTCTAAATAAGCCCCAGAATTTCAGGGCTTGACAAAATCAACTTTGGAGACACACGTATAGCAATTACTAGTGCAAATCCCAAATGCTTTATCATGTAAAGACGATTATAACTAGGGGTAAACGTACATAATCTAATTTGGTAAACATAAATTCAAGTGTCTTAAATTTTGTGTAGTTGTGTTGTCAGAAATGACAGATCAGATCGCAAATTCTCACAAATTTTTAGTCTACAAGGAAGTGGATGCATAATTTTCTCAAGTCCCCAAATTGCTCTAATCTGGAAAACTAAAGGATAGCGCTTTAAATTAATAATTGTACCTTAACACTAGCTCCAGCTCAGTTTACAGCAATTTAATACAGATGCAGCAGCATGCCTTTATCATATAGTCTGTGTAACAAGCTTAATAAAACGACCAGAGTCCAACTGTTTACAATAAAAGTAAGTAAACCGTTGCCATGAAGCCTAATTTTCACTTTGTCACGTGAAGCAGCTTGTCACACTTTGGGCAACGCACCCCAGTAATCATGCAGGATGTGGCCTCTATGTTGCTATAAATCACAGCCACTGAGAATATTTGCTTGGCACCAGCTGGGCCACTGGAAGAATCAGTCACCCACTAGCTTCTCACTGCCGTGGCAAATCAATAACATCATTTCCTAGTTGCACTTTGTCAACAAATTTCACCTTCCCTGAGTAAAGCTGCCACCCTCCATCACAGGAAACTGGGCAGGAGTGGCCATACTGCCATCCTCCTCACTGGTTTGCCACGGCGCTGGTGACACTGTCTTTTCTGCACTTCCTCCTATCTGGCCTCAAGCAAGCACAGTTCATCTCATTCTTCACAGTAGTGCTGTTGTATCAAGTCCCCGCGCACGTCGAATTAGTGAAGACTGAACCATCATTCCCAGGGGAAATACAGGGTTAGGTTCCCGCGAGACTCTGGAAACATTTTCACCAACTAACCTTGTTTTCTGTTGAAAGACATCCTACTTTATGTACCCTGCTGATTCGTTAACGCTGGACCCAGGGCCAACAGCACTGTAATGCACGTCTGAAAGCAGCTTATCTACACCCGTGAACACCTGTGTTTACTTTCTCCGTGAGGCACATCGAAACCTTCCTGCACTTAGGAACACTACACAGCACTTCAGCAACGATGCTTGGGGGCCATTTAAAACATGGAAATCAACGAAAAGCACAGAAATGCAAAAAGCGTGGCTCCAAAGAGATCACAAAAAGGACACTTGTTTCCAGTATGACAGCTGAAACCAGGAGGCAGAGCATCACCTCCTCCGACCTCCACGGGGGAGGTGAGGGAGGGGCGACTCCAATTTTTTACCTTCTTGCGCATGTCTGCGAGTAACCGTGAAAGCACTCACAGTGTTGATTCTGGGCTTACAAATACATTTCAGAGAGCGGGTGAATTTGCAAACATGACATCTGCAAATAATGAAGACGGACTGCGTATGGTGGGAGGGAGAGGGGACTCACCTAAATCCTAAATTTCTTACAAGTTTTAAGTTTGGGTTTCTTAACATATATGGATTTTATAACAGAGCCTTTTCCATAATTCAATATGAACGAGCTAAGAATTCCAGTTTTTCCTCCGGCATCAGGGTCAATATGCCTAAACTGTCTTTTCCTCGGAGTCACTTGCTTTTCAACTCCCAAAATGCAAGGGCAACACGACTGTGAAATCCACTTTCTCCCACATGCTCTCGTCTTGGAAACATGGAGGTAGGCACCCCCTTATGTCTGGAGAGTCTGAGCACTGTAATGTGCAAGATACGACTATTTTTAATTAAAGGTGTCGTATTAGCTGATGTATATACTAAATTCCTTAGCAGTGTACTCTTGGCAAAAGAAATAAGAAGACCACCACCCCGCCCCCCAAATTCTGTGAGAAGTCTCATGAGGATGTGTTTGCACAAACTTGTTCTGCCAGGTACAATCCTCAGAAGGGACGCGCACACAACCTGCAGGAATCTAGCCCCACCATGCCTCCTCTGTTACGTCAGGTCCAAATCGTGTTTGATTCTTCTCTTCACCAGCTTGTCCCACTTGGTCTATTCATAATCAACTAGAGAGTATTAAAAGTCTGAAATATATACAGGGGCTACCTAAGGCCAGCAACAGAGGAACCAACGAAAACAATTAGACTATGTGAAAGATGACTCCAGGAATTCAAATGAAAGGGAGGAAAATTTTTTTAAAAATCAGATCGCGTGTATAGATACAGAGGAGATGAAAATGTAGCTCACTAGAGATAATTTTCCACCAGCATTAATATCGCTTCCGCAGGAGGGAGATGAGCTGACCTCTCCTACCTTACCGAGGACGTCAATAACTACCAATAATTTAAATGAACACACTGTTCACAGAGGACTCTGTGACATTCCTCCTTCCATGACAGAAGGTACAGGATGCTTAAAAATACAGAAACGGGGCTTTTTAAGTATGAGATTATAGAAGCAGTGTGTCACGCGACTGCGCATCACAGAGTAAAGTATGAGATTATAGAAACAGTGTGTCACGCGACGGCGCACCACAGAGTATAGAAACAGCAGAGATATTTCTGAACCCACCTATTTCATTTCCTTTGGAGAACTCAAGATTCTCAGGGGATTCTGAGCCCCTTGTTGGTGTCTGGGGCGGAGGGGTCCGTCAGACCAAGCACATGGTTTTCTGGATTCCCGTGACCCTCCACTTCCCATGTGTGCATGTTTAAAAAGGAAGATTCACTCTTTCTTTAAAGAGGAAGGGCCTTAGGAGGAAGGGGCTACAAGACTGAATGGCATCAGGAACAGCCGACTAAATCTCTTCTCTCACCAAAGGCCCAGGGTCAGAGACCTTTGCTGAAGTTGCTATTCCAGCAAGGAAGCTTTATGTCGAAATTTCCCATTGTTTGGAAAGGGAGGGCCCTAGGTGAGTGAGGATGAAGAAAGGAGGGTATATTTATTGCACACCTAACATATGCTGAATATTGATGCTATCATTTCATCTGTTATGAAACAGATTCTATTATCCCCCTGTTCCAAAGGAAAGAGAGGCTGGCGGGTTAGTAACTTGCCAGGGTGAACAACCAACTAACAGAAACGAGGTCTGCCTGATTCAAAGCCCTCCTCTGTCCACTGTCACTGTAAGAAGAGAGAAGACCAAACACGGGAAAGACAAAAGTGATGTAACTTTCTGTGTCAGAGCTTCCTCATTTTAAAATGGGGATAACAGTACTGAGCTCACAGGGTTGTTATAAGAATTAAATGAGATAATATACACAGAGCTGGAACATAGTAAAGTTTACAAAGTTTACCTACTTTTTTCTTTTCGGCCTGTCTTTTCTTTCTCACATCATGTTTTCAAATGAATAAGAAAACATCCCTCTACTAAGTCTGGCAGACAGTCAACAATGGCATTGCACAAAAAAGAAGATAAGCATGGTCTCTAGAAACACCTCATCATTTTGGACGAAGGTAATTTGTTGACTACTGGGAGTGACCCTTCCTACAAACCTGTGGAACGCGTGTTAACTGGGCAGTTATCTGGACAGGACGGGGCTGATTATATGGGGCTACTTTGTATACAATGGAAATTTCAGAATGATATGCTAGTACAATTTTTTTTTATACTAGTGCTTTTAGATGTTGACCTTGGTCTGTATACATAATTTCCTTCCTGAAACATAATGTGTATATTCCATTTCAAGTAACTTCTGTCTTGACCAAGACAAAAGAAATGCCCAGGTGAGTCGTCAGGAAGCCTTCGAATGAGCACAATCTAACTTATCCTTTGTCTAGAGGAAGAAAGTTAAAAGATGTAGCTTCAAGCATCACTTGGGTTCTGTCCAGTTTCATGTGTCTTGGTTTACTGAACTCTCGAGCAGAATACAAGAAGGGAAATCTTTGACAGTTTTATGTCTGAAGGCTAATGGGCCATATTCAATGATGAATGTTAAATGCAAGAACAGGACAGAACGAGTTTAGTCTACTTTGCCACCGTGTATCCAAGCTTCTCCTTCGAGTCAACTGAGTTTTCAACAAACGCATAGTCCTTAGAAAGAGGAGACAAACACCAGAACACAAAATTCCCGGGTCCGCGTTTGGTGGGGGAGTCCATATACACAAAGTTAGGAGGACTGTTTTCCACCCCTTGGGTTTCATGCTAATAGCAGCAGTGTAAGACAAAGACATTATTGCTTTCAGTGGATGTCAGTTTTCTCCCCACCAGGCAGATCACTGTGTTATTTCCCACATGATTTCTGAAGGAAACCAACGGAACTTACATTGCACAATGTGTGAGACCAAGAGGGCAGCGCTGGTGTCACTACACGTCAGCCTGCCTTGAGCCAGGTCCTGCTTCACCTGCAGAGCAAACAGGTACCTGCGAATACGAAGAGAGATGGGCGTCAGACACATAGAGATGGGTGTCAAGCAAGAGGGCGGGGAGGTTTGGCAACAAAGTCAGCCTCACTTTGCTCACTGGCAACTTGCCCACACAGTGAGGACCTAAAGAAATATAAGCCGAAGAACAAGAAAGTCTGCACAGGAAGGATGAATTCCTGGTGCTACTGGCTGCAGTGTAACTACTCACACCTCCCTTCAAGCACCGGGAGACATATGCTGCAATCTTTCCGCACAATGAGTAATGCATTTCATTTTATATGGAGAGAGACAGCCGTAAGTAATTAAGACTATAGCTCACCACCTTATTTTTGCGAGTATAGCACACATTTAAAATTTTTTCACAGATCAGTCAAATATACTAAAAAAAATGGCTTTATGGCTCAGACAATAACAGTAGGCTATCATGGTTAGGAAGAGCCTTGCCAATGGAACTGGAAACACAAGAGTGTCTTTTTTTCGGGAGCACAGGCTCCGGATGCGCAGGCTCAGCGACCATGGCTCACGGGCCCAGCTGCTCCGCGGCATGTGGGATCTTCCCGGACCGGGGCACGAACCTGCGTCCCGTGCATCGGCAGGCGGACTCCCAACCACTGTGCCACCAGGGAAGCCCCACAAGAGTGTCTTTTTTTGTGGTGTAATAAGTCACTCAGCTTCTTCCATAAGCCTCAGTTGCCAGATCTTTAAAAATCAATTTATTTAAAAATTCTTTTCTTTATGAAGTAGAATAAAGCAAGTAACATTTTTGGTGGAAGAAAAAAGTATAAATCAAAGAAATTAAGTAAAAACAGTGCGATGTTAAAATCGATTTGAGAATATCAATATGAACGCATAGATTTTTTTTTCTTTCGGTATGCGGGCCTCTCACTGTTATGGCCTCTCCTGTTGCGGAGCACAGGCTCCGGACGCGCAGGCTCAGCGGCCATGGCTCACGGGCGCAGCCGCTCCGTGGCACATGGAATCTTCCCAGACCGGGGCACGAACCCGCGTCCCCTGCATCGGCAGGCGGACTCTCAACCACTGCGCCACCAGGGAAGCCCACATTTTTAGAAAGATATTTGCTAGATTTGCCCACTGTCTAGAAGGAGCGTGACTTCGGCAGCAACCCTTAGCAACCAGATTCTGGCTCTCACACAACTACCCATGAGAAGGATACAGAGGTAGGACCTTGCAGAAATGGTAGGTTCCAGGTGTGGGGCAGAGGAAGGTACAAAGCAAGCCTGGAAGATCTAGTTATGCCAGAGAGCAAGGCAGCTTGCAAATATAAATGGGTTATATTAAAAGGGGGAAAAAAAAACCTTGAAGGGGCGGCCACTGGCCAAAGTTGTGACAACTTGAGTAGCAATAAAGAATGATTAAAGTGAACTGGAACACATGGAACTAATAAAACTTTATGAGTCCATTATAATAGTCATAAAAATAGAAAGCAGAAAAAGTAGACTGTATCACCATTTGAGGAGTCTATTCAAGAAATTCTTTTTTAGGAAACTGGTGATCCAAGGCAAAAACCTGGGCATGTAATCTGCCTCTCCAGTAGGAAGGGTATTTCAGGATATACAGACGATCTAAGTAGACGGGGCAAAGTTCTACTTTACAGAAGAACACCGACAAACAACACAGCAAAAATAACGTAATTATAAAACCCTCATCCCACACCTCTAAAGAAATGACTGACTTGGCAAGGATTGTTAATCAGTATAAAAACCACTTAGGAGTTTGGACATTTGCGTACAAAGTCATATGACTTTCCTTCACAATGGAAAGGTCAGAATGTCACCACCCTTAACTCAGTGATCAATCTCAGCATCGCTAATGAAACAGGGAACACACGACATCACTTAGGATGGGATTCCAGCCAAGAATGTTTAACTTGTATCCCTTAGAACTAAGGTCTAGTTGGCAGGAAATACAGAAGACAGGAATAAGCTAAACAGGAGGCAACCAGACAAATTTAGCAGGTAGCTTTTTTTTTTTTTTTTTTTTGCGGTACGCGGGCCTCTCACTGTTGTGGCCTCTCCCACTGTGGAGCACAGGCTCCGGACACGCAGGCTCAGCGGCCATGGCTCACGGGCCCAGCCGCCCCGCGGCACGTGGGATCTTCCCGGACCGGGGCATGAACCCCTGTCCCCCGCGTCGGCAGGCGGACTCTCAACCACTGTGCCACCAGGGAAGCCCCGGGTAGGCTATGTTATAGTATGACCGGTTCAGTTTCTTCAACAAGATGGTATCACGAAGAGAAAAAAAAAAAGGGACTCTGCTAGATTAAGAGGTCCAAAGGGCATAACAACCAGATGGAACGTGGTCCTACAGTGAATTTCACGTTAGATGAGCAGATATAAATGACATCTGGGGAACAAAGGGGGACATTTGAGTACGGCCAGGGTACCAGATGAGATGAACAGTACATGTATATGCACAGGAAAAATCAGAAAGGCTCTCTCACTGATGTGTTAATGCTCAGCTCTGGGCAGCAAGAACACAGCAGTTTTATCTTCTTAGTCTTCTTTACCTGTATACTCTAACTTTCTACACTGTACATTCGCTACTTTTGTAATAACAAAGGGTTCTTTTTGTTTTTTAAAAAAAGGGCGTTTTTTTTAAGAAGATGTTGGGGGTAGGAGTTTATTAATTAATTAATTTTTGCTGTGTTGGGTCTTCGTTTCTGTGCGTGGGCTTTCTCTAGTTGTGGCAAGTGGGGGCCACTCTTCATCGCGGTGTGCGGGCCTCTCACTATCGCGGCCTCTCTTGTTGCAGAGCACAGGCTCCAGACGCGCAGGCTCAGTAGTTGTGGCTCACGGGCCTAGTTTCTCTGCGGCATGTGGGATCCTCCCAGACCAGAGCTCGAACCCGTGTCCCCTGCATTAGCAGGCAGATTCTCAACCACTGCACCACCCGGGAAGCCCAAAGAAAGGGCTTTTAACACGACTAACCATAGAGGTGGCCTTAAGAATTAAATGAGATAATACATGGAAAGCATAGTGACCAGAATGAAAACATTCAGTATATGTTAGCAATTTTTTTTTTAAATAAAAGAAAAATGAATCCCCTTTAAGTCGTTTAGGAAATTCCACGATTAAGAACTAAAGAACTACAGAGGCATTCTGTAACCAGAAAAAAAAAAAAAAAAAAAACACCCACAGATCCACTAGTTGACAACAGTTGACCTTTATCCACCCCCCCAATGTAATGTTTATTCATTCATTCATTCACTTTCTTTTCTCTCTCTGTCTCTCTCTCCTTGGAAAGTCAAAGTAGAGAATGGCAGAGCATATAAAGTAATCACAACATCAGCACATAGGTTTATATGGGAAGATGTGGCACAAACCGTATCTCTGGATTAGGCAGTGGTTATTGTTTCTTGAAGCCAACACTCAGAACGACAGGCTTTAATTCTTATCTGTGTGGTTAGTTTTTACCTAAGTAGGAAGAATGTATGTTTTAAAAGCATGATGTTCCGAATATGGTAACAGCTACCAGTACAAACACAGGATGCTGTGTCCAGGGATAGACTCAGGGTCATGGCGACAGGCTTCGGGGCCTCTGGGGAGGGTCTCCTGTGGGTGGCGACACGGCGCTGGGTTCCAAGAGCTCACCTATTTAGACAGAGGACGAGCGCCCCGTTGCCAACTGCAGGAGGACTTTGTCACTCCCTGATTACGCTGACTTGTGCTAAGGCCCTTGTAATCTGAGAAAGACCTTCCTGGGTACCGTCTCATCTTCTCGTAAAGACAGCTGTAAGTCCCGCACGCTGGCTGCAGGGCTAACTTTAGAAATTCCGCAGCACCTTTTGCATTCTAAACTGAAGCAGCTCCAATCAAATTCACATGAAGGGCTCAAAACGGAATCAACTCTCCTTGGAGGAAGGATGGGATGTGAGGAGGGAGGCGATGACAGCGGCAAGGCCAATCAGAGGGCTGTCACTTCCAGGGACCACAGGGGAGGAAATCACACCCATCTTGATGCCATGGTTTAAACACGCCTGTTTCAATTTATTTCACCCGGGAGCTCTTCGTCTTTCTTTCCTTATTCAGTGTACAGTACGACGTCTCTGGCAGCCAAAGGGCAACACTGCAGCAGGCCCCGCAGAGCAGCAAATTCTGATAGGTCCCCTGCACCTTTAAGAACACAGCCAAGTAGAAACTGGATCCCACGTCAGATGCGATGCTCAGAGGGTAGTGGAGTACGTCTGACCTCACCAGCACAGCCAAGTGATTCTGAGCTCTGCCAGAAGCAAGCCTGCTAACTTCTTTTCCAAAGACCCCTCCCCCAAGCGGTTTTAAACTTGCATCTGGGAGTCAGTACTTTTCTCCTTCTAGATGCCTGAGCCCTGGTGTCAGTAGGACAAGAGCTCCAGTGAGAGGGTAGTTCAATAAATAGAAAGGAATTCAGCTTCTTGTTTAACAGCAAAGTGCAATTTAATCTTCGATCTATATAAATGGGAAGCCGAAAGCTATTCCTGGAGGCCCGAAGAATCAGCTGCAGCTCCAGTCACTTAAAGTCGCTGAACTGCGGGCCCGTTTCTGTCTGTCTCACTCTTGTCTGCACCTCCTTCGCCTATGAAGTAGTGTCCATATAGGGCTTCTCCCAAAGCCTCCCTCCTTCACCATCTGCCATAGAAAACTGCCTGGCATCTCAATGGTCCCATCCTTAAATTTCTGCTTGAATAGGAATTTGAGAGTGTGGGAGAACACCACTTTGGATCTGGGAAGTCGCCTTCCCGGCATACCTTGTGACAAAGCGGAAAGCAACGGGGACCTTCTAAACTTCCTATCAATTTTATCACCCCAGAGCCAAAGGAATTCTCTCCTCGGAAAAGATGTCCAAAATGTCAGTTAACACTGGGAGCCAGAAAACAGCGACAACAAACCCCCGAACCTGCTACGTCCAGCTGAGCTTGTGTCACTTGAGGAATTTATCAGATCGGTCGGAACAGCTGGCAAAATACCAGGCACACACACACGGCTTGACGCTCACAAGCTGTCTGGAATTTTATAAGGAGGACCAGAATGGTAGAAAATCACACATCTCTAGAGATGATGATTCACAAAAACTGAAAAGGTGCAAAACTCACTGCAAAGTAGAATGGGGAGAAAGGACTGGGGTTGGGGGGCAGTGGTAATTCACGCCGCCGACTTCCTAAGCAGGATGACGGTCCAGTGAAACGCGGGAGGAAAGGGCACGCTACTGACCAACGGCTGGACTGGCCTTCAGATTCATTTCAATATTCTGAGCTTCGAGCAACATACTTTCGACAACAGGAAAACCAGCCCCGGAAGCTGAGACACGGCAGCCCCGATAAGGACACGGCACGAAGATGCTACTGGTGTCGGCAGCTTGGAACTCAGGCGGCAGCCCCAGCTGCCCCTTCTCCACGGGAAGCGCCCTAGCCGAGGCGTGTGGTTCCCAGAAGGCTGACGGCCTCTGCAGCTCCTGGCCACTTGGCTGCTTCACTCATTTGAGGGGTGAAAGCAGAGGTAAACTATCAACGGTGACTCATTGAGAACACGCAAAGCCATGGGAAGAATCTTTGCCTTCCTCTCTTTCTGGAATCGCACGTTCGTGTACCTGGTGCCCCTCCTGACGCAGTCCTGGGATGTCCAGCAGGGACCTCAAACACGAGCTGGCAGAACCAAACCCTTGACTCTCCACCCTCCCCCAGTCCTCTACTTCCCTCCACCCTTTTGCATTCTAGTCGTCACCCATCCATCTAGTTGCTGCTTAAGTCAAAATCTTAAGCATCCCTTCTCCTCCCCTCAGCCTCCACCCACAGCCCGTCACAAATTCAAATCGACCCCGCCTCCAGCACGTGCTCCAAATGCACGTGTTTTCTCCATTTCCGCTCCTACCGCCTCCGTTGCCGCCATCATCTTGGCCTGGGTGACTGCCATCTCTTCCTGTCATCCTCCCCTCGGTATCTCTGGCAACCAGTGTCTCAACACTACGTGTATCGGGCCTCTGCCCCGCCTCAGTGCACTTCACCCTCAATGTTCCTGCCATGAGAGCCCTCTTTTAGGTAACTGAACGCCTGGAGCTTGTTTCTGCCTTGGGCACTGCCTAACCGTTCCTTCTCCCTGGAGAGCTCTTCCTCTGAAAATGACTGACAGATCCTTGTCGCTTTCTCAGCCCAAGCATCCCGGACCAAGCACTGTAAAGTCATCACCCGTCACCTTCTATCCCATCATCTACTCCCATTACCATTATCTGATATTTTTCTTGTTTATTTAATCATTGTGTCTGTTCCCCTGAAAGTCAGGCCGGTCTCTTCACCACTATGCTCCCCGTTCCTGGAACAAGGCTTGCACACCACGTATACTCCATCAATACTGTTGACCGAATGTTTTCATCTCCTTGATAAATGACGAACCATTTAACAAACTCAACCACCCAAAATACTGGGCTCTCAACCCAGAGGGACAAGAAAGATGTGACAGCCCTCATCTTGAACAGCTGAAGCTGGAAAGGCATGTGCGGCAGGAATCTGGCTGGTCAGACTAGTGCAGTGTAGTCCTGAAAGGGAGGCGTTTTATCTTCGCATGTTCCCACCAGGCTCTGCTCTCTTTTGGAATACCACGTGTCTTGCTGTCAATTATAAAATGAGTAGTAGCAGGGATGAAGATGCGGGTGATGGTGATGAGGATGATGGAGGCTGTCACTCATCGCATCCCTGCTGGGTTCCGGGCACTCTATGCATACGAGTACTCATCCTCAAAACCACGCTGGCCAAGCAAGCACTACGGTCGCGTTGACACGGGAATTAACAGAGGTGCAGGGGCGTTTGGTAACCGGCTGGTCACACAGTTACCAGGGGCAGGGCTTGGCCACACTCCTCCCACTTGGCCACACCTTCAAAGAAACTGACGTACAGTTTATGTCGATTCACCCACTGCAGCAACAGAGAGAAACTGAGTTCACATCTTGGTTTCACAGAAGAGATTCATTTCCCAAAACTGTCTTGTGATGTGACAGGTATAAGAGGGGGAAATACGACAGTAACAGATTATAAGCCCAGATACTTCATAGCACAGCCTTCGAGAAACCAGCTTTCAGGGAAACTGTGGTACTTTCTTTCTTCCCATGTTTGTAAACACAGCTGGGAGGGAGGAAGGTTAAACTGTCAAGCACAGAGCAGATGCTGGTCAAGGAAACACTGGGAAAATGTCTCATCAGTTGACTTAGAACATTCACTCTCTCTGCTCCACAGCAAAAAATACCCAGTTTCCAAACCACTAACCTTGTGAGTTCTTCTTGGAGTTGTGTGTGGTCAGGTGGAAAGAATTTCACCACAAACTTAACAACGACATGCTTTGGCCCTAGAAAGGGGGGAAAAAGCAGTAAAGCATTTATTGATTTGTCTTTCAAATGCCATTAAAGATGTAAGAGGGTATATTAGAAACCAAACAATAAGTCTTACTCCGAGCTGCCCAGAGCACTTCTGCCAACATCCAAGTCACTTAATAGCTAGTTACGGTGGTTACTAATTCGCATTTTCGTATTGTGGGGAGACAGACACCTGTTTGGGTTTCTTTAAAATTCTATTTTTTTGGCCACACCGCACAGCATGTAGGATCTTAGTTCCCCGACCTGGGATGGAACCCACGCCCACTGCGCTGGAAGCACGGAGTCTCAACTACTGGACCCCCAGGGAAGTTCCAGATACCCGGTTTTTAAAAATACTGTGACAGGCGCATTACATTGAGGCATCAAACTTTCCCCCTGGAGACGTAAATTGTCCCAGATTTTAAAAGCACGCATGTGTCTTCAAAAATTTATCTGTCTGCTTCAGTCCAAATACAGGCTTTAGACAGCTTAAGGAAGAGATAACGAAAAGGTAAATCAGTTACGTGATTTATTATTTCTAACTCTCTCCAAAGTACAGCGGCTACTGTGTTCATCACAGTCAGTCAAAGCCTTTACTAAGTGTCTCATACACTATCTTATCGATAAGTTCCAACGAAATTAGGAAGCAGATCTGGGAGGGGGTGGGCAGGGTAAGACTGGGAATGAGACAGGTAACTTTCCAGAATTCAAACAGAACATCAAATAGATTATAGAATAATAATCTGTAACCTGAGTCAGAGTTTATTTTGCTGTATAAGCCACGATACAAAAGCAATCTTACAGGTTCTGCCATTTGGGCTAACAGCAGAAGTTTATGTTCTATGAAATACAAGGTATTATGATGAAATCCAAATTTTAACAGCAGTTAAAAGTATAAAAGTAAAAAATGGCTTTTTTGCTCTACCTTTCACCATCACAAAAGATGTTGTACTTTAATTTTTACAACACACTCAAATTTAGGGGAAAAAAACCCAAATGATGTATCATAAGATGAAGATGTTGGCAATACGTACAAAATTAGGAGGAAAAAAAACAAGGCACAGGAACACTGAAACCAAGAGAAGCCGGGCTTCTTCCCGCTGACCACTCTAAAAATTAACAGAAATCCTCGCGTGGCAATTCTGGATCACAAGATAGCAAGAACAAAATGGGGAAGATGGGAAGGTCTAGCTCGTTCTTCCCAGCAATTTTCACAGATGGGGAATTAAATGAGGCTACTTGGATCCTTAGAAAACCCGAAGCTAGGAAGATGCTAGCACTAGTGCAAAATGACAGCTCTGTCACACGGGCCGAGTCACAGCCCACAGAGATGAAAAGGAGAGCCTCTGCTCCGGTGCTAAACCAAACCACAGCCGCTGAACTGGGTCTGACACTTTTCCACCATCAGCAGCTCCCATCGCAGGTTACTGAGGGAACAAATGTCATCATTTTAGATGCTGTGCTTCCTCCAGCCTTCAGGCCTAGCGGCTTCTCACAGCAATGTGTCCTCCACACTTAGTCCTAGGCCAGCCACCCAATAAACGCTGAACAACGGCTGTTTCGTTTTCTGCATTAACGATTGCTTAATTTAAATGATAGAAGATCAATATCAATTTCAACTGCATAAGGGCCACTCAACACAGTGTGCCTGTTTATTACAGCCACATAAATTGCTGTAAGCAGCCTGGTGGGGTTTCTTTTCTTTAAATAAACTTAGTTTGTTTATTTATTTTTGGCTGTGTTGGGTCTTCGTGGTGGTGCGCGGGCTTCTCACTGCGGTGGCTTCTCGTGTTGCGGAGCACGGCTCTAGTTGCACGGGCTTCGGTAGTTGTGGCACTCAGGCTCAGTAGTTGTGGCTCGCAGGCTCTAGAGCACAGGTTCGGTAGTTGCGGCGCACGGGCCTAGCTGCTCCGCGGCATGTGGGATCTTCCCGGACCAGGGCTCGAACCGGTGTCCCTTACACTGGCAGGCGGATTCTTAACCACTGCACTGGTGGGGTTTCTTAATCAGACATAAAACCGACCCCAAGAGGTATTGTGTGATTGTTCAACTAAAGGAATGCAGTTTTGTTACCATCCTCAGTCTCTTGCCTGGTCTCTGGCTGCAGTGAGGGACAACTTGGGATGAACTGGAGAAGAGAACTTGTCTCTTAACTTGACCTCACAGCGGAGAGAGGGGAGGATGGTCTGGTGCTGACGCACAATGAGAAGGGAGGGAAAAAGCAAGTGTTCCCTTTCCTTACTTCTCTCCTAGACCCTCCTTTATCTTTCCTTCGACAACATGGTCTAAATGCAAGGCAGACTCCCTTCTGTCCTGCTTGCCAATCACACTCACACTCACACACACACACACTTTTGCGCACCTTATTTTTCCAAACACCACTTGCATTCTGATCTCACAGGCTTTGAAAAGGCAGCACAGAAAACCTCATAGCAATTTTATGAATAAATGGTTCCACCTCCCCTCTTCCAAAGTGACAGTAAGAAACATGAGCACGGACTGGACGAGCTCAACTGCTCTGGGCCTCAAGAGCCGGCTTTAGTCTTAATTAAAATGACATTTGTTTTCCAAGTTTTGATTACCGAATTGTTTTATATTAAAATTGCAGAAGATACATTTAATAGTACGTGGATTAGTGGATGCTGAAACGCAATCACGGGGTAAAAAAAGAAAGTATGGCCCCAGTGCTTGACACCACAGGGCAGACGACGCCTAGATGAGGAAGACGTCTGGCTTTATATTTGACATCACTGTTAAACAGGCGGGGGTGGGGGGTGGGGGTGGGGGGTGGGGGGTGGGGGGGTGGGGGGGTGGGGGAGGTGGGGGGGTGGGGGGGGTGGGGGTGGGGGGTTATACTTACTTCTAATCTGCTTGACAATAGGCTTTAAGAGATCCAGCCACACCTACAAAGGAAAAGAGAACAGACTGAGACACCAATTCTCAATGAGAGAGTGCAAGTATTTTGAGACTCCACTAGGAGCTGTTTAAAATCAAAATATTTTTGAGGATTTGAAGCGGTCTGTGCCTTTTTTTCCCCTCCAGAATGCCATAACTTACATTGTCTCCCATGTTTATAGAACGGATCCGAACTTGCTAATATTATCCCTGAGCTTGAAAATTAAAAATCTCTCCTAGATGCAAACAGTGCACGGTTCACTAAGAATTTTTCTATTCTCGCTGGTACTTTGATCACAGTTAGCTATTCAGCAAATATTAACGCATGATTGCACATCTGGCTATAAATGGAGTAAAATACGCGTGCTCCTTAGTGAAACAAAATCCATGTACACAGATGTACGTACAGAACAGCACATCTTTGAGGGGTACGGAAAGGGAGTGAGTATTTATAGAACATACTTTTGCACACGGCTCCATCCATAAGCTATCTACCTCTCGAAGCAAGGCGAGAGGATTCCTGTTCATCAGGAGAGAAATCTGAGACGTGGAGAGGCTCAGTAATTTGTCCCAGGCCCTCAGCTAGGACTGAAATCAGGTTTGTCCCACTCCAAAGTCCAGACTCTTTTCACACACATTCTCCTTAGCATGCAATTCAAGCGGCAAAATGTTAAAAGGAGAGAGAAACCAGTTGTCATTAATAAAGTATAAGTTAACCCTTGAACTTGTGATCATGTGAAAGGGTTCTACGGAAGCTCACATTTGCATATATGATTTTTAAAAAGTTAATGGGCTTAATGTAAAGAGGGTTTTGTAAGTAAGTATGAAAAAGAGAAACACTCCTAAAGAAAATTATGCAAAGAATAACAGGTAATTGGTGAAGGAAAAATGCCAATGGCTAACAAGAGAATGTCCAAGTTCAGGAGTAACTTGCACTACAAATGCAAATTTAATCAAATACCATTTCCACCCATTAAATACGCATCTAGATATGCAGTGCATGTCTGTATTTCATAAACCCAGACGTGGCGAGGGTGCCAGGAAGCGGACGCTGCCCTGCGCTGCTGGTGCACGTATGAACTGGCACAACGTTTCTGGAGACCAATTAGGGAATAATTATCTAAACCCCTTCATCCCGTAACTTGACTTCTGATGAACTATTTGAGAGTGTGGGAAAATGTGTTTGGGAGGTGGGAAGATGGGTGATTTCTTCTTTTCTTCTGCCTTTCTATATCATCCAAATTACCTTCAATGATCACTCAGAATTCTCATGAGGAAAAAAGTAAAAAAATTTAAGTGTCTATTTATTCAGGTTCATCTTCCCCACCACCGTTTCAAATAAATATGATTTTCTAATGAGATTCTCATTTCTATATTCCCCGTCCCCTGCCACTCTGTTATATGAGAAAAACAATAAAGGCATTAGTTGACTTAGGATCATCTCCACTGTCACATTCATAAGACTCAACCTTAAAATGAGAGAATAATCATTCAAAACAACAATCGTCGTTTGTGAGATGAACTATTTTCCTCCCAAGAATCCTAAACGATGGCAAAAATATCTCCATTTGACAGATGAGAAAAGTGGGATTCAGACCACAGCTGCCCAGGGCTGGGACTCAAACCCTGTTCTTCAAACCCATTTATTCATTCAACAACACATCACTGTGTCGCTCTGCTGGGTTCTGGGAATACAAGGATGGGAGACCAATCATGGTGCCTGCTTCATGGAGCATATGGTCTAGTGAGAAAGACAGGAAACAAAACCTTCCCAAGACAAGTAAAGAAGCACCTGAGACAAAGGAAACAAGGGGGAGACCCAGAAGACTCTGAATGTCAGGATAGAGAGGTTTGATCCAGTCACAGGTGCGGGAGAGGCAGGAGGAAGCCTTCCCTGAAGGTGACATTGTGCTGAAATCTCAAGAGAGGTGAGAAGAAGCTAGGAAGACATGCAGTAAAAACACCTGTCCAGGTGACTTAACATTAGGGGAGACCAACATGACAGCAGAACAAGGTTGGTGGGTCAGGAAGGGGCCAGACCCTACAGAGGCCACGTTAAGACACTTCATCGTTATCCTGAGAACACTGGGAAGAATTTTAAATATGGGGCTGATACGATCAGATTTGCACTTTGAAAGGATTACGCTGGCAGTGTGAGAACAGAAAGGGGGGGTCAGAACAGACGCAGGTTACCTGCTGCAGTCGTCCAGGCAAGAGAGGATGGTGTTTTGGACCAGGAGGGCAGAAGCAGAGTTGGGGAAAATTAGGTGGAATCAAGAAAAATGTAACATGGACTTCCCTGGTGGCACAGCGGTTAAGAATCCGCCTGCCAATGCAGGGGACACGGGTTCGAGCCCTGGTCCGGGAAGATCCCACACGCTGCGGAGCAACAAAGCCCGCGTGCCACAACTACTGAGCCTCTGCTCTAGAGCCCGCACGCCTAGAGCCCGTGCTCTGCAACAAGAGAAGCCACCGCAGTGAGAAGCCCGCGCACCGCAATGAAGAGTAGCCCCCGCTCGCCACAACTAGAGAGAGCCCGCGTGCAACAACGAAGGCCAAACGCAGCCAAAAATAAATAAATAAAATAAATAAATTTTTTTAAAAAAAGAAAGAAAGGAAAGAAAAATGTAACAGGTAAAATCCAGTGGGATTTACCGATGGGCTAGATGTGGTGGCCGAGAAGGAGACAATAACCAGAATGACGACACTGAGATTTCTGCGGTAGGCATCTGGATGGATGCCGCTGCCAATCAGAGACAGGGAGTACTGCAAGAGGGCCAGGACGGAGGGGTTCTAGACACTTTCATTCTAGGAGGTGCCCTTGGATTTCATGAGGAAGAAACAGTATGAAAATGGTGGGACACACTCATCCAAAGCTCAGAGAAGCCTGGGCGGGAGATCTCACATTTAGAGGCTGCCAGCACTGTGACTCCATGAGGACAAGACGGCCTCATGGAGCCCAGAGGATGAAATGCATCAGCACTGATGACGCGTCTACCTTAGAACGGCCGACGGGAGCAGACAAGGACAGAAGGAACGTAAGGAGAGAGTCATGTCACGGTAGCCACAGGAAGACAGTGTTTCCAGAAGGAAGAACATCAAGAGCTGTTGAAGGATCAAACAAGATGAGAGCTAGAGTATCTGCTGGTCAGTGGACCTGGAGAGGGGCCTGAAAGTCTAGTGGACGGCGAGGAGACAGGAAGGATGAACAGCTTTTCCAAGAAGCTTGGCTGTGAAGGAAGAGGCCAGAGAATGGGTGTGTGGAGGAGGGGGAAGAATCAAATAAAGGTACTGTTGGGGCTTCCCTGGTGGTGCAGTGGTTGAGAGTCCACCTGCCAGTGCAGGGGACGCGTGTTCGTGCCCCGGTCCGGGAGGATCCCGCGTGCCGCGGAGTGGCTGGGCCCGTGAGCCATGGCCGCTGGGCCTGTGCGTCCGGAGCCTGTGCTCCGCAACGGGAGAGGCCACAACAGTAAGAGGCCCGCGTACCGCAAAAAAAATAAATAAATAATAAAAGTACTATTGATTTGCTTGTCTTCTACAGGAAGGACCTGGGGGTGCTTAAAAAGGGGAGGGGTTGGGACTTCCCTGGCGGTCCAGTGGTTAAGAATTTGTACTTCACTGCAGAGAGCAGGGGTTCAATCCCTGGTCAGGGAACTAGGATCCCGCATGCCACGTGCTGTGGCCAAAAAAAAGGCGGAGGGAGGGCCTGAGAGTATGAGTAAGAAGATAACAATATCCTAAGACACCTGGGATGGTGTGGAAAGATAGCTCTAAAACATAGGGCACTGGGGACAGAAAGAAGAGCTTTTCCAGTGGCGGCAGGGAGGGAGCAGAAAGGCTAATGGCAGATGTACGTCAGTTTACACTTCTGCGCCAGGAAGATAAGACAGTTCCTCTTTGACACCATCCGTTTACCCCTGTAAAACCTGAGGATTGAAGGATGTGGGCGAGTGGAGAAGAGTTGACACAGTTGTGTTTGCGTGCGAGAGAATTAACCGAAGAACTCTAGAGGGATTTCCTGTAGCTACTGAGCGTCCACTCGTGAGCCTGCCAGCCTGTGCTCTGTCGGCCTCCAAGCCTGCCTCAGGGGAACCACCTCTGAGGTCTTCCACCGTTGCCAATTCTGCCACAGAATCTGCCTAAACTTCTGCAAACCACTCAGGACCAAACAGATATGCTCTGGCAACACAGCAGCCAATTTTATGAATTGTTTAAAACATCTCTCTTCTGTTTTTGGCATTTCTGTGGAATTCATCAAATACAAGCACCAATTTGAGCCAACTGAGCATGTGGTTTTAAACCCTGAAGGCCTGGGAACATCACACTGGCCTGAATTCACCTGTCCAGTAGAGTTTTACGGCAAGAACGCCCCAAGACATCGGTTACATCACAGCTAAACTGGCCTGGGTGGGAAAGCGGGGCCCACAAGACCCTCTCCATTCACCAGTCAGATTGATATTTGCAGAGCTGAGAGGAAAGGCCTTGCGTGATAAGGACTTAAACCACTAAAAAAGGATGAGCTGGAGGGAGCAGGAAGAAAAATAGGGTTGCTGCTCGACTAAAGGGCTGAAGTTCGTCTAGGTCATCCTAGACAAATCACTTCTTCATTCAACCTAAGCAGAACAGAAACAAGTTCCGGATGAATTAAAAAGGCAACAAAAGCACCATAATCTTTCTTTTCCTGCCAACGGATCTCTGGAGGGTCACAACTGTAATCGTCCATCTCTAACCTCACCCCCGCAACTCCTTCAACCAAGCCACACATTCCTGTTCTTACTAAAATCATGCTGCCGGTCTCCGGAGCACGGCTACAGATCCACATGACCTGACTGCAGAGGGATGTGGTTAAAACGAATGGGCTTCTAGAAATGCCACACCTAGTCAGGAGGACTCACGGAATCAAGGAACTCCCCCTGCTGGGATCTGAAGGCCTATAAGTAAGAGTCTGCTCAAGCTGTCATAACAAAGTACCACAGACTGGGTGGCTTAAACAACAGAAATCGACTTCCTCCCAGTTCTGGAGGCGGAAGGTGTCCCAGGTTTGGTTTCTCCTGAGGCCTCTCTCATTGGCTTGCAGACGACCGCCTTCTGGCTGTGTCCTCACAAGGTCTCCTCTCTGTGCACACAGGCTCTCATGTCCCCTGGGTATCTCCCAGTTTCCTCTTCTTAAAATGATACTGTTCAGACTGGACTAGGGCCCACTCCCCCAGCCCCATTTTAACTTAATCACCCCTCTCAAGGCCCCGTCTTCAAGGACCGCCACATTCTGAGGTGCTGGGCGTCACAGCTTCAACAGACACATTTTCGGGGGACACAATTCAGCTCATGACACCTATCTTCCACAATTTAGTTTCAACACAGCTTTTCAGCCCCATCTTCCCCTGCTTGCCTCCATTTCAGTCAGCCTCCCTATTTTCCTTTGATACCCTGTTAAATGTTACCTTCCCCTTTTGGAGTGTGTTTTCTGCACTGAAATACTCTTCGAGAAGAAAGGCTTTAACGCCTAGGCATCAAAGGCAAAGCAAGACGGATCGCTGTCCCCGGAGCCTTTATGTTCTTTTCCTAAACATCTTTTTCCCCTATTCTTTGGTGAGTGACAATTCAGTTGGATTTTGTAGGCAGCTAAAATATCTGAGGTATTTTGGAAAGGGTCTTATTAAAAGAGAGTCACTTACATGACATCGGGCAGGGGGGCAGCCAAGAGTCCATTTCCTGAGCACCTACTGTGTGCCAGGCATTGGATAGGTGCTTTATACACTCTCATTTAATATTCACAACAATGTGGTTGTTTTACACACGAAGGAAGCCAAGCTCAGAGAGCTTACTGAAGTTGCCCAAGGTCAAACGGCTGGGATTCCACTTCGAGTCCATCTGACTCCACACCTGTGCTTTTTCTGCAACATAATATGCTGCTCCTCTAAAAAGACTCAACAAAAGTTCATCTTTCTTCTTATTTCGAAGTCAAAACTGCACACAGCAGAACTATTTCATCATCAACTGTAAGATATATAGGAACCAGGTAAAATATGATACAAAAAACTATCCAGTGTCTAGAACTCACTGCAACAAACGAATTTTTCTGCAGGCTGGCTCCTACAAGAAATGACTTCACTTTGAATTTTTGTTTGTAATAGTTCGTTTGAATGTAATTTTTCATATTGATCTTAATTACTTTATTAATTTTACATATGGGTATATTTATAAGATATGTTAAGTGTGGCTTTTTTTTAAAAAAAACCTATTAATTTTTAGAGATTTCTAGTTCTGGTCAAAATAGAGTAACAGGGACTAGATTTATCTTCCTACATGAAACAACAAAAGAAGGAAGAGAGGAAGAAAGAAAGAAAGAAAAGAAAAGGAAAGACACATGACAGATCTGAAGATCCGTGACACCAATGAGAAACAGTGATCCCTGAGAGACAGGAAACTAAAATCATGACCTCTATGACTACACCAGCCTCTGCCCTGAGCAAGTTTTCAGGCTATGGTGCAGAGAGAAAGAACATAGGCAGAACCTGGCAAAATCCATGAGTTGAACAGACGGGGCTGAGAGTGCAGGGGAGCAAGGTAGAGAGAGTTCACAGGAGAGTAGAAGGCATTTAGGAGAGTACAGAGGGTTACCCTTGAGTAGGCAACAGAGTACTGATCAACGTGTGCTTGTGAGGAAAGTAGCCAAGATGGGACAACAAATTAAAAAACAAACAAAACACAGAAGGATTAGAGGTTGCAGGCCTGGTGCTCACATAGGGCCAGGAATACTACCTATTCTCACCAGCCAGATGGGAAGACCTCATGACTCATGCGCACTGGGTAGAGTACTGAAGGGTCATCCCTTAGGAGTAGGGAATAATTCACCCCGGACTGCACACTACACCAGTCCTACCCTAACAAGTCTTAAAAGCCAGATCTGAAAGGACTAAATTGTTTCCAAATAACTTACATGCATCCCCCCCGCAAACTCAATAACATTTACAGGAATACAAAACTACCCAGCACTCAACAAGGTAAAATTCACAGTATCTTACATCCAATTAAAAGAAAAAATCACCAGGCATACAAAGCAGGAAAACATGACCCATAATTAGACCAAAAAAACCCAAAACAAAACAAAAAAGCAATGCCCCCCCCAGAAAAAAAACAATCAAATGGGACTCAGAATTGACACAGATGTTAGAATTAGTAAAAAGGATATGAAGACAGTTATTATAACTGTATTCTCTATGTTCAAAAGGTTGAGATATGGAAGATTTTAAGGAGACCTAAACTAAATTTCTGGAGATGAAAACTACAGAGTGTGATACAAACATACACACGCGCGTGCGCACGCGCACACACACACACACACACTGGATGCGATTAACAGCAAATGAAACACTGCAGGAGAAATACTACTGAACTTGAAGAACTAGCAATAGAAACCATCCAAAATCAAACACAGAAAGAAAAATTACCAAAAAATTAACAGAGCATTAGAGAACTATAGAGTAACTTTAGGCAGCCTAATATGCATGTAATTGGAGTCCTGAAGGAGAGGAGGTGGCAGGGGCAGGGGAAAGAAACGGAAAAATATTAGAAGAAATAATGGCTATAAGTTTTCAAAATTTAACAAAAACTATAAGTCCACAGATCCAAGAATCTCAGCAAACTCCAAGCATAAGAAACATGAAGAAAACTGCATGGAAGCGCATCCCAATCAAATGATCAAAAACAATGATAGAGAAAAAAATCTTAAAACTCAGCCAGAGCAGAGAGAGACACTATATATAAAGTAACAAAGATAAAGATGACAGTAGATTTCTTGCCAGAAACAATGTGAGAATGCAATGGTGCAAAATTTTTAACATACTCAAAACATCTTAGAATTTTACACCAGGCAAAAAACATCTTTCAAAAAGGAAGGCAAAATAAAAACATTTCCAAACATGAAAGCTCAGAGAATTCACCACCAGCAGAACCACATAATAAGCTACGTTAAAGGAAGGCCTCTCCGAGCAGGAAGAAAGTGATATCAGATGGAAATCTGTGTCTACACAAAGGAATGAGGAACACCAAAATGGCAACTGTATGGTTAATATATGTTTTAAGAATTTTTTATTATTTAAGTCTCTGTAGGAGATAACTGACTGGTAATCAAATGTACTTCAATTAAAAAAAGATAACTGACTGGCAAACAAAAATAACAACAATGTAATGTGGGGTTCATAACTTATGTTAAAAAAACAATAACAACAATAGCAAAACGGTCAAAAAGTGGAAAAATGGAAATAAGGTTTATACTGTATGTGAAGAGGAATAATATCACTTGAAGGCAGGCTGTGTTAAGTTGAAGATGGACATTATAAACCTCAAAGCAACCACTCAAGTTACAAATCAAAGAGCTACAGCTAATAAACCAACAAGGAAAGTAACATGAAATCATCAAAATATTCAATTAATCAAAAGGCAGACAGGAAAAAGGAACAAAGACGGATAAGACAAATAGAAAACAAACAGCAAGATGACCAATTTAACTTTTTTGTTTGTTTTCCTATAAAAAGATCTTTTATTTTACTTTTTAATTTTTAAATTAATTTTTATTGGAGTATAGTTGATTAACAATGTTGTGTTAGTTTCTGCTGTACAGCAAAGTGAATCGGTAATACATATACATATATACACTCTTTTTTTAGATTATTTTCCCATATAGGTCATTACAAAGTATTGACTCGAGTTCCCTGTGCTATATAGTAGGTTCTTATTAGTTATCTATTTTATATATAGTAGTAAGATGACCAGTTTTAGTGATACCAATAATCATATTAAATGTAAACGATCTAAACATACCCAATTAAAAAGGATTGCCAGATTTGATCAAAAGGCAAGACCCAACTCTATGCTGACTACAAGAATCAGACTGCAAATATAAAGACATAAACTGGTTAAAAGGAAAGGGATGGAAAAAGGCATAGCATGCTAACATGAATAATTTTTTCAACAACTGAAATGATTAAATTAGTATCCAAGTAGACATGAGAAGAATATCACGTGTATTTATTTCACAAATACACTTTATACACCCGTGTTTAATCTTCCCTATTTTCATAACTTCTTATGACAAAGGAGTCAATTAATTAAGAGGATATAAAAATCTGAAGTATTTATATACTTAATGACAGAACTTCAAAGTACATGAAGCAAAAACGGATCAAACTGCAAGGAGAAACAGACAAATCCACAATTATGGTTGGAGATTTTAATACCTCTCACTCAATAACTAACAGAACATATAGACAGAATTCACTAAGGATGCAGATGATTTGAACAGCACTATCAACCAACATGATCTAACTGCCACAGATGGAATGCTCTGTCCCACCCACAGAATGAGCATTCAAGTACACATAAAACATATACCAAAATAAACCATATTCTGGGCCATTAAAGAGATATCAGTAAATTATTTAAAAGTCCTCATGTCATACAAACTATATTCTCCAGCAACCACAGAATTAAATTAAAACTCAAACACAGAAAGAACTGGAAAAATCCTTATATTTGGAAACAAAATAAACATGAGTCAAAGGAGAAACCAAGGGGAAATTAGAAAGTATTTTAAACTGAAAGTGAAAACACAATAAACTAAAATTTGTGGGATGCTACTAAAAACCTTTTAATTTAAAAATAATCTATCGGTATAGAATTCATCTATATGCAAGCTAGAAAATTAGAAAATTCACAAAAGCAAAATTTAAAAAATTGTCCACCACCAAGAGATCATGGTTAACACTTTAATGAAGTTGTTCTCAGAACTGAGCTTGTATCACATTCACCCTAAGAGCTTGTTAAAACATATACTATGGGGGGGCTCTGCTCCTGGACTTCCTCATCTGGGTGAGGACCTGAGACTCTGCACTGCTCAGGTGATGCTGACGCTGCTTGCTGGCCTGGGGAGTGTGCTTTAAGACCCAGTACCTTCATGTATATCCCTTCCACATTTTTTTTTGAAGAGCGATGTGTGTGGATATAAACATACATACACTTTTTAAAAACCCAAATGAGGTCATATTGTTTATAACCTACTTTTTGCTTTTTAGTCAATGATTTCTATCTTTCCATTCTGTAAACTTTTCTTCTCACCAAATAATCACACTCTATTCAAATTCCTTCATGTGAATAAAGAATGTCCTTACTGTGATCTGTCAAAACTAACCTCCAATCCAGGACCATGCTTCATATCTGATTATGTCCATTAAGTCTCTCTTAATCTAGCTTCATCCCCTACACCACCACCACCACCCCCCGTTAACAAAAACAAAACAACAAAAAATTGACTGCTGAAGGAATGCACGAATAAAATTTGAACTGAAAAATTGAGGGTACGTTTTTATTCATTTACAAGGAAAGCTCTAAATAAAAAGGAATTAAAGATAGATCTGTAAACCGAAGTATGAAATGAAATGTATAAAGAGGGCCATCTTTATGCATTAGCGCATTAAACGCATTAGGCAGTGTCTGATATCCCAGATGTATGCAAAGGAAAGTTTTGGAATAAAACTAGAACTTAATATTATAATGCAATGCCTGGGGCTTCAGGGGGCCTTTGCCTCCAGGGAAATTTTAACCTTTGGGAACCTTTATTTTTTAAGAAGGGCTCAGCAGCAGACTTCAGGCATGGTACTTATAACAATCAATTACTCGGTTTTAACTAATTTAAAATCATTTGTTTAATTTGCATTAGCTTTGAAAATTTCAGTTCAAAGGATTTCACGTGGGTATTCTGGTGACTTAATTGGATTTCCCCCCCTTTAATCTATAGTTTGCTTCTTCTGTTTTTTTTTTGTTTGTTGTTTATATCATCTTTTTAAATTTTTTTAAATTTATTTATTTTTGGCTGCATTGGGTCTTTGTTGCTGCACGTGGACTTTCTCTAGTTGCGGGGAGTGGAGGCTACTCTTCGTTGCGGCGCGCGGGCTTCTCATTGCTGTGGCTTCTCTTGTTGTGGAGCACGGGCTCTATGGCACGCAGCCTTCAGCAGTTGTGGCACACGGGCTCAGCAGTTGTGGCTTGCAGGCTCTAGAGCGCAGGCTCAGTAGTTATGGCGCACGGGCTTAGTTGCTCCGCGGCATGTGGGATCCTCCCGGACCAGGGCTCAAACCTGTGTCCCCTGCATTGGCAGGCAGATTCTTAACCACTGCACCACCAGGGAAGTCCCGCTCCTTCTGTTTTAATTTTCTTTTTTTCTCCCGTCTAAAACTGTCTAATTTAAAAGAACACACAGATGCTTAAAACTACTGAAAACAAACGTACAGCTTTATTAATTGGCAAATTATTAAATGGCAAATACCCTTGTATCCATTAACCAAGTCAAGAAACAGAACTCTGTCAGCCATCTTATCCTAAAACCAGCCCCCTCCCTCTAAAAGTAACCACTACCTAGGTTTTTACAGTAACCACGAACATTTCTTGATGTTTTATTTCACGAAGTGGTGCATCTTTTAGTCTTCCTTATTTTCAAAAGTGTTACGTCCTTCAAGTATCTTTTCACCTATAGTTTCTTCCTCCCTCCCTCTCTCTTCCTTATAGTTTATCTGAGTAATTTCTGAGTCTCGATTTTGCAGACTGCACACTCATGGTGCCACTCAACACGCTCTTCTATCCTCCTTACTGAGTACAATTTGCCAGCTGGATCCAACTGGTCCCTTTGGCAAGGCCATACATGGTATGTTGGGAGGAACACACTTAAGTTTTTGGTTTTCTGGTATTTGTTTTTTTTTGTTTTTGTGTGTGTGTGTGTGGTACGCGGGCTTCTCACTGTTGTGGCCTCTCCCGTTGTGGAGCACAGGCTCCGGACCCGCAGGCTCAGCGGCCATGGCTCACGAGCCTAGCTGCTCCGCGGCATGTGGGATCTTCCCGGACCGGGGCACGAACCCGTGTCCCCTGCATCGGCAGGTGGACTCTCAACCACTGCGCCACCAGGGAAGCCCCTGGTATTTGTTTTTTAATATCATGACTGTGATACCTTTCTGTTACTCATTTTTATGTGCAAACTGTTTCCTAACCTTCTGAGAAGAAAGTATGGTTCATGGTAGCTTTCCTACCTTCCCAGAGCTTCCTCTTCTATTAATTTTGGGCAGTGTTAAAAAACACGGTGGATTGCTTTCCGAGATTTCCTGCCTCTGTTTCCCTCCCCTTCTCTATTATTCCTCTCTATTGTCCTCCCCTGGCTCAATTTCACTCCCATTCTCCATAGTTTCTCCTAAGTGGTGTCCTGTCCCAGAAGGTCAGTTACTGCTCACTGGAGCTGGAATGTTCCAGCACCGTCAGGCCTCTCAGCTTCCACTGTTCTTCTCAAACTGTCCCCCTGGGATTTCTAGTGGCTCCTTGGGGGTTCTCTTCTCCATTCCATCAGATGCCCTGCTGCTCCCCTCTGTTTCCTCCCGTACAGACTCTGAGAGCAGACCTTGTGTCTGGCTGACGTTTTATCTCCGACTGCTTGTACTTTGGGATCTAGGGCTTACACTCTGACACCTAGTTTTGCCATAAATGTTGTCCACGGGTTTTTGATGTTGTTAAGTAGCTGTTTTTATGTGGGTCCTGGGTTTGGGAAGATCCAAAAACTATGATTCCACTTCTACCTTCTCAAGACTATCCATTTTAGAAACCTATTTCCAGATATTTTTTTAAACCAAATTGTTTTAAGATGTAGCCTTCATTAGTCACATATGGTGGAGCCAACAGGTTAGGAGACAGCTGCCATTGAAAAGATGGTTTGTTACAACCACTGAAAAGATGGTTTGTCACGTATGGTTCCCGGGAGGAGGGGGCCATGCGGGGAAGCACCAGGGTCCGCCAGGAGGCAGAAGGGGTGAGGACAACGCATGGGAAGGAGGCTTTACCGTGGTTTCCATGGGAAAAGACAAGGTAAGTCAGGGTAAGCAGCTTAGGATTGGCTAGCTTGAGTCATCTTAGTGGCCTCTGGGGTGTAGGGCCATCTCTAGGTGTCTGACACCGGCCCTGGGATGATTAAGGCAGAGGAATTCTGTCTCCTGCAGTGTAAGAGCGAGATAGAAGAGGTGGTTCAGAGTATGGCCTCTGGACTGGTTCATTTCCATATGGGAGGTATGCCGGCAGGGGAAGCATTTGCTATGTCTAAGAACTGGCTAGTCCTGGGAAGGGCAGTCTCTCCTCAGTCAACAAGGCCTCAAATGCTGAAACATCAAGAACACAGAAAATAAGAAAACGCTGAAGGAAAAGATCGGTGGTTCTCAGGGGCTCAGAGGGGAGAGAGGTGGAGTGGGGATTTTCAGGGCAGTGAAACTACTCTTGTTGGTATTGTAATGGTGGATATATGTCATTATACATTTGTCAAAACTTATAGAATGTACAACGCAAAGAAGGAACCCTAATTTGAACTTGGAACTGTAATGATAATGTAGTAATACTCGCTCATCGATTGTAACACAGCATCACAGTAATGTATGACGTTAAGGATAGGGGCACTGTGCATGGGGAGACAGCATAGGGGACCTCTCTTCTCTCTTTACTTTCTGCTCATTTTTTCTGTAAACCTAAAGCTGCTCTAAAAACCGAAGTCTATTAATTAAAAAACAAACTGACAACAAACGAAACCCCATATAGCTTCCTTCCAGCTTAAGAAATAGAATATTACCCGTAGCCATATTTTTCCAGCGAGCTGCCTTTCCCCGGACTCTCTGGGACCTGCCCTGTCACCGCAGCCACTGTCAGGCCGAACCATGGCGCTGCTCTGTGTGGTGACCGGGCGGCTCCACCACCCCACCTCTGCTGGCTTCCCAAACTTTCCTCTGTCCTTGGGTCTGCAGTGCTCTTCACCCTTCACACCTGGCATGTTCCACAAAGAGCCCCTCCTGGTCTCAGATGTCCACAGGCCCCCAGGAAGAAGCAAAGTCAGAAGCCTGCAACTAAGCATAGACGAAGGAGGCCTGTCTGACCCCAGAGGGGCTGGGAAACCACCAGTTAGTGATGTCTGTCATCCCAGGTAGGTGTACGTTCTATGACCTCAAGGCTCCTAGAAAGCATGCTTGCTGCTGTGGACTGAACTGTGTCCCTCAAATTCCTGTGTTGAAGCCTTGACCCCCAATGTGACTGTATCTAGAGACAGGGTCTTTAGAAGGTAATTAAGGTTAATGATGTCATATGGGTGGGGCCCTGAGCTAACAGGACCGCAGCCTTATAAGAAGAGAAAGAGATGTCTCTCTCTGCTCTGAGACACAGTGAGAAGGTGGCCGTCTACAAGCCAGAAAAAGAATCCTCACCAGAATCTGATCACGCTGATACCCTGATCTTGGACTCCAATACTGAAAGAAATGAAACATCTGTTGTTCAAGCCACCTACTCTATGGTATTTTGTTATGGCAGCCTAAGCTAAGACACCTGTCAAGGGTAAAACTTTTTTCCTGGCATAAAGAAGATTATAAAATGAATGAAAAGATGCCAGTTTTCTTCCTGAGCTTTACCAGTATTTTTTTTAATTTATTTAATTAATTAATTAATTTATTTTTGGCTGTGTTGGGTCTTAGTTGCTGCCCGTGAGCTTTCTCTAGCTGCGGTGAGCAGGAGCTACTCTTCGTTGCTGCGTGTGCACTTCTCATTGCTGTGGCTTCTCTTGTTGCAGAGCACGGGCTCTAGGCACGTGGGCTCAGTAGTTGTGGCTCACGGGCTCTAGGGCGCAGGCTCAGTAGTTGTGGCGCACTAGCTTAGTTGCTCCGTGGCATGTGGGATCTTCCCGGACCACAGCTCGAACCCGTGTCCCCTGCATTGGCAGGCAGATGCTTAACCACTGCACCACCAGGGAAGTCCCTTTACCAGTATTTATTTATACAAAACCAGAATTGTTTATCAGATCACTGAGCATTGTAGCTTTCATGAAATATTGGCAGGCCAGCCTCACTGGTTTCCGAGGCAGAATGCAAGAATAAAATACAGCAGATAGCTGACTGACTGCTATGCCGGGAAGCCTGCTGGGGTCAACACTGCAAAGTATCTGAATTAATCCTCATGATAACCTTGTAAAATAGTCATTTATTAATCCCAATTTTTTCAGATAAAGTACAAAATCAAAGAAGTTCAGAATCTACCCAGTTGCCAAATGACAAAGCAAATGTTTAAACAGAGGTTTACAGGCCGTAACACAGAGCTGTCCCCACTCTCCCCAACAGGTCCACGAGATAAATCTTACGTATACAACCACCTCTGCTGGCCAGGTGTGCGCAGCTCTTTGAGATGGGGAGATGTGAGGAAAGGCAGCCCAGTGAAGCAGAGAGAACTTGCATCGCCTGCGACGGGTCTGTGTGTGACTCATGGTAATAAACCTGGTTATGCAGTTCATACTGAATTTGCTCACTGTAAAACATGGATAATAAAGTACCTACCTCGGAGAAACGTTATAAAGCAGAGACTGGTAAACAAAGGCCTATGGGCCAAATGCAGCCTATGACCTGTTTTGCTACAGCGCAAAGACAGGATTTTAAGTGGTTGGGGGAAAAAAAAAATCAAAAGTAGCCATATATTTCATGACGTGTGAAAACTCTACGAAATTCAAACGTCCACGCCCATAACTAAAGTTTTACCGGAACCCAAGCACAATCATTCATTTACATTATCTACGGCTGCCTTGCCCTGAAGTGGCAGAGCTGGGCAGTTGCAACAGAGACGGTATGGGTTGCAAAGCCTAACATGTTTACTCACTGGCTCTTTCTGCCGACCCCTGCTGTGAAGAACGAACGATGTGAAGTTAAGTTTATAGCAGAGTCCACGGAACACAGTAGAAGCCCAAGAACAGTGAGCTCTCTGCATCCACCCCAATGGCAACCCAACATCTCTCTGGCCTTTCACCAGCCTTCAGACTCTAGGTACCCATTAGCTGGCATGTTAAGGGTCTTGATTCCTAAGATCAATAATAGCGTCTCTGCCATGGGAAGGCAAATCAATGAAAAAAAAAAAGCCGATTAAAAGACTTCTCTACTTCTGTGGGGCAATCCCACGGGGCAGCTGCCTGGACTCAAGGACAACACGTGCCCGACTTGCACGTAAGCACAGCAATCAACTCTATTAATTGACAAGCCATGGGACAAGTCTAATTGAGGGTAGAGCACAATTGATTACTTACTAATTATCACTAGTTTATTTCCAATCTTGAGAAACACATCTTAGACCAGGGAAAGCACTCATTCTCCCCTTAAGCTTTTTCAAACCCTTACTATAAAGAATGCTCTGACATGGGCTACTTACGTGATAGAAGTGATGAGAAAGGGGTGAAAGGCTGAGCTGCAGTGCGAGTTGCCTGAACTTACCATCCAGGGACAAAGGTCCACAACCTTGCACGCTGGGGATCTTGGGGGAACAACTAGCTTCCTGTGTATTACGTAGAGATAAATGGGCAAAACCAGTTGTGACAGCCCATGTCTGGGCATTTTGAGAGTAACCATGCTTCCTGCTGGTTTGTCAGATATGTGAGCAGCCTCCCAAAAGAAGCCTGGCAGAGGTGATAATCACAACAGTAGTATTAAAAATAATAACGACAACACGTCATTGCAGCATTATTCACAACAAGCAAGGGGGAAGCAACCTCAATGTCCATCAACAGATGAGTGGGTAAGCAAAATGTGGTCTATCCACACAATGCAGTATTATTCAGCCTTTCTTGGACCTCCCTGGTGGCACAGTGGTTAAGAATCCACCTGCCAATGCAGGGGACACGGGTTCGAGCTCTGGTCCTGGAAGATCCCACATGCCACGGAGCAACCTAAGCCCGTGAGCCACAACTACTGAGCCTGCGCTCTAGAGCCCGCGAGCCACAACTACTGAAGCCCTCACACCTAGAGCCTGTGCTCTGCAACAAGAGAAGCCACCACAATGAGAAGCCCGCACACCACAACGAAGAGTAGCCCCCGCTCGCCACAACTAGAGGAAGCCGGAGCCTGGCAACCAAGAGCCAATGCAGCCAAAAATAAATATTAAGAGAAAAAAAATACATTCTGACACATGCTCCAACACGGATGGACCTTGAGGACATTACACTAAGTGAAATAAGCCAGACCGAAAACAACAAATAATGTATGATGCCACTTATACGAGGTATCCAAAGTGGTCGAACTCATAGAAACAGAAAGTAGAATGGTAGCTACCAGGGGCTGGGGAAGAGGAAAGGAAGCTGTTGTTTAATGGGTATGGAGTTTCAGTTTTACATGATGAAAATGTTCTAGAGACCTACTGCACAACAATGAATACAGTTAACACCACTGTACTGCTATAGACTTACTTGAAAATGGTTAAGATGATAAATTTCATGTTATCTGTGTTTGACCACAAAAAATTGTAATGATGAAAATGATCATGATAGTTTCCATAACTAATACTTTCTGAACACTACATACATAGTTCCCAGACCCTGGGCTACATGCTGACAGATACTGTGTTTGATCTTTTCAAAAACCCCACGAGATGGGCACCATTGTCCCCATTTTACCTTCAGGCAAAGTGAGACACTGGAAGGCCAGCAACCTGCCCCAGTCACCCCGCTGCTAAGAGGCAAAGCAGGGGTTTGGGGGCTGGCAGTCCGACCCACCACTATGATACAACAGCCAGCTAGGAAGTCAGCACTGACAGAATCTGGGAAGCAGACAAAAACCCTATGATGTCAATCTTAAATCTTCAAGCAAGTTTATCTGAGAGCAGAGGTGAAATGCAGCTAGTGTTCACTAGTCTCACACGTGAGTGGCTTTCCCTCAGTTCATCCAATCAAGACTCGTCCTAGGTTCTTCCAAAACAGATTCCATCAGCCAGCCTCTGGGTGCTTTTTGGTCATGATTTCTGTTCCTGTGTGCTTTTAGTTCACTGCATTTTGGGGGTAAACTTTTATTGAAGATATGTGTGTGTGTGTGTGTGTGTACACACATTACAAGTGTACGTGTTACAAGTGTATGGCTCACTGAAATTTTACAAACTGATTGCACCCATAGAGCAAGCACTGAGATCAAGAAAAAGAACATGGCCAGGACCCCAGAAGCCCTCCTTGTACCCATTTGCACCATCCCATCTAATACCACAGATCAATTTTGTTAAAACAACCTATTTTGAAAATTACATGAAATTAGCTTTCAGGTTGCGATGTGAAATTGACATAGAGCAAAATACAGAGACACGGTCAGAGCAGGATGGTGACCAAGAGCATTTAGAAAGATCTGAACTTGAATCCTGGATCTATCACTGCTCAGCTGTCTGCCTTGTTGAAAAGGACTTACTCTTTAAGCCTTAGCTTCCTTATCAGAAAAAGGAGGTATAATGGACTAGAATAAAGGAACCGGAATAAACAAAACAGTGTACATAAACCTATTATGATGCCTTGAACAGAGCTATTACTTCCTAGAGCACGTGTTGGCAAACTACAGCTTCCTATTTTATAAATAAAGTTTTACTGGAACAAATCCATGCCGATTCATTTACACTACAAGGGTAGAACTGAAAGCTGGAGTAGAGACTCTCTGGCATGAAACGTCTATTCTAATATTCACTATCTGGCCCTTGACTAAAGTTTGCTGATCCCTGCTTTAGAATATGGGCCATGTTTGCTGTTGTGTCCACAGGAACTAGAGCAGCCTGGTGCATGGTGAGCACTCAGGTAGTGGCCTTTATTTGCAACAATTATCTCTTTCTTTTAGTTATCATTAATGGGTTTAGGGAATTTTTCAGTTGAACACATTCCTAAACAATATGATAAGGAAACGGTGAAATCACAAAAATGAAGCCTGATAAAACTTGAAACAAGTCAGCCCTGGAGGTACCCTGAAAGATTAATAGGTCTGTAAACGCTCGCAAAGAGAAGCACCCAAGGTCAACACAAAAGGCACTGAACTTGAGGTCAGAAGAATGGGGTTAGAATCCTAGCTCTGCCATTAGCTAACCGGTTGACCCAGATGCGGAACGATTCTCAGTCTTGGTACCCTCACCACTGCTAATTTACGGTTGAGAAAAGAAACTCCAGCAGGATCGGAACGGGACAAGACTGGAGTCAGGAAAGCCGTTGGGACCCTGACTTATACAGGCAACGTTGCTAGAAATAATGAGAGAACAAATCTTCAAGTGTCTTGAGAATCATTATTTTAACATAAAACAAGTTTATGAAACAATGGTCCACCGACCTGGCTACACTGTATGATAATTATTTGTTTCCTTGTCAACCTTCCTAAGCAGGCTCGTCTAATGACTGGAAACAGTAACTGTTACTTGCTAGCTGTCCCTTCATATCAGGTGTCTTCTGCCGTATGAAGTGTGATGCAGGACGCGGCACTGGCACAAAATAATCGCTCGATGCATAAATGAATGTGGAATTAGATGTGGCCCTTCTGCGGTCGTCTGCCACATCAGAAAGAGGACAGGGAGTCAGGGCAGCTTCGAGCTAACATAAGCACTAGAAAACGGCAAAGAGGGCTTAGAGGTTAGATGTATGTCTCGAAAACACGATTTGTGCACGTCTTCAGGTGCAGGCTCAGTTCCCGCCAGCCATTCCCAGACTCTGCATCAGTCCCAGCCAGCACCATCTCCAGCCCGATACCATGAACCCCAAACAGCTCTCCTGACTCTCGTCCAATTCCAATCTGGCTACAGTTGTCTTTCTAAGCCATAAATCAGACCATATCACACTCCCTTTATTTTTTATTCATTTCATTATTTATTTATTTATGGCTGTGCCTCGCACGCGGCTTGTGGGAGCTTAGCTCCCCAACCAGGGCTTGAACCCAGGTCCATGGCAGTGAAAGCCCATGTCCTAACCACTGGGCCACCAGGGAATTCCCCCCCACGCTCCCTTTAAAATGCATTACCAGCTTCCTAAACACATTAGCTCGGTGCAGAACTGTGCTGTCCCACACAAGGGCCGCTAGCTACACGTGACCACTGAGCACCTGAGATACAGGTGGTCTGGCTGTGAGTGTCACATACATATCAGATTCAAAGACTTAGCAGGAAAAAAGTGTAAAATCTGTTATTCGTAGGTTTTCAGACTGATTACATGTTGAAATGATAATGATTTTAAATGTGTTAAATCAAATTAAACAGGCTATTAAATTAGTTTCACTTTTTAAAAACTTTTTGAACATAACTGCTAGAAAACTTGAAATTAAGTGAGTGGTTCATCTTCCGTTTCTACTAGATAGCAATGGGGCAGAAAGCCCTTCCGTATAGACCTGGCTCCGGTTCTCTCTCTCACCTCCATCAGCAGAGCCCTGCTCCCTCACCTCTAAACTTCAGCCTTCTCTGCAGGTTTCTGAATAGCCCACTTGCTGTCTGGTCTTTGGGCATCTGGTGCCCCCTCTTCCTAGAACATTTTATCAGCTCAACTCCTCCTGGCCTCATAGGACTCTGTCTCGCAGTATCCGTGAAGGATTTCCTGAACACAAATGCTGTTTGTTGCTCCCACTGCCCAACGCCCCCGGGCTCCAGTGGACCACCTGCCACATGTCCTGAACTGGCCACTGACTCAGTCCGATGCCCCACCTGGATTATACATTCTCTCCATCTCACTCCTGTTGGATCCCCAGTGCAGGGCCAGCAAAAGTTCCAGGCGCTCAGTGTGCACGGAATAGAAATGCAGTCCATGAACTTACACCCTAACAGGGTGTCTCATAAGAGGTAGACTAGGATACAGCCTTAAGAAAGTACCATCGGCCAAAAGAGAAAAAAGAACGGTGCTCTATGTTCTAAATGTGGGGCTCAAATCAGTGAGACCTTTTCAAAGAACGACATGACACATCTAGCAAACTTTAAGATGCTCAAACCCACGGATGATGCAACTTCCGTGCCTGTGGATCCGAACTACCGAGAGAAACCCCTGACCATGAACGCAAACATGAACGTATCAGTATGTTCACTGGAGCACCATTTGTAAAAGCACATGATTCAGTACAACCTAAGCATCCCACCCTTTACAGCCAGGCTTGTAAGTTACGGCACATCCATTCAGCAGAACAGCATAGAAACTGTGAAAAGGAAGGAAGCGGATTCTATGTGCTGAAGAGGAAAGATGTCCAGGATATATGAACAGTGTGTGGGTGGAGTACAGGGCACTGTGTATTATTTCCTCACATTATCGTATTTCAAAAATATGTGTCTGTTGGGCTTCCCTGGTGGCGCAGTGGTTGAGAGTCCGCCTACCGATGCGGGCGACACAGGTTCGTGCCCCGGCATGCCGCGGAGCGGCTGGGCCCGTGAGCCATGGCCGCTGAGCCTGCGCATCCGGAGCCTGTGCTCCGCAACGAGAGAGGCCACGGCAGTGAGAGGCCCGTGTACCGCAAAAAAAAAAAAAAAAAAAAAATATGTGTCTGTTGAAACACAACATCGTTAACTATACCCTAATATAAAATAAAAATAAAATAAATGCAACTAACACAACATTGTTAATCAACTATACCCCAGTATAAACAAAAATTACGTGTTTGTGTACACATATACACAGACTCTGATCAGAAGGATACACAAGACACTGGTGATGGAGGTTCTTAGAGGGGAGGTGGAGGGAGATGGGGAGGGGGGACAGCCTGCACTGTGTATTCTCTTTGAACTTGCTAATCATATGCACACAAAAACAGATTAACAAGGGCTTTCTGGGTACCTTTTCTGTTGTACATTTCCGTATGGCCAAGGAAGGTCCCAATTATTTCCCTCCCCCAAGTCGAACAGACAGTAAAACAGCAACATCCCATGGACGTCACCTACCGTGATCTTCTTGTGGTCGGGAAACTCGAGGCCAAAATAATCTCCTTCCACGAGGTTCAGGTGGCTGCACACCGCATCCAGCAGCACTTTCCCCGGGGCTCTTTGCTGGGAACAGAAACAGCGGGAGTTACGCCCTCTGAGACAGGCAGCTGGGGACGCACACCGCGGCTCCCACTACAGGAAGCCTCTTCATGCCCGAGTCTGTAACCGCTCGCCACCAAGCACCGCCACTACACCCTGGTCACCGGCCCCGTGCCCACCACCGATTCCCTTCTCATGCTGCCCTCACACTTAGGTGCTGACCTCTGCCATCTTCTCCCTACCCCAAGGCCAGGCACTACCCCCCTTAAAAATAACAGGCAAATGCCATATGACATCACTTATATGTGGAATCTAAAATATGCGACAAATGAACTTATCTGTGAAACAGACTCACAGACAGAGAGAGCAAACCTGTGGCTGCTGGGGGGAGGGGGGTGGAGGAGTGATGGATTGGGAGTTTGGGATCAGCAGATGCAGACTCATATACACAATGGATGAACGACAAGGTCCTACTGCATCGCACAGGGAACCATATTCAGTACCCTGTGATCAATCACAGTGGAAAAGAATATGAAAAAGAATGTATATATATGTACAACTGAATCTCTTTGCTGTACAGCAGAACTCAACACACCACTGTAAATACTTAATAAATTACAGAAATAACACTTTATTTTTTTATAGCGGTTTTCGGTTTACAGAAAATTGAGCAGGAAGTACGTGGGGAGAGTTCTCACGCACCTCTCCCACCACACCCAGGGCCCCACTTACTGACATCTTGGGTTAGTATGGTACATTTGTTACAATTGTTGAGCCAATACTGATACATCATCACCATCCAAAGTCCATACTTTACGCTGGGATTCACTCTTTGTGCTGTATCGTTCTCCGGATTTCAACAAATGCATACTATCACAGAGCCCCCATAACCGGATCACACAAGAGAGTTTCACCAGCCTAAACATCCCCTGTGCTCCCTTCGTCCGGGCTCACCACCCCCCAAACTCCTGGCAACCACTGATCGTTTTATTGTCTCTCCAGTTTTGCCTCTTCTAGAATGTCATGTAGTTGGAATCGTATAGAATGTTGCCTTTTCAGATTGGCTTCTTTCACTTAGCAGTAGGCATTGAAGTTTCCTCCATTCTTTTTATGGATGAATAATATACCACTGTGTGGATGGACCACAGTTTGTTTACCCATTCACTTGCTGAAGGACATCTCGGTTGCCCAAGTTTGGGCAATTGTGAATAAAGCTGCTATTAACATTTGTGTGCATTTCTGTAACTTTTCAGCTCATGATCCCATGCCCTTTTTGTGGCAGCTGAAAGCCTGTCCCTGTTCCTCTTGCTTTCCCCTCCACCCCCGGCCAAATGTGGCAGAATGTACGGCTTTCTTCTCTAGACTTTGCATAAACTCTCATCTAGACTTCATAGGAACTGAGGGTAAAGGCCATAGGTTACTTATTTTTTTAGGCCATAGGTTATTAATCGCCTTACCCACGATGCCTAAATGCCAACCAGTCTTGTTGAAATGAATGAACAAATGAATACAATTACTCATTCCACTGTATTCTCTGTAGTTAAACATCTATGAGTCTGTCTCCCCAATGAAACTCTGGGCTACCTGTTCACCTTTCTATTCCTATTGGCTAGCGCAGCCCCTGGCAGTCCCTCAATGTCTGCTGAAATATGTATTTTCTATACCCTGAATCTATAAAACCAGTAACTGGAGACAACACTGCCTTGAAACATTTTTCTTGCAGCGTTTGATCTGTGTGGTGAAATTGGATCCATTTTGCAAGTGGGTGTTAGGAATCTACCAGATAGTGAAGAGAAACCAAGGCATAGGATTCTAAGCTCTTTAGGGTAGAAAGGGAAGATGATATATATGAACCCACTTTCTACCCTAAAGAGCTTAGAATCCTATGCCTTGGTTTCTCTTCACTATCTGGTAGATTCCTAACACCCACTTGCAAAATGGATCCAATTTCACCACACAGATCAAACGCTGCAAGAAAAATGTTTCAAGGCAGTGTTGTCTCCAGTTACTGGTTTTATACTTTCACTTCCCCTCTGCTAAGAGCAGAGCAATTTAGGAGCCAATTAGTAACCCAGGAGACTAATTGGCAGTAGCAGTCAGAGCCTGACAAGTACAATGATGGGCACATCCATTAGGCCACCCAATAGCGTGACCTGAGGGGCCAGCAAAGATGTTTCTGTGTCCAGCCATAAAGCATCTTTCTTTTTTTTAAACAGACACCACTTTGTGCTCCCATATTCCTCATGGTTGAAATCCAGAAGATATTCAGTTTTCTAAGGGCATGCGGTAGTCTCCATGGATAATCCCAAACTCACCAGGCTCTAGACTTTGAATGCCCGGTCCAAGGGTCACCAGGAGAGTCGTTTCACTCGCCCTGATGGCAGAACTAACATGTAATGGTGTGTAAACCCCGTCCTTGTCTGTCAAACGTATTCCCCCCCCCCCACTACCCCAGCCCACACGCCCCTATGTTTATCCAGTGTTAACAGCTGAACAGATTACTGGTCACCAATCTTATTTCCCACTTCTTTCTCAAAGCAACGCACCCTCGGTCATGCTGAGAGCACTTGGGAATTCACCAGCCAGGCTCACGGGGGGTCTTGAGTTCAATTCTTCACACCTGCCTCCATAGAACTGTATGAATAACTTAGGCATGGCTACTTGTTCGAGGTCCTCTTCTCTGGCCAGTAAAATCTACAGAGGCTAGCTAGTAAGAACATGATAGAAATGGGCCAGGTGCTAAGAAGTTGTGGAAGAATTCATGTATCATAAGATCTTTTTTTTTTTTTTTTTTTTTTTTTGCGGTACGCAGGCCTCTCACCGCCGTGGCCTCTCCCGCTGCGTAGCACAGGCTCAGCGGCCATGGCCCACGGGCCCAGCCGCTCCACGCCATGTGGGATCCTCCCGGACCAGGGCACGAACCCGCGTCCCCCACATCGGCAGGCGGACTCTCAACCACTGCGCCACCAGGGAAGCCCCATCATAACATCTTTTTAAGAGAAGACCACATTCCAGTTTCACAATTCTTCTTTCTCACCATTCTTGACATTTCCTATTTGTTACAAACTGAACCACCAATTATCTGACCAGCTGGCAAGCACTCACGTCTCCCAGAGAATTCCTGGAACTAAGTGAATTTGATAACTTCATCTAGATTTACAGAGTCTGGGAAATGAGACTCTACAATTCAACGCTGGAAGTCTAAACAAGTAAAAAATCAACATACAATGGATGCCTTTATGGAATGATGTTCAACTAAGCACTTCATGGAACACCCCGAGGAGAGGTAGAGTTACCCTCTGAATCAGGTCCTTTACTGAGTCAGCAGAGATTTTTGTGACCACACTGAGCATATCTTGGTAATAATAAGAGGCTGGAAATAGATGCTTGGAATCTAGTTAATATATAAGCCTGGTCCCAAGTCTTAAAATTTTCCTTAAAATTTATTATTTTGTACAAATCTTTGATGCAAAAATGACTTTTCAATGGGACCCAAATTTTTATATAGGGAGAAGTTAGAGTTTGAACGATATTATATAGTTCCTAAAAATTCATCTGTAAAATAGATGCCTTTAATGCATTATATGAACTGTCCTGTGAACACTGGCTATCTTCAGGGGTATAAGGAAAGCCAGCATGTAGAATTACTAGAAAGTATTTATAAGGGTTGAAATGCAGTCACTAGATGACAATTTCATGGGTAAACGGACACGGCATTAACTTCCCAAGGTATACCAGGCAGCTATGGCCTAAAATGTTCCTAGACAGACTTCACGATGCCAAAGTTCAGGGACACTGTTTCCCTTTCTTTTAGGGGTTGGTGTAGAAATGTCTGGGTTTAATCCATGCACCCAGGGCTGAATTCCGCTTCAGAGAAAGCATCTCAGAGAAGGGAAGCAGGAAGAGTTTTATCCACATTCTTTAAGAAAAATTATCCCCTCTTTCTTTCCAGCAGTGGATTCACTCAGTCCACAGCATCGTTTCTTTACACTTGCCTCCAATGAATTTTTTGAACTTCACATTAAAAGCAATTCTGCTCAAAATTCACACCACAGGATATAAAATGGATGGTAGCAATGGTTGCACAACCCTGTGAATGTACTTAATACCACTGAATTGTACACTTAAAAATGGCTAAAATGGTAAATCTTTTGTTGTGTTCATTTTACCAAAATTTAAAAATGCAGAAAAAAAGACCAAAAAAAAAAAAAAAAGTAACTGAGGATGGCATTCACATCTACGTACAAATGACTGAAGAGAGTTATTCACAATAGAATCTGTTTAAACTATTTTTAAGAACAAGAAAATCAAGAGTCCACTTCCTTTACATTAGATCTTCGAGAAACACTGAGGGGTAGGACCCAGCTCAAGTTGAGCGTCTGTGAAGAGCCGTATCACACGGGGAGAATGAGTGATATCCATGTGTGCGCTAAAGGGCTGTTAATGTTTCTCAGCACAAAAGGTTCTTTTACGTGTCTGGTGAAGAAAAAGGCATGATATGAACATCGTTAGAAGTAACCACAAATTATGCACCTGGGGCAGGCTTTGCACGAGACAGATGATGGGGTTCAACAGCTACAAAGCCACCAGCCCTTTGTTGCTAAAACAAACCTATAAATGAGTCAATAAAGTCTGGATGTGGGGAAAGATGGCAACACCGCAGACTAGGCTGGCAGAACACAAAGAGGAGACGCTCAGGAAAATTCATCTGTAAACGTACTTTCTCAAAGAGTAACTTACTTTAAGACACACACACACACACACACACACACACACACACTTATGGCTGCAAAAATGATCATACACGAGGAAGGAAAAACAAATCACTTAGGCTTCATCTGAAAACCTATATCTGTTAGAAATGGTTTAACATGAAAGGGACCTCTTGATGAATGTTTTTCAAATTGTCCCCAAGTGTTTGTACTGGGGCTGAGGGAGGCAGATCTCTGAGACTCCCACACCTTCTAAGAAACTAAGAGTCTGGCTGACCCCGCACATGGCCAGTCTTGATTAAAATAGTCCAGAAGTGAAGAAACCAAATAGTAATCATATGTCATATTTTGGAGAACAAACCAGTGATTAGTGAAACCACATAAGCAAATTTTTGTCACTTTTTTCTTACTGGCTACTTTAAATTATGCTCCAAGAGACATCTGAAGTTTAATCTAGTGCACAAATAAGGTGGCTGAATGCTCACTGTGCATCCCCGCTGCTTTCTCCATTTTGAAGAGGCTTTTCACGGAATCCTATAAAATTAAATTTTAGGAGGAGGTTTACATTCTTGGGGAGTGTCTGGCAACTAAGTACTGAATAATAAATAGTATGAACATTCACACAGGGCTTCAAGCTATTAAAAACTGCGAATCAAAGTCCTTTTGGTTTATCGTGCCTTTAAAATATGTCTATGCCTTCAGGTTATTTCTATTACATCAAGTTTTATGAGGAAGTATTTTCTTTTTCCTCTAAAAGAATAAAGACAATTCTTTCTGGGTTGGGGGTGTCTTCTACACCCTCTCCCCACCTCCTCAAAGGGTCTGAACAAAGGAGTCACCCTATGTGATACAGCTAAAATCTGCCTTGCTGAAATAATCTCATAGACAGAAATCGATAAAGATAACATTTGACCAACTTTACAAAATATGCATCAGCTGAGGTTTCAGAGAGCTGTTTCTGGAAGTATTTTGTTTTTCTCTCCTTTGGGATTAAGGTAACCAAGACAACCAGGGCATGCTCCTCTACATCAGAAGGGAATGGCTTCTCTCAAAGGCCTCAGCCCCTTTTTCCTCCCGTTAATACCTATTAGAATATTGTTCAAATTTCCATAACCCACTAACCCTCACCACGGGTGTCGTTAACATGGCAGATTTCCTCCTGGCCCTTTGGGGGTTTCTGACCAGGTGGGTAGAAGTATTAATAACCATGATGGCTTACGGAGCCTGAGGTACATTTGTCAAGTGAGTAGCCACATGCAGGCACTGTACTAGGGGCTAAGGGAATGGAAATCAATACAAGTATCTCTCGCTGAGTCAGAGGTGAGAGAATAAAGCAGCTAACTTAGAAGGTATGGTAAGTGCTATGAGAAAGAGAGAAAGAGAGAGAGAGAGAGAGAGAGAGAGCACGCACATGCACTCTAGTGTCTTTTCTTATAAGGACACTAATCCTATCGGATCAGGGCTACACCCTTATGACCTCATTGACCTTACTTCTTTATTCCAAATACAGCCACACTTGGAGTCGGGGTGTCAACATAGAAATCTGGGGGAGTGGGGACACAATTCAGTCTATAGTAGGTGGAGCCAGAAAAGGACTGGAGATACTGTCGACCCCTTAGGATCAATGTGAGGATTAAATACAACTCTGACCGCGAAGTATTTAGCAAAGACCCTGGCACGTAACACAAGTTCTCTACACTGTTGCTTCTACTGTGATGGGGAAATGTTAGTTTATAAAATTAAGGGCAGGGGAATGGGCTGACATCGAGGAGGATGTCCCATTTCCCAACCCCAAAGGCATGTCTCCGCAACGTCATGGGATGGAAAGCCTGGCTACCACATCTGTGTGTATGTGTGTGACCATGTCCCCAGGGACAGAGCCCATAGCCAGGTATGCTTATTCTGTCCTAGAATTCTGCTGGAGGCGATTCGGAGCAGTGCTTCTCTGATTTGTGTGCCCATCGATCACCTGCAGACCTTGATAAGCTACAGATGCTGATTCGGGAGGGCTGGGGGGAGGCCCAAGAATCTGCATTTCTAACAAGCTCCCAGTGGATGCTGCAAAGACTCTGCTTTGAGAGCCAGGTGCCAGTCATGTCGACACGTGGACCCCCACCAGGCAGAGCCGGTGCACTTGGCGGTCTCTGGCTCCAATCTCCATTTCGGGATAACTTCAAGCTTGAGACGCAACCGTAGCAAAAAATACCGAACCCACTGTCACGGGCTGAACTGTGTCTCAAAAAGACATGAAGTCCTAACTCCTGGTCCTGTGAATGTGATCTTATTTGGAAACAGGGTCTTTGCAGATGTGATCAAGTGAAGATGAGGTCATTAGGGTGGGCACTAACCCAAAAGGAGTGGTGTCCTTATAAGATGGTGTGAAGACAGAGACACACAGGGAGAAGGCCATGCGATGACAGAGGCAGAGACAAGTGACGTGGCTGTGAGCCAAGGAACGCCAAGGATGGATGGTCCCCACCAGCAGCTGGAAGAGGCAAGGAAGGGATTCACCCAGGGTCTCAGAGGGAATATGGTCCTGCTGGTACCTTGACTTTGAACTTCTAGCCTCCAGCACTGTGAGAGAATAAATTTCTGATGTTTCAAGTCACCAGTTTGTGGTACTTTGTTACAGCAGCCCTAGCAAACTCATACAGCCACCTTCCGCAGTGCTGTTACCCACCTCTCAGCCACTTGGGGGCAGAGACGACGCCGTCACGTCCTGCTCTGTTCCTTTCGAACGAAGAGATTATAATGAAATAATAACGTGATAAATGGATTGGGGATAACATAAACATTCTGGCCTTGAAAATTTCTCTAACTGGAAAAACCAAATAAACTCAGTAAGTAGTACACTCATGATAGGAGATAACTGACTTTTCCTGCTTATCGTTAAAAGGTGTTCCTCTTTTTACTGTTGCTGCTCTAGATATGAGCAGTATTCTACAATCAAAGTTCTTTTTACACCCTAAGTCTCTTTTGGACCCTTCCACCCCGATGGGGGAGGGGCAGGGTCCAGGCTGGGAAGTCCCCCAGCTCACGCAGCCTCCCACCAACCAGCCCTCCGTCCAGAGTTCCCCCTTCCTGACCCCTGAGCATGTAGTCAGCAGCTGCGAGTTAAACAGAGATCCAAGAATACAACTGGAGGAATCTCATAGGAACTCACCGATCCGTCCATAAATACATTTTTTTTCTTAGAAATTTTAGCACAAGGCCACTGCAGACTGGGCTTAATATAAATGATTAAGAAGGTGACACTTGTGGCTAAAGATGGCAGACTGAATACACGCAGCTCATCTCCATGGTACCCAGAAACCCTGCTTAAAAGAAACAGTAAAAGAATGAAAAAAGGAATAAATTCATAGGAAACCGAGAAAACGAGAGAAGAGACAGCGGGTAAGAGATTTCCCCCAAATTCTAGAAGATGACAGAGGAGAAAACTGCAGTCTAATTACAGAGGAGAAGAGAGGCAGCAATAAGGAAGCAGTCAAATTCCACAGAACTACCCAAAAGGTCAGGAACGGGAGACGCCAAGTACTTCCGATAAGCCAGGGCAGAGTGAAAAACTTTTAAAAACATTGTAATTTGTATCCTCATATAGCTCCGAGTTTATAACTAACATAACCCCAGGAGGTTATAAAAAGGAATATTTGGTTAACAAGAAAGAGCTCTTCGAAATGAAAAATAGCACGGCAGAAATTAAAATGTCACTGTGAGAGTTTAAAGATACAGTGGAAAACTCTCCTAGAACCTACACCAGGCGACCAAAGAGTGGCAGCGGGGAGGGGAGGACGGGAGACTTTTAGAAAGGCTCAGCATCTGAATCATGGGACCCCTACACAGAGAGACCCAAGGGGAAGGAAAATTATGCAAGCATAATATAAGGAAATTTCCAGAACTGAGGAGTATGACTTTCAAGATTGAAAAAGGGCCAGAGAGTATCTCATGGAATGAGCACGATCCATTTCAATGCAAATTATTGGGAAGTTTGGGAACACAAGGAAAAAAAAGAAGATTCTAAAAGTTATGAGAGAGAAAAGCAACGGCTAGTGAATCAGAATGGCTCAGGACTTCCAGACAGCACACTGGAAGCCAGTACAGAGTCCCAACCAAATCCAGTTACGGGACATCAATAATCATGTCTAAGATGCAGCTGCCCTGGGGGCGGAGGGACCGGTACATCTGCACACCCACAACACACCTAAGCTGCACCCCGAGGACACTCCAGGCTTGGTGCCAAGGTGACACTCGCTGTGGAGCTGGGATTCAAACTCAGCTTCAGAGAATCTGCTCCTAACCGGCAGCCTCAGAGTCTATTTTCCCTCTTATCTCCTTCAAGACTTCCACCCCTAATTTTGATGATGCAAACTGTCCTGGAGAAAACTTGCTGGGAAAACCAAGGGAAGAGGCTGACATTTGCAACTGCTGTAACTTGGGGGCACCAAAGCCGGTCGGTAGGACATACGGTCTGATATATATGGAAGGTGTGACCGTAGTACGGCACAGCCCCTGCAGGCCAGGGTGAGTGTCATATAAACCAGTCATGACCTGCTGCAAAAGCAGGACTCCTTAGTTAACCAAGAAATGGAACAGCGGAAATGTGGGACATGTTTCTCCAGCTGTGTCTCCGGCCCCTGGGGGTCTTAGAGAGGCAGTATAATATAATTAAGAACACAAACTCTGGAGGCATCTGTCTTCTTGCAAAGTCCCCATCTCCACTCCATGGCAGTGTGACCTGGGATGAGTTACTCTTTGGGCCTCAGCTTCCACTTCTGTACAATGGGAGCAGGACTGAAACACCTCATAGGATGTAGTGAAGATTAAACAACTCAGCACACAGTAAGCCTAAGGACGGTACCCAGAACTCAGCAAACTCTACTGGGTGGTAGCTATGATGATGATGATGATGACGATGACGATGACGATGAGAAGGGGAGAAGGGGGACGAGGGGGACAAGGGGGAGGAGGAAAATGACTCAAAGCCCAACGGTGGACCCAGTAGCAGCCCTGGCTGCAAACACTGTGATCGCCATTGCTGTGAGATGCCAAGCAGAGTAAGAACAGGAACTACAACTATAAAACCAAAGTCTGGGGAGCCGGGACAAGTCTTTCATTCTGGGGGAAAGTAGCTAAATGTTGAGGCCTGCCCATCTACCGAGTGCACAAACGCAGCAATTCTTCCTCAGCGCTGCGGCTCCAGGGGTGGCCACGGTGTCTGGGGTGGGGGACACACTGTGCTCCTTGTTCCCTCCACACTGAGCCCCAGCGTTCAGAACACTCATTAAACACACTTCAGATTGGATTTCAGAGTCCCGACTCCGGGCCGCAAAGAGAATGGATCCTTTCAGCTCCTTTGCTGTAATTTAGTTACATTAGAACCACAGTGTCATTAGTACAGAACTGTCCATCTTCCTTCGTTCCAAGACTTTGTGTGTGTGTGTGTGTGTGTGTGTGTGTGTGTGTGTGCGCGTGCAGACGTGGTAGAAGGTTTCTATTGATTTCCTGCAAACCTGTAATATGTGAACAAAAAAACAAAAATGTTTATAGAGAATTTGGTTATTCGTAGTGCAGGGTTTGTCTGCTCTTGACCTTGAGACATTCATTGGCTTTTGATCACGATTAGAAGTAGATGAAAAAAAAAAAAGTCCAAGATTTACTGAAATTAAAAAAATCTTGCTTGACACTTTGTTCCTTTAAATATCCATTAGACAGGGAATAAAGTATCCCGCAGATAATGAATAAGGCAAGCATAAGCCAGATTCGGACGGCTCAGGGGAAGCAGAGCACCCTTTCCAGCAACAGAAACATGCTCTCCTCTTTCTTATGTCTATTTACTTTGGCACTTTTTTCTCTGGACTCTGTGGTCTAATTAAACCTGAAAAGTGCATTCAGGCCCCTGAGCCTGAACTTTCTGAAAATACACCTAATATCATACCTTGCCCTCCAAAATTATTATCCCAAAGGAAGAAGAAAAGCAGATATTTTGTTGAATTTAGCTTAACATTTGAACAGAAAGGTGAAGCCTTTGTAAAACCCAGCGACACCCGGGGTTCCTGGTTCTCATTCTTCACGTGCACATGAGCTCTTCGGTCATGTCTCGGAAACACGACCTTCCTCAGAACCAATCTCCAAGGCTCTTGGAGAACCTCCAAGGACATTAAGTGAAAGAAAAATCATTTTACATGTTTACAGACACTTTCAACAGAAAACGTTTTTTAACATTTTTCAATTAGTAGGGAGAATGAGCACGTTTTCCCCATCCTGAAAAGGGATTTTAAAATTATTTCTTATGCAGAAGCCTTTTAAATTAAAAATATGTAAATCAAAGGGTGAAAACATAGCTTGTCAGATCCTTTAACAATCCTCGTTTCTGGAGTCCCCAGAAAACTTCCCAAACAAATACTATTATTTTTCCATCTTTTTTCATGCACTTCTCAGGGTGGGGTGGGCTCCAGCCCATAAATATACGTTCATGTATTTGCAAGGAGGTCAGAGCTTTAGGCAGAGTTAGGACTTCTCTTCCTTTGAAAAACCGGCAAGCTCAGATGGATGGAAGCCCAGAAGCTCGAGACTTAGGGAAAAGAAACAAGTAAGTACAGAACAAAAATACAAGATGCATATCTAAAAGAGACAGAAGTAGAATGGTGGTTCCCAGGGGCAGGGAGTCAGGTGGGGACAGAGCTCAGTTTGGGAAAATGAAGAGAGGCCTGGAGCTGGATGGTGGGGATGGACGCACAACACTGTGAATGTATTTATTGCCACTGAACCGTATGCTTAAAAATGCTAAAGATGGTAAATTTTATACCTTTATTTTAGGTGTGTTTTACCACAATAAAAGAAAAAAAAAAGGAAAAAATATTCCCAAATACTGACAGTCTGGAAGGAACTGGTAAATTCAGAGGTGAGGGGTAAGAAAAAGTCAAGTACCATACAGGGTATTTTCATCATAAAGACAGAGGGGAACCTAACATTTGAGGCATTTCCAGTGGACGAAACCATTACTTACTATATGTATAAAAACGTGTGAGATTACATTTGAGAGCAGCACAGCGGGAAGACACGGGTTCTGGCATCCTCAGGTTCTAACTTCCATGCCAGGCTATGTTGCCCAGACTGGGCATTGATTTTCTCTTCTGAGCAATGGAATGGTGATATCCCCTACTGAGGTGTCTGGGAGAAGTAAATGAGGGAAATACACACCAAGTGCCAAGCACCAGGGCCCGAGCTTAGCAGAGACTCAAGAAATCTTAGTCAACCATTATGCTTCATTTTTAGTGGAAACTTTTTCCAACTTTATTGCCTTATTTCCAACTTTTGGTAGCTACGCAAACTCCCCCTTAAGCATCTTTAAGCCTCACTACACTTTAACCACCATGAAATAAAGTTTATATTTGCTCTTATATTCCAGTATCTTCTGATAAGGGACGGGGAATCAAGATCCGTTGATATTAGAGGAAGTGGGGTGGGTGGGAAACAGACTGTATGATGAACAAACTAGGAAAGCACTAAAAAGCGATAAAAAACTGGATGTATTCACTGTTGATAACAGTCCTTTCCTGCCAGCAAGCTGCTAGAATAAGACGAAATACAAGCACATAGACCCTAGAATTCGGCAAAAGAAACTTACAGATAAGTATACAACAAAAGTACGGAAGGCACATCCCCAAATACGACCCGTCTGTTAGAAGGACTGAAAGCCTGAAAAGAATGCACTTTTAAGTATCAGACAACAAGCTCCTTGAGTGTCCATAAACCACAGCACTGACACACAGGATCGTTCTGCACGGTTTACACACGGATTCTTTAAGTTCTTATAAACTCAACAGAAAGGAACGCTGACCACCAGCCAGGATTTAATTAAGGAACTAACTGCAGTACAGCAATGATTCGGAGGGCCCTCTGAACATCAGGCTCACCTGGAGACGTCAAATCGTCCATCTCCGCTAACCCCATGCATCCCTAGAGAGTCTCCAAAGCATGAAGAGTTTGGAAAAGGAACCCGCGCCCCCTGAAACAATTCTGATCCTCACACACGTTCGTGGCACATGAGAACTTGGAAACCATGCAGCTTACTCTTTTATGGCATCCTTCTCGAATTCACCAGTTTGAATACCTTGTTGACACTTTTTTTCAGGACAATTCCCTTGTATTTCTCCTCTGCTTTTGACTTCTGTCACTTATGATTACCATCTGACTTATGACATAAATAATTCCCAAATAGCTTCTCAAGTCAGTTCTATCAGCAACAGTTCATCTACTAAATTAGATGTTGTCACTCCTCTGCTCAAAACTCAAGAGTAAAAGCCAGAGTTCTTACAATGGAAATCAAGGTCCCAGGGGGCTTGCTCCACCCCCGCATCACCATGTCACCCTGTCACCCGCGTCTGATGGCATATCCAACTGTTTCCCCCCACCCCTTACTCACTCTGATCCAGCCATTCTCAGCATAGCAGGTACACACCAGCCTCAGGGCCTTTGCACTGACTGCTCCCTCTGCCTGGAAGGCTCTCTCCCCAGAAATCCTCGCTGATAATTCCCTCACCTCTTTGGAGTCTTTGCACAAATGTCAGCTTCTCAATGGGGCTGACCTTAAGCACGCTCCTTAAAACTACAATTTATCCCCACACCTCTATCCTCTTATTCTGGTCTATTTCTTTCATTTTTCCCTTTCAGTTATAATTCTCTAGCACCCAAAACAGTGCATCTCTTCATAATGTTTCTTTTTTTTTTTTGGCCACGCCGTGGCACGTGGGATCTTAGTTCCCCAACTAAGGATCGAACCCATGCCCCCTGCAGTGGAAGCGCGGAGCCCTAACCACTGGACCGCCAGGGAATTCCCCATAACGTTCCTCATACACGGTAGTCTCTCTCTGGTAGAATGCACGCTCTGCATACGAATCTCTGTCTGTTTTGTTCACTAGAACAGCATGATACACTGAGGGTGCTGGTAAAGATTTGCTGAACGGATGGATGAATGAATGAAACCATTTTAAACCCACAATTCTCACGAAGACTATAATAGCACAGTCCTTAACAAAAACAACACTAAACTGGAGTCTAGATTCTTATGCCAATTTGAGAATATACTTTTATTGCAAGAAACTGTTGCCCAAAGAGTTGACATCTTCCAAAAGCCATACCTGGAAGCCACTCATGAAAGGCCAACCTTAGGGGAAATGTTAAAAGGAAAATGAGAAAATGAAAGACGACATTCTGTGGATCGGGAAACATATGTCAAACTGGGCACGATGTGCAACAAATCAAGTCATGTAACAGTCACCAGGGACAGAAACACCTATGGGAAGACTGTACCGCACAGTGAAACCGTCACATCACAAACAGTAATTGGCCATGGGGCCTCTCTGCCTTATCCTTCAGGTGGCTTTTGTGAATATACTATATACGTGAAAGGAAAGGAGGGTTTGTGTGCTTTTCAGTGCTATTCAGCAGCTACACCAATGTGCTGACAATTCCTGATGCAGTGCTTCTGGAGTGTCTGGAATTTCAGTTTCCTTTTGAACTGGTTCACTAGTTTGCTCTTGTGTGTGATTAGTTCAAAATTTGGTAAAGAGAAAGATGCCTTGGACTTAGCACATCCCGTCGTTAACTCATACCAGCTCTCAGGTGTTGGCTCAGTGCAAGCCCCCTGTGAGAAAACCCTGTTTATGGGATATTCTACTTTTAAATAAGGTTTTGTCACAGGGGGCTTGCACTGAGCCAACACCTGAGAGCTGGTATGAGTTAACGACAGGATGTGCTAACTCCTGGGCGTATACATATGGAGAAAAACATGGTCCGAAAGGATCCGTGCACCCCAATGTTCACTGCAGCACTGTTTACAACAGCCAAGACACGGAAGCAACCTAAATGTCCATTGACAGAGGAATGGATAAAGAAGATGTGGTACATATATACAACGGAATATTACTCAGCCATTAAAAAGAATGAAATAATGCCATTTGCAGCAACATGGATGGACCCAGAGATGATCATACGAATGAAGTAAGTCAGACCGAGAAAAAGAAACTGTATGATATCCCTTATATGTGGAATCTAAAAAGAAATGATACAAATGAACTCATCTACAAAACAGAAATAGACTCATAGACTTAGAGAACGAACTTACGGTTATGGGGCAGGGTGGGGGGAAAGGATACTTAGGGAGTTTGGGATCTGTATGTGCACTCTGCTATATTTAAGATGGATAATCAACAAGGACCTACTGTACAGCACAGGGAACTCTGCTCAATGTTATGTGGCAGCCTGGATGGGAGGGGAGTTTGGGGGCAAATGGATACACGTATATGTATGGCTGAGTCGCTTTGCTGTGCACCTGAAACTATCACAGCGTTGTTAATCAGCTATACCCCAATATAAAATAAAAAGTTAAAAAAAAATTTTTTTTTATAAGGTAGAACAGGGCTTCCCTGGTGGCGCAGTGGTTGAGAGTCCGCCTGCCGATGCGGGGGACGCGGGTTCGTGCCCCGGTCCGGGAAGATCCCACATGCCGCGGAGCGGCTGGGCCCGTGAGCCATGGCCGCTGAGCCTGCGCGTCCAGAGCCTGTGCTCCGCAACGGGAGAAGCCACAACAGTGAGAGGCCCGTGTACCACAAAAAAATAAATAAATAATAAAAAAGGTAGAACATCCCAGCAATCAGCACTTTAGTGATACTTCAATTTTCTGTACCACCACCACTATTCAGAGTTCAGTGGCGGGAAAATAAAAGGCAAATAAATGTAAGATATATAATAAAAAGCACAGGTATAGATCACGTCTTTTATACAAAATCCTGCCGAATTCTAATTCAGTAACGTGGGCAGCCTACGGTCTCCCAATATCACCACTGAGAGAAAAGCCATGTTTGAAACATACAGATGTTTCTGAAAAACAAAAGCAAGCAATAAGAACTACCTTTAAAAACAGTCCTCTGTGGTTCAATAGCATTCGAAACATTCACCTGCAGTGGTGACAAACGGCAAGGGACGCGCGCAACTGAAAACTCAGTGTGTTCCCCGCAATTTTGGGTTATTCAGGGTGACGGCATTCTATCAGTGGAGTGGACTTGTTAAATGCATTCTGTCCAAATTTACAAACAATTACATTAGTGCTAAAGCCAAATTAAACTAAAATACCGGGGGGGGGGGGGCAATAAGCATGTTTTTGAGACAGTCTGTCACCTGTTGAAAATTAAATACACCCTGATAAGAAATAGAGTTCACAAGTTTGCCTAGAAATTGGGTACTTAAGATTCAATTCTGGTGGAGAGAGGCCAGAAAAAGGTCTAGTTTTTAAAAGCTTGGATCGGCCTTTCACCGCCTAATTTCTTAGTTCATCATGCAAGATGACTTTAACAAATTTTAAACAGTGATGCCAAAAGAAATGCTAATTAGAGCCCCACATACTCACGGGGGTATGCTGGCGCTCTATTTTACGAAACCTCTGTGAAAATTACGGATTGGTCTCTCTTCCTTAAAAGGCATGATTGGCCCAAATTGAACCTAAGCAGGAGAGAAGACTCAGAAATGAATATATTTGGAAAAGAAAGCAGGGAACAAATTCATAGAAAGTAGAATGGTGGTTATCAGGGGGAAAGGGGGTAGAGTTTCAGATTTGCAGATGGAAAAAGTTCTGGAGAGGTGTTTTACAAGCATGGGAATATACTTAATACTACCAAAAGTGCACACTTAAAAATGGGTAAGGTGGGAAATGTTATGTGTTTTTAACCACAATTTGAAAACACAAAAGAAAGCAAGGAAGACTAAATCTCCAAGTCTGAGCCTGTGAAAACAAATCTTTCTTTCTTTAAGTACACTATAGGCCAGCCTGGTTTAATTAACTGCATGGAACAAAAGTATAAAGCATAAGTAACACACTACAGGCAGGCAACACACATGCACTTGAATGTTCTTTGGCATATGTTTATTCATTACCAAGCAGAGTGAGCCATGTGCGCCTGTTTGATTTTCATTCATTTTTCAAAACAGTCAAATCTATTGATGGATTACCCGATGGAAAAATTTCAAAAGCATTTATTATATCATTAACAGCTCCGTTTCAGCTCAATGTGCCTCCAAGCCTGTCAGGCAAACCTACGAAGAGCAGCGATAAAACAAGCTTTGTTTTCTCTGCTGAAATGCCCGGTGGCTGTTTCAGGGTATTGGGAACAAAGTGCAGCTTTCAGACTTGGTGGTTCCAGTTTTTTCTTTTTTTTTTCTTTTTTTTTTAACACATAAGACATTAACTCTAAACAACACGCTGTGCTGCAGCAACTCCCCAGCTACAAATTCTTTCTGTAGGACAGCTCTAGCAAGACCAAACTGGAAACGCGATAAATAGTAAGATAAATAAATGCTCTTGAAAGATCTTCTGAGTGTGTGTTCGAGAGGGTACCTCTCTGATTTATCAATGACTTTTGACCCATGTGTAATTTTGAATTAGGGAACCTGATTTTGCCTTCACAGGTACAAGATGCATTAGCAAGATAGGTAGGCCCTGCATTTCCCCTGGATCTCAGCTTGTAACCCTCCACCCAGAAGTCTGCAACAGTTCACGAATGAAGAAGCTGGCAGAGTGCTAACGAGACTGTTTACTCCAAAAATGACCAGCCTAACCTGAATTTGATCAGCAAGCCAACGAGGCAAGCAGGAGCCTTCATTTTTAGGAACATCGTATGGTTACCCAAATACCAAGAACACTACATGAGAGAGAGAACAAGGAACAAAGGTCAATGGTTTTATTAATCAAATCAATAATAAGCTGAGTGTAAAGATGGATCTAATGATATTGTTAAAAAAGGTAAATATATATTTCTAGAAGTATTGTTTCAGTACTCACGGGAAGATGGCTGTTGAAATACAGGAAAGAAATAATTTCTCCTACTACAACATCAGATGCATAAACTCAGCCCCGCTGGTGCAAAAGACTGAATGTAGGTGTCCTCCCAAAGTTCATATGTTGAAACCTAATCCCCAATGTGATGGTATTAGGAGGTGGAGCCCTCATGAATGGGATTAGTGCCCTTTTAAGAGAGATCCCCAAGAGTTCTCTTGTCCCTTCCTCTGTGTGAGGACACAGGGAGAAGACAGCCATCTAGAAACCAAGGCTGGGTTCTCAGCAGACACCAAATCGGCCAGCACCTTGATCTTGGACTTCCCAGCCTCCAGAACTGTGAGGCATAAATTCCTAGTGATTATAAGCCACCCAGTCTATTGTATCTGTTACAGCAGACCAAAGTAAGACCTCTGGGTACTATATCAAAACAAATTTTACATTTGAAAGAAGAATAGTGGGAGGAGAACTTTACCCATATCATTGGGAATATGACCATCCTTGGAGAATACATCTGCTCTTGTCTTTCTGCAGAGAGGTGACCTCTGAGGTATGGAAGGATTCAGGAAGAGAGGTACGGGACACGGAGATTTAGCAGGTAGCAGAAAACAGAAACCAGCAAAGAAAATTTAACGTTAGCAAAATGTACAACACCTAGTTCTCCGCTTCCTAAGAACGGCAAACCCGGGACCGTTCCAACAACAAATACTGTGGACGCAGCTGACTCCAAACTCAAGAGCAGCCAACCCTGTGGCTGATAATGGAGAGCCGGGCTGTCGCTCCAGCCAGAGAAACAGGACAGGCTGGGGCTCCAAGACTACGGGAAAGGGAAAGTAAAAACTTACAGGAAAGGAGATTTTTAGTTTAAGAGAATCAATATCCTAAAATAAAAGTATTCAACTGCATAACAGTTTGTCTTGGAAAGCAATGAGCTGCCACCTCCAACAGGGTCTAACTATAAAAGGGATGGGAGAGAAGATGCCAGCTTCAGGAAGAAGGTTGCTCTTCCTGCCTCGTGGCGTCTTCTTCTCCCCAAATCCCAGACAGTAGTAGTCCTCCCTCTTGCCTTCTAATTCTTTTCTTACTCCTGGGTGGGCCCATGGTTAGCTTTTTTTTTTTTCTTTTTTAAAGAAAGGTTACAGTTATAAGATATAATACGAGGCAGGATATTCTGTATCTAGAGAAGCTCAGGTACCACCAGATACAAAGACACACTGGGATCCAGTGGGGAAACAGAAAATCACTTGACACGATATGCTGCAAGCAACTCAGAAGGAATGAAACAGATCCATTAATTAACGGTAACCTGCATGCACGTGTGGGTGTGCATGTATGCGCCCACAAACGATTTGCACAGCAAAATTTACAGAGGAACTGGCAATCTGTATCTCAAATAAATATTTATTTTGTAGAAGACAGCTCGTTTCCTATTGCAGCTGGTAGAGGCTGTCTGTCCAGGTCCACCACTGTGCCCATTCTTCCCCCAGCATCCAAAACTCAAGATCTTTCCACACTCTCTTCCACACATCACCCCCTCCCCAACTAAATAAAACCATGTCACCATTACAATTTAAAGGAAACTTGAAATCTGCCACTTTTTGGGGGGCGGGGTGGGAAGTTCCACAAAACATTAGTTAAGTCTGTTTAAGAAGGGACAGAATTGAAAACACATCATATTAAAAAGACATCTGAAAAAAATCTAAAGATTAGTAGGATGAGTACTGAAAGGAGTGAAGGAGGGGGAGGCCTACAATTTGGGATTTCCCATAAATTGGATCCAATTTTGGCCCCGAGGGAAAAGAAAGGAGACTATCAAATGAATTGCGTTTATGGAGAGAATAAATCCCTTCGACATTTCCCAGCTGAAAGAAAAAAAGTACTGTGATTGATCACGGTCATTTTAGTCACCATCCCAAAGAAGTCACTAAGTTTCTAGTATGATGAACTCCTCAAGGCATTTCCCCTGATGTCAAGTCCTTTGGGTGCTCACAGATGTCTTTCAGTTTCACGGGATGAAAAAGTTCTAGGGATTGGCTGCACAGCAACATGAATGTACTTAACAGTGAACTTCAAAAGGGTTAAGGTGGTAAGTTTTAGGTTACACGTATTTTACCACAAGTAAAAACATCTTTGAAAATCTATTAGGAGAAAGACAGACAATACTAAATGTTGGTGAGGACGTGGAGCGGCCAGAACTCCTGGGAAAGGAAGCGAGTGCCACTCCTCTGGGAAACTGCTGGGCAGTTTCTAAGCTGAATATATGCAGAGACCCAGCAGTTTCATAAAATGAGAGGGAAGTCAGTATATATATTTATGTATTCAGCAAAAGACATTGTGTAACAGCCCCAAATCAGAAACAATCCATCATCAGGAGGAAGAATAAATACATTGTGGCGCTCATTGCAGCAATAAGAACGCATACACTGTGGCTGCAGTAACACCACGGATGAATCTCGCACACACGATGTCCAATGAAAGAATTCACACAAAAGAACACACGCCGTTGGGCCTCCGTATCCATGGGTTTCTGCACATTCAACTAACCGCGGATACGGAGAGCTGACTGTATTCCAGCACTTTATATAAGGGACTTGACCATCTGTGGATTTTGGTATCGGCGGGGGGGGGGGGGGGGGGGGGGGGGGGGTAGGAATCCTGAAACCAATCCCCTGAGGATAACAAGGGATGACTGTAGTTGATTCCATGGGTCATGAATCCATTTGCCATACTAATCTACAGTGTTAAAAATCAGGATAGTAGCTATCCTGGGTGGGGGAAGCAATGACCAAGAGAGACTTCGGCAGGGGTTGAACATCTATTACTTGATCTGGGTGAAGGACACCTGAGTTGTTCACCTTCTGATCTGGGCATGTTTCTGTATGAGTTTTATACTATAATAATGTTTTTAAAACTTACTGTTTAGTTTTTTTTTTTAAGATTTTTTTTTTTGATATGGACCTTCTTTTTAAAGTCTTTATTGAATTTGTTACAATATTGCTTCTGTTTTCTGTTTTGGTTTTGTGGTCAGGAGGCATGTGGAATCTTAGCTCCCTGACCGGAGATCGAACCCGCACCCCACTCCTGCGTTGGAAGGCGAAGTCTTAACCACTGGACCGCCAGGAAAGTCCCTAAAAGTTACTGTTTTAACTTGATAGAGTTCATTTTATTTTTATGACTGACCTAACGCTATGCTCCTAAAATTCGGCAAACATCTAAGTCCCGGATTCTTACTCCTCCAGTCAGGTTTCTGCATGCAATATTAACCTGAAATAGTTTAGAACAGCGATCTGCCACGCTAGGCCCACACACCGCCTGCTCGAGGGATATCGTCTGGATAGCCACCAGAACGCTGATTCCGTCCTGTAGGTAGATTCTCCCTGTTGCCTTGGTGGGTTTCTGCCAACATCCCTCCCAGACCAGGGACAAATGAGCACCAGCCAGGGGAGGACCGGTTCACCCTCTGCCGTGTTATGCAAACTCGATCTCCTGGTAAGATGAGTTCTGAAACATGGACAAAAGGGTGGAAGGACCACTCCCCAGTGCTGACCTTCTACTGAAGTACCCGCTGCTTGGCATGCAAAAATAGTAAAAACCACGTGCTTCAAGAATGTCTAGAGCATAGAAATAGGAAACATACAGGATTGGCCTAAGTGTCATCACATACCAAAGGAAGCCCCGTAACATAATGAGGTTTCAAGATAGTGCTGTTTATTATTCCGTGATAATAACTGCCACTTGGTAGCCAGCAATTCTTCTCCTTCTTTTTATTTTCACAAATGTTCCTTCCAAGTTATTTGCCCATCAGGCTGGGACACCTTCATTAGTTCCCAATGGTTCCCAACAAAGTGTCTCCAATTGCTTTAACAGCACCTACTTCACTTTCTCTATCCAGTTCAGCTAAGAAATTTCAATTACCTTGGTCATGTCTCAACAAAAAGAACCCCACGATGCCCTCCATGATTGGTACGACGAAAGCAGTCAAGCGTCACAGAGGCCAATAGGTGGAAAAGTCTTCACTGGTGAAAGGCAGAAGCACAGACCCTGACGAGCCCTGGAAGGTGGTCTGGCCCATCAGGACCTGATGCTTCCAGGGGTCTTCCTGGCCCAAAGGGGAAAAAGGCAAGGAGTTTGGGAAAAGAATGGCTGTGAAGGTACAGGCTGTGGAAGATGCTCAAAACACATACAAGGTTTGCTCAACACGTTTTGACCACAAAAAAATAGACCAGTCGGCTTCCCTGGTGGCGCAGTGGTTGAGAGTCCGCCTGCCGATGCAGGGGACATGGGTTCGTGCCCCGGTCCGGGAAGATCCCACATGCCGCGGAGCGGCTGGGCCCGTGAGCCTTGGCCGCTGAGCCTGCGCGTCCGGAGCCTGTGCTCCGCAACGGGAGAGGCCGCAGCAGTGAGAGGCCCGCGTAACGCAAAAAAAAAAAAAAAAAAAATAGACCAGTGAGGGCTCCATATCGTTTCTGATGGTAGTAAACAATCTATTTTCTTTTGTAGACATTAGAAAAAGAGGTCTGTAAAGGCAACATATCAAAAAGTGGACTCTTCCCAGAAAATGTCAAATCATTATTCCATCAAGCTATTCAGACTCCACGAAATCATGAAGTTCAGCTTGGTTACAATCTGCAGACAGTTGTAAATTAAATGTGAAAACTCTGAATGCCCAGGTTACCCATTACATAATAAATCTTACATAAGGAGCAGTAAGCACTGTGCTTTCCTTGTCTCTACTGCCAAAATACATAGGCTGGATCAGATGTAGCACGATTTCCTCATGAAAATGGGATTTCCTTCGAGAAAGGCTGGGCGATAAAGTCTGAAAGCAACTTGACCTTTTATGCTTTCCAAGCCACAAACTGGAACACAAAGAAAACTAAGAGCCAGCGGAACTGAGAAAACACCTTAGAAACCAAGACTATACCAAAATGCAAATTTATAGATGAAATAAAGGATTATTTTAAAGCTTAAGTCACAGACCTCAAGGGAAAATTTTCCTAGTACACTGAACATATTAATCAAGCGACACAACTCTGACTTATGTGCAATTCTTTTTTTTTTTTTAATTGGCTGCACTGTATGGCATCTGGGATCTTAGTTCCCTGACCACGGATGGAACCTGTGCCCCCTTCACTGGAAGGGCGGAGTCTTAACTACTGGACCACCAGGGAAGTCCATTATATGCAATTCTTTAGACATAGTTCAGCTGTGATGCATCTCAGAATGTATATTAGTTATAAATACAAAGATGACTAAATTCTATTCTGGTTCTGAAGTATTTAATCGCTCTGAAGTTAACATCCTTAAAGGCTAAGAAAAATCACACTGTTGACACTCAACAGGAAGACAAAATTATGAGGTTTTACAAATATTCTCTGAATTATTCTAGAAAAAGAGGGACATTTTTAATTGCCTCTAAAGACTGAATAAAGCTAACTACACATAATAAGAATCTAAATTTTTTGTTATCTACAGAGCAGCAAAATAAACTAGAAAATTTTTATTTGAAGATCTGTTTTTCTAGTCTCCTTTAAAAGTAAAAATAACCAGAGACATGCCAAAAAAAAGAGTGCCAATTAGAGAAATCTTCAAAGATGGCCTTCAAGAATTTTCCTTTAAAACGGAACAAAACAGAAATGATAGACATGTAGATCAAAACAAGTATGTAATATTTTCATGTGTTAGAAAGAGGCTAGAAAATATTTCACAGGCATAAATTCAGTACATCTATTATTGATACAATAATGGAAGTCTCAAATGGGAAAAAAGACTATCTTAAATAACCACATCTTCAAACCCAGCAAGAAACACAGCAAGAAAAAACCTTAAAAACTCATTATGAGTCAATGAATTTCTCGTGATACAGATGATGTGAACCACATTTAAAATAAAATCTGATTCCGCTACTTGGGCACACCTGCTTAAACTTACTAATGAAAACTGTAAGAACAAATCTAAAACCTTTTATGAAACAGGTGTATGTCAATTGCTCCCAACCCCCAACCCAAAAATCAAACCCCTCAAAGGTGTTCATATACTGATCATCTTACGGATTATAAGCAACAAATGCTTTCTTTCACCACAGATGATTACAAATGAGATAAACACACCCATTTCTGTAATGCAGTTCTGTGTGTTGCTGACATTATTGTGTGTGGTATGAATGATGTGTATGTGTGAGTGTGTGTGCACGTGCGTGTTTTCTCTTGGCTGGTTTTGGCTGCCTCTTGTGCAAGATGGCTACTACAAAAACTGAAACCTACAATTGCCAACATAATTCTGAGGAAAAAGAACAAACCTGGAAAGCTTCCCTGGTGGTGCAGTGGTTAAGAATCTGCCTGCCAATGCAGCGGACACGGGTTCAAGCCCTGGTCCAGGAAGATCCCACATGCCGTGGAGGAATTAAACCCGTGTGCCACAACTACTGAGCCTGCGCTCTAGAGCCCACGAGCCAAAACTACCGAAGCCTAGAGCCCGTGCTCCACAACAAGAGAAGCCACCGCAATGAGAAGCCGCGCACCGCAACAAAGAGTAGCCCCCGCTCGCCGCAGGTGGAGAAAGCTGCGCGCAGCAACAAAGACCCAACGCAGCCATAAATAAATAATAAATCAATCAATTAGGGCTTCCCTGGTGGCGCAGTGGTTGAGAGTCCGCCTGCCAATGCAGGGGACATGGGTTCGTGCCCCGGTCCAGGAGGATCCCACATGCCCTGGAGCAGCTGGGCCCGTGGGCCATGGCCGCTGAGCCTGCGCGTACGGAGCCTGTGCTCTGCAACGGTAGAGGCCACAACAGTGAGAGGCCCACATACCGCAAAAAAATAAAAATAAATCAATTAATTAAAAAAAAAAAAAGAACAAACCTGGAGACATAGCCCTCCCAGACTTTAGACAATACTACAAAGCTACAGTAATCAAAACAGTGTCATATTGGCACAAAAACAGACATGTGGCTCAATGGCACAGAATAGAGAGCCCGGAAACAAACCCACACACGTACAGGCAATTAATCTTCGACAAAGGAGCCAAGAATATAAAAAGGAGAAAAGACAGTTTCTTCAGCAAGTGGTGTTGGGAAAGCTGAACAGCCAGATGTAAATCGATGAAGTTAGAACACTTCCCCATACCCGACACAAAAATTAACTCAAAATGGCTTAAACACTTAAATATAAGATGTGACACCATAAAACTCCTAGAAGAGAACACAGGCAAAACATAATCGGACATAAATTATAGTAATACCTTCTTAGAGCAGTCTCCCAAAGCAGAAGAAATAAAAGCAAAAATAAACAGATGGGACCAAGTCAAACTTATAAGATTTTGCATAGCAAAGGAAACCAATAACCAAAACGAAAACACAACCTACAGACTGGGAGAAAATATTTGCAAACAATGTGACTGACAATGGCTGAACTTCCAAAATATACAGCCAGTTCATACAACTCAGTATCAATAAAAACCAAACAACCCAATCAGAAAATGGGCAGAAGACCGAAATAGACATTTCTCCTAAAAAGACATAAAGATGGCCAACAGGGGCATGAAAAGATGCTCTACATCACTAACTACTAGAAATGAAATTTCTAGTAATTAGAGAAATGTGGCTCAAAACTACGATGAGTTACCCCCTCACACTGGTCAGAATGGCCATCATTAAAAAGTCTACAAATAATAAATGCTGGAGACGGTGTGGAGAAAAGGGAATCCCCCTACACTGTTGGTAGGAATGTAAATTGGTCAGGTAGCCACTATGGAAAACAGTCTGGAGGTTCCTTAGAAAACTAAAAATAGAACTACCATATGATCCAGCAGTCCCACTCCTGGGCATATACCCAGAAAAGACGAAAACTCTAATTCAAAAAGATATATGCACCTCAATGTTCACAGCAGCACTATTTACAATAGCCACACATGGAAGCAACCTAAATGTCCACCAACAGAGGAATGGATAAAGAAAATGTGGTGATGGAATATTACTCAGCCATAAAAAAGAATAAAATACTGCCATTTGCAGCAACATGGATGGACCTAGATTTATCAGACTAAGTGAAGTAAGTCAGACAGAGAAAGACAAATATTATATGATATTATTTATATGTGGAATCTAAACCATAATACAAATCAACTTATTTACAAAACAGAAACACTCGCAGACATAGAACAAATTTATGGTTACTAAAGGGGAATGGGAAGGCGGAGGGATAAATTAGGAATATGAGATTAATACACACCACTATATATAAAGCAAACAACAAGGATTTACTGTACAGCACAGGGAACTATATTCAGTATCTCATAATAATCTACAATGAAAAAGAATCTGAAGCTGTACACCTGAAACTAACACAATATTGTAAATCAACTACAGTAAAATAAAAATACGTATGTATATGGAACTGTGCAGGCAAAAGGATAAAATATTGACCAGCCTACCTTCTTGGCTTACAAGAATTAAATAGAATAATGCATTTAGAGCAATGAATAAAATATATGGAATACAAAAAAAGAAAAAGAAAATTAATGTTATGAATTTGCAAAAAAAAAAAGGGGGGGACGAGAACAAGGCCCACATTTTTTCAAAGGTCATTGTTGGAGAAGTTCCGACTAAATGCCTGCTTTAAGACAGTTTCATTTGCAATTCAAATTCCAACAAATCCTGAGGTTTATCTAACAGTCTAAGGTATCCCGTGGACACCCAGAGAGAGCAAGCTGAATCTGCTCATTGTTAGCTGACTTAAGAACCCACCTGAGCAACCCATCAGACACTGTGCCATCAGCTGTCGGGATAAGAGAAGTGCATCCCTGTTACCCCTCGCCTTTCATTCTAATCTTCTAAAGATGAGGCTTAGGATGGGTACATGTAACCAGCAAGTTGGGCAAAACTATTATCAGACAAACAGAAATCAGGCAGCAAGAGGTGCACATCCAGACTGTTTGGGGGGGGCGGGGGGTAGGAGCGGGCATGGGGAGACAGAGTCCTGAGCACACCCGGGCCAATCAGAGCGCCTTTGCGCCTTTTCAGGAACTGGGAAAGGCAGCTGAGAAAATGACCTTGCATGTCTCCTAGGGGCGGGGCTGTGATTCTGGGCTCACATCCCAGGATGGGCATCTTCCACCTTCCACGAAGCCTGGGGAAGCTGGGAATGCAGGTCTGCAGATAGAAGGAAGAAGGTAGGCCCACGAGGGAAAGAGAGAGTGTGTCTGGCCCCCAGACCAAGATTGGATAACATCACAGTCCTCAACTGCATTCCCAACCTGGTGTCTGAGATGCCCTCGTAGCCTGAGAATCAATTTCCATTTTCTACTTAAGTTTTCTTTTTTTGTTGTTGTTGTTGTTGTTGTTTTTTGCTGTATGCAGTCCTCCCACCGCTGCAGCCTCTCCCGTTGCGGAGCACAGGCTCCGGACGTGCAGGCTCAGCGGCCAAGGCTCACGGGCCCAGCCACCCCGCAGCATGCAGGATCCTCCTGGACCAGGGCACGAACCCGCGCCCCCTGCATCGGCAGGCGGACTCCCACCCACTGCGCCACCAGGGAAGCCCTTAAGTCTTCTTTTGATTATAGCCTCAGGTGTCCTAAGTAATTCTGAAAAACACCTTTAATTTTTTTCCAACTGATTTCAAGAAAAGAATGGCTTTTTCAGTGAATACAGGTGTCCAGATTTCAAAAAATAAAGACGAGACTTGTATTTATATTAAAAATATTCTAGAATATTATGCTAAGTGAAATAAGCCAGGCAGAGAAAGACAAATACTGTGTGGTATCACTTATATGTGTAATCTTAAAAAAAGAGAAAAAGTCAAACTCATAGAAACAGAGAGTGGAATGGTGGTTGCCAAGTGCTGGGGGATGGGTAAAATAGGGAGAAGTTGGTAAAAGGGTATAAACTTCTGGTTATGAGTAAGATCTGAGGATCTAACAGGTAACATGGTGACTACAGTTAACGCTGTATTGTATAAAATTGAAATTTGCTGAGAGAGCAGAACTTAAATGTTCTCACCCACACACAAAGATAAATGTGAGACAACGGATGTGTTAATTAACTAGATGGGGAGAATCCTTTCGTATATACATGTATCAAATCACCAAGATGTACACTTTGAAAATCGTATAATTTTGTATGTCAATTATACCCCAATAAAGCTGAAATTTTTAAAATATTCTAAAGCAGCCGCATAGCACAGGGAGATCAGCTCAGTGTTTTGTGACCACCTAGAGGGGTGGGATAGGGAGGGTGGGAGGGAGACGCAAGAGGGAGGGGACATGGGGATATATGTATATGTATAGCTGATTCACTTTGTTATAAAGCAGAAACTAACACACCATTGTAAAGCAATTACACTCCAATAAAGATGTAAAACAAAAAATAAAAAAATAAAAATATTCTACAATAGTGGATTATAACAAGCTGTTTGAGAAATAAAACTAATTTGATCTTATCAAGTTATACTTGAGTTTGTAAATTCTTTTAAACACACTCCACTGTGTGTTTATATATAAATTTATACATAAAGCAGAGAAATAAGTGAGGACTCTAAACCTTTTCTTGATTTTCCATAATGGATTGTATTCTTCTCTTCCTAGTATTTACTAATTGTTTAAAAACTAAACTCCAAAGGGTGTAATATATGTACATCTGAAGACCTATTTTATATATTACACAGATGTATGAATTTCACACACCCACGCACACTTTCCATATGCAAAAGCCACAGAATGCACAGACAAGCAATGGCAACCCCGTCACCCACTGCCTGGAACTGGAAGCAGGGCAGGGAACTCTGGGGGAACAGGACAGAGGGCAAAAGAAATGGAAGAAAACGTGGGCTGTTTAGTGGGACAGCGGCAGCAGCCCGGGTACCAGTCCAGGTCTCCCCAGCTCACCTCACCACCCAGGAGAACGCAAGACCAATCAGGGAAGGGGGCAAGAAGCCCAGGAAAGCAAGAGCCACCTTCAACCGGCAGATGCTGGGGAAACACAGGGTGGTCTGGCTACCTCCTGGTTTCTTGCCCTGGGTCTCATCTTCTCCATTAGTATATGAGATGACAGACAGAATTGTGTGTCCCTTCAAAATTCCTACATGTTGAAGCCCTAAACCCCCATGTGGCTGAGTTTGGGGTAAGGAAATAATTAAGGTTCAGTGAGGTCAGAATGGTGGGGCCCTGATCTGAGAGGATTAGTGTCCTTATAAGAGGAGCCACCAGAGAGCTCTCGCTCTCTCCCCCCAACACCGCCCCACCCCCCAGGTGACGACGGGGAGAAGGTGGCCCTCTACAAGCCAGGAAGAGAGATCTCATCAGGAACCGAATCAGCCAGCACCTTGATCTTGGACCTCCTAACCTTCAGAACAGTGAGAAGACAAATTTCTGTTGTTTAAGCGATCTAGTTTGTGGTATTTTGTAATGGCAGCTGGAACTGATCAAGAAAGCCACTTATCCCCAAAGATAGAGGGGATCCACGGACAACTCCAATTCCATCTTGACCATCTTTGGAAATCAGGTGAGTAGAAAACGCAACAACCACCTTTATAGCCGAAAGGGGCGTTAGAATTTAAGGTAGCGAAATTGTGTCTCAAGAACAAAATTTCCATTTCCAAATGGTGCGTTTATGGAGCGGATGCCTCCAGTTCTAAGCAACAGTACAGACCGTTCGAGGTGGGGTTTCGCATATAAAGCTCTCTCACCCTCTAGAAGATTTCCTTTATGCTTAGCTTTGGTCAAAATAAGCAGCCATCTTTCCGAGGTGATGTCAGGACAAGGGCGTGGGAACTGGCAGCAGACAGAAGCTTCCTGCACCTGGTACAGCTGAGAATCGAGAGGAAGCCCTACACGTACCCTCAGAGTGTCTGATGCAAAAACTGTTAACGGTGGGGGCATGTTTAGAATTAGCCTTAGAGGTTTTCCTTCCCAGGTTTACCAATCTACCAAGAACAGATAACAAAAGCAGGATGGAAAGAACACATCTATTGACTTTCCCCTGGTTGCTTCCGAGCAGGAGTTGACTCTTTACAACGAACCTGCGAATCACACACACTCAAACGTCAGGTCTTACCTGATCTCTCCCTACATGACATCAGTGGCCACCCAAATGCCACTTTAGGGGACGAGACCCACTTCACCTAAGTTTCCCAGTAATATAATCATTGGGTTAAATTATAAACATGCTTGAAATGTGGTCTTTTGGAATCAGCTTGTTATGAATGGAATTTTAGCTCTGTTAACAGATGGCCTTGGCAACGAAGCCAACTGCCACTCAAAGGTGCTCTAGTGGGAAAAGAAGAAGGATGAGGTGCATCTGGCTTGGGAGGCCCCCAAACGAGAGGAATGTGACTGTGCAAATGTGGGGCTGCTCGGGGCCGGCGGCACCCTCGGGGGTGATGGTCTCACGTGTGGAGGAGGGCACTCCGGGCCCTGTGTGGAGACGGGGTACAGCACCAGGAGCCTGGGCGGGAAGAGCGTCTGTCACGGCTGTTAGAGCACAGGGTCCGCCAGGTGCGCGCTGTGTGACCTTGGGCAAGTTCTTCAACCTCTCTGTGCCTTCGTTGCCTCATCTGTGAACTTGGGGATGATGAAAGCACCTACCGAGCAGTGTTCTCATGAAGAATAAACAGGGGCTCACAACCCTTATTTTTAAAGTTAACAATTAGCAGTGGCTCACAGCAAGGCGCCATGGGTGGATGTTAGTGCCCGTCAACGGTGTTACAGCTGCTCTTTCAGGAAGCCCATCTGCTTCAGAAGCAGGATGACAGTCAGAGGCCAGGTAGAGGGTGTGGGAGTTTGGGACAGCTGGTCCCAGCCCGGGGGGGGGGGGGTGGGTAGCCCTCTCTGCTGAGAGAGGATCCAAAGGACAGGAAGGAAACCTCATACAAACTAGACCGAAATAAAAAGGTCTAGGGGTGGCCCCCGGACACGGGAATACCAAGCTTGCCCCAGGACACGGCACAATCCTAGGTGCAGGACCATCAGGATGGAGCAGATAAGATACTGATACTCTTGCCTTGGTCCCGGAGCAGAGTCAAGTCTGCAGGAAGGCGCTGAGCTGCTTAACTGGAGGCGACATATGCCCCCAAGCAGGTGACGAGGGGCTACTGTCTCTGCCTGGAGAGCGCACCTTTCCAAAATTCATCCACCCAACAGGACCGTCTCCTATTCATGCAACTGTGCAGGCCACGGAGCACATCGCTCAGACAGGGACTGACATAAATCCTGAATGAGAGAACAGACCCCCGCCAAACACTGACACAGACGGGAATTCAATCACGGCCGGCGGAGCCGTATCACCCACCCGAAACTGTCTCCCGTCACGGGCTCCCCCGCGCTCCCCACACCCATTACATAAAACTGCATTTATTTTTATAGTTGGAAAGTGTTGGCTGTACTATCTGTAGGCGGGATAGGCCTGAATTTGCTAAATATCTGAAACTATCTAAGATTATTAATGATAATTAGGTGCTGAAAAACAGAGCTTTAAGCACTATTTTGAGGATAATAATTATGACTCAGACTTGAAACCAAGATCAGCTCGACATTTCTTACTCCCTGACTGCTCATCCGCTGAACTGAAGCTCAGAAAACCATCAGTGAATTCTCGTAGTGGTAGTGACTCAGACATTAAGAACAACCTTTACATCTTTGCTTCCCGGTAACATCACGAGGGGAAGGGAGGAAAAGAGCGTGGACGTGTGTCACTGACTTGTACCACTGCCTGTGTTCATCTTGGTCTCCCGAACACAGCCTTACTCTTCTAAAGAACAGGCCCTTTTATATAAGGCTGCGTATTCTCACATTTATGCCCTGAAACTCCCTTTGGAGTGGGGAACCAACGGGCACAGGTAAGTAACATGAGTTGTGAAATTCACGGACTTGGATCAGACAAGCGCTTGACCCTGTACCAGCGGTATTAATAGAACATCTTTGCTTAAAACATTTCATCCTTAATTTGCGATCAACTGTTACCGTGCAGCCATCTGAAAAGGTCCAAAGAGGCGCATGGCAGAGCCCAAGCGGCCCTCCACTCCCTTCTGTCCATCTGCCGCTCTGCCCCAGGCCCCTCTCCCCCACGTCACCCTGGTCCTCTTCCAGACTCCTGGCTCCAAATCTGTAAACCATCTGCTGCCTCCAATCTGAGTCCCCAGGAAAAAAAAGTTCCTCCCAGCAACACATAAACACAGTATGTGCGGATGGTCTGCTGCACTCTCTTCCCTAACCTGATCAACCTCCTTCCCCAGAAGTGGCCGGGTGGCCCCCGGAAACACCACACTCTATGTGGATTTCGTTACTGCTGCCACGTCAAAGGACATAGGATTCCACCACAGACTTTTCCCCCCTCTTTTTTGAGCTGTCTCGAAACTATAAAATTAACAACAGTACTTTGAAGAAAATAATAAATACCCTTTAGACAGCACTGTCCCTTACCTTCTCTTATTTGATTCTTTGATTGAAGAAAAGAAAACCAACATGTACTGAGCGCCTACTGAATGATGCAAATTGCACCAGGTGTGGGCAGACCTCGTTTCGTTGCATTTCTCCCTTTTGTGCTTTGCAGATACTGAGGTGTTTTTTTTTTTTTTTTTTTTTTTTTACCAACTGAACATCTGTGGCAACTCTGCGTCGAACAAGCCTATCGGCACCATTTTCTAACAGAATTTGCTCACTTCGTGTCTCTGTGTCACATTTTGGTAACTCTCGAAATATTTCAAACCCTCCACCAGCAAAATGATTAAAACTTGCTGAAGGCTTAGATGATGGTTAGCATTTTTTAGCAATAAAGTCTTTTAAAATTATTTTTTTAGACACGATGCTATTGCACACTCAACAGGCTACAGTATAGTGTAAATACAACTTTTACAGGCACTGGAAAACGAGAAACGTTCATGTGACTTGCTTTACTGCGACCTCTGCTTTATTATGGTGGTCTGGTCTGCGACTGAACCCACAGTATCACCGAGGTCTGTCTGTACCTTATACACCTTACCCTGTCTATCCTAATAGTACCCCCAAGAGGTAGGAATCACTGGGGGGAAATTTTAATTATTATTAGGTCACATCGGAAGCACTGCGATAAATCACTTGCTCTGAAGTGTTTTTATTTTTATTTTTTTTGAAATGTTTTGAAAGATTAAATAAAGTAGTACATTTTGGTGCCCAGCAGAGTCCCAGGTGTATAGCAGGCTCTTGGGAACGTGTTCGCTCCTTCTACTTTGTTAACGAAAAAAATGTGAGTTTCACAGCTGCTTCTACATCGCACACGGAGGGCATGAGTTGGGTTCAACCCCACGCGTACTCGCCTCTCCCAGCTCCACACGCACACGGCCTTCTCACCCCACAGCGGGTGGGAGAGGGGGGATCCAGACTGGTCCACCATGCACACGGACACCGCAGTTTGAGGAGGCTGGTACCTGGGGGCTGCGGGGGGGGGGAATCTCAGGGCAAAGGGGAGGAAGCGTCACCAGCATGTGACCCTCCAGTCCCAAGTCCAGTCTTTGTTTAGACCCTGATGACTTTCAAGGTAGTCTTTCCTGAAGTACACCCTTTTCTAAAAGTGAAAAAGGAGGAGATGGGCTAGTATCAGCGGCCATAAGAGGGAGGCTGATTGGTTCTTTGTCTTTTACCTGTTCCCGATGCTGTACTAGGCTAATTCTTCTACATTTCTCTTCTGAAGGCCACTTTCCCCTTTGTCACCACAACAACACTAGATTCATGCTGCAGGGTTAGTATGACAGAGCGAAACTCTTTCAACTGGGGGTGTGAGGGGTGTTAGGTATAAATAAGTGCCCGCAGCAGCCTGATGTGGGAAGTTTGTGTATTAGTTTCCTGGGGCTGTTGTGACAAAGGACCAGAAGCTGGGTGGCTTAAAACAACAAGCTTTTTCTCTCATAATTCAGGAGGCCAGAAATCAGGTGTGAGCAGAGCTGGTTCCCACAGAAGGCTCTGGGGAGAATCTGGTCCAGGCTTCTCTCCCTGGCTTCTGGTGCTGATTGGCAATCCCTGGCATTCCTTGGCTTGTAGACACATCACTCCAATCTCTGCTTCTGTCTTTACTGGGCTTTCCCTCGTGTGTCTCTTCTCTTCTTGTAAGGACACCAGTCATATTGGATCAAGGACCCATCCTACTCTGGTGTGACCTCATCTGAGCTCTCATCTTAATTACCTCTGCAAAGACCCTTTTCCCAAACAGGGTCACAATCACAGGTACCAGGGGTTAGGACATGCCTTTGGGGGCGGAGGGGGGGAGGCACAATTCAACCAACCTCCCTGAACAGCCCATGAGAAATTCTGCCCATTCCTCTTTCTGACCTCTTTATCCAAATTATGTCTGAGATAAAGTCAGTAACAACAGTGTAAATATATCAAGTAAGCTGGTGACATTGGCTGAGAGAGAAGGTAGAAAGAGCCCCAGTGCTGGTCAGACCCTAGAGTACGTAACCCAAGAACAGCGATCAGCTCTGTTCTGTGTCAACATTTACTCTTGCTCTTACGCAAGAGATGCTTGTTTTGTTTTCTAAATTTTCTTCTCATAAATAACATCCCCATCCTCCAAATCCTCCTACAAAAAAACAAAACAAAACAAACAAACAAACGAAATCCCAACCCTGCTACAGCTGGGAGTAACTGAATTATTCCACTGAGTTATGTGAACCTCTTTTCGAGTGAAAAAAAAGCATTCCAAAATATCTTCACACATCATCAAAATCAGAACTAAAATGCTGGAAGAAATCTACCTTTTCTCCATCTCTAATCTTTATAATTTGGAGAGCAAACATGAACCTTGGCAATTTAGCAAAGACCGTCTTACAAAAGACCTGAATTTGCAAGCAAGGCAAACCTGTCATTACAGAAGGCCAGTCCTGCCCATCAAAGTTTAATTTTTAAAGCACAAGTTCTCAAAAAAACAAAACAACAACAACAACAACAAAAATGTACAAGTTCTCTCCGGGAGTTGAGAGCTACGTATAAAATTTCTCTTAGAAAGAGAAGATTTTTAAAGTAGAAAAGGGTCACCTACCAAAACGCCAGAATTTCATTTTAAAAGCTACCACTTTACCAGTACACACACACACACACACACACACACACACACAGACACACACACACACATACAGACACACACACACAGACACACACACACACACATAGACACACACACACAGACACACACACACACTTTACCAGTACACACACACTTTACCAGTACACACACATACACACACACACACACACACACACACACCCCTGATTTGCCATCTGTCACTTTTCCTTGCTCTCAGCTGGCAGAAAAAGGTTAAGAGAGCTTGTCATGGAACTAAAACACGCTAAACATTTTAAAGGCCAAATTTCAAAAAGCAAACGGGGGTTTGAGGGGTGGGGTGGGGGTGGGGCTTCAGATCTGCTGGCACTTTGCCAATAACATTCCTTTCCAAGTGAGAAAACCTGGGATAAAATCTCACTCAGCTGCTCCTTGGCCATGACCTTGATATGGCATTGATCTTTCTGGGCTCCAGTTTCCTTGTCTGTTAAATGAGGATCATACAAATTCCCTTTGCTGGTTTGTTAAAAGGTGACTCTCTCACGTGTAACAGGTGTACCAGGCCCACAGCGGAAGCTCAACACCCGGTGCTGTTGCCGTTGCTGGTTGGTGAGCGGTACTGTTTCAGCTTTCACTACAACTGTCACTGATTATCATCACCAGATCCTAACTACCTCCCCTTCCTTCCAGGGCCCTCCAGATGGAACCCTCTTCCCATTCCCAGAACCCTGACAATTTCTGGGGATGCAGGTCCTCACCCTTTCACCTCTCCCTCCCCGGTAACTGGGAAAAGGGGTGGGCTGACCCCGGTCCCCCCAGGGACACCTCTGACTCCTTTGCAAAAGGGGTGAGCAGGAAGAAGGCTAAACTAAGATTCTTCTCAAATGCAAAATTTAAAACAAATCTCAACAAGCAATTCCAGTGTACTTAAAAAATACTCTATATGTATAACTGAATCACTTTGCATTACACCATTGTAAATCAACTATACTTCAATTAAATTTTTTTTAAATACCTTATTTCTTGGGAGATAAAGTTACTGTTTAAAACAAGTCTACGTGATGACCCTCTTCGCCATCACCAGTTGAGCCGCTGGTCCACACAGAGCCCTTGCAGGCAACATTTCTTCCCATCGCCCCAAATCTACAAAGTTTTCCCACTTGTAGCTGAAATCCACCCCACCTTCAAATGTCGGGCTATAACCTCCATGATATAGAATCTATGCATTTGTAACTTTAAAATTCCATTAAGAATAGAAATTTTAAAAATTTGTTTTAGCTTCAGATTCCTCGACACGATGTGCTCTGGGCCGCTTTAAGGCAGCTGCACCTAGACGTGTGGACGGCTGCATGTAATGACGACAGTGTTTGCTTCATCCTGAATCCCTGATATTCAGCTCTGAGCTACAGCTGTGATGTTTTGAAGGAAGAAGGGTTTAGACAGTGGAATTTAGGAAATGCCACTAACTGGGCGATTCCAGGGAGGCACAGAGGCAACCTGCCTCTCAGGAGTCTATGGACCCAGGTCTAGGTCACTCAAAGCTGCTGTCGTCCCAAAAGAAGACACCCGGGAAGGGGGTGCTGTGGTGCCGCACTGTGGAAATGGCATTCACTGTCTCTATTTTCTGTACTCAGCAATAATGGTCTTAAAGTTAAGGCTACTGTGGGAAAATATGCGATCTATTAAAGGAGACAAAAAAAGCAGATTATGAAGAGTGTATCCAAAGAATGGTCCCATTTGCATAGAAACCATACCTAAAGGCACACAAACACAGAAAGGTCTGGAAGACAGTTAAGGACCAAGGTTTAAGGGGCCTATTTCTGGAGACTAGAATTATGGGTGGTGAATGTGTTTTCTCCTTTTTGCTTGCTTCCTTCTCTAACTATGCTGCAGTCAACAGGGAAGATTTCCTATCAAGGGGGAGACAATGCAAGTTTTCACCTACTGTCTGAACCTAAGTTTGCCTGTTTCAGGTAAGGGGTTGCCTGCACGGGCTGTGTTCCCCGTCACTTATCCCACCATCAGCCCCCGTGCTGTGTTTTCTGTCTTCCTTTGCACTTTTCACAGTGTCCGCTGTTCCTTGTTGTGCCCAGTATAGCAGCCCCTCTCCTTTCTTTCCACCTCTGATTCATTTTTAACCATTTACTCTTGGCCTCTCACCTTGTTCCTGTCCCTTTCACTTCCTACAGCTTCTCTCCAGACCACGGGTCCAAGAGAAACAGAGTGTGAGTCACAAATGAAATCTAAATTTTTCTAGTAGCAATATTTTTTTAAGTAAAAAAAACTGATGAAATTAATCATAATATAGTTTATGTAATCCAATATATCCAAAATATTATTTTAACATATAATCAATACTTTGAAACTGAGTTATTTTACTTTTTTTTTTGTACTAAGTCTTCCAAATCAGTGTGTATTTTTACACTTGAAGCCCATCTCAGTTTGGATGGGCCACATTTCTACAGCTCCCTGGCAATGTGCGGCTGCCGTGCGGCTTGCGGAATCTTCGTTCCCCGACGAGGAATTGAACCCGGGCCCTCGGCACTAAAAGCACGGAGTCCTAACCGCTGGACAACCAGTGAATTCCCCTATCTTCTGTCTTTATCCACCACCTTTCCCTCCCCACTTACCCAGTGCGCCATCTCACAGGGCACCAGATCTGTCCATCTCTCTAAGTCATAGCTATCAGCTGCTGGACCAACAAAGGCCGCCTTCATAACCTGGCGCTCTAGGACTAACGTGCCCCGGTGAGCACCAAAAGAGCAGTGGTCTTGGAATCTACTCACTGAATAAATATTTACCCCACACCCGCTATATGACTGATGTAGATATGACAGTTATTGTCTCCAATAGTTATTGTCTCCAATAGACAGTTATTGTCTCCAATAGACAGTTATTGTCTCCAATAGTTATTGTCTCCAATAGACAGTTATTGTCTCCAATAAGGATTGTACACGATCCTTTGGGAAAAGCCACGTAAACAAAGCCAAATGTGTTACATGCTACGCTCAAGGGATGTCTGCGCTATGGTGCCACAGCGCGGGGGAGGTTGAGACGAAGGCTGTGGGCCTCAGAGCCCAGGAAACCTTGGAATCTGTCCCAGGGAGCGGAGGGAGGCCGGCCCAAGGCAAGGGGAAGAGCACGCAAAGGTTGAGAAGCAGGAACTTGCAGAATCTTCCCCCCAGACAACAGGGAGGATGCAAGATAGGGGCAGGAAGTTAGACTAGGATCCCACCCCACCTATAAAGGGTCTTGGATGCCCTGCTAAGTAACTGGACCTTCGACCTGTGAGCAATGAAAACTCACTGAGGGGTGTTTTGCAAGAGCAGAGCATTATCAAGTTTGGGATTTAGAAGCCCTGGCAGAGGGACTGGTAACAGCAGAGGGGAAAAGACAAAACACATAAGGAAAACAGGCCTCATCACTTCCAGGTGGCGGCTGTAAAGAACTAAACAGAACACCAGCACCAGATCAACGAGGACCCAGACGTGAGAAATGTTCACTTAGTAGGACCTGTGACTTCACGTGACCTCGAAGGAAAGTGGGTGCAAAGAAAATGACGTTGTCTTGCTGTGTGTCTGGTGTGGGATCTCTCGACGTGAGGCCCGTGGGCAAGGGAAGAGCGGTCAGGACAGAGCCTCAGGCACATCCACACTGCCGGACACCAGGGATAGAGGAGACGGTCCATGAGATGGAGCAGAAGTCAGAGGGCCAGGGAGACACCGACAGACCCGGGGCAAGGGACGGGTCTCAGTGGGAAAGGACACTTCCTTTCACTAGAATTAGTTCTACAAATTCCATCCATAACATGATCTGTGTGAGGTGTTCAAATTCAATTTCTAATAGGTTTTGTAAAATTCCCAGCCTAAGGCAAAAATCAACAATTTCATATCAGCTCAAACTGCTTTTGGATGAAAAAAAAAAATAATCAATGTTTACATGTAAAACCCTAAACCTTGGCTTTTTCCAGCTTTCTAATCTGTTGAACCCCAGTTCATAAATGAAGAATTAAACTGTAGAATAAACCCAATGAAACGGCATGTTGGTTGCCTGAGGGAGGACGGGACTCTGTGACTCTTTTGTGATGTTTAACTCTTCGTGATTAACCAGCTGTGTGACTAGGTTAGTCTCAAGGCTTCGCTGAGTTGTGCACTGCTTATTCCTCTGTAACACAGGGACAGTTTTAAAGGGTTGAGGGGCCATCAGGAACAGGTGTGGCATCTTGGAAGGACATAGCCCAAGCCCACTATTTAGTGAAAATGTTGGCTTCCCTCTTTTCCCCATCACTACATTTGGTTTCTTTCCCAAAGGGTGGTCTAGTGTAAAGAGCGTGGATGGGTTTTGGAACGAGAAAGATCTGGGTTTGAATTAAGTCTTCCACTTTGTATTCAAGCAAGTGACTAACCTCTCGGCCTCATTTTTCTTTCCGATAAAACGGAACACGTGAGCATCCAGCACAGGGATACAGTGGAAGCTGAGAACCTGCTACCCCTCCCCGCTTCTTCTAAGTAAGAGAAGAAGAGGTGGTCAAGCAATTTCCCCTTTCCCCACATTTTTGAGAATATCAGCTCTGCGTGCTAGTACACAGTCCAGTGAAACATCACCAGGCTCCCGACAACATGATTCGAATGTCAGTCATCACGGTGTATTTAACTGTGAATAACGGCGTCAAGTACAGCCTGGCCGCTAGCCCTTCCGTCCACAAATCACCCCGTCAAGAACAGATGCACGTTTTGATCAATGACCAATCACATCACCTCTTTCGGTTTCTAGGCGATAGGTCACGCCCACTCAGTGCCCACAGACAGCAAAGCCTGTGGCTGGGTGAGGTCCTCGTCTCCCGGTGATAAACCCACATAACATTTCACAAAAAAATGGATCACTGAAGAGGGGGCTGACAAACAGAGAGGAGAGTGCAGCAAAGAAGGGAACATAAAACACGAAGCAAAATGTGAAGGGAACATACATGACGTTAAGGCAACAGCTGGACCAGAAGAACGTCGACGCTGCCGCCATGTAACAAGACTCTAATGATGCCGCCAGAGAAACCCAGTGAAGGTGAATTTCTGGGCATAACTGACGAAGGTGCTGTGATGAAGAGGGTGAAGATGTCCTAGGAAGTGAGAGTGGAGAAAAGCTTCACGTGAAAGAAATTCTCGGAGATATGACATTGAAAGCACAAAGGATAAAATGAAATGTTGGAAGCTGATGCCAACATTAAGAAAGGAATATGACAACGGACGAAGGCAGAGCAAAGATGCTCACTTGGTGTCGTGCCCTAAACTACAGGGCAAGGAGGAGGCAAGCACTGTTCAAACTACTCTTGATACGTTTTAAAATTCTCAATGTTTCTAATGCCTTAAATTACGGCGTGCTAAATACGTATGAGTTTTACTGTTTGTTTCATTTCCCTATACATTTATAACAAACAGGGATAGGGTTTTTAATGTCTCGATGCAAAGTTTCAGAGGTCACAGAGCAACTGTAATTTAAAATTCTGGCTCTGCTACTAGCTTGTGACTTTGGCCAAGTTACTTAACCCATCGAAGCCCACGTTTCCTCCTCTGTCATATGAGGATACACCTACTTCCATATAGACTCTAGGGAAGGATAGAGGGGACACGTTTACATGTTTAAAGCAACCGGCACCTCGCCTGGCATGCGACAAGTACCCACATGGTGGCCAGTACTAGGATTAAATCCCCCCAATCAATACACATGATCCACAACATTAGTGGATGAAGAAAGGTTTTTCCTAGGGGAAAAAAGACACATTAAAAAATTCTTACTGAGCACCTACCTTCTTTTCTTTACAAAGAATAGCAAACGTTGACTTCTCTCTCTTGCAAAAAATATGGTCATGCTATAGAGTTCACTACTCAACATAAAAAATATAGGCTGGCCAGAGAGGCAAGGCTTAAAGGAGCTAAGGGAAAAGCAGAGTACATTTCTTTGTGGTAGGTGGTCTTTTATTTTGGAAATTTCAGTTGAAAGATATGAATGCTATGTTCCAACTGGCTAACTGAGAAGTAAATACACTGACCTGTGAATACATGAATTTATGGCCAGGCCTGCTGAGGTCATGACTTTTTAGTACTTAGAAAAGGGGCAGGGAGCAGTGTGAACACAGAGGTAAATGCAGGCCTTCCCACTTGTAAGATGAGCGTCAGTGTCACAACCCATTTCTTGGGTCATCCGTTGAGTCTGCGAAGGGGCTACCAATAAAATCATGGCGCCTGCCAGCCTGGCAGAAGTCTACACATCACCTGTCCGAAAACCATCACACACGGCCGCTCTCTTGTTTCTATGTCTCTGGGCTCCGACCCTCTACCACCCCACAGCTCTCCCCCCCACCAGCCTGGAGCTCTCTCAAGGCAGGAACTCAGTCATCTTTCTGGACCCCATCACCCAGCAAAATACGTTTGTTGACTGACTGAATGAATGAATGAACCAAGTCATGTAAGTCACTTTAAAAGCCTTTTATAATCTACACTCATTTGAAGATAATTATTTTGCCCACTTGGCCCTTAGATAAAAATCATAGTTTAAAAAAAAAAAAAACTCCTGGTGAATATGGGTAAAAACGTAAGCCTTCAATGAAGCAGTGAGAAAGTCGTCTCCCACTACCTGTAATGTTGTTGGCCTCCACAGTCAAGTCCAGCAGAGTAAGAGAAGCTTCCAGAAAGGGGCTCGGGCCCCACTAGCTGCAAACGGAGACAAAGCCAACGATGCGGGTAGGGGAAGCAGAGCCTGCATCTGTTTTCACCAGACCTGAATCGACTCTCAGCAGCCTTGCTAATAGTCACAGCATCTCCCTAAATAAGCATGGGAGTAGCATTAGGTATAGAATTTTCTAAACACCAAAGGAAAAGGTGACTTGCAATTAAACTCAGACCACCGCTACGGCCAAGTAATGAGTGAACTCTGATGGAATGGAACTTTCTAACGGAAGGGGCACACATGAACTCTGAGGTCTTTCAATCTGCTAGTCAAACACACTCCAGAGTCTTTGGATTTCTTAATCGTCTGCTATTTTTCACCATGTCTATCCTCTAGCTCTTAACCTTTTTTCTTTTTTAACATCTTTATTGGGGTATAATTGCTTTACAATGGTGTGTTAGTTTCTGCTTTATAACAAAGTGAATCAGTTATACATATACGTATGTTCCCATATCTCTTCCCTCTTGCGTCTCCTCCCTCCCACCCTCCCTATCCCACCCCTCCGGGCGGCCACAAAGCACCGAGCTGATCTCCCTGTGCTATGCGGCTGCTTCCCACGAGCTATCTACCTTACGTTTGGTAGTGTATATATAAAGACACAAACCTACTAGAGAACGGACTTGAGGATATGGGGAGGGGGAGGGGTGAGCTGTGACAAAGCGAGAGAGAGGCATGGACATATATACACTAGCTCTTAACCTTTAAAGTTCTTCCCAAGGCTGAGAATCTGTAACACTTCACTCCTTCTATACATATAGCTGTTACTCATTTGGACTAAGTTCAAATATCCAAATTAGTGAGTACGTCCTGTACGTATAAACTATGAGTTCTTTTATGTCCAGCATTTCAGAAGATGAAATGAGGATTATACAAGGTCTGCTTACTAAAGCTGAGGGGGGCAAGTTCAGATTAGGACTTTGCTTAAAAGTTCCAATTGTAAGAGCATCATTTGTACACGTTTCCCCAAATCGGAATTAATGTAATGGGTACCAAGCCCATTCCATAGAAATCTTTTCGTTGGTACTCAGCTTCTCCCACCAGCCCCCAAACAAAATCCAATCGAAGTAAAAAATCGAACAGTTTCGCTGAAGTATAATCTACATTCTATAACGTTTAACCACCACGAATAACAAATGCTGGAGAGGGTGTGGAGAAAAGGGAAGCCTCCTACACTGTTGGTGGGAATGTAAACTGGCGCAGCCACTATGGAGAACAGTATGGAGGTTCCTCAAAAAACAAAAAAATAGAGCTACCGTATGATCCTGCAATCCCACTGCTGGGCATATATCCAGACAAAACTATAATTCGAAAAGATATGCATGCCGGTGCTCCTTGCAGCACTATTTACAATACCCGAGACACGGAAGCAACCTAAATGCCCATCATGTTTATCCAGATGAATGGATAAAGACGACGTGGTACATATATAAACTCACTTCAACACGTAGTCATGTGGACCTGGCTTCCTTCACATAGCATAATGCTTTCTGACGTTCACACATGTTGCAAATGCCCCATCAAAGTAAATTTTACTGAGATTCCCTTTACAGTCAAGAGCCTGCTACCCAGAGAGCAAGTCCAAGGGAACCTGGAAACTCCATCAGGCCAACTGGTCACCTCCAGACTTGGAGTAGATACCACACAGGCACCCCAGCTAGTTCTCGTCCCAGGGGCTCCCCACACCAGGGCCTGACACCTCTTCTCTCATTGACTCAGGTGGGCTTATCCCTTGCCTAACTCTCCATCACCCTCGATTTCAAAGCACCCCCAGCTGCAGATCTGACTTCACCTGCCTCCACCCCTGGTCAATATCAACCTGGCTACAAGGCTCCCCTCATTCTCCAAAGAGGAGGGAAGAGAGGAGGGATGTTATCCCGTGACTGAGAACTAACTGTTAGATTTTCGCCCTAATGAGATCTAGCAGAAGTTCTTCATTACTCTGCACCTTACCTGTTCTCTATCTATCTGGAAAACGGGGGACAAGGTGGTGCTTGCCTCACCGTGCCCCTCAAGGATGAGGTTTGGCAAACTAGATCTGCCCGTGGTCGGGGAGAAGTACCTCCAGGAAAGAGAAAGCGATGGTCTTTGGTGATTCACGGCTGCCGTGGTTTAAAAAAAAGGTGGCGGAGTGGGGATCACACATGCAGCAACTAGGAAGCGGAGGGTTGACGGTGAGGTACAAGTTAATTCCTGGCTATAGACAGAATAACAAGCATCGACGGGCACCTGGTACTCACAGGAGTCTACAGAGGTGGCATGAATGAGTTTCTTTAACGGCACTCTCCCTGTTTTTCTGGAGGTGTGATTATGGCTTTCCATCAAAGAGTAGAGTCAGAGCTAACTGGCCGGCCCCTGCTCGTGTGCCAGAAAAACTGTGGCAGCTGAACCCCAAGCATGGAAAGTTCCTTTCGGCTCCCTGCTTCTCATATGGGGTCAGTATTGAGGTGTGTCTCCAATATGTTTTCCTTAAAAGGAATCCGGCTTCCTTAGGGAAAAGAATGTTTGTCTGTGAGTGTCCGTGGCTATAGCCAGGCTGATCTGTTTTGTTTGTGAAATCCGGTCACCCTAATTCACTAGGTTGCTCTGGGCAACCTCCCCGCCCTGGCCCTGGCTTTTGCTCAGAGGCAGTTTTCAGTTTCTGCTTTTTAAAGAGGCCTGAGCCATATGCCACTGACTGCATGTGCGCTTTACTAAAGGAACAATAAAAACATTTGGTCCTTAAGCGGGTTAAGAATTCCTCCGTGTGTTTTCAAGGCACCACCAGTTCTCGGCTTGTTCCCCACCCACACCAAAAAAAAAAGCCTGCCAAAAGGTTTCTACAGTCCCGTTAATTGATTTTGTTGAAATGCCTCTTCTTCAGGCATTAGCCCCTAGGAAAATTAAATGAAACACTACAGTCTTGAAAACTCTAAGCTTTGAACAGTCCAAGTCCCAGGAATGTACTGGAAATACGGAAAAGTAAACAAACGCCAAGTTTCGAAGTTACTGCCAGGAAAACTCTAAATGAGAGAAGAAAATGAACCACATATTTTTAATGTGCCTTAGAAAACTGACACCTCCGTGTCCGTGGTGACTCTGGGTTTCTCACACTCGCCAGCAGCCACACACAATAGAAGCTCTGTCTCCTTGAATTGGGCCCATCAGACTTACCCCAGAAGAAGCTCCTCCATCGCGTCACCTGGAGAACCTGCAGACGGTCAATGAACAGTGAAGGTGGCACACAAACCAGAGAAAGGAGAGAAGAAAGGCACTGAGAAGGTAGCGGCCAGGCCACTGCACCTCCCCGACTTCCTCCGCGTGGGGATTCTCCAACCTTGGCACGAATGACACTTTAGGTAGATAATTCTTTGCTGCAGGGGGCTGTCCTGTGTACTGTAGGATGATTGCAGCATCCCTGGCCTGTACCCACTAAATGCCCTTAGAAGACAACCAAAACAGTCTTCAGACATTACCAAATGGCCCCCAGTCAAGGACCACTGGTCTAAGACCAACTACAGAATCATCAGTTTCAGGGTTGGAGAGACCCTGGAGATCACCAAAGCCAAGGCCCTACCGTTTAGGAAGAGTTGATGGAGTCTGAGTTAAGGAGTTAAGGTGGCTGAGCCCCTACTTAGGGGCAGCACGGAGACCAGAAGCCAGGGTACCTGAGCAGGCCATCATTTTAGGAGAAGTCTTTTTTTCAAAGAAATGACTGAAGATTAAGAGCATCGTACATATTCAAAATCACTGTTTGGTAAATAGAATAGTATTAAGAATGCTGCTCTCTCCTCTTTATTTAAAAAAAGAAAAAGTGCAGAGGGAACAAAGAGAGTTGGCCACACGGGGACAAGACGGGGTGGGGGTGGGGTGGGGGGAGTGGCTTCCCCAGCTGCTGAGATGGCAGATCTGATGAGGCCAACAGGCAAAAGAGGGCACTGTCAGAACACAAAAACAGTGAACATTTATAGAATCCATTTTGTATATGTTTAAAAAAATTACTTTTATGTAGTATAAAATTTCAACCCACTCAAAAAAGAACTGAATGTATACACATCCTGGATGCTCTAACAAAAGGGACCCCAAGCATCTGCCCATCTCCCTTCACTGCCATTCAAAGAACACACTGTTAAAAATAAGAGGGAAGGGCTTCCCTCATGGCGCAGTGGTTGAGAGTCCGCCTGCCGATGCAGGGGACGCGGGTTCGGGCCCCGGTCCGGGAGGATCCCACATGCCGCGGAGCAGCTGGGCCCGTGAGCCATGGCCGCTGAGCCTGCGCGTCCGGAGCCTGTGCTCCACAACGGGAGAGGCCACAACAGTGAGAGGCCCGCGTACCGCAAAAAAAAAAAAAAAAGAGGGAATTCCCAGGCAGTCCAGCGGTTTGGACTCCTCTCTTTCACTGCAAAGGGCGTGGGTTCGATCCCTGGTCGGGGAAACTAAGATCCTGAAAGCCATGAGGCGAGGCCAAAATAATAATAATAATATAATGATGTGGTTTGGCTAATTACTACCAAATCTGGAGAGCCATAGGACCCACACATGCCATAGTGGCCTAGGACCCTAAGAATACGTTCCCCACGATCACCAAGTGACTTACAGGAAAGCCTGAAGACATCACCAAACCAGCATGGCAGCAGGGACTGCCCTCCCCTTGCACCACCACCTGCTAATCTAAGACCTGTTTCCTCTTTGCCTAAATAAATATCTTAATCTAGACACGGTGCCCTCAGGGCATGGGTGTGGGCAAAATCTGCATTTGGTGGGGTTCCTGCCATCCTCTGGGGACCTAGAGGGAGTTTTATCAATACGTTCTTAAAAGATTATTTGGGGGAAACATTAGACGCTATTCAAAGGTGAGCTCAGAAGAAAAGAGGGAATTTTCAGAGCTCCTGTAGCAGTTTAGTCCCAACTGATTAGCGTTAATATACCTGCAGCAGCCCATAATCTGGGAAGCAGAAAACCAGCAAGACATACAGACAAAGAACTACTTAAAAATAATAAAGAGCCAGAATCAAATGCACTGGTTATTAAAGTGGCAATGATTTCGGGACACATTTTTTGGTACATGTGGTCACGTTTTACAGCCACACTGCTCCATCAAACAACTTTTTGTTACTATTTGTTTTCCTTAAACTCTCAAATAAAATGATTAAAGAATTCCATTTCTTGCTAAGGCTGCTCACAGAAAGCAAGGAAGGGAGGGTGGGATGGAGGGAGCAAGGAACTTCTGTATAGAGTTCTTAAAATTTGTGAATTCCGGTTTCCAAGTCAATTACTGGCGTTAGGACTTTAATGTAATTCTTTGGGGCAGGACCATATCTTTATTAACATCTTTCCTTCTGTAGCAATTATGCTGTCCCCTCAGGGGCATAACTCTACACACAACCCTCTAGGCTCCTGAAGTTTCTGTAGAACCTGCAGGGAGAGAACTCCTGTGAGCACATAATGTCAAAATCCTGCCTTCCACAGGTAGCCCTTACAAATTCATCCACTTCACCTGCCGGGATCCAGCTTCCGAATGGAGCTGGTCAGGGCATGCTTTCAGGTCTTTTGGCTGGTAACAGTTTCATTCTCAATGCAGGGCAGAGATGGTGTGAAGAGAAGAGGCTGCTTTTAGCAAAGGTCGATATTAACAGGATGTCCTGTGCAGGGAAAAATGGACCCCAAGCTTTTATAATGGTCAACTATGCATAGTAGAATTTCTTTTCCTTCTTTTTACTTGCTTTGGGTTCAATTTTTTTTTTTTTTTTAAAGACAGGAACAGGTATTCCTTTCTTACTCAGAATTAAAATCAATTAATTTAAACAAACAAACAAACAAAATAGAATCGGTGCTTTCTGAAGTCGTGAATTGTGGGGTCATGCCTGGGCCTGCGCACTGCACTCCCGGCGGAAGCCCCGTTTTCCCATCCCACCCCTCCAGCCAGATGGCGGCAACCCAACCCACCTACCAAGTGGTGGTCTCACCAAGCACAACGTCTGCAAGTTCTCACTGAGACACACAACCAGCGAATTAATAAACGTCTCATGAAGAAAAGATTCTGAGTGAAGGGTCAACAGCATAAACACACAGATAAAAACAAGACGAGGAATTTGCTGTATTCCTGGGAACAGCTGGCAGAACCAACTCAAAATAATTGAAAACCATAGGTACCCCAAAAAGAATGAAGCTGACGGTCACACCCTAACCAAATCTTTCATACCAGCTAATGGTACAAAAAGAAACACAAAGTGCAGGTCGATGAGAGGTTGAATCTACTGCTCTGGAACTGTGTTTTCTAGGTCAGTCAGTTAAATTTGACAAATATGTATAGTATCTCTGTGCAGGTGTGGGATCACCCCAGTGCAGTCCCCTTAATGCATGATGGCAACTGTCGCCACGCTGCAGGATGTTTAAACATGAGTCACTGCTGCTTCACTTTTCTTTGGTAAGAGGTGGATAACCAAGCCTCCTTCAAAATGCTGATATGAGCCCCAGAAGTTAAAGTAGATACAAAGCGCCTGGTATATGACAGGTGCTCGAAAAGGCGGGGTACACCTGGGGCCACCGTGTAACACAGCTCTGGGGCTGGGAGGCCCTCCCATCACAGTCCCGCGTGGCCTTACAGGGACAGCCTGGGTCACCCTTTTTCCTGACATCCTGCTAAGGAGGTTCATTTCATTTTCCACCTCTTTGTCTTTTACTCGTCAGAAATGCTAAAGGCACAGGACGGCGGCAAACAAGATAACAGGAGAATGGATAACTGAGAAAGCAACAGGCTTCTGACAGATCTACTTCTGTGTCGTAGAAAAGGACAAGGAACTCATTCGAGCTCTACCTTTAACGCTCAGACACAAGGGACGACTTCAAAGAAACATAAATCAACATTTGAGCCTCTCATTTCTTTTGGAGGCGTGCAGTTGGGGGCCCCACAGGACCCCTCTGAGAATCTGAAGAAGAAGAGGCCTCCTTCCCCCAAATATACACACATACCCAGACTGTGCTTACATTTCTGGTAATTCATAAACACATCCCCGCCCGTAGCCCCTCCCCCACAGCAGTAATAAAAGAACCATGCAGACTGTCTTAGGATTTAAATATGGAACAAGCTGACTTCTTAAGATTATTGTACAGACAGCTGGCTGTAGTCCGAATAATTCTCTCTCTAGGTTGTGTTAAAATTCCAAGGAACAAGATAGCATGAAGAAAAAACCCTGGGAAGCTAGTGCAGTCAGTCTCCGGTCCCAAACGCCTGCTGCTTCACCAAATAATTAAGCCGTTACTTCATTTCTATTGCACACCTGCAACATAATTGCTTCACAGGAGCACGCTCACAGATGGCTCTGAGAGACGTAAGTCCACATAATAAAGTTCACGGCTCGGTTATTTGGACAGGGTTTGGGAATCACAGAGATGCTGCCTGAGGCAAACACATCTAATTGGCTCCGACTGAGCTGAGCTGCAGTTTGCAGGGACTGCGCAGGGGCACCCCACATCCTGTCCTTCCTGCCGCATCTACCTGGAGGGCCAGCGACTGTATTCTAAACAATGAATAAAGCACAACTTCCCGCACCCTGACTTGTAGAGTCTACAGATCGGTGGCAAATGAATGTCCGTTTGCTGTCATTTAAAGACCAAAACGAATAATGCGCAGTAACCGCTTTATGTGTGTAAAACGCTTTACAGTTCACAGCACTTTAGCACGGCTCGGACCTCATAAGGAGAGGCGGGTATCATCGCCAATCCACGCGTCCATTAGCAAATGCCTTCTGAACACAGGCTGTGCTGGGTATGGAGGACACACATGAAAGCGGGGGTGGGGGGGGGATGGTCCCTGTCTTCCAATAGCCACGGAAACGTAGGACAAGAGTGCCAAGCCTGTCTTGGGGAGGGAGGGGCGTTTTTGCAAGGGAAGGAGCGCTGAATCTGATTCTTAGAGGGAAAGCAATTTTGTGCAGAGAGCTGGAATGGGAGGAGATTGAGGAAACAGCAATCAGGGCAAAAAGAACCGTGTGAATACAAAGGGAGAGAGGCGAGAACGGGTCTGTGCCAGGTGTGCCTGGAGCCTGCCGATTCAAGGGAGTGATGGGGGAGGAGGTTGGAGAAGTAGATGGGCCAAATCAAGGAGGGTCTTCCCTGCAGGTGATAATGGGGGTTTTGAAGATATGGAGGCCAAAGACCCAGATCTGCTAGAGCAGCTGTTCTCAAAGCAAGATGTGTATTAAGCCCCCGTGGGGAGCTTTTTTAAGTGTACTGATGCTCGGGTCCCAACCCCAAAGACTTTGACTCAGTTACCTGGTGTGGGACCTGGGCATCAGTATTCTTTTTGAAAAGCTCCCCAGGCAAGTCTACCGTGCAGTTGGTGTACACAAGCCCTGGGCTAGAGGTTAAGCAGGCGCCTAAGGGCTTCCACGCTCAGGGCTCTTTCTTGACCTTTGAATGCAGCAACGATTTCCCTATAATTGTGTACATAAATTTTAAGAATACAAAAGAAATTTTGTTTTAAGGGTGGGGAGAAAAGGCTCCTAGAACAACATATACAGCCATACCCCAATCTTCATGACCGCATACAGCAGTTTAGTATTTGTTATTTGATATGCATAATGTCCTAATTAACACGCATGTTAACACATCGGAACTGACCTTTGTTTCTGGATCATGTGTTTTTGGACTGGGTAAAGAAACAATTCTGAAAGTCTCTTTATTCCCTGCAGCGGTCTTTAAGACCATGATGCTTTACTGAACAAGATCAAGAAGTCAAAGAGGCTTCATGACCTGATTCACCAGCCAGCATGATATGGGGGCAGAGAGGGATTGAGCTGGGAGGTGAGGTTTATCTGAAGAGCCTCAGTGCTTTCAAAGATCATCTTGTGGACAAACCTGCAGTTTATAAGCAGACGAGGTGAAACAGATGTAGTAACCCCACAAACCTCCATAAATCTAAATGGCTGCCTCTCCCCCGGTAGCAAGGTCGGCAAACCTGGGTTACGTCTACTGCCCCTTCATCCTTCCCGCATCCAACAAGCCACCACTCAGCGGAGCTGCCCACTCTTTCAACACGCTGCTCCGGCAGCCACCGTGAATCAGCTGGACTTGGCAATGGAATCAAAATCAATTTATGATCCCTGCCCTATGTAGGATTTAATACCACTTTTGAAAAGAACCACTCACTAGGGTTACTTCAAAAGGATGCCAATTTATATCAGGCGAGGACCCAAGACACTGATTCCATTCATTTAAACTAACAAGACAGCCTTTTAGAAAAGGAGAAGAGGACTTGCAAAAAAACACGTTGGTGGATGTAAAATTGGGGGAAGAATAAAATGCTTTTCACTCCTGCCTGAAGAGGAAGAAGAAACAAGGAAAAAAACCCGTCAATCTCAAAACAGCCTTTGGTACTAACCTTTGAACACATTCTCTCCCAAAGTAATTCCACAGATTCACCTTCATGCCAAGGGCGGGGTTTGTACCTATTTCATTAGGACCTTCTCTGACTCACACAGAGAAGTAGGTGGTGACGGTACTGCCTTTATCTTAAAAGCTTTTTTTTTTAAAATTAATATAACATCTAGAACAACGCAACTGCATGGTATGATACAAATAAAGTTTATAAAAGCATTACAGGGCTTTCCCTGGTGGCAGTGGTTAAGAATCCGCCTGCCAATGCAGGGGACACGGGTTCGAGCCCCAGTCCGGGAAGATCCCACATGCCGCGAAGCAACTAAGCCTGTGCACCACAACTACTGAACCTGTGCTCTAGAGCCCACGAGCCACAACTACTGAAGCCCATGTGCCACAATTACTGAAGCCCACGAGCCACAACTACTGAGCCCACGTGCCACAACTATTGAAGCCCGCGCGCCTAGAGCCCGTGCTCCACAACGAGAGAAGCCACTGCAGTGAGAAGCCCGCGCACCGCAACGAAGAGTAGCCCCCGCTCGCTGCAACTAGAGAAAGCCCGTGCGCAGCAACGAAGACCCAACGCAGCCAAAAATAAATAAATAAATTTTTAAAAGCCCTTTAAAAGTATTACAATATTTATCTGTATTTGTTGAATGCACGATAAGTGATGGTTGACTCTTTCAAACCATCCAGTAATTTGCCTTCTTTGAGTTCGTTGCTTTTTTTTTTTTTTTCGCGGTATGCGGGCCTCTCCCATTGCAGAGCACAGGCTCCAGACGCGCAGGCTCAGCGGCCATGGCTCACGGGCTCAGCCGCTCCGCGGCATGTGGGATCTTCCTGGACCGGGGCACGAACCCGCGTCCACTGCATCGGCAGGCGGACTCTCAGCCACTGCACCACCAGGGAAGCCCGAGTTCGTTGCTTTTGAAGTGTGTTGCTTTCCTGTTGCTCGTGACAAGCATGATGTGAGTGTCACAGAGCTGTGCTCCCACAGCTCTCATTGAGGAAGACGCCAAGGGTCAGGTGAGAGTTAAGCAAAGCAACCCTGGAGCCAAAGTGATGCAGGTGAACGTATGTGCTTACTCTGTCCTTTCAGAAAGGAAAAATGATCAGCATGTCGAGAACGATCAAATCTGGGGGAAACGGCTCAAGCCGACAGAAGTTTCGCAAGACGGATTTCTCTGCGTATAAATATACTTACTTTGGAAAGAATACAGGCCAACAAGACCAGCGCATCTTGAGGGATCATCCCACCTATCTCATAGTCCAAAAGACATCTGGAAACCCAGCCATGATCAAAAGATTTGCTGACTCACTAGTGATCACCAGCAGAAAGATCTGGGTAACACAGTGGCCGTCTTAGCGAATCTAGGCCCTGCGGCCCCTCTGCCATGTGGCCAGCAGGCTGGCAGTCCCCGCTCTGGCCAGAGAACCTTCCCAGGCTGCCCTGAATAACCCTTGCTCTGCCCTCCTCCAGGCTCCTCCCATCACTGTCTGTCATCACAAATCCCCCGGCCTCATTCAACACACATGCTTGATAAGCTGTGAACGGAGACATGTCAGTTACTTACACTGACGGCCTTTCACGTTGTACTGACTGTTTCCTTGCGTCACTTGGAGGTGCTTCCAGACCTCTCTGTGGGTGGGCGGCATCACACCTGGAAGTTCTCCCGGGGCGCTGGCGTCACCCGAGGCACGGAAGTGGGCACCGCAGGGAAGGGTCCCACTTCCTTCTCCCGGGGCGCTGGCGTCACCCGAGGCACGGAAGTGGGCACCGCAGGGAAGGGTCCCACTTCCTTAACGGTCCCGACTTGGAAATCACACTACCCTCTGGCGGGTGGCCTGGAGTCACCTCCTCTGGAGTGTGCCCTCCAGGCTCTGGAGACATCAGGCAGCAGACGCTTGAGGCAACTCTGCTATGAAGGGAATGCTCCCCACTCCCCGGCACCCCCAACCTCGTCCTGCTCTACAGGCCCAGGCAGCTTAGTCAATATTTATCCAGCAGGCCTGGCCTCAGCCACAGCACGATAACCACCCTTCGCCTGCTCTTCACACTAGGGAAGAAAACAACTCGTTCTGTTTAAACGTCACCGATACACAGGGCAGTAATATGTCAGTGATACACAACCCAGTCAAGAAAAGATCTCTCCTCTGGTTAGCTTTTCTCAAGAGTCAGATAACACGATACACGTGGGATTTTAAAGATTCCCTTCACCTCTGCTTCTACCTTCCTTCCTACATCCTATGACCCCACAGATTTAAACTATCCCATTGCTTTCTTACTAAAACAGGTTATATTTCTATTGAAGTGTCTTGCAGAGAATTGAGCACGGGACCTACGTGGGTAACCTGTCACTGTCCTCAACCAGGGTTACCGGCAAGACAGAGGTCCAGACCGAAGGACGAGAAAATGAGTCCTTCAGAATGGGAGAACATATATGCAAATGAAGCAACTAACAATTAATCTCCAAAATTTACAAGCGGCTCATGCAGCTCAATATCAAAAAAACAAACACCCCAATCCAAAAATGGGCAGAAGACCTAAAGAGACATTTCTCCAAGGAAGATACACAGACTGCCAACAAACACATGAAAGGATGCTCAACGTCACTAATCATTAGAGAAATGCAAATCAAAACTACAATGAGGTATCACCTCACACCAGTCAGAGTGGCCATCATCAAAAAACCTACAAACAATAAATGCTGGAGAGGGTGTGGAGAAAAGGGAACCCTCTTGCACTGTTGGTAGGAATGTAAATGGATACAGCCACTATGGAGAACAGTGTGGAGGGTCCTTAAAAAACTAAAAATAGAACTACCATGCGACCCGGCAATCCCACTACTGGGCATATACCCTGAGAAAACCATAATTCAAAAAGAGTCATGTACCACAATGTTCACTGCAGCTCTACTTACAATAGTCAGGACATGGAAGCAAGCTAAGTGTCCATCGACAGATGAATGGATAAAGAAGATGTGGCACATATCTACAATGGAATATTACTCAGCCATAAAAAGAAGTGAAATTGAGTTATTTGTAGTGAGGTGGATGGACCCAGAGTCTGTCATACAGAGTGAAGTAAGTCAGAAAGAGAAAAACAAATACCATATGCTAGCACATATATATGGAATCTAAAAAAAAAAAGGTTATGAGGAACCTAGATGCAGGACAGGAATAAAGACGCGGACGTAGAGAATGGACTTGAGGACATGGGAAGGGGGAAGGTTAAGCTGGGATGAAGTGAGAGAGTGGCACTGACATATATACACTACCAAACGTAAAACAGATAGCTAGTGGGAAGCAGCCGTGTAGCACAGAGAGATCAGCTCGGTGCTTTGTGACCACCTAGAGGGGTGGGGTAGGGAAGGTGGAAGTGAGATGCAAGAGGGAGGAGATATGGGGATAGACGTATCCCCATATGTATAGCAGATTCACTCTGTTATACAGCAGAAACTAACACACCATCGTAAAGCAATTATACTCCAATAAAGATGTTAAAAAAGAGAGTCCTCACCAAGCACTTGCACCGACCCCAAGATCACACCATTTTACAAGAGTGGAGATTTTCTTCACGGCTCTCAACACCTTCCTCCCCTCAGGCCTCGGGTGGATTCAGACAACGAGTAAAACGTATGACAATTTATTGTAGATGGTCCTCGTTTTACACTGTAAACCAGCATTGTCCAATACAACGTTCTCCAATGAGGAAGATGGTCCATATCTGAGCTGGTACAGTAGCCACGAGCCACAAACGGCTACTGAGCCCTTGAAGATGGCCAGTGCGACTGTATCTTTAATCAGATTTCCTTTCAATTGAAGCAGTCACGTGTGGTTAGTGGCTTCTGGACTGGATGGTGTGCTTCCAGACCGTGAGATACATTTGTTATTCCTTTATTTAGCAACATGTTTTTGGCAAATTCATTTTCCCCCATGGCTTTCCTACCAAGTACTGACTCGCATCTTCTATCACTTAGAGGCTCCACTTCTCTAATTTAAGAAAATGCTCAAAGTCAGTTTAATGGGAAAACGGGAGCCAATTCAAACTTGAGGCATCTAGTTAAAAATATTGATGCTCTATGTTGAATTCAGTGAGTCTTCCTCCCCCCACCCGTGTGATAAACGGGCACTTTTTAAATGATCCGCAGCGTGCAGGATACACCAGGGGGCTGAGGACGCTCCCACGAGCACACACTCCAGGTACACACCGCGCTTGCTGCAGGAGCAGGAAATGTCAACAGAAAGGGCCCAGCAGAGGAGGAGAATTGCATTTTGCTTCCCACTCCTGGAAAAGCCTTTCCAGTGTCCACCCACCCGCGTTTACAAGAACCTCTTTGCAGAGCAAACTGAAGAACATAAGAAGCTGTTGTTCTCTCCACAGCTTTCCTCAAGCAGGGCTCTGTCTCGACGCTTGCAAAGGCGATGTCTCTCGGAGAAAATGCCACCGAATAACTGGGCCAAACTGTGTCCACTTGGAGCGTTTGCACAGACTGTGCCCGGAAGGACCAAGGCAGAGGTGGCAGGGTCACTGAGCACCAAAGAGTTGAGACCTAGAAGCAGTGCCCAGTCATCCCCTCCACCGACAAGTGGGAGAAATCAAGTGGTGGATAAAAGGGACTCACCTTGATATTGAGGGTGGCATGGGGGGGAGAGAGACAGCTGGGAGGAGGGGTAACCTGGCAGGTGGGAGGTCCATGGGGATTACACCCCGTATCGGGGTACAGAATCTTGCTGAGCGTGAGAAACACGTGGGCTGGTGTGAAAAGTGTCCACTGGCAGAAACTTGCCCACCACGAGAGTTGCTGTACAAGCGTGGAATCCACCCATACAAGCTGTGCTGAACTCAACACGCTGTAGGCTCAGAGACCCCTGCCAGTGATGGGATGCTAAGACCAACCTCACAGGCCCAAAGAGTCCCGAAAATTAGGCAACGATAATATTTACCTACACTTTCAGAGATGTACATCCTTTCAAATGAAGTTACTCTTGTATCAAGCAAAGAAAACAGGTAAAATTCCGGGACCAACGTCCTTCCCCACGCGCCCACTCCTTGGTCTGCCTCTTTTCAAAACTGGTGACTCCATTTTGCCAACTGCTCAGGCTAAACCCGAGAAGTCATCCTCAACTCCTTTTTCTCACACCTAACATCCAATTCCTCAGCAAACCCCACCAGCTCTACCTTCGAAATACACCCAGGACCCAACCACTAACCACCACCACAGGTGTCTCCTGGGTGACCCCAGCCACTCTCTAACTGGCCCCCTCATCCAGCCACTGCTGTCTGCTCCACTCGGAAGCTGGTGTGGGCCCTGTACAAGGTCAGGCCAGATTGCGTCACTCAGAATATAATCTGTACTCCTTATCCTGGCTGGCCAGACCCCCTGTTATTTTTCTGGGCATCTCACTCCCTGCCATTCCATCCCCTGCTCGTTGTATTCCAGCTGCTGTTGTTGTCTTGCTGTTCCTCAAATGCAGTGACCACGTTCCTGCCTCAGGACCTTTGCACGTCCTCTTCTGTCTCTCTGAAATGACTTTCACCCCCTAAATGCAGGACTTGTTCTCTCAATTCCCATGCGTCTCTGCTAAATGTCACTTCGTCTGACGGGCTTCCCTGACAAATTCTAAATAAAGTATGGTCACATATACATGAATACACATTCTACCACAAACTCTCTCTTTTCTGCCTTGCTCTTTCTTCTTAGCGCTTAGTACCACTGGCACATGATGTATTGGGTTGGCTACGAAGTTTGTTCGGTTAATGAATACGTTGTTCAATAAAGTTCTTGGTGAAAAGGAAAAATGTCTTATCTGTACCTAAAACCGAACGAACCTTTTGGCCAACCCAATATTTGGTCCTTTCTCTATTGGAATATAGGTTCCATGGGAACAGGGGTGTTGTCTGCTTGGGTCACCACTATTTCCCCAGGCCCTACCTAGCACACAGTAGGTGCGCAATAAATATCTGTGACTTTTCTCTCGAGTATTTTGCTTTCGCCTTCACAAAGCAGAGTTCACACATCAGGAGGATGACTCAAATAGGTTACGGATCATAAAATCACTATTTTATTGATACAAAGCGAATGAATTTAAAACAATATGGTTCTAGACCTGGACTCAAATTTAGGTTCACTAAATCCTCAACTAGTTCTTTCTCTGAGACTCTCCCTTGAGTTCTCAGAGGGGAGGGGGCCAACTGCCCACCGGGCTGCTCTGGCCAGAGGTGGGACTCTGGCTTCACCCCCCACCCCCATCTGTGTAACAACGATGGAATCCCCTAAACGTAAGGTCCGGGGGTCCTGGATTGTCCTCTCCCCTTAAAAAGGGATAGATCCACTACACATGTCTACATCAAAGGGTCGTAAGTAGTAAGGCACGCACGTGTGAGTGTGTCAGACACCTTTGTGCCAGGAAGCCTATTCAACACGCACTGAATTCCCTTCTCTGTCACAAGCAAGGGGCTGTGGACTCCTCTAGGCCTGCTCGCAACGCTATTCCCCCCCCAGAAGGCTGTAAACCCCATGAAGAGAGTGGACTTGTCCTTTCGGGTCACCTGTCCACACCCAGGGCCAGGAACATGGCAGGGGCCTCAACTGAATGTCTGCTGAGCAATGAAGACGCCAGTCCAGAGCTGGGGGCCAACCACAGGTAACCTATCCCCAAAAAGCCTTAGGTTGAGTGGACTCTAAGGCAAGTGAGATGTCATGGGAGACATGGCTGCTTTCAGTTTTTTGAGAAACTTGACCACGTAGTGACGTTTTCCCCATTTATTTTCAGGACAGCAGTCAGCATCCCATTGATGGTCCCCATGCTCTTTCTGCTCGGGCTAATTTTAACTCCATCTCATCGGGTCCCTTCAGTAATAGATGCTGACAGTCCCAGATGCCAGGCCCTCAGCGAGAGCATCTGCTTATCCCCTCCGGATTAATCTAAACGACTTTACCTCCAGGACAGTGGGTGTTCCTCTAGAGTTCTGCAGAAGACAAAGCATACAGCACAGGTCAGGCCAACAGCCACGTGGAAATCACTGTGCTCAGAGCATCTCTTTATCTGGACAGCGGTCTCCTTGAGAGCAGGGGTTTTCTGTCCCATTCACTGTTGACCTAGGTGCTTTGCAGAAGACCTACACCTAATAAAAGCTCAATAAAAGCTTGAAGAATGTCACTGGATGGGATAGGTGCTGACCAACTGAAAATTAATAGTTAACCCAACATTTTACAGACCGTTTACTGCATGAGGATAGTTCAAATAAATGCCTGTCATCTACTGTTGGGAACAGCTGTCTTTTTCTCAGCATCACACTCTGGTATTACTGGAGCTAAGTATTAATATGTGATCTTAGAACCATACGTGCAGCCGGATTTGCACTCGGTAGGAATGAAATTGCTTTCCATGTTCTGAGAGGAAAACCTCTTAGAATTTCCTATGTTGTGCTTAATTTAATTTCAATATTCTGCATTAGCCAAAGTAACGTTAAAGTTAATTCTTTCTTTGGAGAAAGAAAGACACGATTGGATTTACTTGCCCACATGTGCATATATCAGGCCAGGCATGTGGTTCCCATCTGCCACTGGATGCATCGTGCTCTCCTGATTCCTGGCATAGGACAATTACGGCATAAAAGTACATTCTTATGGTCCGTGGGATCAATTCCAGTGGTAGCTGACAGCTGATCCTGAATATCTGAGTACACAGGATCACAAACATTAATGAGTCATCCCACTGAGTCAAACGGCTCATACACAGAAAAAAGCACTAAGACAGCAATTCCTACAATACCCAGAAACAGAATTCCTAACATATTAGGGTCCCAATTAAGACATTTGGGAGCTTGGTAAAAATAATTATGCAATGGAAAACAACTCTGAATCGGAGAATTTAAATGGCAGGTAGGCTAATATACCACTGAACACAGAAATCTCAGTCGTCAAATCTCTGAAAGGGGTTTACACGTCTGCCCAAACACTTGTGGAAACCAGGTGTTACTAACCCCATCAGAACAATGATGCCATTGGTAGGCAGCTCTTACCGTCAGACTTATCAAGCACCTGTGATATGCCAGATGTCATGTTAGATTCTAAGGATAAAATGATCGAAGACATCATTTCCACCCTCAAGGGTCTCAGAATCTACTGGAGGAGAAAATTAAAGATTCTGCAGGTGAAATGATCAATGAGGGGGTACAGGGAAGCTATGGGAGCACAAAGGAGAAACACATACGAAACCAGGAAAGGCTCACAAGAAGTAACAGTGCTTGAGGTCCACACTGAAGTTTGCTCAAGAAACCAGGGGCCAAGACATGCCAAAGAAGCACAGACATGAACCCCAGGAAGCACCATGAGCTGGGGGGATCTGTACGCGTATCAGTCGATCCCAGTAGGTTCATGAAGGGCCTTGTGTACAGGCTAAGGAGTTTGGGTTTTATCCCAAAGATGAAGAAAAACCACTGAAGAATGACATGCCCAGATATGCATGAACGCAGCTGTAACATTCTCATCCTCCTTGATTGGGCTACATACTAGTTGAACATCTGTTCTCCCCGGTAAACCGTAAGCTCCCTGAGGGCAGAGATTGAGCCTGTTTTGTTCACCCACGTGTTCTATTTTCTAATAAAGTTCCTGAGACGGAGCGGGCGTCGGGTAGACATTGAATGGATCGATCAATCAATCAATCAATCAGTGAGTGGTCTTGGGGCAGGATGGGTTGAAAGGGGGATATTTAAGGGAGGAAGAAAGACCAGGCAGTCACAGGACTGCTCTAAGCCTGGTCGTGGGAAAATTCAAAGATGCCTCTTGGTTTGGTTGGTGAGGCTGGGTGTAAGGGCCAGTGATTTTAAAAGATTCAAGAACAAAGTACTAGGGACAAGTAAGGGAGAGTATATTTCGTTTCAGACACACCGAGCTGGGAGTATCTGGTACCTAAGGAGCAGCCAGGGGGAGAGACCAAGTCAGACTCGGGTCTGCTTACATACAGAGGGAGATGTGGCCTGCAGTCAACACAGGTGGCCACTGAAGGGCCGGGAGGCCACCAGTGAGGACACAGTATCCGGGAGAGAGGCTTCAGTCTAGATGTTGAGAACACTGGGATGGTTTCTGTGCCAAACGACGACTCCCATCGAGTTCACTATTATTACCACAAACCATCCTGGGAAAGCAACGACTGGTCTCACTGAGCTATCTGCTATACGCATCTCATTTTCAACTTTGAAGGCTGCCAATAGCCAAAGCATCAACTAGATTATGTCCGCAAGGAAGACCGCGGTTTGAATGCTGGCTATTGGGTTAAAAAGCAATTGAGAACAAATACGCATAACAAAACGACCCCGATGTCAGATGTAAAAAGGAGGATGATGACTCTTTTCAGTACAACTAGGATCCAGGGAGGGTTTGTGTTTCTGCGAGAACAAGGGGGCAGATTATGGGAAAGATAATGAGCATGTTTTCATGTCTGGCATGCACCTGGCTTTCTCAGACTGCCAGTGACATCACCAAGCAGCCATGCATCTTCCCAGAGCCTATTTGAGAAGAGAAAACACTCAGAAAATTCTGAATGAAATAAATGAATAGCTGATCCAGGAGAAAAGGAAATGCAGCTGAGATTCATGACCAGAAGATTTACATTCATCTGTTTTCTTCCAATCTTGTTAACTCCTTGCAAGTGAGATAGTCTCCAAGCTGGCGGACGGAAAACCTCACAATAGAACAAATTTAGAAAAAAAATTTTAAATGTGTACCTGTTTTTTCCCCTTCAAAATTAAAACAGCTTGGTTAAGTCTGACAAGGGGAAATGTACACTGTTACCAACGGGATCGCCTACTCTTGAATGGAATCACGTCCGCGAGCAGTACTCTTTGCATGCTACAATAAGAACACTGGCACGTTTTGGAAAGTAGCATCATGGAGGTACCTTTCAAAATCTTTTGTTCTGCAAGCAGATCACGAGTCAGACCATGTCAGACAGATCCCACGTGGCTTTCAGGTCCAGGGGACTCATTTCTGTTACGGGAGTAAAGTTTTCCCATCTATCCGACAGGGAATGGGTACTCTGAGCATTAGCAAGATGTGTGCTTTGGCTGGAGGAGAGTCAGTAGCCAAGAGCTGGTGATGAGAAAGCAGTTCCTGTGCCTGGTTTTAGTCTCACGCACAAATCACCCTGAGGCACACGAAGAGCCTCGGAATATTAAAAATTAACCTTCCTCAGTTCATTACGGGACCAAGCTTCACTTGCAGATATAACCGGAAAAAAGACAGTGAGGAAGAAAGGAGTCAGCAATCTGGATAACTGGGATTCATAGTTCTGGAAAGTCTAGAAATCCCTAGTATAATCAGGAGACTAACAAGGGCAATCCATTCAGCCAATTACTGAGATTGTAGCAATTCATGCAACCAATTACTGAGACTGTAAAGAGTCATTACCATTTTTCCAAGTACCCTTGTGTCTGCTGAAGCCAACTTAGCCACCTAGTTCTAGGAGATCAATTTCTAGCTCATTTCTCACATATGCACACTTCTTATGAAATGTTTCACTGCCTAGGTTCTACTGGGAGGTGATAGCAGAGCTAGGGCAGCGCACAGGTAGGGAAAACTATGGTGTATGCATCATCTCTGACTTTTAAAGACATTTATACACAGAGGGGAGGTGGTGACAATGGATACCCAAGTGCTGACCAACAGTGCTCTCTGCAATGATGGGAACGTTCTACATAAATCTGCACTGTCCAGTACGGTAGCCCCTAGCCATATGTGACAACTGAGAACTTGAAACATGACTGGCAGGAATGAGGACTTAATATTTAAATTATAATTCAATTTAAAAAGCCAGCTACAGCTGCCATCTTGGACAGCGTAGCCTTCGAAGACACAGCCTAACTTCTTTGCCAGCGGCCCATCCAAACACGAAATTCTAACCTTGAAAATTTTAGGATTTTATTAAGGAAGGTGTAAATCCTTAGGAACAGTCAGCAAAAACCCATATTTGGGGCAGTGTGTTTTATGAACAAGCTAATTAGGGAGGGAGACGCAAGAGGGAAGACATATAGGAACATATGTTTATGTATGACTGATTCACTTTGTTATAAAGCAGAAACTAACACACCACTGTAAAGCAATTATACCCCAATAAAGATGTTAAAAAAAAAAAACAAGCTAATTAATTAGTCTTCATCTTCAGAGATACACAGACTAACCATAATGGAGCCAATTTTCAGTTAAAGGTGTATCAATTATGCAAAAGCACAAATCTTTAGTTTTATTTCTCCAAAGTAGGAGCGAATATCTAGAAAAATTACACTGAACTGGCTGATAAAATCAGGTTTATTATCCAAAAAAATAATAATAATTAAGATAAAAAAACAAAACAATGTCTTAGAATCCCATAACAAACCTCAGGCTTGGCCACTGTCACGACACATGACCTGGATTCTGTCCAGTTCTGTGGCCGCTTCTACATTCTCTCGCCTTTCCTACAAGGTCTTCTGGGTGATTAACCAACACCTCAGTCAACTCTGTTGGTTCCTCAGGCAGTTAGAGGACACACCAAGGTCGTAATCACCACGCGTAACATTTTCCAACAGGAATGCTTGCTTCATTCTACGTTCTGAGGAGCTCGAGGATAGGTCAAAACCCCAAGTAATTTTAGCCTTTCTTGACATTCATTTTGCATAATAGCTTCCGATCCAAGTTCCCTTTGGTTTTCTCCTTGGAATGAATAAAGACATCCTCACTTTCCTTATGAAAATTTCAAACTAAGTCAAAATACAGGAAAGCCATTTTCATTCACCAAAGCACATACACAGATTACGGCATTTATGTAGTTATCCAGTTTAATCAAGAAAAATGATCCTTTTTAAAGTATAGAAAGACGAATTCTCTCAAGTGCACAGAAAGCCGTTCATTATACAGAGAAATGCATAATAACATGTGCATACTTAACATAATTTTAGTGAAATGCATCTTCTAAGAGAGACAGTACAATGACATCTCATATACAGCAATGTCAAAAAATAAAGCATTCAACAGGAGAGAATTTTCTAGAACTTCCCTTTTAAGATCAAATCTCTTTTAATCCTCTTTGATAGAAGTCATTTCCAAATGTTTATAATTCCTTGAGCTCTTAAAGAATTGAATTTTAAACTTTTTATTGAACATTCGTTATCATCATTACTACTATTCTGATTGTAGTATTCTAAAAATCTGTGCCTGTTTTTGAGTTACTGTTTACTTCTTCAAAGTCAGAGCATCAGCTATCTATTCTCTGCCCAATCTCCCGATTTATAAGCTTCCAGTTTTCTCTGTAGGAGGAACAATAACTAAGCCTCTGCAAGTTAACTGAGTTAATCACGTTTCGAATGGGGAACTAAAGAGCAAAGTACAGGACTGCGGGGGCGGAGGATTTCTGCCAAGTGAAGCGTTCAGAGGTTCACCTACCGCCTCCTCCCACCCCTGTCCCCATCAGAATTTTCCTTGTGCTAAAAGAAGCTGAGGAGGCCAGAAGTGTGGCCTCCAAACACCTAAAGTCCAAATTCCAATGAACATAAAACGAACTGGTTAATTTACTATTAGCCAGAATTAGATTTACAGCTAATTCTTATAATAATCAGAGAGCTGCACAGCTCATTAACAGCTCAGGAACGCCTGTGCCATAAATTTTCAAATGCCAAAGCCTTATCTTTAATGGTGACCAGGGAGCAAATTTTCTGTTTGCAGTTGGCGCTATGTAACTTTTTCCCGCTAAAATTAGCGAGTGCTTACTGCATGTTGGTGATCTGCGTTCAGTGACTTCCTTGGGCTGGTGTTGTGGGCAGGTGGGAACACGGAGTGAATGCGGACTATACCTGAATGTAGGGCAGCAAGGAGATGCAAGCCAGGGAACAGACCGTGCACTCAGCTCACGCGAGAGGAGGCTGGGGAACAGACTGCGGCCAATAAGAAGTCATTCCTCTGAAAACTCTTTCTAAAACAAATGATCTGTTTTTATCACCTGTTACCCATCACTGTAAATGTCCTCGTTTCTGCTTTTATGGTTTATAATAATTATCCACAAAAATTTTTTAAACAGTATTACATGAAGTCTTTTAAAAAGTCACTCATAACAAAGCCAAGCCTATCTGTATTTTTCCTTTTTTTAGTGGGAATCCAGCCATCTATAGTATATGAATAATGTACGATGGGCCCTAAGTGAGTGGGTGAATAGTGCCCTGAGTACGAATAATGTGTTTTTGTAAAACGAAAAATATGAACCAAGCCAATGAAATTGAGCAATCAGTAACTAAAGTCCAGGCAGTTCAATTTTCTGTAAAAAGAATCATTAACTTATCAAACTGAGGATTTAAAGCCACGGGCGCAGAAACCACCTCAGGGTTGGGTGGAATGATTAACTGGTCCGTGTCACTCATTCACCAAACACGGTCACAGGCCAGGCTGTGGCTCCGTGTCCTGCCAGGCGCCGCCCAGCTTGGGAACAGAAACAGAAAGGAGTACCAGGGACTGGGAGTATCCAGGACGGGTCCCTGGATGGGTCAGGAGGGCTTCCTGCAGGAAGGGGCATCTCAGCCAACACAAGAAGGAGTGAGCCTGGATGAACCGTGGCCGAGCTGGGTTCAGGCTGTGTACACGCCAAGGCTGGGAGCTGGTGGGCCCCCAAAGAGTTTAAGTTTTCACTGTGGTGATTCTGGGGCTGGTGGAGGTGACGCTGGAGAGAGACGGGACCCCGAAAGCCCCTGAGGCACGTGAAGGAGCTCGTTTCCTTAGGGCAGCGGTGACGGAAGTGCGGACGGGGTGGGGAAGAAGGGGAGGCAAGATGCTGAGGGAAGAAGGGCGAGGGCAGGCATCAAGGGGCAGAGAGTCAGGGGGCGGGGACACTGATGTGACAATGGTTCCGTCCTCCAGGGAAGGAGCCAGGGCAAAGGGAAGGTTGAGAACCCCCAAGAAAGGCACTAAGGGCATCAGACGGGCCCTCTGAGGATGCGGTCGGGGTGAGACCCGAGGCAGGGCAAGGTCACAACTCCTCCCCGTGGCCTCTGTCTCAAGCCCACGGGCCATCCCCTCCAGCCTGCCTGCTTTCTAGAGATCGCTCATCCCTACCCAAGCCTCGACGGGCAACAGTGCCAAAGCCGGGGGTGGCGGGGGCCGTGCCATCCACGGGAAGGACGGCCTCCCTCAGGGGACAGCTGTCCCTGCCCCCACCTCAGCCACACGCCTTCTCGAGCTGCGAGGAACAAGCCTCAGAACCTGCTCTGCCCACTTGGAAGCCACCAGCCACGCGCGGCTGCAGCAAACGTAAATTAATTAGAAATTAATTAGAATAAATAAAAAGAGAAATTCAGCTTCTCAGTCTCAAGAGCCACTTTCTTTTCAAATAATGTAGCTGATTGACAAGGTTGTGTGAGTTTCATGCGGACAGCAAAGGGACTCAGTTATACATACATAGTATGCAACTATCTTCTTTCTTCTTATTCTTTTCCATTACACTTTATTAAGAGTCACATGTGTGGCTTCCCAAAGCGGCACAGACGCAGGACACTTCCTTCCTACTGTCAGCAGTGCTATAAAATTCACACCGTGTGGCATTTGTTTCAACAGCACGTGCGAGCGGTGGACGCGTTGAATTTTATTAATAAAAAGATAGAAATTCCACTTCACCATCCCAGATTATCTCAACGTCCTCAGTGAAGAGAATCAACGTGGAAAACAAAAAATAAACACTGCTTCGACATTCTCTTGAAGATATAAAATATTCAAAGAACCTTAACTGAAGCAATAAATTTCAAACGGTGATAACGTTTGCTAGCATTTTTTCCATTGTGCGTATCTAAACTTACTATTCATTTATCATGCCGCCCATGTGGATACACAACATTAAAATGATAAGAGCAACACTGCAGCCTAGTTGTGGTGGGTGTCAAAAAGCCTTCCAAAACGTTCCCAGTTCATGTTTTTAAATTCACGATACGGTCCATAAAACCAAAGGGTTTAAAACCAGAATTGAGGAATTGCTGAAAGTACATTTAGGAATTGTTAGATCTAACAAGTCCTGTGGGTTTTTAACATAGGTTTATTGACAGATAGTAGTAGTTATGTCAATAAATATGTGCTCTTAATGTTCAAATAGCTATACTATACTGTGAGGGTGGGGATAAAGCACTGGAACTCAAGCTGTCTGCACACAGGTCACCTGGAGACACACACACACACAGAGCACCAGGCCGTGCCCACCACAGCGGGCTGCGGGTGGGAGGTGGGAGCAAGCCCTCGTACTTTTTAAGAACCCCTGAGGAGCTGCCAACATGTAGACAGAGTTGGAAACGACGATGTGGATTAGACAAAGCTTTCCCTTCGTCTCACATTAAAGCCTCATTATGGACCCGTGGGAGAAAACACAGCCCTTCTTAAAAGTCACAATATTTTCCTTAAGCTCAATTTAAAACAACATCCAATTATAGACCAAGTCACTGGATTTTAACCCAGGCTGCACGTCAGAATCACCTAGGAGGCTCTTGAAAAATTCTAAAGCCCAGGCCCCCTCCTGACCAACTGAATTTCTGGTGCATATGTGTGTGTTACAAGATTCCTAGGGGATTCTAAGAAGCAGACAAGATAAGAGAACCCCTGCATTGGGTGAACCAAACGCCTCGTTGCTTGGAAAATTGAAACAGCAGCCTTGTGCCCAAAATAAGCCCAAGGAAATCAGATTCACTGCACTGAATCCGGCTGAAGTCTTGCCACCAGTACAGGAACCTATCCCCAAGGCTGCAGCCGGGAGGTGCTCAAGACAAACCTTCACGCAACTCCGTAGTACCACCACCTCCCACCCCCTCACAGAACATGGGCCGTAATCAGCACTCAGAAACTGCTTGCTGAACAAATGGAACCAATTTATGTGGTTATGGATAATCTTTTTATGCAAGATGAATAAATTAAAATCTTTCTTTCTAAAGGAAATCCAAGAGCCCAGATATGGTCTGGGAACATACCCTGATTTGATTTCACAAATCACTTTGAACAACAACAACAAAAGTAGTATTTATGACGTTGAGGCTTTTATATCCATCGGGTTTTGCCATCAAAACAAAATGACAGGGCTTCCCTGGTGGCACAGTGGTTGAGAGTCCGCCTGCCGATGCAGGGGACACGAGTTCGTGCCCAGGTCCGGGAAGATCCCACATGCCGCAGAGCGGCTGGGCCCGTGAGCCATGGCCGCTGAGCCTGCGCATCTGGAGCCTGTGCTCCGCAACGGGAGACGCCACAATAGTGAGAGGCCTGCGTACCACAAAAAAAAAAAAAAAAAAAAGACAGACCATCTTAAAATTAAGGACAGACTAGCAAAGAATCCTACATGTGAACAGCTACTGGAATCTCCCCTCTCTTCCAACCTTCCTCTTACCCCCGGCCGAGTCTGCCTTGCTGGAAATATACCCCGTGTGGGTGTCGAAGAGCAGCAGCGGGCACCCCTCCCCCTGCACGGGGTTTGGGAGGCGTCATTCAGGTCTCGGGAAAGACACGGGGAGACCCTAAATCCTCTTCAATGACATCATGGAACCTAACCACTATTTAAACCGTTGCATCGGAAAATTCCATTTTTGGAACTTTGTGAATACCAGAAAGCCAACTTATTTTAGTTCTTTTGTAAACAAAACAAAACAAAAAAAAACACCAACTGCAAAAACAACCTAACATGAAAGACAATTTTAAACAAGAAAAAAAAAAGTTGCCCCTGTTTCCTTTACACGAACACAACTACATTACAGGAAGTTTCCCCACTATCCCAAAAGAGTGTGTTCCTAGGAAACCTTTCATAAATGGAAATGTCATAAAGAAGAGTATCCCACATTTTGGTTAGAGTTTTGATCTCTTGATTAGCGAAAAGAGGTTCTAATGTAGGTCTTTGGTAAAAGCGAAGTGGCCTAACACGACCCTTCAGAAATCAGGGGATACCTGGACTTAGGAATCTGTTCAGGTCTTCGATTTTGTTTACTGGCATCAACATCCTCATACAGCTTTTGCAGATGTTGTATGCATACAACGTACCATCTCATATTCTGCCTTTCCCTCTGCCACACTTAACGCTGTCACGTGTGAGTCAACAGCCTATGAAATGGGAATTCCTGTTCTACAGCGCTGGTTACACATCCTGCACACCCCAGGCAAAAATCAGCGGGCTCTGATGCTCCTCTAGCAGTCTTTTTCAGAGACTCTGAAAAACTCAATAATCTAGAAACCGATCTCGTCCTTGGCATTTGGGTCCCCATTCCATCAACCACGGTAATAGAGGGAGGGCTGAACACAGCGCTTTAGCCTCCAGTAACGCTTAACAACACTGGTGACAGGCACGGGGCCGTCAGGCTGGCCGGACCGCCATTGTGAGCCTCTCAGACTGTTACCCAGAGCAGCCAACATCAAACAAAGTGGGCTCCACTGGCCTGCAGGACTCAGAGAAAGGAAGAAGTGACTGCCAGCATCGCTGAGGACACCTGACGTTTACACCCCCCCCCCCCCCCGGTTCCTTTACCTCTTTGTTAGCTTAACGTGCAGATTGGAACCTCTGCAGCTTCTCAATGAAAACACTTCTACGATGCATTGAGAGACCCATGCATGAAAGAGTGTTTTATGTTTCTCAGCTGAACACTGCACAAATCACACCGCCTCCTGCTCAGAAAGCGACCAGGAGGTTAGACATCAGCCATTCGCCAGGCTGAGGCCTTCTCCTCGTCTCAGGCTTGAAACTGACCAGCCACCATTGCCAACCACTCGCCGGCAAAGTGGGACATTTTATATTAACTGTCACCATAGTTCAGCTCAGTTTCAGATACAAAAAAAAGGAAAGGGAGAGGAGGCAATTTCCTTTCAAAACCTAAAAATGTTACGAATTACTCTGCTCAGGCAAGCATTTTCCTCCCTAAAAACCTGTCCGATTTTTGCTGTCAGGGAAACACAGCTAAAGCCATTAAATTTTTTTGATTACAGAGTATTTTAAAACATATACCAAGTTATCACCCAACCTCAGGGACGGTCAACTCACGGCTGTCGCCGTCTCATTTATCTCTCTAAAAATACTCACACGCCCATTTTCTGTGGAAGCAAAATCATTTATTTCGTGCATAAACAGTGGAGCGTGGGAATTCCCTGGCGGTCCAGTGGTTAGGACTCGGTATGCTCACTGTCGGGGCCTGGGTTCAATCCCTGGTTGGGGAACTAAGCTCCTGCAAGTCGCATGACGCAGTCAAAAATTTAAAAAAACAGATTTTTTTAATAAAAATATTTTTAAAATAGTGGAGTGTTTAGTCTTTTTTTTTTTAAATAAATCTATTTTATTTATTTTTGGCTGAGTTGGGTCTTCGTTGCTGCACGCGGGCTTTCTCTAGTTGCGGCGAGCGGGGGCTACTCTTCGTTGCGGTGCACGGGCTTCTCACCGCGGTGGCCTCTCTTGTTGCTGAGCACGGGCTCTAAGCGTGCGGGCTCACACAGTTGTGGCTCGTAGGCTCTAGAGCGCAGGCTCAGTAGTTGTGGAGCATGGGCTTAGTTGCTCCGCGCCATGTGGGATCCTCCCAGACCAGGGCTCGAACCTGTGTCCCCTGCACTGGCAGGCAGATTCTCCTAACCACTGTGCCACCAGAGAAGCCCTTAGTCTACTTCTGTATGACAAGAACCTGAATCCACTTGTTAGTTGTTTATAAAACTGCTGACATTAGAGATTAGGTTAAGGCGTGCACTTACTGCAGAACCACACGACCTTCGACCTTCGTACAGCCATAGTGTTCCTTTGGAAAGATACGTGCCAGATGAACGCAGCGTGTATCGTGTATCGTGAGCTCATTCACTGACTCACTCAAGGTTAGCAAGATGAAGATAGTTTGATGTGGCTGAAGTTTACTTTTCCATGGAATCATATTACTTGGGAACTAACAAATCGCTTTATGGCCAAGTATCTACTATCGGACCTAAATGAAAAATCTTGTAAGAGGAATGAATTAATCGGAATAGTAAAGTTACCTGATGTGCAAATAAAACCCTAATTTTCCTTTTTCTTTCTTTCTTTTTCTTTTTTGGCCGCTGCCACACGGTTTACAGGATCTTAGTTCCCCGACCAGGGATTGAACCCGAGCCCTTGGCAGTGATAAAGTGCAGAGCTCTAACCACTGAACCGCCAGGGAATTCCTAAACCCTACTATTTTAAAGAAGGTTTTCACTTATCTGAATGATACTGGTACCTTTCTTCTGACCTGTAAGATTCTGAATGGTCCAGACCGGCACGGAAGGTGATGAGTAATAACCTTTCAAGTGTTTGATGTTTAGACTGAATCCCCTCAATGGGACCATCCACGGTTCCTCTGATCTTATAGAGTAAGGATGGGTGGGTGGGAGTAGGAGAAAAGAATTTTTTAAAGACTATTTCTATGCTAATAGAGTTCTTTAAGCAAAACTTTTGAGACAAGCTCCTTCCCTAGAAGTGATGAATTAATAAGAAACAATCACTGCCCCCCAAAATTTAAAACATAAAGAATAAAAAAAAAAAAAAAGAAACGATCCTTTTCCTCCCCGTCTCTCCTCCTGCTCAGGGAAAGGGAAAACTGAGGTCAGTGAGGAGTCTGTGAAGCTCTGCATTTCAAAGAGAAACCTGACCAGTCAGCATGTGTTTTCTAAGCCGGGTGTGCCTGTGTGCCCCCCAGAAAGCACCAAAGAATTTGCCCGAATATCTTGGGGATACCTTGTATCCTCATTTATCATTTTTCAAATCTTTAAAATTCTTCCCTATAGAGATCACACTGACAAAATGACTACACCTATTAGGGATGCCATCGGATAAAGAGAAAGAAGAATCCCAGACACAGAAGCAAACACATGTACATTAGTGGAAACTGTTCCCACCGAACGGAAACATCCTTGGGTCCACGCCTCCACGGAAGCAACTGAGGTTAACAGACACACCTCGAAAACTCTTTTTTTTTATGCTTTGGCATAGGCTTTGTCCCTTTTCAAGCAAAGAGACTGATTATTAGTGGCTAAAATCTATCACTTGCCCACATCATTCTCGCCTGTCCTTTTGTAGTACAAAGAAGATGGTCTATGTCAGGAGATAAACCTACGGTTCACATCCCTGTTCTGCGGGTCCCTCTAACGGTTTGACCTTGCGCTCCCTTCCTGGAGGTCAGAAACAGCCTTCACAAAGTTTAGTCAGTGTGGTTTCTGAATTTCAATTTCCCTACACACAAAATAGCATTCGCTACCTCACAGGAGCTATGTAAGCAACAAACTTTACGATTTTATTCAACATTAACTGACAAATACTTATTGAATGCCTATTGGGTCAGACACTATTGTGGGCCAAAAAATTAGACTAGGCCCACGGCCCCTGCATAGCTCAAGTGTGGCCCGGGCCTTCCTAGCTCTACACAAAATTGAAAACATTTGTGTCTGATGCCCTCTCTTCGCCCAGCCAGTGTCTTCTTTCTGCCCCCATGGCTCTTCAGCCCAGGCTTTATAATCCTCACCAATTATCTTTGAAATGTGAGCTGATTAGAGCTCTTATCACGGCCTTGGGCCATCTCAGCAGCAGACAGCACAAACCTAGCACAGTGCCTTTGATCCCAAACTCCAACTCCAACTCCAAACCATTCTGGGTAAGACACTCCAAGCAGCCACTACCAAAGGTTATACAGTTGGCAGAACTGCAGCCTATTCATTGACGTTCTTACCACATATTTGCACCTTTAATATCGGGCCCCTGGAGACTGAAATATAAAGACCACTTAAGCTTCCAAACACAAAGGACGGTCAAGAATGGAATTCAGGGGAAAAAATGAAGGGCGTGCATGTCACAAGTTGATCCCCAAGTTAAAATTTCCTCTTATCTTGGGCTTCCCTGGTGGCGCAGTGGTTGAGAGTCCACCTGCCGATGCAGGGGACACGGGTTTGTGCGCCGGTCCGGGAAGATCCCACATGCCACGGAGCGGCTGGGCCCATGAGCCATGGCCACTGAGCCTGCGTGTCCCGAGCCTGTGCTCCGCAACAGGAGAGGCCACAACAGTGAGAGGTCCGCGTACCACACACACACACACAAAAATTCCTCTCATCTTTTAATTAAAATCATTCTCCGTAATGACTGTTGGGCTTTTTCGCAAGTGCACAGAGGGCTACTTTGGGGTGCTTTGAAAATCATTTATATTCCTTAGTGTAAGAGAGGCACTCATCGATGTAAGATGTGTCCACAGGATTAGCTCATCTTAGGCTGACAAGGCTGACTCGGCAAACTGTTAAGTGGAGCATTTAGCAAATGACACCAAATGGTTCCTTCACTGCTGTCACCTGTATTTGAAAAACTGTAGTCACCTGTGTAACTGTTTGTAGAATGTATTATTTCTTCCAAACTCTAGGTTTCACGGGGGTAGATCCCAGGTCTCTTTTGTTGAGCGCTGTTTCCCCAACAACTAGCACAGTGTCTAAACCACAGCAGATTCTCAAATATCCATGAATGAAAGAAACAGTTCCTCCATCTCCTTGAGTAATTTGAAGTAGGCCATTTTCAACTTTCTGTCATCCTGATATGGGAAATCACGGTGACAACAGCAAACTTTATAATAATACTCATGAAAAGAGCTTGAACAATTTTGACCTCTCTTTTCTTACTTCGTGAAACTATGAGGAAATTATGGCCCACGATTACTCATAAAGAGATTAGCTTCTAGATTCTCACATTGACTGGCCCTTCTGATCTCAGGCCACTGCTTTCTGCAGATCACCACACTATCTCCATACACTGCCTCGAATGAATGGCCCCCTAATTTAAAAAGAAAAAAAAAGAAAGAAAGACTAAAAAACACATTCAGTTTCAGTTTTTTGGTTTTTGGGTTTTTTTGCGGTACGCGGACCTCTCACTGTTGTGGCCTCTCCCATTGTGGAGCGCAGGCTCCGGACGCGCAGGCTCAGCGGCCATGGCTCACGGGCCCAGCCGCTCCACAGCATGTGGGATCTTCCCGGACCGGGGCACGAACCCGTGTCCCCTGCATCGGCAGGCAGACTCTCAACCACTGCACCACCAGGGAAGCCCCAGTTTCAGTTTTTGAGTTGTCCCAATTCTCAGACCAAGAAAACCATTCTCATCAAATAAGAAAGTTGGCTATATACCTGATCTAGACCATGACAATATTCATATGTGGGCTATATAACTGATATAGATCATGACAATATTCACAACCCCTCATCATTCCCCAGGAGGTTTTCTTAGGCCATCATGAAGCTGGTATTCTGTGAACTCATCAGTTTCCCATGTACACAGCTGTAAACACAAAGGAACTCTAGAGATCCCACATACCGCCAGCATCTAGGAGGGGAGTGCCGTCAGTACGGTGAACATTTAACAAAGTGGATGATTCCAAGAAAAATATACTGAGGTATTATAATTCATGAAGAGTTTAAAAACCAAGACAAGGCAAAGCCCATTTACATACATATTGAAAACCAGATGTGCAACCTAGTGTTGCCTACACCGAGAATTCAGGGCGGCCTACGAGAGTTCTTGAAAAATAAGCACAAAGCACATTTTGTCCGATTTACAGTTATGTGCTGTTCAAGATACATCAACAACTCATTCTCCACAGAGTCCGGTGATGGACTCTGATCAACTGGGAAGGGTTATCACGGCTTACTACAGGTTTCCCTGGTGCTCAAATGTGAAACGTGCCATTGAAAAATAACCTAGGTTTACCCTGCAGTAAGGATTATGCATTTCCCCGTCTATAAAATTACCTGTTTCTCAAAGCCTTTTGATTACAAGCAGTATAGCTGGATCCGTGGCAAGAGTCCGCCTGCCGATGCAGGGGACACGGGTTTGTGCCCCGATCCGGGAAGATCCCACATGCCGCGGAGCGGCTAGGCCCGTGAGCCACGGCCGCGGAGCCTGTGCTCCACAACGAGAGAGGCCACAACAGTGAGAGGCCCGCGTACCGCCAAAAAAAAAAAAATGCAAAAGGGCACAGAGATGCAGTTTTGCGAGATGAAAAGGTTCTGGAGATTGGCTGCCCAACAATGCAAATATACTCAACACGACTGAATGCTGCACTTAAACACAGTTATTTAACATGATTGATTTTACGGTATGTCTATTTTGCAATTTAAATTTTTTTAAGTTAAAAAAAATCAGAACCGTTCCTAGCTGGTGGGTGGGATCTGCCTATGAGCTGTAGTCTGTAATCTACAAACCCTTCTGTAATCTCGCTTCTCCATTTCATTTTGAAATGGGGTGTGAGGTGTCCAGCAGGTTAACCAGAAGAGACAAGAAAACAGCAGTCAGCAATCACTAGATACCGGCTCCCATCACAGGCCGCAGTGAGTGAACCAGAGTCCCGGAGTCCTTTGTTGTGAGGGCACAGACATTGCTTGGATTCCTGTCATAGCTCTGTTGACCTTGCCTGAGGGCTTGTTAACAGAGGAACATCCCTGCAGCCTGTGTGAGCCTAAAGAACTGGAATCCTTTCCCACAGCCAGAAAAACGGATTTGAGTAAGGCTCCCCAGGAGCCACCCGCAAGGCCCTTTATGATGCCTGACAAGCATCCCAGCACGGAAGGGGCCGGCCCAACCGAGGACTTGGAGCAAAGCCCATACAGGTCTGAGCTAAAAGCCTGGGGGACGGTGGCCAGGCTTGGAAAGCATTTACGTCACCACCAAGGGGAGAACGATCTGTATTTACAAAGTCCACACTCCCCACATCCACACCAATAGCCAGATGGAGGCAGGAAGGCCAAGCTGTCTCGAAGCAGCATCTGGGACGCCGAAGCCAAGCCCCAAGGACGACTCAGTCTACCCTGCGATGCCAGGAGGCTGGAGTGCGAGGCTTTCTCTAAGGAAAAACACAGTGGCCCTTGTTTGGAAATGAGCCTGTGGCTAAAACGCGCTGTTATGCAGAGTTTTTCTCTATGATATTAATTTGTTGAACGCCATGGTATAAATATATATATATATATATATATAAAAACCCTTTCCCTGTGCCTCTCCAACATTTTCTAGTTTTCAATTATTAACAGTTAAGAGTATCTTGGAATCGCCTTCACTTTTTGATCTACATGTAATATCTGGACATTTTACAAGCTGGTTTGAAATCTGTGACTTCAGAAAACTTTCCAAAAGTGGTTCCAAAGAGTGACTCACCTAGGCTCTGGCTCCTCCTCCAGGTAAGTGAATGGGTACACTCTGCGTTAACGTTCAAACTACATTAAAAAGGGCTGATGGGGTTATTTTTGGGCTTTTTTGTGGTACACGGGCCTCTCACTGCTGCGGCCTCTCCCGTTGCGGAGCACAGGCCCCGGACGCGCAGGCTCAGCAGCCATGGCTCACGGGCCCGGCTGCTCCGCGGCATGTGGGATCTTCCCGGACCGGGGCACGAACCCGCGTCCCCTGCATCGGCAGGCGGACTCTCAACCACTGCGCCACCAGCGAAGCCCCAGGGCTGATGTGTTAATTTGGTGTGGAGGGCAGTGTTCTGGGCCCTGGTGCCTCTTGTACCTTATTTCCTTCACAGGACAAAGTTGCTGTTGTTAATCCCACTGTACAGAGAAGAACAATGAGGCCCAGACAGCAAATCTGCCCAGGACCACACAGCCCGCACTGGCCGAACTGGATCTGAGCCCAAATCTTTGACACCAAAATTAAGGCTTCCCCCTCTGTCCTGCTGCCTTTCAGATGGATTTCTTCCCGGTCAATCTGAGGTTCTTGATGTCTTGTCTCAGAAAGAATTCAGTGGGAGACAAAGTGATAGGTAAGAAGTGGATTTATTCAGAGAGAAACACACTCCACAGACAGAGTGTGGCCCATCTCAGAAGGCGAGAGAGACCCGAAACATGGCGTGGTTAGTTTTTATGGGCTGGGTAATTTCACCGGCTAATGAGTGGGAGGATTATTCCCTTATTTCGGGGAAGGGGCGGAGATTTCCAGCTATTGGGCCACCGCCCACCTTTTGGCCTTTTATGGTTGGGCTCAGAACTGTCGGGGCGCTGGTGGGTGTGCCATTTAGCAGCTAATGTATTACAGTGAGCGTATAGTGAGGCTCAAGGTTACTGGAAGTCGTATTCCGCCATCTTGGACCTAGTTGGTTCTGACCAGTTTTTGTCATGTCCTATGGCTATGTCATTCTTTGGAAGGTTGTGCCCTGCCCCCTTCCCTCCTGTTTCAGATTCAACAGAAAAGGGGTCCATTAATGTGACAATCATTGCTGAAGTGCGCTGGAAAACCCTTTTAGATGGAACGCCGACCCTTTGCTTACTCATCTTCCTTAGGTCCCGCTTTCCTTATCAATAAAGGAATGGGTTGGTGCAAATGGCATCTATTAATTCCATGCCCCTTGACACCAATTTTGCTCTCATTAGTCAGTCACATCAGGGGGGAAAAAAAATGGAAAAGAGCACTTAAAAGTCATGCGGCAGCTTTTAGCTTATTTTCTCCTGTCACGTAGAATGATTAACGTCACTCCTGGGGATCAAGGGATGATTCTGGCGGGGCAGAGAACTTCACAACACGCCACAGAGAAAACCAACCCGGCACAGCTACCGTCTGAGGTTCGGCTTTTCACACGGAGCCAACGTTTACATCTGCCTCTGCCATCAGACTGTGAGCTCGGAGCTGCCCCCCTCAAGCCCCACAAGACCCAGAACCTCGAGCCGAACAGATGTCCAGTACTCACGTGTTGTTGAAAATAAGGTCGAAATAAACACCTTTGGAATGCAGCATTAAGAGCTGGGTGTAGCCCAGAGAAGCAAAGTTGAAATCACCTCTTTATGCACCTGAACAGCTAGATGTGAATTCACTAGACTTATATACATTCACTAGGAGGCATGTGCGTGTGCATGTGCGCCGCGCTGTGACCAGCACTGCTAACACAAAAAGAGCACGTTGCCCAGCGTAACACCTGGACACGCCCACATTCAGATACATCCAGTGATACCACCTTTCACATGCTTAGCACTGTATGCTTTTCAAAGGACAACAGTCCTGCTGGATGCCTTGAAGTCAGCTCATGTCCACACTTTCTGAGCATCTGGTATGTGCCAGGGCCCCCGTCTGGCACCTAGTAGGGTTATAACATTAACTAAGACCAGCAACTTGCCTTTAATGCACTCAGGTCTGGCAGGTGTGGTGCCATGGAAGCGAACAGTAACAAAACTGTTTATAAGGTTCAAGAACAAAGCACAGGGCTTCCCTGCTGGCGCAGTGGTTGAGAATCTGCCTGCCAATGCAGGGGACACGGGTTCGAGCCCTGGTCTGGGAAGATCCCACATGCCGCGGAGCAACTAGCCCTGTGAGCCACAACTACTGAGCCTGCGCATCTGGAGCTTGTGCTCCGCAACAAGAGAGGCCACGACAGTGAGGCCCGCGCACCACGATGAAGAGCGGCCCCCGCTCGCAGCAGCTAGAGAAAGCCCTCGTACAGAAACGAAGACCCAACGCAGCCAAAAAAATAAATAAATAAAAATAAAATTAAAAAAAAAAAGAACAAAGCACATCTTAGACACAGCGGTGGCACAGGTTTCCCAAATGAGATAATGTGTGAGCAAGGTTTAGAAGGGGAATAGTTTTCAAGATGGGGCTAGGAAAGTAGGGGAGAGCATGAAAGAGAGGCCCCGGCCTAGCGCACCAGCTAAGGTATCTAGGGAAGCAGAGGTGGACCTTTTTTACTGGAGGGGAAAACAGGAGAGAAAGGTGGAAGCTGCCTTTTGCCCAGGTGTGTAGGTGCCTAGGGCATCTCCCCAAGTGCTCCCTAAACTGCTTGCAGGACACCAGGCAGGAATTATTAGTTTCATTTCGGAGATTAGGAAACCAGGACAGAGGCAGGCAGACCAAAGCCTCTTCAGGCTCTGTGGATCCTCCCATCCAGGGCCAGCTCCACGAATGGTGACTTATGGAAGGACAAAGGGGAGGTGATTTCCCCAAGGTCACTGGTGAATCAGTGTCTAACTCAAAAGTTAGAATCAAGGATGCAATAATGCTGATAACAAAAGTCACTGTATTTCCAAAGCGTGTAGGAATAACGAATAAAAAGTTGGGGGAAAAACCTGAAAAGAAATGGGAAAAGGAAAACCAACAGAAGAATGGCACAGTATAAAAGGTTCAGATTCATAATCAAACATGAGATCAATTCTAAGATGATAAATATCACGTAATGCTTTATAGCCATGCCATGAGTTACTCAACCACACCGTTAGGCATCTATGAGGCTAGATTTCTGCACACAGACTAAGCTATTCCTTAGAAAAAGAGTCCTTCAAGGAGCACTTGCCAAAGAAATATGTATTAAAGTTATGTACTTTTATATGAGATCACGAGAGATCTTTATTTCCTTCTTTATTGTTCAGTAGTTTATGACTTCTGAATAACGGGTGTAGAATTTTTTATTCGGGGGGAACAGATCTTAAAATAGGGTCAAGTGAAAATAATGATAAAAGAGTATATATCCAACCGCCCAGAAATGACAAATAAAATTTCGTCACATTTGTTTCAGGTCTTTTTTATAAATAATAGGAAAAAACCACTATGGATAAAATTATTCCCATTCCACCTTCCTATCTGAGGAATTGATCACTATCCTGTATTTTATGTACCTTTCCGATCTATTTTACACACACATACATTCGCATCCCCATCTATAGAAATGCAGGGAACTGTTGCTATATATGATTTTTTTAAATAAATTAAACCATACCCTTGTGCCACTCAACAATATGTTATTGCAATCAACCTATGTTGATTTCTTTCTGTAAGTGTGGCTTACTCCCTTAAGTCTGGCTGGCACAGTATTGGTTTCAATAAACCATCTTCTATTTATCTAGCCTATTAATGGATGTTTAAGCTGTTTCCAATTTTTCTCTGGAAAACCAATTCAGTAATAACATCCTTGTTATCTGTCTTCTTGGGAGACGGCCAGAGATTCTCTTGGGATATAAACATTGTAAATAAAAATAATGTTTAAGATGAACTATAACTAGGAAAGTAACAGTAAAAGTGGCTGAGACCCTTGGTAAGAAGACTTGGTGAGCCTCTCATTATGAATGTTTCTAAATGTGTCAATGTTTATACTACACCACGGTAATACTCGGGTTCTCCAGAAAACACCCAATACCTCTACACGCTAATGAACAGCAACTGAATGATCTGGTAGATTAACCTTGGACATGACAGAGTAGTGACTATTCATTATCCTCTATCGTTCCAATTTTACCTCTTGAAAACCTTTTCAACTAAAATTCATATGCAACTAATGCCATTTTAACACACTAACTCAATGCTAGTAATGCAACCAGTTTACCTGAATACAAAATGCACGGATTCCTCGAACATATGCCTGGAATGACCAGTTTCCATGAAAACTATAATTCAATCCTTTCATTTCTCTCTTTTCGTTTTATATTATTTAAAGAAAAATTTTATTGGAGTATAGTTGATTCACAATGTTGTGTTAGTTTCTGCTGCACAGCAAAGTGAATCAGTTATACATATACACATATCCACTCTTTTTAAAATTCTTTTCCCATATAGGTCATTACAGAGTATTGAGTAGAAATCTTTTCATTTCGATTTTAACTGGAGAGCTTTGCTCGTCTCTTCCATGAACTCAGCTTTCCATGATCTTCAGTGGAAAAACACTTGATTGCCTAACCCAACCCGGAGGCAAATCATATTTATAAGCTGCCATCCAGCTGCTTAAGTGTCGCTAAAATAAGCCAAGCGTGTTGTGCATGACACATTTGGAGGCTGGAGGAAGAGGAACGGTTGGCAAATAAGAATAACATGGTATCGACCTAGAGGAAGCAAAATTAGCACAAGGAGGGCTGTTCAAAGAATCATCCACACAGAGAAATGCAAACCATGTGTTGCTTCCTTTTCTACCTTCCCCCCAACTCCTACACAAGCATGTCACGTATCAGAAAGACAGCGTCTATATCACAAACTGATATTTTTCCAAACATCAATAAATGCTCTTCCTACAACACCATGAACTCCTTCCCACACACGATTTTTCCACCCGTCCCCATTCTGTTCATAGCCAAAAGCAAAGCTCCGCGGCAAAAAAAAAAAGAAAAGAAAAAAAAAGAAAAAAGCACAAATTCACAAAGATTTATGGGAGCTGATTTAAATCTATGAGGAGGAATGCAGTCTGGTCAAAGCAGAGCAGAGGTGATGATGAGGGCATGGAACAAAAGGTTACACACGAGCCGGAGGGGAAGGCAGACGGACCCCGGGATTTCTTTCTGGAAGGCAGGCATTCCACCCCCCTCACCCACCGCCGCAAGGATGGGCCAGTTCTCAACAAATCCCCAGCGCTTCCCTGGGACCCTGAGCAAAGTATCCCCTCTCCCTCCGCCTCAGGCCTCACCTATAAAACTAAGGTAAGAGGGGAGGGATGGATTGGGAGTTGGGAATCAGCAGATGCAAACTATTATATAGAGGAAGGGATAAACAAGGTCCTCCTCCTGTAGAGCACAGGGAACTATATTCAATATCCTGTGATAAACCAGAATAGAAAAGAATATGAAAAAGAATGTATATGTATGTATAACTGAGTCACTTTGCTGTAGAGCAGAGATTAACACAACACTGTCAATCAACTATACTTCAATAAATTTTTTTTAAAAGGCATGAGACCACCCACACTCCAGCAACACTGACTGTCCACCATACTGGTAGGGATCTCAGAATCCCACTCTCCCTCGCCACACCTGTCTATCCCTGAGTCTAAGACACCCTTATAAAGGCCTCCAACAGCGCAGGAGTTAAATGTGAAGTCTCTCCTCCTGCCTCTGTGTCGAACTGATTCACACGGTGGCCTTGACTCTCTCCGGCCACCAAGGGGCTCTGGGATCACTCCCAGGCCTCTGCATACCGTCTGCGGCCCCGTTTAACGCTGCTCTCAGGCTGGTAAACCTGGCAAGTAGCAGATGAGAACTGAATTTCAAACACTGGTCAGCTTTTTGGCAGAACAAGGTGATTAAAGCCAGAATATAGTTTTCGTGTTAGAACTCACTGCCTCGGGAAAACATGGAAAAGCAGTTCTAGCTGAAGCCTCAGGGATTCCAAGAACAAGGGCCTAAAAGGCAGGTGGAGAGGGAGGGAACCAGGCAGTTTTAAATAAAACAAGCACTGTGGGCGAGCTGGAGGTTAACTCTCATGTTTTGCTTTCTCTGGCTCAGAGTTGAGCTGGGGTGGGTTCCAGACCTCTGGGTCCCATAACCTTGTTCTTTCAGATGTCTGCATAGTTTATGTGGGAAGCAGGGAATATTTGCAATGGCTGAACTCAACATGGAGGGAGACGGCAAAGCTGGTGGAACCTTGTATTGTTATTTTTAAATGGAACAGATGAAAAAGAGCAGAGAAACATTTTAAATGATGCAATGTTTCACCCATCAATAGGCAACACATGGTCAAGAGCGTCTTGAAATGTAAGACAAGTTCTAACACATGATTCAGGAATTCTAACATGATGAAGAGCATCCTGAAATATAAGACAAGTTTTACATATTTTAGACAGATGAGTGATGAGTAAATAACACACAAAAGAAGAATATATTTTGCCTTCCCCGTTGTGTCCTGAACCACTGGTGGCAACTAGTTAGTATCCAAAGTCATAAATAAGAAAAGGAATAAGGAAAGAAGCCCTGTCATTTATTCAACCGGCTAACAGCAGGCGCACAAAAATTCTTTTGGTGGCAGACGAAACTCGTAATTTTATTAAAAGTAAGAAATGTCCCCTCCCTGAACCTGGCAAATAAGGTGCTCAGAATACAAGTGAATAGTGAAGTTAAAAAAAAAGTATTATGGAGCTTGGTTAATGTTTTTTTAAATTGCATTTAATGTAAGGAGTGGGTCTTCTGGAACTGTCCTTGAAATGGGCTGTCTATCTAGCAGGTGCAGGAGTTTATACATCTAATATGGTCCAGAACCCAAAGGGTTAAAAGCAGGAAAGAACCTTGAAGGATCAGTGATTCCAATTCCCTTGTTTTATGAGCGTCAGAACTGAGGCTCAGAGGTAACTGGTTGGAGGACACACAGCTCTTCTCAACACACATACATACACACGCATATACACAGAGACACACATGCGCGTACACAGACGCTCTTTCCAGGTGTTTAAATTTCCCATTTCTATGGCCCCTGGAATATTCCCCAGGCAACCTCCCCTCCGTCTAATCGTCATCTTTGGTCTGAAGCTTAAGCCAAGCTCCATCTCACTTATACCAAGAACTCTCCCTTCTCTTTTCTTCTCTTTATGAAGTGTGCAAAAGGTCAAGTTTTCAAGAAACCTTTCTGGAATATTAATTTTTTAAATGTAACGCTGCCATTTTTATAATCAAACACTGTGAAGCGAGGTGAAGAGGGTGGTCTGAGCGGTCAGTGGCTGGCAACCTTGGGGGTACAAACCTCTGGTCCCTCGTGCTGAGTCTGGGGGAGGCCCAAAACAGCGGGGGGGGGGGGCAGGTGGGCAAGAAGATGGGCTGCACTTTAGCCCCCCAAATACATTTCTGAGACTTGTTACACAGCAGCAAATGCTTCCTGATTAAAAAGAAAGAAAACCAGAAATCAAGAACATCTTAAATTCTTGAGTTAGTTAATAAATGAAATCACAAATACATGTGAAGAATCCTACCAGATGGCAGCATTCCTCGGCTGCTTGATTTAGAATTTGCCACTTCTGCATGAGGGCAAGAAACTACATCCCTGGCAGAGAATGAGAGAGACCCAGCAGACAGCTGGTGATGGCCTCTGGTTTTCTTCCTTTCTTACCATCTTTGCAACTATTTAGGTTTTCCACTTTAACCTGTACTCTTGGAAACTTGACCTTCTCAAATTAAACGATACCTGTTGGAGCTGACAAGTAAGTAAGCAGGATGCTCACGTGGTCTGCCGCATCTTCAAGATATACCGATGCGTCCTGACACGGAACCAGTCTGGCTAGTGACTGTATAAACTCCAACTATCATTAACAGTTTTTAAAGGAAAATGCATAGTGAGACAGGGAGGGCTTCACAACCCGCTCTTATCAGGTCCTGTTCATTAGGTCAATAATGAGTAAAAGCTCAGTTATCCGATAGGTCAAAAGTTCTAGCTTGGATACCTCCAGTGTAGCCACACATCAATTATGGCTTTTCTTCTTAAAGGGGGATTTGAACAGATGTACAAAGAGCAGGAAAATGGCAGTAGAGGATGAGAAGGTGATGGAAAACAGAAGAGGACCCAAAAAATGTGTATTTTTATTTTGACATGATTAGCCAGGGTCAGCAAGAAAGATTAGAAAATCCTATTACTCTCTCCCTCCCCCTTCATAAAATCCTACCGTGTCCAAAAGCTTCCAGAGCACTGACATTGCCAAGGCCAGTGGTTCTCTAAACACACAGATGATTCCATCTCTGAAAAAGCTTGAGGAATATAAGACTAAAAAAATATTGTATTTTTTTAGTCAAAAAGTTTTCACTTTGCATTCAGTGGTGTTCAGGAATTTTTCTTAAGAATTTTAGGTATGATAATGGCATAGTAATGAGGTTGGGAAAAAACCTGATCTTCTGAGAGATGCACACTAAAATGTTTATAATTGAAACCTGAAGTTTCCTTCCGAAAGCTGAACTTTCCATGGGTGAGTGATGCCCACACATACGTTTAAAAAATTATTATTCATCATTCTTTTCATTATTTCATTTCCTTTTTTAAGAATTGTGGTACAATTACACAATTAATTTTATTGTGGTACAATAAAATTCCCCATTTTTCTGTGGACAGCTCAGTGGCATATTAAGCGCATCCTCACCGTTGTGCGACCATCGTCCCCATCCAGCTCCAGAACTTTTTTCATCCTGCAGAACTGCACCTGTGCATCCACTAAGCAATGACTCCCCATCCCCCCGAGTCCCTGGCAAACACCCTCTCCCTTCTGTCTCTACCACGCATGCATGTCCCAGAGCTCCCTTAGTGTCATAAATTCAGAATGAATAACATAATACCAGAAAAACCTCCCTCAGATTTCAAATACTGATTCATTGCTTAAAATACAGTGTAATATAGGTATTCGATTTTACTGGCAATAAAAATCCTTATCAACATTTCAATAGTTATGTAGAATTCTGTGTACAAATAAAAAATCACTGAAGTGGACATAAAGTTTTATTTTATTATTAACATCCCTTTCACAAACATCTTTCGCTGGACTATTTCCTTCTACTAACTCTGTAAGAGCACTTCCTAGCATCTGTAGAGCAAAGCTAGGCACATTTTTCAGATCGCTGACCTGCTGCCGAACTGCCCTCCAAAAGGGTTGTTGCTTTAAGTTTTGGTGATGCTTCTAACACTCACATAGATGGTTCTGGATTTGGGGGGTGGTGAGACGGAGGCCAGATGATGCTCAAACATCATCAAACCTACGTTTCCCACTAAATGTTCCCAACTCCCCACCCTTTCCCCGCAGTTATAATAGGAGACCTTTCTCCCACGGTCTCTGCCTGACACGCGGTTTAGGAAATCTACAAAGACCATGAATAGTCATGAGCTTGGAATCAGGTTTTTCGAAGGGGACTGTTTTTTAAAATTAAGTTGAAGATATGATATCACCCTTTACGAACTCTGAAAGAAATTTGCTATGTAGAACTGTAAAAGGAGCAATAAACAAAATACACATTTCCATCTTATTCTCATTACCAATATTTTTCAAAACCAACCCATGAAAGTAAGTGCAATTAAAAAGGGCACTGTTTCGTATTTTAAGGTATCAGCAAATCAGTGGATTTTATGATTACACAGCAACCACTTTTGCATTTGTAAGAAACCTGCAGAACCAACAATATTTTCTCATTTTGCTCTTATGTCCTGTCCATTAATTAAGCTTACTTGGGGTGGCCAAGGGAGCTTGGAAAAGGGACTCCCCATGCCTGCTTCCTCCTATATACTCAAATGAAGCTAAACCCTCTGGTTTGGGAAATTCATTGTTACAAAATTCAAAAAGTTTCTTCTAGAGATAAAGATGCCTTCCTCTGCTTTTCAATGCAAAACAATCTTTTTGAAAAAGAGAATGCCATAAAAGGAGCTCTGTACTAAATGTATCTTTTTCTTTGCCCCAATTGTGGCCAGGCCAGCAGCTCTTCTCCATGAAGTGGTTCCTGAAAATCCGGTGGTTACTTTTCCCATTTCCCCCTTGCCATCCGTTACCCTCACATATGTTTTCATTTACAGCATCATGGATATTCTCTAGACTGTCTGTTGGAAAAACAAAAAAAATTAATCCCAGCAGTGAGCCTAAGATCCTGAACACTCAGCAATTTCTTGTGAATTCATGGTAAGGCTATTTATGCTGAGGCTGGATCTGAATGTATGAACAGCTGACCAGAGCTAAACTGTTATGCATTTAGCTTATTTGGCTTAAATCTCATTCTGCATTTAGAGCAACGCAGGCAGAAGAATACATGGCTCATTAATAGGTTTAAGACAAATACAACAGACAAAATTCTGACAAGAGCTTCAAGTTCAAGCACCGAGACAGAACACCTCCTTTTTATTGAGCACCTATTAGGTGCCCAGAATTGTCTCATCATGTCACACATGCTCTCTAGTCCCTTTGCAGGCACTACTGCTAACTCAAAAATAGACAGACATTATTCTCATCCACATTTTACAGCTGATGTAACTGAGACTCCCCAAAGTAAAGACACTTGTTCAGAATCACACAGTTATTAAGAGTGGAGCTAAGGTTCGAACACTCACTTCAAACCCAAAATGCTCAGATGACACAAACACCAATAATGGCACGTATTAGCGTGTCATTATGCGATGGCTGTTTGGGGAGAGGGAGGACACAGTGCTTTTCAGAGACGCCCACTCACACCATCACTTTGCCCGGAAGCTCAGGGGTCCCCCTAACGCAATGACCACTTGGACAAAAAGTATAGAGTGCTATTTTCAAAGATGTTCATAACCATCTGATACGCCCCATTTTGTGTTGTGAAGGAGACAAAACTGAGGATCAATTTGTTCCAAATTCTAAGTGTGCACGCGTGCTCCCACATACACGACGACGAACGCTGACCTCGAACAAAGGAATTCTGCCTGTTTATTACAGCAAACCTAAAACTGACCGCATGGCCCAGTTTACTGGAAAACTGGCTGTAAACTGACGCAGGACCATGAAAAGGGTACAAGCAACGCACACCTGGGTTTGATACTGAGCCCAACATTTCCCAGGCAAGTGACCTTGGGCAGAGACAGCAGCGCCAGCAGCGGGCTACACAGACTGAGCACTTGGAAAGCTCCATGTCATCACAACATACATTATGTCATTTAATCCTCACAACCGTCCTTTAAGATGGGTACTGTTACCCTCATTTTACAAATGGCAAAACCCAGGTCACCGTTAAAAAGTGGGGGAAGCAGGATTTGAATTCCGTTTTTGGCTAATGTCATATCTTTGATATGAATCTCAGTTTTTTCATCGCTAAATCAGATTGCAATATGCAACTCAAGAGGGTTGCTATGGTCACTTCCTGAGACAGCACCCCAGAAGTCCCCTGCAGCCATGCTCAGTCAACAGTACCTCCCGATGCTCTCATCATCACCATCACCATCATCCCCATCACTATCACCACATCAGCATCATTGTCACCACCATAATCACCCGGTCATGGAGGCTAAAAGGCTCAACGGAGGGCCACTGCCAATAAACATTGAACAACATTCCTTAATGCTTCAAATTATCTTCATCTCCCTAAGCACCCTTTTCAAAGCTTAGAAACGTCACACATTTCTTTGCGGAAAAAACTTGCTTTGCAGAACAGATCGCTTTTGTCGCAGCCTAAAGCAACACACAGCTCTTAATTCATCACACCCCACACTTGCAGCGTCCGTGCCAACCTTTGGAATTCTACCTACTCATAACCAAGTAACTGGTTTTATTTTGATAAGAGCTACTTTAAAATCTCAGGGGTCCATGCTTGCCAAAATCAAGTTGGAAAATGTTGGTGTCAAACTATTTGGAAGAGTTCTAAAAATAATACCGAGACTCGGAGGCAGTTAGAGTTTCCTCTGAAGTATAAACTATCACCAGCACTCACGGAGTCATGGACTTGAATGTGAGAGTGGGCTTAATAGATAACTTTTCCTAAAGACCAGTACTGGACACTTCCTTACACACGATTTCAGACCCTTAGAAAGCATAGGCAACTAAGTGGGCTGGTATGAAGGTTAAAAGTCTTCAGAGCGTTGAAAGTACAAAGTACAGAGGTGGCTGGTATTTTTGGAGGGCACATTCTAAAGCAGCCTATGAACACAGAAGTACTGAGCATTCTGTGGTACCCAAGGAGTCCGGCCGGCCTGTCTGCCATCACAGCTCTCTTGTCCATCTGCTGGGCACCAATGGCTTGTCTTTGGGTTCATGTCAGAGTAACATGACAATATCATCACCACGCGTGTATAAGGTGTGCGTGCCTGAGGGTTCGGGAGAGTCTCCACATACCAAAACCCAGACCCTACTCTTGGCAAATGCTATCTTTTCGAAAATAAACAAAAACTCAGGTCACGAACCTTATACGGAGTCTACTAAACACCGTCTGGATGTTAACTGGATAAGGGCCATATTTGACATCTGAAGTTACCGAGTGATACCGCATGCGCTGATTTTCCCTTAGCCTTGTCATTCTCACACTGAATAATCAAGAACTTTGGAGAGACCAAAATTATGTTCCAGCAAGTATTTTGAAAAATTTATCTGACAATAAAGTCACTCGTAACTTTCCCATTTTTCTGTTGTACAAACTATCAACATTATTAAAATACATACACAATTAACTGTATGACCATCCCAATCTAGTCTGTTTTCTTAGTTGATCAGGAATCTTATTACATTAATAATGCTCATGTGTGAATTTGAGGGATTTCTGTAGTTGTCTGTCCACCTCCCTCCCCAAGGAGGACTTCCTGTTAAGTTGAAGAAAGCCATCCCTCTCTTGAACAAAACCACTGTAAGAGTGCCCCAGGGTCCAGTTGACAGAATCCTGGACCAGGAGGAGGAGATGCAAATTCTGGCCCCACTGTGGCCACCATTAGCTAAATGACCTGGAGTGAAGCACTCATCTGTTTGAGCCTCACTTTTCTAGCTTGTACATGGGCACATGGGACCAGCCTTCCAGTTCTGACAGCCGTCCATGTAAATTCATATTCCAATAACAACTTTCGATATTACCTACCTTTCTTTTATGGTTATTCAAACGCACGTTTATGCATCTTAGTCAGAAATCAGAAACTGCTATTTTTACAAGAATAAACATCTTTATTCATTCATTTAATCCATAAACACCGATTAAGTCCCTGCTATGTGCTAAGGGCCACGCTTGAGGCTGGGAACAGATCAAAGTCCACAACCCACACAGCTCCTCTTCTCAGAGTTAAGTGGGAAGACAGAGGTTGAACAAGTAATTTAGAAATCAAACATGCTATTGTTTAGAATTACACACGTGTACCAAACCCTAAAGAGAAGCAAAGGAATGATGATCACGAAATTCAGGCTGAGATTACTTCTGCGCGGAGGGAGGGTGAAGGCGCGAGGGAGGGGCCGTACCGGGAGGGCTGCATTTTTAACTTGGATTTTCATGTTGTTATTCGTTAAGCTATACGTACGCATTTTAGAGCCTCATTTGCAAATATGCCACGTTTCACAATTTAAAGTTTTTAACAGATTACATAAGAAAAAAAAGCAAATCACGTACAAACCCCCAAAATTGGCACTACAGAACATTTCTTTAGAATCTAAAGCATCCAAAACATATATAGGGTCAGATTTTAGCATAATAGCTTTGATGTGACTTGAGATGACATTTTTTTTTTTTTTTTTTTGCGGTACGCGGGCCTCTCACTGTTGTGGCCTCTCCCGTTGCGGAGCCCAGGCTCCGGACGCGCAGGCTCAGCGGCCATGGCTCACGGGCCCAGACGCTCCGCGGCACGTGGGATCCTCCCGGACCAGGGCACGAACCCGCGTCCCCTGCATCGGCAGGCGGACTCTCAACCACCGCACCACCAGGGAAGCCCCGAGATGACATTTTGAAGAGTGACAAACTCAGTTCTGATTTTGGTTTAACACCATTTTTTTTTTTTTCCCCCAAAGTGCCAAAGTTTTTCCATTAAGTCAATGGACAGCCCCCATGTTTGGAAACCACTGGTAAATCTCATAAATAAATTTCAAGTAATATATTATTTAAAACACAAAAAACACAAACTCTTCTCTCTCTTATCAAGCACACGGCCATATCTGAGGCTCAAGGGCTCGAAAACTTATAATCACCAAAAATTAGGTTTTCTAAAAGGTCAACGCAGCCTATAAACCCTTAATTTTGAAGATTTCCAAAGGAAATCTGGGCAGGAGCTGTCGAACATCATGTATGTCACTGAAAGGACAGGAGTGGGTAACCAGAGTGTTCATTTCCCACTGGAATTTCATTTTTTAAACACCACCACTAGAAACCGTCACTAAGAAATGGTCCTGGCTCCAGGGTTTCTCTGGTCTCTTCCTTCTCTAATGGTCAAAGAAAGGCATAAACACAGGGCTCCTGTGATCTTTCTCTTGTAGACATTCATCTGGTTATCTTCATGCCTTCGTGCATCCCTGAGATGCAGCACTGTGTGGCATCAATCATTTCAACAGTCAAACAATTTAGGTCTCATCAAAGGACCGTAACTTGGGTGGAGAACATGGGAGGAAACACAAGATTTCTCCTATTAAAATACCACTCTCGCCGTAGGATAAAGAGTGATTAGACCCCAAGTTCTTTTTAATGCCGTATTCCTTGAGCAAAAACGCAGAAGTCCTCTTCCCTAAATAAAGGGGTCAAAGAATGACCCTTGTCAAAAGGGTCTTGTATTACAAATGTTTATGTTCTTACCACGTCAGGTAAAAGAAATACCACACCATCAAAAATGTCAATTTCCACAGATGTAGAGAACAAACGTATGGACACCAAGGAGGGAAAGGGGGGGGGGCAGTGGTGGGCTGAACTGGGAGACTGGGATTGACATGTATACACTAATATGTATAAAAGATAACTAATAAGAACCTGTTGTATAAAAAAATAAAATTCAAAAAAAATGTCCATTTCTCACAGAGTCCCTAATACATTAACAAGGAAGCGTTACGCTTGCCTATTTCCGAAGGTGAAGTTGTAACAGTAAAATTGTTCAATCAAAGCATCCCCTGATTTGTGCCCATATTCATAAAAGAGACTTGGAAATTCCTATGCGTCTGATTATTAGTATTTGAAAGCTGTGACACAAAAAGCAGTTATCACTTAACTTGGGTGTTCATTTAATTGAAACACAGCTGATTCTCATTCTTTGCTGTATTTATGTTCTATAAAGTTACTGCTGAATTAGGGGACACTGAACCATTGCTCCTACAGAAAATATAGGGTTAGGTTCCTACAAGCCTCTGGTCACAACGTTTTTTATCAACTGATCAACGCATAACTTTATGTTTTCCTTTTAAAGACACCATATTTAATATACACTGTTGATTCATTAATATTAAACTCGTGGCTAACAACAGTATAACTCACGCCTGCATGTATAACTCACGCCTGCATGAAGCTTCCCCAACACACACATTTTTCTCCATAGGACACCACACCTACTTGGATCTAGGAACAAGAGAGTGATCTTCACCTGGGGACCATTTTAAACAACAAAATGGCCAACAGAAAGCACAGAAATGTGAAAAACATGGCACCCGTTTATGGTGAGAGCTGAAACAAGAAGGCAGGCTCTGTTGCCTTATTCAAACTCAGCTGGCAACTCAAATCCTTCCCTGCTCTGTGCGTGCCCATGAACGACCTGGAGAGCACCACAAGCAGTGATATGGGGGTTACAGGTGAACTTGAGGAGTGCGAGAATTCACAACACTGGAATCTGCGTACAACGGGGATTGACTGCAGTGCAACAAGCACATACAATTTTAACATATGACATCCAGAATGATTCTGAAATATTTGTTATGATTCAAAATACACCAGACGTTTCTTTTCCTAACACTATTCCATCCTACAAAAGGGCAGCCTATGGCTTCTATGGCCTTAATAAAATACTACCTTCAGTGAGCCATGCACCCCGAGGGAGACGCTGCCTGCTCTGCAGGTGTCCCCTCACGTACCTCTCCATCCTCTCCCCTCGAGTCCACTACTGAGCCTCACTGCACTCAAATGCAGTGGAAAGAGCTCAAAGCTCACAGAATGTTCCAAACAGGACTGGTTTGTTACCCTTCTAGATACAATACAATCTACACTTCACCCAAGCTAGATGTTAGACAGAGGTGTGACTGGCACATTTCCCACCACTACAGACGCCTGTTTATTAGGTTGGGTGTGACCACTGGCCTATTTGGAGAAATTACTCCAAGGGACCTGCCTCTGTGATAATGAAGATGTTAAGGACGCTGGTTATTATACTACATGCTGCTGCCTTCATAAGGACCCTTGGGGAGCTTCGTTTTTGGTCCTAGTATCAAAATTCATGTGTCTCCTGAGAACTGGTTTGTTCTTATACAATCTGCGGATCAAGTGCCCAGGGGACGCAGCGCGTCACAACAACAACTGCTGGAAAGCTCGTGCCTCACCCTTAGGGCCTGGTGGGCTTCGTTCTGTGAACAGGCCTCCTTCTTGGATCCACTTTACCTCTTACCTTGGTCTCCCTTTGCTTTGTTGTTTTTTTTTAAACCTACTCCCAATTTACATTATCTACTCTCTGGGTAGCTACCTTTAATCCTTTGTCAAGTTGGGTGTGAGGGTGGTGCGTAGTGACAGCCCATGCCAACCTGACCTTTGCTCTAGCTTAGGGAAGGTTTTTCTGCTGCTTTTGATTCCAACAGAACCCTGAGCCTCTCTCTTCCTTTTCCTGCTGTCACTCTACACTGGCTCAAGTTGCTCTGGGCATCTCGTGTGGCCACCCGTCTGCCAGGATGCCCCGTACCGCGGGGTGGTGGGTAGGGACAGCCCACGCCAATCACACCCAGAATTAGGGTGTCCATGTTAGTGACCTAGCCTGGCCATGTAACTTCCTTAAAGATCAGTTAAATAAATCATGTGGGAACCAAAGGGGGGCCGACCTGGGGTCAGCCAGATGCGTGGAAGGCTACACACCACTGACACGGGCAGCAGACGGCACGCCTACCGCCTCGGGTGTGCAAAGAAAAGGCTGACCTCTTGAGAAGGCAGGTGTGCAGGACACGGGAGCCCTGGCTCTGAGTTCTATGCAGAAAGTGCCCAGGCAGGACTCACAGGTTCCATGAACAGCTGGATTCTTTAACCTAACAATTAATATTCCATTTCAGTGCGCTGGCTAGAAAGCACTGACAAAGCCTCTATTCACTGAAGTGCTGGATTCTTAAGTGATGTCATTCTGGCTGTTTGCAGTTCAAGTACCTGGTTAAAATTAAACTTTTCTAAATGCCCCACTTAGAGCATTGTTTCGGTATCTGAGACTAAGGACTTTGAGCTTTTGAAGTTATCCCCAGGGAAGGAGAGGGAGAGAGGGAGGGAATAAAGTATGTAAACACACACACACACACACACACACACACACACACACACACACCCCTTACTTTTGAGAATTATCTAAAAACAACAAAAATTAGTCGCCTTTCCTGGACAAAAACTAAAGAATCTCATTTTTTTAAAGTTATGAGAATGTACTACCAAACGTAAAATAGCTAGTGGGAAGCAGCCGCACAGCACAGCACAGGGAGATCAGCTCGGTGCTTTGTGACCACTCAGAGGGGTGGGATAGGGTGGGAGGGAGGGAGACGCAAGGGGGAAGAGATATGGGGATATGTGTATATGTATAGCTGATTCACTTTGTTATAAAGCAGACACTAACACACCATTGTAAAGCAATTATACTCCAATAAAGATGTTTAAAAAAAAAAAGTTATAAGAATGAGAAGACCAAGCTTATTCTTCTGATCTATCCATGACAATTAAGAATTCATTTCAAAAGTCAGAAGAGGAATGAGACAGATCCCTGTATATTCTGTGTTATTTGAAATTGTTACTGCCAGGTAATCACATACACTACCTCTGTAATTACCAGATAAGTCTTTCTTTTAAAGAACTGTTTCTATCAACCCCAAAGGATTGCACAAGTATTAGTAATGAAACAAACATCTGCTATTCCAACTAGTTCAGGCTTAATCATTTATTTAACTCCAGGAAGGAAACTGGAGGGGGCTTTTAAAAATAAAGCTTTGAGTTTATACAAGTAGAAAACATCTATGAAACAGGTTTCTCATCTGTTTCAATTAAACCGTCTCTTCCTATTATTTAGGTGCTATGACTCTCATAGGAAACATTAAATTAAACCCAGGAGCTGAAAATGTGTCCTCTCATCAAAATTAACTGTCCTTATATAAACATCCTACAACACGCTTATCAAGAAACTGATAAGGCAGACATGAATTAAAGTAGGTATTTGGTTTTATGAGTCTTTCTAAAAGGCTTTACAATGAATAATCCATTATTTAAATTTCAAAAAAATCTTAGGCAAAAATCACGGTAGATTTCTCAGAACACAGGAACATGGTAACTGAGGTGTTCCTTTTACATTTAAAACCTTTCAGGAATTGAAAGCAGCAGTTTCAATTAACATTTTAAAACTAATGAATCTAATTAAGGGACCACTTGGGAAAGGGAGATAGTTTTTAACTTCAGCACTAGCAATAAACGACATTCCTCTCTTTGGTCTAATTTATGGCTGGAAGAGAAGAGACTGTTTCCCTGGAATCAAACAACCCACAGCGGGAAGTCCTCCTCCCTTCCATCCGAGAGGATCCAAATCTGGGGGAGAGCGCCCAGCCCCTGCCCCCTCCCCCAGCGCCCAGCTGTGAATGCGCTGGCCGCACTGTAAGGGGGCTTTACTACATGAGAGCACGTCTCCGTCTACACCTGCCCGGCAGAAAGATAACTTTTATTTGGTACTCAGATGTGTTCATATCATTTTAATGTAACTCCAGCTTTGGCCGATCATTTTCTTCCAATGAAAAACGAAAGAGGACTTTGAGTCCTAACTCAACGCAGTGATTGCTCCCCCTAAGTTCCTACTTCAAGCCCAATTTAAGCAAGAAATAGAGCCTTTCGTTCAGATGAGTGACAAGGCAGCCCTCTCCAAAGTTTGCAATGACGTGCAAATGGTGGTTGAGTGCCTGGGCGCCTAAGAACCACAAAACCACCCAAGGGGATCAAGCACTTGGAGGGGGATGGGACGGAGCAGCACAGCACCCCTGGAAGGAGAACACACGCTACTACTTCTCCTGAAAGAATACCTGCCGGGAAAAACTAACCTGACAACAAACAATCAGCTGGAAATGTGGGGTTACTGTATCTCCATCATAAATTCTGTACCCAATTCCATTCCACTTTAAAAGTATGCAAAATTCTCTAGTAAGTTATGTGAATATATTTAATTAATAAAAGGCCTCTGAAATTTAAAAATTTTTTTTTTGCGGTACGCGGGCCTCTCACTTTTGTGGCCTCTCCCGTTGTGGAGCACAGGCTCCCGACGTGCAGGCTCAGCGGCCACGGCTCACGGGCCCAGCCGCTCCGCGGCATGTGGGATCTTCCCGGACCGGGGCACGAACCCGTGTCCCCTGCATCGGCAGGCGGACTCTCAACCGCTGTGCCACCAGGGAAGCCCGGCCTCTGAAATTTTAATCAAGTTCAAGTTGCCCTAAAGGAATCTTATCATGATATTCTTCGCAGGAGACTATTTTTTTTAATTAATTAATTAATTTTTTTTTTGGATGCCTTGGGTCCTCGTTGCTGCACACAGGCTTTCTCTAGTTGCGGCGAGCGGGGGCTACTCTTCATTGCGGTGCGCGGGCTTCTCATTGCAGTGGCTTCTCTTGTTGCGGAGCACGGGCTCTAGGCGCGCAGACTTCAGGAGTTGTGGTGCATGGGCTCAGTAGTTGTGGTGCATGGGCTCAGTAGTTGTGGCTCACAGGCTCTAGAGCACAGCCTCAGTGGTTGTGGCGCACGGGCTTAGTTGCTCTGCGGCATGTGGGAACCTTCCCGGACCAGGGCTCGAACCCGTGTCCCCTGCACTGGCAGGCGGATTCTTAACCACTGCGCCACCAGGGAAGCCCTGACTTCTTAATGAAATTCATAGACAACATACAAATATTAAAATCTGAATCTCTTCTGAAATATATTTATACGATTAAAGATAAAATTAGCCTTTTACAAGCTTTCATACATTACAAAATATTCTTGAATAGCGTTTTTTGTTACTGTGCTTTTCAATATCCATTCCATCTTTGAAAGAAACAAAGGAAATACTCTTATATACGCACATACGTATTTCCCTAGGTGTTTCCACTATCTCTGAGTAGAAACAGTCTACTTCGTCAATAAAACTGAACAGTCTGCGATTAATTATGCTGTAGCTATTGACCTTAAATTGAAGCAACATCTATTTTTGTGTGTGTATATATTACATATAATATTATGTACACACTGAAATTATGTTCACTAAGAGAAATCCAGATTTTTAAAAACCCTCTTGAACATGAAAAGCGACCCCCTCTGAATTAAGTTGCCTATTCAGCTACCCAATGTTTAGTACTGTTCCAGACCAGAACATCTGGAAAACCAGTGTCAGTGCAGGTAGTCGACACTCATTTTCTCTGTTGCCTTGGGGGAGGAGAGAACACTGGAAATATTTATGTATTAAAGAAATATGTTTCTTGAACAGATCTGAAACAGAACTTTCAGGGTGGTCCAGGCCAAAAACAGGTCATGTTTTAACACAAAATGACTTTAGACAGAGCCTGTCAGTGCACGACATTGCTACATCTCTCACCTACAACAGGAAAATAAACACACTGTACGGCAAAGAGCGGAACAGAGGCTTTCATTTTGTCATACAGCTGTATGGAATACACCACCTCCCCACTCCCCACCCCCCGCCCAAGGGGTTCCCTCCCATTTACGTGCAGCCTGTCAAGTCCGTCCAACACAACAAACTGCTGTGTTAAGGGCCTCATCCATCACAACTGCTCAACACTTCCTTGCTAGGCAATCTCCAAGGGGTCCTTCCGGCCCCCTCCCGCACACGGTACGCCTCTCCCTGGAAGCACGCCGGGCTCCTTCCTGCCAGGACTCACGCTGAGAGCCCAGGAACTTTGCCCACTTGTCTACAGCCTTCCTTAAAACTTCACTTCGGGCTTATCCATAACAGAAATCCACCCTAAACCTCAACTCTTCACATCACCAGATTCTGCATTCCGTCAGCACTCATGAATTTAGCTTATACCATTCTCTAGTCATTTATACGTGTCCACATTTTTACACTCCAACTTTGCAACTGTGGCGTGTGGGTGTGTGTTGGATGAGAATCTTCACTGGGGCAGGGATCTTGTCTTCCCATTTCTTTCTACTGATCTATCTTCTAGAGTCCTGCCTTGGTATCTAGGACGTGAGATTTATATCCTGTAACTCACGATAAGTCAAAGGATAAAACTCAATGCCTGACTTAAAGGAATACTGAGTTTCCCAATTATACCAAATTCTTTTCATTCTGCCCTACCCTTCCCATCCTAAAATCTTCACTATGAACGAGGTACGGACTGGAAAGATTTACAAAAGCAACTCTCACTCTCTGGGGGAATATCTGTCAGGAGGGTGATTCTGTATTTCAGTAATGAAAATGATCATTCTAGTGAGATGAGATCACCCCACACGACAGCCTCGTGACCACAGCTCACCTCCATGTGACCACCACTCCAACTGCCACCCACCCCAAGCCTTCCTATCAAATGACCTCTTCTCAGAGTCATGGACATATATACACTAACGAATGTAAGGTAGATAGCTCGTGGGAAGCAGCCGCATAGCACAGGGAGATCAGCTCGGTGCTTTGTGACCGCCTGGAGGGGTGGGATAGGGAGGGTGGGAGGGAGGGAGACGCAAGAGGGAAGAGATATGGGAACATATGTATATGTATAACTGATTCACTTTGTTATAAAGCAGAAACTAACACACCATTGTAAAGCAATTATATCCCAATAAAGATGTTAAAAAAAAAAAAAATGACCTCTTCTCCTTTTCACCTCAGCTCGAATGTTTTCATTTTCCACCGAACACTCAGAGAATCCACTAACAAGATTCAGTGCCATCACGTATAATTTTGTTCACCTGTCAGCCAGCCAAACACCAAGAACACATCAATTTGCTTTTCTTGTTTGCCCCAGCAGTTCCCTGCATCTTCCTTCTTCTCTCGCGCTGCGGCAGACGAAATGTACCCCCGTTTTCTCCTGCTCTGCTCAGAACACCCCCCAGGTGACGGCCGGGAGCCAGATTCACAAGGAAGCAGCTTGAGCTTCTGCTGGTCACTCGCTGACCCTCCCAAAGCCTCAGCCCTAAGTTTTTATCCATAACTTTGTGCTCATTTTTTAAAGGAAGGCCCCACGAAACATGCACCTGCCCCGTTATTAAACTCCCGCTCAGAAGGCACCAGGATGGCCCAAGTGCCTCGGAGCCCTGAGTCAATGGCAGGCCCACCCCAGGATGGAGAGATGGTCCAGGCCTCCACCTCGCTCAGGCCTCCCTCCTGTTCCCTTCCCCACCTTGGCTGACTTCCCTCCCAGCATCTCCCTGTCACTTCCCCATCTCTGTCTGAGGGGGAAGAGTCTCATCTTCCCTGATAAGGAGCCCTGTCTGCGGCGACCCTGGGCTCACCCTGCTTCCTTCCCCCTAGGAGCAGGAACGGTCCTGCTCACTCTCTTCCTGGAGAAGCTGGGGCCCAGCACAGACCAGCACCCCTGCCACATGCCCGGGACTCCCGATGCAGTGTCGGGCTTGGAGCTGCGGAGTCCGCTAACCTCCTTCCCTCGTGACATTTCACCTTAACTCAAAACGACCTTGCTCTCCTCCTCTGTCACCCCCCTACCCCCCAGACAGCATGATCAACGCCACCAACCACCCAGGGGCCCAGAGAGAAGCACGAGCATCCTCTTCTCCCCTGCACCCCCAGGCCCCCCAGCTGCAGGCCACACCCTCTGTACCCAGTCCCACTGTTCCTCCTCTCCAGCATGGAGTCTGCAAGGATTCCCGAACAGCTCTGCCAAATCCTGAGCTCAGCCCTCTCCTCGCTGGAGGCCCAGCCCTTTAGCTCTGCTGATGTTGCCTCTCCCTAAAACACCTAAAACTCTTCCACGGTACAGAAATCATCTCAAATAACTAAAAAGTGATGGATGAAAGAGAAACAACACCTTTGTCAATGCACTGCTGCAAGAAAGTGAAGAAACTTGGATCCAGAGAGCATGGATCAGAAACAGTAAATGGGGCAACGGCAACTCTTGCCCAGACGGCCTTTGCTAAACCTGGGCACCCAGGGCTCTGGTTTTTATGATGTAGAGAAGAGAGAGACACTGCCAGGGCCTGTCCAGAGCAGGCGGCTGAAGACGAGACATGTGCAAGAAACAGGTATGTATTCCCTTTGGGGTCCCTTCTTGATAGACGGTGAACAGCTGAAGTGTGCTAGTGTACTGACTTCTCGTGTTAATTATTTTCCCATAGCTGCAGAAAGGCTTCAGAAATACGCTGAAACAGTCTGAGGATGTACTAACCCATAAGGAGGTACAGGTCTCTATGAGGATTAAAAGGGAAGATCCAACCCGTCCTTCCCAGACAAGAAGTGGGTTCTCTCCCTAAAATAACAAAGGCAAAGCACGCTTTCTCTGTTACCTGCTCTGCACGTCCAAGTATTATTTTAGAATGTGTGGAGGAGATGTTGGCAACGTTTATGTATTTTCTGTTCCAGTTTAGTAAGTCTTGGACCAGGTACAATGTGACTAGATTTATGACTGTGTACGGTTTTAATTAAATCTGTTTGGAAGGCTATTTCTTCTTCTTAAGTCTTCAGACAAGTGACACTTAGATGGAGGTCTTGACATCCTAGCAAAGTCTGCTGTTCCTGGCTACAAATTAAGATTTTTTCTGAAGGAAAAAAATGGCATCGGATTGAGAGTTACGGTTAAGCCAACTTTTCTTTCTTCAGTGACACAATGAGTTAATGTTTTTTTTTTTTGTTAAGGCTTTTGTGAAGCCAGTCATGAAAGGCCACAAACCATATGATTCCATTTATATGAATCGTGCCAGAAGAGGCAAATCTAGAGAGACAGAAAGTGGGTTAGTGGTTGTCAGGGTCTCCGGGGAAGAGGGACTGCTAACAGGTGTGAGAATCCTTTTGGAGGTGACGAAAACATTCAGAAATTGATTGTGGTGCATAAATGAGTGAACTGTACGCTTTGTGAATCACAGTAGAAAAGCAGTTTAAAGCACTGGGCCTTGATGGTTGGCAGGGACTTGAGGGAGAGGGAACGGGGGTTACTGCTCGTTTTCAGTTTGCAAGATGAAAAAGTTCTGGAACTTGGTTACACAAAAAACAGGAATATACTTAACACTACTGACCTCTACACTGAAAAACGGTTATGATGGTAAATTCCATATGATGTGGGGTTTTTTGGCCACCACCGGAAAATTTCTAAATTATTTTTTAAAGTGGGGGAGGGGAGGGCTGGAAAAACACTCCACCTGGTTCAAAGCTGCTGTCTGTGTTCTGTCTTCCAACTGTGGGCGCAGGTCCAGCATCCACAGGCTACGGAGAGAGGACCCTCCCCTCTCTCTCTAGCACTGGTTTAGCTCCCTTTACTACATTCCCCGGAGTCCCTTTATATTAGAAATATCAGGCATAATCAAAAGGTTACATACAGGGCTTCCCTGGTGGCGCAGTGGTTAAGAATCCACCTGCCAATGCAGGGGACACGGATTTGAGCCCTGGTCCGGGAAGATCCCACATGCCGCGGAGCAACTAAGCCCGTGTGCCACAACTACTGAGCCTGCGCTCTAGAGCCCGCGAGCCACAACTACTGAGCCCACGTGCCACAACTCCTGAAGCCTGCGCGCCTAGAGCCCATGCTCTGCAACAAGAGAAAACACTGCAGTGAGAAGCCCGCGCACCGCAACGAAGAGTAGCCCCCGCTCGCCGCAACTAGAGAAAGCCCGCGTGCAGCAACAAAGACCCAACGCAGCCAAAAATAAAAATTAATTAATTATTTTAAAAGTTACATACAAATTACTTTAGCAGAATTTCTCCTCAGATAGTGCCTCTCAAATCACTGGTGGCTGTTTTAGGACTTTTCATTTCTATTAGAATGTTACACTGGACTCCACAGGGCCGACAGGCTGGGAAGTGCAGTGAGGTTCATGCCCATGAATGTGGCTTGGTGGGGCTCTGCACGGGAAAGTCTTCATTGAATTGATGCCAACACTGGGGGGTGTGAAGTCCTGAACAGCTACGCTACAGGGCTGAGCGAGCCCACAGGTGAAGAACACCGTTAGGGACCCGAGCTAAGTGATTCCATCCATTGCCAGTTGTGTGGCCTTGAGCAAGTTACTTAACCTCTGGGTACCAGATCCTTTATGTCTGTAAAATGGGAATAATAATGGTACCTCCCTGAGAGATTAAGACAGTACCTGGCTCTGTAAGTGTGCACTGCTATTATTGTTGTTGTTGTTACTAGGCAGTAAGCTAATTTTAAATGTGTGATTCTGTTCATGTACTGTATTAGTCTGCTCAGGCTGCCATAACAAAATACTACAGACTGGGTGGCTTCAACCCAGACAACAGAGATTTCTCACCGTTCTGGACGCTGAGAAGTCCAAGATCAAGGTGCCAGCACACTCAGCGACCAGAAACAGACATGGTTCCACAGAGCCCAACCATTAAAAACAAACAAACAAACCCAATGACTAAAAACATACACAATAGTGATAAGTTCATTTAGGGGGTTTCTGTAAACCAATGTACTCAGCACGTGCTTCATAACACTGCCTCAGAACTATCCAGTATTATTAGATTGTATTCAGAATTGTATGATGGCTATGACAAAACACTAAGATCACACAGAAATCAACGATCAGGTCAGAAACCAATCAATTAGTATCAACAAGAAAGTTTCTATATTTATGGACAATGGCTCATTCCAGGACACAAATAAACATAACTTCTCCCTAAATACTTCAGCCCCCAAACCCGTCTCCCCCTCCCACTCTGAAACCAAGACAAAAAGCTACCGAGAGCACCATTCTTGCCATCAAAGTTAAGACAGACCCAAAAATGTATGATCTATTTTTTTATTACTCAATGACGGGCGTGGGAAGAAATCTACTGATAGTTACGTACGTTTACCTATCCTCTCAATAAAATAATACAACTTCTTTGGTTTGATGTCATTAGAGTTGAAAGATGTGACTAATCTTTGGCTTAGGAAAGGCATTATTATAAATCCAGGTTTTTTTAAAAAATATTAAAGGAAAGTAGAGAAGTTGGAAATGTTTCAGAGCATTTGGTCAGATATGCACAGATGGGCTTAGTGGAACTTCCCAGTCAATTTTCTGTCTCCAAATGAGGCTGTTTTGTTACAGATATACTTTCAAAGACATAACTACAGAATCCTTGAGCTACATCTTTGGCTACTTCTATACTCATTCCTTTCTTCATTCCCTGTCAACATTTCTAACTTAAAAGCAACGTATTTCAGGTTTAACTTCATGCAAAAAAATACTCTGTGAAATTTTTCACATTATTCCAGTGATAACTAATACAATTTCACTTCTTCAGGTTTCACTAGGCAAAGCATTATTAATTAAATGTGAAGATTTTTTTCTAGATGTTTAGTATTCCATGACACTGAAGTGCTATGTTTGTTCTTTGAGCATTTAAAACTATTTGAGATTTCAGCAAGTGGTTGTTTTTTTTTTTTTTAATCAGCAAATTGGCATAGATAGGAAAAAGTCAGAATGCTAATAATGAATCTATCTCATAGTACGTGTTCTACCAATTTGTAAGCTGAGCAGCCTCTTTTCCATCTACAGATCCCAAAACAAGGAAGAAGAGTTAAACATTTGATTTTAAACATACTCTGGCCTGTCTTTTAGATGTGACACTTAGGCATACTTGCATCGTTCTCTGAGGAGAAAGGCAGAATTAGAAGAATCAGCCACTGGGTGAAAATTCAAGAACAGGAATGACTGAATTTCCCAAAGGACAATAGTGCATGTGCTTTCACCATTTCTAACTATATCCAATAGATCTAACGACAAAACTCAGAAATAGAGGCACTGACAAAAAAATCTACCTTTTACTGCTGAGGCCATTATTTTCAAAGCAACATCGTTTACTCAGTTAATTTGCTTAGCATTTAGCAAATCTTTCTACTACACAATCCAAACATAAACATTAGTGGATGCCTTGTCAGAATTAAAACTTGTGAATCAGTGAAATCCAAATTAATGAGCTTTTATTGTAGGAGAAAACTGTCCATTGTGTGAGTATCAGTACTCCCCCCATGCCCTTAAAAAACCTTTGAGTAATGACAGATTACAAAACTTTTCAGTAAAGATAACGGTTGCTAATTTTAAACTCGTATATATATACATATTTTTTATGAAAACGCAAAATATGTTCCTTGCATCAGAGTTTCCCAAAGTAGAGCCCGCAGAAACACCTCCTGGAGAACTTCTGAAAACAGATTCCCGGGCCCCACCTACACAGATTCTGATCCTATGGGTCTGGAATGGAGCCCAAGAATCTGCATTTCTTTCTAACCAGCTCCCGGTAACCCAGGTGCTGTCGGTGCACGGACCAAAGTTTGAGTACCACTGCCTTAGACGCTCTATATTTTTTGTATGTAGTTCAACTGTCCAGGAGATCGAAAGCCAGGCTGTTTTGAAAACAAGTGGCACACTACAGCAGAAAGAACAGAGGGGTTCTTTGGACTTGGACAATGTGATGGTTAATTTTATGTGTCAACTTTCTGGGCAATGGAGTGCCCAGATATTTGGTAACACATTATTCTAGATGTGCCCGTGAGGATGTTTTAAAATAAGATTAACATGTAAATGGTAGGCTGAGTAAAGCAGGTTTGCCCTCCCTAACGTGGGTGGGCCTCGCTCAATCAGTTGAGGGCCTGAGCAGAACAAAAAGTCTGCCTCCCCGCAAAGAAGAGGAAATTCCCCGTGCCTGACTGCCTTCGGATGGGGGCATCGGCGTTTTTCCTGACGTCAGCCTCAAATGGAAACATCAGCTCCTCCTGGGTATCAAGCCTGCCGACCCTCAGACTGGGGCTACACCATCACCTCTCCTGGGTTTCCAGCTTGCTAAACTCACCCTGCAGATCTCGGGACTTGTCAGCCTCTGTGGTCGCGTGAGTGGAAAACCCAAGTTGTGAAAAATCACTGCGAATGGCAGCTTGACAAAAATTTTAAGGTCTCCAAAGCCAAATGTGGAAGCTATGGGAAAATAAATTCTAACGCCGTTAAGAAACAGGTATTTAGGTACATCAGAAAAAAGAATACTTCCTTCTCTGAAGGTCCAACAGCCAACATACACACCTGTGAGGATAGAACGCCTGCACAGTGTCCTCGTCCACTTCACAGAACAACTTTTTATTGTTTCCTTGTTGCTGCTGCTCTAAGTTATTCCAAAGAAATGCTGAATTTCACTTCCCAGCGTACTTCACACCAGCCACCCTGAACAAACCCTACCACTGAAAACTACTACAATACTAGATACAACTTTAAAATAATCTTTTGAGCTGCACCGCTCATCTGGCCAGAAAGCGGAGCCTCCAGACAAAGAGAACAGGGGAACCCTAAGAGCTGGTCAGGGCCCCGAGAGCCGCCAGCGGAACGGGGTCCAGAGCAGGACGGCCCTCACCCATAGACGGAGACACCGTCACCGGCAGTCCTCAGACCAGCTGGCCTGAGTGTTTCTGTCCCCAAGTGCAAAGGACCTGAGGGAGGACAGAGGAGCAGAGGAAAGAGCATACGGGATCAATCATGAGAGTCCCAACCTAGCCATTCCCCTCAGAGGTGGGAGAAAGTCAGGTTCAGTGAGACTCCGAGTCCCGAGGTATCTGCCGTCTCCTTGCAGCACCCCCATTTCTACACAGAGGACGAGACCTCTAGATTCTTATTATTTACCACACTGGGGTGTTCTTAAAGGCCAAAGAGCTTAATTACTTAATGGCCAGAAAAACCCTTCAGAGCCCAGGCTTAACCTTTCCTGTATCCCCCCAGGGCTAACTACAGAAGAGCTGGGCTCAGGCTGTTACCAATTCCATGTCCTGACTTTGCCCAACAGGGTTCTCCCCCACCCCACACAGAGCGGTGCTGGCTACCCCGGAAGCTCGGGAGGCAAAGAGATGCCACAGCATCCCCCAGCAGTGGGTCCGTCTCCATCATCATCCCGAAACACAGACGAACTGGACACGATGCCTTCAAGACTTGGTACCCGCAGCCCCCGCTCTCCTCAGTCTGTGCCTTGAAACACGTTGTGTGCCATCACTCTGCACTCTGGGTCTCACCCTTGGCCCTGGGGGGTGGGATTGCAGTAAGGAAGGTGAGGGAAATAAATGAGTAGGCTGTGTCTTCTGTGAAGATGGCCTTCTCTTCCAATGACTTCCTTTGTTAGAAACAGAAAAGGAGGGACTTCCCTGGTGGCACCGTGGATAAGACTCCACGCTCCCAATGCAGGGGGCCTGGGTTCAACCCCTGGTCAGGGAACTAGATCCCACATGCATGCCGCAACTAAGAATTTGCATGCCACAACTAAGGAGCCTGCCTGCCACAGCTAAGGAGCCCATGTGCTGCAACGAAGGAGCTGGCGAACCACAACTAAGGAGCCCGTCTCCCGCAACTAAGACACGGTGCAACCAAATAAATAACTAAATATTAAAAAAAAAAGAAAGAAAGAAAAGGAGCCCAAGCCCCAGAAAAGCAGCGGGGGAGGAAAGGTGAAAGAAAAATAACCACTTTGGAGAAAATTCATTTCTCAGGTAGCTGACAACAAATACGCTCAGCTCACAGAAAGAAGAGTGTCAGTGACGAGGTGGAGTGAGAACTGGGGACACGCTGCCAAACATGACCTACGGGGCAGAAGCTACGTAAAGAAACACCTCCGAGGACCCGAAGTTAGCAGCCACAGCAGGGACTTTCCGTGGTCCTCTGGCCTCCGCAGGCGGATGCTGCTTCAGAGATGTCAGACAGGGAGCAGCGCTATCCTGAAAGGAACGGGGAAGGGACGGAATGGCAGACGGGGTAGGGGGCACCGGGGGCCTGCGCCCTAAAGTGGGGCCCCTGAGCTCTGTTCCAGAGACCAACACAGAGGGGACGTTTTCCTCCGATGTAGAAATGAGCCAACGCCTTTGAGAACCCTGGAAACCAGAGATATTAAAACCAGATTGAGAGTCCCTCGTGTGCATCTCTCTCAAACCAAGAAGTACGTGTCCTGACTGCTCCGTCAGTCCCCATCCCTCCCTGAAGTAACATTCCTTGAGACGTCTACATAGAATCCGGGTAACTGAAAATACAACTGCTCGTTGGTTTTAAGGACCCAAGTGATTAGGGCTTATATTTTCAAATATGGCACAAAATGAATGTGTGTGTGTGTATGTGTGTACATACATGCATACTTTTCTGAGAGTGTTTCACTCACTGAGAATTACTGGGGGTAAATAAATATTACCAGACACACTTCCTCTGTTCAGCCTACTCCAGCCCCCACCCGCTCCTCTATCTTTACCCACTCATCCCCACCCTCGGACCGCTGTAAATATCCAACAAGACATGTCAGTGCAAATAAATGGACAGATACGAATTCTCCTTCTTTCCTTTAATCAGAACCACCGTCTGGAACTAGACTGTTGATGCAGAACACTGGCAAAGTAGGTTGCAAGAATAGAAAGAACTTAAAGTCAGGCTAGACAAAGACCATCCTAGGAAACTGTTCAGTCTATTGTGTAAATTAAGGTCAGCAGAGGCAGAGGATGCTCTGACTACAAAAAGCTCTGGTCTACTGTACCAGGAAGGACAGGAAATGCAGCGAGGTACCCAGGATACCTGTGAGGAGGTGGGAAGACAAAAACATTAGTTCTTAAGTCAAAAAATCCACCATCTGGGCTTCCCTGGTGGCGCAGTGGTTGGGGGTCCGTCTGCCGATGCAGGGGACGCGGGTTTGTGCCCCGGTCCGGGAGGATCCCACATGCCGCGGAGCAGCTGGGCCCGTGGGCCGTGGCCGCTGCGCCTGCGCGTCCGGAGCCTGTGCTCCGCAACGGGAGAGGCCACGGCGGTGAGAGGCCCGCATACCGCAAAAAAAAAACAAACAAACAAAAAAAAAAAATCCAGCATCTACTTGATTGGCTCCAAGGTTTAGCTGCAATTTCACAGTTATTAATGAAATTTCAGTAATTATAGGACTAATATAGCAACTTCAATTTTCCCAAGTACCTACAGTATCCTCAGTGAATTGTTTTACTGACATTAAAAGCAGAGTTTATGAAAAATTTATATTTACATTGATTAGGCCACATCAATGTGTCCTAGCTGAAAATCACCCTGGGGTGTGTGGACAAACTACGTTGAAGCTGGTGTATCTTCAGCAGGAAAAGCAAGTGGAATGAGTGAATGACTAGGTAGATGTTACTCATCTTTTTCCTTATGGTCTCAGAGTTTCCTGTATAACCCCAAAGCTATATAAATGGTTTACCAAATGTCTTCCTAACATCTTGTTTATTTTTATGTTTAGAGCTAGACCTTTAATCCATCTCAAAGATTTCCTTGTATCCGGTATCAGATGAAAAAATTAATTTTTTCTTCCAAATCTATAGCTAAGTCAACCAGCACCATTTATTAATAAATAAACCACTCTTTTCCCACCAATTTAAATGCACTTTTACCATATATAATTTCCCAGATGTACTCAGGCTCTTGATTCTATTTCTGTGCCAGTACCTGCTGTTTTAATTATAGTGGCTCCAAAATTCTAACAACCGAAACAGCAAGGCCCATTTTACATATTTCAAAAATGTCTTATGATTCTTAAACATTTCTTCTCCCACAGGAACTTAAAACCATTTTGCCTGCTTCCCCATTCCCCAAAGAAGAGCAGTGCTCTGACTGACAGGGTCTAACAGGTGTAAATGGCTTCAGAGGGGACTAGCGTTTCATGATGCCATCTTCCCATCCAGGAGTATGGCCTGTTCTTTCACTATTTTGATCTTGTTTTAAGTCCTGTAAAGTTTTACATTTTTCTTCCTATCAGGCATGTTCCCTCCTACTTAAACTTATTTGAGTATTTTTTTAGTCTTACAATTTTGAACTTTTTCCCATCTCTAAGTTGTTATTCCAAGGATGGAAAAAAAGCTATTGGTTTCTATATTTAAGTCATCCAAATCCACTTAATTTCAAAAGTACTTAAAGGATTATCTTGGGTTTTTAAGTATATGATGATAATCTCTGAAAACAAAAAATAATTTCACTTTTTTCCCAATCTCTTCAACTTCTCACTGTATAAGTTAACACCTTTAAAATATTATTAAATACTAGTGGTGAGAGAGGGCAATCATGTATTTTAATGGGAATAGCTATACTATTTTATCATTTAATTGAATGTTGCTGGATTTTGATAATCATTCTTCATCATATTTAGGTAATTTCTATCTACTTCTATTTTAATCAGATATTAAAAATCATGGCTACAAACAACTAGAGACATTTTAAAACCTAAGGGTATTTTTTCTTTATTATTTTGAAAGACTCCCTAATGTTGAACCATCCTTGCATTCATGGAATAAACCTTAGTTGGGCTGACGTTTTAAAAAATACCCTACCTGGCTTTAATTTATTCATTAAATTAAAATAAATTTGGGGCTTCCCTGGTGGCGCAGTGGTTGAGAGTCCGCCTGCCGATGGAGGGGACACGGGTTCGTGCCCCGGTCCGGGAGGATCCCACATGCCACGGAGCGGCTGGGCCCGTGAGCCATGGCCGCTGAGCCTGCGAGTCCAGAGCCTGTGTTCCGCAACGGGAGAGGCCACAACGGTGAGAGGCCCGTGTACCGCAAAAAAAAAAAAAAAAAAAAAGATATTGTAAAAGACAAATGAGGCAGTGGCCTGGCTTGCGAGAACTCACGTCCCTGCTATCTAGCCATGGGGAGCTGCCCCAGTGACCTTTCAGTAAGGCCCCTGCTTGATTCTCATTAGCCAGAATCAATCATTCTGTTGCTTACAACCCAAAGACTTTTAATTGAGAAAAGATATAAAACAACTGTAGGGAATGCCATCGAATATTAACACTGTTGTCTGGTTGGATGATTTTTTTTTTGGCTGCAGCTTGCAGGATCTTAGTTCCCTGACCAGGGATTGAACCCAGGGCCACGGCAATGAAAGTGCTGAGTCCTAACCACTGGACCGCCAGGGAATACCCGAGGTTGGATGGTTTGTTTTTTTTTTAAGTTTTCATGCATCTTCTCAATTTTCTACAACGCACACAGATTGCTTTAGGGCTAAGTATTAAGGGACTTAAAGGGTTTGAGGGTTAATTTCTTTTAAAGATCAAATTGTTTCTCTGGTTTTCACTGAATCCCTTCATCTGTTCAAAGATGCCTAAACCTCTAATGTTCAAAGTCATCATATTAACAAGCAATTGTTAAAATAAGCTATGATGACAGCTTCATGGATAATGACAATTTTCTCAATGATGCCCAAATCTCTTTTTTGGGGAGCCAGTGGCGGGGGCGGGGGGCGGTTACCCAGTTCTCTAAGGCACATAAGAGGCAATGACTCACTGATCTCATGACCCTGTGGAGGTCACAAAGAACCCACACCCACGCTCCTGGGCATGACCAGTAACCGTCACACAACCTGCTAGGAAATGTCATTAGACCATCACAATCTGGCTTTTAAATAATGCTTTCTGAGTAATTCCTTAAAACGCTCATATACTAAAACAATATATTCAATCTACTTTTTCTTTTTCCACTTCTCTAACCTAAAATGGGCAATACAGTAGAGATAAATGAGGCCTAGTAACCCAGGTGAGATACTTCAAGTCCCAGGGCTTTCCACAGTGTTGCCAGCATCCCCCTTCTATCATATGCTGTGCTGTGACCTTGCCCTCAAAGGAAAACACTTCTGAGATTACGCTACATGCCCTGTTGCTGCCGTCAGTTAATGGTATTTCGCGTGGTCATTCAGAGGCCTCAAGCTGTGAATAAAATACAAGTAGAAAGGATTTCGTGACAGGAGAATTTACCCAAATGCTCTCCTTTGGGGACAAAAATTTAAAACTTCTTGTATCGATTTCCTGACTACAAATTTCTAAACGCTGCAACACAAGCAGAATAAATACCACTATGACTTGTTCCATCTTCACTGTCAGATGAAGCTCCACAAAGGAGGAGCAAATGTGGGCAGAAGGGCAAAGAATAGAAAATTTATCATTTGCAGGGAATTAATTAGAACAGGTCCAAATGGTATGTCTTGGCAGCTCTGTGCTTAGAACGTCATCCGTTACTCAAAAACAGTATTTAACTGCAGATCTGCGTGCCAAGTGCAGCAAGAAGATGCTGCTTGGCTTGCTGCCTTAAATATATGTTTTGTGTGCAATATTAAAAGATTCAGTTTCTGAGGTTATGAGAGTCTTATTATTCAACTCGTCAACTCACATAGAAAGAGCTAGAAAATAAAGGATGCATAACACCTTTGGTAACTTGAGTATCATTCTGAAATTTTGTCTTTGCAAAGTGTTCTCAATCAATCGTTAAACTAAGACCCAGCAAATCACGCCACGGGAGGTGAACTGACCCTTAGGATACAGGGATTTGCTGAAGGTACCACAAGTGGGTCAATGAACAGAAAAGGTCTATTAACTGTTTACCCCTCATATGTGCAGGAAACTCACTAGCTGCTGTGGAGGTCACAGAGAACCCCGCCCCAGCTTTAAAGGAATTTACCGTCTCTCTGGCAGGCATGAGCCATAAAACGATAACTAATGATATACAAACAGAAGATAAACACCAACACCAAACGATGCTGTGAATGCTAGTGAAACAAATGTTACCATGGATGCTTCAAAGTGTCTTCATCAGTCATCAGAGAAATGAGGTCACAGTACTTATAAGCTAGCATTTTAGTTTATTGGAATGAGTTTTTTCCTTCCTCCAAGTCTTTTTAGCCACAGATGAATCGACTTCCATATCCCCTGACACCTGCCTGATACACTGTCAGGATTCAACTGAAGCACAGTACATGGAAATGAAGGTCTAGACTAGTTTTCTCAAAGGCTAATATCAATTGTGGTTATCTTAACTAGTTTCCAATTCAAAAAATATATGGTTAAAAAAAACACAAAATTTTCTATCTTAACCATTTTTAAGTGTTCAGTAGTGTTAAGTATACTCACATAGGTCCCCAGAAATTTTTCGTCTTGCAAAACTAAAACTATGTTGCCATTAAACAACAACTCTCCATTCCCCCCCCCCCCCAGCCACTGGCAACCACCATTCTACTTTCAGTCTCTATGAATTTGATGACTCCTGGGACCTCACGGAAGTAGATTCATACAGTATTTGTCTTTTTTGTGACTGGCTTAGTTCACTTAACATAATGTCCTCAATGCTCATCTATATTGTAGCATTTGACAGGATTTCCTCCCTTTTCAGACTGAATAATATTCCACAGTATGTATATACCATATATTATCCATTCATCCATCAACGCACCTTTGGGTTGCTTCCACCTCCTGGCTATTGTGAATAACACTATTTAAAGACAGGTGTTCAAATATCTCTTCAAGATCCTGCTCTCATTTATTTGGGGTATATACTCAGAAGTGGAATTGCTGGATCACATGGTAATTCTAACGTTTCATTTTTTGAGGAACCGCCGTAATCTTTTCCATAGTGGCTGTCACTTTACATTCCCACCAACAAGGCACAAGGGTTTCAATTTCCTCGCATCCTGAATAGTTGTTGTATTCCGTGTGTGTGTGTGTGTGTGTGTGTGTATAGCAACCATACTAATGGGTGTGAGGTAATATCTCATGGTGGTGTTTTTTTTTTTTTTTTTTTTTGGTACATGGGCCTCTCACTGTTGTGGCCTCTCCTGTTGCAGAGCACAGGCTCCGGACACGCAGGCTCAGCGGCCATGGCTCACGGGCCCAGCCGCTCCGCAGCATGTGGGATCCTCCCGGACTGGGGCACAAACCCGTGTCCCCTGCATCGGCAGGCGGACTCTCAACCATTGCGCCACCAGGGAAGCCCTCTCATGGTGGTTTTGATTTGCATTTCTCTAATGATTAGTAATGCTCTTTGGCATAACTGCTCCAAGACAGAGGATGCTGGGAGAGCAGTGAAGGCTTATTTTTTCAACCTAGACCAATACATCAAAAGAATGGCTATTTCCCAGAATCAGAGTGAGTGATGTTGGGAGATACTACGCAGTGACTTTCAAGTCAGCACTCTCCCGTCGCTGATTCACAAAAAAATGCTGGAGAAGGAAGGAAAATTACTTCAAACCAACCCACTCCTACAGTTCGCTTGATTGAAACAGCCAAGATTTCCCATCTAATATGACGGCCCAGACTACAGTTCCCATTTTAATCATGCATACACGTGATTTAAGGGAGTTTTATGTGATAAAGCTCTCCTCCACCTATTGCGGAAATGCCCCATTCTCCATCGCGACCCAAAGGAACCAGAGCGGAAAACTGGGTGCCCAAGTTGCACATCTAGAAGTCACAGCAGCAAACGGCCCACCCATTTCTCAAATGATGTTTCAGAAAAAAGCCAGACAATGAAAACTGCTGTATGTACAGGCTGGACTGGATCTCCCCAAAGTTCACATGCCGGAGTCCTAACTGCTCTACCCTCCCACCCAGTAGCCAGTGACCTTACTTGGAAGATGGGTCTTTGCAACTGATCGAGTTACGATGGGGTCATTAGGGTGGGCCCTAAACCAGTATGACTGTGGCCTTATAAAAGGGAGAAACTAGGGCAAACACACAGAAGGAGACGGCCAGGTGAAGATGATGACACAGACTGGTAGAGATATATCGACAAGCCAAAGAACACCAAAGATGGCCAGCAACCCCCCAGAAGCTAGCAGGGAGGCATGGAAAAGATTCTCCCTCACAGCCTCAGAAGGAACCAACCCTGCCCACGCCTCAGTCTCAGACTTCCAGCCTCCAGAGCTGTGAGTCAATCAATTTCTGTTGTTTAAGCTGCCCCCTCCCTGGTACTATGTTACAGCAGCCCTTGCAAACTGATACATTATATCTCACCAGATGTCAAACTGCATTGCTGAGTGATGGAGTAGCCTAGGAAAATGGACCACTAAAGCATCGCTTCAATGCCACTGCACAAAGTGTTGCCAGTAGGACTCTGAAACATCGCTGATCGGCTCCAGGGTTCACATGGGTACAGGGCACAGAGAAAAAGAGCTTAGTTTCATCTAGTACTTTGTGTACCATGAAACAGTGACCAAAAACAAAACCAACTGTCCAGGCCCCTTGGTCAAGCATTTTTGGAGCCAAGCAGAGGGCAAAAATAAGTTTGGAAGCTAAGCATTGCGACTTGTACCCACATAAATCTCTCTCTAAACAGCCCCGGGTTGGCAGGGTGCCTATGGGCTGCTGGAAATGGCTTGGATTCTGCTGAACCAGTTTTCCAGAGAAAATTAAAACTTTATTCACTAAGGCTGCCATGTACCTTTCAGGAGCTTCAAAAGAGAAGGCAGCCGTGGGCACTAAAAGAGGAAGCCCATCGGAGCTTCCCTGGTGGCGCAGGGGTCGAGAGTCCCCCTGCCAATGCAGGGGACACGGGTTCGTGCCCCGGTCCGGGAAGATCCCACATGCCGCGGAGCGGCTGGGCCCGTGAGCCATGGCCGCTGAGCCTGCGCGTCCGGAGCCTGTGCTCCGCAACGGGAGAGGCCGCAACAGTGAGAGGCCCGCGTACCGCCAAAAAAAAAAAAAAAAAGAGGAAGCCCATCGTAGAGAAACTGCCCTTGGAAAGGAAAGGAAGGGGCGAAGGGGGCGGGGAAAGACAGGTTAACTTTGTCATTAGGGATTCGGAAAGTTCACAGGTAGCCAACACCAAGAGTTTGCTTGGAATGAAGGTTTTCCTCTGTGCTGTGAATAATGGGTGAGAGCTTAAACCAGGAGAGCCCTGAGCAGGGTGAGTCCAGGCACCTCATCACGTGGTCAGCAAACAGGACCTCTGATCACCCCCAATGCAACCTACCTGCATGGGTGAGCTGTTCAACACACCTGAAACCCAGTTAATAAAGGGAAGGAGCACTCCTTGGTGCTTATTACAAAACTAGACATTCCATTTAACAGCTCTAATAAAATATGTCACCGTGGTGCTTACAAAAATATCTAAATCGGGCAAAGGCATGATAGATGGCCGACAGCAGTATCTAAGTTTTGTTTCCACTCACAGATTCAGTATATGCTATAACTACTGCACCACCCTGTCTTTTTTTGAATCATCTGGATTCTAGTATTAAATTGTCTATAAATTAAATAAAAGCATGCCCATGAATGACAGAACTTATATGTGAATAGAAGGCATTTTTGTTGGCGCCTGCCATGGGAAGCAGTGTCCTGCGTGAGACGGAATGAAGGTTGGAGGGTCAGAGGAGAGGCTGCAAGGATGGAGACAAAGGCAGGGGAAGAGAGACGAGCCTAAGTTTTAGGAGACAGGAACTTGGGAGCCCATGCCTGGTGGCCTCAACTTCCTCTGTGAGGTGTAAGTCCTGGGCATCTCCCAAGAGATGGGGTGCCCTGGCCCTTGTCTCACGGCCCCACCAGCCGGCCTCTACAGACCGCTCACCTTAGGCTCCTCATTTGCGGGCCTCCGGTTCAGGGACAGGCGACGCCGACAGGGTACGGGTGGTCCACCACCCCTCCTCGGGTTCCCTCCTGGCCCTGGCAACGGCCATCGCTGCCGCTGGCCGGGCCCTCCTGCGTGGCCACAGCGTGACCCGCTTGAGACCCACTCCCTCTTCTTGCCCCTTTAGACTAAGCTTGTGTAGCCGCAGGAATGCGAAAGCTGACTGGAAGGGACTGGGAAGGTCTGTAACAGCCACCGTGGGAGCCAGGAAAGCAGTGGGGCACTCCGGCACAGTCACCGGGATGCTCTGAGGACCAGGGAAGATCTGAGTTTTGTAAATTTACAGTGGCAACAACCTCTGCTGTGATACATTTTTTCCAACCACTCTTAACTGCCTTGGGTAGCAGCAGAGGAGAAAGGAACGGCAGCCGCCCCAGAATCACAGCAAAGCAAGGGAGAATCTGGGTGCCCTGGGAGAAGAGGGTCGAGGGAGGGGAGGGTCCTGAGAAGTTGAAGGGCAGATGTGATGGGAGGGGACAATACGGAGAGGCAGCTCAGCTAGGATTCGGAAAACCAACTCAATGCCAACACTGAAAAAACAGCACCAACACAGGGGCATGGACCTCCATAAAAATGTTACCAGATATTTATTACTAGACATCTATCCCATTCAAGTGTCCCCCGGAACCTAGGAAGATCAGTCATGCATGCCTTTTATTTCCTGTTTCTGCTGTTCCTCGTTCAGGGATACATACTTGGAATCAGGAACTGAGGAATGCTTTGGGTTATACATCAGACAGCCTTACATACAATGAGCTTTAACTGTGTTTTTAAAAAATATACCAAGAAGGAAATCTTCCTACAAAATGTTCAGGGAGAACAAAGACCGCAGTGTTTTATTTTTAAAAGGCGTGTGTTAAGCGAAAGCCGTCTCGAGGCTCAGGGTAATACCGACGTTCTTTCCCCTTCGTTTCCCCACTGTTTAAATACGCTTTTGCTATGAGCTGAATTGGGGCCCCCTCCAACTCACAGGCTGAAGCGCTAAACCCCTGTACTTCAGAACGTGACCTTATTTGGAAATAGGATCTTTACAGAGGTCATCAAGTTTAAATGAGGTCAGTAGGGTGGGCCCTAATCCTGTATGGCCGCTCTCTTTACATTGGGCTGGCCAAAGATTTCGTTCAGGTTCTTCCATAACATCTCAGGAAAAACCCAAACGAACGTTTTGGCCAACCCAATAAAAAGGGTATATTTGGAGACAGACACCCAGATAGGGAAAAGGCCACGTAAAGATGGATGCAGAGATGCAAGGCACCCCAGAGACTGCCAGGAAATCCCCAGAAGCTAGGAGAGCACCACGGAACAGATTCTCCCTCAGAAGGATCCAATCCTGCCAACACCTTGGTCTTGGACTTCGGGCCTTCAGAACTCAGAGAGAATGGATTTCTGTCGTTGAACCTGCCCAGTTTGTGGTACCGCGTCGCGGCGGCCCTAAGAAACCAACACAGATTGTAACCATGAAAAAGGCACTGTCTTGACACCCTAATAACTCCACAAGGGCTCTTGGGTCTCGCTTTTCAATGCTTTAGACACTCAGCCTTATATCTAGATCGAAGGTAATGGGAGCATTTGAGTTCTGTTTGCGGAAACACGTTCTGACAAATGACCATGGAAGATGACGTGACCGCCAAACACACTTGATCAGTTCGCCTCATCAGTAAATGGCATCAGAATTAAAGGACAGGTAACACCCCCATTCCTAAGGATTCTGAACGTCGTCTAAAGGCACTGGGTGTCAATGCTTTCCCAGTCTGGCCCTCACTTACTTGCGGCAAGTTGCACAGAGTTGCTTCTGGATGACAAGGAAATTGAAATGCAGAGTAAATATAATTTTCCTAATGTAAGTGGAAAGCAAGCAATCAACCACCATTTGATACTTCCAGTTTGTACAATCTACGTAATCACTGTGAATCTCAGAGGTTCATTTATAGAATCACAGATTCTTCTTTGTGATTATAAACGAGGCAGTGCCTTTCACCAGCAAATTAGCAACGCGCCTTTCACGGCCACTAAAGGAAGGCATCATTTCCGGTACAACAGTTGTCACAGAAAGGCCAGTCGATGTCCCAGTCCTCCGTGGCAGCACGGAGCCACCCAGGTGTAAGCGTAAGGACTGTCTGTGCTCCCCACTCTTTGGGTGCTGCCCTCCCACACGCCGCAAGTCCTCTCAATTCCACCTCCTTCCCTTCTCCTGCGTCTGTCACCTCCCCAGCATCCCATCTGGGGCCCTTAACAGTCACCACCATGTGTCACTGGGCTTTCCTCCTGCAGGCTCAGCCCTCTTAACCCATCCTACCCTAAAGAGTATCTATCACTGGCATCTGTCTCACGGACCAGCACGACTGATGTGGTAGGTTGTTGGACTCTCTATGGGCTCCCTAAGGCCCTGAAGCCCATCTAATGGCATGGGGAGAGCGGGGCTTAAGTATAGAGAGGGGCTGGGCCAGGACCCTGGCTCTACGACCTTGATCAAGCCCTTTCTGCCCTCTACGCCTCACTGGGGTCATTCATGCCGACCTCATAGATTCACTGATCAGCCATAAGTGAAAGAACGTTAAGTACAGATGTAGCACAAAGTCCGGCACACAGCAAGGGTTTTTTTAAAGGGTAGCCATTATTTTTGTTCATTTTCTTATCAGCAACACCTTGCCGTGCGTGTCCATAAATATTCGTGGGACTCATATCGTGTTTGCAAGATCACATTCCATAAAATAATACCAGCGCTCTGGAATTCTATTGTGGGTATCAAGTCTAGCTTCCTGTTTATATAAATGAGGAAGGAGAAACCTATAAGGCTCCTGGCTCACAGTTATCAAGTTTGACTTTTAGTATTGCTTTCACACGATCATTTTCTCTACAGATCCCAAACTGATTAAATCATTCCAATATATTTCTTAGGAGTTAAAGCTATGATTTCCAACTCCAATGTTCGAATTGAGGAAAGACAGCAAATAAGCGAACCATAAAAAATAAAATAGCAGATCATTTACACATCAGTCTGATTTGTATGTTAATATGTTTCACATTCACATTCAAACACAGGGGTATCTAGCCAGCTAAATGCTTCCTTCAAAGGAGCCAGCAGAGAAGACCCGTCCTAGAGGGTCCTGAAACCCTCCGTCCACCACCTTGAAATCCTACAGCCAACCTGTGCCAGAGGGATGAGAGGTTCTCCTAGGAAAATCCTGACTCTAGGAAAACAGAGGCTTTGGACTAAGTAAATGAAGGAGACCAAGAATTCAGCAAAGCTAACAGGCACATAAAATGTTTAAGCTACACGAACACCCCCTCGATGTTAAAGCTACGGGAACTGAAGCTCCGAGGAGCTACAGACACGTCGGAAAAAGGGAGTAACTGTGCTTGTGAGAAGCTGACACTTCATCACACCTGTCCAGGCGGCACTTCCTTCTTACAGACCTTCGAAAGCCACCTGGGCTCCTCATCTCTATTTGAGGAAAGACTCACGCGAGGCTATATAGAAAGCTGGGGGGGGGGGGGGGGTAAAAAAAAAAAAAGAGAATTAGTCCACTTGACAAGTATGCTAGTTTTAAATTTTGAAGTGTTTTCATAGGCTTCTTTTCCATTTCACCTGCCCAAGAGCTCTACAATGCAAGCACAGTCTCAATTCTGCTAATGAACAAGAAGGAGAGCAAAGCTTAGTGTGAAAGGAAGAAAAAAAAGACTAGCTTTTAAGGAGAAACTAATCTGCATCCAGGACGCTGCGAGGTGTTTTCTCAGAAGGTATTTCACGTGAGCTTCACCTCAGTCCCGTGAAGTACGTGTTCCCTGGATTCGGAGACGAGGACGTGGGTTGAGAGTGGTCATCTTCTCACCCAGAGCCACCCAGCTAGTAAGCCTTGAAGCCCGGATGCGCGGCCCTGGACTTTCCCCTTTAACCACTCTGTTTTTATAATTCAGACAATTTATTATCTCCACTTAAAAGAGGGGAGGGGGTTTCCCTGGTGGCGCAGTGGTTGAGAGCCCGCCTGCCGATGCAGGGGACACGGGTTCGTACCCCGGTCCGGGAGGATCCCACATGCTGCGGAGGGGCTGGGCCCGTGAGCCATGGCCACTGAGCCTGCGCGTCCGGAGCCTGTGCTCCACAACGGGAGAGGCCACAACAGTGAGAGGCCCGCGTACCGCAAAATAAATAAATAAATAAATAAATAAAGAGGGGAGGAAAAAAGCAGCTTCTCAAACTCCCTACGTTTCCCCAGAATACTGGCCCACTTTAATGTCTGATACAGACATTCTCAATTACAGTTTATTCCTTTTATTTATTAGTTTCTACTGAGAGACTTTTCAGGGAGAAAATAGCAAACAGCTGTTACAGAATTCCTGCCATCACGTCAGAGCCTCAGAAATGACTTTGATCAAGGGTCTACAGTGGAGTTGAAAGGGGCACACAAACATTTCGGGCCAACATTTAAGTCCTACTCTCTGCTTCTAAGGAACTAGAAAGGAAGGCTAACAGTATTCCACTGAAATGAATTATGAAAAAAATTTTTTTTATCTATTAAAATAGCCCTTAAATTTAACATCATGAGACCAGACCCAGACGGACCATTTATCATTCAAGTTAAATAAAACACAGAAAGGACCATGCAACGCGGAGTGGACATGAATACTCTTTCAGAAACTCTGCTAATAATAGGAGCCAAAAGCAACACTGATAAGGGGAAAGAAATATGGACTCATTTTTAAAAAGCTGAGTGAACTTGTGAAATTCCTTCCCCTCATTCTGGTTCAAACTGCAGCTGCTTAAGGGGCAGTTAACGGAGCTCTGGGCACACACATCTCCCTTCTGGTTTAAATAGTCAATTAAATTTTATTTAGGTCTCGGTATCACCACCATCACCTCTTAGTGCATTTTACACAAAAGAAAAAAAAATAAAAGGACCCCTGAATGCACACCTGCCTTCTAAGATCATATAATCCAATCAACTGCAAGGAATAACCCCACTGCCAGGGACTTGCGATTCCAGGGGAACCGAGAAGCAGAGCACGTATTACAAAGGAAGATATATTTCCCCCCAAGATCTTGGTTAAATGTACATTCCACCTCTTTGGGGAGAAAAAAAAAACCCAAGACATTTAGTGGCTTATCCAAAAAGGCATCGTCTCTAAGATGGCTGAAATAGAAATTAAAAAGGGAACAAAATCATTCAACATAAGACAAAGTCAGAAAAGGACCATGCGTTTCTGTAGACACAGTGGCTGTGAGTGACACAAGGCCAGCTCCAAGCCATCAGCCTCAGCTTTTCCCGATGTAAACTGGGGGGTCCCCAAAAGGACACGCGGAGCTTTTTAAAAAGACAAACTTCTGCTACGTCCTTTTTTCTGAGCGCAAGCCTATGAAGACAGTTTTCAAATTCTCTAACCATTTACGACCTTTTGCAGAACCACAAAGCACTTGGAGGAACAAGCCCTCGACTGACGTCAAGCCCAGGCTTCAGTGAAAATTAAAGAAATTAAACGACTGCTTCATTTCAAAATGTAAGAAAATGAAATAATGTTTATAATGTTTATAATAAATAAACATTTATGAATAAATGTTTAATCATTTATGGGCTGACCGTGTGAGACTCCAAATTAGGTCTGAGATAACAGGCAGTTTTGCCCTCCTTAAATAAAAAAACCCTTTGCAGTCTTTTATTATGACATGCAACCTAATCATTTTTCTTAAAAGTTTTAGATGTTTGTTTTCAACAAACTTGTTTGCTTCCTGCTAATAATGAGTTGTCCAGAAAATATTTGATTTCTTTCCATCTTCTACCTACAATTTTCAAGTGGCGTAAAGTTTGGCCCAATTTAGTTTAGTGAGATGTAGGTAAGTTACCCCACCTCCCACCAACACACACACACAAAATCCTAACGCTGCCTGATGCTCCGTAAGCAACATATTGTATACCATCCGCTTATTCACCCCGACCACACTGCTTTGAGCACTTACTAGTTACACAGTAACTACTATCTCTGAGGAGCCTTTTAGAATTTTGTGGTTTTTTTAAGATTAAAAATCCCTTTTCTGAAAGAGTTTACCATCTGCCTGGGGGATTAACAAATACAGTCATGAAAAGGTAATTCATCAACAAAGATGTCAACACAAGGTGCTGACTTCCAAAAAAAGAAAGGGAGAAAAAAAAAGCCTGTAGTATCATCTGGACCAAACACCTCATTTTGCAAATAAGGAAACCAAGTCACAGCGGGGTTTATAAGGGAACTAATTAGGGAGAGAAGCAAGATTAAAGCCTGTGACTCAAAGTCTAATTAGAGGTACACATAGCAAGTACTATAAGAAGAGAGAGATGGCCCCCAGCAAGAGCTATGGGGGGGCTTGGACGGTTGAGGTGATCTTGATAAATTTGTTAGTGGATGTTGGCCGGTGTTTAGAAATGGAAAAAGAACCAGAGCAGCCCCAAGATGAGGCTGTGGTGCCTCCCGTCTGGGAGGCTTGGAGGCAAGTTTGAAAAGATCCAATTGGGCAAGACAGTGGAAGCCCACAGATCTTACAAGAAGCGGCAGCTCGGGGTCGGGGAAGGCGGTTCCAATCCCAGTTCTATCCCAACTGTGCAAATGTGATGAAGTGACTCGAAGCACTCCCCAAGTGTTCCCTCATCTTACAGAGATGACGGCGCCAGCCACCTTTCATCACTTGCGAGAGGCAAATGATTGAACAGAGGTGTGGGCCGTCGGTCACAGGTTACGGCATCGGCTGGGTCCAGGCACTGCTGAGGCATAGAATCTGATGACAAACAAGAACAAAAGAGGCCGTGCCTCCACACAGGTCCCACTCTACCTGCGGGAGGCCAAAAATAAGCACGTGAACAGGTAAGAGAATTTTCTGGCTTCAGATGCTAACGCACAGGATGAACCAACCGAGGACAGCGGTGGGGAATCACAACGAATAACAGCTCAGCCATCTGCAGCGGGCCCTCCAGGAAGGCCCCAGCTCTCTCCCAGCCTCCCCAGACGAAGAAATCCATACTTTATCCTCAGGCAGCTGGGAGCTGTAAAGGCTTCTGAGTAAAGCAACCGACAAGACACAAACACAGGGCGCGATGACTGTTACTCCCCGGGATGGCTGTGGCTGACACGGAGCACTCCGCACCTGCACCAGGCCACGCCCGCTCACTACGCAACAAAGGCCAGGCGTCTTCGCATCACCTGTGAGCATCTCTCCCAAGCGTTTTCACCAGGGCCACTCAAAAGCAGCAGAACGTGGCTCCGTTTGATTTCCTCTGCTCTTCTCCACTCTTGCTAGGGTGGCCTTGCTAATGAAAACACATAAACTGAATAAACACTTGGGGAAGGCGCCATCTGTTCACCCTACAAACGTCAGCAGGAACAGCATTTGTTTACCAGCGGGGTCATGAGTGAGGACAGGACACATCAAACCTTCTCAGGAACCTTCCAGGGGGGTGGGAGTGGAGGGAGTCATTTAACCCTTTCAGACCCACACAAGTCACCTCGATTTATCATCTCTGGTTGGAAGGGAAGGCTGCATATATCACAAACCACAGGCTGGGGCTTATCCGCACAGCCTTTTCCACATAAAGATGATAAAACGCCCCGTAAGAATTTCCTATAAATATTACTTTTGAACTTTCAACGCTGTAGAGGAAATAGCTAAAAAGACCGTCCAAGTTCAAGAGCAAAGGTGACGGTAGAACTAGCCATGGCGTAGAGAAGTCTGATGCTCACTGCTCACGCTTTTCAAAGGATTCAACTCTTTAATAAGACCTCATTCAGGGCTGTAAGAAATGATGAAGACTGGTGTGGTTATCTGTGCCAGGAAGTGTTTAGGGAACATGCATTTTTAAATGATGACTTGGCCGTCGTCCATCCTCTAAAACAAAAGTCTTAGGAAAGGCCCAGGAAACTCAATCCCCCAAGGAAAGCTGTGGTTCATGGAAGAATGTCCCCCAAGGGAAACTGTAACGACTTCTGGCCAAGTGCCTGCTCGTGTGTGTGATGAATGTGAATTAACGAGGAGGACCCATCCTTGTGGGGTGCCCAACCTGAGGAGGGAGCACGTGTGGGCTAAGGGGACACTTCCAGGCTCAGACACTTGGCCTTGATGAATCCCCAGCAGAAAGTTCTGGAGCAAGGTTTAAAGCACTTATGGGGAGCTGGGTCTCTTGTGATCCTGTGTCCCTCCGCTCCAATCCCAAGCACAGCGGCTGAGTCACCACAGCCAGCCTGATGCTTCCCAGCTGTGCAGAGACCTGGCTGGTTCTGTTCTTAAAGACCACAAGGTAGCAATTTAGAATCAGCTTAGTCAATAAAAATGCTGATTGCTGCCTTTCTACAGGCAGTTATGGAAAACATCTGTTGCCCATGGGTTGCGAAGGAACATTCTGACTCAACGCCAGAAATAAAAATTAAACATGAATGGATGAGGCATGTGAAAAACTAACAATAGCATTAATTCTACTTGTAAGATTCAGTCTACTCCTAATATTCAGTCAGCAAACACTTAATGAGCACCTACTACATGCCAGGCGCTGTGCAAGGTGCTGGGGATGAGACAATAAGGTAAGGTCCCAGCCCCGAGAAGCCAACAGTGAAGCGGCAAATGCCCACTGGTACCACTAATCATATTATGGTCCAAGCTCTTAGTATGTGCCAAGAGCTGTTCCTTTATTTGTATCAACTCTTTTATTCACATAAAATGAGGTAGGGTTTTTGATTAGCCTCATTTTACAGAGGAGAAAACTGAGATACAGAGAGATTAAGTACCTTGCCCAAGGTGATTAATGTGTCAGCAGATGAAGCTGGGATTTGAATCTCAGGGGTCCAGCTCCACCCTGACAGATGTATGAGCAAAGAAGTCTGAAATGGGGGAAGAAAACAGCCACTGCCTCCAGAAGTTGGCATCTGGGTAAAACAGACAGGACCTCTAAGGATGCACAGGAGTTTATGTGGGAAGGGGGTGGTATGAGAAACCTTCCAGGCAGAGGAGTTACAAATGCAAAGCACAGACAACAGAAATTATCAAGTAAAATCTTTTTTAGAAGACGCAAACACACTTCTATTCCTATTTCTTAGGCAGGGAGTTCCTATATAGTTCCTAGCTAAGTAGTAGCTAGGACCAGAGTTTTGACATCCTTTGGTTCAGGGAAACAAGAACTGCAAGTGAATACAGTACAATGCTTCCTGTAGCTCATGCACACAACAGCAGCATTTGCTGGCCCTCGGTCCAAACCACACACGGGAACACCAATGTAAATTGATACAGCCACTATGGAGAACAGTATGGAGGTTCCTTAAAAAACTAAAAATAGAACTACCATATGACCCAGCAATCCCACTACTGGGCATATACCCTGAGAAAACCATAATTCAAAAACAGTCATGTACCAAAATGTTCATTGCAGCTCTATTTACAATAGCCAGGACATGGAAGCAACCTAAGTGTCCATCATCGGATGAATGGATCAAGAAGATGTGACACATATATACAATGGAATATTACTCAGCCATAAAAAGAAATGAAATTGAGTTATTTGTAGTGAGGTGGACGGACCTAAAGTCTCATACAGAGTGAAGTAAGTCAGAAAGAGAAAAACAAATACTGTATGCTAACACATATATATGGAATCTAAGAAAAAAAAAGGTCATGAAGTACCTAGGGGTAAGATGGGAATAAAGACACAGACCTACTAGAGAATGGACTTGAGGACATGGGGAGGGGGAAGGGTAAGCTGGGATGAAGTGAGAGAGTAGCATTGACATACATACACTACCAAACGTAAAATAAGATAGCTAGTGGGAAGCAGCCACGTAGCACAGGGAGATCAGCTCGGTGCTCTGTGACCACCTAGAAGGGTGGGATAGGGAGGGTGGGAGGGAGACGCAAGAGGGAGGAGATATGGGGATGTATGTATATGTATAGCTGATTCACTTTGTTATAAAGCAGAAACTAACACACCGTTGTAAAGCAATTATACTCCAATAAAGATGATAAAAAAAGAAAAAAAAAAAGAATGCGTTGCTAGAGACTTGGGCTCAGAAGTCCTTAGCAGTACCAAAGAGGAAACACTGAAATGAAATACCTCACCAAACCAGTCTGGCAATGAAGAGAAAGGAGGCAGGGTGCGGGAGGGATGTGGGGTGCGGCGCGGGGAGGAGAGGAGGCTGGGACATGTTGCAGAAGGCCGGACTCTACCAGGCTGGCAGGTGTGCCCCTCAATCTATTTTTACAATTTCAGCAGATTAGCAACGGCTTTGTGCCTCAGAATATGAAGAAGTTCAAGTCCTTAAAGAGACAGGAATTCCACAACAAGTAAATTAGAAAGATACAAAGGTGGTTTGCAATGTGCAATAAATTGGCAGGTTTAAACATAGCTTTTCTGAGGTTTATCTTCCCTGAGACACTTAATGGTAATTCACACCCTCTGAACAACATTCTTTGAAATGAATATGACTTAGTGAATCATATTACATAAACCATTAAATGATGAGATGCAGACGTGAATGCCAACTGTTAAGTTTTAGTCGCTCTAGCCATCGGGAATAATTGATGGATCGTCTCCACTTTAAAAACAGGTTATGTTCCCAAAGTTCGCTTACAGTTTGGCTGTTTGGAATTCAAGAGTTACTTCCTTCCTCCCCCCCCACACAAGCCATGTGAGATGTGGGTGTAGTACCCAAGGGAGAACACAGAAAACAGGCAGAGCGCGCTGTGAATTCTCTGGATGCTAATTCATGCTTGAGGAGACTGCAGTCAGAGTTCTACAGAGGTGGGGACACACGTCCGCACTCTCCCTGCCACGGGAACAAATCCTGCATCTGCACATAACTAACCGGTGGTGGTTCCCGAACCGCTAGCAGCGGTCGGACTTCAGGAGGAGGCTGGAGAGAAGGATGAGGGAGGGCAAGGGGCCACGAGGCAGGGGCTCTGAGGAAGACACCAGAACCACGGGGGCATGCAGCTCTCGCTGACGGACAAGGCCAAGGCTGCCGTTCCTCCTTCTCTGCCCGGCTCCTGGACACCCCACTCTGGTCCGCCCCTGGGATGGGGCCTCTTCCCTTCTAGGGCTGCCACACTGGGGGCTGGGATCAGGGTTCTTCTGCACCCCGACTCCCCACCCACAAACATGCTCGGCAACTTCTCTGATGTCGGAACACCCATTCAGGTCTTTGACGGTTTTCTCGGAACTTTCCTGCCGGTAACCTAGGGAAATGGGGTGCTCACACACATGCAAAGACGTTGAGAGGAACTGCTTGTAACGAGCAGATTAAACCGAGACGCAGACCACAGTTCCCTCCAATTCAAATATGTAAGTAATACATACATAGGCATGTACACACAGATATCTACTGGAATATGGAAAATCAGAGTAAAATTCAAATGACACACCCACTGATATCACTGGGCGCGGTCCGCGCATAAATCCAAAAACTGACAGCTCGGAACCAGACGCTCCAGAGGAGGACAGCGAGGGTGGGCAGGGAGCCGCTGAACACACAGACCTGCCACCTCGCAGTCACCGAAACGCAGGAATGACACGAGCCTCCCCGTGCCGAAGGCTGCCCCCGACTTACCGGAACTTCAAAGGCCTCCTGGGTGTCATCCAGCATCTGGATTCTGACGGACATGAGTTTTCCTGAAGGCGTCGGGGGAGGCTTCTGTCCATGTTCCAAGGTACTGATCCCCGAATTCTCCGCTGCCCCCAGTCTCGATCCTGGAGTTGGCCTCTGCTCTATTTCTCCCATGATGAGAGCAGATTATATGATGCCTGCAGGAAGCAGAGAGAAGAAAAATACATCAGGAGACTCACTGAGACCACCTTAGTAACATTGGTCGCCTTCTGCCGGTCACTGTGGCCATGTCCCCGAAGCACAAGATGGCCAGTTCCCACCCCCCGTGCAGGAATCACACGAGCTGATAAGCGTTCGGCTCATTCACACACAGCGTCACCTTTAGCCACTCAAGGCATGCAAATATTTGTGCATATTTTATCCTTCTGCATACTTTGTTTTGCGGTACACGGGCCTCTCACTGTCGTGGCCCCTCCCGCTGCGGAGCACAGGCTCCGGACGCGCAGGCTCAGCGGCCATGGCTCACGGGCCCAGCCACTCCGCAGCATGTGGGATCTTCCCGGACCAGGGCACAAACCCGTGTCCCCTGCATCGGCAGGCAGACCCTCAACCACTGCGCCACCAGGGAAGCCCCATCCTTCTGCATACTTTTACATAGTTTATCCTTTTCTAGTTTTACAGTCAGCTCTTAATACGCTAGATTCAGTTGTGTTCTACGTACTATTAGTTAGGGTCTGCCATGAGCTAGGCACCATTTTTCACACACTTGCGGTCTGCTGGGAAGATAATGAGCAGTGCCTAACCCATATCATTAACATCCATTAGTTTACTTTTTATGGATCATGGAACATACCAAGTAATGTGGGCGTTATCAAGATAAATAGATAAAACGGATCTTGTAGCTCCCGAGTTTATAACCTGGTTGAGGAAACGAAACACACGCTCACACAAACCCAGGTGACATCAGGTAGGGTCTTTTCTCTCGAGTTCTTCTTTTCCTCCTAATTAATTTTTTTCCTGCCACCCTCCCGCAGTTGCTCCCCCTCTCCCAGGAAACCATTCTACATATTACAGTATTGACAAAGTTATCTGCTCCATCATGCAGAAGGTAGGAACTGAACTCCACTGAGTCTCAAATGTTGGGTAATGCTTGGAAGGAGACAGGAACACACAAGGAGAAGGAATTCCAGGGAAGTAGAACAGCATCAAGAAAGCTATGGGACAGAAATCAGGTGGCATTTAGGAAGACAACTGAGAATCAATGCTGCAGAGTTAAAGATGCATTTGGAAACTAGGTTGGAATCAGACCACAAAGGACATCAAAGACCTAGCTGAGAGATATGGTCTTCACCCTGTAGCGAGTCACTGAATAAGAATAATGACACAACGAAAGTAGAACTTGAGAAAAATGAATGTGAAGATGATCTATACTAATGCGCCGGAAAAAGAGACGGGCTGGCAGGGGCTGGGGGAGTCCAGTTACAAAGCTAAGGCAACAATTGGAGCTCGAGGAGATCAGCTTGAACAGTGGCGACGGAAATAAAAAGATGATGCTATAAAACCCACTTTTATGGAAAAATTAACCCGGTGTTGTAAATGGTTAGCTACTGAGAAGAAGGAGATTAAAGTATAACAGTGACCAGAAAGTTTTAAATCAGGGCAGAAGTGAAGAAGTGGGAGGGGAAGGTGTGTGTGTGACTGGGGACACACTGAAGGCTTTAAAAGGATATCCAGCAGGCTGTGGGGGAGGTGGAGCTGGATTTGGGCTTTGGGTTCAGAGTCCATCTCGCTGTAGAAGTGAAAGCCAGGGTGAGGGTGAATGTGAAAGGGGTGGGGGGGAGACAGGGCAATGAAAAAGCAAAAAGAACAAACATGCCCAGCCATGGGGGTTGTTATGGACTGAACTGTGTCCCCCCCAAATTCTTACCTTGGAGCACTAACCCCATGTAACTCAGAATGTGACGGCATTTGGAGACAGGGTCTTAAAAGAGGTGACCAATTTAAAACAGTGATTAAGATGGGCCCTAATCCAATCTGACTGGTGTCCTTGTAAGAGGAGCAAATTTGCACACACACAGAGACACCAGGCATGCACAGAGGAAAAGCCATGTGAGGACACAGGGAGAAGGTGGCCATCTGCAAGCCGAGGAGAGATGCCTCAGGAGAAACCAACCCTGCCAACACCTAGATCTAAACTTCCGACCTCCAGAACTGTGAGAAAATAAACCTGTTAAGACACCCAGCCTGTGGGACTTTGTTATGACAGTAAATTCACACAAGGGCCGAGGGAGAAGAGGCAGAGAAGGAATGACCCTTTGTCTCAGTGACAAAGAAAGTCACAGAAGGGGCACTCAAGGGTCACCTGTGGTGTGAGGTATAGACCTCAGGGCTGCATCTTACGAGCCACCCTTCAGCTCTTTGCTTCAGGAAAAAACATCCAGTTTGTCAGCCTCATTGTGTAGGTTCTTCTTGACCAAGGCTCTTCCTTCTCCTGAAGGGTCACTCAGGTTCCTTGCCAGAAGTTTCCCACCGAATTCCATATGGGAACCTCCCCTTCCTCTCAGTGAAACCTCGAACATTCTCCCTGTGACACAGAGGGCTGGCCCTGAGGTCAGTAGAGTAGAAACTATGGAGTCACCTCGATAAGATGGGTCATTGGATCAAACCACCCTGGCCTGAAAAGACACACCCTTCGACTGAAAAGGGAGAGGGCCTGACCACCACCCAGGAAACACCATTTACTACTTATTTCTCCCACACTCATTTTCCCCACCAACTTTCCACCAACGTCTGTAAGAGATTATTTTTCGTCCCTATGCAATCCTTTGAGATTGGACTTCTGTGTCACCATGCTAGTTAAGGACCAGCTTTTTGAGAACTACTACTCCTTTCTTGAATGTCCACCTATGATTTCACAGGTCTGCTATACAAGTAAGTACCTTTCTGATTTCTCCCCCAGATAAGGTTGTTTTTTTTAAGAACCTAATTCCAATCTGTTTGATTATGTGATTATCTTTTGCTTAATCGTCTCTTGGTCTTAAGACACAACTAGACTTTGCTCATCTACAATGCTTTACACCGAAGTGAAAAGCAGATCACCTACATTTGTTCAATGAATCATATGTGGCTGGTATAGATCTAATTAACTATGGCATCACTGTGTTTAAAATAATCTTCACAAACCAGGCAGAATTATTCCCCTATATGTTTTCTATTCACGGTCTCATGGTTAAAAATAAACACAAGCGCTAAAGAAAGCTTTGACATCAGTCCAGTTTGCCTTCCCCATTGCCAGCCTCCTCTTTGCACTCATTCCTACTTTGGTGTTGATCCCTCCCTGCCTCTGTAAACATCCTCCACTGCTCGCCTCCAACCCCACCTTCTGTTCCCCGCACTCCACCAGCATGGACAGGCCCTGTCCTCAATCACTGATGCTGGGCGTGACCACTTGGCCTCTTCTCGCTCTGAGTTGAGAGGGGTAGGTCCGGGCTGTGGCTCTGATGCCCATCCAGGGAGCCGACGGCAGGGAGGTCAGGGTTTATTCTCTCACGTCACCCCACCTTAAAGGTGCTCTAAACTCATTTTCTCTTTGTCCTACCTAAGCAAAGAGCAAGGCTCTCATCCTCGAAATGGAACCCTTTCTCTCCACGCTGGCCCAAGATCCCCAGAAGAACACTGTGATTTTTAACAGCTGGGCACTTAAAAATTAAATTGAGCCAGTGATTAATAGACATTTGGTACCTCAACTTCCTTTATCTCTTTTTCGTCTTCAAATGATCTCATGCCTATATTTGTTCTACTTCTGGATATTAACATTTCAACAAAGCATGTCACACTTTTTGTTTTTATACTTGCAGGCAGATTGTTACTGTTCATGGAAAGTGCTGTTTAACTCAAACATAAATCCAGCCAAGAGTTTTGAGCGGAGCAGCCTAAGAATGTCAAGGGAATATCTGAGGAACGCTGTCAAGTCATGAATGGGTAACCATAACCGATGCTGTATAGCAAAATCGGTGAATCCAGCAATAAAACACAGCCTTCTACATCACATACCTAACAAACCTAAAAGCCTCCTGTGTATAAATAGCAATCCATGCTCTATTCCAACTTTACCTCCATAACTTCCTCCAACTTCTGAATTCCTTAAGAAAGCGTCAAGGTAAAAAAGATTAATATTTCTTTCCTTGTACCATGTTATTACTAACATGATCATTCCAGACCTAAAAGTAAAGAGCTGTTTGTGAAACTACCTTCTTCTTTAGCTCTATGTGAAAAGTTGGTTAAAAAGGAAATAATGACTACAACAAAAAAGCAGTGCAAACTTTAACTGGCAAAGAAAAGATAAAAAACTAGAATTGTCTTGTTATAGTCTCTTGGCTTAAAGACTTCCTCTTGGAATTCACCCAAAAGCAATAAGGAAAACACACACAAAAATGCTAACTCCATCCCAGAGGAACCTGGAACACATCTGTAGCTTTGAACCACGAAACATGAGAAAGAGTTGGCCAACTGCAGTGAAGGTCAGACAGAGAAGGAAAATTCTTGGAGAGCCCATGCCTGCCAGAGCCATGCTCCCCAAATAAGCAGGATATCCAGCAATAACTTTCTGAAAAGAAGGGCAACAGACACGCAGGTAGCACTAAGAGCTTCCCTGGATGCAGTGTGGTGGGAGAAATCAGGAAGCAGGAAAGGTCGAATTGAATGAGAAACCACACAGGTAAGACATATTAGCAAGAAGCAGTCTGTTGCCGAGGCAAAGTGAAAGAGAGAGACCCCACTAGGAACACAACCAGTCTCAGCAAGCTAGAGAAAAATAAGGGTTGAAAGGATTTTACACACACACACACACACACACGCAACCTCAGGTCACAAGAATCCCCACTGGCATGGGACATGGCCCTGTCTCCTGCTCACGTGAAGCTCCTGTAAATAGCTAGTTCATAAAGAATTCATCTAATAACAAAAAAGAACCTTTACAAAGATGCTGCAAAAAGAGGAAAATGAAAATGAATGACAGATGAAAAACACCCACCAAAGCAATGTTATATGCAACAGATGAAAATTTTGCCCACACTGTCATAAATTAACAAAACAAAGAAATAACTGATTCTATCTACAAAAACAGAAGAGGATTTACAAGAGTTCAGGGAAGTATGAGAAGGAAATAAAGCATGAGGGCAGACCTCAGGGTGAAAACAAAAGAATGAATAAAAACATCACTACTGGGACTTCCCTGGAGGTCCAGTGGTTAAGACTCCACACTTCCACTGCAGGGGGCATGGGTTCAATCTCTGGTTGCGGAACTAAGATCCCACATGCCATGTGGCACAGCCAAAAACAAAGTCACTACTATAGAATGAATGTTTGTGTCACCCCCAAATTCATACACTGAAACTTAACCCCAAATGTGATGGTATTTGGAGGCAGGGCCTTCCGGAGGTGATTGGATGGTGAGGGTGGAGCCCTCCTGAATGGGATTAGTGTCCTTATGAAAAGCATCCAGATAACTCTCTTGTCCCTTCCACCATGTGAGGAAAAGTAATATCACAAGACTGCCATCTATGAACCAGGAAGTGGGTCTAGACACCAAGTCCACTGGCCCTTGATCTTGGATTCTCCAGCCTCCAGGACTGTGAGAAATAAATTTGTTGTTTTCCTGTTTATGGTACTTTGTCTTAGTCCATCTGGGCTGCTTTAACAATCATCAAATGGAAGCAGCTAAAAGGAAATACACACTGGTGAAAATGTGAGAGTCTGGAGGGGAAAGATGGAGAAAAGCAAGCAAAAGATTTAGAACAGAAAAATGATAAATATGGAAAACAAAGAAAAGAAATCCAACACACCCATAATAGGCGTCCCTAAACGAAAAAAAAAAAAAAAAAACCTCAATGGAACAAGAAAAACATTTTAAGGTATAATTCAGGAAGACATTTCAGAAATAAAAGATTCTCCATAATAAATGAACATATCATATCCCAGAAATAACTAAAATGATGAACACCTGGAAGTTTCCTGTGTCATCACTCATCTTCAAAAATTAAGAAGGAATTATTTGGGCATCTACGCAAACAGTTCAAAAAAAACAAAGGAGGGGATAAAAGTTCAGACTCCACAGCAACATTTGTAACCGAGCAGGACCCTATGGGGCCTGCCTGGGACAGACTACTCCCCCATATCCTCTTCTGTAGCTCTTCTGTGAAGTATCCAGATAATAGTATCTCAGGCATCTTTGCTGAGTTTTTCAGTTGCTAAAAACCACCAACAAATGGAAGGAATTAACTACTTGGTGAGTGGCCCCCAGACCTAGTGGTGCCTAAGGATTGATAAAGTTAACCACCCTGTTACCTCACCATTAACCAATCAGAGAATTGTGCACAAGATGATCACATACCCTGCTACCCTCCTCCCTCATCTGGCCTTTAAAAATGCTTTGCTGAAACCCTTTGGGAAGTTTGGGGGTTTGGGGGGCATGAGCCACCCATTCTCCTTGCTCGGCCCTGCAATAAACCTTTCTCTGCTACAAACTCTGACGTTTCAGTTTATTTGGCCTTACTGTGTGTTGGGCACACAAACTTGCATTTGATAACACACGTTCGATGTTTAACTGACCAAACTATCTTCCAAGAAATAAAAGATGAATCAGAACATGGAATCTAGCTGAATTTTCACTGAAACATTTAAAAGAGTCAAGAACTCAAGCCCTTCTGGGAGAAGCTACTAAAGGATAAACAGCAAAACAAGAGGCTAAGTGGTGAAACAAGGAAAAACAATTATTGGTAAACTTTAAATCCATTTATACTGTAAGAGGAAGGCTAAAATCACTGTAATAGCTGCAGAATATTATAATTCCTGACAATGTAGAAATAATTAAAAAATTGGCAGGGGAAGGAGTTGAGATGGTGAGAGGCCTTAAGTTAACTGTTACCATATGTTTTAAAACTGATAATAAAAAGAGAATTTAAACCTCCAGAGATATACAAGTGGTTAATAAGCACACGAAAATATGTTCACCACTGTCCCTCACTAGGAAATGCAAATTACATCCACAATGAGATAATATTCCACACCCACTATAATGGACAGTAACAAGTGTTACCGAGAATGGGGAAAAAATGGAATTTCTCATACATTGCTGATGGCTGGTGGGAATACAAAAAGGTGCAGACTTTGGATAATATTGGGGAAGTTTCTTAAAAGTTAATCATAAATTTAGCATACAACCCAGCAACTGGGTTCCCCTGGTGACTGAGCTATTACACTCCTAGGTATCTCCCCAAGACAGAGGAGAATGTATGTCTTCACAAAGACTGTGTGTATGGAGATGTTTAGAGCTAAAAATAGTCAACAAGTGGAAATAATCCGAATGTTCATCACCCAGTGGGTAAACAAAATGTGGTATATCCATAGGAGGGAATATTATTACTCGTCATTAAAAGGAAATGAAATGCAGATACACGGTGCAACGTGGATGAGCCCCCAAAACATTTTGCCAAGTGAAAGAAGCCTGAGGCAAATGACTCCATGGCATAGGAGCCTACTTATATGAAAATATCCAGACAAAGCAAATCTAGAGAGACAGAAAGTTGTTGCTTTGGGTCGGGGTAGCAGCTGTGACTGACGGCAAAGGGCCTGAGGGATAGAGATCTTTTTGGAGGTGATAGAAACCTTCCAAAACTAGATTGTGGTGACGGTCACACAAGTCTGTAAATTTACTAAAATCCTTTGAACTGAAAACAGGCCAAAGGTATGATATGTAAATTATACATTAAATATACGGTATGTAAGTGGACACACACATGAATATTCTTGGAAGGGCAGAGGGAGGAGAGCTGGCCCGAGACATGGCTGCAGACAGCGATGAGGAGGCTCTGAGAGGTGCTTTCCACTGCTCACTTTTGGGGACCTTTAATATTTTGTACCATTCAGACAAAAATTAAGACAATTTTAAAATTTTCATTTTTCTAAAAGGGCAGATGCCTGCTGTCCACCCCGTCCCCTTTAAAGCATGAAATCAACTAAGATGAAATCACAGTAAACAAGGGTGACAATTATCGTTCAAAACAGGCTGACGAGCAGAAGGTTGGCAAGAGGTCTTCCTTCCAGTTTTAAACGTAAGCCACTGAAAAATTCCAGGTTGAGAAAACTTCATAGGAAGTGAATAATTTACAGAAGCAGCAGCCCAAGAGGTAGATCTGTAGGAAGCTACGGGGCTGGGTCCTAGAGCCGCCGGAGCGCCCAGGGCCTCTCGCTGACGGTGGAGGGGCTGGCGTTTGCCAGTTTTGGGGGGGGGGGGGCGGGCGGGGACAATGATTGACCACGTGAGACTCCCAGGAGGGCAAAGGGCAAAGCATATGTAACCTCCACCAGTGCCTGTTCACTCCAGCTTAGGTGCCAGGTGACAAAGCCACCTTGTGCTCCTGTCCCCGGGGAGCCACAGGCCAGGGAGGGGGAGACGCCCCAGAAAGGCGCGCGGCCCAGCAGCTGCTCCAGGACACAGGCGGCCACGGCTGGCCTTTCACAAGACTTAGATAAGGGGTTTTGAGAAAGTTCAAAAACAGCTATCCGGGCGGATAGATTTACTTCTTTCAAAAAAGTCTGTGAGCAGAAGGAGCGACTGCAGATCACCTGTTTTACATCAACCAGACACTTCAAACAGGCGAGGGATTGTCAGGCCCGCTGGATCATTGGGGAGAAGGGGGACCAGGATATCAACTCTTGGGAAGCTGGGTGCCCCATTTCACCCACCACGGAAAAGAGAACTGAACTGTGGAAACCTGATAAAGAATATTTCTTCACTGTCTTTCCTCTCCAACCCTAGTGGGGAAAAAATTAACTAGGCTATCTTAAATCCCCCTAACAAATCTCTGCGAAGTACTTCAAGGACAACTCAGAGCAGAAGAGCGAGTCTCTCACGTCGCAGAGGTTATTTCCAAAGTCTAGTTTTAACCACACCTTCTACTCAAAAACCCGAGTCTAATCAATAACAACATAAACGTGAAAATTCCCAGCCGGAATTTCAATGACCTGCCCCGTTTTCTCTCCCTGTAAATAAACTGTTCAGCGTGGCTGCATTTTCCTATGTTGTGGCGGCTGCCGTTGCTTCTTCCTCCTAAAATATCCTCTTTACCGGCTCTAGTGTCTCCGACTCTAGAAAGCCTTCCCTGATCTACTCTTTGGGGCTGGGGGAGGGAAGGAAGCCTTACTTTCTCCTCCCTGGCGTTTTGCTCGTATTGGGCTTATATTCCACTTGCTTTCCAGGTCTTTCTCCTCTTTTCCTGCACTGCGAGCTCAATTCCAAGCCCAGAGGGGCAGTAGGGGGGTGGGGGGGCCTGGCTGCATTACCTGGGAGCATGACATGTTCCTCCTGTCATAGTGCGAGGGCCCGCCCGACTCGGGGGCTATGAGAACTTCAGGCAGTCACGTCTCCACTACAGAGTCATCCTCCTAGAAGAGGCAGAGAAAACTGACCACTGCCTGCAGGGCTTCTTAAACTGTGGCTGCAAACGAGCCGCATCAGTACCACCTGGGAGCTCGTTAGAAATGCAAATTCTCCGCCCCCGCGCAGGCCGGCTGAATCAGGGAGGGTGGGCCCGCATCTGGGTTTTAACAAGCCCCCCAGCAGCTCCTAGCTCAAGCTCCAGCCCGAGACCGCTGCCACTTACGTCCAAGGGTCCCCATGAGGATCAGCTGAGGTAAGTAAATCCACCTGACACAAATCAAGCACTTACTCGACACCTTCACCGAGGAAAAAAACCACGTTTCACACACGCACCAGACTGATTCTTTCAACAGCTCTTGGCAAGAAAAAGTGGCATTCCTTTTCCCAGGACATTTTCATTTGTCTTCCAACCTTGTTCTAAAAACGACTTAAGACAACGCTTTTGTTTGCCTTTTCGCTGATTTGGTAGAACCTACGTCCTCCATGAAATAGGCAAGGACAAAAACATGCAGGATGGAGTCAGGAGTGAAAGGTATTGGGAAGAGAAGGCGCTTTCACTCCAATAGAAATAAAAAAACAGGAAACCAGAAAAAAAAATCTCCAATGATTCACATTTTCATCATGTCCATCTCTCCGTGATTCTGAGAGTACAAAATTAAATTTTAACTCCCCCTCCATTCTCTCCTCTCATTAAAAGGCCTGGGTAAATAAAATGGAAGGAGAAAGGTGGTCTTCTGGAAGATAAGAAACCAGCTGGCGGCGTCTCTCGGTTCCCACAGAACAACAGCGCTGCAGTGGAACCAGAGGCTGCATTTCTTAGGCTGTGGTCAAGCTCACTCTACTTGAAACACAGCAGCATTCTCATCCACTCACGACGGAAAGGCCTCTCTCTTTGTCACCAACTGACACTGGTCAGCCTTCCCAAATACCTGTGGAAAGCACCTAAGCCCTGTCTGACCCATAAGGAGGGTGCAGTCTATTACTGGATCTGCTTACTCAACATCCTTGAAAATAACAGACTGCTTAAAGTATACTGTCACTGAAATGTCACAGTAATTGGGATCATCGCCATTCACAAGCATTTTTAAGGACCTGTAATAATTCAGCGACTACGCTTAGCACTACGCAGCACACAAAGCAGGAACATGGCATCATACAGTTCGTCTCTACGGGACCTATCATCTCTCCAGCAGTAGAAAGCAGGTACTCAGTGATAACTGTTGAAGGCAACGTATTTATTTCTGACAATAGGTAGTATGTGAATTTTAAAAGCTACAGAGAATGCCGAGGAAGTCGCCCGGTCCTTGGGAAAAGGCTGTTTTAAGTAGCCCTGAGGGCAGATGGAAACGAAACGTATGGAAAATATACACATGCTTGCTGGAGTTCCCTTTTGCATTCAGTAAGGAAGTGTCCAGGCAGTGCCAGGAGCTGTGCACATGGTGGATACAGACCAACAGAGGTGAGAAAATAGTGAAAAGCAGAAAGGTGGGTGAGACGCAGGTTTCAGTCGGCCTGAAATGATAGGGCCAAAAAGCCACAGGAGGTGCATCTGATGGACCAGGGTGAGCCACTGTGGTTTTTAAGACAAGGTGGAACTATGCAGCTTTAAGAAAATAATTTGGCAGGGAATTCCCTGGCGGTCCAGTGGTTAGGACTCGGCGCTTTCACTGCCAAGGTCCTGGGTTCAATCCCTGGTCCGGGAACGAAGATCCCACGTGCCGTGGGGCAACTAAGCCCTGCGCTCTAGAGCCCGAGCGCCGCAACTGAGACCCAACGTGGCCAAATAAATCAATGAATATTTTTTAAAATAAATGGCAACATAGAAATGTGTCCTACATCCTGTGTAACATTCTACTGACATCTATTCTGGAGTGAGTAACGATAGTATTTCATACAACGTTTAGGGGAAAAAAAGGCATTTCCTAAAGCTTCCCAAAACCAATGAATCATAAATGACAGGGCTTCCCTTCAGGGTGGGAAAAGGAAAGCAACTTCTATTAAACCATTAAAGAATAGACTGAAATTCTCTCACCATTTGAATATTATTCGAGAAATACACTAGGCAACATTATTACAGGCCAAAGGATACAATAGAATACAGCAGAGGTATGAAGGGCATCGCCTTCTGGAACGCTTCCCCTAGAATTAATTATTAATTAAAATAATGAAATGTCAAGGAAAAGAAAAGAACATAATAAAAGAGGGAAACCCCTTGTGAAAAAAGAAGAATTTAAATGTCAGCCTGGTTAAAAAATAAGGTATTTAATTAAACAATGTTGTCCATTAATAGAATGAGTGACGATGAACAGCACATTTTGCCATGGGTTGCTGGAAGGGAAAAGACTTAGATACCATCCATCAGATTGTCCATCAGGTTCTAATCCTAATTTTTGAAGTGTTTGAGTATACAGTAACATTAACTTTCCTGGATTTTAAGCTTCTCATTCACAGAATATGGAAAAATATGTTATTATTTTAATTTAACCAACACTTATGTAGCCCTTTCTAGAGGAGAGTGGGCACTGTTCTATGAGCTGTGCAAATACTAATTTATTTAATCCTCACAACCACCGTTAGGTGGATACTATTATTGACCCCTTTTACAGATGCGGAAACCAAGGCAAAGAGATTAAGTCAATTTTCCCACGGTCACCCAGCTAGTAAAGTGGCAGACGTGGGACCAGACTGCAGACAGGCTGGTCTTCACCGCTCACCATGGGCCCTCCTGGACAAGATAATCTCTAAATTGTCACCTTCTCCAATATTCAGTGACCTTACACCTTAGTCATTTTAGATGCAATCACAGTCTCCCCCAAGCTTCTCACCTTTTCCAGCACAGAGGTGCCAATCAAGCTACTAGGCTAATCACCCATGTAAGCTGCTAAGGACGCCAAAGGAGAAAATCCATCAAATAATCAAAATGCTTACTACTAATGCTTACTGAATGACTACTAGACCTATAAAGAGTGTAGTGGACTTTTTTTCTATCTTTTTTAAATTGAAGTATAATTGATTTATAATATATTAGTTTCAGGTATACAGCATAGTGATTCAGTATTTATATAGATTATATTCCCTTCAAAGTTATTACAAAATAATGCCAGTAATTCCCTGTGCTGTACAATATATCCTTGTACCTTATTTTATACATAGTAGTTTGTACCTCATTATCCCATACCCCTTTTTCCCCGCCCCTCTTCCCTCTCCCAACTGGTAACCACTAGTTTGTCCTCTATATCAGTGAGCCTTTTTCTGTTTTGTTATATTCAGCAGTTTGTTGTATATTTTAGATTCCACATATAAGGGATAACATACAGTATTTGTCTTTCTCTGACTTATTTCACTAAGCAACATATCCCTCCAGGACCATCCATGTTGTTTCAAATGGCAAATTTTCATTCTTTTTTATGGCTGAGTAGTATGCCATTGTGTGTGTGTGTGTGTGTGTGTGTGTGTGTGTGTGTGTGAGTGTGTGCGCGTGCATATACATATATATATATATATATTCTTCATTCATCTGTTGATGAGCACTTAGGTTGCTTCCATATCTTGGTTATTATAAATAATGCTGCTATGAACATTGGAGTGCATGTATCTTTCTCAGTTAGTGTTCTCATTTTCTTTGAATATGTACTCAGGAGCGGAATTGCCGGGTCTTGTGGTAGTTCCATTTTTAGTTTTTTGAGGAACTTCCATACTATTCCACAGTGGCTGCACCAATTTACATTCCCACCAACAGTGTATGAGGGTTCCATTTTAGCCACAGCCTCATCAACATTTGTTATTTGTGGTCTTCTTAATGACAGCCATTCTGACAGGTGTGGGGTGATATCTCATCATGGTTTTGATTTGCATTTCTCTAATGATTAATGATATATGAGCATCTTATCATGTGCCCGTTGGTCATCTGTATGTCTTCCTTGGAAAAATTTCTATTCAGATCTTCTGCCCATTTTTTAACAGGGTAGTCTGGGTTTTTTGATATTAAATTGTATGAGCTGTTTGTATGTTTGGAATATTAACCCCTTATCAGTCATATCATTTGCAAATATTTTCTCCCATTTAGTAGGTTGTTTTTTCATTTTGTCAATGGTTTTCTTTGCTACGCAAAAGCTTTTAAATTAATTAGGTCCTATTTGTTTTTGCTTTTGTTTCTTTTGGCTTAGAGACAGATCCAAAACATATTGTTATGATTTGTGTCAAAGAGTGCTCTGCCTATGTTCTCTTCTAGGAGTTTTATGGTTTCCAGTCTTACATTTAGGTCCTTAATCCATTGAGTCTACTTTTGTATACAGCGTGAGAAAATGTTCTAATTTCATTCTTTTACATGTAGCTGCCCAGTTTTCCCATGGTGTACTCTCTTTTTATGGTTCTAAATTATGCATTTTTTAACTGTCTTAAATAATTTCTCACTTCTATGAGCAAGGATTTTTCCAAGCATCTATTCATGCAATGGATTAGAGCATTTATGGAACACCCGTGAATTAATTAAGTTCTCAGGACTAAAGAACCTTGGAAAGGGCAGGCAAAGGCACCACCCTTAAAAGTGAAAACTGCCGAGCATCGAGGGAAACCGAGATCCACACAGCAGATGCTCCTGGGCCAAGTCAAAGAAAGCCCAAAGGGAAATTAAGATTACGCTTCCTCTCCCAAGGCAAACCCTCCGTTCCCATGGAACACACTGCTTAACAGAAACAGATACAAAACCAGACTGGATCCACGTGCCACGAAAGGGACACAGTGACGGGGAAGTGGGGCTGAGAAACGAGCTCCAGATCACTCTCCGGCTCAAAGGACAAGTTGCTTTGTGAGATGAGACATTAAAGCACAGCACTTCTGCTATTTCTGTTAACTGCTGAGGAACATAAGTTTTCACTCAAATTGTTTCGTCTTCTCACAAAGCACTTTCACCTAATAACACGTGCCATTCATTAAGTACTTATTTGCATTACTTTGCTTACTACTCACAATCCTACACGACTGACTGCTACATGGGGCAGGTACCTGCAGAAGCAAGTTTTATGGGGAGAAGCTGTGAAAAGCTGGAGAACTGAGAAGGGGAAACAAGAGGGCAAAAGAGCCCTTGGCTGAATGCCAGGCCCTGGTCCGACCCCTCACTTCCCGGCTCTCCCTCATCCACCTCATAGCCTCAAAGTAGGGGCCACCAGCTCTGTTTCCCAAATGGGGTGCCTGACGCTCACTTAGGTAGCAGCCAAAATCTAGAAGGCGTCAACGTTCTATAACTCACTCGAACAAGCCAATCACTAAAGAAATATAAGCCTACCCAGTACAATCAATAAGGGCAGAAGTAACAATATCTGGACAGCAAGAAATGGCAAATTAAAAAATGCTTTTTAAAAATATTATACTCCAGTTTTTCAAATAAAAACAAGTTTGCTGGAACACAAAAAATCCACCTATAACAGAAGTTCTATGTATATGGTATACATTCTCAGATCATAAAGCGTAAAATTCTTGAGAACAAAGCCAAATTCAACCAGTTATCTGCAAGCTCAAACACTGTTTTATGGAAAGACAATGAATGAAAGAAAAAAAATGTTAAGTTACAAAGAATATTTTTAACATTGAAAATATAAGTAAATGATGTTCTACCAAAGTCCCACTGAAAGGAAAATGGACTATTCTCTACCCCAATATAAGGAAGAAGAATGAACAGTCTTTACCTAAAGAATTTTGAAGCAGACGAGAGACTACAAAAGCAAACAAAGAATAAGTAAAAATTAAACAACAATAAAGTATATCATCTGTTACAGAAAACATGAAGAGACCAAAAAAAGGAGAAATCAGAAAATAATCATGGAATTTTCCTCTCCCCCAGCTCTACATAAATAAATAAGCCTGGGAAATTTTTCAAAACTTTCAACAGATAAACAATCTTTTCTTTTAAAACAAATGTTATACTCCCAAACTCATTTTACTTGAGCCCAAGCAAAACATTTTAAAAGAAAGTTGCACTCAAAAATTCATAATAAAATCCTGTCTAAGTAACGAAAGACACAAAAAAGAATAGCTACTATAAATAAGTAGTACTTAAAATGGGAATTCTAAGATGGAATAACCCATGGAAAACTAGCCACTTCATTCATTATAATTCCTTATAATCGGAAATAACAGTATCACTCATAGCAACTACCAGATATCAAAAAAGGCATTTGAAAATGGCAACTTTATTTTTATTAATACTCTTAAATGTATATAAGCACTGAATAGCAACTGGTAGTAGATATACCAAAACAGACTCAGGGGGGAGGTGAGATTAGAAATAATTTTTATTCTTCTTCTTTTAAGAAGGTCCAAAAGCCAACGTGAAATGGATCCCCGTGTGAAGCCGAAAGGAGAGTCAGGCTCTCTCAAGGACAAATGGCAGGGAACCTTTCGTGGCCAACAGGGAAAGGGAGAGGAGGTCTGTGTGCCTGTGAGGAATACCCCGAGGAGCTGCCCAGCGTATCCTCCAGAGCAGGTGTCAGTTCGAGAAAGGCCCCCAGTCATGACCAGGTGAGAGAGCTGGGCCTTCGGGGGAGATGAAACCTAGGTCAAGTCAGGGGACGCACGGCTGCCCATTTGCAGAGGCTGCCATGGACGCTGGACCCTATGGCTGGGTAAAAAGAAACCATAGATTTAAGCTCCAACTCCATGTGCTAAGGAATCGAACACTCACTTAATGTCTGCAAGTCGTCACTAGTTTGAAACAGTAAAGTAAGCCTAAATATATATATATATATATATATATATATATCATTCCAATGGCCCCATATCTGGAATTCAGACATTTAAAACTTAGTGTCAGTGTATTTCAATAAGGAGCAGAGAGCACATGATCCCTCCTCTCAAACCCTGGACTCTGGGACATTCTCAGCTTCCAAAGCCCATTTCTGCTTTGCCTAAATAAACCACAGGGAAGGCCACGGATGTTATGAATATCACGCATTTCATGTGTAGTCAAGCTGCCTCTGAGTGGGCATCGTACAAAGGGCAACTGTGTGAAGCCTCTATTCTGCTCATCAACAGGGATTTATTTACATGTGCCCCGGATAGCAGCACATTGACTGTGCTTTACAAAAAAGAACAGTTTCAAAGTTGAAAGCCCTTACAGTTCTGTATTTATTATGACCATTCATAAAAAAATGATTACCATTCCACATTAACTACTTCATTTCTCTTAAAGTTTTAAACTGTGATTAATAGTTATCTTGATCAATGCTGCTAATCAATTGCAGTGAATTAGCAGTTTAAAAAAGACACAGGTAAATGGAGACAACGCTGTTAGTGTTTAGAAGGAACCAATATGGTGGCTAGGACAATTTTCTTTAAATGAATATATAGATTTTTCTTCAATACAAAAATCCATGCAGAATATTTATAGAGCATGGCAAAGCAACAGAAAATTCATTTAGAAAATAAGCAGGCAGTGAAAGCAAAGGACATATTCGTTTTATGTAGTTCCAGAATTTAAAATGCACTGCTAAGGATAATTGTCAAAATGGATCATTATAAATGGAGAGGAATTGGAAAAGGAAGCAATGATCACTAGAAGCTAAAATGGCTTCTATTAAGAACAATGGCTTGTTCTTAATAACAAATCAGGCCACAAATCACCTCCTTTCTGTCTTTGACAGATTCGTACTCCGGGATGTCAAGAAATCGTTAGAGCTGTAATATAGCTGGATTTGGGCTAGGCATTTTGAAAAAACGTTTATGACATGATGGTGCAATAAATGGGATTAAGACGTGGGTGACAGAAAAAGTTATAGTTATGTTCAGTTGCTACTGAACATTATGCCCAGAAAGTTCTAAAATAATTAAAGAACATCTCCCTAGGCACTGAGTCCCAGAAAAAGGCCCCACCCTTGTAACTTACCAGTTATCCTTTATTAATTGCTTCAGTGAAGGTTTTAATGGCATGCAAATTGTATCTATGGATGACAAAGCACTAACAAAGAGAAATGCCAGGAGGAAATTTAATAAGAACGTACTCAACACCCCACATTACATCCCTTTGTAGTGTATGATACCACCACTCTGCCAGAGTGCTCTGAATAAAGATGTCAGCTGACTGCTTCTACCAGAGCCCACAGATTCTATGAAGGGAAATGGACAAACGTAAGAAGAGCCTGGTTTTCTGGTGGCTCAGCCACCATAATTATCAGAAGATCAGGGTTAGCAGTGTGGCAAATTACTGGGAAAGACTGCTGAGCCCCAACTGATCTTACTGATTGATCGTTTGATCTATTCATCTATATACAACTTGTTGCTTAGCCAAGGGACTGGAGAAACACAGACATCTCATAAAATCTACTTTGCTTGATTAAAATACCCACTGAAGGTCCACTGAGGGACAGAGTCCTTTTTTATTACTTACATGGACAAAATCCTCTGGCTTCCTCACTTTTCTTGTCAGTTTAAAACATCTGCCTATAAACAATGTTTTTTCTTAAAACGGCAAAAGAAAAATTGGGGGAGATTTTTTTTTTTTGAAAGTAGAATAACAAGTAAAACTCAAAAGTTACACTGCTGGTGTTTCTGGAACTGTGCTATGACACATCTAGAAACCAATATGCATCAATACCGTAAGTCCTACAGAGTCCGTATAATTTGACATTTATGGGAATTTATCTTTGGGAAATCATCCCAAGGAACGAAGAGGCTACAAGTACGAAGGTGTTCTTTGTAGCCTTGTTCACATAATTGTCAACTCAAAATACCCAAAGAATGGTTAACCAAACTATGGTACCTTTGCTGCATGGAACAGTGTACAATCAAAAACTATAAACACGAAAACTGTGCAACAAAGAAAAATCAACTTGTTATAATGTTAAAGTTAAAAAAGAGAGAAGGCAACATTACTTCTGCACAGTGATTATGGATGCCATAGACAGGGTCTGGGTGTCAGATGCAAAGAATCTGACTCGTTGAGGTTTCAGGACTGTGGTCATTTTTCTCCTTTAACTGGTAAGTTGGTTTTATTGCTGTATTGTAGGACGGGGAAACAAGAAATATGAAAAATAAAATAAAGTTGAACGAAGAGTATTCTACGATGCCTTCATAACTGGGATGAAATTCATCTTGGTAGTCCAGATATTATGAACAGGTTATATTCCAAATATTTACTCCCATATTGAATATCTGGAACCCAAAAAGCATTTTCCACTGTTACATGGTGGAAAGGTTCTCAAAACAGCCCTGGAAAGCCCATTTCACCGCAACGAAGTTCACCAACAGCCTGGACAAGATCTAACTACAATTTATAGTTTCATTTCTCTTGAAAAGTCTATCCGGTAGCCCAAGGCCACTGCTCATTTCACCTGTTTCAGAGACCCCTGAGATGGCCCCACTAAGGGTAGAGTCATAGGGGGAACAGCTGAGGGCTGTCTCAGATGTTGTCTTAGATGTCGAACACTGGCAGATTCCCAGGGGTCAGTAGGGTCAGGGTTCTGCAGGTTGGAGCAGAACCCTTCCTTGGAAGCAGGAAGAACTGGGACCATTGTGGGGAGCCCAGCAGGGCAGCAGCATCAGAGGGAACCATGACAGCTGGGGCAGGACTGGGGTTCCCATAATGCTTCCAGTGGTGCACGGTGGCAGGTGTAAATGTCCTGGCCATGTTGGTTGTGTCATGTGTCCACTCTTAGGGAGGCCTGGCACACTGATGGGTGACAGAGACAGGAGCCGGTCTAGGGGAAGTGGTAGGAGGCCAGTGTTTGCACATTTAGAGCATTTGTAATTGGTACTCTGGAGTCAAAGATACCTATGTAACAGTTAGTTTAAAAAAAAAAAATAGAAAAGAAACCATATGCTATGGACTGAACTGTGTCTCCCCAGAATTCATATGCTGAAGCCCTCACCCCCAGTGTAACTATATTTGGATATATGGCTTTTAGGAGGTAATTCAAGTTGAATGAAGTCATAAAGGCAGAGTCCTAATCCAACAGGATTGGTGGCCTTCTAAGAAGAAGAAGAAGAAATCTCCCCTCCCCATGCACACCTACCAAGGAAGACCATGTAAGGACACAGTGAGAAGGTGGCTGTAAGCCAGGAGGACAGCACTTACCAGGAATCAAATTAGCCAGCACCTTGATCTTGGACTTCTCAGCTTCCAGAACTGTGAGAAATACATTTCTACTTTTTATGTCATCCAGTCTATGGTCTGTTGTTATGGCAGCCTGAGCTGACTAAGATACTACGGTTTATAGATTTACTTGAAATGTCATATGACTATTGTTATTTGTCAATTATTTGGCTCGGAAGGAAATGACCTCTACAGATTACCTATCAGTCAACGTTGATTTTGCTTCTAATAAGGTTGGGAGAGAGAAAAAGGTACAAAACATAGAGTTAGAAACTTTGAGGTAGGATCTTCTTCAAACATTGATTTATAATGAAAGTAGCTCTAGAGAGAACAGCCTAAAAGAAAGGAAATTTTTCAGTGTTACCATTTATCAAGATGATATAGAGGTACAACAGAGGAACAGGATCTGTTTTAAAAGTTTTGCACAGTAATTATTCATGTATCAATGCAAAATACCCTTGAAGAGAGGAGACCATTGTAAAATATTTTTAAAAGCAAATAACGAAGGACTGGAGATTGCTTTAATCCTACGACCACTGCAGACACCTAGGCATTGCTAGGCAACAATTCCTCAGTAGCTCAGCTCAAAAAGAGAAAAGCTAAAAAAGGCTATTATAGACAGGGTCGAGAAAACCAAACAGACAGGGGCAGAAGGGAGTGACACAGTGGCAACAGGCAAAAGAGAGAAGACAGCATATCTCGGTCACTAAATAAAGACATTCTAGTAAAGAAACTATTGTATAATATGAAGATGGAGAACTTAAATGATAAAGAAAAAAATAATTAAGCTTTTCAACAAGAATCACCCAGAAGGTTTCTGTTAACGGGAATCACAAACCTCAGCTGTTGTTCCTGAAACTGTGATAATACACTAGGTACATCTGAAATCTTTTCTGGAGAGCTGAATATAAAAAATTCAAAATATACTTATTACATTAGGCCTTAACTAGTTTTTAAATTTATTTATTTTTATTTATTTATTTTTGGCTGCACTGGGTCTTCGTTGCTGCACGCAGGCTTTTCTCTAGTTGCGGTGAGCGGGGGCTACTCTTCGTTGCGGTGCGTGGGCTTCTCACTGCAGTGGCTTCTCGTTGCGGAGCATGGGCTCTAGGGTGCGCGGGCTTCAGTAGTTGCGGCATGCAGGCTCAGCAGTTGTGGCTCGCAGACTCTAGAGCGCAGGCTCAGTAGTTGTGGTGCACGGGCTTAGTTGCTCTGCAGCATGTGGGATCTTCCCAGACCAGGGCTCGAACCCGTGTCCCCTGCATCGGCACGTGGATTCTTAACCACTGCGCCACCAGGGAAGCCCCTTAACTAGTTTTTAAGTTAAAAACTTGAGATGCCCAACTTGAGATGTCTTTGCACCATGCAGGGCAAGAAGTAAATATTCTCTCTATTGAACACATATTTACTTTTAACACACATTGGGTTAGGGAATTTCTACTCTACTCCTATGATTTACATAATCTGCCTAACTAATGTATCATTAATTCAAATCCTTGTCTATACTGCGCATTATAATACCAGATTTCTTAACAGCATCTTTCATTATTCTCACATAATCAAAAGCAGTTACTATCTACCTGTGACAATGACCAAAGTGTGGCCAAAAAAATGAACGGGCATCCTCTGTGAACTTGGTCTAAAGCAACCAATGATATTCTAGGCAGACACTGAACACTGACTTAAGAATGTATTAAAAATTAAAGGCCTTTACTATAATTTAAATGCTTTTCTGGTACTATTTCATGATTACAAAAAAAAAAATACTCATTTTTGACCATCACAGCCTTCTGAAGCCTGCCTCGGCTGCCCAATCTACTTAAAAACCTTCAGAGGGCATGAGTTCATGCACCTGACCATCCTGTCACCTAAATCTTATTCCCAGTTAATGAGGGCATTTCCATCAGCCAGCACCCATCAGGCTACCCAGTCCTGCTTCCTCCCGGGGAACACAATGGGAAGTGGTCCTGCATCACACAACAGGTAGAAGAGGAAGTGCTCTCTCTACCACCCCACAGACAGGGATGCTGGGAAGCCGATGGAAGTCTGATACCCACAGTGTTGGCAAACCTCCACGGGCCGTATCAGTTTGCAGCCAACCTAGAGTTCCAAACTTGGAAATGCCCTGTTGCAAGAGGCCAATGCTTTTCTCCACCACACATGAGGTCAATGTCAATTAAAGAATTAGTCCGGGCCCACCTGATGTATCTTGACAGCCAAGACAAGCACTCCTGTCTGACATCACAAACAGTTCTGAAGGAGGCCTACCCAGGGACTCATCTCTAGGAAGGCGGGGCCCCTTCAAAGGTCATTAACTGTGGCCAGCTCAGCCTTCACTGCCCTCATGACCACAGTCAGGGCTGCATCAGGCCCTCAAGTAAACCTGGGCAGTTCGGGAAATTGTCAAGGTCCTACAGTATTACTATAAACCCTTCAGATATCTTACCCTCACCTTTGTATCTTGAAACTTCATTCATTCAGCGAATATTTATTGGGGCTTCTTTCTTACAGAAACTGTTCTAGACGTTCAGGAACGAAATAGGGTCCCTGCCCTCGTGGGTCCTGCCAAAATGGGAAGTACCGGTCAGCCTCACCAGAAGAGTCCACGCACAGTGAAGGATGACCAACAAGCCATGTTCAAGCCGGTAATACTGCCAACCCAAGTTCACTAGAACACACACTGCACACACTGGAAGCAACTTTAGAGCCTGGAGAATATTTGCTCTCACAGTTCAGAAGACCACATGTGAACACCTTTCCCCTCAGGTTTTGTATTTTATTTTTCTCAAGTCACAACTAATTGTCTTAACGATTTGATAAACTCCCTGAAGAATATTCAACATATGTGTGATAGGTCATATTTAATAACAGGATCCAAGTAAAGGTAAAAAAGTGATGGACAAAAACTGAACAAAACTCTGGTCATGGAAATTATACCAGCAAGAGGAAAATGGGAATAAGAAAACTAACTTTCCATTTCTCCAGCAGACCTCTCTCTCACCTAGGTTATTTCAACAGCCAAATGGCTTTTGCAATATAATCTCCGGCTCCATATGGTATCCACCCAACTGCCCAGATTAAAATGTTTTCCACTCAACTTCCTAATTATTTTCCTAGATTTTTACTAGGATCTATGCTCTTCAGGTGAATTTTGCCTATGGTATCAGAACAGTGAAATTTTATAGAACACCCCTACCACTGCCCAGCCCTTTCTAATTCTGTGTTCAATCATGGCTCACTGGTAGCCTGAAATCGGCCATGGCGGGGATATTTACACCACAGAAATCAGCGACTGCTCCGATCCAGAGTGGTGTTCTTGTCTTTACTTTTCAAGGCAGCAGATCATTAAATGGTTCTTCCCTATTCAAAGCACCTCATCAATAAAATTACGTACCTTAAAAATTAGTCATAAGCTGAAAGATCATCAATTATTAGCCAAAAACATAAAATGAATTTTGCTTCAATCCACAAAAGCACAATAGGTTCAGTAACTGAAACAATCTTTTAGAAAGATAAGTTTCTCACCAATTCTTAGATCTTATGATTACTGAGATACTCGGAAGGACCCAGAGCCTTCCTACCCACAGCCATCACAGGTAAGAGCAGAAGGGACTTGACAAATCTGGGAAATAACATTTTGGTATTTGTTCCTTCAAATATATTTTAACGCACAGTCCATACTTTTTTTAAAAGCAAAAAAAGGATCACACCACACATCCTGTTTTATAAATTGTTTTTAAATGTAAATATAGTGTGAACAATTTTCCATTTATCAAATAATCTCCCCTATGCTTGTTATAGCCTGAAACTTTAAAATGACACATTAAAATACTTCTAAAACTGAAGGAAGATTATTCTCAAGGTATAAGAAATAACAGAATCGGTAAAAGGACAGTGGATGAAATGAACATGGGTTGATGTTTCACCGCACTCCCCACCCCGGCCTTCCAACCCTCAACATCTCCCACACATCAGTTCTTTCAGGGAATAGCTCAGCCTCATTCAAATACAAGTAATCATGTTGTAGGAACACAGGCAAAAGACAGCTAATAATATGCATTGTAAAAATAATTACCGGAAGTGGCTATATTATGAAAATTCAGGGCCCCTTGTTCAGAAATTATTAAGAATTTCAAGACAGTGATAGCAGTGTTAATCTAAGCGCAGGGCCCTATGTGAATGTACAGATCATGTGCCCATAAAGCTGGCCATGAAAATTAACAAGGGTAACAGACTCAGTGTTCAGAAAAAATAGCTCTCCATTGTTTCCAAAATACTCAAGATAAAATTGTCTCTCTAAAAAAAGAGGCTCAGAGACTAGGTAAGAATTGGTCATCATTAATCTAAGAGATTTTAAATGGACTGATAGAGCTGAAGAAGTGGAGATTTAAAAAAAAAAAATAGAATGGAAGCCATGTAACTGCAACAATTAAACAGAGAGTAAGCAGCTGAAAACACAAAGACACATAGGAAGCAAACTTAAAGAAATCACTCAAAACTGAAGAGAGGCTTCCCTGGTGGCGCAGTGGTTAAGAGTCCGCCTGCCGATGCAGGGGACACGGGTTCGTGCCCCGGTCCGGGAGGATCCCACGTGCCGCGGAGCGGCTGGGCCCGTGAGCCATGGCCGCTGAGCCTGCGCGTCCGGAGCCTGTGCTCCGCAACGGGAGAGGCCGCAGCAGTGAGAGGCCCGCGTACCACAAAAAAAAAAAAAAAAAAACTGAATAGAAAGAAACAAAGATACATAAATGATTACAAGAACAGATGCTAGATTTGGAAGACAAAGGATACAGAACATAACAACAGTGCTTGAAAAGTGAAGACTATCTGAAATACGTGCAAAGTAGTAAAAGATCTAATAATGAAAAGCTTTCTGATATAAAGACAGACTTGCCACTACAGATATTATGGTACAGGAAGTCCCAGGAAAGTGACATGAAACAACCAGTGCTCACAGAGGCAGGTAAAACTTTAACTCCAAAAAGAATGAAAGAACCCAATGGGCATGTCCGATGGAAAGAGCTAGTCGTGTGTAAGAGAGAAAAACATTAACCTGGCCTCAGCTTTCTGCTCCATAAATATCCAATGCTAAAAAAAAGTGGACAGCAATGTCTGAAATTCCAAGGTCAAGAAAGTGTGACCCAAGAACTTGATACTCGGCCAAACTGTCTTTCACATATTAAGGCAAGAATCAGCCATTCTGAAGCAGTTAAGAGTTCAGGGAACAGAGTACCCTTGAGGACTTCAATCTGACGATGAAATGCAGCCAAGCTACAATGATTTACAAAATTATTATTATTGTTTGTTTGTTTGTGGTACGCAGGCCTCTCACTGTTGTGGCCTCTCCCGTTGCAGTGCACAGGCTCCGGACGCACAGGCTCAGCGGCCATGGCTCACGGGCCTAGCCGCTCCGCGGCATGTGGGATCTTCCCGGACCGGGGCACGAACCTGTGTCCCCTGCATCGGCAGGCGGACTCTCAACCACTGTGCCACCAGGGAAGCCCTAAAATAAATTAAAAATAAATTTTTAAAAAAACACAAAGGAATACTTAGTGCCATGGGAAAATCCTCAGCAAGTAAAAAGAGCCCGCTAGCATTCCTAGTTAAACACAGCAGATTACACTCAGGCACTCACCTCTATTTTCTCCCTAAACCCCACTTCAATAGTGATAATTAAATTAAAAAGGCAAGGTCCCACAGAAGGAGTCAGAAGAAAGAGACATAGAAAACAGAAACATTTAAGAAGAAACATTTTAAAAGAAAGAAAGTGAACTGAAGAATGTTAACTGACTTAGAAGTACGCTGAACCTATGCCAATAAAGGAAGATGACAAGAAGCAGCACACCAATTCTAAGACAAACCCTGGAGAGCTCAGGAACTGCAGGCATCAGATACCGTGAAAACAGAAGGGGTGAACAAGCAGTCCTGGCTGAGATTTGGAAAATCTCCCACCCCCTGCAGCCTAGCAGAAGCAGGACATTTCCCACCTGTGGAGACTGAGCCTAGGGGTCCCCAAGAAAAAAGACGGGCTCCAACCCAATCACAAAGGAGAGGCCCACCACGGTACAGGCTCTATCAACACATACAGATTCCTGCCAGCTCCTGATGAAGTGTTTCACTCTTACATATAAACAGCCAGAGGTAACCAGATATTTTAGGAAAGCTTCCAACAGGAAAGATGGGAACAAATCAAACAGTTAAATAAAAATCTAGAATTACCGTCCTAAAAGAGACCTGACAAATTATCAGTGGTTCTTTCCATGGATAGCTTATTCATCGGAAGCTCATTCATCTCACTGGCTCTAATCGGGGATGCTTTGGTACCCAGGAAGAGAAACCCACAAACGGCATCTTCCCACATCCCATAGTGGCAGTTTTTGGGGAGACTCTGCAAGTGAGGTACAGCTCATCCTTCACACTAGTTAATAGAGTGATAAAACCTAAATCTGAAGAAAGAAATCAAGAAATTACATACACTACTTTATGGTTACATCTGGTGAATGATTAAGAATTGTAATCACTCTAAATTATGTAAACAAATTATTTCAAAATTTGGAAGATAAACATGAAAAATAAGAGTTAAAATATTTGAATATGATCACCTCTGGGTATTAGAAATTAGTTTGGGGGGGGCAGGGCATGCAACAGCTGGTTTTCATTATAAAATAAATGTTAATTTTTTTAAAAATATGTGCCTGTGTTTCTTTTATTATAAAGTTAAAGCAGGCTGCAAAACTGTACGTGTAGTATGATATGACAGACTTAATAAGAAGGAACAAATACTCAAAGACTATACACGAAACTGTGAACACTGGTGAACTTTGAGAGGTGGGATTATCAGTATCTTACTTTCTCTTTGTATTTCTTTGCACGTGCACTTTTATTTTCTGCCCTGAGCATGTATTACTTTTAAGTCTTTAAAAAGTGTGTTTCAGGGGCTTCCCTGGTGGTGCAGTGGTTGAGAGTCCGCCTGCCGAGGCAGGGGACACAGGTTCGTTCCCCGGTCGGGGAAGATCCCACATGCCGCGGAGAAGCTAGGCCTGTGAGCCATGGCCGCTGAGCCTGCGCGTCCGGAGCCTGTGCTCCGCAACGGGAGAGGCCACCACAGTGAGAAACCTGCACACCATAATGAAAAGCAGCCCCCGCTCGCCACAACTAGAGAAAGCCCGCGCGCAACAACGAAGACCCAACGCAGCCAAAAATAAATAAATGAATAAAATAAATTTATTTTTTTAAAAAAAGAAACACAAATGAAGAAGAGTCTTTCCAGAAATTCATCTGAGAGTGAGGAACAGGTCAACAGAGGGAAAGGTTTGGGAAAGAAACTCTGCAGTTCACCTTTGTTTTTTAAAATGGTAAAGAATTGAGTCTGTTTACAAACTAGGAGGAGAAGCCAGGTGAGGCACCTGCCTCTTCTGGGTAGATGTCCATCTCTCACTTAGACGGCAACTTATTCCATTCCCAAGACAAACATACACGTGCCTACACTGAGTCCTTTACGAGGAACTCTGTGGTGTATTATGCAGATTTTCATAGGAAGGTATCTCGTATCTTAACTTTGGCTGTGAATTCCTTGAGGAAACCATGTTTCACACTTCCAGTTTTCAAATGGCCCACAGAACACGTCCCTCAGTAAAGACTGGTTGATTAGCAAAAATTAATCACGTCAAGCTCCCCAGCCGTCTGCTACTCAAACACCTGCTACAGAGAGATCTTCAGCAACACCCTCAACCTGACTTTAACCTTGAACCACACCCACCCATCTCCACTGGCCAAGGTTCCAGTCAGAGGTAGCAGTCTGAGGACTGTCTGAGGACACAGACCAGTAGCCATCCAGGATTCAAATCATGGCTCAACCAATTACCAGCTGTGTGACTCTGGGCATGTTGCTTGACCTCTCTGTGCCTCCTTTTCCTCATATATCACAGTATCTACTCCTCAATACTGTCTTGGGAAAATAAATTAACACTGTAATGTGCTTAGAAGCAAGCCTGACATATAGCCCCCACTCTGAACGTCTTGGTTATTATTATTCAAGGAGGGAAAATGGCAACTGGACAGGAGACAAGACAGAGAGTTCAAGTGCACCATAAAAGTGGGTCATTTTCCAGCGCTTTCTCTGAGAATTGTCTTTGCCAAAGTTAACAACACAATGCTTCTGCACAATGACTCACTAGCCCTCCCCACATCCCTCAGTTTCTGTCAGTTCTGTCAAAGGGTTATTTTATTCACTTTCAAGCCTTCCAAAAACATTTGGAATATGCATAAAAGAAATACGAAATTCTAAGCTGCTACTCCAGTGTTTTCCTTGCAACTCTCACTAGAGCTCCTATCACAACGCTTCACGTGTGTTTTAGAATTCCTTCACGTGTGCTAGACTCAGCTGCATACCTCGAACTTTCTCAGGTGCTTCATGTCATCAACCTTTGAGAACGTTCCAGATAAACACTAAAATATATATATATATGTATTTATATGTACAAATATATATATTTAAAAATATATATTCATCCCACTTTAACAGAATAAGTCTCATTATTGATAATTTGCAAAATTACAACAGAAAGGCAATCACTGCAAAGCACCGATAAATTTGGTACTCTGGTTGACCAGCGTACTGCTGGTAAACAAAAGTTGATAACATTTTGGTCAATTTCCTTCCCATCTCTACTCTGTATTTTCCAATATGTGAAATAAACATTCTGGAGTTGGAAAGAAGATAGCCAGGTCTCCAGTGGAGTGCACGCATCCACAGGTGGTTGAGGTTGAGTCTTTCCCATCACCACGCTCCAAGTTCATGGCTGTGGCGGATCCCTGGCTTCCAGTTCAGTAACTGCAAATAGGGCTGGCGCCATCTTTGTCACAGCAAATGGGGGAGTGACCAGAGCAGCGTAGGGACTGGGGTCACAGACCCATTATTCTCTGTAGATGGGGGGGTCCCTTTCACTAGTCTCCCACCACATCGCACCCCAATCCCTTAGTCAAAAAAGCAGATCTGCCAGGATGCAGCTAAACAACAACTAACTCTACTTCTTTTTCATTCACTAAAGGCGCATGTAATGAATGGTCAATGGGGCCTTCTGATCACACCCAGGTGAGAAAGACCTGGCCAAGCCAAACAGCACTTGGCTGCTTTCCTTAATACGCAGAGACTCACTGTGGTTGGCCACCGCTGCACCCCGATCCCAGCCCCCATGACTGTGGGATTCTGGTTCCAGGCTTGCTGAAATCCTGAAAATAGCTCACAGGCCTGCATTCCATCCAGGGTTGCAAACCCCTTAGGGGTCCAAAGACTCCAGGTTGAGAGGCAAAATCCTAGAGTCAATGAAAATCAAAACCTGAGGAAATTTCACCCAGGTTGATAGATATCCTAAAGTATACAAAATTCCTTCTCAGGAATTTGCCTAAGTACCACCTGAAATGTAACGCGAGCCCTGGAACAATTTGCCATTGACTTTTTATTTATGCCAACTGCCCATAAAAATTCCTCTCCTGATCTGCAAGGACAGAACTCTCAGGAACAAATGACCTAATTAAGCAGGAGATTTCCTGGGTTACAGCTACGCAGAAGACTAAAATGTAAGGAAACGATGCTGAATTTGAAAGGGGCTGCAAGCCAAACCAACTGAGTGAACTGGGTTTGCTTTTTTTTTGATGTGTGTACCCAACGCCCCCCAAGCTAAGACCCTGAGCATCACAGCCGTCCTTAACTACTTTTATTTATGAAGCAATCAGAATGCGTATTTCCCCACTTACCTACTGCACATTTTTCAAAATGTGATTATGCAGCACTCTGAATGCATCTTCTTGGAACAATCTGTTGGCCTGCCTTTGCTGTTGGGTTTTTGCCAACGCGACACAATAGACAGGGTCTGCTGTCTCTCACCCCAGCTTTCAGAAATGCGCTAAATGACCCCATACTCTCACTGGGCTCTAAACCCTCCACCCTATCTGATTTTGCACAGATGTTCAAAGAGAAAGAATTTTTTTGCTTTAAACGAATGTCAAGGGCCTGGCAAAATACTGTACAAAGAAATGCACAAATCAGCACTGTCCAAAGGCTGGTTATGAGCTCACTTCCTCCTCTCTCCAGCTTTTCCACGTCCAAAAAAATAAACATGGGAACGATCACACTTGCCCAAGGTCTAAAAAAAACTTAGGAAGTGCGCAGGTGTCGGGCTCGCGGGTAATTTTTCTCTGTTCCTTTGCACTGAACCCTAAGGAGCTGGTGAGTAGTTAAGGGCGCTTTGCTAGAGGCAGTCCTGTGATTCTGGTTCTATTGCCTACTCCCCCCCGCCCCCGGGGAGGTGAGGTCATGGGGAAATTCCGAGGGGGTCACACAACTGCTCAGTGGCACCGGCAAACAAGCCTGAGACCAGTCCCATCCCCCATGCCCACCCCCATGACACCCTATTTTCAGAGCTGTGTTTATCCTGCCAGTTTCTCCCTCCTTCCCATCACTTCCTCCCCGGGGCCACCGAGAACTCCCTCGGCAGCCAAAATTAAATCAGTAGCTGGATTCCAACTCAGAAATGTCCCATTCCTGGCTAATCAGAACTAGAATTCTCATACTCTTGCGTGTCTGGGAGCTGTCATCAGTGACAACTCTCTCTTTCATCCAGGACAGAACTGCTAACCTGATGTGAGGCTGGCAAACACCCATCGGGAGAGTGAAAACATCTGTAGTCAAGAGATTTAGACAAACAAACAAACCAAAAAAACCTCTCACACAGACTTATTTGATTTTCTGTGTGATAGTGAGAAAAATGAGATAGAAAAATTGGAAGGGGTGTGCTGGTACATACAGGGGCACATGTATGTTTGAACAGCAAACCTAGCTTCTAACAAATCACAGAAATTCTCTTAGGGCTTCCCTGGTGGTGCAGTGGTTAAGAATCTGCCTGCCAACACAGGGGACACGGGTTCGAGCCCTGGTCCGGGAAGATTCCACATGCCGTGGAGCAACTAAGCCCGTGAGCCACAACTACTGAGCCTGCGCTCTAGGGCCCGCGAGCCACAACTACTGAAACCCACGCGCCTAGAGCCCGTGCTCAGCAACAAGAGAAGCCACCGCAATGAGAAGCCCGCGCACTGCAACGAAGAGTAGCGCCAGCTCGCTGCAACTAGAGAAAGCCTGCACGCAGTAACGAAGACCCAACGCAGCCAAGAATAAATAAATAAAATAAATAAATTTATTTTTTAAAAAAAAGAAAAAAGAAATTCTCTTAGACTGATCCATAAATACCAGGCTGAATCTGCACCCTTAGAAAATGAAAAATTTGCAATTTTTTGAACAATTTAGGTCTCACATATTACTGCTTCTATAGGACATTTTTTTATCATCTTATATTGCACCTTGACGAAATAAACTAAACTTTGAGTTGAACATGGCAAATAAACTACATGCCGGCATCACCTCTCCCACCAAAAACCCCACCAAAAGAACAGTAAATGTATCTTTTTAAACGGACAAAGAAATACAGCAGCAGAGACAAGAGCAGACAAAACATTCAACTGACACTCGGAGGATGGAAAGCAGAGACATAACTGGTGACTCAGATCCTAAGCAATGCTCAGAGGGGTTCCAACCAATAGGCCTGTTCTTCCCCACTCTGAGTCCCTGGGAGGCTCCCGCTAAAGGGAAGGTTGAGAGGCAGGGTGGAAGAGAGGGTGCAGGTTCGATACAAACAGGATGGACCTTGGGGCCCCAAGTCCCCTTCTCCTATCTGCCCCAAGCGCCAACTAAGAGGGTTATTATCCAAACAAATTGAACCAAGGAGATCAGAAATGACAGCAGGCATAAGAAAGTGATGTGATTCAGGGCTGAAAACCCAGCAAGAGATGGTGGGTATTATGGGAAAGTCTACTGACTACCCCATGGGACCCATATTCCCCTTCCTCTATCCTGCTTCCAGAATTCTCAGAGCTTATCCCAAGCTTATCACAGGCAAGGCTAGTGGGATTTTTCTCTGGAGAATCTGAATGAACATTCATACTAACATTTGAGGATTTCCTCTGATGAGAGGACCAGTTGCTGCTTCATCACTTCAAAGAAACATCAACAATCGACAAGCCTGTCCATATGCACAGAGATTCAGATCTGATTTTTTTTGTACCTTCCTCTTTTTTTTTTTTTTTAAATGAAAGTGACCACATTTTTATTTATTTATTTTTTGCGGTACACAGGCCTCTCACTGTTGTGGCCTCTCCCGTTGTGGAGCACAGGCTCCGGACACGCAGGCTCAGCGGCCATGGCTCACAGGCCCAGCCGCTCCACGGCATGTGGGATCTTCCCGGACCGGGGCACGAATCCGTGTCCCCTGCATCGGCAGGCAGACTCTCAACCACTACGCCACCAGGGAAGCCCCTGTACCTTCCTCTTAATACTTGCTCTTAGTGGCAGCTGCGGGTGAGCAAACATGTAAGGAAAACCTACAAAATGAAGGTCAGGACCAAAACACACAGAAGGGAAAAAGCCTTGTTGAAAATATGCAGACATTACAGAGAGTAGAGGAAAACATTTTTAAAACCTATAATTAATATCCCCAGAAAGAATATCGTGTCTTAAAGTAAGGGGAGAGATGCTATGAAAAAAGGTCAACAGCTCTTGGAAATTACCCATATGGATAACTGAATTTCTTGTTAATTTGATGAAATTTTATAGAAAGTAAAGTAAAAAAAAAAAAAAAAAAATACATAGAAATTTTATGGGAATCTTCAAGATTCCCATAAAATTTTATGGGAATCTTCAAGAAGGCCTAATCCTCAAATAATAGGAATTACAGAAAGAGAGAATTAAAAGAAAAAATTTTTAATTCAAGCAATGTCCCAGATTGGGACTTCTCTGGCAGTCCAGACCCCTGGATGGGGAACTAAGATCCCACATGCCACGCAGCACGGACAAAAAATAAAATAAAATAAATGTCCCAGACTGATAGACAAGGGTCTCCATACTAAAAAGAAAAACAAATTCCCAGCATAAATAATTTCCATATGATCCACTGAGATATATGCCAAAAACTGTGAAACTGCAAAATATGGGCAGTTAAGTGAATTTTCCGAAATGTTTCAGAGACGTAAAGAAAACATAAAGCACAAAGGAGGCTAGCAGACAACGGAGCAATGTCTTTAAAACATCAAGGATAATATTTTCAAATTTTAATTCCACATGTAGTAAAATTATCAAGCAAAGATAAGCACACATTAAAAACATTTTTACTTGTAAAGAATCAAAAGAAATTTAGCTCCCTTGCACCTTTCTGAGAAAGCTACTGGAGTATGTGTTCTATCAAAACAATGGGGTAAATCATGAAATTAGAGGATGCGGAATCCAGAAAAGAGTGGGTCCAAGAAAGAAGAGCAGTGAAGGAAAGTCCCTGAACGATGGCTATGTACTAGGCCTTGCATACAACTCGTTCGCACAGGAGCTGGAGGGTGGGGGCTACAGACGGTGGACACCAGGGGAAAAAGATGGGGGAACTGAATGGCTACATCATGTGTTTTAAAGTATGGTAAGGGGACTTCCCTGGTGGTCCAGAGGTTAGGACTTTGCCTTCCAATGCAGGGGGTGCAGGTTCGATCCCTGGTCGGGAAGCTAAGATCCCACATGCCTTGCGGCCAACAAACCAAAACACAAAACAGAAGCAATGTTGTAACAAATTCAATAAAGACTTTTAAAAAATGGTCCACATTAAAAAAAATCTTTAAAAACATAAATAAACGGAATAATGTTCAGTCAAAAAATTAGTTGAAAGAAAATTGGCAGGTCTGTTGAAGTTATTTGGAAGAAATTAGCAATGGGTATTCAGCAAATCAAACAAAATTTTTTTTTTTTTTTTTTTGCAGTACGCAGGCCTCTCACTGTTGTGGCCTCTCCCGTTGTGGAGCACAGGCTCTGGACGCGCAGGCTCAGTGGCCATGGCTCACGGGCCCAGCCGCTCTGCGGCATGTGGGATCTTCCCGGACCGGGGCACGAACCCATGTTCCCTGCATCGGCAGGCAGACCCTCAACCACTGCGCCACCAGGGAAGCCCCAAGCAAATTTTTAAGAAATGAATTATCTCCAGAGAAAACAAAGTTTTTGAAGGAAACAATCATAGGACAGTATCTGGCTCAGCGATGAACACTCTACACAGTGAAAAGAACAGGCACACCAACTCATGAGTTACCAAGCACTGTACTGGGGCCACACTGGGAGCACGAGGGAAGGACAACACGGGTGAGACAAGGGTCCAGAGAGCTCAGTCACTGTCCACAGTGACCTGGAAATTTTAACTACTTTCTAAACAGCCTTTCAACCCATCATCCTGTTTCCAGAACTTCCACCCATCATCCTGTTTCCAGATCTTCCAGCCAGCCTACAAGTTCTCCCCAGACACTGAGCGAGGGGCTCCACCAAAATGAGGGAGAAAATGTGGAAATGGAAGGCAGAGGCTCCAGAAAACAGATTTCAGGAAGAGAAGCCAGGGGTATTCCTAGGGTGACATCAGAGAGATCCCTGATGCTGACTAGTTCAGAGATCCTACACCAGGTAACAGAGGCGAAGGGGACGCACAGGGTCAGCGTGGCAGAGATGGCAGGATGCTGACTGGACCAGAGAGAAACCCAGGCCAGACTGGAGTAGCTCAGACCTCCAGACAAATCCCCTTGAGGATTGGGGATAAAAACAGGGAATATCCAAGCATCTGATGAATTTGAATATACTGAAAGGGATTTAGACCAGAGGTGAGAATTTTGGAGTGAATTAGGTAAGTATATGGAAAATGAAGTGGAGGAAAAGCTAGATAATTATTAACTCCAGGGAAGGGAAAACTGGGCCAAAAAGGGGAAATAGCCATGCTATAAACATGAGTTACATGCTAACAACATGACTAGGCCACCAAGAGTCAGCAGAGCCTGCTACCACAGCATGAGTCAAATACTAACTTACTAGGAGATTGTTTTTTATTCTTGTATAGCTACACTTCATTACCACTAAATATTATTAGAAAAAAAGTTGGCTCTCATATTGTTATTTCAACCGACATAATTTTTAAAAAAATAAACCATAAAGTTCTAGAAGAAATTATGAGATTTTTAAAAATGCTCTCAGACAGCGGAAGCTCTCTCTAAACATGACCTAGACCCCAGATGCCATAAAGGCAAAGAGTGACAAAGTACAGAGCCAAAAAGCAAAGTACAAAGTGAGACAAAGCATTTAAAGCACATTTGACACAGGGCTAATCTTCTCCACAGGCAAAGGAACTCCTACATATCAATAAGAAAAATAGTTTCAAGTCAATAAGAGAAAAATGGACAAAGGACAGGAACAGGTAGTAGACAGATACCAAAACAAAAATTCAAATGGCTCAACATCTGAAAATGTGTCCAACCTCAACTAGCAGTAAGAAAAACGCAAATGACAATTAAGAAAACCTGACATCTCACTGATCAATCAGATTAGGAAAAGTGAAAACACTGGACATGACTGTGGTTCCTCTCTGGAACAGGCAGTTAAACACAATGATTGATCAAGAGGGGCCTCTGGATCCAGACTGCCGGGTTCAAATCCTAGCTCACCACTTACTGGATGTGGCCCTTGGCCAGGTTACATCATCTCTATTAACCTCAGTTTCCTCATCTGTAAAGAGGTGATAACCATAGTACTTTTAAGAGTTGTTCTGAGGATTAAACAAGTTAATATCTGTAAAGCACATGAAACAGTTCTTAGCCCAAAGTAAGCACGATATACGTGTTAGCAGAACAAATGAACTCTTAAGAGGCTATATGGCAGTATCTATCTATCTTAAAAACAAATATACCCTTTGACTACAGACCCCACTTCTAGAATTTACATTTCAGATATACTCAGAAAGAGACTTCAAGGATCTTCACTGCAGCGTGGTTTATAACAGCAAAATTTTTGAAACAACCTAAATGTCTATCAACAGAGACAACTTTACAGATAATTAAAGGTATCCCCATAAAATGGAACGTCACATGCCAATAAAAGAATGAGGCAGATCAGTAAATACTAATATAGAATAATCTTCAGGGTGTCTTAAGTGAACAAGATACAATATAATATCTAGTACATGCCACCATTTGTGTTAAATGTCTATGCATAAAATATTTCTGGAATGATATGTTTTTTCAAAATGATGTAAGGTTATCATATAAAGGTCCTACCGGGTTTGTTTAAGGGGCAAGAATCATGAATGATTCTTTCCAAAGTGTTGGAAAAGTCTCTTCTCTTAAAGAGAGTAAATGTTCCCCATGTAACTTTCACTATTTGCTTAACAAACCTTGTTCCCACAGCATTGTGTTAAAACAAACTTCCGTCTGACAGAGTTCAAGCTGCCCTGAACCCTGAATTAGTGGGTTTGAAAACCAAAGCCTGTTGGTCCACGTGTGGACCACATGCTCACAATACCCACTCCAAGTGTTACAATTTGTCTTAAAGCACTGATATTGCTTCCCCAAAAATGTTTCACTTCCTTTAATATCTGCATAATATGCCAAATTACAGTACAATTTTTAAAAAGACAAATAACTAGTTCAAAAATAGACTCAAACATGCGCCCCAATGTTCACAGCAGCACTGTTCACAACAGCCAAGACATGGAAGCACCTAAGTGTCCATCAACAGATGAATGGATACAGATGTGGTGCATATATACAATGGAATATTACTCAGCCATAAAAAAGAATGAAATAATGCCATTTGCAGCAACATGGTTGGACCTAGAGATCATCATACTAAATGAAGTAAGTCAGACAGAGAAAGACAAATATATGGTATCGCTTATACGTGGAATCTTTAAAAAATGATATAAATGAACTTATTTACAAAAAAGAAATAGACTTACGGATGCAGAAAACAAACTTATCGTTACCAGAGGGGATAGTGTTGGGGGAGAAGGGAGTAAATTAGGAGTTCGGGATTAGCATTTACACACTAATGTATATAAGATAGATAACCAACAACAACCTACTGTATAGCACAGGGAACTATATTCAATGTCTTGTGATAACCTGTAATGGAAAAGAATCTGAAAAAGTATACATATGTATATATCTGAATCACTCTGCTGTACACCTGAAACTAACACAACATTGTAAATCAACTATATTCTTTTTTGGAGTCTATTTTTTTAACCATCTTTTATTTATTAAATATAGTTAATTTACAATGTTGTGTTAGCTTCAGGTATAAAGTGATTCAGTTATACACATACATACATCTATTCTTTTTCAAATTCAAAACGAAGACTTTTAAATCAAAGTAAACTTCATACTATTTTGAGGATGAATGATAGGATTAAAGGAAGAATCATATCATTCACTTTGGACAATTCTAAGTGCTGAACCTCTTGGCCTGCCAGACTGGCTCTATTTCGGAAAGACAAAGAGACTTTCCTTTCATACAAAAATGCACAGCAGATGACAGAGGAGAAAGCTAAAACGACAGCAGTGAAGGATGCTCTGTAATTCTTAAAACAATTAAGAATACGAGCTTGTTTCATATTAAACAAAAACCTAAGCTCTCTAAAGATGAATGACACCTCCACTGGACTCAACAGCAGTGGGTAAAAGTGCATATAAAGGTGACACAGGGCTTCCCTGGTGGCGCAGTGGTTGAGAGCCCGCCTGCCAATGCAGGGGACACGGGTTCGTGCCCCGGTCCGGGAAGATCCCACGTGCCGCGGAGCGGCTGGGCCCGTGAGCCATGGCCGCTGAGCCTGCGCGTCCGGAGCCTGTGCTCCGCAACGGGAGAGGCCACAACAGTGAGAGGCCCACGTACCGCAAAAAAAAAAAAAAAAAGGTGACACAGATGTGTCACTCTGTTGTGTAATCAGACAAAAATCAAAAGAGTCAAGAGATTCAGTTAGGAAAAATCAAGAAACTTCAGCATAAACCCACCAAGAGCAACCCAGACTTTCTGGCTCTTTCAGTCTCAAATTAAAATGTCCTTTTCCACAAAAACAAGAGTCCCAGTAATGCTGCCCCGTGGGTGTCTGGTAAACAGAGTCCAGATATTCAACCAACCTCTGTATGGTTAGGACAAATGACACGCCTCAAAAAAATGATATAAATGAACTTATTTACAAAAAAGAAATTGGCCCAGGTAGCCAGCCAATCAACAAATATTAATAGAGGCAAAATACCCATATGCCAGTTTCCTCATCCTTTCTTTCCCTCCTCTCCCACACAGTCTTAAATATGATTAGGTATAAGTATTGTTCACTAAAAGTAAGACTATGTGCTGGAGTTGGTACCAACGGCATTACTCATAGACTCTAGCCATCCAGTAATTTACTCAGAATTCAGCTGAAGAGGGGTAATCAGAAGTACTGGAAAAGGCCATGCTAGGTTTAATTTACAGGCCACTAATGTAGGATCTCATGGCCCCCAAACAAGTTCTTTTTTCCTCTAAATGGGCATTTGTTGTCAAGCTCCTGACAAGGTTGCAAGGTACCTCAGCCATTCACAGAACATTAAGAATCTCTAACTTCTCAAGAGGCTAATCGGGCCTGTGCCTGAGAGAGCCTGAAAGCAAGTCCAGAAGCTAAGGGACAGGTTCTCGAAAGTAGACAGTGCTGGAGGGCAGGGTGATGAATAAACTTAGATTTGCCATCAACGTGTGACTCTCAATTCAAGGCTTTCACAGACCATGGGGGCCAAACAGCTGGTGAGAAGGTCGGCTCAGTTTTGAGAGGTTCAGCTCATTTTACCAAGAAGGCCCCAAAGGGGGTCTCATTTTCCTTCATTCGACAAAGATTTAATGGCCGCTGACAATGGCCACAGCCTGTGCTAGGCAGTAGTTGCAGAGAAGTGAACAAAATAAACCCGTGTCTACAGGTACACAAGGGAAAGGTGGCTTTTTTCCCAGCACACACCACTAAGAAGGCAGCCGTGTTCCCAGCTCTCACCCACGCCCTCCCCTGGAAACCCTGCACCACTTTGCGACCCCCAAGCTGGCAAGCAGGCAAGCCTCACGGCAGCGTTCACTGCCAGAAGCACCCCTCAGAGTTAGGTGTTTCCTTTAACAGTCAAGACTGTTCTGGAAACACTCCTGCTACGGTTCTATTTCCTAACTCACGTGGAAGGCTACACACTTCTAACAGAAAGTAGATCCCAAACCCCTTCCCACAAATGGCCATGAGGAAAAAAAATCCAGCGATAAGAGAGGCGGGAGCAGTGAGTCTTCATCGCCCCTACATCCTTCTAAGGACAGTCTGGGAAATCTCCACATGATGAATATTCAAAGAGAAGGTCAATTGGGTCCACCCGCCCCCCCACTCCACTGTGAGCTCAGCTGCATTCCTTTGAGGAAAGGTCAACAGGAAGTGACCTCATGAGAACTTTGCCCTTAATCAGGTTAATTTAAGGACTACTGAAGCAACATTAGGGGGGAGAAATTCACAAAACATATGTACAATGTATTATAAAGTTGAAAAAAATTAAACATAGGGAAAAAAATCTAAAAGTTAAGGAAAATGCCTGATGCTGGTAATGGGGGAAGCGGGGAGGGGCCGAGCAGTAGGTACACGGGAACTCTGTGCTTTCCACTCCATTCTGCTGTGGACCTCAAACTGCTCTCAGAATAAGCTGTTTTGGGCTTCCCTGGTGGCACGGTGGTTGAGAGTCCACCTGCCGATGCAGGGGACACGGGTTCGTACCCTGGTCCGGGAGGATCCCACATGCCGCCGAGCGGCTGGGCCCGTGAGCCATGGCCACTGAGCCTGCGCTCCACAACGGGAGAGGCCGCAGCGGTGAGAGGCCCGCGTACAGACAAAAAAAAATAATAATAATAAGCTGTTTGTTTGTTTTTTTTAATTAAGGAAAGGAAAGAAAACTATGTAAGGTCAATATGAAGAAGAGAACCATATCTGTGTGTGAGGGTGTGTATATGTGTGTGCGTTGCCAGACTACTTTTCTTCACTTTTCAAAGTTTCCACCATGATCCTGTTATTTCTGCAATTAAAAGAAGACAAGCAGGGGCTTCCCTGGTGGCGCAGTGGTTGAGAGTCGGCCTGCCGATGCAGGGGACGCGGGTTCGTGCCCCGGTCCGGGAAGATCCCACATGCAGCAGAGCGGCTGGGCCCGTGGGCCATGGCCGCTGAGCCTGCGCGTCCGGAGCCTGTGCTCCACAACAGGAGAGGCCACAGCAGTGAGAGGCCCGCGTACCGCCAAAAAAAAAAAAAAATCTTAAAAAAAGACAAGCAGGAAAAGAATATGAAAAAGAATGTATATATATATGTATATGTATAACTGAATCACTTTGCTGTACAGCAGAAATTAACACAACATTGTGAATCAACTGTACTTCAGTAAAATAAGTTCGTCATGGAATATAAAAAAAAGGCACGTGCACACGCACGAGAAACAAGGTTATTTTTAAATGTTTTATTAAGAGGAAAAAAAAAGACTCCATGAAACACAGCCGATTCCCATGTGAAATACATTAGGCCAGGCCTGTGATCCATTGAGGCCCCCTAAGCTATTCTGCAAGCCACGCCGGGGACAGGCGGGCAGCCATCCCCCTGCATCGGGCTGGCCCGCTCACAGCCCTGACCCGCACAGGCCCTGCCGTCAGAGCTACGGCATCCACCTGCCAGGCTGGCATCGGCGCTGGGGAAAGCCTCATGGCACAGCTCCTTTATTATGTAGCTTCAATCTGAAAACAGATCTCCTTCCCACGCCAGCTCCCCAAACATCAGCCTCCGCGAACCTAACGGGCTTTCATCAGGCCTGGGCTTCCGTTTCTCAAAGCTGAGCTTCAGTAAGTGACCTCTGGTACCAGCCACTGTGTCCAGCAGAGACAGAAAAACATCTGCAAAGTTGGGGCCTAGACTGGTCTTTGAGACTGGTGACTAAAATGCCTTGAAAGGGAAAATAAAATAGTATCACAGCGCCGCAAAGGAAGCTGAACTCCTCTGTGGGCTCATCAGACTGTCCGCATTCTGTCTCCAGAACTGCTCGCTGCCTGGGGCCTGTGTGAGGTAAGGGAGGCCCCGGCCTTGCATGCAAAATTGAAGGGGGTGCCAAAACACACAATTACTAAGATAATCGTTTTTAACGAATTTTTTGAAAATCAAAAGTAATTTTTTAAAGTTCACAATGAACAAAATAACACACTTTTAAATAAAGGCAGGGTCTGATCCTGAACTTGCAGGATCCGGCTCACGCCGCCCTAGTCTGGCGTGCTTGGGTACAGCTGTGCTGAGAGAACATCCCTAACTGAGCCACAAAGAACAGCATGGATTTGAGGAAAGCCTGATTTCACTGATTAGCTGTGTGACCGTGGGCACGCTACCCAATAATCTAAGTCTCAGCTTCCTCTTCTGTAAAATGGAGATAATACCTTCCTCGTTGAGTAACTGACCAAAGAAACATACGTGCAAAGTACAAGCACACTGTCTAGCGTAGTACCTGCTACAAAACTGGCAGCCAGGATCCTGACTCCAAGGAGAAGCCGGACATGATTCCTATGTGCTGTTTGTCCTTCTAGCCCATGCAGGAGACGTTCAAGCAGCTTTCAGGGGAAGGGTTTTGAGGGATATTGGGTTTTCCCTACCGTCACCCTGAAGACAGGGTTTTCTTATTGTGTCTTCAGCTGGTAGAACTGAGGGCCATTCCTAGCGCTGAATTATGCCGGGGGAAGAGAGCAAGTGGCAATGAAAAACTAGGACGATGCCCACCCTGGTTAGCTCCTCAGGATAAACAGGCAAGTGGTACCCAAACAGCATGGCACGACAAGTAGACAAACAACTTCTGCATTTCTCAGATTCGTCCTCCTACAGCAAAGCACAGCCATTTTTTTAAATAAAAGGAATCAAACCACCAGGGCAATTTCTTATCCCCTGCAGTCCTTGCTAATTTACCTACCAGCCTGGGAGAAGCCACTGTTCCCCTGCCACAGGCCTTGAGCCTCACCACCAACTTTGGACCTGATAACGCCAACTCTGGGATTTATTTATGTTACCTTGGACTTACTATTCTCAAACGGTACGTAGAGTCTGAGTTCATGTTTATGAATTATTCTACCTCCAAAACAAAGGCATTCCACTGATCTGAACCACAGACCCCAGGCAACCTTGAACTTCCAACCCAGAAATTTCAAAATACCTTTTGATAACCATCTCCCCTAGACCACCATCTCTCACCCAAGTGTCACGAGCATCTATATTACTGTCAGGTGCCTTGGAAACACTAGGAAGAAGAAAGTGATCTTCAAGTAGGTGGTTTCAATAACACAGCAGGGAAAGATTTGCCCAAGTATGTCTCAGATGACTGTTTACATATGGGACCAGGCTTTGCAGGAAAAAATCTGAACAGGTTTTTCTTTTCTTCCACCTCTGAGAAACAGTTTACTTTTCTCACGTTAAATAACATGGCTGGCTAATTATAAAAACAATAAAAATTCATTGTAGGAAATTTACAAAACACAGAAAAGTTCAAAGGAAAAAATAAAAACCACTCACATTATTCCTATCCAAAGAACACCACAGGTAAAACACCCTTTTCTCAATGCATATAAACACATGCATCTTATACAGAATTTTAAACATATGCGGTCATCTCTTAAGTAACAAACTAAGAGTATAATCCCAAAAGAGGTTAAGTTACCCCCAGAAAAAAGAGGGTGAATGAAGAACACTGGAAGTAAGCTCAGAACCTTAGAACCTCATCATCCTGTAGAAGGTCAAGGGTGACTACATTTTACAAAGAAATGGAAAGAAATTATTTGAGACAAAGTTTGCCTCTTAAGAGAGTTAAGCTTCAGCAAATATTTACTGGGTACCTACTATGTTCTGGGCACTTTACCAGGCACTAGGAAAGTGGAAGGTGTAAAATACTTCAGAAGAAGTTGCTCGCAATAAACGGGAAAAGACTTCCAAAGCTTTCTCCAATAATAAACTATGTGACCTTCAGCAAGTCATTTAACCTCTTTGTGCCACAGTTTCCTCTTATATAAAATGTGGACTAAAAATTAGGATGGGGACTTCCCTGGTGGCGCACTGGTTGAGAGTCCACCTGCCGATGCAGGGGACACGGATTCGAGCCCCGGTCCGGGAAGATCCCACATGCCGCGGAGCGGCTGGGCCCGTGAGCCATGGCTGCTGAGCCTGTGCGTCCAGAGCCTGTGCTCCGCAGTGGGAGAGGCCACAACAGTGAGAGGCCTGCGTACCGCAAAAAAAAATAAAATAAAAATTAGGATGGTTGGGATGATCAAATGACTTTGTACACATAAAGCCTTAGAATTCAGCCTGGGACTTAGAAGTGCTCAATGCAAGTTGGTGCTCAATAAATAAAAGGAGTGGGGAAGAGAAAAAACACAGAGGTATAAACACAGAGCATCGATGTTAGCACCCCCCCAGAGTAGATCTTAGCCTTCGGAAAGGCTTCTGGAAGGGAGTGGGCAGGGACTGGGTGGAAAGCTCTCACATACCAAGCAGAGGAAGCGGCAGGTGTACATATGGGGGGATGTGAGGGACGAGGGCTCCTGTGGTTTGTATTAAGAATGGCACAGGGACTTCCCTGGTGGCGCAGTGGTTAAGAATCCACCTGCCAATGCAGGGGACAAGGGATCGAGCCCTGGTCCAGAAGAGCCCTGGAGCAACTAAGCCCGTGCGCCACAACTACTGAGCCTGCGCTCTAGAGCCCACGAGCCACAACTACTGAAGCTCGCGCGCCTTGAGCCCGTGCTCCACAACAAGAGAAGCCACCGCAATGAGAAGCCCGAGCACCGCAACGAAGAGTAGCCACCCCTCGCCACGACTAGAGAAAGCCCGCGTGCAGCAACGAAGACCCAACGCAGCCAAAAATTAAATAAATAAATAAAGGAACGGCACATGGGGGTGGGGGTGGATAGCGGCATGTCAAGGGGAGGAGTGAAATAGAGGAGGCGGGGAAAGAAAATGGGGCCAAGACGCCCGATTTCTTTCAGCCATGCTTTTTCTCAGTTACAGCAAAACAGGCAGAGTTACGTTATCCCACATCACAATCACTTCAAAAAGGAATGCTTTCTGGACTGTTCCGATAAAGTCAAATGGGGCTGCTTTATGTATTTTAAAATTACTTTTACAAGTAAGCATTTTCTAAACACTCTATAAAGAGGATGCAGTGAGCTGATGCTTCTTACCTGCTCTCCAGACATCTCCAAACTCATCCATAATGTCTCTCTGAGTTCCTCTAGCATGATACAGCAGACCGCAAACAACACATTTCTTATTTGGGGGGTATTATTAAAAGTAAAGACCTGAGAACCAGATTAGAGGAGGAATTTGGTCTTTGCTAATTCACAATAACTGGCTTTCCCTTTCAAGAAAGGAAGAAAAAATACATATATATAGAAAAAAATACAGAATCTAAAAGTGAATGGAGCTGTGACCAATACCTTTGCTAAAAAGAATGTCGTTACTTAATGTGTTCATTTGTTGACAGGTTCTGCAGTTAAGATTCAAAGTTCATGGTTTAATAATACAAATAACACCTGCTATGTCACGAGCCTTTTACAAACTGACAGACAATCCCTTTTTAGATATTATCTTCAATTCCCAAAAGAAATCCCAAATTTCCAAAATTCCAAATCTTAACAAATGCTGACCACCAAGCCTTTGACAAGCAATTTATTTAGAATCCATGATTTGTATCTCAGTAATTATTATTCAGTAGGTATTATTACCTCCATTTTTAAAATAAGAGAGGAAAGTAGGATTCAGAAATGACATGCCTTGCTCTAGGCCACACAGCTTTTGAGTGGCCAGCGGGGATTTGAACACAGGTCCCTCAAGTCCCGTGGTAGCCAGCTTCCAAGATGGTTCCCAGCGGTCCTTGCCGCCTGGCATCCACGCTTTTGGGTAGTCACCTCCCACTGAATCAGGACTGGCCTGTGTGACCCAGAATCTGGAAGTGACACAGGAGGACTTCACAGCCTAGATCATGACAGTTTCCATCTTGGTCTCCTCATAAATTACTCACTCTGGGAGAACCTAGCTGCCATGCTGTGAGGACATTCAAGCAGCCTGCCCGAGGAGCCTAAGGGCTTCCTTGGAAACAGATCCTACCAGCCCAGCTGACATCTTTACTACAAATAACCAAGTCAGAGCTGCCTTTCTAAGCCGCTCCCAGAGTCCCGTCCGAGAGAAGCTGTGAAAGACAATGTTTACTATTGACATAAGTCACTCAATTTGGGAGGAATCTGTCACACAGCAATAGACAACTAGTACATGTCCTGAAGCCTGTGTTCTTTCCTCCACGTCTATACTGCCTTTCAGCTGCTTCTGTAATTTTATCTCTTAACCACTTTCACTGTATATTCATATAGAGAATTAACAAGATACTGACATCAAACCTATACACCCTATCAGGTCTCTGAGACAAGTATCTACAGGACATGTTATTTACATCTATTTCTTGCTGGCATTGTTACAGACTCTATATACACAATTGCTCTTTTTGATCTACCCCTTCAAAAAACGGGCAGCTAACAGAGTTCATGAAGCCTCTGCTAGGTAGTCCAGGAAATGATTTAGTCCTATCTTTGGATAAGCCCCTTGTACAGGTGTTTTCTTAGCATATTTCAAAATAAATAAACAGCCTTGCTGACACAGCACTAAACACCTATTAAAATGGCTACAATAAAAAGTGTTGACAACATCAAGTGCTGGCGAAGACCCCACTTCTGGATCTCTGCCCCTGAGAAATCACGCCCACATCAAAACCTGCGCGTGACAGTTTCCACCAGCTGTACGTTCATAGCCATTCTATTCACAACTGCCCCAAACTGGAAACAACCCGAATGTCCTTCAACAACTGAATGGCCACACAAACTGTGGTACATCCACACAATGGAATACAACTCAGCCACAGAAGGGAAAGAATGATGGTCACAACAACTTAGAAGAATCTCAGAGACATTTGTGTGAGTGAAAGAAGCCCGTCTCAAAAGGTTACATACTCCGTGATTCCACTTATGAGACATTCTGGAAAAGAACAAACAGTGACAGAGCAAAGATCAGCGGTTAACAGGGGCTGGGGCAGGGGACAGAGGAGGGTGACACACAGAAACAACAAACGGGAATTTTTTGAGCTGCTGAAAATGTTCCGTATCTTGATTGTGGTGTTGGTCATACAAATCAGTACACGTGGTAAAACTCACAGAACAGTACACAGGGGGTAAAGAGTCACTTTTACTGTATATCATTTTTTTATTATTATTAATGCACATATGCTTTCCTTCCAAAACATTTTCAATTCCTTTTTCCCTTAAAAAGAAATATATCTGTTAAATCACCTTCAGGGCCTAGAGCCCTGTTGATTTCCAAATCTAAAAAAAAAAAAAAAAAAAAAACGCTGATCAAAAGGACACCTGCATGCAAGTTACTTGGAATCTGTGATGTGTCTCTCAGGAGTCCACCATCTCTCGAGCAATGCCATTCATTATCTTCCTCGACAGGTGAGGACACATCTCCCACTTGCATGTCCCTATGAAGAGTCTTGCCCGGGAGCAAACAATCTTTTAGGAGAACATTGATACAACCTCACAGGTTCTCAGTAAACATGTGCCAGGTGAGTAAATGTTGGGGCTCATCCCTGAAGTCGCAGGAGATTAACTGTATCTGTCCCCAGACTGTCCCAAAGGCAGTCTGACGGTCTCTGGGAAAAATCAGCCCCCCACTTTGGGCCACTCTCTGAGCACGAGGGTGACCACCCACTTAGACGCCTCTTGTTCCGGCAGCCCGTGGAGTTGGCACCCTTCAGGGTCAAAAATGTCTCAGTTTGGACCCTGAAAAATATATGGTCCCCTTGAAGACGAGGATTTTTCGGCCTGTTTTGTTCACCGACGTGAATCTCAAGAACCGTGCCCTCCGGATAAAAGGTGCTTGACAGATCTTTGTTTAAAGTGAGATAGATCACTTTTATTCTTTCTAGCTTGTGAAGAGTTATTGAGAATCTAATGAGTTGTGACCTTCTAGCTGCCTAAGATCCTATGATAAGATTTTCATTAATCCATCAAAGAAAGGCTCTTTTCTAAGAACCTAGAAGATACAATAGAAGTTTGAGACATGGCCCCTGACCTCCAGAAACTAACTCTGGGGAAAAAGCCAAAATTCATACATCGGGGAGTAAATAACTAATGATGTGAGATACTCTATGTATAAAACCAGTTATGCATCAGTCAGCTTCCCCAACGCCTCTGTGGATTATCTCAAAAGGGGGGCCAACGGAGCTGAGACACAGACATTGCTTTGACTGGGAATTTGAAAAATGGGCGTGGCTTGGCTGTGTCACAAATGGGCATCTTCCCTCTCAACCTATGGTTGTCCTGAAACAGCCCTGTTTGCTGGGGACTGATTAGGGCTGCCACGAACTAACACCTTTGCTCCCTAAGTGCTTCTGACCAACAACAGAGAAAGGGGGCACGTAAGGAGTCGCCACAAGTGAGGAGAAAGTAACGCACAGGCACACCTCCCATCCCAGCCTACCTGGTGGGCTTCTGCAGGGAACAGCTTTCCTGTAAACCCACACCGAGCAAGCTTGATCGATTTCTACCCCTTTCCTCCCATTCCAGAAGGTGTGTCTGAACACAAGCGAGAGGAAGGTTGTTGGGGATAATGTCTAATCAGGGACAAATCACTATGACGCCCCTCACAAGGGAACATTAGGTTAGAACTGCTGCTCTCAGGGCTCAGACATCAACCTTTATGTGATGGGGACCCGGCAAGCTTCAGCACAGCCCTGGATGGTGGTGGACCGGGGCCTTTCCTTCCTATCTCTGCCCTTCCTTCCCTTCTGATCCCTCTCCCAGGAAGTTTTTTCCCCTTATTTTTGCCTGTCAATCCTACCATAAAGGCTGCTGTTCCCCACCCTCATCCCATCGTTGTACACCCCCCCCACCCACACACACACCCATCACAAGAGGGGCCCTTCATCTGGGCTAAACAGCAGTCCTTCCCTGGAGGGGTGGAGATGGGGGTTCAAACTCCAGCTAGGTGATTCTCGATCACAGCAGGAGCGGCATGAATGCTTTGTCCCGGGGAATGGAACATGCGTGACGCTGTCAGCATGACTGAAGGACCGCTTGACTTTCAAGGCGGGGCCGTGGATGCTGTCCTTCCTGCAACATGCAGGGCAGCGCCACCATCACCAGCAAACTGTCCCGAAGTGGCAGTGGAGAGAACCAGGAAAATGAAGCCAATCCCTAGCGAAAAAGCAGGGCATTGTGAGGGCAACCCCACAGGTGGCTGGAGCCTTTGCACCCAGGTCTCCCTTCCTGAGATGACCCACCTCTGCCCTTTCTGAGGTTGGAATTGAGAGCTACGAAATTCCCCTATTCTGCTTCCTATGACTCAAGGTGGATGTCTGTCCCTTGCAACAAGAGACCCTCTTTTCCACAGATTTATGTACAGATCGTCACTGCAGCCAAATACTGCAAGCAGAAGAAATGACCGATAAAGGGCAACGTTAGGTTCATTATGTAGAACGACACAGGGGGATATTATATAGTCACTGAACATTTTCATTTCAAAGAAAACTCAGTATGGAAAACACTCAGACAATGTTATGGGGGGAAAGTGACTTCTAATTATACATGCATCATTCTCCCGATTTTTAAAAAATGTATGTTTGTCTGTATAGAGAAAAAAACTGGGAATATATCGAATATGTCAAAAGTCAAATGGAAATAAATCAAATCTTAATCTTCATAAATTTTGACCAGCAGGATTGCAAGGGAGTTTTACTTTCTGTTTTATAAGTGAATACTTTTCTAATCCTGCTATAATAAAGAGACTACAAAGGGAACACTAAAATAAACAAGCTAACAAACAAAACACACTTCTTTATTGAAAGCTCAACTTAAATGCAACTTCCAACCAGAATCCAATGTCTTACTATCCTGAACACTTCCACGATTACAGTACCTTTTGCAAAGCTCTGGTCACATACCACCTTATATTGTAATTATCTAGATAATTCTCCAATCTGGTCTGGATGCTACACTCTGAGAGCAGGGAACTGCACCCTGTTTTTGTGGCACCAATGGTAACTAGTAATTCAACACAGCTGTTCAATAAATATCTGTTGAATTGGTAAGTCCTCACATAAAGTGAAAATAAAACAGCAGTGAATATGCAAGTCACCCTGGTCAGTTGACCATCTTGATAGTAAGAGGTGGGGGAAGGACCAGATTTCTTTTTTAAAGTCATATCAATTAAATAAAAATAGATAGGAATATTGTGGCTCTATATTCTACAAGTTGTTCACCAGGATATTTTCCGTTCAATTCATCTGCTTGGATTACAGTTATTATAAAATCATTCAACTTTTCTTTACAGGCTCACAAATATCTGTGTCTAATTTTCCAACGCGGTAAATCTTTAGTTTACCCAAATCCTGACATTTCCAAGCAGTTCACTCTAATAACATTGGCCCTCAGTAAGATTTCATGCCAGACAACCAAAAGATCCGGCAAGATTATAAAGGAAGATATTAATCTATGATTAATAATGGCCTCACAGGGACTTCGCTGGTGGCGCAGTGGTTAAGAATCCACCTGCCAATGCAGGGGACACAGGTTCAAGCCCTGGTCTGGGACTATCCCACATGCCGCAGAGCAACTAAGCCTGTGCACCACAACTACTGAAGCCCACGTGCTTAGAGCCCGTGCTCCACAAGAGAAGTCACCACAATGAGATGCCCGTGCACCGTAACGAAGAGTAGCCCCCGCTCGCCGCAAGTAGAGAAAGCCCGTGCGCAGCAACAAAGACCCAACGCAGCCAAAACTAAATAAATAATGGCCTCAAAAATCTCCTGAGCAATATTAAACATGCAGATAAACGCCATTCTAGGTTGACAGAAATGGTAGGCACTGCCATCATTTTTTTCTTAAAGAAATGAAATATTCCCATCAAGTATGCCTTGTTATCCAAACTCCAAATGGTCAATGCTAAGCAGATGTCCTGCAAGGCCATCGTAAGAGGAAAAGGTGAAAATCATGCAGACTTAGTGACAAGCCTGGCACACATTATCAGATACGTAAAGTCCTTAAAAATAGTTCATCTCTCACAGTGACTTGACGTGATCACTAAGCCACTTTCCATATAATTAACAGTAATAAACTCTTTCTCATAGATAATGTTAAATGGCAGATGAAAGATCAAATCTTCCAACCTGTCAGAACGGCTATCATCAAAAAGACAAGAAATAACAAGCGTTGGAGAGGATGTGGAGAAAAGGAACCGTCCAGCACTGTTGGTGGGAATGTAAATTGGTGCAGACGCTACGGAAAACAGCACGGAGGCTCCTCAAAAAATTAAAACCAGGGCTTTCCTGGTGGCGCAGTGGTTGAGAGTCTGCCTGCCGATGCAGGGGACACGGGTTCATGCCCCCGTTCGGGAAGATCCCACCCGCGGAGCGGCTGGGCCCGTGAGCCATGGCCGCTGAGCCTGCGCGTCCGGAGCCTGTACTCCACAGCGGGAGAGGCCACAACAGTGAGAGGCCCGTGTACAGCAAAAAAAAAAAAAAAATTAAAACTAGAACTATCATACAATCCAGCATTTCTACTCCTGGGTATTTAAAGAAAACAAAAACACTAATTCAAAAAGATACACACACCCCTATGTTCACTGCAGCATTATTCACAATAGCCAAGACATGGAAACAACCTAAATGTCCACTGACAGATGAATATATAAAGAAAATGTAGTATATATACACGATGGGATATTACTCAGCCATAAAAAAGAATGAAATCTTGCCATTTGTGACAACATGGATGGACCTGGAGGGGATTATGCTAAGTGAAACAGGTCAGACAGAGAAAGATAAATACTGTATTTTCACTTATATGTGGAATCTAAAAAACAAATGAATAAATACAACCAAACAGAAACAGATTCACAGATCCAGAGAGCAAACTAGTGGTTGCCAAAGGGGAGGAGGGTGGGGCGATGGGCAAAATGGGAGAAGGGGATTAAGAGGCACAAACGACCTGTTATATAATAAGTAAGTCACAGGGATGTAATGTATAGCGCTGGGAATATAGTCATTAATACTGAAATAACCTTTGTATGGTGCATAATCTATAAAAATATCAAATCACTATGTTGTACGCCTGAAACTAACATTGTAAGTCAACTATACTTAATTTAAAAAACAAAAAACAAAAGAAGGCAAAATATTTTTTAAAAAGAAAGATAAAGTCTTCCATTAATATATCAGTCAAGATGCTCTGGATGGCAATAACAGAATTAGAAAGTGGGTAAACTTATGGCTTATTACACTAAGTCCAGGTCTGCGTTATTTGGTATACAAAATTAGCTATTATTTAGTGTAGGAAGCTCCAGGTGCAGGAAGATCACAGAACTCTGCTTCCATCTTTCAGCCCATCATCCTCTTGCCTTCATCCCAAGGCTAGCCACAATTTCGGCTGCTGTGGTCCCAGGCATCACGTTCAGTCCAGCCCTTGGGTCTCTCTTTCAAAGCACAGAAATATTCCCCAGATCCTTCTTCAAAGACCAACAAATGTTGGAGGCTTCTGAGAAGCACTTTGCTTAAGGACAAAAGGAGCGTGAAGAAAGCTGTGCCATTATTGGCCCGACGACGCCGAATGTGAAGAGTAAAAAGCACGGAGCTGCAGCAGCCCTCCGCCATGACAGCTAATCAGGCCACAGCAGCCTAATTAACCACTAGGCAACAAGCCAGAGGACAGAAAGCAACAAGCTGGGATGGCAGGGTGCAAGGACAGAAAGAACCTGGGTGACGCTGTGAGCTGAGGCATCGAACCGGGAGCCCCTCCCTTCTTATTATTCCTTGAGGCAACTAATTGTTTGATGACTTTCACTGCTATTAGTCAAACATTCTGTCACTGGAAAATAAATGCACTCCTGAAGTTTCCTTGATGTTTTAGGAAAAGAGCGCCAATAACTTGCCCAACATCACATTTTAACACCTATACTCCCAACTCCTGTTACCTTTGATCCCAATCTCTAACTTGCGTATTCTAAAATGTCATGGGGTTTTCCTTATACAAATTTTTAAATTTTATTTATTTATTTATTTTTCTTTTCCATTCTGGATTATCACGGGATATTGAATATAGCTGCCTGTGCTCTACAGTAGGCCCTTGTTGCTTCCCTGTCCTACAAAAAATAGTTTGCATCTGCTAATCATCTCAAACTCCCAGTCCATCCTTTCCCCACCCTCCTCCCCCTTGGCAACCACAAGTCTGTTCTCTATTTCTTTGAGTCTGTTTCTGTCGCAGTCATTACAGAAATTTTAATTCAAGTCAAGCAATATTTATGTACCTTCTATGGGCAGGAGAAAAAAAAATCAGGAAAACATACTTTCTGACCTGACAACAATGCTTGTTATCTGGTTCAGAAAATGAGGAGAGTACATAAATAACACTATATAATTCATGCCAAAATAAGGAAACTCCACTCCTTTTACAAGCACCTACGTATGCCATCCCAACCTCTTTTTAGAATGTTACATCTTGCTTTTACCCAGGGCTCCATTTTTTGTATTGATTTCAAAAATATTTATTTTCCACAATCTTTCTGTGTGCTAAAAGAACAAACAATTCAATTCTGAATTTCAGAAAATCTATTTGATCATAACCTGAAACACCTTGTTTCCCCAGATTTTCAAAATAAGCAGGGTTTGTTTTTTTGTTTTTTTCATTTTCATGTCTTTTCAACTCAGTTTTAGTTAGGAAAGAATAGAACTGCTCCATCCCCATGAAGTAAATGGAGTCCGACCTCTTGAACACAGCAATATTAGTCTATGTCTTACACACAAAAATGCTATTTTTCCAAAGTTGAAAAAATCCCCTGACCTTTAATAAGTTCAATAAGTAGACCATGTACAATGTTTCCCTAATAACTTCTGCTCTTCAAAAGATACCACTAAAAGAAGAAAAGATTAAAAAATAGACTGGTAAAAATATTCCTGATACATAGATCTAACAATGAACTTGTATATAGAATATACACAGAACTCCTATAATTGTAAAATAAGATGACACTAAGTATATGCAGTTTATTGTATGTCAATTATACTCAAAAGCTATATAAAACAATCAGACAAAAATCAATGAAAAAGAACGAAGTGTTAATGGACACGGCACAAAGGAAGATAGACAAATGGCCAAAAAGCACAGGAAAACTTATCATTTCCCTTTCAGGGAAATATAAAATTAAACCACAAGGAGATACCACTACACATCTACCAGAACGGCTACAATGAAAAAGATGGATAATTTCAAGTGTTCATGAGGATTACAGTACGTGGAACACTCATACGTCATTGGCGAGGATATAAAATGGTACAAACACTTTGGAAAAACAGATGGCAGTTTCTCATAAACATACACTTATCATAAGACCGAGCAATAAAAAGGAAAACAGATCTCCGCACAAAGACTTGTTCACAAATGTTCATAGCAGCCTTATTCAGAACAGCCCAAACTGGAAACAGCCAGAGTGGCCAAGGGTGACCAGATCAACAAATTGTAGCACATCCAGACACTGAAATACTACAGGGCAACAGAGAGGAACACACTGATAAGATGATGGAGGAAGGGGGAGGGAGGAGGGAAAAGAAGCAGATGGAGGCGGAGAGAGGGGAATAAAAGTAAAGGAGAAATTACATCTAGACCTAGTGAAACTGCAGCACTCCAAAGGATCTTTAAAAGCAGCCAGAGAGAAAAGACAGACAATTTACAAATAACAGTTAGCCTGACAGTGGACACTGCAACCACAACAATGGAACCAAAAGAGAGTTGATGAATACAGGATCAACAATCCAGAATTGCGCACCCAGGTAGTTTATCATTCCGGAACAAATTTAAAGGCACACAAAAACTGAGGTTACCCCCAAGAGATGCTCACTAATGGAACTTCTAAAAAATATATCTCTAAGAAGGAAAGGGAAAGTTATCCCAGAAGCCAATTTTTTCAGGTAGGTTTTACTTTCTTCTTCATGCATTTATTGTTTGATTTTTTTTAAATGAGCCTATATATTTTTACAATACCCAAATTTAAAGGTTAGCTTAAATTGTTAAATTAGAACAAAACAGAAATGAAATCAAATACCAAATTTTCCAATTCCCAGAACAACAACTTGTCAGGGCTGATATCAAATTTCCCTTAAAAACCTTAAAGAGTAACTTGAAAGGACATGAAAATTAGGTTTACTTATTCACTCAACAAACATTTAGAAAGGGTTTGCTATGTGCCAGGCACTAGACTAGATCCTGAATTAATATTATGAGAACAAAAAATGAAAGTCATATAATACTGGATTTATGAGTCTTCTAAGATACCTTTATGAAAAGGCCAAAGTCTACACATACAGTGGAGTTACTCTTTGGTGAGGAATATTACATAATAGAGAGTTAAAGGTAATCCAGTTTGGCCTGAGGCCCTTCTGTTTGAAAATGTATGCACAAATATGACCATTTTACACATGAAGTTAATTCAGTGTAAATGATGAATTCCCATATTAAACTGCCCATCTTGCCATCTGATTTCCATCTCACATTAAATAAGAAAACTGCCTGAGTTCATAGGCAGCACTGAGCATGGGAAGGCACATTGTACCTGATAGTCCCTGGTTTATTTCACAAGTATCAAAGGCTGAGAGCACCCACATTTAATACGTACCAACTGTCCACTTCTGCTCAAAGTATCCACTTGGCAAAACATTTTTAACTGACTTAAACCAGGAGGAGGGCAGCCTATAAAAAGCCAGTTTCTCCACTTCAATATAAACAGTTTCTGGGGGCTTCTTGATTAAAAACAAAGGCAGCATTTGGCATAAAAGGACTGGTGAAATCAGTATTTCAAATAATTTTGAATGGAAACCGTTGGGCTCTGCTCTTCCCAGACATGTGGAAGTGCTTAAGGCAGTAACCTGGCGGAAACAGAGGGTGAGGGGCCTATGATGAAGTGAGGCCACAGCAGAAACTCTAACCACTAAAAAGCAAGGAAAAATTTTTTTTAAAAGTTGATCCACCGCTTCCCATTCAATAGTCAGGCTTGGAGAGCCCTCCTTTCAATCAAAAGTACCAAATAATGCGAGAGGTGCAGCGCCAGGAACCTTTAAGAGCCCACCCTCTCCCCTCCCAGGCAACGGTAAGCAACACTTGGAATACCTGTGCACCCAAAGTAGAAAGGACTTGAGTGACTGTATTTGGGGATTATAAGAGCCCTTCTCTTGTCTGTAGCATCTTCAGTTCAAGGGGAAAGTGCATTTCACTAGGCAGGTCTCTGAAATAAGCAAGGCCAGTTACTAAAGCTTTTGCTGTCAAAGCTCTAGCCAAGTACCTACAAATCCATACAACTTTCCTCATCCTCTAGGAAAGCCATAATGCCGTCTTTCCTAAACTGTTCAGTACGCAAAAACTGGGCTCCTGTGTCTTCTCCAGCATTCTCTAACCTCCTCAAGGATGGAAGAAGGTTTTCTTTTCTGATGTCTATCACAGGCACCCTCCTTATAAATACATATCATTTTCCAAATGAATTAAACTCTTCTATGAATATTAGAGCTCCATGAATATTAGAGGATGAATCCCACTTTAAAAAAAAAACCTAACCCTTTCAATACTATATTCAATTCTTATCTTCTTAAAACCATTTCCTTGGACAGTTTCTTAAGTAAAAAGCAAAACAAAAATATTCACCCAGGTTCCTCATGGTCTTAAGATAATTATGGCGTGACTGCAACATACCAGAAGACAATTATCTAGGATAGATTTTTAAATCTCCTTTTGGTAAATCTGGCCCGCAGAGCACCATTAGTATTCTATTAAGACCTAAGGAATTCAATCCCTGTATAAAATTCCAGAAGAAGACTAACTATGTGCAAAGGGACATTATAAACCTACCTTCAGGATTCCCACAGGGGAAGAACACCTTAAATGAAAAACCACACCCCAACTCACAGGGGGCATGCTACCGAATCTGTGACCCTATGGAGCACAGCTACATCATCACCAAGTATTTCAAGTTTCTTGTCCACAAAGAAGAAAGAAGAGATTCTGGGAAGCCCTGGGCTAGCAGCTCACTATTTCCACCAACACCTCGCCCAGTAAGCCAGCCACTGGCCAATAATGTGTCTCTTCATTTTTCCCAGAAGCAGCTCTATTAGCCAGACATTCTAAAAACACAAACGTTTCATTGTGCTTGGAGTAACTCCAATATTGGTGCCTTGCTGCAGAACGATGCTGCAGGAATATAAAGTGAGCCATGTGGACGCTGAACCCACACGAAGAGCATCAGAAACTGTCAAACCCAGAAGACCAACCAACCCCCAGGAAAGGCTGAAGGTAAACCCGGGCCGGAAGGCTGTGGAATGTGGGAAGAAACCAAACGCAGGAGACTTCAGAAGGGCCTGCCTCATGGCAACAATGAGGACAATTTTTAAGGCAAATGTCCCAAAGCTCCCAGGGCCAAAAAGGCCTTTTTTCCTCCTTTCTGTCCTGTTTAGACTGAATAAGAAAAGCAAGACAATGCTGGAAGATGTTCTGGAATGGGCTTGGCCAAGTCACCACAAGCAAAGCGCAGTGAACCTAACCCACTGCTAGGCTGGGGTTTGTCTCTGCTGAAGACCCTGCCTGCTGGGTGAGGGAGATGGGGGTCCCCAAAAACCATGGCTAAGGGGGAACCGTGAAACAGGGGAGGGCGGGGCTGAGCAAGTCAAACCTGGGAAACTAACAAGAAAGACGTCAACAACAATAATAAAATGAAACAGCCAGAGGCCACCATGGTACTCCAGAAGAATCGGAGACAGGCTGAGCCGGCTAAACTATTCCAGATGAAAGGCAATCTCTCCACATCTCAAGGGGCTGATCTGATACCAGGGTCCTCGTTTCTTTGTGCGCCTCACCTCCCTCGTTTCTGGGGGATCCTGCACAGACTCCAGCTGGGCTCCAACTGCCATAAACGACATCCAGACTGATTACGGGGAACTCATTTTTTTCCCCTCAAACAAAACACACACACACACACACACACAGACGCACACACTCTCAAAGGTCTAGCAGGATCACACAGCTAAAGTTTCCGGAACTTAAATCGTAAAACCACAATCAGAAGTTGTTGTTTGGAAATGCTCACCACAAAAATCTCTGTCCTTTGCTTAAAAAAAAAAAAAAAAAAACTTTGCTCTTCATAAAGGTTGGCGGCAAAGAGAGACAAAATCTAACTTAGGCAGAGGGCGTGTTCCTCTTTGTCACCCACCGGGGTCCTCGCGCCAGCGTGGGCGAGCGGAGGGGCACCCGGCAGCGCGGTGGCAGCGGCGCCAAAGGCCACCTCCCCGGTCCGCGGTCGGTCGCAGGGGCCGAGATTGCAGCCGGAGGTCCGGAAGCCGCGTCCGGCGCTGTCAGCGCGCCGGGTGGGATGGGAGGAAGAGGGGGAAGGGCGCCGCGGGGCGGGGGAGGCGAGAGGGGACGCGCGCGGAGCCCGCAGCCCGAGTCCCCGGAGGTAAGAGGAGGGTGCAAGGGGCGGCGCGCAGCCCGGAGGCCCCCGAGCTCCGGCTATTGTTGCCGGGCTGCCCCGGGCCCGGAGGGCGACTCTCCCGCCTCAGTAGGGGAAGCCCGATCCCACCCGCCGCGCCCTCCTCCGGGCAGGACCCGCGGGCCACGCAGCTACCTCCACCCGCTCCCCGGTCGGTCGGCTCCGGGCGCCCGACTCGCACAAGTTGCCGCCAGTCCGCCGGGATCATTGTTCGCCGCGCGCCTCCTACCTCCACGGCGCAGGCGGCTCCGGCTCCCACTCCCGGCCTCCGGGCTCCGCAGCTCCGAGCTCCCGGCGGCCGAGGGCGCGGCGGCTCCGGCTGCGCGTGCGGCGGGGACGCTCGGCTATTAATACCCGCGGGCGGCGGGGGTGGCGGCGGCGGCGCGGACACGCGAGCGGGGCTGGCGGTGGCCGGCCGAGGTCCGAGCCATCAAAGGTGTCGCGGGGCGGAGGGGAGGGCGGAGCAGGCGGGGTGGGTGGGGAGCGGGCTCCGGGTCGCCATGGCCGCCTCGACGCCGGGCCGAGCGCCACTCGCGCGGGGAGGAGCGGCGCAAAGCGGGCGGTGGCCGCGTCCCCGCCCCGCGCGCCAGCCGAGCGCCCGCAGCCCTGCGCCCGCGCCGGCCCCGCCGCCTCCAGACAGGCGAGCGGGAAGTGAAGGAAGGCGAGCCCCTCCCCGGGCCTGGGCCGGCCCCTCAGCGGGGGGAGCCCTAGCGCCGCGCAGCCCGAGCCGCGGGGACAGCAAGAGAGCCACAGCCCCCTCCAGCGTCCGCGCCCGCGACCTGCGCGCCGGCGCGCCCCGCCCCGCTCCGCCCCGCCCCGGGGGCAGGTGCGCCGAGAGGCCGCCCGCCCGAGCGCCCCTACCCGGCCGGGCGAGCCCACCTCCGATCCGCGCTTTACTTGGTCCTACGGCTGCAGCCGGTCTCTCCGCTCGGCGCCACCAGGGACGCGCCAGTCCAGCCTCTGTGGTTGAAAGCGAGCTAAGGCAGCGGGAGACGAGCGCACGGGCAAAACCAGGAGCAGCTGGCGGAGGATCGGTGGCGCGGACTCTGCAGGCCGCTGTTGAGGTTGTGCAAGGGGGAGCCCCGCCCGGGTGCCCACCTACGACTTTACGTTGTCGCGCGGACAGCGGCGCTTCGCAGGGACCCACGAGCACCACCCCTTCCCCGGGGCCACAGGAGCTGGCTTCCGGCACCACCCTGGGCTACGAGGGACTTAATCCCGGAGGGGCAGTTGTCACCTCCCCTCCCCCCGCCGCGGCCCCGCGTCCTCCACCCACCGCGAATCCCCCGACAATCCCCACCCCTACTCGCCCCCTCCGAGGACCGGAGCAATGCCCCGCGGGGGAAAGGAGTGAAATAGGTTAGCAGGTTTGCAGATTCCTGTTCAGAGCTCCCGGAACTCGGAGGAGGGAGCAAGGTTCAGGACCCAGCAGGCAGGCACCTAAGGGGGGAGAGTCCCTGTCGCCCCTCTCCGGCTGGGAGCTGCCGCTTTACCACCTCCATCCCCCTTTCCTCAGCCCCTGCTTTTGCCCTTTCTCCTCCTCGCTGTGGATGGGCCCGCTGCACGTGGAGGGAAAAGGACGCGCGGCAGGAGATTAGAAACGAAAGCGACGCTCTGCTAGATGCCGAGGCTACTGGGCACCCGCCCCTGACGGCCGCTGACCCCAGAACCCTGGTCGTTTTGCGCCTTAGAGAAGTTTTCGATCTCCAGCCTGGAGGCAGGTTTCTTGGGAGAGGCCACGACTGAACTCAAAGAGGAGCAGGACAGGGGCCCCCGTGGGACAGTGGGTCCACACGAGAACACGGTGCCTGAGAAGGACGGGGGCACCTGTGCGTAGCTAGTGTGAGTAGTTTCTGGAGCAAAGAGACATATTTTGAGTTTGAGGTGCTGAACTGTATTTTTTTTTTTTAACGCCTGTATATTTGGAGAAGGTGGAAGTAAAAAGGGTCATCTGGGCCTCAAACCTGAAAAGAACAGCAGATGGGAAGTTTGTCATTGAAGAGAAGCAACAGTGGGCTGGAGGCGTGGCTCTGGACAAACCATAGATCAGAGGTTTCGGTGATTCTCTGAGTGTGCTTCTCGGACCTGTAGCGGTAGCAGCACCCGGAAACTTTAAGAAATATAAATTCTTGGGCCCCTCCCCAGACCTACCTTATCGGGTTCTCCCACCTTAGTGGGCATCAGAATTGCCTGGCCGGCTGATTCAAAGACCTACTGAATCAGAAACTCCAGGAAAGGAAGTCTGGAGTGGGCTTGAGAATGTGCCTTTCGAACAGGTTCCCAGGGGGCTCTGGGCCCACACTTTGAGAACCACCAAATTAGAGTACTGGGTCTCAGAATCACAGAATCACATCAGACTTGAAAAAAACCCGCAACGCCCAGGCTTCACCCCAGCCAAATATATCAGGATTTCTGGAGTGGGAACCCAGGCATCGGTATTGTTAAAGTTCTGGAGGTGATTCCAGTGTGTGGCCAGGTCTGTGGCAGACCTGGGATTCTGGTAAATGCAGATCTGGTTTAGTGAGCTTGAAGCACGATATTTCTAACAAGCCCTCCAATGCTATTTTTTCTTTTTTCTTTTTTTTGCTAGTCCGGGCACTTCACCCAGTAGCAAGCAAGGTGCTATTCCATACCTTACAGCTAAAACCGAAAAGCTTGTAGAAATCACAAAAACTTAGAAAAGTGACATTTACCCAGTCACTCTCTTTGGAAGACGTTTTCCACATGCTACAGTGTTTATTTCATCTTTTTTTTTTTTTTTCATCATCTTCTTTCCATGTCTGGAATAAAGTTTGTGTCATTTCGCTCTCAGCATGTGTATGATCATAATATTGAATACATAACATCTGATGCTGGTTGTTTTTTTTGATTTTGTTTTTGAGGGAAGGTGACTTTTAAAGGACACAGTCTGAGGCTTTACAGGCAGAGGGTAGTAGCCAGTGGGGAAGAAGGAAAAGAAAGAGGAGAGCAGGTTTGGGGGCTCCCGCTGGGAGAGCCAATTCTCCCAGTTCCTTCCAGCTCTCACAAACAAACATTCTGGGTTTCGTACTTAATCTCATTGAAAGCACTTTTTAAATTCCTTTACCTAAAAAGCCAGGGCTACCTGGCCTGGAAAATCTGCCATCTGGAAAATCAGCCCCTGAAAAACTGAAGTGTTTCCTTGTCATTTTGTGTCATTCATGCCTCGTTTTCAGATTTCTGATTATAAAAATGTATAATTACCTAGGTCCCCTTTATAACCCATGCCATCAGGTTACTTAGAAATCTTCCTGAATTAAGTAGTTGTCCTGTTCTTAACTTTCCCTTTTATTGATTTTATCTATTTTTTATTGCAATAAATGTGTGTACATGATAAATGAAGAAATAATTAAACAGTGTAGAAGGGTATTAGGTAAAGCATAAAGCGCATAAGGGACCCTTCCCCACATCCCCAGTTTCACTTCTTAGAAATCATTTTCCCATCAGTTTTTAGTCTTTCAGAAACTTTCTAAGCTTAAACAAGTGCATGTGTGTAAATCTTTTATACTAAAGTGATGACGTGTCACAGTGAAATGAAACTTCTTATTCCACAGTTACCACCCCCTCCCCCCAAACACACCACCACCACCACGTTTCTGGGTCGGAGAAGTCTCTCTGTTTGGGGCAGTGCTGATCTCTGGACATGAGCCTATGAGCTGTCAGTTAGATGAGGACCACTACAAGCAAGAGGCTGCACAGTGATGCTCCAGCTGCCGGTCCCAGATCTTTCACCATCTCAGACCAGGAACCAGGAAGTGAGTAAAGAAGTGTTTTGGAGAGGGTTCTCCAGCCCTATCCCGTTCCTCAGCGATGCTGGCCACCCCCTGCCTTTTCAGTCCTGCCAGCTAAGGACACCATGAAGCAAAGAAGAGCCACCTCTGTTGTGCCCTTTCCAAATTTCTGATCCACAAAATCCATGATAAAATTATTTTATGTTGTTAAAGTTTGCATGGCTTTCTATGAAGCGAAAGACAACCAGGATACCCACTAACCAACTGTGCTTGAGAACGCTTACTTCTTACACTTTTGTTTTTTAAATAAATAAATTTATTTATTTGGGCTGCGTTGGGTCTTCGTTGCTGTGCGCGGGCTTTTCTCTAGTTGCAGTGAGCAGGGGCTACTCTTCGTTGTGGTGCGTGGGCTTCTCGTTGCGGTGGCTTCTCTTGTTACGGAACACGGGCTCTAGGCGCGCAGGCTTCAGTAGTTGTGGCACGTAGGTTCAGTAGTTGTGGCTTGTGGGCTCAGTAGTTGTGGCTCGTGGGCTCTAGAGCACAGGCTCAGTAGTTCCGTGGCATGTGGGATCTTCCCGGACCAGGGCTTGAACCCATGTCCCCTGCATTGGCAGGCGGATTCTTAACCACTGCGCCACCAGAGAAGTCCTACTTACACTTTAAGCCCTCACTGGGTATTGGCAAACTTTTAAAATTTGTCAGTTTTATAGGTAAAATGGAAACTTACTTTAAAATTATCCATTGATATTTCTTTATCCATCAACTTTTATATCCTTTGCTCATTTTGCCCTTGGGGTGTTTGTCTTTTTTGTTGATTCTTAATATCTTTATATTGATAGTTAAGGAAATTAGCCCTGTGCTATCATATAGTGAATATTTTTTCTGTTTTGACTTTGTTTATGGTGCTTTTTTTGCAACAAGAGGTTCTTAACTTTTGTACTGTCAGATTTATCTGTTTGCTTTTCTGTTTTCACATTTTTGCATCATGCTTGAAGTTTTCCCCACTCAAGGCTTTTTAAAAATCACTATATTTTCACACCTTAACAGTTTTATTTTTATATTTTAAAATCAATCTATACAGTATTTATTTGGGCATAAGAAATGAGACACAGATCCAACTTTTCTTTTTTCCAAGTGGATAAACAGACACCATTTAAATAATCCATCTCTTCTACACTTGTTTGAAATGCCGATTTTGTCATATAGTAGAGTCCATATTCTTTTCCACTGATCTGCCTATTCTTGTCCCAGTAACAAATGTTCATAATATATGTTACCCTCTGGTAGAACTTATGCTCTATAATTTCAGAGTTTTTCTGGCTAGCCTTAGTATTTGTTTTTCCAGATGAACTTTAGCATCATTTTGTCAAGTTCTAAAAATAATCATACTGCACTTTGATTAGAATTGCTTTGAAATTTTAACCCTCAACTATAACTCCTTCTAAAGTTTCTTCTTTTCTATGTACAATAATAATAATAGCTAAAACATATAGTTGTTGGAACTTAGTGAATGTTAACTCATTTAACTGACACATCAACCCTGTAAAGTAGGATGTATATTATTATGTCCATCTTACAGCTGAGGCTAAGTAACTTAGCCAAGTTCACGTAGCTAGTAAATGGCAGAGAAGGTGATTCACACTCAGGCAGGCAGACTCCAGAGGCAATGCTCTGAGTGGTTTTGCTGTGTTTTGCCTCTATATTCATAAACCTAAGACAGCTGGAGAAAAGTATTAAACACATACTTCTTTTAGGATAGAAAATAGAATAGATAAAAAGTAAGGACTTTTGGTCATATTTTTTCCACTTCACTTTCAAAAGGAGACATTTAGGAGGAAACCAGAGGAAGGTCATGGATTGGAATCATTTTGAATCTGGCCTGTGTTCTCACCTTTTGATTCTCAGAGAAGGAAATGATACCTAAGGGGAGGGTATATCATTGTTGATGGTTACATGAAGCATTTTTCATCGTTCAGAAATGCATTGAGAGTTGAAGTTAGGAATGAGCAGGAGTGAGTGTGTGTGTGTGTGTGTGTGTCCATGGTCAAGATAGCAAATCTCTTCGGGCTGTAGGTATGTGCGATAGCCCATACAAAATCACTCTGATGCTTAGAAATAGGCAGTAGGAATTCCATATGTACTTGCATAATTACCCCCTTCTTTAAATTGGACCTCCACACATTTTAAGGCAAAAATAAGGAAGAATGTTCTTCCCCACCCCACTCTCCTCCCCAAGAATTGCTGCTAAGATCCGTAAGTCTAATGCACACTGAAGGATCATCAAAGGATACATTTTAAAAGAAATCACCTAGTTGCTCCTACCTGGATGGGATGAGGGACAGCTGGTCGCAAGGACGCCTGCATCTCCCAGCTTTACTTCCCTCTTCCCTCAATGTATCTAAGCTAAAGGCAATCAGTTCTCTCAACTCCCAAATTACCACCACCTCTGGGGGGAGAATCTTTTTGATGAACTGGACGTTAGCAGCTTCTTTATCCTTCTGCATGGGATCAAGCCTGGTTAAATGCAACTCCTAATTCTTGAAAAGAAAGTGAATTCAATCTAAAGCCACACATTTTCCCTAAGCAGTGAGATGGTGCTTTTCCCAGCAAGAAGAGCCCTGTTCTTTAGCTCATCAGTAAAGGGGTTGAAGATGAACAAACATAGCGAGAAACTGGTACTTGATTGAATTATTCCTTTTTATCCTTTTCATACAGATTGAGACTACTAGTGAAAAGGAGGAAATAAAGGCATCTCATTTATGAAATAATTTCTATCCTTTAACAAATTAAAATCCCTATCATACATTCAAACATAACCTAAATAGGGCTTCCCTGGTGGCGTAGTGGTTGAGAGTCCGCCTGCCGATGCAGGGGACACAGGTTTATGCCCCGGTCCGGGAAGATCCCACATGCCGCAGAGCGGCTGGGCCCGTGAGCCATGGCCACTGAGCCTGCGTGTCCGGAGCCTGTGCTCCACAACAGGAGAGGCCACGACAGTGAGAGGCCCGTGTACCAAAATAAAATAAAATAAAATAAAAATAACCTAAATAAATGTGCAATGCCTCATCACAGAGCACCTCTAAATATTTCTGTTTTATCTCTGAATGAGGAGTAACCAAGAAAAATGGACCTAGATGACAGTAATCTGAAGTTAATTTTCTTACAGTTAGAAGTTTTGCAACACCAGAGAGAGAGAGAGCGAGAGAGCGAGAGAGAGAGAGAGAGAGAGAGGATTTTCCTTTCCTAGAACTGCTTAAAATTAGAGTAGATTTGTGTATGATCAGTGGTATACTCACTGTGAGACTGAGAAATTCCACTCCTATGTATTTACCCAAGAAAAACAAAAACCTATGTGCACAAAAAGACTTGTACAAAAATGGTCATAGCAGCTTTATTCGTAAAACTAAAAAAACGGGGTCGGGAGACAAACACGCCCATCAACAGGAGAGTGAAAAACTAAGCAGTGGTATAATCATACACAATGGACTTACAACTCAACAAGAAAAAGAAATGGACTTCTGATAAATGCAAAACACGGATGAATCACAAAAACATTTTGCTGAGTGAAAGGAACTTTACAGACAAAAAGGTACATATTGTACTTTTCTATTTGTATGAAGTTTTACGACAAAACCAAATACATGGAGAAAAAATCAGAATGGAGGTTGTCTTTGAAGTGCAGAGGGTGAGGACTGGAAGGGTACATGAGAGAATTGTCTGGAGTTATGGGAATGTTACCTTGATAGAGGTTTGGGTCAGACAGATGAGTTTGTCAAAACTTAGGGAATATATACTTCAGACTTGTGCATTTCATCATATGTAAACATTATTGTTTACATATGATATAAACATTAAACAAAATGTAACATTACATTTAATGTAATGTTTAATGTCACATTAAACAAAAATAAATGAAACAAAACAAATATTGAACTCTACTTAATGATATACACGCTGAGGTAATTAGGGAAAAGCACTGATGTCACGTACCTTGAAATACATTTAAAAATAATGTCAATTAAAAGTGGGCAGAAGACCTAAATAGACATTTCTCCAAAGAAGACATACAGATGGCCAACAGGCACATGAAAAGATTCTCAACATTGCTAATTATTAGAGAAATGCAAATCAAAACTACAGTGAGGTCCCACCTCATGTGGGTCAGAAGGGCCATCATTAAAAAATCTACAAATAACAAATGCTGGAGAGGGTGTGGAGAAAAGGGAACCCTACCACATTGTTGGTGGGAATGTCAATTGGTAGCGCCACTATGGAAAACAGTATGGAGGTTCTCAAAAAACTAAAAATAGGGTTGCCATACGATCCTGAAATCCCACTCCTGGGCATATGTCCAGACAAAAGTCACCTCAAAAAGATACCTGCCCCTCTATGTCCATAGCAGCATTATTCACAATAGCCAAGACATGGAAACAACCTATATGTCCATAAACAGAGGAATGGATAAAGAAGATGTGGTACATATATACAATGGAATACTACTCAGCCATTAAAAGAATGAAATAATGCCATTTGCAGCAACATGGATGGACCTAGAGATTATCATACTAAGTGAAGTAAGTCAGAAAGAGAAAGACAAATACCATGTAATATCACTTATATGTGGAATCTAAAATATGACACAAATGAACTTATCTATAAAACAGAAACAGACTCACAGACATAGAGAACAGACTTGTGGTTGCCAAGGGGGAGGGGGAGTAGGGGAGGGATGGATTGGGAGTTCGGGATTAGCAGATGCAAACTATTATATATAGAATAGAAAACAATAAGGTCCCACTGTATAGCACAGGGAACTATATTCAATATCCTGTAATAAACCATAATGGAAAAGAATATAAAAAGTATATATGTACATATATATGTATAACTGAATGACTTTGCTGTACAGCAGAAATTAACACAACACTAAACCAAATATACTTCAGTGAAATAAAATTTAAAAAATAAGGCTGATTGATGAATGGCTGGAGGGTTAGATAGAAGGACAGATATCTGATGAAGGAGAATAAAATCTTAATAGTAGAAATTTGGTGGTGGGAAGCATGTTCACTGTAAAATTCCTTCAACCTTGCCATATGTTTGAAATTTTTATAATAAAATGATGAATTCCACTCCTAGGTATAAGCCAAGAGAAATGAAAACGTATGTCCACACAAAAACGTGTACACAAATGTTCACATGAGCATTATTCACGATGGCCAAAGTGGAAACAGCCCGAATGCTCATCAGATGATGAATGGATAAATAAAATGTGGTCAATCTGCACAGTATTATTTGACAATAAAAAGAAATGAAATACTGATACAGGCTACAACATGGATGCACCTTCAAAACATTATGCTAAATGAAAGAAGCCAGTCACAAAAGACTACATATTATATGATTCCATTCATATGAAAGGTCCAGAGGAAACAATTATATAGAGACAGAAAGTAGAGGTAGCCTTGGGCTGTGGGGATTGGAGGGAAATGGGGGATGATTGTTAATGGGTGTGGGATTTCTTTTTAGGGTAATAAAACTTTTAAAATTGTGGAGTTGACTGTGAAACTTGGTGAATATATTAAAAGCCACTGCATTGTACACTTTAAATGAGTGAATTGTATGGTATAAGAAGCCTTCCGGAAGAAGGTACACTAAGCTAGGACCCAAAGTGTAACAGGGAAGAAAAAATCTGACTCCATGTTAGATCTGTTTCTTTTCCTTTAACCCTTGTGCCTTGTTGTCTGTGCTTAATCATGCTGGCTCTGCACTTTTGTAAAAGAATGTTGCCTATAGCCTGAAATATACAGGATAGCCTATTCTCAAGGCTCTGATCTTTAAGAGTATAACACTTTTCCATTCATACAGAGATGAAAAGTTGCAAAACAGTGAATAACATTTCTTTTGTTTTAGGTTTACAGGAACATTGTGACCTGACCTACATGGACAGTTGGGAGAAAAAAGGATTCAGACACCAAGAAGTTTGCAACAACTAACCATGCCCTTCCCTCACCTTGCCTTTAAAAATGCTTTGCTAAAACCCTTCAGAGAGTTTGGGGATTTCTGGGCACAAGCCACCCATCTCCTTGCATGGCCCTGCAATAAACCTTCTCTGCTCCAAACTTCAACGTTTCAGTTTGTTTGCCCTCACTGTGTGTTGGGCACACAAATTTGTATTGGGTAACAGAAGGGGTAGGAAACAGGTAGCAGGCTTGGTGGGTAGTGGAAAAGCAGGGTGTACTCCAAAACTACTCTCTTCAATCCTCTACTCAAATATTTGTAGAATTAATTACACCTTGTAGGATCTCAAACCTTGTTGTCAAGTGTCTCTGAGAATGTTTGAGTTTAAGGACACGCCTCTTTTCTGTCTCAGTGGAGCTTTTCTGGTATTTTTAATACAAAACAATCGTTATTTCCTACTTAATTTTTTTTTAATTGCCTCCTAACTGCATTTGATGGTATATTCAGGTAAAATTTGTCCTTAGAGCTATCTGTTCTAAGACTGAAAGATAACCTACCTTGAATGAGATTTGAGGGGGAGGGAGCTATTATGAGATACAATTAAAATCCTTTTATTTGCCTTTTCTTTTACTTAAACCCTGGGAAAATTGGGTCCAAGCTACATTGATTGATGGACCTTAGAATGATAAGAGTTCATCTGGTTACTTAGTTTGGTCATTTTGTGTGAATTCAATCTTATAGCATTTTCATTATGGGTAAACTGAGTCTTCTGTATGGTCCTAAACCACAATGAATTACAAAGGGTTGATTTGGGAATAACACAATTTATTGTCAATCAACCCACAAAGCTCTACAATGTAACCCAGGAGAGTATGTTGGAAGGAGGAGAGACAGATGCTTTCATAGCAAAATAAAGCCAGAGTATTTGCAGCAAAACTGGAATCAAAGTTATGTTAATACAAAGAATGTGTATTACCCTAGTGGACCAGATGGAGGGGAGGAGAGGAGAGTCTGTGAGGAAAATGATCCCGCAGGGGGAAGGGGGGTTGGTTTTCGATGACTAGGAGAAACTAGGTAAAGCCTGGCATAGAAGTACCTCCATTTCCCAGCTTCTTCCCCAACCACCCCCCATCCTCAGGAGCAATCCCACCTTTCCCTCTGACTGGGAGGGCCAAAAGATACTAGACCCAAACCCACTTCTTCAACTTTGTGGTCTTTGTAATTGGGCCGAAGGTAAAAGCTATTGATTAACGTCTTCTGAGACTTCAAAATATGTAGGACGTGAGGAAGGCCTAAGGGGGCTGGAATTTCACTGTTTTCATTGAGAAGGTGGCAGGACCTGCGTAGAGAGGCAGGTGTATGAGAGAAGGAGGGGCTCAAAGGAGACGGCTGAAGGAAATGAGAAAAAGGGGACGTTTTAGGAAACAAAAGTGTTTCAAGAGGAGGTGCAGGGGACATACATGTGGGACCACATGCCAGGCAGCCTGGACAGGGAGCCCCAGCCTCTCATAGGATGGAGGTAGCCAGACCAGATGCCCAGTGCCCAATTCCACCTGCATGTCCGTCTAAATCCCAATCCACAGTATAGTTTTGGATCAACTGTTTGAACTTTAGAACAAAAAGGGACTTAAACTTTCCTCAGATCCAGTGAATCCCCTTCAGATAAGGCAGGTGAGGTGATGTCTGGACAGTGAGGAGAGTGTCTACCAGCTGACGAGGGCTTGGCTGAAGAGAAATCTTTTATTTTATTAGCTATTTTATTAGTTTCCTGCTGTTGCTGCTACAACAAATCAGTGTAAACCTACTAGCTTAAAACAACACAGTTTGTTACCTTACAGCTCTGGAGGTTGAAGTCCTAAAGGCAAAGCTGGAGGCATTACACTTATTTCAAACTATACTACTAAACTATCATAATCAAAACAGTATGGTACTGGCATAAAAACAGACACATAGACCAATGGAACAGAATTGAGTGCCCAGAAATAAACCCACGCATATAAAGTCAACTGATCTTTGACAACAGAGCCAAGAATACTCAATGGGGAGAGGATAGTCTCTTCAACAAATGGTGCTGGGGAAACTGATAACCACATCAAAAGAATGAAATTGGACCTTGATCTTACACCACTCACAAAAATTAACTTGAAATGAATTAAAGAATTAAATGTAATACCTGAAACCATAAAACTCCTAAAAGAAGATATAGAGGAAAATGTCCTTGACATCAGTCTTGGCAACAATTCTTTTGTATATGGCAACAAAAGCAAAAATTAATAATCAGACTACATCAAACTACAAGTCTTCTGCACAGCTAAAGAAACAATCAACAAGTGAAAAGGCAGCATACAGAATGGGAGAAAATATTTGTAAACCATGTATTTGAAAAGGGGTTAATATTCAAGATACATAGGAATTCGTATAACTCAATAACAAAAAACAACTAACTGATTAAAACTGGGCAAAAGGTCTGAATAGACATTTTTCCAAAGATGATATACTAATGGTCAACAGGTGTATGAAAGATGCTCAACAACACTAATCATCAGGAAAATGCCAAAACAAAGCCACAATGAGATATTTCACACCTGTTAGGATAGCTATTCTCAAAAAGACAAGAGTTAACAAGCGTTAGTGTGGATGTGGAGAAAAGAAACCCTTGTACACTGTTGGTGGGAATATAAATTGGTACAGCCACTATGGAAAACAGTATGGAGGTTCCTCAAGAAATTAAAAATAGGGCTTCCCTGGTGGCACAGTGGTTGGGAGTCCACCTGCTGATTCAGGGGACACGGGTTCGTGCCCCGGTCCGGGAAGATCCCACATGCCACGGAGCGGCTGGGCCCATGAACCATGGCCGTTGAGCCTGCACGTCTGGAGCCTGTGCTCCACAACGGGAGAGGTCACAACAGTGAGAGGCCTGCGTGCCGCAAATACAAAAAAAAAAAAAAGAAAAAAGAAATTAAAAATAGAACTACCATATGATCCAGAAATTCCACTTATGGGTATTAATCGGAAGGAAATGAAATCAGTATCTTGAAGAGAAACACCATGTTTGCTGCAGCATTACTCATAATGGCCAAATATGGAAATAACCTAAGTGTCTGTCAAGGGATGAAGTAATAATGAAAATGTGAAATACACACACACACACACACACACACACACACACACACACACACACACACAGAAATACCATTCAGCTTTTAAAAAGAAGGAAATTCTGCCATTTTTGACAACATTATAAGTGAAATAGGCCAGACACAGAGAAACATGATCTCACTTATATGTAGAATCTAAAAAAGTCAAACTCATAGAAGCAGAAAGTAGAATGGTGGTTGCCAGGGGCTGTGGGGATGAGATGTTAGTCAAAGGATACAGACTTTCAGTTATAAGATGAATAAGTTCTGGTGATCTAATGTACAGCATGGTGACTATAGTTAATAATACTGGCTTGTATGCTTGAAATTTGCTAAGACAGTAGATCTTGTGTGCTCAGCACACACACACACATACACAAAGTAACTATGTGAGGTGATGGATGTGTTAATTGTGGTAATCATTTCAAAATGTATATGTATACTAAATCATCACGTTGTACACCCTAAATACATACAATTTTTATTTGTCAATTATACCTCAATAAGGCAGAAAAAAAAGTGGTCAGCAAGGCTGCCCTCCTCTGAAGGCTCTAGAGGAGAATTGTTTCCTGCTTTTTCAGCCTCTGGAGGATGCCTGCATCCCTTGGAGCATGGCCCAGCATCCGTCTTACCTCCGCTTCCCCCAACACATCTCCTCCTCTCACTCTGACTTTCCTGCCTTCCTCTTACAAGGACACTTGTGATTACACTGGGCCCAGCCGGACAATCCAGGATAATCTCCCCATTGCAAGACCTTTAAATTAATCACATCTGCAAAGTCCCTTTTACCACGCCATATAACATAATCACAGGTTCTAGAGATGAGGACGTGGACATCATTGTGGGGCCATTACTGTGTCTACCACACCCATCATCTCCTCAGCTTTCCCTCCAGAGGAGAGCTAGAGACAGAAAAATATCAATTTATCAATAGTCAATTGTGGGATATTTATTGAGCAACTACTATGTGCCAGGTATTGTTTCAAGCACTAGGAATAGAGAATAGTACAGACAAAAATTCTTTACCTCAAGGAGCTTATATTTCAGTGTTGGGGAAGGCAGAATACACATAATATATAAGCAAATTCTGAAATGATAAAAAAAAATCCTCGGAGAATTAACAATAATACAGAGAGTAGGAAGTGAGTGTGTTTGGGGGCTGAGATTTTGCATAAGGGTGGTCGGGAAGGCCTATGAGAAGGGGCAATTCCAGAAAAGACCAGAAGACAGTGAAGGAGCAAAACAAGAAATATCCATTTATGTGAAACATAAGATGTATCCATATGGATTTGGGGGTCGGGGGGAAGCAGTCTAGGCAGAGAGAGGAGCCACTGAAAGTGCCTAGTGTGTCTGCAGAAGAGCAGGAGGCTAGCATGTCTGGGGCAGAGGGAGCAGGGCTGGACTCACAGGAGTTGGAGACAAAGGTGAAGGAAGCAGAACAAGAGAGAATGATGCAAACTTGGCTTTCACTCAGTGAGGTGGGAAGCAATTGGGGAATTTTAAGTAGAGGAGGTACACCATCGGACTTGTACATGATCTCTCTGATTACTGTGTCATGAGTTGACAACAGGGGTGAAAGCAGGTGTCCAGGTGAGTGATGATGGGTGGTGTGGCCCAAGGGGTAATGGTGGAGGTGATGGGAAATGGTCAGAGTCTGGACATCTTGTGAAGGCGGAGCCAAGACGAGCCACTGACAGACCAGAAGTGGGGTGTGAGGGGGACAAGGAGGGGACAAGGATGACTCCAGGTTTCTGGCAACTGGGAGAGTGGAGCTGCCATTTATTGAGCTGGAGATGACTGGGGGAAGGAGCAGGTTTGGGGGACAGATCTGTTCAGTGTTGAGCATGCTGAGTTTACGTTGTCCATTCAGTATCCAAGAGGAGATGTCAGGAGGCAGGAGGACAGAGAGTCTCAGGGGAGAGGTCCAGACAAGAGTTAAAAATTTAGAAGTTGTGGACTTCCCTGGTGGTAGAGTGGTTAAGAATCCGCATGTCAAGACGCAAGAGGGAAGAGATATGGAAACATATGTATATGTATAACTGATTCACTTTGTTATGGGGCAGAAACTAACACACCATTGTAAAGCAATTATACCCCAATAAAGATATTAAAAAAAAAAAAAGAATCCGCCTGTCAATACAGGGGATATGGGTTCAAGCCCTGGTCCGGGAAGATTCCACCTGCCACGGAGCTACTAACCCCATGTGCTACAACTACTGAGCCTGTGCTCTAGAGCCCTCAAGCCACAACTACTGAGCCCACGTGCCACAACTACTGAAGCCCATGTGCCTAGAGCCCATGCTCTGCAACAAGAGAAGCCGCTGCAATGAGAAGCCCACGCACCGCAATGAAGAGTAGCCCCTGCTCACCGTGCAGCAATGAAGACCAAATGCAGCCAAAAATAAATTAATTAATTTTTAAAAAATTAGAAGTTGTTACGGGCTAAATGTTTGTCCAAGACTCATATTTTGAAACCCCAATCCCCAATCCAATGTTATGGTATTTGAACATGGGGCCTTTGGGAGGTGATTAGAGGTACATGATGTAATAGGGGTGGGGCCCCCATGATGGGATTAGTGCCAGAAGATAAAGAAGAAGAAGGAGAAGGAGGAGGAGAAGAAAGAGAGAGAGAGAGAAAATGAGAGTGACTGATCTCCTTCTCTCCATGCACAGGCAGGAAGGAAAGGCCATGTGAGGACACAGCAAGAAGGTGGCCATCTATAGGCCAGGAAGAGAGCCCTGAGCAGGAACTGAATGGGCAGCACTTTGGTCTTGGACTTCCAGTTTCCAGAAGAGTGAGAAAATAAATTTCTATTGTTTAAGCCCCCAGTCTATGTTACTTTGTTATGGCAGCCTGAGCAGACTCAGATGTAAGTTAAAAGCATCTAGATCACACTTAAATCCAAAGAACAGAGGAGGTCACCAAGAGGGTGAGTAAAATTAGACATCCAAGGACTAAGACTCAGGGATCCCATGGCTAGAGGTCAGGAAAACAGGGAGTGGGTCTCGCTAACTGTCATGCTACTAAATCATCTACGGTCGGTAGTATCTTTGCCATACAGAAAGAATATTGTGACAGTCACTTTTGTAAACCCCATATTGCAATGTTTATTTGTTTCTGATTTGATCTAACTTAAGTGTCCTCAAATATGAGAGTAACCTTTGTGTACTGGTTTCCTGGGGCTGCTGTAACAAAGCACCACAGACTGGGTGTCTTGAGCAACAGAAAGTTTCTCACAGTTCTGGAGGCTAGAAGTCCTCAGACTCACGACGCCGGCAGGGTTGGTTTCTTCTGAGACCTCTTTCCTTGGCTTGCAGATGGCCATTTTCTCTGTTCTTCACATCATCTTCCCTTGGTGTGTGTCTGTGTTCAGATCTCTTCTTAGAAGGATACCAGTGTTATTTGATTAGGGCCCATCCTAATGACTCCATTTTAACTTAATCACCTCTTTAAAACCTGTCTCCAGATACAGTTGCATTCTGAGATGCTGGGTTTAGAACTTCAACATATAAATTTTAGGGGGACACAACCCAGCCTTTAACACTGTTTCAAGAAGTCTATGAGTTTTCCTTTAGTCTTTGTGTTCATATAACTTCCCACCTCATCCATGACTGAGACTGAGTCATCTCAGATCCCTCAGTGTCCATTGCCTAGTGAAGACACCCTGTCTTCTGGGAACACTACAGGGTCACACTCTAATTGAATGACCACTGACTTGGCTTGTAAGTTCTTGAGCATAGCGTTCAAAGATCAGGGGGCACCCAGGGGGCTGAGATGGCTTGACAAGTATCAGAAGAGGGTATGATCTGCAGGTGTCACCTCCTGGCCTTTCCTTAGTGCCACAGAAGCAAAACCCTGCCACAGGACTTCTTGGTTGTCATTGTTTTCATGTCTCTGCCTCTGCAAGGGAGAGCCACACAAGGTGATAAGGCAAAGTCAGTGTAGACGTACTAGTCTAGCCACAAGGACCCTTGAGGTGGGGTGGGGAGGGGGGAGTTTTAGAAGTGTTTTGGGCACATTTCTTGGCCCCTCGATCTCATCACCTCTTTGTTAGCAAAGAAAGACAATAACCATTGTCCTTTATGTACCTCAAATGATTTTCTTTTCCAAAGCAGAATAGTTGGGGCCCAGTTTGCAGAGCACAGAGCAATCAAGGCACTGAAACAGAGAATAGGGGCCCAGGAAACGGAGACTCTGCTGTGTGCTGAATACTACACGTAGGGCACACAAAACAGTCAAGGAGAATGACAGGCGAAAAAAATGCAAATTACAGAGTAAGTGGTAGAAAAACAAAATAAAACAAAACCCGGAATCTGACTTCAACCTAATAATCCTTACTGGAAGAAAGGGGGAAAAAAACCTCTGTACAGAGATAGACATGGTAAAATTTGGAGAATTTCTAAGATAGGTACTCTCTGATATACTGCAATTTGAACTTTTGATATTTAAAAGGAAGAATAGAAGTATTCGAAAGAAACATACGTACATGAAAACCAGTAGTTCTGGAAGAGCAGATCAGAACATGAATATTATTTTGTCTTTTTAAAAATACTTTTTATATTATATTAAAAAATCTTAGAATAACATATAAAATAAAATGGGAATATATGAGAAGTACTTCAAGGTATTTATAAAAAAGATATTATATGAAAGCCTTGCTACTATTGCTATGAATCAACATTCTTAGAAGTTTTAGTTTCAGTAGACCTTAGAATTTATGCTGTCCAACTTTCCCATCACTAGCCAGAATTTCTCTTATATTTATGTGCTATCTTGGCTCTGTTACCTACTGGCAATGTAAACTTGGACACCTAACTTCATTTTTCATAGCCCTTGTTTCTGCATTTGTGGAGATGAAAGTTGCTTCTTCATATGGCTTTTGGGAGGGATAAATAGAATCATACAACTAAAGCACTTATGTAAATGAAACATCCTTCTTTAAAAATACAGGAAAGACAAAACCCAAACATCCAAGGGAAGTGCTGGGAAGTAGAGGTTGACCTAGTCAGTAATCTCTGTCTCCCTAACTTTCCCTTTCCCTTGGAATTTCCTCATTTCACTGATGTAACCAGTTTTGCTCTGGTCCCTAGGGCCACCCTAGTGCATGCAGCTCCTCACCCGTCCTCCACTGGTCCCGTGCAGTGGACATCTGCTAGATGATTTGACCATCAGTCCCACCTGCTGCATAGATGTAATCCTAAACACACACCCACGCAGCCTTTGATGGGGCCTGAGATGGCCACCCAATCCAAGATGGCCCATGAGTCCCTTCCCTGAGAATGTGGAACAGGGATGAAGAGAAACTCTTGAGTCTCTGTCTGTATCTCTACTGCTGTATCACATGAACTTGGAAATTGTTGTTGACAACTGTTTTCTATCATATGAACCAGGAAACAGACACATTTAGGTTGCAGTGTGAAAAAAGAGAGACACAGGTATTCACAGGGGGCAGAGGCAAGAGAGAGAAAGGTGTATTGGTTTCTTGAGGCTGCCATAGCACAGCGTCTTAGACTGGGACAGCTTAACACAGTAGATATTTGTTCTCTCACAGCTCTGGAGGCTAGAAGCTCAAAGTCAAGGTGTTGGCAGAGCCATGCTCCCTCTGACAGCTCTAGGGAGGGTCCGTGCCATGTCTTTCTCTTCGCTCCTCATGTCTGCTGGCAATTCTTGGTGTCCCTTGATGCGTATCACTCCTGTCGCTGCCTCCATCTTTTCATGGCATTCTTCGCTCTGGGTCTGTTTGTCTCTTCTCCTCTTCTGATGAGGACACCAGTCATATTAGATTAGGGCCCACCCTATTCTGGTACAACCTCATCTTAAGTTGATGACATCTGGAAAGACCCTATTTCCAAATAAGGTCACCTTCACAGGTACCAGGGGTTAGGACTTCAACATGTCTTTTGCAGGGGCCACAGTTCAACCCAAAACAGAAAGAGTTTTTGGATTCTCTACTGCCCGCCAAGCCCTGGTTCCATCTCCAAGGCCCGGCTATATCCTGTCCTTTCATTCCTAGTGGTACCCCAGTAAGAAAGTCCATTGTTACATGAGCTGGTCAGAACTAATTTGTTTACTTATTGTCAAAAGAGTTCTAATTAACACACTAGGCATGGTCCAATCCCTGCTATTGTTTCCTCTTTTCACTTTAGAGACACACTGCAGCTTTAAAAATTTTTTGCTAAATGTCAAAGGGGTAGAGAAGGAATGACTGTGGAAGTGATGCAACTAACAAAATGCAGATTTCTGGCCCAATTACTATCTGCTTGTACCCGGTTTACATGCCTGTTCTGCACCTGATATCTAAAGGTAGCACTTCCTAAACCATATTATACAAAAATGATGTTCATGAAAAAATTCATACCGAAGGTAGTTAGACTTTAAAATTTACTTTTATAAAAGGTTATAGATGAGGAAACTGAAGACCTAGAGAGATGATCGACTTGCCTGAGAGGCCCACAACCAAACCCAGCCAATCTGGGACTAGAAACACCTTCTCTCTTCATGATTTATTTCTGACAATCACACTCGATGTTAAGACGAAACACTGATGGATTATTTTAGAATATCTATTGATGAAACTGTCTGAGAGCCTCCTATGTACCAGGCACTAAACTAAATGTTCCAGAGACAGAACCCACCACTAGCGCCTGACAAAGTACATAAATTAAAATCATTACTATCTTTAGAAAAGCAGAAAGCAGCCTGTAATTCAATCAAGGTCCCACACAGCAAGCTCTACAACAAGAAACCAGCAAGATCCTTACTCTCTAATTCCAGGTTTCTAAGTGTTTTCAACCAGATCCTATTTCCACTGCACATGCAAATTTCATCATTGTTCCCCCATTTGTTCTAATCTGTGTTTCTGAAATAAACATTTTAGTTAAAAAAAAAATATTATGCAACAAATGGCATGAAAAAGAAATAAAGGGGGACTGTTTTAGATTTAAAAAGACTTAAGGGACAGAACAAAAGAACATGTGTGGAATTTGCTTGGATTCTGAATCCAGCAAGGCAAATGTAGAAAAACATTTTGAGACAACCAACGAATTTTTATTATGGTCTGAGCATTATGATTCCAAGAATTACTGTTAATTTCGTTAGGTGTGATAAACGGCCTTGTGGTTATGTAAGAAAATGTCCATAATTTTTAGAGATACATTATAAAGTATGTAGGAAGAAAACGACATGAAATCTGAAATGTGCTTTAAAATAGTACAGTAAAGGGGAAAAGCAGCTAGCCACTATGGCAAAACTTGATGATAACTTAATCTAGGTTTTTTTTTATGGGAATTTATTCTACGACTCTTTCTTTTGAATTTTTCATGGTAAATTTAGAAAATCCATCTAAGTAAATTACCTATAGCAGTTAGCACATGATAACCTGTCTTTACCGTATAATAACAGAAACTCAAACACCCATTTTGCATTAGACAATTTATCAGGTGAGTTCCTGGTTCTCTTGGACACAGCAGTATACTTTTAGTTCGATAAAAGCCTTTAAAGCAAATCCCAGACATCTTGTCATTTCACCCAAGCATCCTTTGGGGTGGTTCGCTCAAATCAGAAACGAAATGAAAAATCACTGCTTTATGGAGCTTCCACTCTGGTGTGGGCAGCTGGGGATGGACAGCAAGTCAGGAAACTAATAAATATATCAGGTGGTAAGTGTTAACAAGAACAACAAAGCAGGATGAGGGAACAGAGAATGACGGGACAGGTGCAGTGTTACATTGGGTGGTCAAGGATTGCTTTCCTGATGGGTGATATTGGGATGGAGCCTTGAAGGAGGTGAGGAAAAAGCTGGGGTGGGGGGAAGGTGCTCCAGAAAGAGGGAACAGCATGTGTTGGTGAGTTTGGAGACAGCAGTGGGGGCAGGGTGACAGGTGACAAGGTCAGAACGGTGCCTGGATCAGATGACGTAGGGTTGCACCAGGGGTCCCCAAGGCCACCCCCAGGCTCAGTGATTCATGGGAGGACTCATAGGCTCGGCAGATACTCATACTCGTGGCTGTGATTTATTCCAGCAAAAGGATCCATGGCAAGGTCAGGAAAGACAAAAGTTGCGTGGGGTGAAGCCTGGGAAACCAGATGCAACTTCCAGAGTACTCTCCCGGCGGGGCCACATGGGACAGGCTGATCTCCCCTAGCTCCGTGTTGTGACAATGAGCGTGAACTCTTGTCCACCAGGGAAACTCACTATAGACTCAGTGCGGGGAGGACAAGCCACATGGTACCCTCTGCCTAGCAGGTACCCACATCCCAGACTCCCAGTGGGAAAGCGGATGTTCAGCATAAACCATACTGTTTGTACCAACAGTTTAGGGACAGTGAGTCACTCATACCAGTTCATGGTGGGAACCCTGCTGAAATCCAAGTTGCCAGGTGCCAGCCGAGGGCTGACCTTGCAAGCACGGGCCTGTCTCAGGGTAGCGGTCAGGCTGACAGTGCTGACTCTTCCCTGCATAAGGGCCTTGTAGGCAGTGGGAAGGATTTCAGAGCGTGGGAAGGAGAGGATGGAAGTGGAGGATGGGGGATGCCAGGGTCCTCCTTTAGTCCCCATCCAGGGGTCATAGAAACATTAGGGATGACAGAGACCCCCGAGAATGTCAATGCCAGTGTCATGCTTCCCTGGGCACAGCCCGCCCCAGGAAGTGGCCGCTGAGTCAAGACCTTCCATTGATGTATAGAATCTAATCAGAACGGAAAGGAAAGCTTTTTCTAAGGCATGGGGCCAGAAAAAAAGAACACATTGGAGCACCTGACCCTTAAAAGTCGGGGGCAGCATATCAGCCAGGGTTCTGCAGAGAAACGAAACCAGCTGGGCGTGTGTGTGCGTGTGCGTGTGTGTGTGTGTGTATAAAGAGATTCATTTCAAGTCATTGGCTCTTGTGATTGTGGGGCTGACAAGTCTGAGATTTGGAAGACAGGCCAGCAGGCTAGAAATTCTCCAGTTGGAGGTGATGCTGCAATCTTGAGGTGGAATTTCTTCTTCCTCACGGAAATCTTGATTTTGTTTGTAAGGCCTTCAACTGATGGGATGAGGCCCCCGCCCCCAGGTTATAGTGGGCTGGGGGTGATCTCCTTCACTTCACATCAGCTGATTATAGATCTTAACACATCTACAAAATGCTTTCACAGCAACCCCTAGGTCAGTGGCTAGTTGAATAGCTGGATACCATGTCAAGTTGACTCATGAAACTAACCATCGCAGAGGAGGCCAGCAGCCAGAGAAAGTAATCCAGAGGCGCTGATCTCCATGTGTACCCAGCAGGCTGTAAGCGGACTGTGGTACAACTAAGTGAAGTCAGGCTGGTCAGGGGCTAAGCCCATGAGTTCCTTTGACCGAGATCTTCTTTAGATGACTACGGTTGAGAGAGTCAGGGACCCATGCTCTCCACATTACACCTGAGGTTGCCCGTCCCCATCTGGCTTCTGCTGCAGGCTATACCCTCCCAGAGAACAACCTCGGTTTGAGCTGAACCCCAGCCCCACATGGAAGAGCAGGGCTTTCCCCTTACATGCACACTTACATCTCAACCCCAGCCAGGTTAATTCAGAGCAAGTGACCCAAGTGTGGCAACTAGAAGTTTGTCCCTTCACAACTGAACACAGTTCTGGGCACATAGTGGCTGCTAATCAAATGCCCCTTCTCCCCCTTAATTCCAGATGAGATGACATTTAGACTGCCCTGGGTGCACTTCTCAATGCTCTGGTTTCTCTAGTTTGTCAGTACTTTTCTTAAATATGTGGCATTCAAAATCTGACATAATGTACCCTGTGTTATTAACAAAATCGGAAGAACTATTATTTTCTGAGATCAACTACCAGATGCCTATTAATTCAATTAAAGATAAAGTTGGGGACTTCCCTGGTGGGGCAGTGGCTAAGATTCCACCTGCCAATGCAGGGGACACGGGTTCGAGCCCTGGTCTGGGAAGATCCCATATGCCTCGGAGCAACTAAGCCCGTGTGCCACAACTACTGAGCCTGTGCTCTACAGCCCGCAAGCCACAACTACTGGGCCCGCATGTCACACCTACTGAAGCCCGCGCGCCTAGAGCCTGTGCTCCGCAACAAGAGAAGCCACCACAGTGAGAAGCTGGCGCACTGCAACGAAGAGTAGCCCCTGCTCACCACAACTAGAGAAAGCCCACACGCACAGCAATGAAGACCCAATGCAGCCATAAATAAATGAGTAAATAAATAAATAAATTTATTTTTTAAAAAATGCAGTTGGGGTTTTTTAGCTCTGCATTTGTTCACTCAGCAAATTTTTCTGAGCACCTACTATGTGCCAGGGGCTCTTCTAGATACTAGAGACACAGAGGTGAACAAGAGCTTACATTCTAACAGTGGAGACAGACGTTAAACAAGCACACTGGTAAGTATTTCAGGTCATTTCAGACAATAAGTGCTAGAGGACAAAACATTCTAATGTCATAGGGAGTGACTGAGAATGGGGAGCAGTGTTTTACAGGGTAGTCAGGGAGGACTTCCCTGAGGAGGTGACTTTTGGGCCTGGACCCGAATGATGACAAGTTGCTACATGGAGAGCAAAGTATCACACTACTGATTCATTAACCCATCATCAAACAAAACAAAGCCAAACCTAGATTTGTTTACATGAATTATTAAACCTGATATTCCTAGGCTTTCTTCAGCAAGAGATTTATGCATTGTGCTTATGTAATAACCACATTTTCTAGTTTCTGTGTCTGATGCTTTGACAACTTGAGGCCTTGTGAACCCTGGAGGGACAGCCCCTCCAGGGCCAGCCAATTCCTGGAGATAGTACACTTTCCTGCCAGCACACCTTTCAAATGCAAACCAACCAATCCACCAACCACCTCCTCTACTGGGCTGTCACACTCCAGGGCCACTATTTCCCTGCCTTAAGCACCCCAGGGCCAGGTACCAGACATGTAGGGATGGCTCCTATACCCCAGAGCCCACTGGGATTATTTAAACTACCCAATCCTAAACAGCTTGCCTTGCCTTTGCCTTTCCCAAGAAAACCACAATAAAGGCTCTCATCCACATTTTTCCCCTCAACCCTCTGCCTCCTGATAGACCATGGTGCTTCCCAGCACGGCCCTTCATGGCCTGGTGTGGCATGCCTCCTGTCTCTAGGGGACTTCAAATACAATAAAAATTTCCGCCTTCATAACAGTCATTCCCATGTCTGCATGTCTTACCTAATTAAAACAAATCTTGGATACATTTTAAAACAGTTTACATTTGAACTACAATCCTGCAGCCTGTAAAACAAAAACCACATTCACAGAAAGACAGACAAGATGAAAAGGCAGAGGGCTATGTACCAGATGAAAGAACAAGATAAAACCCCAGAATGACAACTAAATGAAGTGGAGATAGGCAACCTTGCAGAAAAAGAATTCAGAATAATGATAGTGAAGATGATCCAGGACCTCGGAAAAACAATGGAGGCAAAGATTGAGAAGATGCAAGAAATGTTTAACAAAGACCTAGAAGAATTAAAGAACAAACAAACAGAGATGAACAATGCAATAACTGAAATGAAAAATACACTACAAGGGATCGATAGCAGAATAACTGAGGCAGAAGAATGGATAAGTGACCTGGAAGACAGAATGGTGGAATTCACTGCCACAGAACAGAATAAAGAAAAAAGAATGAAAAGAAATGAAGACAGCCTCAGAGACCTCTGGGACAACATTAAACACAACAACATTCGAATTACAGGGGTCCCAGAAGGAGAAGAGAGAGAGAAAGGACCCGAGAAAATATTTGAAGAGATTATAGTCAAATACTTCCCTAACATGGGAAAGGTAATAGCCACCCAAGTCCAGGAAGCACAGAGAGTCCCATACAGGATAAATCAAAGGAGAAACATGCTGAGAAACAGAGTAATCAAATTGGTAAAAATTAAAGACAAAGAAAAATTATTGAAAGCAGCAAGGGAAAAACAACAAATAACATACAAGGGAACTCCCATAAGGTTAACAGCTGATTTCTCAGCAGAAACTCTACAAGCCAGAAGGGAGTGGCATGACATATTTAAAGTGATGAAAGGGAAGAACCTACAACCAAGATTACTGTACCCGGCAAGGATCTCATTCAGATTTGATGGAGAAATCAAAAGCTTTACAGACAAGCAAAAGCTAAGAGAATTCAGCACCACCAAACCAGCTTTACAACAAATGCTAAAGGAACTTCTCTAAGTGGGAAACACAAGAGAAGAAAAGGACCTATAAAAACAAACCCAAAACAATTAAGAAAATGGTAATAGGAACATACATATCAATAATTACCTTAAACGTGAATGGATTAAATGCTCCAACCAAAAGACACAGGCTTGCTGAATAGATACAAAAACAAGACCCATATATATGCTGTCTACAAGAGACCCACTTCAGACCTAGGGACACATACAGACTGAAAGTGAGGGAATGGAAAAAGATATTCTACCAAATGGAAATCAAAAGAAAGCTGGAGTAACAATACTCATATCAGACAAAATAGACTTTAAAATAAAGAAAGTTACAAGAGACAAGGAAGGACACTACATAATGATCTAGGGATCAATCGAAGAAGATATAACAATTATAAATATATATGCATCCAACATAGGAGCTCCTCAATACATAACGCAACTGCTAACAGCTCTAAAAGAGGAAATCGACAGTAACACAATAATACTGGGGGACTTTAACACCTCACTTACACCAATGAACAGATCATCCAAACAGAAAATTAATAAGGAAACAGAAGCTTTAAATGACACAATAGACCAGATAGATTTAATTGATATTTATAGGACATTCCATCCAGAAACAGCAGATTACACTTTCTTCTCAAGTACGCACGGAACATTCTCCAGGATTCCTCACATCTTGGGTCACAAATCAAGCCTCAGTAAATTTAAGAAAACTGAAATCATACCAAGCGTCTTTTCTGACAACAACGCTATGAGATTAGAAATCAATTACAGGGAAAAAAAAGTAAAAAACACAAACACATGGAGGCTAAACAATATGTCACTAAATAACCAAAGATCACTGAAGAAATCAAAGAGGAAATCAAACAATACCTAGAAACAAATGACAATGAAAACACGATGATCCAAAACCTATGGGATGCAGCAAAAGCAGTTCTAAGAGGGAAGTTTATAGCAATACAATCCTACCTCAAGAAACAACAAACATCTCAAATAAACAATCTAACCTTACACCTAAAAGAATTAGAGAAAGAAGAACAAAAAAAACCAAAGTTAGTAGAAGGAAAGAAATCATAAAGATCAGAGCAGAAATAAATGAAATAGAAACAAAGAAAACAATAGCAAAAATCAATAAAACTAAAAGCTTGTTCTTTGAGAAGATACACAAAATTGATAAACCATTAGCCAGACTCATCAAGAAAAAGAAGGAGAGGACTCAAATCAATAAAATTAGAAATGAAAAAGGAGAAGTTACAACAGACACTGCAGAAATACAAAGCATCCTAAGAGACTACTACAAGCAACTCTATGCCAATAAAATGGACAACCTGGAAGAAATGGACAAATTCTTAGAAAGGTATAACCTTCCAAGACTGAACCAGGAAGAAATAGAAAATAGGCACAGACCATTCACAAGTAATGCAACTGAAACTGTGATTTTAAATCTCCCAACAAACAAAAGTCCAGGACCAGATGGCTTCACAGGTGAATTCTATCAAACATTTAGAGAAGAGCTAACACTCATCCTTCTCAAACTCTTCCCAAAAATTGCAGAGGAATGAACACCTCCAAACTCATTCGACGAGGCCACCATCACCCCAATACCAAAACCAGACAAAGATACTACAAAAAAAGAGAATTACAGATCAATATCACTGATGAATATAGATGCAAAAATCCTCAACAAAATACTAGCAAACAGACTCCAAAAACACATTAAAAGGATCATACACTATGATCAACTGGGATTTATCCCAGGAATGCAAGGATTCTTCAATATACGCAAATCAATCAATGTGATACACCATATTAACAAATTGAAGAATAAAAACCATATGATCATCTCAATAGATGCAGAAAAAGCTTCTGACAAAATTCAACACCCATTTATGATCAAAACTCTCCAGAAAGTGGGCATAGAGGGAACCTACCTCAACATAATAAAGGCCATATATGACAAATCCACAGCAAACATTCTCCATGGCAAAAAACTGAAAGCATTTCCTCTAGATCAGGAACGAGACAAGGATATCCACTCTCACCACTATTATTCAACACAGTTTTGGAAGTCCTAGCTACAGCAATCAGAGAAGAAAAAGAAATTAAAGGAATACTAATTGGAAAAGAAGAAGTACAGCTGTCACTGTTTGCAGATGACATGATACTATACATAGAAAATCCTAAAGATGCCACCAGAAAACTACTAGAGCTAATCAATGAATTTGGTAAAGTTGCAGGATACGCAATTAAGGCACAGAAATCTCTTGCATTCCTATACACTGTCAATGAAAGATCAGAAAGAGGAATTAAGGAAAAATCCCATTCACCATTGCAACAAAAAGAATAAAATACCTAGGAATAAACCTACCTAAGGAGGTAAAAGACCTGTACTCAGAAAACTATAAGACACTGATGAAAGAAATCAAAGATGACACAAACAGATGCAGAGATATACCATGTTCCTGGATTGGGAGAATCAATATTTTGAAAATGACTATACTATCCAAAGCAATCTACAGATTCAGTGCAATCCCTATCAAATTACCAATGGCATTTTTTACAGAACTAGAACAAAAAATCTTAAAATTTGTATGGAGACACAAAAGAACCCAAACAGCAAAAGCAGTCTTGAGGGGAAAAAATGGAGCTGGAGGAATCAGGCTCCCAGACTTCAGACTATACTACAAAGCTACAGTAATCAAGACAATATGGTACTGGCACAAAACAGAAATATAGATCAATGGAACAGGATAGAAAGTCCAGAGATAAACCCATGCACCTATGGTCAACTAATCTATGACAAAGGAGGCAAGGATATACAATGGAGAAAAGACAGCCTCTTCAATAAGTGGTGCTGGGAGAACTGGACAGCTACATGGAAAAGAGTGAAATTAGAACACTCCTTAACACCATACACAAAAATAAACTCAAAATGGATTAGAGACCTTAATGTAAGAGTGGACACTATAAAATTCTTAGAGGAAAACATAGGAGGAACCCCCTTTGACATAAATCACAGCAAGATCTTTTTTGATCCATCTCCTAGAGTAATGGAAATAAAAACAAAGATAAACATATGGGACCTAATGAAACTTAAAAGTTTTTCACAGCAAAGGAAACTACAAACAAGATGAAAGACAACCCTCGGAATGGGAGAAAATATTTGCAAACAAATCAGTGGATAAGCCATTAATCTCCAAAATATGCAAACAGCTCATGCAGCTCAATATTAAAAAAACAAGCAACCCAATCCAAAAATGGGCAGAAGACCTAAATAGACATTTCTCCAAAGAAGACATACAGATGGCCAAGAAGCACATGAAAAGCTGCTCAACATCACTAATTATTAGAGAAATGCAAATCAAAACTACAATGAGGTATCACCTCACACCAGTTAGAATGGGCATTATCAGAAAATCTACAAACAACAAATGCTGGAGAGAGTTTGGAGAAAAGGAAACCCTCTTGCACTGTTGGTGGGAATGTCAATTGATACAGCCACTGTGGAGAACAGTATGGAGATTCCTTAAAAAACTAAAAATAGAATTACCATATGACCCAGCAATCCCACCACTGGGCATATAGGCATATACCCAGAGAAAACCATAATTCAAAAAGAGTCATGTACCAAAATGTTCATCGCAGCACTATTTACAATAGCCAGGTCATGGAAGCAACCTAAATGCCCTAAATCGACAGACGAATGGATAAAGAAGATGTGGTACATATATACAATCGAATTACTCTGCCATAAAAAGGAACGAGATTGGGTCATTTGAAGAGATGTGGACGGATCTAGAGACCATCATACAGGGTGAAGTCAGAGTGAAGTAAGTCCAAAAGAGAAAAACAAGTATTGTATATTAGCGCATATATGTGGAACCTAGAAAAATGGTACAGATGAACCGGTTTGCAGGGCAGAAATAGAGACACAGATGTAGAGAACAAATGTATGGACAGCAAGGGGGAAAAGCAGCAGGGGTGGTGATGGTGGGATGAATTGGGAGATTGGGATTGACATGTATACACTAATATGGATAAAATGGATAACTAATAAGAACCTGCTGTATAAAAAAATAAATTAAATAAAATTCAAAAAATATTAAGGAAGAAAGAGAAAACAGTTTACATTTATCTTCATTAAATTTCTTCCCGTCAGCCTTGGCCCAGTGGTCCAAGCTGTCACCATCATTGAGAACTCTTGGCTTGTTTTCTATCATTGTACGCATCCCTCCCATCTTTGTATCATCTGCAGAGTTGCTGAATGTCTCCTGCACATCCATGTTCACGGTCATCTCACATTACATCACCAGGAGGAGTCAGGGGTCACACCTTGTGACATTCCCCTAGAGACCCCCTAAGTTAATGCACTGCCATTATATAATCTAGGTGTAGGGTCAACTTATTTCAACTTCTCTAAAATCTCCATATTTATCCATCTATAACATACAAGCTGATGTTAATTGCCTGGGAAAATTAAGAACATTGGACTATAGCATCACCCGACTCTATCAACCTAGGGTCAACTTCAAAGAAAAAAAAAATGGGATGGATTTCCTATGACTTATACTTAGTTGATCCAGGGCTTCCAATAATCACCATGTCATTTTTTAAATGCTTGTGAGAAATTGTTACCAAACATAGTAGTCTAAATGTCCTGGGATTTCACCTCACCTCCTTTCTAAACAATTGCGATACCCTTCGCTGTAACTAAGATTCATCTCTTGTTTGCTCCGTAAAAATCTCATTTTACTGATAAAATGTATGGGATTTGGGAATGCAGTATGGCAATGACACTCATTCCGAGCAAAAATAGTCATGAAATAATAGTCATGAAATAATATTCCCAACATGTTAAAATTAGTGGATTCTGGGGACTTATTAGCACCAAAACCATGAATATTGCCGATAGTTTAGAGAATTTGAAAGACAAATTAAGACTGAGAACTATAAAATTAGAAGCAAAACTATTTTTTCAAAGAATCTCTATTTTTTTTCAGCCTCTACTCCCACTTCAAACAGAGTAGAATATTTTAGCATTTCCCATGAATGCTTCTTAAATTAGAATATGGAACGTGTTAAACTCATGCATGTTTTTATTAAAGCAATGAATGCTGCTTTTAAAATAAAATTAGTCTCAAAAAGGATTTGGAAGTTCATTCTTTTCTTTTTAGTTTAAAGGCTAGAAACTAGCTACTTTACATCAATTAAAAAGAAACGATTATACTCTGCCTATTCTGTGCTTTTATGTGTTTTTATTGCATTTGGGGGCTTTTTTTGTTTCTTAGCACAACAAAGAAATGTCCAAAAACATATCTAAGTAAGAACTTCTGCAATTTTTTCATTTAAAAAAGTCTTCAAGTTTTGGTTGCTCTTAAAAATTAACAGCCTTCCAAGATTTAGTCCTTTACTCAGGAAAAAAAATGATCACCTTTTCTCTTGATCCGAAACAAATGTTTTTCTCCTTGTTATTCTAAAATAAGGGGGCAGCGCATAGCACAGGGGCATCAGCTCAGTGCTTTGTGACCGCCTGGAGGGGTGGGATAGGGAGGGTGGGAGGGAGGGAGACGCAAGAGGGAAGAGATATGGGAACATATGTATATGTATAACTGATTCACTTTGTTATAAAGCAGAAACTAACACACCATTGTAAAGCAATTATACCCCAATAAAGATGTTAAAAAATAAATAAATAAATAAAATAAGGGGGCAGCAGACTTTGGGGCCTGCAAAAGAAGCCAGAGGACTCAGAGGTGTGGTTTCAGTGGCAATAATTCAGTAGAAGCCCTGCACTAGGCTAAAGGAGAGAGAACCGACAAAGACTAAGTAGGCCAAAAGCATGAGGAGTACAAGAAAGAAAAAAACTCAACCCCTAAAATATAAATGCTGACCTCATTTCAAGGCAGGTTGATAGTAAAAACGCTGTTATAATACCCGGGGAAAACAGTATCCATTTTCAAGTACCATGATGAAAACAGGGGATGTTCTTAAGGGCCAGAGAGAAAAATGGTAAATATTTAAGAACCAGATGACATTTCTGTGTGGACCGATTTCGCTTCATGAAATGTACACATTTAATTGCTTTTAAAGGTTGATGTGATTTGAATCAATATAGGTTTTTGTTCTAAGTGACTTCAGAGAATTGAAAGATGAATGTCAAGGCTTTGGGATGCGGGAGAGGTTACTTAGCAAAGCAGTGAACAATCAGAGCTGGGATGAATGTGAGCAGGAAAGTGGCATCATCATCATTAGATGCTGTCCCTTCTTGAGGAAGGGGCAGGAGAGTATTTGATGAGTTGTTTGCTCGTTTATTCCGCCATCTAATAATCAGGAATGATGAGACAATGGTGAATGTTCTTTGTTAATTCTTCTATCACCTGAAGTAATTCATTAGAATCCTCTCATTAGCTGGGTAGCAGACACACTCAGCTCCACCGCCCCCCTCCCCAGACAATAGAGGAAGGGGAGACTGACTCCAGCAGGGAAAGTACTGGTGCTGCCACCAAAACCCAGGGACTCAGAGACCTTAAGAAACCATCCCCAAGGCTGCTGCAGAAAAATGAGCAGACTCTTATTAAAGGGATAATTAGTTAGTCCTGAAACCTTGCAGTAAGTGGAATACATTAATAATTCATAGGCAGCCATGCCTCCCCCACCTCCTCCTGGGAGACAGGCTTCCTGTGTCTTCAACTTCTCGGGGAAGCCCAGTTATTAGAGAGAACAGGGCAGGAGTCCTGAGCCTGGCCGTGGGAAAACTGCAGAAATCCTATGTGGCCCATTGGGACTGGCTGATCCCATGAGGAATTAGTGCCAAAGGGAGAAGTATGTGGAAAGTAGGCAAGAAACCAAAGAGACACAAAACACCAGAATGAACAAAATCCGAGAGATAAAGGAAGCAGCTGTGGACTCCAGGCGTGTTAGTCCCTTCCCTAAAGTAGGTAGGGACAGTGGAAGCGGATGAACTGAAGGACGTAAGGGCCAGAAAAAGCCACACCAGTACATAATAGCAACATCTATATTTTTATATCAACCTTTACCATTTTCAAAGTGCATTATCTCAGTTGAGCCTAAAAGTATCTCCTTAGGGTATGAAGTAGTCCCTTTTTAAGCCCTATTTGTTTGACAAAATACTTATTGTACACAGGGGCCAGATTTTAGGCGCCCCAGCTATCAGATGGGCATGCCCCGGGGTTCAGACATTCCCTTCTAGTTCCTGGTTGTATAGGCCTGAGCTAGGCAAATAATTAAATAACTGTAGCTGAGGTTATTGGTAATTATGGAATAAATTGATTAAAAATAATGTGCACATACCCATGTTCACAACAGCATTATTCACAATAACCAACAGGTGGAAGCAACCCAAGTGTCCATTGACAGATAAATGGATGAACAAAATGTGACATATACATACAATGGACTATGAATCAACTCTGAAAAGGAAGGCCATTCTGACACAGGCTACAACCTGGATGAACCTTGAAGACATGCTCAGCGAAGAAGCCAGACACAAAAGGACAAATACTGTATGATTCCACTTACATGAGGTACACAACGCACACATTGATGGTAAAAGGATGACTGAGCCATTTAACACACATTAACTCTTTTTTTTTTAACATCTTTATTGGAGTATAATTGCTTTACAATGGTGTGTTAGTTTCTGCTTTATAACAAAGTGAATCAGCTATACATATACATATATCCCCATATCTCCTCCCTCTTGCGTCTCCCTCCCACCCTCCCTATCCCACCCACACATTAACTCTTGATAAAATTGGTTGGGCTGGATTGTGTCTCTCTGAGAAGATGTGTTAAAGTTCTAACTCCAGGTACCTGTGAATGACCTCCTTTGGAAATAGCGTCTTACAGATGCCATTAAATTAAGATGAGGTCATGCTGGAGTAGCCTGGGCCCTAATTTAATGTGACTGCTGTCCTTATAAGAAGAGGAGAGGGGCATAAAATTGTTATGGACTGAACTGTGTCCCCCACAAATTCATATGTTGAAGTCCTAACCCCCAAAGTAATTGCTTTTGGAGATAGGGTCTTTCAGGAGGTAATAAGGTTAAATGAGGTCATAAGGGTGGGGCCCTAATCCAATAGGGCTGGTGTCCTTAAAAGAGGAGAAAGAGACACCAGAGGGCTCCCTTTCTCTCCAGGTGCATACAGAGAAAAGGCCACGTGAGGACATAGCAAGAAGGTGGCCACCTGTAAGTCAGCAAGAGAGCCCTCAGAAGAAACCAACCTTGATAGCACCTGGATCTGGGACTTCTAGCCTCCAGAACTGTGAGAAATAAACTCCTGTTGGTTAAGCCACCCACTCTGTGTTATTTTGTTATTCTATCCAAGCAGACTAATATAGACACACACACAGGCAGAGGTTGGGGTGATGCGTCTGCAAGACAAGGAACACCAAAGATTGCCAGTAAACCACCAGAAGCCAGCGGAGAAGCCTGGAACAAAGTCTCCCTTAGAACCTCCAGAAGGAGCCCACTTCGGACTTCTGGCCTCCAGAACTGTGAGGGAATCTTCTTCTGTTGTTTTAAGCCACCTGGTTAGTGGTACTTTGCTATGGCAGCCCTAGGAAACTAATACAGTGTGGACTGTGTTTTAGAAGAGAAATGGTGCAGAAAGAAGGTGGCCTTAGGGGTGAGAAAGACTTGGGGACAAATCCTAGCTCCAGCACTCACCAATGCTGATGCCTGTGGCATAAACCAGCCATTAATGATTGTGGGGTGCAGGGCCAGAGTGTGAAGGGAGGCCCACAGTCCATAGGACTAAGTCCACCAGAGTCAGAGCCAAGCTAACAAAGTGCCAAGTTGAACGTTCTACCCGCCTACGTTGACAAACATTCCTTCATAAACATCTGAAGGCCAGGTTCTAATCAAGAACTCTTGGGAGACTTCCCTGGTGGTGCAGTGGTTAAGAATCCGCCTGCCAACGCAGGGGACACAGATTCGAGCCCTGGTCCGGGAAGATCCTACATGCCGCGGAGCAACTAAGCCTGTGCGCCACAACTACTGAGCCTGCGCTCTAGAGCCCGTGAGCCACAACTACTGAGCCTGCAACACCTAGAGCCCGTGCTCCACAACAAGAGAAGCCACCGCAATGAGAAGTCTGCGCACCGCAACGAAGAGTAGCCCCTGCTCACCAGGACTAGAGAAAGCCTGTGTGCAGCTGTGAAGACCCAAAGCAGCCAAAAATAAGTAAGTAAATAAATATATTAAAAACAAACAAGAACAAAAACCTCTTGGACTCTCCAGAATATTCCAGAAGCTTGGAGGAATTACCTCCTCACTGAAAATACCTCAGCTTCTTAATCACACCTGACCCCTGAACAACTTGGGGGTTGGGGGCACTATTCAACTAATCGCGGATCGTGTAGCACTAAAGTACTTACTATTGAAAAAAATCCATGTATAAGTGGACCCGTGCAGTTCAAACCCGTGTTGTTCAAGGGTCAACTGTATTTCTCTCTGGAGAACCTAAAAATGACTGTGGATAACAGGCAGCAACACGACCCAGAGAGACCAAGCATGGCACTACTTTGCTGCTTTTCCCTCCATACAAATAACTCTGCACAATTTTCCCTGAAGTGAGGCACAGAAAAAAACCTCTTTCATTTTCAATTAACAAGGGATATGAAGCACTTTTTAATGGTTTAACTATACCTCTGGGCCAGATTTCCTCTTTCAAAATAATTAGATTATGGTGATACACTGAAACTAGCTTTCTTCAATAACATTTTCATTTTTTAACAGTTTTAATAAAATTCAAATGTTCATTACTACCTATTTCTATAATCTGGGCTCATTTACCCCATTTAACTGAAAATGTAAGTAGGTTAGTCAGGAATTAGGGGATCTTTTTAAGACATTTGGTGTTTGGGGAAGAAGTTAGAAAATATTCATATTAGAACCATTTTCTGTTCAGCCTGGTATATATAAGTAAGTAGAGGGCAGGGAAGCAAGCCAGTATTTCCTTTACTTTGAATGAACACATCAGTTTCATCTTCTAGATGTAATATAAAATCTAATGATTTTGAAATGCAAAATAATGAAAGAGTAAACTTCCCCCACAAAGGAAAAATATTAGAAATTGGGAAGACGCCACAGATGCTTGTTTACTACTTTTAGTATGATGAGCCTGATAAGTCTTATGAATGTTACCTAAATAAACATACTATTTGGCTTGTAGGTTTGCACAAGTCATAACCCAGCTGGACACTGCCACTGCTTCAGTTCTGCCCATGAAACAGAATAACATCACGGTGGACAGCTGTCCTTTCAAAAAAACTAATGTCATTCAGAGTGGATAACTTAATTACCACCATGCGATTTTTCCTTTTGTTTTGCCTTTTAGAATGTATCCTGGCAAGTGACAGCTTTATATACTAGAAAGAAGAAAGAGAAACGCAATCCAATGATTATCAGCTGCCTGTATTTTTAGAGAAGAAGTAATTTCTTGTAAAGGTTGGACGGGGACACATGATGGCACGTTACAATACTGAAGGATGAAAGACAGTCCCAAGTGACTGTTTTCCAACCCATTTTTATGTAATTTACAGGAACAGTCCTTTTGTGAGACAACATCGAAATGTTTCTAAAGGAGAGACAAGGTAACATAATTGCTGTTTTTTGAAATAAGCTCAGTGAGAGACAGGGAGCCGTCACCAGGAGGAACCTGACTGTACATTGCATAGCATGTCAGTAATTTATCAGAATCCAGAATCTCAAATATGATACTCTGTCTTATATACATATATATACATTTTTTGGAATTTATTTATTATTTTATTTTATTTTTGGCTGCGTTGGGTCTTCGTTGCTGCACGTGGGTTTTCTCTAGTTGTGGCGATTGGGGGGCTACTCTTCGTTGTGGTGCGCGGGCTTCTCATTGCAGTGGCTTCTCTTGTTGCAGAGCACAGGCTCTAGGCGTGTGGGCTTCAGTAGTTGCAGCACGCGGGCTCAGTAGTTGTGGTTCGCGGGCTCTAGAGTACAGGCTCAGTAGCTGTGGCGCACGGGCTTAGTTGCTCCACTGCATGTGGAATCTTCCCGGACCAGGGATCAAACCCGTGTCCCCTGCATTGGCAGGCGGATTCTTAACCACTGCACCACCAGGGAAGCCCTGTCTTATATATTTTAAAGCACAATGTTGTCATGTGCTAACCAAATTCAGAAGAGAGTAATAATATATAAACCAGAATGTCAATTCACTAATTTCTGATGATACATAGACTTATTTAAATTGCTTTGCTCATGCCTGTGGGAAGGCATAGTCATCCAACTTGGGTTCTCATTCCCAGGCATCATGGTTCTTGGGAAGCCAGATGAGTAACAAGGAGGTTGCTTGGGAAGCACAGAGTTAGAGCAAAGAGCAGTGGATATTTCTGAGGGCAACTCCATTCACATTATGGTGAGACTCAGAGCAGATGTCTCCTGATTAGATTGTTACTATCTTCCAGAGTAAATATTTTGTAGCTTGAAATTCCTCTTCATCTTGTATCATGGTCCACCACCATGATCTCAATGGATTCATATTCATTTGGGATCCAATATACTTACATGAAGTCAAGGCTTTAGAGCTGTTTCCCATAAAGCAATACCATAGATAAAGATATAGATATATAGTTGGTTATATTTGACTCTTCTGAATTCATCCTGGGTGATTGCAGACAACACCAACAAGCCAATAAACAAACACAACCCTGAAATGCTGAAGACCCAGGACTTTCCCTGCTGGACAGTAACTGATCAGTTTATCCCAGGAGAGCAAAGGAGTTCCCTGATTGCCCGATTATAAATGTAGAAGGTCAGCCCTTCTGCAAAAAGATGAAAATTGTTGGGGGAGGGGAAGGAATCAGAATTCTGAGAAGAAAAGATCAAAGAAAAGTTTAGAGAAAAGAAGGGGAGAAATGTCCTGAAGAACCTAGGGGTAAGACAGGAATAAATACACAGACCTACTAGAGAATGGACTTTAGAATATGGGGAGGGAGAAGGGTAAGCTGTGACAAAGCGAGAGGGAGGCATGGACATATATACATTACCAAACGTAAGGTAGATAGCTAGTGGGAAGCAGCCGCATAGCACAGGGAGATCAGCTCGGTGCTTTGTGACTGCCTGGAGGGGTGGGATAGGGAGGGTGGGAGGGAGGGAGATGCAAGAGGGAAGAGATATGGGAACATATGTATATGTATAACTGATTCACTTTGTTGTAAAGCAGAAACTAACACACCATTGTAAAGCAATTATACTCCAATAAAGATGTAAAAAAAAAAGAAGGGGAGAGAGGTGCAGATACCCATACTGGAAACTTCAATGGTGGGCACAAAAGCGGTGATAATTACAATACATCACAGATGGGAGAGAGCAGAAATAGAACGACTAAGAGAGAAGGGCCCTGATGTCTGGGGATGAGGTGCTCACCACGTACCTCCTCAATCCCAGACCACACGCACCTCTAGGACACATCACAGAAGAAAACTTATGCTGTTTTATTTGTCTTCTCTTTAGATGTTCTTTTCCTTTTTGAGTTTAAGTATGCTTAATAACTTTTAATAGACTTTTAAAATAGGGTTTATATGCAGTAATTCAGACAGTTCAGAAAGGTATGGAGCAGGCTTCCCTGGTGGCGCAGTGGTTGAGAGTCCGCCTGCCAATGCAGGGGACACGGGTTCATGCCCCGGTCCGGGAGGATCCCACATGCCGTGGAGCGGCTGGGCCCATGAGCCATGGCCGCTGAGCCTGCGGGTCCGGATCCTGTGCTCCGCAACGGGAGAGGCCACAAAAGTGAGAGGCCCGTGTACCGCAAAAAAAAAAAAAAAAAAAAAAGTTCAGAGCAGCCAGCATGGCCGTGACCCAGAGTCCACTGTGGCCACCATCACCACAGCTGCCTCTCAGCATCCTTAAAAAGGCCCTGACACTGGGACGTGGATTCAGCTGATCACATCCCATGACCTTGCTTACCAGCTGAAAACAGTAGCAGGGAGATGCCCTATACCTCACTTCTGTTTCCCAAATCATGTATGAGCATATCCAACCAAGGGCACTATACTTTCAGAATCCTAGTTGCAAAGGAGCCTGGGAATGTAGTATCTGCCTTTCCAGCCTCTACCATTCAGGGCAGCTCGTTAAAATGTGGGTGGGATGGAGATGGAGTGAGCCCCAATTCAATTCAGCACACCTCCCCAACCACTGCTGCCAATGACTTGGGAACTTTCTAGAGATAACCCATGTATAAATAAACATGACCACAGATATACACTTTTTTCACACATGATGCTATGCTATTCCCATTGTTATGCACCTCGCTTTCTCTTTTGCACTGAACAGTACATCATATATCAAGAACACAGTTCTGGGGCTTCCCTGGTGGCGCAGTGGTTAAGAATCCGCCTGCCAATGCAGGGGACACGGGATTGAGCTCTGGTCCGGGAAGATCCCACATGCCGCGGAGCAACTAAGCCTGTGAACCACAACTACTGAGCCTGCGCTCTAGAGCCCATGAGCCACAACTACTGAAGCCTGTGCGCCTAGAGCCTGTGCTCTGCAACGAGAAGCCACTGCAGTGAGAAGCCCGCACACCACAACGAAGAGTAGCCCCTGCTCTCCACAACTAGAGAAAGCCCGCAAGCAGCAACGAAGACAGAATGCAGCCAAATATATATATATATATATATATATATATATATATATATATATATAAAAGAATACAGTTCTGGGACTTCCCTGGTGGCACAGTGGTGGGGAGTCCACCTGCCAATGCAGGGGACACGGGTTTCAGCCCTGGTCTGGGAGGATCCCACATGCCACGGAGCAACTAAGCCCGTGCGCCACAACTACTGAGCCTGTGCTCTAGAGCCCGTGCACCACAACTACTGAGCCCACGAGCCACAACTACTGAAGCCCGTGCGCCTAGAGCCCATGCTCTGCAACAAGAGAAGCCACTGCAATGAGAAGCCCACGCACCGCAACGAAGAATAGCCCCTGCTCACTGCAACTAGAGAAAGCCTGCGCGCAGTAATGAAGACCCAACACAGCCAAAAATAAATAAATCTATTAAAAAATTATTTAAAAAATAAAAAAAGAAACGAATACAGTTCTACATCATTCTATTTAACATGAAAGTACACCTCTGAACACCACCATTTTTTGCCACCTCCCTTAAGGGGTTAGGTGACACTCCCCGGGATTTCACTATTTACTTGACTGCTCTTTGATACAGTAATGGATTTTTAATAGGATAGTTTGAGTAGAACAGCCTTGACGGAACTTGCCTTCACACTCATGAAGGAAAGTTCTTGCGTGTTCCAAGAAACAAATCATCTGTTTATGCTGTGGGCTCTCCTTCTCACCTCCTACACCTGACAGGTAATGTCCATTCTAGACCAAATAGTGATCTGCTCTACTGCACACTCTGTCTGCTATAAATCACTTCGGTCGTGGCTCAAATCAATCTTCCCCTGTGGGAGAAGGGTCAGTGCCATGCGCATATCTCCTTGGCTGGAACGATGTTTGAGAATGCTGGCCTGACTTCCACCTGTCAGCACCTGCAGCTCTTTATTGAGTGGCTCTTTCTGGCTCGGGCAACTTGCCCTGCCTGCACGGGGCAGGGTGGAAGGGCCAGCGGGTGCATGGTCGAGGGAGCAGCCCTCACGGGTGGAGCCAGAGCACAAGGCTCCAGCTCTCTCCTGCCTTGAGGTGTATCTATAGCGCCCCCAGCAGACATGGGTCCCGGTTGCCTATGGTGATAATTTGTTTAAAAAAATATCACCCTTTATTGGCTTCCTTCTCTTTCCCGCCTCATTTTCATACTCCTTGCCTGACCCATGTTTCCTGGAACCACCTCCAATAAACAACTTGCACTTGAATCCTTGTCTGAGGGTCTGTTTCCAGGGAAACCCCATGTAAGATGTGCCTGTTAATCAAAATCGGGCCCCATACCTGGAGGGCTAGTGGCACCCCCTGCATGCTGAGACACACTCAAGGAGGAAGCCAGCCTGCAACTTTCTGACGGTGACACTAGGACTGTGATGGTTATTCCCACTGAGGCAGCTGTAATGGGCTAAACTGTGTCCCCCTGCAAATTTATATGTTGAAGCCCTCACCCCTGGTACCGCAGAATGTAAGTATACTTGGAAATAAGATCTTTAAAGGGGTAATTAAGTTAAAATGAGGTCCTTAGGGTGGGTGGGCTCTAATCTGATATGACATGACTGGTATCTTTATAAGAAGAAGAAATTTGGACACAGACATGCACAGGCACAGAGGAAAGACCATGTGAGGACACAGCGAGAAGGTGGCCATCTGCAAGCCAAGGAGAGAGGCTTCAGAATAGACCAAACCTGCTGGCCACTTTGATCTTGAACTTCTAGCCTCCAGAACTGTGAAAAGATAAATTTCTATTGTTTGATCATAACTGGAAAAGATACATGCACCCCAATGTTCACCGCAGCACTATTTACTATAGCCAATACATGGAAGCAATGTAAATGTCCATCGACAGATGAGTGGATAAAGAAGATGAGGTACATATATACAATGGAATATTACTTGGCCATAAAAAAGAATGGAATAATGTCATTTGCAGCAACATGCATGGACCTAGGGATTATTATACTAAGTGAAGTTAAGTCCGACAAAGACAAATATCATATGATATCACTTATATGTGGAATCTAAAAAAATAATACAAATGAACTTATTTACAAAACAGAAACAGACTCACAGACTTTGAAAACAAACTTATGGTTTCCAAAGGGAAAAGAGGGGTGAGGAGGGATAAATTAGGAGTTTGGGATTAAGATATACACACTACTATGTATAAAATAGATAACCAACAAGGACCTACTATTTATATAACACAGGGAACTCTTCTCAATGTTCTGTAATAACGAAGTGGGAAAAGAATTTGAAAAAGAATAGATATATGTATTGTATATGTATAACTGAATCACTTTGCTGTACACCTGAAACTAACACATTGTAAATCAACTATACTCCAAGAAAATAAAATAAAAACATTAAATATAGAAAATGAAGAAAAAGAAAGAAAATAGAAAAAATATTTCTGTTGTTTGAGCCAAGCAAACTAATACAGGAACCTACAATTTCTAGGGGCAATCCCTTCCATTTTGGGCTCCTCTGGTTGTTAAAAGCTTCTTTTCTATGTGGAGTGAAATCCTCTTCCCCATAACTACTTTTATTTCTACTTGTTAGAGCAACCCAGATGAAACCGGCTCCCACTTTTATGTGGCAATGCTCAATGATCCCCAGAACCAAAGAACTTGAAAGCTACAGAGTGTCTGAAGAGATCACATCAGGACACTTGCCAGAGATGTACACCCCATTGCTGGTACACAAAGGCAGCAGGGTGAGACCCTGGGTTTTTATATCAACTATCAAAGTTAAAAAGGAGGCGGCCAACATTTAAACATCCTTCTTGGAAAGAAATAGAATTTCAGTTTCTGCCCTGCTGTAACCTAGTTCTTTGATAGAGCAATTAGAGGGCTACAGTATTAAGAACTATGGATCTAGTCCTTCATTTTGGCTTTTTCAGGAAGCAGAAGCTGAGATGGAGTTAGGAGTGCAAGCAATCTCTTGGGGGATGGGGTGGGAGGAAACCCTGTAGGAGATAAAGGGGGAGAAATGAGATTAGGCAGGGAAAGCCTTCAAAGCATGATGCTAATGTGACACCTGGGGGAAGGAGGGGAGGAAGGAAGCGGGATTGGGCGAGGAGAGCCTGGACTGTGCTGCAGGCCTCAGCGTCTTGCTCGACTCAGCTAGGAGTTCCACGACCACCCAGGAGAGGAGTCCTGCACTGGGCAGAAATGGCCAGGCCTTTGTAACTCCCTCAGAGCCCAGGCGTGGGCAGCGGGGGGCTGCCTGGACACAGTGTGGCTTCATCCGAAAGCTAAGTAGAGCCTAAGGGTGATGCAGCTGGACGCCCCCAGTTACCTACATTCCCTGCTGCTGAAGGGCAACTTCCTCTTGAAGGGCGATCCCAGCTCTATATGCCCGTGGCTGCCACTGACGGCCACATTCTGACTCTCCCGGCTCCTCTCAGACTAGGGTTCTTGGGGCTTAACTTACAATTCAGCTGTGATGAAAAGTAGAGCAAGTCATTATCTCCTTCATCTGTCTCTACTCGAGGAGGGAGCCAGCTGGAGGCTGCACTGGGTTTCTAGCAGCCTCATCACCCTATTGGCTTGTAACTAGCTCACAATCAACCCTACTCCAGTGATCTAAGTTTCGCTCCTCCCTTTTTTGGGTGGTTGATTTCAGTACCCAAACATAGGCATTTTGTATTTGGGCGGAGACTCCCAAGTCATCTCTGAAGAGCCACTGATGCACATGTCAAGATTTTTACTCAATTAGAGGCCCTTTATTTTTTATTTCTAAAGAAAAGAACCACAGAATTTTACAGGTAGTAGACTCTTTAGCTTTGTTGCTAAACCTAAGAGAGTTTACACAGACCTTTAGTTAAATAAAAGATAGATTAGTGAAGACCTAGTAAATTATTACAAATGTGGTAGGTAAAAATCAAACCCCGCTCCAATCATAGTTATAAACTTGAGGAGAATAGTTTTCTCCATCGAAAATTCTAACAAAACAGGTTTCATATAACAAATATTTAGATTCTAAATTACAAGCGAATATTCCTTAGACCTACTAAAAATAACCTCTTAATTTATATGAAAGTACTTCATTACTCTTAACAAGAAATTTAGAAAACAATGTTAAGATAACAAGATTCAGAATAAATATAGATTTAGCTTAAGCTTTATGGGAACAGGTTTGTAAATATTTGGTAACTTTTCTTGTCTATAAAGAGACTAACGGCAGCTGTATCTGCTGCTCCCACACTTTTAATAGAAAAAATTAAACTGCCAACTAGGACCTGTAGTTTCTGGCTTCAGTTACAATCTCTTGCCACATTTGAATGAATGAATATGGGGTTTACAATTTTTTGTTTCCATATGACCAATAGTACTAGTTGGACATCTATTCAATTTCATCCCCACTGAAATCTGTTGTATTGACCTAAGCAGGCTGTATCTTCACAGGAACATGGTAATAGTCTCTGCATAGTCTCCAAGTGATGTGAATGCCTGGGGAGCAGTAACCATGAAATGGAACTTCCCCTCTTGTCTGCTCTTTGTATTACCCTCATTCATAGCAGATTTGGCAAAAGTGTACCTGATTTTTTATTTTTGTTGTAATCTCACTTACCTAATTCAGTTTCATACCGGTAGTTATCCTTCCATATCATTTACTTATTGTTGTTTAAAGCTTCTCCTATTTGGTATCAATAGCTGTTTTTGAAGTGAGTTCTCTCTGCTGCTTTTTGTTTGTTTGTTTTGCGGTTCGCGGGCCTCTCCCTGTTGTGGCCTCTCACTGCTATGGCCTCTCCCGTCGCGGAGCACAGGCTCCGGACGCGCAGGCTCAGCGGCCATGGCTCACGGGCCCAGCCGCTCCGCGGCATGTGGGATCTTCCCGGACCGGGGCACGAACCCGCGTCCCCTGCATCGGCAGGCGGACTCTCAACCACTGTGCCACCAGGGAAGCCCTCTCTGCTGTTTTATACCTTTCCATTTTTTCTTATATTTCTAGAGTCCTCTGGTCAGTCAATATTAAATCATTGCCCCAAATTCTCTTGGCAAGAATCAAGTTATAGACAACGCTACAATGTTAAATAAATACTTAAAAACTAGAGAGTATGAAATCTGGAGTCAGAAGAGCTGGGCTTGAGTTTCCTCTGTTTTTCATCTGACCTGGGACAAGTAATTTAAACTCTCCAAACTTCAACTTTCATAATTGTAAAATTGCTGTAATAATACCTTGTAAAGAACACAAAATAACAGTATCTGCCAAATAACTATTAAGTACGAGACTCTGATCTTAGGGCTTAAAAGCATTTACTCATTTGAGCTTTACAACCCTATGATAGTACTATTATTAACTGTTTAGATGAAGAAAATGAGGCACAGAGAGAATTAAAAAAGGAAAATGAGTCCATGGTCACATAGATAGGGAGTTGTAGAACTAAGATTTGAAGTGTTGGGAGGAGAAACTTTTCCTCTACCCTCTTATGTTCATTGCTAGGGGCCTGTGAATTAAACTAACGAAAGACAGATTAACAAGAGAAAAGGCAATTTCAATAATATTTACACGCACATGAGTTCACAATAAAGAAGCAAAGTTCAAAGAAGTAGTTAGACTCAGGGGCTAATATAGTATTTTAATAAAGGAAAGGGGGTTTTGGCTTTGAGGGATGATAAATCAAGGGGACTAGGAAATATATGGGAGAACTAATGGAAAATAAGGGTTATTTTTAGTAAGGTCTGTTTATGCAAACATGTTTTGGTATCAACTTCCTCTCCCCGGTGATAGGAGTTGCTCTTCTTTTCTGGTATGTGGGCAACATCTTCACAAAGGGAAATTTATGCCCTGCTTTTAGCCAGGTAAGGGAGGACAGGGAACTTCTTCCTGAATCTCAGTTGCCTTCAGCTCAAAATAATCCTTATGCCAAGAGGCATGTTTTGGGGTGGCATGTTCTGATCTTCAGAAGCTGAGCAGCCTGACTCCAGAAGCTGTATTCTTGACCGCTATGCTGTACTGCCTCTGTTACAGTATCTGTTAATGCCTTGAACTCTGAAGTGCTAAACCCATGTGTTCTCTACCACATATTGTTCTATGTATTGTAATTCATACAGTCCATATACATGCAGCAGGATGGATCTATAAACGTGTTTTAGGGCATTTTGTTATTCATTGGCTAACCAGCTATTCCACTAAAACATGATTAGATGAGTCAAAACTACATGAATGGGACTCCCCTGGTGGTTCAGTGGTTAAGACTCCGTGCTCCCAAGGCAGGGGGCCCGGGTTCAATCCCTGGTCAGGGAACTAAAATCCCGCAACTAAGCCTGTGCGCCGCAACTACTGAGCTCGAGTGTTCTAGAGTGCATGTGCCACAACTAGAGAAGCCCACACGCCACAATGAAGACCCAGCACAGCCTAAATAAATAAATAAATACCTATATTAGTAAACAGAGTGGGGTTAAACCAAACCAGTGATTCCCAAACTTGGCTGAACACCGAAAAATCAACCGTGATGGATTGCTGATTCTTGGGTCTCACTCCATAGCTACTGAATTTTTAGGGAGGACTCAGCAATCTGGATTAACAATCACAACAACAAAAGACCCCCCAGATGGTTCCGGTGACCAGTTAGATTTGGGAATGACCACACTGACAGACACCTTGAGGTCCTTTATCACGATCTGATTCCATGAATCCCCAAGAAACTTTCTGGTTCCGTGGTCAATTTGAAACATTTTTCGACGGTCTAAACTGTCACGATTCAGCAGTTCACTTTGGAAATAACTTAGAACTTTCTCTAGGGAGGATATAAGCCACATGATGAATTTCTCCTACAAAATACAGGAGTCAGGACTGACTCATCTGTGACTGAGCAAAACCACAGTCCTGAGAATTGCAAGGTTGGTTGGTCACATTTGGGGATTTCTACCGTGTCCCATCACAGACAAAAAAGCAACTTGTGCACTTACTATGTGTACGTGGTAAGCCACGTACAAGTAAATACTAAAAATCTTTCCTTCCAGTGATAAACTGGGTTTAATAACTGGTTTATAGAACTAAATGCAATTGCCATTAGAGGGGGATTATTTTATCCACCATAAATATGTACAAAAGCCAGTCCAATGCTATAGTTTCAAAAAGGTGTCATTAAATGCCGCTAAAAGCCATTTTCACAAGGATTTAAGGTCAATGTCAGGCTGACTAGGAGAGTGAGGGACAAAAAAAAATTCCACATAGTAGAGTCACAGATATGATACTTTACTCTTCCTGTTTTGTCATTCTTCATACCACATGATTTGTAAAAACGGACTAACATTTTTGTAATTTGAAAAAAAAGAATATATAACAACACAAAAGGTGCTCAATAATAAACATTTGCTTTCACCTAAGACACCTACCCCTTAAAACCCTCCCTCCCCAGAGACAAACAGTGACACTTATCTCATTCCAGAAACGTTCTGTGTGTGTGTGCACGCACACACACATGCACACTCCTCACTGGTGAAGTGCACGTCTCTGGCATCAGGCTGCCTGGGTTTGAACCCCAGCTCAACCACTAACTGTGCACCATTGACCAAGTTCAGGTTTCTCACTTGTAAAAAGGGGACAATAACAGAATCCACCTCATAGGGTTGTTGGAGGATTAAATGAATTAATGCATATAGAGTGCTTGGAACTGAGCCTGGCATATTTCAAGCTCTTGTAAACGCCAGATATTTTTATCATTATGTATGAGTCCCTGTGCTTACATAAATAGGAGCACATCTCAACTCACCTAATGTATCAGCGCTAAGGGACCCCGGCCCCTTCACAGGGACGATGCCCACCGTGTGGCTGGGCCCCGTGCTATTTACCATCCTCCCAGGACAGAAGTCTGTTCCATAACCGAGATTTTGCTGTTACCGACTTGCACCAAAACTTCCTGCATGTGGACCCTTCACCCCACGTGCCAGTGGATCTAGAGGGTAAGTTCTCAAAGAATTACTGGGTGTGGCGTCCACCACTCAAATTCACATTACATGGGGCCACAGACTCAGCTACCAGTAAGTACAAAATACACCTTTCTAACTGCTCTCTGGAGGATGACCTGTGATCATAACCTCCTTCCTACGAAAAAGAAATCAGTGATGAGATGGTATGTAGACTGGATGTACAGACCTGTGTGACGCGGGGGCTTCAAGACACTTAAGGCGCTTTCTTGATTCCTGGTGATGGTCTTTTCAAAAGATCACCCCTACCTCACGGGCAACCACAAACTCACCGGAGGGGGTGGCATCCCTTCATGACGCCCTCTCGGCCCCGCTCACCAGCTCTGGAACATTCTCTACCCACTTCTTCAGGCTGATGTCAAACAATGCGTTCCCATCTGGGGCCAGCTGTGAAGAGCAAGGTGTTCACAAGACCAAGGTCACGTCACCAGCAGGTTACTCGGCCACAGACAGGAGCATGGAGAGCTGCTCCCAGGAGGGGCCTCAGTAATCATGGAAGTATCTTCACCTTTCAGATGCAGAAACCGAGGCCCAGGAACGTGCGACTTGCCAAAGGTCTTAGAAGGCAACCTTCCTGACTGCCCTTCTAGTAGTCCTTCCGCGGTGCTCCAGTGCTGTCCCCTCCCCAAAGGACACCCCTACTGCAGCTGGGGGAGGGGTGCGCGTGTGTGTGTGTGTACGTGAGCAAGTATGAAACAGCAGGGAAGTGAGTCTTGCCACACAGAAAACTTACCTTGGACTGACTAAATATTTTTGGTCAGTGTGAGGGGATGTTGGGGACCAATTTTATCTGAATAATTTCAGGCAGCTGACAGGGAGGCAGTCTACGAGGATGAGGCATTCTTATTTCCCTCCCTTAAAAATTTTTTTACTATAAAAAATGTTAAACCTATGTAAAGTAGAGGAAAATTGCTTACTAAACTCTTATGTTACTAGTCACCCACCTAATTTATCAATACTCAACCACTCGTGTCCTCTACAGTGAGTGAGGATCTCCTAAAACCTTCCCAAGCCCACTTTTTCAAGGTGCTTCTGTCCTCTCTGGCTGTGATTTTTATAACGTCTCATCCTTTGAGCTATTTTGTTGTTGCCTCAATTAAAATAAACGCAACTCTGATCTGTGAGAACCGAATCTGTGTAAAAAATAATATCACTTCAGGAAAACTGCTGATCTCCTGACCAAGAGCTATCGGGGCATTAGGCATTAGGTCCTTAATGCCTACAGAGAAAACACACAATGAATGACGTCCGTTTCTGGTTATACCGGGCATTTGTTACCAAGCTTAGGCGTCCTCTGTGAACGACACCATCCCTGACTGCTTGGCATCTCCCAACAGTGCAGGGGACACTGAAAACTGCTCTTGCCTGGAGACAGAGCAGTATTTCTGGTTTATTGGTCTCCAGCGCAAAACATCTTTGCTCCCAACTTCCACACAACAAGAGCAAAATGTGAGGTGAAGGAAAAGTGCAAGAATGGGGAAGGGTTGCGAAACGGTTGTTTTCTCTAATTGTTTTTATTTCACAGTTCTGGGCAAAGAATGGAATGATTTCAAACTTCCAAACAAAATGGTGTGTTGAATATACTCATTAATCTCCCCAACTTCCTAAATCCCCAGTAAAGGAATTTGTCTTTAACTAAGGAGTAAACAATCAGGACAAAGAGAATGAAGAAGGAAAAACCAACAAACACACAATTTTAGAAGCTGGAAAGAATAAAGCAAACTGATTTGCTAGAACCAAGAATTCTGTTTCATAAGCCAGCAGTGGAGAAAGCTGAGAAACAACCCCAAAACCCTCAGAGACTCCTCCATCAATTGTCAGTTTCACCTAGAGGAGGTGAACGTGGATAATTAGGAAAGTGCTCAAGAAGCAGTGAAGTCCCCAGTTCCCTTCCGTTTGCCTCTGGGCTGTGGAATGCCGGGCAGAGGTGAGGACAGGGTTACCAGATCACCAGCAGAGGAATGAAGTGGAGGGTCACATGTAGAATATTATAACTTTAGCCACTTTCTCCTGAGCCCTGAATCTGGCTCCCCAACCCTGGCAGGAATCATTCTACCCTCCCAGCAGGAGATCATAAAGTCCTCAGAGGAATCTGATCTCACCAAGAGAGATGCTCACATAGATACCTGATGTAAACCAAGCCACGCCCCTCCCCCACCCTGATGCCAACTGTAGATAAAACAAGCCACGTACACAGAGCATTCAGTTAGTCCTACGGGGCCCCTATGATCAGTGAGCCAACGCCCCGGCTACTGGAGGAAAGACCCCAGTGTAGAAGAGAGTGGCCAGAAAATGAACAAACAGAAAGCAAAGCATCCTGGGGAGAACAGACACTGTGGGGAGAGGAGGAGAGAGAGAGAGGTAGAGAGACTATCATTACAATCCCTAGAAATTTATAAGATACTGAATCATCAATCAACAAAGAAATGATGCTATTTTTTAAAAAAATTATAGAGCACAAAAGAGGTCTTGAAAATTAAAAGTAGAAGAGCACACACAAAACTAAAGAGGAAATTTGACAGATAAATTTGAGGGACTCTCCCAGAAAGCACAGCAAAAAGACAAAGATGTAGAAAATGAAGATAAGAAACAGAGGACCAGTGCAGGATTCTCAACAGCCAAGTCATGGAAATTCTGAAAAGAGAAAACAGAAAAAAATAGAGGTGAGAAAAATCACCAAAGAAATAACCCAAGAAGATATCCCAGAACTGAAGAATCGAAGTCTTCAGATTGACATTGAAGGGGTTACCAGTCCTTTAGGCAGAGGCCCATTTAATCAGATTGCCTTTCTAATCCCTAAACATGAGCAATTATACAGAAGAACAGGGACTTCCCAGGTAGCGCAGTGGTTAAGAATCTGTCTGCCAATGCAGGGGACACGGGTTCAATCCCTGGTCTGGGAAGATCCCACATGCTGCGGAGCAACTAAGCCCGTGCACCACAACTACTGAGCCTGTGTGCCACAACTACTGAGCCTGTGCTCTATAGCCCACGAGCCATAACTGCTGAGCCCACGTGCCACAACTACTGAAGCCCACACGCCTAGAACCCATGCTCCGCAACAAGAGAAGCCACTGCAGTGAGAAGCCCGCGCACTGCAACGAAGAGTAGCCCCTGCTTGCTGCAACTACAGAAAGCCAGTGTGCAGCAACGAAGACCCGACGCAGCCAAAAATAAATAAATAAAATTTTAAAATTAAATAAATAAAGTGGGTTAGTATGAAGGCTGTCAGCACCTAGGTATCTATGGAGATGGGGGAGTGAGGGAGAGGTACATTAATGGGGCTTTGTCAAAACTTTTTTAAATGGGCAAAGCGTTTCTAGTTTTGCCAGTAGAAAAATGGGGAGGAAATTCTTCTCAACAACGCTCTTTATACCACAGGCCTTTTTTTTTTTTTAACCAGCCCAATGATGATAGTATCAGGCACAGAGCAGATCAAAAAGACATTTGTGGGTCAGCTTTTAAACTTTACCATTAATCACAATAGAAAATGGTACAGTTATGTTGGAAAACCATTTAGAATTTCCCAAAATAATTAAAACACGTCCGCAAAAAGACTTGTGTATGAATATTCATAGCAGCATTATTCATAATAGCCCCAAACTGGAAACAACCTAAGTATCATCGCCCAGTGAAACAAATTGTGATAACAGCCATACAACAGAATCCTGATGAGCAGAAAACAGGACTGAATTACAGGTACCCAAACCCAACAACATGTCTGAGTCTCAGAAACAGTGTGCCCAGTCAAAGCAGCGAGACATAAAGGAACACATGCTACACGAATCCATTTATACCAGGTTCTGCAATAGGCAAAACCAGTCTGTATTTATACAACACAGATCAGTGGTTGTCTGTGTCTCGGCGTGGAGGGATTGAAGAATTTTTTTGAGTGGTGGGAATGTGTTCTCTATCTTGATGTGGAATGATTACATGGTGTACATAATCGTCAAAACACACTTAACTGTGCATTCTAAATGAGTGTATTTTAAATAAAGTATACCTCAGGAAAGAAAAATAAGCCTCCAGTGCTCAGGACCCACACTAAGATACATCATCCTGAAATTTCAGAACACTGGGACCAGGAGAAGATCCTAAGAGCTTCCTGGAGGGAGAGGAAGTTTCATATAAAGGATCAAGGATCAAAAGAGCAGACTTCTCAGGAGTAGCCGCACTGGAAGTTTGAGATCATGAAGAAATACCATCAGAATTCTAGGGCAAGATGATATCTACCCTCATACCAGCCAAGTAGGAGGACAGAATCGAGACGTTTTTAGCTCTCAAAAGCATTTACCTTCCAGGTAGCTACTGAGAGATACATTCTACTAAAACAATAGTTAACCCAAAAATAGTAAAACATGGGGTTCCAACACAAGAGAAAAATGAGGGAATTCTCAGCATGATGGTGAAAAGAAATCTTAAGATGGCAACTTGTACAGCTGGTTCAGAGATCAACCAGTCTCTTTGGGAGCATGTTAGAAGTCCCTTTGTGAGATTTCTTTTAAAAGGGAAGGAAGGGAAGGGAAGAAGGAAGGAAAGAAAGAGGCAGGGAGAGGGGACGAGAGAAAGAAAGAAACCTAATGCATACAGAAATGATAAGAGAAGATATATATAAACTGGGGAGAGTTTGGGAATAAGAATATAGAAAACTCAGGATATTAAAAAATGATCATTATTAACTCCAGTTAAAACAAGAAAAATGTATAGAAAAGGAAAATAATCAGAATATATTATATAGCTCATGTGTCAATGGCATTTACATAGTCCTAGGAATGTAACACTGAACATTGTTCTAATGCAAATTATTCTATTGCTATATTCGGGGGATAGGGGCACAGGGGTGTGAGTAAGAAAGGGTTAAATCTTCATATTCCACAGCAGGAAGTCAATAGGTACTGCTTGCGGTTGAAAAAGAAATATCAATGTAAGTGTGTTACGTAAAGAGATGAATAAAAATAAAAATAATCAGTTAAAGAACTAAAACAGTGGCCCCTGGAGAGTGAGAAGTTGATCGTGGGCTTGGGGGGACTATTGTTTTTCATAACAAGCTCCATAGTTCTATTCATCTGCACACGGAACGCTGTTCATGCATCACTTTAAGTAAAATTAAAGCTAACTGAAAGCAAAACTGTAAAAAATAGAAAAAGATAGAGGAGTTTATGAACAGACAAGCAGAATGGACACGTCACTCTCACATATCAGGTTTTATTTCCCGTGGGTTACTTGGACTTCAGTTTGGAAACACTTTTCTTATCAGTATTTGCACACCAGTCAGTGAGCAAACTGCAGTGGGCTTTATGAGTCATACATTGTGAGTTATAACATGCTAATAATACTGGGAAGGGTCTCAGAGGGTACTGAGCCCAGAAATCCTCAAGTAGGGTAACAAGGAGATGGGAGACAGGGTTTTTTATAACATTACTAAAGGGATGTCAGAAAATACCTAGGACAAGCTTCCCCAGTGGCGCAGTGGTTGAGAATCCACCTGCCAATGCAGGGGACATGGGTTCGAGTCCTGGTCTGGGAAGATCCCACATGCCGCGGAGCAACTAAGCCCGTGTGCCACAACTACTGAGCGTGCGCTCTAGAGCCTGCGAGCCACAACTACTGAAGCCCGTGTGCCACAACTACTGAGCCTGCACCCTAGAGCCTGTGAGCCACAACTACTGAGCCCATGTGCCACAACTACTGAGCCTGCGCGTCTGGAGCCTGTGCTCTGCAACAAGAGAGGCCACGATAGTGAGGCCCGCATACCGCGATGAGGAGTGGCCCCCGCTCGCCGCAACTAGAGAAAGCCGTCGCACAGAAACGAAGACCCAACACAGCCAAAAATAAATAAATAAATAATATAATAAATAAAATTAAAAAAAAAAAGAAAATACCTAGGACTGAGGACAACTGGCCAAGTTTTTCAAAAGCATTAGCCTAAGTGAAAGTAGCCAGTCTCAAGAGGCTACATAATGTATGAGTTCATTTATAGGACATTCTGGAAAAAGCAAACTCTAGGAACAGAGAACAGGTCAGTGGTTGCCAGGGACTGGGGATGGGGGAGGGTACTGAGCACAGGGGGGCTTCTTTAGGTGGTGGTAGTTCCAGAACGATATATATTTGTCAAAACTCACAAAACTAAATAGGGTGAATTTACTGTATGTCAATTATTCCTCAATAATCCTGACTTTTAAAAAATTATTATTAAAAAAATCAATTGAAAATATCAACATGTCTATCAACCGAGGAATCAACTGAGGAATGAATAAGTAAAATGTGGTATATCCACATAATGGAATATTATTCTACCATAAAGAGGAAAGAAGTACTGACACATGCTGCAACAGGGATGAAACTTGTAAACACTGTGCTAAGTCAAAGAAGCCAGACACAGAAGGCCACATAGCGTATGATCCCATTTACATGAATAGACAAATCCAGTGACATAGAAAGTAGATTAGTTGTTTCCTAGGGCTGAGGAGGGGAGGGGAGAGTGAACAGTGATGACTAATGGTATGGGATTTCTTTTGGGAGTGATGAAAGTATAATAAAATTCAATAACGGTGATGGTTATAAATTCTGTGAATCTTATTATGCATGTGAATTACATCTCAATAAAGCTGTTTGAAAGTATCAGTGTGTTAAAACTGACCCCCTTAAATGGTGCTGGTGGAGCTCTCAATTGGGATAACACTTCTGTAAAGTGATTTAAGTGTATGTCTTAAGAGCTTAGGAGCTCATTGCCTTTGTCCAATGACCACCTTCTAAAATTCCATCTTTAGCAAACAGCCAGAGATGTGGTCAAAGATATATGTATAGCGGAGTTTTTCGCCTTACTTAATAGGAAAATTGGAAAAATGGAAATAATGGTGTTTACTTACTGGGTAAAGGCTAAGTATGAAAATCCATGTGATGGAATATAGTAGACTATGAAAATAAGTTTTGTTTTGTTTTTTAAAGAGAATGTAGGATGTGAGGGTGATCTCGCTGTAACATCTGTCACCCCACTGATCACAGGGTTGATCTGACTGATCTGGCTGGCTAGGTGGGTGTGTCCTAGCCCCCTCCCACCACTCCACATGCATCACTCTCAAAGCTGTGCACTCAGTCGAAGAAAAACAGAGTTACCAAATGATCCTGCAATCCCACTCCTGGGCATATATATCTGGAGAAAACTCTAATTCTAAAAGATACACGCACCCCAATGTTCATTGCAGCACTATTTACAATAGCCAAGGCGTGGAAGCAACCTAAATGTCCATCGACAGAGGAATGGATAAAGTAGATGTGGGGACTTCCCTGGTGGCACAGTGGTTGGGAGTCCAGCTGCCAATGCAGGGGACACAGGTTCAAGCCCTGGTCTGGGAAGATCCCACATGCCGTGGACCAACTAAGCCAGTGTGCCACAACTACTGAGCCTGTGCTCTAGAGCCCGTGAGCCACAACTACTGAGCCCACGTGCCACAGCAACAGAAGCCCACAAACCTAGAGCCTGTGCTCCACAGCAAGAGAAGCCAGTGCAATGAGAAGCCCACGCACCACAATGAAGAGCAGCCCCACTCACTGCAACTAGAGAAAGCCTGTGCACAGCAACGAAGACCCAATTTACCAAAAATAAATAAATTAAATAAATAAATTTATTAAAAAAAGATGTGGTACATATATAGAATGGAATATCACTCAGCCATAAAAAAGAATGAAACCATGCCATTTGCAGCAACATGGATTATCATACTAAGTGAAGTAAGCCAGAGAAAGACAAATATCACAGGATATCCCTTATATGTGGAATCTAAAAAAAAAAGATACAAATGAACTTATTTACAAAACAGAAATAGACCCACAGACATAGAAAACAAACTTATGATTACCAAAGGGGAAGGGGGGAGGATAAATTAGGAAGTTGGGATTAACATATACACACTGCTGTATATAAAACAGATAACCAACAAGGACCTAGTGTATAGCACAGGGAACTATACTCAATATTTTGTAATAATCTGTAAAGGAAAAGAATCTGAAAAAGAATATTTATAACTGAATCACTGTGTTGTACACCTGAAACTAACACAACATTGTGAATCAACTATACTTCAATAAAATAAAAAAATTTAACAAATTTAAAAAGGGAAAAAACCTAAAAAAACCCCCTCCAAAACCTACGCATAGTAAAAATTTAAAAAAAGTACCTAAGAGAAATATGGCATCTGAAATTTTATACACAGTGCGAATGAAAACCAAAATTTGTATAATTTGTAGCATTATGTGAAATTGGTAAGAGTAAATTACAGTTGACCCTTGAACAACAGGGGTTTGACCTGCCTGGGTCCACTTATACATGACTTGGTTTTTTTTCTTTTTTTTTTTTTTTTTGTTGTTTGTTTGTTTTCTGAGGTACACGGGCCTCTCACTGTTGTGGCCTCTCTCGTTGTGGAGCACAGGCTCCCGACGCGCAGGCTCAGCGGCCATGGCTCACGGGCCCAGCCATGTGGGATCTTCCCGGACCGGGGCACGAACCCATGTCCCCTGCATCGGCAGGCAGACTCTCAACCACTGTGCCACCAGGGAAGCCCAAGAGCTATAATTCTTGTGTTCAAGTCCCAGCTTCACCGTGCAGTAACTGTGAGACTTTGGGCAAGTGTCTTAACTTTCCTGGATTTCAATTTTCATCTCAGAAAAAAGGGGTAGTAATAATAACTCTCTTTTAATCTAAAAAAATACAAGTGAGTGAATATAACAAAAAAGAAGCAGACTCACAGATATAGAGAACAAGCCAGTAGTTACCAGTGGGGAAGGGGAACGTGGGGTGAGGAGGTGGGAAGCACAAACTATTGGGTGTAATATAGGCTACAGGGATGTACTGCATTGATACAATACGGGGAATAGAGCCAATATTTTGTAATAACTGTAAATGGAAAGTAACCTTTAAAAATCGTATTAAAAATCACAATATGTACACTTTAAATACTTACAATTATGTGTGTCAATTAAACCTGAGTAAAGCTGAAAAACAATTTTTTTAATTAGTTAAATAAAAAGACCTCCCTTTTTGTTAGGATTTAATACGTTAATACCTATCCAGTGCTTAGAGAAGGACAGGCCATGAGTTAGCACTTAGTCTACTGGCTATTAGAAAATATTTTTTGTTATTATCATCATTTTATTATAGTAATTATGGTTATAAATTACTAAATATTAATGTATCAGCTAGCTGGTGTGTTATTCCTTCCAGATAATTTCTTAGTCTAACTAAATTAGCACAGCGCTCACGATGCTTTATAACTGCACATTTTGAGATATATTTTTAGATCCTAAAGTGTTTCTATATTTTGCAATTCCAAAAGCCATGAAATCTGACTGTCTTGGATTATTAATCTGATGAATCCCAGGAACGGGTGTTTCATAACAAATATCTAAAACATTGGGCAGATCTCCAGGAATAAGACTTATGAATGACTGACTGTATTTTAGTAACTGTTTTTTGGCAATAATTTCTTCCTAACAATTTCAAAAATAATATGCTCAGAGAAAATCCATAGAGCTCTAGATCTTTAGCTATTGTTACGGTTAGCTGTTACACTGACATTCTTTGGAATATACTCATTTTCTTCAGAAAATAGAAAAAATAGGTTTCTCTTTCTACAAGTACGATGATATTTCCTAGCCTCTTAAAATTGTATTTTCCCTCTTACAGAGACCCTGCAAGAACAGCAGCCATGCTGTCAAGGCTTCAGCTCCTCTCTCTGTGGCCTCATCCTCTCCCTTCTTTCCACATACTCTTTGGTGGAGGCCCAAAGGAGCCAGAACCCACAGGCTCAAACCACAGCCAGTTCTCACTCAAGGAGCCTAGGAATCCTCCCCAGAAGCCACTGGGGCCGTGTCAGGATAGATTTTAATTTGTGCCTGTCTCTTGCTGCTGTATTTTCTCTCCTCACTCTTCCAAGGAAGCAAGAGCCTGCCTCTCATTGCTTCAGTTCATTAATGGTTTGGGGTGTGCTGAGCCAAAAGCAGAAGCATCAGCGCCCAGAGGAGAATCCCCACCTCCGTTTTTGGCTGTGAAAGCCCTTGGCTTTGGGAGGTGATGGGCTGGAATGAAAGGTTTGGGAGAGGCAGAAGGGAGGGTGAGGTGCTTTTAGGTTCCCCTAAGCCGGGGCCAGGGTGGTGGTTTGGGGATTTCTGCCTTTAGCAGACACCCCAGGAGTACCAGCACCAAGGGAATGGTGGCGGAATTCGAATATGGAGAATGGGGTGCAGGCTTCACCTCACAAGGGAGCAGCAGCGAGGGTCCCTGTGGACGGCTCAGGACGGGGGTATGGGCTGTGGTAAGGCCACTAACCTAAGTGCCCACTCACCTCGGAGGACCCTGAGGGAAGCTCCTGTGTCCTGCAGACGCTCCAGGCGCCTGGCTCTGACCCCTTGCCGAGCTGTTGCCATCCTCTCAGGCTGGAGCATTCTGATTTGTAACTCCTGGCAGGTGTCTTTAATCCGGCACTTAAAAAAAAAAGAAAAAGAAAACCAAAGAGATTAGCTGGTACGAGGCAAAGATAGAGTGGCTGAGCCATACACAGATTTAATAAATGTGTAATTTAAGCCTATAACCACAACTAAGCCCGTGAATTTATATTACATAGGGCTGGTCCTATTTTACTGCCAATTCCCTCCTCCTGTAGAATTAATAGCTTTCGAACTTTCTTAATTTTCTTCTGCCTCTCCCAAATCTTTTTAAAGTTGATTCAATGGTTTATTATTTTGGTTAGAAATAATAGTGAGAAATAGTCATTGGTTTGTTTTAAGTTTTTCTTTTTTTTAAATTTTATTTATTTATTTTTGGCTGCATTGGGTCTTTGCTGCTGTGCGTGGGCTTCTCACTGCGGTGGCTTCTCTTGTTACAGGGCACGGGCTGTAGGCTCACGGGCTTCAATAGTTGTGGCACTCAGGCTTGGTAGTTGTGGCGCACGGGCTTAGTTGCTCCGCGGCATGTGGGATCCTCCCGGACCAGGGCTCGAACCCGTGTCCCCTGCATTGGCAGGCAGGTCCTTAACCACTGCGCCACCAGGGAAGTTCCTTTTCTTTTTTTTGAGTTTCTCGTTTGTTCAGTGCTATTCTGTTGAGCAATGCTTAATTACTTTGTTCCTTTTCTAAATCCCTTATGAGATCTATTTCACATCTTCCGTTTGCCTTCTTATCAATATATTTAGAGAAATGCATTTTCTTCTAAATAACATTTTGCACTCATGAATTTTGGTGGGCAGAGTTTGTGTTTTTAAAATATGATGGTATTAATTTTTGTGAATTTTCTCTGTGACTTCAATGCTATTGTGGGGTGTGTTTTTAAATGCTGTGGTGTACTCAGTAAGGCTCTTCTGCTTGCTGGGTAACTTATGCAAAGGCAGAAAGTACTAGAAGGATCCTGGGACAGCTCTTAATAGTAAAGAGATGAACAGCCAGCTCTCAGATGCAGGTGCCTGGCAGCCCAGCCGGGCCTGCAGCCTCTAGGGCCCCCCGCAACCTTGCTTTACTGGGGTCAGCTGGGAAATCAAGTCAAACCTCCGGATCTCTCTGCATCAGGTTTAAGTAGCTGGAAGAGAAAGTCTGATTGGCTCATTGAGGGTCACGGGTCTACTTCCAGGTCTAGTGGGAAGAACAGCACAGACATGGCCCCAGAGGGTCATGGGGGTCACAGAATAAAGAATTGTAAGCTGGGCAGCTACCTGTGTGTCTACAGTGGAGTGACTGTCACGTCCTAGTAAGGCCTTTGGCCAGTTACTTAACTTCTCTCCAGTTTTCTCATCTGTAAAATGAGGATAATAATGAAACCTACTTTATAAGATTTCATTTAATGAAAATTAAGTTAATATTTGTAAACACACGCATACGCATACACACACACACACACACGGAACAATGCCTGTCACATAATAAACACCATCCAAGTGTTTGCTATTATATTTCTAATTTTATCAACATATGTGCTGTCTGTACATTCTTTTTACTTACTTGAAACTTCTCTAATATATAGTTATTTGGAGTGTGAGAGAGACTCATACATTTTTAAAAGGTAGATTCTCTAATTTTTCATCTGAAACTGTTAATCCTACCTTATTAATGATGCTGTTCAGCTGTGATTTTTTAGAACCATTCTTTCGTGTATGTGATCGGCCATATTCTGAAGCAAGGCACTATGGAACCCTCATAGGGTTTCATTTATTTATTTCTTCTTGGGTAACTGTCACCTTTTCATTTACATATTATGTTGTTAGGAAATGTGTGGCACCCAATGAATGTCGCTGTGTTTTCATTACTTACTGTGCCTATCACTTTAATGTGCCAACGTGGCTATTTCCTCTGGCTTTTGCCTGAAGTCTGTTTGGTCAGAGCTCATTATTCAAACTGCCTTTCTTCCGTCGGCACAGGCATTCATTTTAATTGGCCATTTTTTCTTTAAGTGAGTCTTTGGACATCATCCCAAATCCATCAAATCCTTGGATTCGGTTTTTAAATTCACTCGGTGGCTCTTCCTTTTGAAAGGCATTGGACCACGTTGTACCTGTCAGGCGGCACTACATTTCATCGTGTGTTTTACTTCTTCTGTAACCCGATGTCAGCTGGCCCTTTGTCCACTTCGTCCTTGTGGCTGGCTCGGCATTTGGCCCTGCACTGCCTGCCTGGATGCAGAACCCCGCGGTGCCTCGAGCCCACAGCCCGCCCAAACCCACTACATGCGCACACGCCCCACGTCCCCTCCCGGCCCACCAAGACCACTAGCCTGCTCACCGGGTTGGGGGGCACGGGGGCGGACCAGGTGGCCTTCCTCCCAGCACGCTGTTCTCTTGCTCCCTTTCCTATCGTCTTCAAAGCCTGTGTCGGGCTGTCTCTTACCTGGTGCTTCTGGTCTCACCTCCTGCCCTGCGCACTTGACAAAGCATTTCTCCAGAAGTCATCCATCTTTGAGTTTATTCTTAACCTCATTGTATTTGTGTTGTTAAATTTCAGATACCCTAAAATAGGTATTTCCTTATTTCTCTCGTGTGAGATCAAGACATAATTATCGAATCGGCCTCGTAGTGGAAATCCTTGCTCCTCTTAAGTGTGGCTCGTTGTCCAGCATCACCTGGGAACCTGTCAGAATCTCGGGTACCAAACCTTCACTCCAACACTCCTTTCATTTTATCCTCATGATTTTTTCCTCCTGCCATTCCCTGTTATATAGCATGACCTTTGCCCGTCTCTCAACAAAATTCATATCAAGTTCTCAGAAGTCTTTTTGAAACTCTCAAAATTCAACACAAAGTGACTTAAATAAAAAGAGGAATTTCCTGGCTTAAATTATCCGAAGTAAAATAAACTTTAGGCAGTTTTCTCCAGAGGTTAATGACGTCATTTACTTTGAGATCACCTTGGCTCTGTATGGCTCCTTGTGCTAACTTCATCCTCAGGCTGGCTTCCTTCAGGAGGGCAAAACTGGCTGCGAGAGGCCTTGTACTGGCTTGGATAATGTTTCCTTAAAACTCACGTCCACTGGGAACCTGTGAATGTGGCCTTATTTGGAAATAGGGTCCCTTGATTCATCTTAATCAAGTTAAGATGAAGTCAAACCGGGTTGAGAATGGGTCCTAATCCAATGACTGGTATCCTTATAAGATTAGAGAAATTTGGATACAGCTCTCTCCCTGTGTGTCTCTATGTGAAGATGATGGCAGAGACTCGAGTGGTGCAGCCACGAGCCAGGCAACGCCAAGGACTGCCTGCAACCACCGGAAGCTAGCAACGTGCAGGGTAGGGATTCTTCTCTAGAGCCTTCAGAAGGAGCACTGCTATGTCAACACTTGCATTGTGGATGTCTAGCCCCCAGAACTGGAAGAGAATAAACTTCTGTTTTAAGCCGCAAAAAAAAAAAAAAAAAAAAAAAAAAAAAAAAAAAAAGAATCTCGGGTACCATCGCAGACTTACAGAAACAGAATCTGCAGCTGAACAAGGTCGCCAGGTGATTCTCATACACATAAAATTGGAGAACTTTCGGTCTAATGAACTTTTTAGTGCTTCTGATCTTTCTAAATTCAGCACATGACAAATAGAACTCACCATCTTCTTTGCTGCTTAAAAGCCCCGCCATCCAAGTCAGAAGCTTGGGGACAGCCTTACCTGCCGCGCCGCCCCCCTTTCAAGTCCAGTCGATGACCTGCTGATTCTCTCTCCTTATCTCATATGTATCTCATTTTCTCTCTTCTAAGCCCACTGCCTCCAGGCCCTCAGAGTTTTCCTTCTGGATTGCCACCTTATCTTCCTAATCGCCCTCCTGGCCTACAGTCTGTTCCTCTCAATGAAGCCAGAGTTGTTTTCCAAAACTGTGTGTCTGATCCTATTACTCTCCTCCTTAAGATCCTTCAACACTCTCCATTGTCTTCAGAACTAGATTCAGATTCTTCACGTGGAATACAAGAAACTTCTTATCCAAACCCTGCCTACCTGTCCAGGTACACCCTCCTCTGCTGTAAGCTGCAGCCACACCTGCTTCATATTCTATGTCCCTGACTGTAGATTCTCTTCCCTCTGCCTGGAATTTCCCTCTTAATTTGCCTGGATAACTCCTCTCTACTCTAGAAACTTAGGGTTAGGTGTCCCCTCTGCTGAGAAGCCTTTTCTTTCTTAGTCTGGGGCAGGTGCCCCTTCCTCTCCTCCTTATGTAGCTTGAATAGTGCCCTGTGGCACCTGGTACAACCTTGTTTGCTTGGCCATCTTCCTTTGTAAGCCTGAGGGTGATTTGAGGGCCAGGACTGCAAACTTCACCTCTGAATGCCAGCTTTTGAATGGATCCTGGCTCATAGTAGGCGCTCAGTAAATGGTTGTTGAATAAAGAAATGAATGAAACATTACTCTTGCTACTTATGGATTTAAAAAAATAGCTTGAAGTTCCTTTTGAGGAACACTTAGTTTCGCTGTCTTCTATCTTTGTTAAATCATTAATATCGTTGCTTTAAAACCTTTATAGTCCCTTTTTTAATACCTTATTGTTACATATTGTATTTTCCATTAAGACAAAAGATAATAATCTGCACCGTCAAATTTTCCTCATTAGTCATAGGGACAAATGTATCTTTTCTCTTTTCTTTGAGATGCAAATTAAACTGTCCATTTTTAATGGTCCTTGAAATGAATGGTTTTTAATGGTGGCCTTTTCTGTTCTTGAGGATTTACAAATGTTGCTTTTCTACTCTCAAAGCACAATAGCTTGACAGGGTAACTGACCTCAGATGGTAATGCTTGGTCCTAAATTGCTCTGTAAATATCTTCCCTGATGTTTCAGTTGTAAAATTGAGGCTTTCTTGTCTTCATGTCTCTGAGTGGAACCAGCCTCACTCTGCTGCCTGTATTAACTTTTTAAAAATATTGTTTAGTTACAGAATATAATGGTGGAGAAAAAGCCCATTTATGACAGTAAAAAATAAGAGAAAATACTCAGGAATAAATTTAACAAGCTATTGCATTGTAAGGCCTGAAATTCCATATGCTGCCTTGGTATCTTTGAGACTCACGGGGCCCCAAAGGCTGGATCATAAGTTCTTCTCTTGCGGGATACGCCCCCAACCCAGTGGGAAAGCCTCCCTTTATCCAAGAAGCCAATCACATCCCTTTATTCAAACAAGCTCCTCCCTTTATTCAAACAAGCCAATCACATTCTCCTGTGGGAACCAAGGGGCACCTCACCCTCTTGTTACTGCAAAGTCGGCCTCCCTCAGCTCCCAAGTACAACCCCTGTGTGGTCCTGCATGGCGTGTGGTGCCCTCCTACCCTGGGCTGTGAGTGTGTGACTAATAAACTGCGGTCCGTCTCATCTGTCCAGGGTTGGCGTTGTGTGTTCAGCAGTCACACACTATGCAGGGTGGGGAAGTCCCTTCTTCACCAGTGCAGTGAATAAGCGATCAGAACAGGTGTGTGCAAACACTAAGTGAGGAAGGTTTAAAATCCTCCTGATGGACACAGACATAGGTAGACAACAGAGATTCCCAGCCCAGTATCTTGAGAACTTATTACCTCTTTCCTCTCCACAGCACATCAGATTTTATTGATTCTGGTGGAGATGGTGCCCTCTTTTCCCTGGAAGTCAGTTCTGCAGAGCCCACTCTGCACCCTTAGAACAGCACCTTCTCCCAAAACCGTTCTTAGGAGTCAGCAGCGGTAAGGGGAGGGATTCATGTCACAATCCCAGAGGAATGATAAAGCCTTAATTCTGAGACAGAATAATGCTACCTGTTATTAAAGGAATATCAACCCTTAAGAGACATAAGAACAAGGGCTTCTTTTTGCAGGGGTGATGATGGTGAAGGAGATGGGGTTGAGAATTTGGGGGCAAAGAGCCTTCCTGATTTCCCTGGGATCATGGTCTTTGTTGGCTGCAGACCTGGCATCCATGAGGCGGTCTGCCCTTTCCCCTTGCCTGATACTGACAACCTGGGTATGCAAATAATGTGAACCTCCAAGCAAACTTAGTCTGGGCTTGGATATATGACAAATATTACTGAAGACATACGGAACATCAGGCTTTCTGGGGCATGCTGGTGAAATAGCATTAAACCCAATACACAAAGGCTGAGGGCATGTTTTTTTCTTTCTCATATTTTTCCGAAATGAAAATGATTTCACTGTTTATGATAACAAAATACATATTATACAGAAAATTCAAATACTACAAAAAAATATAAAGAAGGAAAAAAGTGGTTACTTTTCTTTAGCATTCTGGACACCTGTGAGGTAAGAACACGTACCTCACAAGATTGTTGGGAGGGGTCAATGAGAGAACACAGGGTGGGTCCTCAAAAGCAGGGGTGGATTCACTCGAAAGCAAATAGAGCTTAAGCTTCAGGTTTCCTTATTAGCATGAGCTTCTTCCGAGGCCCGTAGTGGTGTGTTCCCTTGCTCATCAATTTTTGTAAAATTTGCAAAAGCAATATATTTTTGTATTCTTTTTTTTAAAAAAGCTCCCCCACCCCCGAACTGTATAACTTCTAAGTGCCACAAAAATCTGGAACTTCCCCCTGCTAAAAAACTGTAGTTACTTTCCTTCCTTTGGTAAATAGCAAAATCATATTTTCCATCCACTAGGAGAGGCCTGTGTAAACATCAGAGGCCACCGGGACTTTACAGCCGGGCACCAGCTCTCATTTTTATCTCGCGCTGGAGGATTCCAGACTTACCCAGGGCAGGGTCCGTCTTCATTAGGGAAGACCACTCAAGGAAGAGCATTCATTCATTCGCAGAGCGGTCACAATGGCTGGCACCTTCCGGGACGAAAAACATTGTGCGAACATCCTTCTCTGGCGGATAAGCTCCGTAAACGTAAGAAGAGTGTCCCTGCCCTCGCCCTTGTCTGTAGACGACTGAAAATAGCTGCAGCTGTCGGCAAGCTGAATGAAGAACATACGGGCTGATTTCTTGCTTTTTACCACCGTGTGATGAACCTCTGAAACTAGCTCATTATTAAATCTTATATTGGAGGAAGCTGAGGAAAACGACTCCATTTCAAGGAAGAAAACCAATATGACCTTGTTTTATTTGCTTCAAAAGGTGGTTTTGGTCAGTAAGGACCCACTTGAAGAGAGAGTCTTCCTGCAAAGCTAATTGTCTGGGTACCGGCTGTCTCCACGGCTCAGGCACAGCTGGAATGAGGCCTTGGTTTGGGGTTCAGTCCCCACGTGGACCAGTTAACTTTGCTCCTAACAGAGTTACAAACTGCACTTCGACTTCAGCCGTCCTAAAAATGCACGTCGCTGATCCCAAGTGGGTCTGCGAGAGGCGGTGTGGGTACGTCCATCAGCACGACTGGAAAAACAATTTAAAAGCACATGATTCATTGATCTTGGGTTTTCAGTCCTTTCTTTGCAGATGGAGGACGGAATTAGAGGACTTTGGAGGAACCAAGACAGGAGAATTAAATAAGGAAGTATAGTACATATTGTAGATTGAATGGGAGTCTTCTTTCAGTTTTTGTTAGGACAGTAAGTAGCCATTAAAAAAATGTTAGAGTTATACCAGTAGGAATATTTCAGTAGGAATTTATTTCAGTAGGAAGTAAATCTATTTCAGTAGGAATTTCTGGTGAAAAAAAGCAAAACGTAAAGGCATGAAGAGTATGATCCCATTTTATAAAACAAATAAAACCCCTTGTGTATGTCTCTGTATACGAGTGTAAATGTCTTGTACATTGTAGAGAAACACAGTGTTAACATGGGTTAACGGTGGGTGGGGAGGGACAACAGATATGAGGATACAGGGAGGAGGAGAAAGGAGAGAAGGCAAGGGGGAAAAGAAAAAGTGTGCACCAAACAAAGCAAAACACAAAGACAGGGCCTGTATATGTGTTTGTCTGTGGTCTCTAGAGAAACAGAATCAATAGGATTACTTACCTTATTAATAGCAGAATTGGCTCATGGCATTATGGAAGGTGGGGCCACGATCTGCAGTCTGCAACCTGTAGACCTAGGAAAGGTGCTGGTGTAATTCAGTCCAAGTCTGAAGGCCTGAGAATCGGCAGCGCCAGTGTCCAAGGGTGGGAGAAGACGGGCATCCCAGCTCAGCAGAGCAAAGTCTCACTTTTCCTGCCCTTTTGTTCTGTTCAGGCCCTCAGTGGATTGGATGATGCCACCTGCATTGGGGAGGGCCATCTTCTCTACTCAGTCCACCAATTCGAATGCTCATCTCTTCCAGAGACACCCTCACAGACGCACCCAGAAATTGGTTTACCAGCTGTCTGGGCATTGCTTGGCCCAGTCAAGTTGACACGTAAAATTAACCATCACAGTATATAGTATGATGACATTTATGCATCTCAAGCTTTTTGGTGCAATGATATGCATGTGTGTATGAGAATTTTAAACATTTCATTCAGGTGATATTCACATAAGATTAAACAACTGAAAGTGAAAAATTCAGTGGCACTTAGCACATTCCCAATATCGTGCAACACTTCAATCTAGCTCCCAAACATGTCCATCACCGGAAAATAAAACTACATGCACTCAGCCGTTTCTATTCTTCCCCTCCTTCTTGCCCCTGGCAACGCCCAATCTGCATTCTGTTACTATGGATTTACCTGTGTTAGATATTTCATATAGATGAAATTATATAATATGTGGATTTTTGTGTCTGGCTTCTTTCACTTAGCTTAATGTTTCTGAGGTTCATCCATGTTGTAGCATGTATCAATACTCCACTCCTTTCCATGGCTGAATAATATTCCCTTGTATGGACATGGCTTATCCATTGGTCCATTGATGGACATTTGGGATGTTTCCACGTTTTGGCTACCGTGAATAGCGTTGCTATGAACATGCATGTACATGTATTTGTTTGAGCACCTGCATTCAACTCTTTTGGGTATATACCTAGGAGTGGAATTTCTGAGTCATATGGTTATTCTTTTTTTTTTTTTAAATGAGCCCGCCCATCCATTCCTTGGTGAGCCTTTTTTAAAAAAAATTATTTATTTAATTTATTTTTGGCTGCACTGGGTCTTCGTTGCTGTGCGTGGGCTTTCTCTAGTTGTGGTGAGCAGGGGTTACTCTTCGTTGCAGTGTGTGGGCTTCTCATTGCAGTGGCTTCTCTTGTTGTGGAGCACAGGCTCTAGGTGTGGGGGCTTCAGTAGTTGTGGCTTGTGGTCTTCGTTGTTCTGTGGCATGTGGGATCTTCCTGGACTGGGGATCAAACCCATGTCCCCTGCGTTGGCAGGCGGATTCTTGACCACTGTGCCTCCAGGGAAGTCCCCCATATGGTTAGTCTATGTTTGACTTTTTGAGAAATCATAAAATGATTTTCCTCAGTGGTTGAACCATTTTGCATTCCCATCAGCAATATATGAGGATTCCAATAGGATTTTTTAATTAAAAAAAAATAAAAGGAAAGGCACTAGAGAGACCATAAATTCTTAGAGCTCATTAAGGGCAGTGTTCACAGGGAACACAGGCATATCCGTGGGATGAAAATTATCCTGGGCCTTGGGCCAGTTCCTTACTTTCATGGAGCCTCAGTTTCCTCATCAGGAATAACTGATTATATGAAAAAACTCGTGAAAGCTTACTTGCTGGCACGGTATAGACAATCAACAATTATTAGTTGAATCTCAATACTCTTTACTAACAAGAGCGTTCACCGTAGTTGAAAAGATAGTGGAAACCGTGATAGATGTATCGATGATGAAACCCTGAGAGTTTCGTCATGAAACTCTCAGAAACTGGAGAGTTTTGGAAACTCTCCCAAAAGGGAGAATTTCCAAAACACGGAAAAAGTATCTCTAAGAAGTGTAATTTCAACGACATTGGGGCACCCATGTTAGGGGCAATATGTCACATGGTGGTAAAAAGCACAGCCCTTGAAAACAGACAGTCCTAGGTCCACAAACTAGCTTGCCCCCAAAGTAGTCAGAATTTCTCCCATTTCAAGTGACAGGAACCCAACCCAAACAGCCTATGAAAGAAAGGGGGATTTACTGGCTAGGGCAGAGCTTCTCAAGCAGTGTACTGTGCATGTGTTACAGGCATGCTGGGATATTCCTCCCCTCAGTCCTGGGGAGGAGGGGTGCGGACAGCCAGGGCTAGCACCTGGGTGGAAGGACAGGCAAGGCCAATCACTGCTTTCCTTGGCAAGCTGATGTCCTTCTTTTCCACTGCACACCTGCTGTCTCACGTGGCCACTGACCCCTCCTGGGCTCCTACCTTCACAGCCCATGGTTAGAGAAGGGGGCTCACTGCCCCAGGCCACAAAAAGAAAAACCTCAGGGGGATTCTGACTGACCTGGTTTATGTCATATTCATGCTTCCCACCAATTCCCATGACCAGGAGTATTTCAACTGGTCCAGCTTAGGGGCCCATAGTGGTGGGATCATTGAAGAAAACAGCAGCTCCCATATCTAGAGAGGGAGGAAGAATGGTTCCTCAAAGGAGATGGGCACACAGATTTTGACGAGATGCAGTTTATTACATTTTTCGCCTACGGTTTGTGCTTTGGGTATCTTGTGTAAGAACTCTGCCTAGCGCTAGGTCCTAAAGACTTTTTCCTACATTTTCTTCTAAAAGTGTGATAGTTTTACATTTAAATTCATGATCCATTTTTGAATTAATTTTTGTATCCAGCATGAAGTTTAGGTCAAACTTCATTTTTTGCCTATGGATGTCCAATTTTCCAGCATCATTTGTTGAAAATTATCCTTTCTCCATTAAATTGACTTGTACCTTTCCCCCAAATTAATTGGACATAGTGCATTGATCTATTTCTGGGTTCCCTTTTCTGCACCATTGATCTATGTGTCTACTCCCCTTCCAGGACTACGCTGTGTTGGCTACTATAGTTCTATAGTATGTCTTAACATCAGGTAGAGTATTTCCTCCCACTTAATTCTTCCTTTTAAAAATTGTTTTAACCACTCTAGTTCCTTTGCCATTCCATATAAATTTTAGAATCAGATTGTCTACAGCTACAAAAAAATTTTTTTTGCTGAGATTTTGATAGGAACTGTGTTGAATCTATAGATCAACTGGGGGAAAATGGGCATCTTTATGATACTGAGTCTTCCAATCCAAGAGTACAATGTATCTCTCCATTTATCCAGATCTTCTTTGATTTATTTACTCAACATGTGATTTTCAGCATACAGATACTGTCCTGTTTTGTGCTACAAAAGACCCTGAAAAGATAAGCTACCAACTGGGAAAACATATTAGCAAATCACATATCTGACAAAGACCTTATATCTGTAATGTACAATGAATTCTCAGATCGTTACAGAAAAAAACAAAACAAAACCCAGACTAGCAATCTAATTGTGAAATGGGCAAAAGATATGAATAGATATTTCACCAAACAGGAATCACGGATGGTAACTAAGCCCATGAAAAGATGTTCACCATCATTAACCACATATTTTAATACACACAAGCTTTGATTATATACAAAAATTAATACATCGAATGTTCATATTGCCTGATTAGTGTGGGAGAACTAAATGTATTCATACTGACCACTAATGACAAAAGACATAATTTAACAAATTCAGTACTGTCAAAATTATGTGTTTTTATCATATACAAAGGCTACTGTTTTCTCCATAGGCATATGCCAAATTTATAACAATGTAAAAAGTATTCACCATATCGTATACATATTCCTTTTCAGAAATGTGTTAAGTACACAGAGCTAGCTTAACCTGTATTTTAGGGAAACATGTTATTTTTCATATTTTCTAATATTTTTCCTCAATGAATTGCTTAATTCTACTGTGTTATTCATTTGATCATTAACCGCTCATGGGTTCTCCAAATTCTTCTACCTCATTTGCTTAACCATATTGTACCAGGCTGTAATTCTGAAGGGAATGCATAGAACCTGGGTGCTAAATACTGCTGTAAAAAAATAATGCTAGATATCAAACAGCAATTAATTCTCCATCATATATTTATTGAAGATCAAATCATTGGTTGGCATTTAGCAGGCATTGAATGTATAGAATGTGTTTTTGGTTTTTTTTTGAAGTCCTCCACTGTGGAAAATTTTCAAAATAATAGCTCAGGACTTAAGCCTTACCAAGTGTGTGTTATTAAGTAGATTATGTGTCCCAGGAATGGAGGAGGATCAGAAAAGATAATAGAAACTCACTAATAATTGGTCCAGGAGAGAATCATTCCACTTGAGAATCACTTGCTGCCTTTTCTGCCCCGAGGGCTCTAATTCATGATAACCTGCATTTCTTGCCTATTTATGCTGAAAGTTGACCATGAGAGGATGAGAGTGTAATCCTGACCAGTGAAGCCATATTATCCACCTGACTGAAGAGAAGGCCTCAGCATTGAAGTGTTTCTAATGTAATTGCTATAGTCTTTAGAATCAGCTTCCATACAGGTTAGTATTTTTTCTATGATGAAAAATGATGAAATTCAAAGTCATTGTTCTCTAAACTCTTTAAAGCAATGACGCTCCTCTGCTGCCCCCTCAAGGTTCTCACAGTTTTTCTCCAGGGAGACAAAATTTTAAATAACCCCAAATGCCACCCAAAATAGAATATATAAAAACCATACACAGGCTGCTCCCAGGGCAAACTATTGATAGTATCAATTATTAAAAAACAGTAATCTTATCTTCCACTTATTTCATGGGGTGACTGTTTACTTCCCATTTAGCAAAATTCAGGGATGATGTATCCTTAAAATATTAAAAAATATATTTTGTGCACATTTTAAGGTAAAAGAGGAAAACCTTTTTTTAGTTTTTGGCCGCGCTGCACGGCTTGCGGGATCATAGCTCCCTGACCAGGGACTGAACCCACATGTTCGGCAGTGAAAGCGCAGAGTCCTAACCACTGGACTGCCACGGAATTCCCAGCAAAACCTTTTTTTTTCAGATGTTTTTAGGTTTTAAGATACCTGCAGTATAAATCTGTCACAATAAATTCCATTCTGATTATAATTTTACTGTGTCCACCATCAGCCTATCGACTCAATTTCTGTTCTGAGATATAAGAATTTACTAGACATCGTAAAAGGTCAACTTTCAGGTATTGTTATTTGTAAACAGTACTGTGAACAGGCCCCCCTCTGGTTCTGTAGGCATAACATGTCTGTGGGAGGGATGGGGAGAGAGCTGACCTGGCACCCATCCTTCGCCAGAACTTCTGCATGCCTGACCTCACTGAATTCTCACAGAGATCCAGCAGAGCAGGTATTTTCCCATCTCCCAGTGAGCAAACTGAGGTAGAGAGGTTATGATGCCAAGTACATTTTCCAAATCCACACAACTAATAAAGAGGATACGTGCAATTCAAATCCAGGCTGATCTGACTGCAAAGTCCCCGCTTTTTCCTCATCAAAAAGTCGACAAGGGCTTCCCTGGTTGCGCAGTGGTTGAGAGTCCACCTGCCGATGCAGGGTTCGTGCCCCGGTCCGGGAAGATCCCACATGCCGCGGAGAGGCTAGGCCCGTGAGCCATGGCCACTGAGCCTGCGCGTCCGGAGCCTGTGCTCCGTAATGGGAGACACCACAACAGTGAGAGGCCTGCGTACCGCAAAAAAAAAAAAAAAAAAAAAAAAAGTTGACAAATAACAAAAGTTGGTGCGGATGTGGAGAAAAGGGAACCCTTGTACACTGTTGGTGGGGATGTAAATCAGTGCAGTCACTGTGGAAAATAGTATAGAGGGTCCTCGAAATACTAAAAGTAGAACTACCATATAGCAATCCCATTCCTGGATTTACATCCAAAGAAAATGAAAACACTAATTTGAAAAGATAAGTACATCCAATGTTCATAGTAGCATTATTTACAATAGCCAAGATACAGAAGCAACCCATGTATTTATCAACAGATGAATGGATAAAGAAGACAGAGTACACATATATAGAAACTGGAATATTACACAGCCATAAAAAAGAATGAAATTCTGCCATTTACAACAATATGGATGGACCTAGAGTGTATTATGCTTGGTGAAATAAGTCAGAGAAAGACAAAAACTGTATGTCGCTGTTTACAAGGTGGCTAGACAGACTTAGCAGGATTCTTGCTATAACTGGACAATGTAGAGACAAACATGGCAGTCTGAAAAGTCGAGGTGTAGGTGAAGGAAGAGAGCTCAGTCTTTGTCACTCGCAAAGGATTCAGAGAGAAAATGTCACAATATTTTAAAATATAGACAAAAGATACATGGGAGTTTTTTGTCCTTTTTTTTTTACACTTTTTTTTTTTACACTCTCCTATAAATTGGAAATTATTTTAGAATAAAAAGTAACTCCCCACCCCCACCCCAAACCTGTCCAGTTCTGGTGTCTTTGTCTGGTTCATGCCTCCAAAGGTCTCACTGGCTGAGCCATATTTTTCTTGCTGAGTTTTGTTCATCTGACCTGACAGGATAATTACTGCATTGTATTTCTCCTAACCAAGTAGAACAAAAGTTCTCGAACCTATGTGACTGCGTTACAAACCTCAGCAAGTATTTCCTGAACTTCATTCATGAGTACCATCTGCATACTTGCCACAAAGCAACTGTGCCTCTGTTTACATTATAATTTAAAAAGTCAACTCTGACTTTTTTATAGAAAAATAGCAGGCAACCACAAAGATACATACATTAAAAAAAGTTATTAAATTTTAAAAAATAAAATGAAATGACAGGATAATTTATAAAAATGCATACTTGAAAATATGCTCCCTAGAGAGTGGAACTTTTTGTGCTGATTTAATAATAAAAGGATATTTAGCCTGAGGTCACTTAGTTTAAGATGAAATGGGGTCCTAAATCAATATAATGATCTAGTTTTAACATTTTGATGGTACCAAGAACTGTGCATATCAATTTATATATCCCATTTATTGGAAAGGGCAAGAGATATTTAACCTCCATCTTTAATAGAGTTGGATATCGAGAATTAATTCCTAGCCAAAATGATGTTACTTTTATTCCAAAAAGGCATTTGAATATTTATAACCCTGGAAGCATAAAAACATAATTTTTCCTTCTGAGAATATTTAAAAAAATCATTTTCAGACAATGTAGTTATGTTGGAATTTTATTATAAACTGCAAGGGCACAGACCTCGAGCTGGCCAATTTCAAGGATTTCTTTCACAGCAGAGGTATTTAAAGGCAAAATAAATAAATAAATAAATATTAGGTTAATCACTATTGACTTATTGGGGAAAAAAGGGATAATCCAAATGTCCCGTTAAAGAATTCAGGTTGGGTTACCTAGGAGGGTGGGTAGTTTCTCAGAGTCGTTTTAAAAAAGTTTTTATAAATTATTTATTTTTGGCTGTGCTGGGTCTTCATTGCTGCCCCTGGGCTTTCTCTAGTCGCGGCGAGTAGGGGCTACTCTTTGTTGCAGTGCGAAGGCTTCTCATTGTGGTGGCTTCTCTTGTTGTGGAGCACGGGCTCTAGGCGCACGGGCTTCAGTAGTTGTGGCACGTGGGCTCAGTAGTTGTGGCTTGCGGGCTCTAGAGCGCAGGCTCAGTAGTTGTGGTGCACAGGCTTAGTTGCTCCCCGGCATGTGGGATTCTCCCGGACCAGGGCTCGAACCCATGTCCCGTGCATTGGCAGGCGGATTCTTAACCACTGTGCCACCAGGGAAGCCCTCAGAGTAGTTCTTAACCCGACTCATATCCATAGAAAAATACACCTGCATTTCATCAGAAATGCTAATTTCCTTCCAGAAGGTTATGAATTGCATTAAGCAAAAATGTTCTGGTGGGACCAACTCTGCAAAGTTCTCCTTGTGAGGCGAGCTGGGCAGAGGTGGCTGAGGAGCAAGCGTGGGAAGAGACTTTTCACTGAATAATGTTTTATAAACCTTGAATTTTGAACCAGGTACAGGTGGCCCTTTGTGTAGAGTTAAGTAATTTAAAAAAAAAATTGAAGACTCTCCAGAATTTGGACTTTTCCTCACAATACCCATAAATTTTGTCACGTGTGAGAAATAAAGGGAGAGAGCATCCCTTACTTACCCATTTGCTCCTAACACATGATCTGAGAAAATATGTCAAGGTTTTTTTTCATAAATAATTACAGTATTTCCAGCAAAGAGTTCAGACGCAGGAAGCTCAGATTATGAGTAGGTTCTCAATTTTGGTTGGTTTCTGGAACGTCTGCATGATTGGGGGCTGGTCCCCAGGGCCTGGGTGTAGCTGTCACAGTAATAGCCACTACCTGCATATGCTCCCTAGAGAGAGTGGAAGTCCCCTGAGCACGCTGCACTCTGGTTACATCATTCCAAGCAATCCTCACCACCGCCCTCCACCACAGACAAATCAGAGGAAGCCTTTGGAGCATCCAAAAGAAACTATTTGGAAATAACGTAATCTATTCCGGATAGCTCAAAGGCCAAGACGGGACGTTTGCAATGAAACAGGACTAGGTAAGAAGTGAATGCTCTCCTTACACTGTATAATAAAGCAGAAGCGGACGTATAGGGAAACAGGCCTTACCTGCAGGTGGAGGCTGCAGTTTTCAGGCAGGAAGCCTGTGGGTCCAGGGCTCCCTTATCAGGTGGGAAGGAAGTTGGGGCTGAAGGGAACGGTGGCCAGAGTCAGATGCTTGGGTAGAATCAGGCCTGTCTGGCCGTCCCCCCAGCTTTGCAGGCCTTCGGGAATGACTTCTAGGAGGCGGCCGCTGCACTGCAGCTGGGCAGGCTGTCTGGGCAGAGCAAGTGGCTGCAGGGTGAGTGGCATCTCTGAAGGCCAGGGAGGGGCCCCTCACTCACTGCCTCTGCTGACAGAGACCCTGAAGTTTCCACTTTGGAGGGGAGCAAGGAGCAATCCCTTTTGGGACACAAAAAAGTGAGTTAGTATCCTCAAATGCAACCTTCCTTCTGCCTTATGCTCCTTCGCTACTGCTCTCTTAAGAAACGATGTTATTTCAATCCATTATGTCTCCAAATTTGTGTTGCTATTTTATCCTTACTTTCTTCTTGAAACCGCAGTTTCAGGAAGAGCTTCCGTCTTATGGCTTATTGATCATTTATAGTAGTGGTAACCTTTCCCCGTGAGACCCAATTCACAAACACTAAAAACATTGATGGGCCATATTTTTCCTAAAAGAGAACCATCTTTTCTGGCCCTTTAATAATAAACTTTCAGTGTGTTTCTTCATAAGAAAATGAAATAGGGTCATAACCCTATAAATTCTTCCACTATTTCCTGGTCATACGGGGGCTCTACTTCATTTCAATGGTGGTTTAAAACTACATAGTTTTCCTCCAAGGGGTGAGGGTTAGAGAAAATCCGCGAGAGTGAAATTGAGTGAAAAGCAGCAGCCACTAGCTGCCCTACAAGGAGGTAAAAAAAGTGGGTAACTGCATTCAGGGATTGGGGCCAAGTTAATGTGCTACAACTTAGTACATTCTCTCTCCACTGCCAACCCAATAATGACTTAGCAGCAGTACCCTCCCTGGCAGGAACCAGAGGTGGGCGTGGGGAGAGGGCTTGGAGCCCAGCCTTCCTTTCTGCTCCGCTGGCACCTTCGCCCACCAAGGCAGCACATGCTACACGCTGGTCCCAAATGCTCGCCTCTGTGCCATCCCTGTGACAGAGCCCCAGTCATGGTGGCAAGTCTGCAGAGACGACCTCCACTCAGGGTGGGCTTTTCAGTGACCAGGAGAGGCCAGATTTTGAGTGTCTGGTGCAGTCTGCTAGAATGCCTAGATTGAGGCCACTGGATACACATCCTATTTGCACTGATGAACGTTATTTCCCTGATTCCTTCTATTACACACTCCACACCCTCTACTTCCATTGCTCTGAATTCTGATGTGTCCCTACGTGAAGGCAGACCACCCGTGCGTTTTGCTCAGCATTCGCCCTCAAGCCATCAGTTTTTGTTACACAGCTTAATTCAATAAAACTCTTGACCGGAGTACCTGTCTTGTTGGGTATGAGTGCTGCACCCATTGTCCCTGGAGTATTTTATGACGTTGTTCATCAGCTGTAAACCAAACTTAATTCCATCTCTTCAAACGTGTGTATTCATAATAGCAAACTGACACCGCGAGGCACTGACCTAGGGGATTCACGGATATTATCACCTCAAACCTCACAGCCACCCTGTGCGGGAGGTCCTGTTGATGGACTGCCTTACAGGTGAGAACGGAGGCACAGGGAGGCTGAGGGGCTTGCAAAGGGTCCAGAATGGTGAGCAGTGGGGCCGGGCTCCCCAGTGCTCGTCCCCCTGGATGGCTACCACGGGGCCTCCCCTGCCAGTCACTGTGAGGACGAGTCCCTGGTGACCCTGAGTCTGGGGGACAGAGCCACCAGCGCTCACGGTGAGTCCAACGGAACTTCTTCCCCGGTCAGGGACAAACTGCTGCTTTTTCAGGTCGTGGTGCAGATGAAGTAATGGGTGCATTTAGGGGCCGGGCCATGTGCAGATGAGGATGTTCCAACACCAGTCCCTTGGTGCCGAGCAAGTAAAATTGCGTTTCCACCGGCCAAATACACTCATGGTACAACTCCGCAGACTCGGCAAAGCTGCTGATACTTTTCACAACTTCCTAGGCTTCCTCTCAACACCGAGGCTCTTCAGAGAATTTGCAAAAAAAAAATACTTGATTTTGAAAAATTAAGAGAACGTAAGCGATGATAGCTAACACCATGCCTGACTTCTAAATTCATTTAAATCCTCTATAATGTGGGTACTATTATTATTCCCATTTTAAAAAGAAGGCAACTGAGGTACAGAGGTTAAGTTAACCTGTCCAAAGTCTCAGAACGTGTACAGTGAGATTTTGGAACCCGAGCAAAGGTTTTCATCAGGTGCCAGCCTGTCTCTGTAGTCTCCTGGGACACAGCCACACCTGTTTGTTGAGTATTGTCTAAAAAAGCAGCTAAGTAGTTGTGATGAAGATCCTAGGGGCAAAGCCTAAAATATTTACCACCCAGTCCTTTACAGAAGTTTGCTGACCCCTGCTCTTAACCATTCAACATCACTTTCTTTCACGATGTACCTTAAGACCACAGGATTGCTGTCAGGTTGTAACTCAAAACTTACACTCTGTACCTATTTGTTACAAAACCTCTAAGAGAAGCAGGGGAACTAATTTTTAATCTATAGCAAATGGCACCGGACTTGATTTCCATTACAATCTGAATGCTAGTTAAAAGGACAGACATGTATAAGATCAAGAACCATACAAGGAATCACCGACACACATTTCAGAATTATATTCTGCTACTCTAACTGGAATTTGAAAAAAAACATTTTTTTGTGGAGTTTTACATAAGAACTTATCACACTGCTTTGGGGTTCATTTCTTAGAAATGAATAACTGAGCTATAATTTATCTTCAAAGTGTTTGCGTTCATCCACTCAAATATACAACATACACAGAAAATATAATATGCCCAAGTATTGTCTAGCAACTGACTGTCAGGATTCCAGATTGTGTGAGAAAAAAAAAAGTGGGGGGAGAGTCACTCCAGGATGGTTTTAGAGTTAACCGCCCACCTCCCCGTCACCTGGTCAGAAGTTCAAGTGTTGGAAGTAATAATCCAAGCCCACTCCTTGCAGGTAATTCACTTTCTTCTAAACCTTCATACTTCTGGGACTAAGAAGATGAAAGATGGCAGATTTTGGCTATCACTCCTTTGAGGCAGAGAGATGAGAGGTACAAAGTGATTTCCATGGTACAAGCTCAGAGCCAGACTGTTTGATGCAATACTCGTCGGCAGAATGATGCGGTACTAAGTAAATCATTTAGCTAGCTCTTTAGCTAGCTATTATGGGACCAGGTACATGGAGAATGTTTATTTGCTTATGCATTTACTGATGGTTTTGTTAGTCAAACTACAGCTACAGAGTTACGATAAAGTTGCCTCTCATTACAGAAATGTCAAACTAGCTTTAAGACAATTTTGCTTTTCTTTAGATTTAGCGTTAAAAAAATATTCCAAATGAGTTATGCTAAAAACTTCTGACACTTGTGCACATAACGTAACCCTCTATGTCACAAAATATCCAGAAAATGTAAGGGCCACACACGTTTTTTTCCTCCAGAAATAGCTCGGATTCATAAATATATAATTACTGGCTGACATGCAAGGCCACTAAATTTGGTACAAAAGGAAAAAAACATGAATTTTCATCTCGTATAGACAAAATGAGGTATCGCCCCAGATAATCCCAAAGAATTGTTAGTTCGTGTTACAATCAGTTACGAGTTTCAGGATCATGTCACATCAAGTCTTTAAAACTGACCTTCCCTGATTAACTTGATTCAACTCCAATTACTTGTTTACCTACTTCTATCCAGAAGGATGTAGTCAGTCTGCAATTGATTCTTTCAGGGACCTCAGACCCCTCTGATGGGTACATCTTCTGACTTTCCCCACTAATGTTTGAACTTGAAGCTACGAGGTTCTTTGCCATATGCCGTAAGTGCTTAGGACAGTGCTCTGCAAACGCTAGACTCTCCGAAAACTATGCACCCATCTTCTGACCATACTTCCATCTCAACTTAGGTGAGCACACCACATTTTTAACATTTTAAGTAGTGTAATAAATTTTAAAAAAGCAAACCTGAATTGCTCCAGTTGTTTGGCATCAGCACACGAATGGGATTTCCAAACAGCATTCTATCTCAGGAAGTACAGAGGGGTCGAACTACCACATTTTTACTCCGACAGGAAGACAGAATATAAAGCAGGTTCAAATTTCCCCACACACGTTGAGCGTCACACAGGTACCCACTGAAAGCAATGATCTTACTAGAGAAGTCACTCAACATGGTGTTTGTCCTGCGAGATACCAAAGCTTCTGGGCCGGAAACAAAATATATGTGAGGGGTATTTGCCCCCAACCAAACCATCTTAATATAATTTATTCTACTTTCCATTCCATTTCAGATTTAGTTTTTTTTTTTTTCTTTTTTCTTTGCGGTACGCGGGCCTCTCACTGTTGTGGCCTCTCCCGTTGCGGAGCACAGGCTCCAGACGCGCAGGCTCAGTGGCCATGGTTCACGGGCCCAGCCGCTATGCGGCATGTGGGTTCTTCCCGGACCGGGGCACGAACCCGCGTCCCCTGCATCGGCAGGCGGACTCTCAACCACTGCGCCACCAGGGAAGCCCTAGTTTTAATAAAGTAATGCAAATCATTTAAAGAAAAAACCTTTAATTTTAAATTCTGATCTAGGCATAAAATTCATTTTTGTATCACGGTTAAATTCAGTACAAACTATAAAAATGTTAACACTGGAGTTTCAACAGAAATCTAATAAGACCTCTTAGAAAAATTATTTAAAGAAACAACAGCAAGTCATTTACTGCTATGAGGTTAATACATAAAGAAAAACACATTCACACATTTTACTGAATTTATCAGTAAATAATTTTAGCCATAATACTTATCATAAAATTAAAAGTTGCATGTGGCTCCACAGCAATTACAATTTGCAATAAAAATACTAAGCCAAGTCTTTTTTTCTAACAGGAACAATGCTAGCTTTAAAACGACTGAAGTCTGCACACCAATTGTGAACAGAGTGGGTGTATCATAACTTAGTTTAAATTAAAGTGGAAGATGGTAAAAACTAGATGCTTTTAACTTTGAATTGCACGAGGAAAATATCAGGGGGAAACAAAATTCAGAGCCATCCTTATTCCTTTAAAAAATACTAGATTATTCTTATATTAAAAACATTAAATGAATCAAAGCCAGACAGTACTAAATTTTTACACAAACTTCTTTCGTATTTCAACGTTGTTTATTGAGGAGTGAATGAGACTACTGCCAGACATGCCAACGACACTTCACATTCAAGGGCTGGAAGCTGAAAAGCTTTCCAAACTGAGTCACTGCATAAGCCTTTTGGGGAAAAGAATCGAAAGTGACATAAAATAACATCTTCATGCTTGTTGTTTTTGTCTTCAGCTTTTTTTCAATTTTTGGATCTACTAGTTTGCTGGGTAAAAGGCTTCTTTCTACCGTACAGAAAGACTCACACTCCAATTAATAGAATTAACACTAGGTGTACAGCAACTTGTTTCAACACACATCTAATGTTGAGGAACTGATCTTAAAGCTGTTTTGTCTTAAATCTCCTTATATCTAGTGAGAAAATTTAATTTCCCTTTCACCTTCACATGGGTGGGTTATACCAATAGAAAAATACTCTTCAGTGCTACTGCAGGGCTCATGGGACTTCCTCAGTGGTGTGGGAGAAATCCACTTAAACACCATCCTGAAACCCAGGGCTTCTCTTCCTGCTGTTGTGGCTTTGCAGAAGAATGGCCTACACACAACTCTACCGTTCTCTTTTGCTCAAAAACAAAACAAAGAAACCTAAACAAAAGGGTAAACGTTTATTTGGAGTTAGTTTTCTGGTGGTGATATTAAGGCCCTTCAGGCAGAGTTCAGGAGCTCCTGTATGGCTGCCTGCTGCTCGGGACTGAGCTGTGCTATGCATTCAGTCCACAGTCCTCCAGAAGTCTAGGGAAAGAACATTGTCACACATTTAGATTCGGCGAAAATGGTCACTGGGAAGTATCTTAATAATCATCATTAGGTAGACTGAAATAATGCCAAAATACCTTCTTTCCAGTAGATTAGCTTGATGAACATCATTGTAAAAGCAAGAAATCTTTTCATTTCTATAAAGTTCATTTCATTTACAGTAAGTTTTCTCATTTTTGCATTGATAAAGCTACACTTTAGCTGACACGTTCAGGTAATCTATACACATGAATTTAGGTAGGAAAAGTCATTGGTAGCTGACAGTTTTATTACTATTAAAATCTCATGTTTTTTTCTTCACAGATATGCAGAAAAACTACACAATGAGTATGTGCTAGTCTCAGATTTAAGATACAGGTTTTAGTTTTAATAAATAGTGAGAATATATGGGTAGATTATAATAAGTATAATCCATTTGAGGCTTGATGACAAGAGAATATAAAAATGAAATTTCCTTAGCTAGTTGGATTTCTACTTCCTTCCTCTAATAGAGAAGAATATGAAAAAAAAGCCAAAACCAAGTAATTTTTTAGTTCTTCTTCCCCAGTTTAACCAAACCAGCTTACCTGTACTTGGCGAACTACATTAGCCAGACGTTTGGCACAGGGATCTTCATGTTTAATTGCCTCATGCATTTCTCCTTCTGCAATTATACTGAATATTTTGGGCAGATTGGTATTGTTAGGGCCAAGAACGATTGGGTGATTACTGAAAAAAGAAAGAGAAGACAACCACTGTAAATGAAAATTGTAATAGGAAATCACTGAAGCACTCATACTTTTCTACACCTTTCCTCCAACATTGAATTTTGTTATTATGTCTTTATACAATGATTATGTACTCACTAAAATCAACTGCCTTTTAGATTCAGTAGGAGGAAAACCAGCTAATTTTACTTATTAGCTTTTCAGTTTCTTCCCATGTAAATTATATATATATATACGTTAAAAAAAAAAACCCCAAGATATTACTAAGAACAGTTCCTTAACACAAATTTTATTTAGACACTGCAGAATGGTTTCTAAAATAAATCTGAAGTTCAAAAAGATAATACAGGCATTCTAAATGTAAGCCGGGAAATAAGCTCCAGTCAAGTTTAATGGAAAGAAACCTAACAGTGAATCTAATTAGAATCCCAGCGTTTTTCATTAAGAAAATTCCAGAGTAGTCATCTCCAAGGGAGGTGATTGAACAGCGTGATGGAGAAGTGGCCACTGCAGAGGCAGGCGCAGGTAGGGGTCTCCAGGATGGCTGCTACATTCCTTAATGATGATGTCCTACCTGTGAAGACTCCCAGTATTTGTGTGAATGAGAACTTAAACAGGCATGAGGGAATATAGCCATTGGCCTGTTTCTACAAACTCCAGGAGATGAGTGGTTGTAGCCGTTGGATTTATTTATGAACTAAAAGGAGTAATTAATAGTGCCAGAGCCCAGATCCAGTACCTAGGGGAACTTGGACTTAGAAAAACAGACCACCAATGAACATGCCTTTGATTTGATAGCTTCTATAACCTCCAAAGTCGCTGCAATTCTTAGCTATACTCACAGGCATAAAATAATACTATTAATGACAGAGGTCTGGGGCCAGATCCTGACTGCCCGTCTGGTATATTTCCCTTGTACCACTGATTTTTTAATCCAAAGAAAAACACTAGTATTTCAGAGGGTCAAAAAATAGTACTAACAATGTTCTTTGATCCCATTCTACTAATGAATGGTATGTCAATTATACCTCAGTAAAGCTAGTGAGTGAATGGATGAATGAATGAGTGGGGTGGGAGACAGAACAGAACCTTCCTTGAACATCACATTCTATAATGATCTGTTGAACTGAGTTCCATAAAGAATAACTCAAAATTAGATGTGCTTATACGGCACTCTTAACTGTGATACGGCTTCTTAACCTGATTTATAAAGACAGCATTATTATAACCTATACACCTGGAAGCTGTGCACAGGAAGCACTGTGTTACGTGAAGGGAAGGAAATAAGGCCTACCTGTCCCATTTCTTACCTTTCAATCAGGTCGCAAAGATAATTGAAAGTCTGAACAGCTTCTTCTTTATCCTCATGTAGTGGAAGCCAAGACAGCCAATGTGGGAGAACTTCTTCAACGTTCACACAATCAGGCTTGAACTTCATAATTTTCCCTACTGCCGAGATGCAGTTCTCTGTAGCATTGATATTTTCTTTGGTCTTAGAATCAGCAGACTGAATAACTCTTACCAGCAGTGGAAGTGCTTCTAAAATAAGCATTTGAAAAAAAGTCATTTAAAGTCTCACATTTTCATGCAAATGCTCATAAATATTTCTTATCTCTGGTCCAGGTATGAATTATAGTGAGGCAATGTTCAAGTGCAAGAAATGTTTGTTTTTGTGACTACAGAACCAGACACGGGGAAAGGGGGGTTGCCCTGGCGTGCTCAGGAGCACCTGCACCCCACTAATCTGTAGGCCCAGGAGGTTAGCAGCCTCCGGATTCACATTCCTGATCACCTCGGTGTACCGCAGCTTCTGAAAGCCGCCCAGCTATATTCCCGTGCTGAACTTACAGGGACGCCAACATGTTTTAAAAGTATGCCCTCCAAGCCCCAAGTGGACTGTACCCTGGGACTGAGGTGAGGAGGCTATGGCCCCACTCAGATTTCACTTCCATTTCTACGAGCATGAGGGCGGTAAACTCCTAAGTGCTACAGTAAGGTGTTTGAAAAAGGAAAAGAGAATGAAGCAGTGTATGTTTGCCGGGGTGGGCGGTGTGCGGGGGTGGGGGGAAGCAAGGCAGGGATAACAGGGATGCCTGGGATGAGATGCACATAACGTAACAAACAAAAGTACCTGTACAAAAAGGACGATAGTTGTCTCCGCCGTACTGTGCCATGACTCCCAGGCCATACGCAGCTGCTTGCCTGACTTCTGGGCTGCTGTCACATGTGTATTGGAGCATTGGCCTTATGAAATATTCTGCATATTTAAATGAGGCTGGACTACAGTGTTCTATGACATCATCAAAGATGCACAAGCCCCACTGTCTATCTGGCCACGGTCTATGTAGACACTACAAAAGAGATACTCCTTTAAGCTTTGACTATTCAGATGAATGTGGTGCTGGAGTTTTTACGGCCAGCCACTTTGACAGACATTACTGTGGCAAATGTTGTCTGACATATTGTTTCAACAAACCAGAAGTCACCGTGTATTAGTTAATAAAAGACATGAACTAATGGAACAACAACAAAAAGAGATCGTAAAGAAACACTTATTCACTATAGGCTGTCATCTTACATGGATATTCCTGATATAGGTAATGAAAAAGAACACAGTAACAATCAGTTCTTGTGAATAACAACCCTCAAACTACTACATAGATTTAATAAAGTATAGGTTTAAAAGACTTGGGTGATTTGTTATAGAATTCCACAATCTGACATTACCAAGTACCAGGAAGAACTGACAGCAGCAGCTATGTATATACATTTACCTTACAAAAAAGATAATGGCAATGCTATATTTAAAAAACACAACAGTAGTAAAAGCTGCAAAGATTTAACTTTACAGTACTGATTCAACAGGATGTCATATGGGCCTAAATCATTTAAAAAAGATACTGCAGTACTAAATATCATAAAACACAAAATTGAAATCCAAAAAACCCCATAAATATCTGATGACTGCTTATAATTTATAATACATTTTAAAAATTGAATATATAAGGCTATCATCCAGAATCTGATTGCTGGTGGTACATAGTAGGGATCAAAACGGAATTTTCTTGTGTCTACTGAAAAACAAAAACAAAAACCTGCAACCATTTTTTTTCCATTTGTTAATTCAGCAGGGTATAGATAATCTGAAATAAAAAAAATCAGTTCTATGCCTTCAGACTGTATTATAAATTAGTTGAACTATGGAAAACCTAATTAGTAAACTTCAAGCATATACTGAAGGAGAAAATATCCAGGGCAATGCAATAAACTTGGTAAATTAAAGAGGTACAGTGGAAACCATGATTTCTATGATCCATTCTGACTTGAAAGTGTAAGTTTTCAAATGCTGTAAGGAAAGAGTTCCAGGTCAACTATCTAAAATAATTGTCAAAAAGAGGTAACACTTACAATTAGGTTGACAATTAACGGAAGCAGCTGTTCAAACCATGGTAACACTTTTTCCTTGTAGCTACTGAATATTGAGTGTAAAATGTCTGACACTTTGGTCAGAATATAAACATCATTATCATCCTAAAAAAAACAAACACATACATACCCATATGTATTTAAAAAGTATCCCTACTATTATTAACAGTAACATTTATTATACAAAACATAAGAAAAGTACAAAATTAAATTTCTCTTCACTTTCTTAAGGGCATATAGCAAGAGTCCAGAGACTGAGGTCACCCCAGTGATGTCTCTTGTCTGGCTATGGAAAGAAAGGAAGGAGTGTGGTAAATATTGCACTTATTGCAAATACTTTTCTTGGAATATATTCAAAATATACAGTTGAAAAATTAACCCAAATCTCAAAGATCTGAAACAAAAGTGATTTTACTTTACTATTTTTTTGTTTTCTGCAAGCATGTTTCTGGTTTGGGAGCAGGACGGTGGGGAGATGTGGGGTGAGTTATTTACGTCCCTGGGAACAATGTGTGTGTCAGCGTGTGAGCACCCTGCAGAGGACTGGGATGGCCGGCACATGTCAGCACCGGTCCACCAGATGGCCACATGCCACGTGACAGACCCTAAACACACAGCTGAAATATGTTTGATGGCATCAAGTGGTTTGATGGTGAGAGAACTGACTAACAATGTGAAGAATTGTGTCAACCACTGCATGCATATTATTTATGGGGAAATTTGCACAATTCTGTGGTCCAGTGGAAAGACAGCTGGCGTTATACAAAGATCTGGCCTTAAGCATGAGATTGTTGACAGTGCGGCTGTAGGCAGTCATTCAACATCTGAGTTTGAGTTCACTCATCTTTAAATGGCGAAAGCACCACCAAATACACAAGATTGTAGTGAGAGCAGAAGAAAATACGAGGTGAGCTCCAAGGTGCTTTCATATGTGAGGCCATTGCAACAAAATGCACACAAAGCGTCCAAAACACAAATCAGCTAATTTCAAATGACTTATTCTCTAAATTAATCAATGAAATACATGTCAGATTTTTCTACTAAAGATTAATAAGAAGTACATCTTATGAGAAGTCAGATGAATCAGAAACTTAAGCATTATCCTCCAGATGCAAATGGTCGTGTAAATTAAGTTCTAAATGGAATAATTTACCTCATCTTGTAGTGATTCTTCCACCTGTTCATCATAGTCTTCATCTTGTCTTTTAACTAAAACACACCCAAATAAATGTCTTTAAATGGTCGCCAAAATGGTCAAGGATTACATTCAGAAATAAAAGCATGGAAAACTTACCTTGTCGCAATTCTTGATTTTTAAAATGTTCTTCAAGTTTAGCTTTCAATATACCTCCCAACTCTTCAAAGTGTTCATTATTAAGGCATCCATCTCCCATGACTTCAATGCACTAAAACGAGGTTGAGGAAAGAAAGCAATTCATAAGATTTAAGTGTTTTTGGAGTCAAAAGTTAAACTCCATTAAGAATCAGAGGGAGGGACAGTGGTTAAGAATCCACCTGCCAATACAGGTGACCGGGTTCGAGCCCTGGTCCGGGAAGATCCCACAAGCCGCGGAGCAACTAAGCCGGTGCGCCACAACTACTGAGCCTGCGCTCTAGAGCCCGCGAGCCACAGCTACTGAAGCCCGTGCACCTAGAGCACGTGCTCCGCAACAAGAGAAGCCACTGCAATGAGAAGCAGCAACAATGACCCAACGCAGCCAAAAAAAAAAAAAAAAAAATCAGATGGAGGTGTGAGAAAAATTAACATAACTCAGTACCCTGGAAGATTAATGATTAAATGAGTAAATCCACTTGGTTTGTATTTGCTACGATGCCAGTATTTTAAAGAGAAGAATTTAAAAAATATTTTTCCTTTAAACATGTCCTGAGCACGTCTTAAGTGCCGGGAATTACGGTGGATGCTGCGGATTCAAAGATGGAAAAGACCAGCTTCTAAGGAGCTCAGTTACTACATGCATACTCTGTACAAAGATGGCGCTGGAGAAAGGCTATTATAGGCGGAGGGAATGATACAGGCAAAGACATGGAAGCATGCGGTCTTTGGAAAAATAAGAGAAAATCTGAACTTCAGGAGCGTAAATGGGGACAAATAAAGAATTTTTAAACCAAACTGTGGAGCAAGCTATGGAGCTGTGAGCAATGGAGATGACCAAGAATATGGGAAGGGGAGTGACTCAAAGAGCAAGTCAATGCTTGAGGAAAGGCGAATGAACTATGAGCAAAAGAAGGAATGGCTTGTGGAATAGACCAAGTGAGGCTCTTTCAACAGCAAAAAGAAGAGATACGGCAAAAAACAGAAGGGAATTTAGGGGAGAGAGAACAGGACAGAAACTAGACATGACTTGGATGATGACAGCCAAGTTTCTGTAGTTGGATTACCAGGTAATGATGATGGAAACTAATGAAGACCAGAATACAAGAGCTACTCTTGAAAAGAAAGAAAAACAAAAAGAGTGAAAGCACCAAAATATTAAACATTTTTGACAGAAAAAGAAAAATTTCTGTTACAACATAAAAATAAATCCCCCCATTTATTTATTAGCAAGACTAATAAATGGACACACAATCTTATACATATTTTTGAAGAGAAAAATATTTACCTTTGCAAAAGAGTGCATTATTTCTGAGAGGACATCTGAATCTGGTTCTGTGCCAATGGCCTTGATTAGAGCATCACACATAAAATGCCACATCTGTGTGAGATACTCAGGACCACGAACTCTTGCACATTCCAGGAGAAGAGGCATGGATTCTGCTGCTGCCACTCGAACACGTTTTATTGTTAAGGAAACGTACTCACTATCCTTAGATTACATTTAGTGTAATCACTATCCTCAAGATTGTGGAGTGCTAGGCAACTTCTGTTTATCTAAGACTGCTCTCCAAGAGCTTGTGTTAAACATAACCTGCGTATAAAAACAGAAGTCTCCCTGTCCCCAAGTCATACCTCCTGTCTTTTCTGTCACCTACAATATAACAGGAATGAAGGCTCAAATGTAACCCCTCATCATAAAAATGACTGAGGAAGGACCTGGGACTCTCACAGTATGTCTCAGAATGTACCTATCCCCAAATTTGAGGTAATGCATGCTTCTAACAAATGCAACTGAAGCAATGACTTTACTAAAGAAAACTACTGAGGATCTCTTCCTGAATCAGCCTCTTCAGTTTTCGATAAAGATGAGTTGCCTCTCCCTATCTAACATCATTTCTAAAATAAGGTCTTGAGACTTCTTCTTAAAAATAATTCTGGTCTGTCTTCAGGCATTAATGGGAAGTCTGCTGGGCAAAAGCCATCTTCTGTAAAGGATGCCGCTGCAGGATACTGCATGAAGAACTACAACAAAGTGGCTCTGGAGCCAGGCAGTTTTGGGTCCAGGCTCTACCGTTCCATTGGGCTGTCATTTTTTTTAACTCATTTACGAAAGTGTGTGTATGCGCACACGAAATGGCATAAAAACCTACCTATACATATTAATTACAACTACCATTATATTGAGGAGGAAAACTGTTTCACACAGATTTACCAAGAGACATTTCTCTCCAGAGGTATTATCCACATTTGAAATGAGCTATATAGAAAGTTAAGTACTATTAAGTTGGTCTCTAACTTGTTAGAAGGTCTTGCTTAACATCACCAAAAGATATTTGGGAAAAGCAGCAATTATACACAACCATAAACATTTGCTAATAAAATAACAATCCTTAAAGCCCTTCAGTGCTCCACAGAGAACTGTCAACTAGAGGATAGTTGACATTTTCTTTTTCATGTTTTCGGCACAAATGAAACAAAGGCACTTGCAAAGAACCAAGTTTATAACCTGAAACCACTGTCAGTGCAAACAGAATACTGGTGATGTACGCTTACTTCGGTTAGCACAAAGTCTAATACTTCAACAGCCTACAATTTAAGTAAATCTAGAAATGTTTTCTGTTCAAAAATTATAGGATATCATCATGGAAATAAAATTTCAGTAGAGGGACCATGAGTTTCACAACCTGTTCCGTGTACTCCACAAAGCCTTCTTTTAATTCCTTAGCATAGCAAACCTGAAACCAAAGTATTTGAAGAGAAAACAAGACCCATGTTAATTTTGATGTATTAATATTTATTAACAAACTGCAAAACCATGAGGACCACAGAATGTTATATCCTAACTAGAGCTAACTACATTTAGAGCTGTCTGCAGGACTGTGAAATTAGTCTTTTAACTAAAGGGAATTGTAAAATGGGAAAGGACCATGAAACGACTGTAGTATATATTGTCATTCGAAGGGGGGAATATTTCATATTCTTATTTTGTAGGGGGGAGAATTTAGCAAAAGTTTCAGCACTCTGAAAATACTTCAAACAAAAGATGCCACTTAATTAAGGCAACCTAAAATTAAAAAAAAACCCCAAAAACCTGAAAATGTAATCACATCACTTCTATAATCTGCAGCAAACGGGCTTATGCTATTCTGAATTTTAAAAAAATCATTTCAACAGATGAAACAAAAAATTGTTGTCTTAATGTAATTGTTTCTTTATTCTCTTTCACTACATGAAGAGAGTTGGTAATTTTGTAGAAGATGTTACATTTATATTTGTTCTCAAGTTGAGCGATACTACAGAAAATCCAAATTGTTTATAAATTATAGGTAATTAAGTACTGGTAAGAATAAGTTCAAGAGATATATGTTCAAATGAATTAGAAAACACAATACTAATACAAAATAAAATTTAAGCCATTAACTTTTATTTAGGCTTACTTAACTGCTAGATTTGTAATATACCATAATCTCTTTTTAAAATACTTTTTTATTGAAGTTTAGTTGATTTACAATGTTACCAAAATCTCTTAATTCTATTTGTAAAAAAACAAAAACAAAAAACTCTCACTGTCTACAACACATGCTCATGAAGGTCTAAAAAAGGAAACTCAAAGAGAATATACATAGACCCCATAATACCACAAGAAATAATCACCGTAAACATTTTGATTTTCCTACCATGTCTATTTTTTTAAATACAATGAAATCATACCAACTTTATCTTTAATACTGTGAGCAGATTTCTGTTCATTCAAAAATATTCCTTAGCCACTTACTATATACTAAACACAAAACAGGCAAAAATCCTTCCCCCTCAGGTAGCTTTGTAATGGCTATGTAATACTCCAGGGCACGGTAATTACTGATCATCTTCCTAACAATAGTTATTTGGGCTATTCATTTTTGTTGTTGTTGTTATTAAGAACAGCACTGGTAATGAAAGGTTTTATCCACATTTCTTTAGGATGGAAATCCATAAGTGGAAATGTTGGGTCTAAAGGTTTCTATATTTATTAAAGAATACATTCCTGGCATAACTTCTTCAGCATCCGTGAAAAGCACTCCTATGAAATATATATATATAATATACATAAGTATATATATAATGAATTATATACATATACATTATATGTATTCATTATGAGAAGCTGTAAAACAAAGTTCAGTAAACATAATTACCAGCATCTGACAAGCAGTTGACTTTTCTTCCAGTCCTGCAGTTTTAATACCAAAACTTTGCTGATCTCCAAGGTTCACAAATTCCCAACCATCATCATCACTCATGTTCTCCATGTCTTGGGCTATTAACGAAGAAGGAAGAAAATTCATGTTAAAAATGGTAACAAAGAGAAATTCTACAACTGTCATGTCCGCATGCAGACACCTACTATCTAAAAGGGCCACTTCAGGCTTAATCGAAGCCGTCTTCAGTAGCGGTCCCATGACCACTGGAAGGTACTGCTGAAATTCCTTCCCAAGGATTTTGCACATTCTGGCCCATGCTGAGATCATGTAAGAGATCTGGGGAGAAAAATTTAAAATTAAATTAAAAGTGATTTTTAATAAAAAGTGGATAAATAAGACATAAAGAAAGCCCCTTCCCTGTTTCATGGAAATGATGTTTTTACATTCATGGCTCTTTAAGCAATAAGTGCATTTTCTAAGGTCACATACTTAAAATGTTCAGAAACCATGGAAATCACTGTGAACTTCTACACTAGGATACAGACAACAGCTGAGGCAAAAGAGCCCAGGACCCTGTCTTATTTGTTCCTACTTTCAAGAAACTATATATTTCAAAATATATAGTTTTCTCTAACAGCATCTGAATCATTTAACAAAGCCCACTTAAACATATCAACCCCTAAGCACTAATTTTCTTGAAGGCAGGAACTTACCTTACTTTGTCTACTGACTAAAGTTCCATTCATTAAACACTAAATACCCCTTTCTCCTAGCTGTTTAAGTTTTCTGTGTAAGGGGTTGTCCACATTTAAGACACCTCTTCTACTACTACTGTCTTTACAAAGACTTAATCTACCTACAGAGAATCTGGTTCTAATTCATCCCCATGGCCCCAAAAGTGATTTTTACCCTCCAGCAACCATCTATATATTTGTCTATTTCACATGCCTGCATGTGCAAATGCACTCCCCACTCCTAATTTAAAAAACAAAACAAATTTTTAAGTGTTTGGAAAAAGCATTTTTAAGTATGGAAAACAAATGCAGAGTGGCTGTGTAAAGTTAAAATTTAAGCCAACAATTACTGATTGAATGCTCATGGTGCAGTAGGCACTGTGACTATCATGAAGATTGTGACAAACATTCACGATGTTCTTACTACAGGGTCCTCAGTACCCACCACTAAGACTGGTACCAGCCGTGAACTACGCGCAGAAGTTAGCCAGGCTGAGTGGGGAGGGTTCTTTCTAAGCTCATGACATGCTCTAAAACTACTGGGTTTCTGTATTTCTTTTGCTTTTGACAGGGGAGGGAAGTCATCTGGCATGCAAAGGGCCAGGAGACATCCACATGGTGATGTCTAGTGAGGGGCTGGACAAATGAACCCTGAATTCGGCGACAGACCTGAAGCCACAACCATATGAAGGAAAACCGGAGCTGTGCCTATGGATGACGCTGCTCAAGGAGAGTGAAGAGGTAAGAGAGCCTGGCATGACAGAACTCCAACGGAACCAAAAACTAGTCAGAAGAGGAGCAGCCTGGAATGGACCGAGGGAAAAATGGTGTGCCAAGTAGAAGGAAAATCAGTGAAGAATGTCTCTGAAACCACGGGTTGATATTATCACAAGAAACCTATTACTCGATTTCTTTTTTTAATACATTTAACCCTGAGCTATTGACCAAAAGGAGGCAAGCGCATGTGAGGGCTGCTTTACCTGAGGGTCATCATCTTCCATATCACTGAAGTCTGTCTGCGTCTTCAATAATAGCTGCATCACATCTGATGCGTCTTGCATGAACTGGAAGGAAATATTTGGGGAAAAAAGACACTAATATTACTCATGTATATCACATCAGAAAGGCACTACTGCCACCCAATTTTTGTTTCTTATGTAATAATAAAACTTTCCCCCCAAATCTATTACATTTCCCACACGGGTTATAACCCCTCAGATAAAAGTATTATATTGAAATTTTTTCATCTATATTGCAATGGACTTAGTGCTTTTTCTAGAAAAATACGTTTTCCAGTGAAGGTCAAAATGAATTGCAGTATAAAGATAGTTCTAGTGGCATCAAGTTTTGGTCCATGGCCTATGTATTTCCAGCAGTAAAAAGATAATCCAAATCCAGAAAGACAATTTTGGGTTGCTCCACAGAACTATATGATTTTCATTTAACTCTCTGTGTAGTTCTGGCAATCTCCATTGTATAAACTGTTTCAAAAATAGTTTGAAAGCCAAAATGCAGAGAACAGAACATAAAAATGTTTTATTGGTTAGTTTCTCAGTGTCTCCCAGAGAACAGTTTATAAGATAATAATGCTGGTTTTGGAGGAAATCAGAGAGAAAGGTTCTATATTGAAAGCTCTGAGAATCAGAACATGAGGGGCTGATGACAGAGGAGCTTCTTCTGAATTAGCTTTGACAGGTCTGAGACGTCAGCTAAGAAGAAAAACACACTGGCCCACCGTCCTTGCTAATTATTTTCTGAAGAACTACATGCATATAAATTTCTCTTGGGACACTCAATGCTTTTTGGATTAACAGAAAAGCAACTGGAATGTTCCCAAGCACATGTTCAAGTGGGCGAAACTAAACATATGGGTCTTGAATTCCACAAGCCTCCATAGAGACAGACTGTACCCATAAGAGAAGGTTTCAAGAGCATAACTGAGTTAAGAAACCTTAATATTAGCGATGAAAAAATGAAGGAAACATTTATTTATATATAAAATTAAAGTAATATGAGAGTAAGATGATGGGAAAAAACAAGTATCCAGAAAACCATTTATCAGAAGGAAAAAACCCTCTGGTACCCTCAGTGCCTCCGTAGCCAAATTCAAACAAAAAATTCGACGTACTACAAATCACGTACTTTTTCCTTCCCAACAGCCAGACCAATGAGGCTGATGCATTCAATAGTTTTTCCTCTGAGAAGTCTGAGCTCCTTTTGAACTGCATTCTCAACAATGTGCTTCAGTGATGGCATAAATAAGTCATAGTAGGGGACAAATTTTTCTTCTGCAGTATCTGCAACTGATGCGATAGACGTCACAACTTGTTCCAAAACTAACTTGGTGCCTTTCTGAATCAACTAGAAGGAAGACACACAACAACCACACAAATGAGAACATGGAAGAAACACTCCCTGAAAGTTCCCGAGGGCTTTTCTGAAACCGCAAGCTGAGCCCACCCTCTGGCAGCCACACTGGAGACTGTAGGTCTTAAAGCAAATATAAGAACGGCGCTGAACTATTTGTATTTATGTGTGATGTTCTCTCCTTAACACAGTGCTCCTGGACTACTCCAGATGTTCCTCACGCCGCTCGTCAACCACAGCCGCTCTCGGCAGAGCTCTTTCTCCTTGTACCACAAGCCCCAACACACCTTTAAAAGGTCAGCATCTTTCTGCATCTCTGCATCTCAGCATGCTGCATGTTTCTTCTGCATCTCAGCATCTGCTCTGTTTCATGTCATGACTGGCCTCTGATCTCCCTGGAATGTCCTTCTTCTGCATCTCAGCATCTGCTCTGTTTCATCTCAGCATCTGCATCTCAGCATCTGCTCTGTTTCATGTCATGACTGGCCTCTGATCTCCCTGGAATGTCCTTCTTCCTCGGCTACTCTCTCTTTGCATTGCTCTTGCTCACATACTTTAACCTCCTCCCCAGCCCATCTTAGCAACTCCTTCCTTCAGTCTGTATCTCACATATTGGACCCATGAGGGGAGGGAGGATTATACAGAGGCACCCTTCACACTTCAGCCCTTTACCCAAATCTACTAGTAATGTCACATCTGATCCATCAATTCCTGATTTAACTAACCTAACCGATCTGCCTTCAACTTGTCTACCTCTGTGTGTTTTCAGATACACACACGTTCCTGTATCATGTTCTTAGTTTGCTGTCATTGGACACTGAGCACGCATCCTTTGCTTTAAAGCCCCTTCTTTGCCTTCTGAGACATTATTTCCTCTCTTCCTCCCTGTTCTCCTTTAGACCAGTGCTAGGCACAGTGTGGTCTACCAACTGCTACCAGTTCATCATGAACTAAAGTATAGAAACTGAGTATTAATATAGCGATTTGACAGTAACTTTATGTCTGCTGAATATAATAGTTAAACGGTTTTTATTTTGCATGTCATTTTTATTCATTTCACTTTAGAGTAGAAATTTATTTTCATTATATTTGACGACAAACTGGGCTTCAATCTTTGCCCTTCTTACCTGAATCTTCTCTCTCTCATGATGCTACAATGACAACATTCACTTGTTTTTAGGTTGCCTCTTACTTAAACTGAAACTATAAACTGTCTTCTATTTGGATGGCCAGGCCTTATTTTAAGAATTCAACATATTTAAAACAAAAAGGATATTCTTTTTTACATATTCTCTATTTCTCTCACCCAGGTTAGGAGAGTGGTCAACATTTTTTGCTTCTTTCTCTTTCATCTTTTAAAATTCAAAGTGGCAGAGAGAAACAGCTAATGCTTCCTGAGAAGCATCTTTCAGAATCACTTTTCCTTCCAATTTCCAATATTACCATCCAAACTCGCTGAACAATAATCGTATGATGGTCTTGCCTTAAATCTTCCCCATTTATGTTTATGCCTCATGTTGCAACTGTACTAATTTCCTACAATCACGTTTTCATGGTTTCTTGCAGCAATTAATTTATGTAATTCCAAATTTACATAAATAATTTACAGAGTTCAAAAATAACTCTGGCTTGTTTTCCAGGCAATTCACATGTTGCTTTTACCTACCCTTTAGTCCATATCTTTCCCAAGTCTAATACTGAGCAGCCCATTCTCTGGTCAAGCCTGAATTATACTAAGAACAGCCTGGAATATCTTCCTAACTTTCTATTCTTTATGGCCATTCTGAAAAGTTCTTCTTTCTCCAGGTCTTATCTATCAAATTAAATTAATCTTTATAAATAGGGAGCTTAAAGATCTCGAAACTTACCTCTTGAAGTTTAAGGACCATGATGGAATGCAGATGTTTCACCAAATTATCTAAATATGGAATAAGTAGTGACTTGGGACAGTCTTCGGTGAAGTTAATGAGAGCGGCAGCGGCATGGGCCTGTACACGCTGATTGCCCTGGTCTTCCATGGTCTGCAGCAGAGCTGCAATCACCTGTGAAATGAAGTCACACACATAGACATTTTCAAATGCCATCCCTCTTCTTAGAGTTTGAGTGTCTGCAGACTCATTACTTACCTTCTCATGGAATTTCTTTTGGAAACCAGGTGCAAAATCTGTAGCCATCTGTCCCACGGCATTACAGGCTGCATACCTCACTCTGGGATGCTGGAATAGGTGCCTTTGTATTAGTAAAAGCAATAGGGTCCCATGTGAAACTAAGGCAATAATTATGAATCAAATATTTACTGGTACTTACAGGATCTTGAAGAAAAAGCAAAACAAAATTTACTATCTCATTTAGAATTCCTTCCATTTGCTGGTGGCATCCTTCCCCAATGGCAGATAAGGCCATTAATCCTGCATGCCGATACTTCCAGTCAGCTACAGAACAGAATTACACAGGAAGGAACAGCAATTAGACACTACAAACATGTCATTCTGGTAGTCAGAAGTATAAGGAAGTTCTCCTTATTTGGAAAAGAGTAACAAAATACTTTTATAAATGTTTATTAACCAGAAAAATAGAAAAAGTCCTGACTGGATTACTTCATTGTCACAGTGGTTATGTCACACAAGCATTTCTACTCTGAAAGTTAAAAGGCAATATGGTGGGTAGAGGGAGGGATGAATTGGGAGATTGGGATTGACACTACTATATATGAAATAGATAACCAATGAGAACTTACTGTATATGTATAGCACAGGGAACTCTGCTCAACACTCTGTAATGACCTATATGGCAAAAGAATCTAAGAAAAAGTAGATATATGTATATGTATAACTGATTCACTTTGCTGTACACCTGGAACTAACACAACATTGTAAATCAACTATACTCCAATAAAAAAAAAATGCTCTCACCGTATTATAAAGGGGAGCAAATGTTCAGATGAAAAGAACAAAAACAAAAAACCCAAAACAAAAGCACCCTGGGATCCTCAGTGTAAGAGGATCCTGAGAATGAAAGTTTGAGAACTGCTGGTATAAGGGTTAACTAAGTTGCAGAAAAATCCTAAATTGGACATTAGATTTAATTTTTCCCTTTCCTTTGGGGAGCCCAAAACCCATGTAAAGATGAAGTCTGTTGTAACTCATTCCTCTGAAAAACTGCTAATTTTTTCTGTTAAACATTAAAACTTTATTATTATTATTTATGATAACATTATATATATGCTTTAACTGTATTTCAATTACTCAATATACCATTAAGCCAAATTTCTCAACTGAGGAATAATAATCCTAAGAAACCAATATCTGATACTAATCCTTGCATACTGGACACATTATTTTAAAGAGGAGTAAATAGACTTATTGCCATGATCATTTTGCAATGTATACAAATACTGAATCATTACGCTACACATCTGAAACCAATATAATGTTATGTCAGTTATAACTCAGTTAAAAAACACACAAGGGACTTCCCTGGTGGTGCAGTGGTTAAGACTGCACGCTTCCAATGCAGGGGGTCTGGGTTTGATCCCTGGTCAGGGAACTAGATCTCACGTGCATACCGCAACTATAAGAGTTCGCATGCCACAAATAAGGAGCCTGCCAGCCGCGACTAAGGAGCCAGCAAGCCGCAACTAAGACTCAGTGCAACCAAACAAATTAAATTAAATTTAAAAAACACACAAAAATAAATAGTAAAGAAATGTGCAGAGTTCCTAGAAGTATGTTCAGCAAATGTAATCGGATGGTACTGGGATTTGAAAATGGTTTTCCTCCTTTGAATTTTAAGATTAAAAAAAAATTGGGGGCTTCCCTCGTGGCGTAGTGGTTAAGAATCCGCCTGCCAAGACCTAAATGTAAGGCCAGACACCATAAACTCTTAGAAGAAAACATAGGCAGAACACTCTATGACATAAATCACAGCAAGATCCTTTTTGACCCACCTCCTACAGAAATGGAAATAAAAACAAAAATAAACAAATAGGACCTAATGAAACTTCAAAGCTTTTGCACAGCGAAGGAAACCATAAACAAGACAAAAAGACAGCCCTCAGAATGGGAGAAAATATTTGCAAATGAAGCAACTGATAAAGGATTAATCTCCAAAACATACAAGCAACTCATGCAGCTCAATATCAAAATAACAAACAACTCAATCAAAAAATGGGCAGAAGACCTAAATAGACATTTCTCCAAAGAAGACATACAGATTGCCAACAAACACATGAAAGAATGCTCAACATCATTAATCATTAGAGAAATGCAAATCAAAACTACAATGAGATATCATCTCACACCGGTCAGAATGGCCATTATCAAAAAACCTACAAACAAGAAATGCTGGAGAGGGTGTGGAGAAAAGGGAACCCTCTTGCACTGTTGGTGGGAATGCCAATTGATACAGCCACTATGGAGAACAGTATGGAGGTTCCTTAAAAAACTAAAAATAGAACTACCATATGACCCAGCAATCCCACTACTGGGCATATACCCTGGGAAAACCATAATTCAAAAACAGTCATGTACCAAAATGTTCATTGCAGCTCTATTTACAATAGCCAGGACATGGAAGCAACCTAATAAGTGTCCATCAACAGATGAGTGGATAAAGAAGATGTGGCACATATATTCAATGGAATATTACTCAGCCATAAAAAGGAACGAAACTGAGTTACTTGTAGTGAGGTGGATGGACCTAGAGACAGTCATAGAGAGTGAAGTAAGTCAGAAAGAGAAAAACAAATACCGTATGCTAACACATATATATGGAATCTAAAAAAAAAAAGAAAATGGTCAGAAGAACCTAGGGGCAAGACGGGAATAAAGATGCAGACCTACTAGAGAATGGACTTGAGGATACGGGGAGGGGGAAGGGTAAGCTGGGACAAAGTGAGAGAGTGGCATGGACATATATACACTACCAAACATAAAATAGCTAGCTAGTGGGAAGCAGCCGCGTAGCACAGGGAGATCAGCTCGGTGCTTTGTGACCAGAGGCGTGGGATAGGGAGGGTGGGAGGGAGGGAGATGCGAGAGGGAAGAGATATGGGGACATACGTATATGTATAACTGATTCACTTTGTTATAAAGCAGAAACTGACACACCACTGCAAAGCAATTATACTCTAATAAAGATATTAAAAAGAAAAAAAAAAAGAATCTGACTGCCAATGCAGGGGACACGGGTTCAAGGCCTGGTCCGGGAAGATTCCACATGTCATGGAGCAACTAAGCCCGTGCGCCATAACTACTGAGCCTGCGCTCTGGAGCCCGTGAGCCACAATACTGAGCCCGCGCACCTAGAGCCTGTGCTCTGCAACAAGAGAAGCCACCGCAATAAGAAGCCCACATACCGCAACGACGAGTAGCCCCCTCTCACCACAACTAGAGAAAGCCTGCGTGCAGCAACGAAGACCCAAATATAAATAAAATAAAGCCAAAAATAAATAAATAAAATAAATAAAAAATAAAAAAAATTGGTGTTTACTATTTAAAGAAAAAACAATAAAACGTTTTTAAAATAAAGTGGGGTATATAGTAAGTTACTGGAAAATATGCATCGTTTTAAAGCCCTTTTCACATGAAGTATTAAATACACCTTTGGATCCTAACTCCAAACGTGGGTGTAGGGCAAGCATCACTTTCTTATTTTTTTTAATTTTTTAACAGACAAGGAAGGAAACAAAGGTCCAGACGTGCTCAAAGCCATACACTTAACAGTAACAAATCTTTATTGAGAGTTCATTGCCATACATGGGAAGGCTTCTGCAGCCAGCTAGTTATGCTGTAGCAGGAACTTAAATTCTTTAACTACAAATCACAAGCAGTTCCACAACATATTTGAAGAATGGCATTAAGCAGCGGTGAAACACTGATAGCTGGGTGACCGTGTGTAACCTTTCATGTCTCTGGGCTTTACTTTCTTCATCTTAAAAACGGAAAAGCTAGATTCTGTCCAGTAGCTTTAATAGGTTGAGCAACCTGTGATGTTGACTGTCTCTATCCGTTTGGGGAAAAAACCCTCAAAATTTAGGGAGTAAAAAAAGGAAAAACTATTATTCAAGACCCAGATGTAAAATCACATCATTAAAAAGGGATAACGGGGACTTCCCTGGTGGCGCAGTGGTTGAGAGTCCGCCTGCTGATGCAGGGGACATGGGTTCGTGCCCCGGTCTGGGAAGATCCCACATGCCACGGAGAGGCTAGGCCCGTGAGCCATGGCCGCTGAGCCTGCGTGTCCGGAGCCTGTGCTCCGCAATGGGAGAGGCCACAACAGTGAGAGGCCCGCGTACCGCAAAACAACAACAACGACAACAAAAAAAAGGATAACGGTTTTGGACCATGCCTTCTTAGGATAAATAAGAATCTTACAGGATAAGGAGGACCTAGGTAAAGGCTAAGGGCTGGAGTTCTCAAAAATCCACTTTCATGTGAAGCTGGTATTCTGTGATTCCATTTCACTACTTTAAGATCCCAGATCAATGGTTTGACCCTCAAGCCTGTCTCTTGTAGTACATGCTACAGATACACATGTTCGTACATGTAAGCCAGGATTTCTGTAGAAGAGTGTATGCAGCAGCATTATTTGTTATCAACAGAACTATTACCGTTTAATGGGGAATTGTGGAATGCTACGTGGCTGTTAAACGAAAGGGAAGCCATCGTGTGGTGATATGATACACTGGGGAGCGGAAGCATGGGATCTGTATGCTATATTCATGTTAAACACAACTGTACATGTGCATAAATGAGGTCAGAGACTCAAGTCTCAGAGGACTGTTAACAGTGGCCACCCCGAATCTAAGTTAAGCGACTTTCAGTTGTATCTGAATTTTTAAAAAACATCAAGCACATTAACTTTGTAATTAAAAGGACAAAAACAACAACCTTTGTTACTGATACAAATTACAGGTACAAGGCTAACAAATGACCAAATATTTGCTAGGAATATAAAAGGAGAAATACAGAAGTAGCTTCTCCTCTAGAAGTAGGTATTTTTTTAAAAAATAAAAGATATTAGATGAAGGAAGACTGTGAATCAAATACATGCATACTTCATAAACATCCAGATAATGGTGTTTTATTTAAATTCAAATTTAGATATTTCTGGCTAGGGAGTAAATCTGTCAATTTTCCTTAGAATTTTTAATTTTTTCCCATATACTGTAGCCCATTCTGGGGAAGGAGAATTGAATAATATTTGCAGTATTGAGGAAAAAATATTCTTTACTGTAAGACTGAGTGGTTCTAAAGATGACTGAATAGGATTTTATCAGTATGAGAATTAGGTTAAACATAGAATATAAAAAGGCAAAGACTGACTTTTAGACACAGTCTAAGCATTTGTTAGAGTTTACGATTTGGAAAGCCACACTCCACTATTCTAGCATTTGAAAGAGATAACAGCTTACGATTCTGAAGCATCTGCATAATATGTTCCTTGATCATCGGCAGGACGAGCTTTCCACCAAGTCCACAAGCCATTCGGTCTAAAGCACTCTCACCAGCAACCGCATTGCTACACACAAACAAAATGATATAATCGTGACATAAGCAAAATACACAAGAATAGGACACTGCACGGACATATTTCTAAACATGTTATTAAACTGAGACTGAAGAAGAATTAATTCAAGTGGTCTTTCTAATATATGTAGTGAAGCTGTGGGTTAAAAAACCCTAGAGTTTAAAAAAGAGGGGGGATAAAATTTTTATCATGCCTCATTGTGGTTTAAAAGTCTTATGTCTGGGGCTTCCCTGGTGGCGCAGTGGTTAAGAGTCCGCCTGCCGATGCAGGGGACATGGGTTCGTGCCCCGGTCTGGGAAGATCCCACATGCCGCAGAGCGGCTGGGCCCGTGAGCCATGGCCGCTGAGCCTGCACGTCTGGAATCTGTGCTCCGCAACGGGAGAGGCCACAACAGTGAGAGGCCCGCATACCGCAAAAAAAAAAAAAAAAGTCTTATGTCTGAATCTGACCTTTCAAGCCTTTTCCTACTCTCCCCCCACACACCACTCACTGGTTATAACTTAGCTTCTGACACTTTCAAGACTCAGGGGTAAGCAGAGTGTTTAGGAGAGCCTTGTGTATATCATTTCCTGGAAATATATTCTTCAAACTTATCAGTGGGGAGAACACAGAAAACTGAAAAAGGTACTGAGCCTGTATGTGATTTTTTCCTCACCGTGAGCTTATTCATCTTTAAGGGGTGCAATTTGCATTGCAAAAAACTATGCATTGGTGAAAGTAAATTCTAGTTTTTTTCCCTGAAAACTGAAGAAAAATTTGGGCATAAAAGCCTTCGCACATTAATTCTGTTTTAGAACTGCAAGATAAGCAGTGAGTTTGTCATGTGCATAATCTTTAACTGTTCTGTGTGAAGGCAAGACCAGAATGATGAAACTATGACCTTCAGAACAGGTTCTTAGACTTAAACTGACCTTGAAAATATATTTACGCCTTATTTACTCACAGATAAAATCTTATTCACCCAGTCCAGAAAAAAAATAGCACCATATAAATGTTAAGTGCCTTTTACAGGGCAAATTAAGCCAGGTAGCAGCACATAACAGTAACTGAACCAGGGCAAGAAAACCTGATTGGAGCCCAGTCTTCTCTTCAGCCCTATTTGATGATTTCCAGTCAAGCATTATTTTCATACTTCTAAAGAGTATTTAGGCCAAAAGTCAGTCATTTTTAATAATAGGATTAAGTTTCAAAAAGACACCATATAGTCTGTAAATCGAATGTCTAATTCTATCTAATATCTGTTATAGTAGCTTACACCAACTACCAGTCTTCTGGGGAAATTATTTCAGTTCTTTTTAAGAAAAGGAGATAAGGCAGTATGTATGATTCACTGGGAAGAGTGAGGGAAGTGGTATTAAGCCCAGTCTACTGAGTGGCTAGACAACCCTGGACAAATCACTGAATCCTCCCTCTCCATTTCTGCATCTATAATATGATACTATACCCTTTAGGACCACTGAAAGAATCAAATTAAAATAGCTGCTCTGACGTGCTATGTTTCATATATGTAAGGAGCCATTATCACTACTTCACAGTGAATATAAATTCTGATCGACTTTTCCACAGGAATCTGTATTCATGGGTACCTACTAAGTTAAGACAAGTAAAATAGTAATTTGAGTGTTACTGTCACCCAGTGTATGAATCTCACCATCACTGCCTCCTCTCTATCCTAAACATAAATTGCATTATTTGGGGAAAACACTATTCTAAGTTAACGCCTATGCATATAAAGGCATTTATCACAATAAAGCTTCTTTATATATATTTTAGAAGATACTATTAAAAAATTCTTGAAGAAAATTTAGAGTAAAACAGGGTAATAAAGATAGCTACTTTATTAAAGATAAGTATTTACAAAATTTGGTACAGAAAAACACACAACGGAGAAAGCCTAAACGTCCGATATTCCAAACTTAAAAGTTTAACTTCGGATTTACGGAATACAGTGTGGGGAAGAGATAGGCCTTGTAACCCTAAGCCCTCACTGCCACCCGACCTTGCTCTATCCGGTCAAGGAACCTTCACGGTTTCTAGTCTGTGTGACTACCTGTCAAAATCATCATCTTCTAGTTCGTCCGCATTTGCCCAGTCCTCATCCTCTTCAAGGTCCACCATCATGGCTAACATCTGAGGAACTAAAGAAAATAATTATTTCATACCCGAAGACTGTCTCTTTAATTTTGTCAATATCACCATGTACTAACAACTTTAAGAAGTAAAAAACAAAGGATTTGCTTTGCTTCTAAGAGTAAAACAAAAAAATTATTTGCCTGTTCTCCCCAAATCTGGTTTGTTACATTTTTACCTTTTTTATCACACTGGCTTTAGATCTTGTTCTTTTTAAGAAGTAACATTAAGGATAAAAGTCAGATATTCCAAATCCTGTTACGTCCTCTTCCTCCCTCACCAGAAGCAAGCACCATAATAAAATCAATGTTTCTCATTACCAAACTGTTTTTACACTTGAACTATATAGTTTCCTCTATGTATAACATATAGTACTATTCCAAGATTTTACTTTTATATAATAAATGGTATCACTATATATATCCTTTGGCAATTTGCTTTTTTCTCAGCACACATGGATTCCATTTGCATTACTTCATAGCATTTCATTATATAAACACACTATCCTGTTGGTGGACATTTCAGTTGTTCCTAATTTTTTTCCTATTACAAAATTTGCTTTGATGAGATTCTTATACATATCTCCTTGACAAGTGTGAGTTCAGGGCATGAAATTGTTACAAGTATCTTTCATATTACTAAAACCCACTGAACTGCTCTCCATAGTGGCGGCATAGACTTGATTCCTATGGGAAGGTCAAAGTAGGCCTGTCTGTATATTGTGCAAGATGTGAAGCGCTCCTGTGAGTTCTCTCTGCTCCACACCCTTCATCGACACTTGATATTGTCAAACTTTCTGACAGTTGGTATTTGATAGTTAATTACATCTGTATTTATGGAGACTGAGCAGTGTTTAATAGCTATTTCAGATTCCTCTATTGCGAACTGTTACTATGCATTTCATTTTAAGAAAGACTATGGAAAGTTATAAAATACTTGTTATAAAAGGGGGTTTGAGGGCTGACTAGGTTGAGCATAACTACTCTAACTCACCCAAGCTTACTTCACTTTCTGATTGGGGGCAGATGTCCTTAAAATAATGGAATCCAGTAAGTTCCCAGCTTCTATTTTCTGGACACCAAAACTTTGTTGATGTGTGTGCAATGAACTACTTTCTCTCAGTCTGTGGCTTATCTTTTAATTTCACTCATGATGTATTTGGATGGTCAAATTTAGTACAAATTTAGTAATGTTTGCATCTATGGTTTCTGACTCAGTCTTAAAAAAAAAAAATCACTTTCTACTATTAAAAGCTTTACTTATAAAATGTATCTATTATTTCACGTTTAATCAACCGAAAATTGGGTTTCATACAATATTTGAAGTTGGGATATGTTTTTCCCATAGAAATAACCAGTTGTGCCAACGACCTTTGATGAATTACCTTTTTAAGTCCATTCTGTCTCCATGTGAGTGGATCTGCTCCTGGACCCTTTCGTTCTATCCAACTCATCTATTACCTGCACCATCAACAAACTCTAAATCGTCATAGCTGACAGGCAAGATCTGTACTTTATTCATCAAAATTGTCTTGGCTACTCCAGGCCCTATGTTCTTCCACACAAAGTTTAGAATCAATCTTATCATGACCAATTCTATTGTGATTCTGGCTAAAATTATATTGAATTTTTAGGTTAATTTGAGGAGTACTAATATTTGCTTCTGCTATTAGTCTTTCTATGTGTCATCCAATTTTCCCCATAGAGGTCCTGTATATCTTTCGATCTACTTCCAGGTATTATAAGTCATGCCTGCTGTTCTGAGGTTTCAGGGTGCTGTAGCATGGCCATCATGTTGGGTCCATGCAGTTAAGAAGTACAAGTGCATTTCCCCAGAATCACCTGAGTTTGAAAGGACATTCCTTCTACCAATAGAATCTGTGGACTCGCACAACTCTCAGCAAACTTATCCAACAATTTTGCCACCGTAACACCAACTACTTAAAGACTTTTGACTTACTAGTCTGTGCAACAATATTGGTATGTTTTCTTAACATAGCAGCTGCAGTCTCAGAGAGGGTCACAATTACTTCAAGGGCAAGCTGGCGTTGCATATTATTGAGGCTGGTGTCTCCACACAACTACAAAAAAAGACATACTTGTATACATTTAGTAGTTTATTTACGGAAAATAAGAAACGGAACATTTACCTAAGTATTTAATTTACCTTCAGACTTAGCTGTAAAGTTGCTTCCAAATGAGGACGTAAATACTTTGGAACAGTGTCCGCAATCTCAACAAGGGATTTTAGGACCGAATCATCATTCTGGTAGCATGAGTCATTTACAGCCTAGAAAAGGTGAAATAAGGTCTGTGTTCAAGAGTCACTTTATGATGCTTCATTGGCCAGAACATCAAGAGGCAGACAACAAAGAAATACTAGTATTCTTTTTCACTGAGTAATAACTTAGCAATCAACATTATGCAGATACTCTACCTACAACCACATATATATTTTCCTTTTGCCTAATGTTAACTATAAACACATAAAGATTGAAACCTAAGTAAAAATTAAAACCAGTGCAACTATAATAACCACAACAACACTTAAGACTGGCAAAGAATTTTTTCATAACCAGAAGGAATCCCTTTTTCTCTGTCCTTCCAATACCCACACATATAGTAAATACTAGATCCTATGATACATTTAAAGTGTCCAATATCACCCGATTTATTTCTCTTTGATGTCAAGTTTGGTCACTGTGGAATTTAAGTATGCATTTTGTATCTACCTTTGCCTATTTCAGAGTCACAACTCCTAAAAGTTCTAACATTTTACCTTATTCTAAATTCAGAGGAAGAAAAATCTGAAATTAGACTTAAATAATGTGTAACTCAAGACTTGTAGATAAGGGACTTCCCTGGTGGCGCAGTGGTTAAGAATCCACCTGCCAATGCAAGGGACGTGGGTTCGAGCCCTGGTCTGGGATGATCCCACATGCCGCGAAGTAACTAAGCCCGTGAGCCACAACTACTGAGCCTGTGTGCCTAGAGCCCGTGCTCTGCAACAAGAGAAGCCACCACAATGAGAAGCCCGCGCACCACAACGAAGAGTAGCCCCCGCTCGCTGCAACTAGAGAAAGCCCGCATGCAGCAATGAAGACCCAACGCAGCCAAAAATAAATAAATAAAATTTTTAAAAAAAGATTTGTAGATAATCAACTACTAAAACAATAGAATGTTTCATCAGTTAATGTTTTGTCATTGACCTAAACTATCTTTTCAGCTTAATAGCACAGGGAAAAAAGTTTCTACTAAGTTCTGGTAATAACTCTATCACATATGAACCTTTAGTTTTAGCTCCCCTAAATCCTCTCTAACCTGGTCCTCAGCAGGGGCACTATTCCTCTCAGGAGGTGCTTCTTGGTTGTCACAGATTGAGGAAATACAAAGGCCAGGGGTACTATATGTCCTACATCTGTGACACAAATGCTTACGAAGAACTCATCTGACTTTCTTATCATGCATCTTGCATGATTATGCCAGACACTTACATAAATGAAAAACTCATTTATAATGATCTGAACCTAGAACCTAACTCACAAATTATTTTTTGCCTGGTTTTAATGTACCATGATGTCCCCACCCCCCGCAAAATGTAAATACTGTATAAATTGAGAAGGAATACATATTTTGTTTTGTCCAGAACTTCACCATTTCTGGAAATCACCAGTTCAAATCACCAACAGTAACAGAAATCATGGTGTTCGAACCACCGATGATACCTCTGTATCAGTCCACATTTTTAGCTACTGCATTTGTATAGATCACTTAGAAATCACCCAGTCTACTGTGTCTTTGTTGTGGTCAGGCCCTAGCATTTATATGTGGAAAAGCATGCCATTTTATTAGACATTACTTTCTATTTCTTCTTTGTATCCACTTAAGGCCATACATTGATATTTTAAAAACTTGTATGTGTACATGAATTGCTACTATGCATTTCATTTTAAGAAAGACTATGGAAAGTTATAAAATACTTGTTATAAAGGGGGTTTGAGGGCTGACTAGGTTGAGCATAACTACTCTAACTCACCCAAGCTTACTTCACTTTCTGATTGAGGCAGATGTCCTTAAAATAATGGAATCCAATAATGTCAACTAACCATAAACTACTTACTTTATAAGACAAACTGTTACAAGCCCTGTATTTAACAGTAAGGACTGCAGTCCAATTGGGGTTTCAATTGTGCATGATTTCACCACTTACCAACACTGTGACCTTGGGCAAGTTTCTTACCCTCTCCTCCTTAGTTTCTCCTTATGTAAAAATGGGCATTACATTTCATAGGTTATTTGGTTGTTCTAATGGAAATAACCTATGTGATTACATATTCAATAATAAACATAAATTGCTCATATCATTTGCCTTATAGAAAAAATCTGAAACCAAGAGACCAAAGGTCTGTCAAAGACAAAAGACATTAACTCAATGGGGACAGAGATTTGCGTGTTTTGTTCATTGCCGTATCCCCAGCTGGCACATAGTAGGCAACAAATATTTATTGAATAAATGAATGCATTACAGAACTCTGATGAGAATGTAAGCAACAGAAAACCACTAAGGATGTAATTATCACCTATTCTAAACTGTTTTCTTACCTGTAAGAATCCGGGTAACAAGTCTGCAAAATGTTTGAACAGGGCAACATTATGTTCGTTTGCAAGTATAAATGCAGCGGTAGCTCTAGCAGATAATGTCCTGATCTAAAATGAAGAGAGTAAAAATGCCAAACACGAGAAATTCTTAATAGATGCAAGTTCAAGTTTTCTTACTCAAGATGAAAATTTTCTTTATCAGTAAAACTAGTAGTTATATTTTAAAGTATAAAAGCAAAGACGATCTCCAAACACATAGATTTCTTTCACAAGTTAGGTGCTATATTAAATTAGGTGTTAATATTAACGGAATTGAAATTATTTACCGATGGATGTTCCTGATCTTGCATACACTGAACTAACATCCGTTTGATGACGTCTAAATAGTGCTGCTGTTGATTTCCAAAAATTCCAGGAAAGTTCCTGAAAAAATGATCCAAGGCATGCTTTAAAAACCACATTATAGGGGCTTCCCTGGTGGTGCAGTGGTTAAGAATCCACCTGCCAGTGCAGGGGACATGGGTTCGAGCCCTGGTCCGGTGAGATCCCACATGCCGCGGAGCAACTAAGCCTGTGCGCCACAACTACTGAGCCTGTGCTCTAGAGCCTGCGAGCCACAACTACTGAAGCCCACTTGCCTAGAGCCTGTGCTCTGCAACAAGAGAAGCCACTGCAATGAGAAGCCCGCACACCGCAACAAAGAGTAGCCCCCGCTCGCCACAACTAGAGAAAGTTCGTGCACAGCAATGAAGACCAAACGCAGCCAAAAATAAAATAAATTTATTAAAAAAAAAAACTACATTATACATCTAATTACGTGTCTAACTGACTTAAAAGTTTACATTAATCCTTAAGGCTGGACTTCATCTACCCATTTTCCAAGCAATCCTATTTTGGGGTCAGGTGAACAGAAAACAAACACAGTGGAATCAGACTGGGAGTAGAGGCGACCCAGGTGCACACCCATCCCAGCTCTCTGCTTTATCCTTATCACTGTCTCAGGGGGAAGCTGACCTGAAGTGCAGGATGGGACAAGAGCAAGCACAGGGGTTCAGGTGGTAACTGTAATGACCATGCGCACAATCAACTCCCAGCCTTGGTGATCCAGGCAGTCCAAGTTCTGCTCTACTTTAAAGGTGGTAAATAATTAAACTGAATACTTTTACTTAATTCTCCAATTTGGACTACTGATATAAAGATACACTTCACAACTAAAATAGAAAATGGTGTAATATCTAGTCTTAAGGTAGATCTCAAAAAAAATGTATATGGTCTTGATAAGTTATAAATTCAACTGTATATTTTAAATGCAGTAGAACTGTACAGTAGGCCAAACTTTTTAAAATGCAGTTAATCATTTAATTCTAAACTTAGATCATTTACTTATAAATGAGGTTAATAAAATATTATGTTTTTCTAAAGCTTGGTCACAGAAGACCCAGAAGACAGTGGGGATTCACCAGCATTCTTTCTCTGCTTCCAGATGCCATTATTAAAGTGGCTTTCTAAAAGCTACAGCTGGTACTGTGTCAATCTCCTAAGGAAGAAACTGTCCCAGAAATTTTTTCAGAATCATAAAAGACAAAGGAAAGAAATAAAATTGCAGAGAATCCCCGTATACAAAAAAGGATCATAATGGAAAACGAAAAGCTTTGTTCTTTTCAATTTTGCTTCCAACACAAATACAAAGCTTATCTAAAGGCATTATTTAAGGCTAAAAAGTTAAGCTAGACTAAAATAATCAATTGAAATGTGCTTTGGGCCCTCATAACATTAAATTTCCCCCCCAAATTAGATCAATGTGTATACCAGAAAATATGAAGGGCAGCTTCCCGCAGTCCCACATTTTGAGAGCTGACTGAATCAAAAAGGAACTTCAGACCTTCAGGCCATTGGTTGTTGCCATCCTCATCTAAAAGGAAAGAAATCCAGGCATAACCTGTGTAAATCAAAACTTCAAAATATCAAGAGTGAATCCTTTCATTTCGTAAGGCTCATTCAAAATATGTGGCTGTAGAAAATGTCACCCGTTATGTTTTTACAAAAATTCCAATAAAATCAAGTCCTTCCACCATAAACTGGCATTATAAGCTAGTAAAAGCAATTGTGTGCATCTGGGTTACATAAGCACAGACCATCAGCAGTGGTTATTTCTCAGGAGTGGGATCTGGAGAAAAGGAAGCACACTTTGACTACTGGACTGGTTGAATCTTTCATACGTACTATTTGTTATTAAAGAGTTTAAAAAGCAGGCAAAGCCAATATTTGGTAACAAGTCTTAAAACCAAAATATTTATTACTTGCAAACTGGAGAATGGGAATGGGAATCCCAGAGCTGTGCTCACACTGTGCAGTTTTAAGTACTATAGGATGTTATCAATGTGTTTGTGTTTTAACAAGATTTTAAAATATAGATTTTTGCGATACTTTGTGACAAAAATGAACCACCACAAAATTCTACTGTACAAGTTAAGAGACTCACTGGTTTTACTGTCACAAAGAACTTAAGAGTTATAGAAAATACAGATGAGTTATGCATTAAAAAAAAAAAAATTTCCCCCCCATTTGCTGAACTTCTCTGAAGTGAGTAGTGTGCTGACAAAAAAATTTATGGAGAGAGCACTTTGAAACATTCTGGAAATGCTTCCATTATTAAGTGATTTTGAGTTAGAAATGATGTAATCTATAAAAATTCCTATCTGCACATTTAAAAAACTTGAAAATAGAACTTCCCTAGTTAAAAAAATTCAAGGTTCTGTGGGTTTAGAACTTACTTAAAATATAAAAATTTAATGTTTCCTATTAGTTTTTAAGAATTTGTTGTATCAGTAAGTTGAATTGAACATCTGCATTACTAGTAGTGGAGATTAAAAAATTGTGTCATAATTTACTAAGCACAACTAGCAAAATTCTCCCAGTTAGCCTTATCTCAGTGAGGTATTCTTTTCAACCTTTAAAAATGCCACCTAAATGAACCAAGTTTAAAATCACATGTATGAATCTGTGAAAAAAAATAACACAGCATATCCAATTATATCATTAATGTTTTTAGTGAGACCAAAAAGAGTTCTGGCTGCAGATAAAATGCATTTTTAGGTGTTTTCATTTACCTTATCCTCTAAAAATATTTCTGGGTATTTAATAATGAACTATAGTAGTATAATAAGCATATGTGCTTAATTCATAAACACAACTTCAACAGCAAAAAACCACCTGGAGGGCTTCCCTGGTGGCGCAGTGGTTGAGAGTCCGCCTGCCGATGCAGGGGACACGGGTTCATGCCCCGGTCCGGGAAGATCCCACATGCCGTGGAGCGGCTGGGCCCTTGAGCCATGGCCGCTGAGCCTGCGCGTCCAGAGCCTGTACTCCACAACGGCAGAGGCCACAACAGTGAGAGGCCCGCATACCGCAAAAAAAAAAAAAAAAAAACCCGCCTGGAGTCCACTGAATTCTATTTCTACTGGCAGGTTTATAAGTTAAACTATGCTTTCAAAACTACAGATTAAGGGGAAAATAAAACTAGAAAATAAAACTAGAAAATTATTTCTCCACACAGAGAAATAGTTTTGAAGATCAATAGGTAAGTATTAATTACATCTGCATTTCACAAACATCTGTTATTTTTGGCTTTAAATGCAGAATCCATAATCACTCTCATTTCGAACAGAATAAATGATACTCAAGTACTTGTGAGTCTTCCTCCAAGATTCCACTTAAAAAAAAAATAGGGCTTCATGCCCCAGTCCGGGAAGATCCCACATGCCGCGGAGCGGCTGGGCCCGTGGGTCATGGTCGCTGGGCCTGCACGTCCGGAGCCTGTGCTCCGCAACGGGGGAGGTCACAACAGTGAGAGGCCCGCATACCGCAAAAAAAAAAAAAAAAGAAAGATATATGTACTCATTTTGTTCAATAACATAATGATAAACGTATTTGCACACATACCTATCAAATTCCTGGCCAGCTCTGCAGCAATATCACAAATTTTTTTCCTCATGCTAGACTGTGTTTCCATTTGAATAATCATTAGTAGTTCACTCTTGATGGCAGTCTGAACATCAGTGGGAAGAGTTGGATAGACTTCATCAAATGCAGAGGACAAAAGACGTCTTAGGAGAACGGCAGCCATTTGTCTAGCCTATAAATAGGTAACATTGTTAATAACTTGGTGTCTTACTGGAGAAAAAATTTCCAACAAGCTACATTCACTCTGCCATTGATGTACTTTACTATTCTAGTTTTACAATTCATTTCAGAAGTATTTTGTTAAGAGTTTTAAAACAAATAATAGGTAAAATACATAAAAATCTTCCTAATCACATCAGTCTACTGTACAGAAAATGCCACACAAAAGCTATTTGTTTAGAGCTGAGGAAAAGCCTTGAACATATTAGATCTTGAATAGGAACACATATCTTAGCAATGACAAACCTGTCTTTAATTCTTATTTTAAATATATTCTTTGGAGAAAAACAAATCTTAATATAAATCGCAAACCCTATAAAATGCTCTTTTCTTACTTCCCCATCTGGCTCTCATTCTAGTGAATAAAGTACCTTTCCTACTTAATCTTATGCTCCCAGCCTGGCCAATCTTACTGTATCATCGCCCTTTCATTAAGCCTCTTAGATAAAGCGCTATCAAATCCATTTATCTGGGACTTCCCTGGTGGCGCAGTGGTTAAGAATCCTCCTGCCAATGCAGGGGACACGTGTTCGAGCCCTGGTCCAGGAAGATCCCACATGCCGTGGAGCAACTAAGCCCATGCGCCACAACCACTGAGCCTGTGCTCTAGAGCCTGTGCGCCACAACTACTGAAGTCCGTGTACCTAGAGCCTGTGCTCCACAACAAGAGAAGCCACTGCAATAAGCCCACGGACCACAACGAAGAGTAGCTCCCGCTCGCCACAACTAGAGAAAGCCCGTGCACAGCAACAAAGACCCAACGCAGCCAAAAATAAATTAATTTAAAAAATCCATTTATCTTTATACATCATTCATGCAAACAAACATCACAAGTTCCCCATATCTAAAAAGCCCTAATCTCAATGTGTATATTCTTATCCCATTTTCAGATTTGTAAAATGTATTTAAATTTGGCACTTTCTGTGTAATATTCATTCAGAGTATCAAAAGAAAAGCTGAGACAAATGCCATTCTAAAATTTTATCATAAAAAGTCAATAAACCATTGAAAATATTAAACCCGATTTTTCATGTTCTTTTTTTCTGGACTGCAGGTACTCATTATCACTATAATTACTTTGAGACTATGACCAACAACAACAAAAAGAATTAAACCATACAAATAAAATTTGCCATTTTTTTCCCTCCATTTACTTCTCACTGAGAAATCTTATTTGAATCACTTCTGGCTGATAGCAAACTTTTAAAAAATTTTAATTTATGCTCTACAAAGGATTCAGAGAGGTTAAACAGTGGTTAAAATTGGTGCAATTCTTCTCACACATACACTGAATCATGAAGATGCTGAGGCTAGTTCATAATCATCTAATTCCTAAGTCAAAGCAGGATCTAAATAGGGTTCAAAATAGGCTTTTAGAAATAAAATTCAATAATTTTCACATTATTCTTGGCTTTAAAACTTGTTTTGCAGCTAACCTGCATCAATCTTCAAGAATTAAAATAGCCAACTATTTTAGAGATTTAAGTGACTTCTATGTTTATCCTCATATTTGACATTTATTTTGAATTAAAGAAAAAGAGTATGTTACAAAGGTGAAGAAGTGCCTTTTGTCACCTGTTTCAAAAAAAACTAGGGCACTTTATTATAGTGTTTTCTAAGTGTTATCAGAAAACACTAAATTGCCAGTTTAAACTGACTAAAAGAAGGCAGGTGTAACATTATATAGGATTTAGTGTGGCTTCATTTCCATCATGTGTTAATATAAGCATTTTACACATAGTGTGACTGTTAGCAATGAAGTCTCACTTTACAAATTCTAATGCAATGTTTCGTAGGTGGAGTAAGTTTTCTACACTTGGGTATTTTGATGCCTTTTCCATAAGAGAGGATTTTCAATTAACATTAACTATATACAAGGATATTACTTTTGAGAAAAAGCAGCTAAATGCAGAGAAGCAGTAACAAACTATATATTTGAATTTAGTATAGTAATTTGCTGAAAACCATGATTTTTAAAGGATTGTAACAAAGTGTGTCTTTGTCCTTACACATCTGTAGCACGTTTTCTTCACCACCCAGAAATAGCTATATGCATAAAAGTTTTAAAGACAAAAAGTATTTTTTCATTTGGCAATACATTAAAACACTGAATGAATTCAATTTCCTCCTCTAGAATGAATTGTTCCAAGGAAGAAAAATTTTTATAGCTACCAAAAAAATAACTTACATTTAATAATTTTTATGTAATCATCTTATATGGAAAAAAAGAAATTCTCATTTTTAATACAGAGTATTTCAAAAAAATTGTAACTCCAAAGTAGCTTTTAGCAAAGAATTAAGTTCAGAGTTCTGGTAATATCTATGCAGTAAACAACAGTTCTCATTACCCACTCTGACGACTGTTTGTAAGAAAGTAACATTCAAAGAATTAAAGTAGTACCTCCTCAGCAGCTGTTGTATTTCTGATGGCTTGTAAAAGGAATGTGATCTTCGACTGGCCTGGGATATTCTCATAGGTTTCCTACATGAAAAAGAAAAACAGTAAAGGTTAGAATATCATGTTAGAAAATGTCCTGAGTACACCATTAATAGAACTGAAAGGAAGAGCAGGAAAGATCCATGCATGGGGAGTCAAACAACCTAGGTATGGTGTGAAAGTTTTCTCCTGTGAAAAGAACATACTTTAGACAAGTCAGGAAAGAGGATGCTGAAGAAGTTACTTACCAAGTTCCTTTCCACCTTTGTCTCTTAACTAGATTTTTCTAATGTATGTGCACATTTTCTTACCTTAGGCTCTTCTGTGATTAACAGAACTCAAGACCTAAGAGAACCAAAAACTTGACCAGCGTTGAGCTACCATGCTGTGAAGTGCTCACTCAATATCCTCTTACATCATGGAAACTGCTTATCTTGTCAACATTTTTTAGACCAAATGATGTAGAATTGGTTCAAGTTACTACTTAACAACCACCAGAGAAATACCCTCAGATGAAGCAAGTCAGAGAAAAGGCAAATATTCAACTTCTTTATGCTACATTTTCTTTCAAGCAAAGATTATACCGAAACCATATTATATACGTAAACAAATGAATATGGTCAGGAGAAAGTTGGCCAGGAAACTTAATATCATTTCAATAAATCTAGATATCTAGGTTTTGTGACTCAGGACACTTCTTTCCTTCTCCAATAATAACGTAAAATGAGAGCAAATTGTTTAACAGTAAAAAAAATTGACGCCAATTGAAAGGTAGATAGAGCGGATCCAAAAATAAGCCCGAAGTATATGATGTCTACAAAAGTAAACTCAAGTGTAGATTCATGTGCATGCATACAATTTCTAACGTCAGTCTTTTAAGGCGGAAAAGTAATCATTATTTTAAGTACACTTGGAATTGTTTTCCAAGAAGCCTCTTAGTAAATATTCTATTCTCATCTATCCACTTGAAGGTTAATAATGTAGATAACATGTTAATTTCTCAGCCGTCTAAATTCAAAGAGCTTGTCTGCTCTGCTACCATCCTCTATAATCTACCTAGTTTCCCTCTAGACAGAGGTGATGAGGACAAGGAAAGGACAACTGTGCTTCTCAGAATCCCTATCTCCCATTTACCTAGTGCTCCGTGGTATCCCTGGGATACTGACAGATAAGAAAATAAAGGCTCGGAAGTTAAATGACTTGCTCAAGGTCACAGACAATAAATAGTAGAAAGAATTCTGTTCTTCCGAGGCCAGCTGTACCCAAAATCTCCCTGACACTGAATGCTCTCTCTGGGTTTCACCTCTGGGGCCTGACTCCACTAAACAACCAGTTCTATTTAGGCAGCGCTATACAGTTTTCAAACTTCTCAAACATATCTGAATCTGAGGAAGAACACATTTTGGGGAAAGGACAATTCAAAATCTTCTGATGACCTCAAGTTCCCCTCTAGTACATAAGCACACAGGAACATAATGCTGAAAACTGTGACAAAAAGTTTTCACAGCTGAGAAGATGGTCTGAATTTACTTATCCAGAAATAATTTATGTAAAGATACCTACAAGATGATTGCAAAAATGGTTGTACCTTGAGATTTTTCACTTAATCTTTATCAAAGCAACTCAAAAACCAGCAGTTTTTTTTCATTTAAACAAAGTCTCTTACAGTATAATAAAAATGTCTTTTTATTCCTTGTACTAGCTTAGCCCCTAATGCCCTGTAGATGCTATATATGTTTAACACTTAAATTTCCAGTGGTCTAAATCAAGTTTTGGGGATAAAAAACTCTTCACTAAGATACCAGTCTCAGAAAACTTGTTATAAAGAGTAAGTCAAATAGTAAACTCTATTCCACAACAAATTAAAAGTCAATGGAAGGAGAGTTTAGTATGACATCTGACTCCTGAGAGGGTTCTCCCCATTTGATATGTCCCAGCATGGCAATCCAGATCTAGTATTACATTTACACCACGACACTAGTCAAGGATAAAGTCTGGCAAAAAGAACACAGCCATTAAGTCAAAAGAACAACTTTCTCTTAGCCTAAATAGACTGAGTTCCACAAAGACAGAGATGGTATCTCTTCCTCATGGTATTTCCAGCACCTGGCACACTAGAGTACAGCAAATGCAAAGAATTTTTCTAAGAATATTCCTAGCTCTAGCCCAGGCAGGTTCAATGAATGCTACCAGTGTTATTGCAAATAAAAGTTCATTCCGTTTGATACCACCATACACAATCCCACAATGGAAAGCAGAGTTCACCCCCCAGCCCCAGAAAGGAAAAATGCCAAAATGCACTCATCTCACTCATTCCATAAATATTTATGGCAAGCCTCCATGTATATGGAAATGTAAAGATGGGACAAACAACTTTTACCTAGGAAACACCCTGGTTCCTCAAAAATCAGGTAAAATTTTCAATACATTGACCTCTTTCAATTCAAATCTCATTAATGAAGTGCTGTACTACAATCAATGAGGAACAAGTCAATGGAAAAAACTGGGAATATAAAATCCATGCACATGATTAGTGATTACTCAAGTTTATGTCATATAAAAATGTCTAGTCATGAATGCCATGGACATTCAACTCTGGAATACCTGTCAATTATCAACGTATTCATGTTAATTATTAAATTTTTAAGACTTACGGGCATTTAAATCATTTCTTCAAATACCAGAAAAAATTTTTTTTTCTTTTTTTGTGGTACGTGGGCCTCTCACCGTTGCGGCCCCTCCCGTGGAGGAGCACAGGCTCCGGACGGACACGCTGCGGCCCTGGTTCACGGGCCCAGCTGCTCTGCGGCATGTGGGATCTTCCCGGACCTGGGCACGAACCCGTGTCCCCTGCATCGGCAGGCGGACTCTCAACCACTGAGCCACCAGGGGCGCCTCATTTTTTTTTGTAAAGTTAAAGAGAAAAATCCTTTAAGATTTAATAGAAATAAAATATAAAGCCTACCAAATGGTTTATACAATGGAAAAAGTTTTATAACTTTTTCAAGTTTTGAAGCCATTCAATGATTTCAACAATATATAACAATAAGTCTTTTACTGTACTTGACTTCATATTTGAATATAAAACAAGTCACCTTAGTCAACAGTTTGGTATTTATGTGTCAACTAAGTATTTTTATTTTGACTGAGTAAATTACAAAGATACTTACTGAGCCCTTGCCAATTCTTTACTTCAAAAAAAAAATTCTGTATTTGCTATATCAGACTGTAATACTCAATTTTATTTAGTTTGATCACTTATAAAGGGCTCATTTCGTACGGCAAAAGGGAAAAATGTGGTATTAAGGTATTGTTATGTGCGGCCATTTCTTTTTCAAATATTTTGCTTTCCTGAGCTCTATTTACAGGCCAGATTAGTACTATATTACATGGTGCTAGGGAGCTTCCCCTCAAACATTTACCTTTTTTTCTGTCAAATTAAGAAAATTCTATATTATAGTACTTAGTTTACATATTAATACAGTCCCAGGATATACAATGAAAGTAAAAATATAGTAACAATGTTTTCACTCAGAATAAAAAGACTAAGAATAACAGTACTTATTTTCAATTGTTCTTTATGAGAAAATGTGCTGAATGCTGCTAACCATCCCCAAATTGATGGGAGTGATAAAAGATTTACAACAGGCACCAACCGGAATTCAAGCTAAACCAGACATTGGTATTTAGTTCAATAGAAGAGAGATTCCCCACTAGGCTTGACAATAGAGACTTAAGCAACTGGAGGGAAGAGGGAGAATTAAACTAGCTTACTAATTACAATGCTGTTCTGCTTTGTAACACATGGAAATTTCTATCATGGGTTGGGATTAAGAACTTATTTTGGTGAAAAATTACCTCTAGAGTTAGCAGAAAGCATTAAAATGTTTTTATAGGCTCATCACATCCCTCTGATAGCAGTGAAAACTGATGCAACTAATAAATACACATCACTTCTAAGTACAAATATTTTATAGGCTCATCACATCCCTCTGATAGCAGTGCAAGCTGATGCAACTAAAAATGCACATCACTTCTAAGGTAAGGACAAATACAACTTTTAAATATTCTACAAATAAACCTGTTAAAGTCTGAAAAGATAATATACATGTACTCCAATGTACAGAATTATTTTTACGAGCAGGACAATGGAAACCTCAACATCCATTCATAGGTGGTCGGTTGAGCATCCATTGCTGCTTTAAAAAAAAACCCTCTTATGTGGCAATTGAAATATACTGAGTGAAAATTCCAAGTCTGCACAACAGGATGCGTACTATAAGCCCATTCATGTAAAAAAAAAATCAACGTATACATACACGCCTATAAGGATATTTGCAAGGAAGATTCACAAGACACTTAAAAGTGGTTACCTTTGGGGAATGGCATAAAAAAACTATTTGCAGGGAACTCCCCGGCAGTCCAGTGGTTAGGACTCAGCACTTTCACTGCCATGGCCGGGGTTCAATCCCTAGCTGGGGAACTAAGATCCCACAAGCCGCGCTGCGCAGCCAAAAAGAAACCCAAACTATTTGCAGTTTGAACTTTTACCCTGAATGTGTATAAGAAATGAATTGAAAGTCATTAGGATAAAGTTAATAGTTGTTTAAAGCGCTTTTCATTCATAACTGAACTTCCAGTGTATTTACTTCACGGATCATAAAACCACTAAGCATAAGCAGCAGACCCTCCATCTATTTAAAGTAAGAATGATGTTGTGATTTTAAAAATAACTATAAAAGCTCGTGAATCTAGAAGAGGATTTGTCCCCCAATTTCATTACCTATGTACCAAATAAATTTTTGATCCGTTAAGAGTATCTGGCTGAACATCCTTCACTGACTCTTATAAAAAATCTTCAATCACATGGTTGCAAAGAACTCCATATATAATCAACTTTGAGGATAGGGTCTGATAACGCACTTTACAGGAACTGGAAAATTTCTGCCCTTCCCTTGAAGTGTCTCAAATCGCATCTCAGGGCTTAGTATAACAACAGTCTTCTACAGAACCAAGTGTGCCTTACAGCTACACTGGTAAATGAACTTGCAGAGACATTTGAAATACTGTCTCTTGAAACTTTATCTACAGCTCCACATTTTGGAGGTCAGGAGCCAGAGGTTGTTAAAAAAAAAAAAAAGAGAGAGATTCAGGCTAGATTTAGTGAAATTAAAGGCTTAAATATATGGCATTGGCCCAGTTAGACAACGGAAGTCCCAGAACATCCCATTTATGAGACCACAAATCTCTAGAGATCAAACAAAATGTATCCGAAGGATGGGCAAACTAACGGTGCAAGCTGCTTAGAAAGAAATCCTAACGGCAACTTCACAAAACTGGGGGCGGAGGGGGGGAGGGAAATCCGGCTTCTGATGTTAGGAACCAGAACGAGAAAGAGGACTAAATGTAAACAGGTGGAAAGAAGGCGAGAAGGCAAGGCACATTTCAATAGGAAAGGATGGGGAAGCGAGGGGCAGACGGTGTGTTAAGAGTGAGGGGCAGGAGAGAAGCAGGGGTGACGGGTCAGGGAGCAGCCAGGGTTTGGGGGACCACAGCGCTGGGCAGGGTGGGACCGCAGCTGGAAGGCCGGGGGAGGCGCCCAGAGGGATAAAGCGGGAAAGGGGCGAGGGGAGCCCCGGGGCCCGCCCCACACCCCACACCCCACCCCGCCGCCCGGCTTCCCCATCTGGGCGGGGGCAGCTTGTCAGCAGCGGCCGCACGTGTGCGCGAGCGGCGACGGGGAGGCAACTGGCGCCGCGGCTGCAAGGGCCGGAAGGGCCCGGGGGGCACCGCTGGGAGCCGACGGCCGACTCACACGTGGGCTGCGCGGCCGCCGCCCGCCCGGCCCGGCCTGCGCCGCCGCGGCTGAGCGGCCAAGGCCCAGCGAGCGGCGTCGCGGGAAGGATCGGCGCGCCGGCCGGGGCGCGGAGTCGGGGGCCGGAGGGGGCGAGCTCGGTTACCTCTGCCTGTTTCCGGACCACATTGTCGGGGCTGAGCAGGTTTCCCAGGAGTAGGTAGAACTGTTGCTGCTCCGCCGCGCCGGCCGCCATTGCGCTAGGCGTGAGAGAGAGAAGGAGGGAGGGGAGACAGGAGCCGTGAGGCGCGCTGGCGGGCCGGCGGGAGGGGCGGGGGCGGGCCCAGCGCGAGGACCGGCACCAGCAGCTACACGGGGCTGGGGGGCCGGGCGGGAAAGGGCGGGGCAAAGGGGAAAGGGGAGGACAGGGCGGGGCCTCGCGACCCCTCACCCCACCGGGGCCGCCAGCGCCGGTGCCCCATTGGCCCTGGGTGCGAGGGGCGGGGCCGAGACCGTCTGCTCGCGGGCCGAGCCGATTGGCCACGCACCCTGCAGTGCCGTCACTGGCGGGGCGCGACCGACCGCCCGGCTTGGCGCGGGCGGTGGCGGGGCGGGGACGTGGTGGCTCCTGTGGCCGCGGCTTGCGTCGCGGGGAAAGCGGGAGGAGCCGGCTGGCGGGCCTGGCGGCGGTGAGGGGCGTGAGGCCCGGCTGGGGAGGAGGGGCCAGCTCCGGAGCGCGGGAGATTTCGGCGCCGCGGGCTGGCAAGTCTCCTCCCCTGCTGCCCGGCAGCCCCTCCCTGCGACCCGAGGAGCGCCCCCAGCCCCAGTCCCCCGGCCCCTGGAGCCCTAGACCCCCCACCTCAGAGTGGATTTCAAAATCCACTTCCTACTTTAATTCCACCCCCAGCTCCAGAGATCCCTCCATCAGTCAGACCCTCCGACCTCCCCAAGGGCTATGCCTCAGGCCGCCCCTTCCTCCCACCAGGCTCACCAGTGACTCACCCGGAAGAGGGGTTACTCAGGCCCAGGCCCCCCCGCCAGGCCTACCCACTCCCAGCCCGCTGTCGTCCTCAGTGGCCACGTAGCACACTTGCCTCCCCCTCTTCCCACCCCAGGATCCTAGACTATTCCTTTGAATTCCTTGTTTTGGGGTCCCATTCTTTCAATGATAGAGGAAAGTTAAGACCCCCCCCGCCTTTCCTAAAGAAACACAGGCTTGTAGGGTTGATTTCTCAATAAATGTTTGATTCACATCCGTCCTTAGGGGCTCAGAGACCTCGTTTCAACTGAAGTAGACTAATGCATAGATAATACCCCAATCTGCCTTTTCTGGAGCTGCCAAAGGCTGAGGGAGCAGTAGTGTTCCAATCAAAGGGCACTTCTCTTGAGCCCCTACTATGTCCAACGCATTGGGTTAAGGTTGACGGTGGAGAAAATAACACAATTCATTTCTGCCTCAAAAAGACGTTTCTAGTGAGAAGTTTCCGCTCTGAGTGCGACAAAGACTACTACACTTCTGGCCGCTCATAGTATTTAACTTAGGGAATTCAATTTCCTGTTGATTATTCTGTTGAGGTTCTGGTCTTTGAAGGTCCACTTAAAACGTTTGCTTTTGAATGAATGATAAACCTTGCCTGTACGTTAGAATCCAGGCCACTGTGTCCAGAATCCCTGGGCTGAGGCCTGGGATCCACACGAAATTGTGATTGCCAACCAAGATATTGTAAAGGATTCTAACTGATTCGTGGAAAAAACTCCCTTAGAAAGTTTTATCTGTGACAGTGATAGGGTTCTCTATAAGAGGTCTGCCGACCTAGCTTGGTAGATTTGATGTTTCTTAGATGTGACAATTTGTCATTCTTATAATACATTTCTTCAAAGACAGACCATTATGTACATTAATTTGGGGTAGATTTTGGTTTTTTTGTTTGTTTTGTTTTTTTGCAGTGGGCATGTCTGGAGTTTGAGGAGGCTTTATTACCTCACCCAAGGTTATTAAGATTTGGGGGATTACATACTAAAACACCCATTTTAGTGACTAGTTACCAGTGAAGTAAGGTGAGTTGCCTACACACTTGCTCAGAGGATGGCCTGATCTAACACCTGTTGTAATATGTGTTTTTATAGGCAATGACTGTGTAGATTACATATATTTGTTAAATAATTCTTAAATAATAGAAATTCTGACATAATTCTATGGATTTGTCTAAATAGGAAGCTTGTTTTTTGATGAGGCAAAAAAGCATAAAATTATTTCAGGCTAGAGACAAAACAAGTTAGTATTAGTGGTGACATCAACTGCTAGAATATGCAGTGACAGCCCATCCTTATTTTAATATTGTAAGCATCTAATCAAAAGGGAAGGAGGAGATTTTTAAGGGTAATGAATAAAGAGATTCCCTAATGGGAGAAATTCCTATAAACTTGGGGTGGATAACAGACATCCTGACAATTGAGACCAGTTTTGGTATCCAGAAAACCTATTAGGTGGGAACTGTCCTTTCAGCAGCAGGCCTGCCTGCCATTTTTGGAGAGTCTGTAATGCTCAGCCTTCTCGGAATTTATTGCACTTGAAACTGATTTCCCATGGAGAGAGTCCTGTTTGTTTTATGAGTGTTCTCTTCCCAAAAGAAAATAGCTCAGATATTGTATAAAGGCAGTTCACAAGAATAGACATTTATTTCCAAAGCAGATTAGATGGTATAAGGTAAAGAACCTTGAACTTGGGTTGAATGGATTTGGGTCTTTAGTTTCTTACTAGTTATGTGAACTTGAGTAGGCACTTAATGTCTTTAAAGCTCAATTTCTCATCTATAAGATGGAATAATAATGGTTGTTAAGGTATGATATTACTAGTCACGAAAGTTCTAACATCACATTATAATTGGAAATGAAATGGAGGCGCAGAAAACTTTTTAATCCTGCTCACTCCCGATTAGCTGCCTTTGCTTTGGGCGGATTAACTGGGAAAACAGCCAGCTCTTGATGCCTTTCTCTTTAGCTTAAGAGACCTCTATTAAGTTCTGGAGGTATATTTGCTAGGTTACAACTCCCTGTACAAAAGGGTGAGGTTGGAAAAATGGAAAACTGCAAGTTTCTCTCAACTGGGACCTGAAATCTAGGTAGTTTAGGATATTTGAAGTTTGTTACAAGGCACTGCACTGTCGGTCTGATCATGATATAATACTACAGGAGGCAAGACTCCTTAATGAGAGAGCATCAGAATCCTCTCTGGCTACTGCTCTTGGCTTTATGGGCTTCCATGTTGATGGGCATGTTCTAGAAATGGGAGGAGGCTGGAGAAATCAGGCCTATAAAACTTCTGTGAAAGCTTCTCTCAGCTGTGGTAGAATTTGGTCTTGCCTGTCATTTCTGGTTTATCGGGTGCTGAATGTAAATAAAGTAAGGTTCTCCCAAATGAACACTCTGTAATTTTTTTTAAGTTGCTCCAGGACTCCAAAGAACTACAGTTACTTGTCCTGGTAGTTGTGAGCACATGTACTTTCTGTATCACTACTTATTATGAGGGTCAGTTTACATGGTATAAATGAAACTATTATAATCTGTAACTGTACACAGATTTAAGGTGATGGTATTATTTACAGATGTTTGTATTAATAGTTAACATGGTACAAAGAAAAAAGGTTGGCTTTTTTTCCTCATCTGTAAAATGGGAATAATACTTCTTCATAGGAGTGCTGTAAAAGTTAGGATAGTATTTGTAAATGCACATAGCATGGTGTCTGCATAGTAGTTACTTGGTAATTGTCAGCTATTATTAGTTAGATGGATTTGGGTGCTAAATAACAAATAGACCTTAAATAAGTAATTACTCTTAAAGCTACATGTGATATAAATGTGTAATCACAGTTGTGTGTGTATAAAATATATATGTATATTTTCTATTAGTCTTTCAATTATGCAGAATAAAATAGTATGTGGATGGATTAAAGAATAGTTAATAGACACTGGGCTGATAAAGAAGATTTCTCTTTCCCGTACTGATGTTATCAGTTGCCTAGACAAGAGCCAGCAAAAAAGATGAGAACTGTTGAAAAGTTGTTTACTGAAAATAAAAAAGCTGAACAGTTCACATTTCTTCAGCTGCTTTTTATCAAAATGTTCAAGCCCCTCTCTGGAGCAGTGAGTTTCAGTCAGAGCATGCCAGCCAGGGGTGAGTGAAACCTTATTCCCAAGGGCACTGCACACAATAGGCCCTCAGCAAATTGCTGAATGGAACACAGGCAGGGGAAATTTGGCCTCCGTTCCTTTTGCTCTCTCTCTCATAGTTTTACATACGAAATTCACCGCATGTCTGCGGGTGGTTGGATTCATTTTAGGGAGGCAGTAGAATTTGGAGGCCAGGTTCACAGGCTCCAGAGCCAGCCAGCATGAGAGTTCAAATAATGGCTTCACAACGTACATGCTGCTTGATCTTGCCTAAGTTAATTAACTTTTCTTAGCCCCAGTTTCATCTTCTATGAAATAGAGATAACAGGAGTACCTTTCACCATGTTTTAAAATACCTGGCATAGAGCCTGGCATAGAGCAAACGCTTAATAAATGCTGGCTGTCATTACTAATGCAGATTGGAACCTCCAAAATTTGTAAATTTAATGCTGATTGCACATCTACCTGTTTATTACGTTTTTATACTCGCATTATATAAGCAATGCATAATAATTGCGGTTAAGAAAAAATTTTGGGGTTTGACTTGATCAGCACAGAGGATTTCAAGGCCATTTTCAGCTTTAAATACTACAGTTGCACTGTCCAATGTGGCAGCCACTAGCCATTATGGCTATTGATCATTTGAAATGTGGCTAGTTTGCATTAAGGTGTGCTTTAAGTGTAAATTTCAAAGACAGTAGGAAATTAAGAATCATAATTTTATATTGGTCACATGTAGAAATGATATTATATTAGGTTAAATAAAATATATTATTATATTTACTAATAAGCTATCACTATTAACTATATTAATAAATTTGACTATTTTCTCTTTTTAATATATGGCTACTAGAAACTTTAAAATTTACGTATGTGATTTGCATTTGTAGTTCACATTATATTTTTATTGGACTGTGCTTTCCTAGAGAATAAAATAACCAACTAGCTAAACATAGGTGTCCTGAATACCTTTTTCATTTAGATTTAGGAAGTGACTTGTCACCAAGTGAAAATCAGTTACCTTACAGGGCTTTCCGTTGCTTCCAGTTTTCCGAGTTGAGTCTCAGGGATTTGAAGACATGGTACAGCACTTTCTGAGCGTGTTCCTCGCTTAGGAATGTCCTTTCCCTGCTGGCTGGACATTAAATAGATTTGTGAACCTTTAGAAGGTAAGTAAGACTCCAAATTTGATCCTGTGGAATAAATCCTTATGGGTTAAATCAGGACTGGTTAAGAGATGGGGGAAGGAAGAATATCTTTTATAATTTTGATGTTGATTATTTTCATTCAATGTGGTAAGTGGATTTAAAAACACAGTTTAGTTTTTAAGTTTAATGTTTTTTCTTAGAACACAAATAGGGTGAAAATAAGAGAATGGAAAAAGATATACACACAAACAGTATCCAAAAGAGAGCTGAAATGACTATATTAATGTCAGACAAAATAAATTTTAAGAAAAAATTGTTGTCAGAGACAAAGGAGGACATTTTATTATGATAAAAGGGTCAATCAATCAGGAAGACTTAACAATTATAAACACATGTACCTACCAACAGAGCCCCAAAATACGTGAAGTAAAACTTGACAGAACTGAAGGGAGAAATTCAACAAAATAGTTGGAGACTTCAATTTCCACTTTCAATAATGGATAGGACCACTAGGCAGAAGATTGACAGGAAATAGAAGACCTAACATATCTATCTGTAAGACACTCCATCCAACGACAGCAGAATATACATTCTTCTCAAGTGCATAGGGAACATTCTCCAGGATAGATCTTATGTTAGACCATAAAACAAGCCTCAGTATGTTTAAAAGGATTGGAATCATATGAAATATGTTCTCCATCCATAGTAAAATGAAATTAGAATTCAAGAACAAAAGGAAATTCACAAATAAGTGGAAATTAATCATCACCCTCCTAAATAACAAATGGCTTGGAGAAGTCACAAGAGAAATTAGGAAATACTGAGATGAATGAAAATGAAAACATAAGATACCAAAACTTATGGGATGTAGTGAAAGCAGTTCCCATAGGGAAATTCAGAGTTGTAAGCATCTTCATTAAAAAGGACAGACCTCAAATCAATAATCTAATCTAGTTTCTTAGAAACTAGAAAAGGGGCAAACAAAACCTAAAGCAAGCAGAAGAAATAATAAACAAGAAAAGGAAATAAATGAAGTAGGAAATAGAAAAACAATACAGAAAAAAAAAGTTGTTTCTTTGAACACATAAAAAAAAATTGACAAACTTTGGGCTAGAGTGACCAGGAAAAAAGAAGACTCAAATTACTAAAATCAGAAATAAAAGAGGACATCACTACCAAACTTTCAGAAATAAAAAGAATTATAAAGGAATGCTATGAACAATTGTATGCTAACAAATTAGATAACCTAGACGAAATGGGAAAATTCCTAGAAAAATCACAATTTCGAAAGTGAATTCAAGAAATAGAAATCTGAATAGACCTGTAACAAAGAACTGAATAGAATTAATAATTAAAACGACTTGTCACAAAATTCCAGGACTAGATGTCCTCACTGTAAATGAATGTTCTACCAAACATTCAAAGAAGAGTTAGCACCAATCTTTCTTAAACTCTTCCAAAAATTAGGAGCAGAGTGAACACTTATTTTATGAGGCCGGTGTTAACCTGATACTAAAACCAAAGAAAAATAACTCAGAAAAACTATGTACAAGGCTTCCCTGGTGGCGCAGTGGTTAAGAATCCACCTGCCAATGCAGGGGGCGCAGGTTCGAGCCCTGATCCGGGAAGATCCCACATGCCGCAGAGCAACTAAGCCCGTGCGCCACAACTACTGAGCCTGCGCTCCAGAGCCCGCAAGCCACAACTACTGAAGCCCGTGTGCCTAGAGCATGTGCTCCGCAACGAGAAGCCACCGCAATGAGAAGCCCACACACCACAATGAAGAGTAGCCCCCACTCGCTGCAACTAGAGAAAGCCCACGCACAACAACGAAGATCCAATGCAGCCAAAAACAAATAAAATAAATAAATTAAAAAAAAAAGAAAACTACATACCAGTATAAATATTGATGCAAAAATTCTCAACAAAATCATAGAAAATTGAATCCAGCAACATATAAAAAGGATTATATATCATGACCAAGTGGAATTTATCCCAGGAATGCCAGGTTAGTATATAAGAAAATCAATCAATGTAATATACTAATAGAATAAAGTACAAAGATCACATGATCATCTCAGTTGATGCAGAAAAAGTGTTTGACAGAATCCAACACCCTTTCGTGATTTAAAAAAACCCAACAAAACACTCAACAAAATAAGAATAGAAGAAAACTTCCTCAACCTGATAAAAGCCATCCATGAAAAACCCACAGCTAATATCATACTTACTGGGAAAAAAATGAATGCTTTCTTCCTGAGATCAAGAATAAGACAAGAATGTCCATTCTCACAATTTCTTTTCAACATTGTACTGGAGATTCACAGATGACCTGATCTTGTATAGGAAAAAATCCTGATGAATTCACAAAAATGCTATTAGAATAAATGAATTCAGCAAGGTTGCAGGACACAAGATCAATATACAAAAATCCATTATATTTCTATACGCTAGCAATGACCAATCAAAAAAAATGAAATTAAGGAAATCCCATTTATAATAGCATCAAAAAATAATATAATACTCATGAACAAATTTAACAAAAGAAGTATAACACTTTCATGAAAATCATAAAATATAGCTAAAAGAAATTTATGAAGACCTAGATAAATGGAAAGACATCCCATATGCATGGATTGGAAGACTTAATATTAAGATGGCAATACTCCCCAAATTCATCTATAGATTTAAGGCAACACCTATCAAACTTTCAACTTCTTTTTTTTTTTTTTCAGAAATGGACAAGCTGATCCTAAAATTCGTATGAGTTGCAAGAGACTACAAAGAACCAAAAGAGTCTTGAACAAAACAAAATTGGAGGACTCACACCTTGATTTTTAAGCTTACCACAAAGCTACAATAATCAAAACGCTGTGCTACTGGCATAAGGATAGACCCATAGATTAATGAGAATAAATAGAGAATCTAGAAATAAACTTTCTATTTGTGGTCAGTTGATTTTTGACAAGGGTGCTGTGATGGTTAATTTTGTTTCAACCTGACTAGGCTATGGTGCCCAGTTGTTTGGTCAAACACTAGTCTAGATGTTGCTGTGAAGGTATTGTGGATGTAAGTAACATTTACAATTAGTTGATCTAAGTAAAGCCGATTACCCTCCATAAGGTGAGTGAGTCTCATTCAACCAATGGAAGGCCTTGATAGCAAAGACTGAGGTTTACAGAGAAAGAAGCAATTCTGCTTCAAGACTGCAACATAGAAAAACCTGCTGGCTTCCTTTGCAAATTTCAGACTCCAGACTACAAAATCAACTTTTATCTGAATTTCCACTTGTTGGCCTGCCCGACGATTTCAGACATGCCAGGCCTAACAATCATGGTACCTAATTCTTTAAAATAAATCTCTCTATAATATATCCTAATGGTTCTTTGCAGAATGCTGATGTATATAGGTACCAAGACCATTCAGTGTGAAAGAACAGTCATTTTAACAAAGGTTGCTGGTACAACTGGATATCCACATGCGAAAGAATGAAGCTGGACTGCTACTTTGCACCGAATACAAATCTCAAAATGAAGCACAGACCTCAATGTGGGAGCTAGAGCTATAACATTCTCAGAAAAACACATAAGACCAAATCTTCATGGCCTTGGATTAAGCATGGGTTTCTTAGACATGACACTAAAATCACAAAAAGACAAAGGAAAAAAAATAGAAAAATAGGACTTTAACGTTTGTGCTTCCAAGGAAGCCATCAGGAAAGTGAAAAGACAATCCATAGAATGGGAGAAATATTTGCAAATCAAACATCTGATAAAGGACTTGAATCGGAATGTATAAAGAACTTCTACAATTCTATAGCAAAAAAACAACGCAATTAAAAAATGGCAAAATATTGAATAGACACTTCCTCAAAGAAGATATATGAATACAGATAGCTAATAAGTACATTAAAAGATGCTCAACATCATTAGTTATTAGGGAAATGTAAATCAAAACCGCAATGAGATACCAGTTCATACCCACTCAGATGGCTATAATAAAAAAGACAATAGCAAGTGGTGGTACAGAGATTGGTGGAGAAATTGGAACCCTTATACACTGCTGATGGGCACATAAAATGGTGCAGTCAGTTTGAAAAACAGCTTGGCAGTTCTTTAAAAGTTAAACATAGAACTACCATATGACTCAGCAATTCTACTCAAGTGTATACTCGGGTGATGTGGAAACATATGTCTACACAAAACTTGTATCAATACATGAATGGTCATAGCAACATTATTCATAAGAGCCAAAAAGAATTAACAATCCAAATGTCCGCCAACAGATAAAACGTGGCTTATCTATACAACGGGATATTATTTGGCAATGAAAAGAAATGAAGTACTGACACATGGTACAACGTGGATGAACCTTAAAAACATTATAAGTGAAAGAAACCTGACATAAAAAGTCACATTTTTTTGGTTACATTTATCTGAAATGTCCAGAATCAGCAAATTCAGAGAGACAGAATGTGGATTCGTGGTTGCCAGGAGCCTGGGGGAGGGGAGGGGGCAGGAGAGGAAGGGAGGGAATGTGGAGTGACTAGTAATGGGTATGGAGTTTCTTTGGGGGGATGAAATGTTCTGGAATGTGAGGGATGCACAACTCTTGTAAATATACTAAACACTCAATTGTACACTTTAAAAGAATGAACTTTATGGTATGTGAATTATATCTCAATAAAGCTGGTATTTTAAAAAGTGCTTTTTCTTAGAGAGCTGAAGGAAATTGATGCAGATCTCAATTACTGATTTTTTTTCCTATTTTTTCTATTTTTCCACAATATATTTAGCTCCGTTCAGAATACGTGGATGGTAACATTCATAACCCTCAAACCTTCTGAGCATTCCTGAGCCAATACGTGGGGCGAAGAGGAGATCCAGATGGGATGTAGCCTGTATATTTTCCTCTCCATTTACTTGCTATTTATGGCAAGTACCTCACAGTTTGGACACAATGACATACACATTTTACCTCATGCATTGTGATAACATACATAATGGAATATTAATTGTGACATCAATGCACAGCTCAAACTTGCATCCACTGGCAGGATAGATTTTTAACCGTCTTCAGTTAATAAGGAAGAAACAAACAAAAGAACTTCATAATAGTTCATATTCCTCAATTCTACCCACTCTACATGTAGTACCTCTTCATACCCTATTTTACTATATTAGTATTTATTTAACAAACATTTCCCTTGGTCATTTGTTTAGCAAATATTTAATGGCACCTTCTCTGAAGTGGGCACTGCAGGGGTTCGTAGTGAGCAAGTGGAACTTCACGGAGTTTACAATCCTTTGAACGAAGCCAGACAATAAAGTAAACTGAGTAGATCATTTCTTATTGTGACACGTGACAAGAAGAGGATAATGGGATCATGAATGACGGAGGAGGAGTTGGGTCTCCACCCAGAGGACACAGTCTTTTGAGGGGAGGTGATGTTTGAGCTGAGACTTGAATGATGAGAAGACACATGAAGAAACGGGGGAAATCCCCCAAGCAGAGGAAACAGCGAGTACAAAAGCCCCGAGGCAAAAAGAGAGTCTGGTGTGTTCCAGCCAGGGAAGAAGGGTACAGCTAGAGGGGAGTCAGCTGTAAGGAAAGGGGCTCGGAGGTAAGCAGGGGCTAGATGACCCAGGGGCACTGTGATAGTTCAGTGGTGTGACGTATTCTAAGTGGAATGGGAAGCCAACGGGTTAAGTCAGGAATGTGACCTGAAAAACAGTTTCAAAAGATCATTCTGGCTGCTATATAGGAAACAGACTGTAGGAGAGAAGTGAGGAAGCTGTGTGAGCATTAGGAAGCCACTGTAGTACTCGAGGTCAGAGAAGGTGCTGGCTTGGATCAACAGAGATCATGTCTGAGGTGGTCAGATTTAGATAGTATTCTTCTGAAAATACATCAGGACGCAGGGTGCAGAGGCAGATCCAAGTTTTATGGGATCTGAAACGTACACAATCTGAGGGCCCTCTGTAAGAAAAATTAAAATCTGGACAGAAAATGAGGTTCCCTGCAAGGCTTCTATGCAAGTGAAGGGCCCGGCAGCTGAAGCTTCATGAGCTTCATGGTAGGTCCTCCTCTGATGGGGGTGAGACAGAGGAATCAAGGATGCCTAGGTTTGGAGTCTGAGCACCGGTGATGTCATTAAGATGATCTGTTTGGGGTAAGGTCTGGAGAGAAGAAAACAAGAGTTGGGTTTTGTTCATGGTGAATTTGAGATGCCACTAGGCGTTCGAGTGATGATGTCCAGCAAGTAGTTGGACAGAGGGGTCAGGACATCAGGAAGAGGGCAGGGCTGGAAATATCAACTTCAGTCATCACATTCATGACATTTAAAGGTGTGGAAGTGGATGACATTGCCTGGGGAAGAGAGAAGGCGGCCAAGGACTCAGCCCTGAGACATCCCAACACTAGTGGTCAGGCAGAGGAGGTTTCTAATTCATTAATAATACAAATGTAATCATAAGAGAGAACTGGCACATTGAACATGTCACCTTGTATTCGAATTCCCTTTGATCTCTGGCTGCAAGGGCCTTTTAACACCTAGGAGTCCACTCATGAATGTAAAGATAGTCGGAAGAACAAGTAGGCACAAATGTTAAAGAGAAGGTCAATTGCACAGCATTTTATTTGAGGGAATTATTTTTATTTTTCATATTTCAGGAAAAGTAGTAGTGGTGGTGCTGCTAAGGAAATACTATTTTCTCTAAACCTTCAACCATTCAGCCCTCCTACAGTCTCATCTACTTCTCCACCTCTCACTTAGAAATCACGCTTTAAACAATATGGAATTCAAATAATTCTTTAAAGAATTAGATCACATTGATATCTAAGATGTCAGATGCTGTCCTCTTCCCGTCTCAATCTAAGCTCTTATCGAATTTTTGTTCACACTTAAGTTTTTGCTCGGTCATCAGAGATAATAGCCCAGGCCCTTTTAAGGAATGTAGAAAGGAAGTGGGCAAAGCAGGAATGTGTTTTAATTTCTATCTGCCATGTACAGTAAGAGTGATATTGGAAACATGTTAGAAAAATGCTAGTGTTACATGGATCCAGCTCTACCACAGGCCAAATATTTCCTCTTAAACCTAATTACAGATAGCAAATCTTGATAGAACTTAGCTTAAGATGGGAATATTGGTACTTGTATCTAAACACCATCATTATAAAGGGATTCCATTATATGTTACAAATCAGGTTTGTTATAATCAGTCTTCTGTGTGTATGTGTGTGTGTGTGTGTGTGTGTGTGTGTGTGTGTGTATAATTTCATATGGTGATAGGTTATAAGACATATTAAACCAAGGTAAGGAGATAGAAAGTGAAAGAGGTACTATTTTTAATAGGGTAGTCAAGGAAGACCTTTCTGGAGAGGTGACATTTTAGCGCCCAAGAATGGACTGCTTCATGGAAATTACTTTTCAGAAAGAGAAACGTTATTTAAAAGATTCATATTAAAAATGCTCAACCATTTTTTAGATCAGATTTTAAAGTTCATAATAAGCTAATGAGATTTTGATCTCTCTGTGTTTGTGCTAAGCTTCTGTATTTTAATCTCATTTGATCTTCATCTTTAACCAATGAGGCTTCAACCATTTTGTCAAGAAAAAGTACATTGGGGTCAGGATCAAACTGGTTCCAGCTACAGCTCCACCACTAACCAGCTGTGATGCTGACCTGGGCCCTCAGTGCTTCCCTAGGTCTCCATTTCCTCACCTGTAAATTGGGATAGTTGGGCGAGATCCCAAGGGCATCTTTCCAGCTCCAACATTTGAGGGTAATTAAGTCAATTATCGCACTGTGTTGAAATAGATGACTACAGAGGCCACTTAGAGTCGCTTGTCCTGAAACAAAACTGCTCTGTGTCTCTGGGATTTGAGGTCTTATATCTGCCTGCTTTTTAGAAGTTTTTTCTTTTCTTCTTCTATTTTTTCTTCTTCCATTCTTCCCGTCAGTCAGCTGCCACTTCTTGTAGCGGCCAACGTAAAATGACAGCTGCCTCTACTTGTCAGCTGCTCTGATCATCTGGTTTGCTATGTGCTCTGGAGACTAAATAACCAAGGACATTAAATGGTATATGAAATAGGCAAAGCTGAGCATATTTTCAGTAGAGTCCCATGCATGAGCTTTACAATTGGCCACTTAGGTATTTTTCATTTAGGGGTTAACTGTGTTCCAGACGCTTAACTCTGCTAAGATGCTGACACAATGCCCCGGCACAAAGCCGTCTCTTACTGCTAGTGTTATGGAGGTTCCAACATATATACATATAAACACAAGTGACAGAGCAATGAAGCAAAACTGTTTAGGAAGGTCTAAATTAGACTTTATATAATAAAAGCATTGCCATTGACAAGTCCCCTGTATCTAATTCTTTTCTCTGTAATTGTGGCTTTTTTATACCTAGTTAGGGGGCTAAGTTCTCAGAGAAGCATTTAAGTAAGGTAGTCCATCAAGTAAGTAGTCTTCTGACTACTTAGTGATTTAGTTTTCCCACAATAAAAATGAATTATGTTTTTCCTCATTTACCATTTCCTGTGGTCCCAGAAAATTAAGATAACTTGTCCTCAGCCTCTGAGAGGAAACAGCCAGAATGTATAGAGGCCTAAGATGGGAACTCTGAAGATTTTAAACAGAACTTATTTTGAGACGCTTGAGAAATTAAAGAATCAAACTGCTTTTAAGTACTTATTTTTCTGTAGAAAAGTGGGGTAGAAAATCCTGGTGGATTGGATTTTGATTCATGGGTGAATAGAAGGTGAAATGATCAAGAAATGAATATCAGAATTGTAGAAGAAAACAGTAGGAGATTTTTGTTTTAAAGGAAATAAAGAATGCAATTAACAGGGGCCAGAGACAGAACAAAATATATCTGCTAGTTTTAGTCTTACTTGGGTGCTGCAAGGATCCTGATCAGGGAAAACAGCTGTGCCCATTCATGGGTCCCGGAAAGGTTTTTCTCCAGAACCACCTAAATGAAATAAAAACTCATTTCTAACTCTTTCAGAATGACTACTGAGATCAGTAGGACAATAGCCTACATTTTTTGGAGCAACTCTAATCAAGTGATGTTTCCTTAAGTCCACGGAGGCAGTCACCAGCTAATTTAAAACACAATATCAAGGAACAACTTGCAATCATTGAATTCGCATTCTTTCATTCTTGGTCTCTGTCTAGTCCCGTTCTCAGAATCATTTTTTCTGGCCTTTCCTCTCTCGTCGGAACCACTATGGGGACTCCGGATGGTGAGAGAGGGAAAAGGCCCTCCAGGATCTCACACAGAAAGACTTGCCCTCCAGAATCACCCTAATTTGTCCCTCAGTGTGGATTGATAAGTTCTTACGTTTTTTTCATCTAAATCTCAGGTCTGGGGATGACTTACCTTAGTCCAAGCTATTCTCAGCACTATAGTTGCTCCAGTGTGGGATGTCATTAATCCCACAGTTCCAACCTCATGGCTCAGAAACATCACCATGGAGACCTCTGACTACAATTGTGACCCGCTGCAGGTCAGCAGTGCCATGCTGCTGGCCCACTTCAACTTGCCTGCCATACAAGCTTTCCAGGTGGCTCGTTCATTCAGATGTTATCGGCTGACCTAACTGTCCCCAAAGCCACAGAAGGGACAGGAGCTCTGGCCTTTGAGAACTCAAAACATGTGGTTGGGGGTTACTAGGACCCCAAATGTATCAGCAACTTCAGCTTTGAAACTACTCAGTTTCTTTACCTAGGATTTCAATTCTATTCCACTATTCAATACTAAAAACAGAAACTCATCTCTCAAACGGACAAAGATAAATTTATATAGAAGCAGAAGGAAATTCCCTGTTAAATAAGTTTATGGCATTTCGGTCTGTTTAAGTTCTTATAGGATATATTGATTTATCAGATTTGGCCTCCATTGTCTTGGTCCTTGATGACCACTACATTTAATATTTCTTCATTCTGTTTCTTAATTTTCATCGATAATTAATGAAAATCAAACTTTTTGGTTTCTGAAATTGTTTCATAAGACACATGCAGATCCCTTTACAAAGGTTGGTTTTTTTCTTGGTAAAATACGAGGTCTAAGCACTTTCAAGGTCTCTCTGCAAATCCTGAAAGTTCTTTGGTGCAATTCCCTGCTTCTTTGTCCTCACTTCCATCACGTGTTGTTTGTTCTTACGTTATGGCTGGTGGGCAGGGGTCATGGCAGTGAGGTACCCTCATGGCGTTTTGCTTAAGGATCCTACCAAGAGTCCAAAACCAGAAGTTTTGCAGGTTAAGAGGCAAGGACTGAATGGTTACAAACTGATTGTAAGATGTATGATGAACGTATTAAAAGAATGAATTCCAGCCATTCCTTCAGTCCCTGGGAAATTGACCAGTTGATGGCTGACCTCAGCTGCCCTGGCTGACCTTTGGACATTTCAAACCTACACCAAAGACTGGAATATGGGGAATATCTATTGATCTCTTCATCACCAGGTACAACAGGTGGAAAACAGTTGAGTAAGGAGCATCATGGTGGATAAGGTAGGCTAGAAAATCAGCTATAGGAGAACTGGGGTGGACGGTTTTGCCTTACGGCCTAATTTGCCTTACGGCCTAATTTGCCTTACAGCCTAATTTGCCTTACATTCCACGTTAGTCACAGATGAGCTGTGAGAATCTTGGATAATCAGAAAACTCCATGATCTCTTCTTTTTCTTTTTAAGATGTAAACCTTCTAATGATTACTTAGATATGGTGTCATTCTTTAGTTAACAATAGGTTTAGATCCTTCAAGCTGTTCATGTAGCCTTCACCATTTTACTACTATTTGAGATGGAGATGGGGAGGTTAGTGGTGGATAATGCAAATGTCTTTTGTTTTTGAAAAAAGAAAAACTCCTGTCATTATTTCCTAACTATTCAGTGAGCTCATACTGTGTTCAAGTGATCAACTGTGGTGGCTTCACCTGCCCCAGGTCATACCTTTATACCCTAAAATCTCAAACCACTACATCTACCCACTCACAAACTGGTACATACTTGTTTCCTTCCTACCATCGTTAGCCTTATTTTGGGGAATGTAGAGCCTGCAGACCTTAAAAAATAATTAAAAAAATTTTAAATGTTCATCTTTAAATTAAGCAACATAATAACTCAGAGGAAGGGAGTGGTCTGGAAGCAAAGCGCTGGCTTCCCCTCCCAAGGCTGCACCCTTCATGAACATGTCTATACTGAGACCCTGCTGAATTGCTTTTCTTGGGATGTATATCTTCATGCTACATCATACATTTGGTGAAACAAGTCAGCTGTGCTCTTGGCTGGTTGAAGATGGATCACCCCATAATGTAATTCAGACAAAAGCTGGGTTTATTTTTTCAAAGGCCATGGGAAATTAAGCACATTTGCCCACTGGCTCATTTCTGGGCCACGTTTTGCACCAATATGGAAGCCTGTTTGGCAGGACTTACCACTGCAACAGAGGACTTTCCCGAAATGCATCTTGATAGCTCTTTTAACTCGAAAGTTCATCTCTGCAGGAAGTGGGGACCTTTTGCTACATTTTATCCTTCACCTTCCATTCTATAAAAATCAAATTTAAGATAGGAAAATGCTTCCAAATTGTAGATTCATGGAACTAGAAAGAATTGGTACAATTCAAATTCATACAACTAGGACTCATATAATTCAGGTAATAGAGGACTGGATCTGAAGCAACCAAGAGATTAAGAATCTAATCTACACTTAACCTTTCAAAAAGAAATTTTTTCATGAGCAAAGGATCTGAATAGACCCTTCTCCAAAGATGACATACAAATCACCAATAAACACACAGAAAGATGCTCTACATCTAATCATCAGGGAAGTGGGAATCAAAACCACAGTGAGATACCACCTCACACTCACTAAAATGGCTAGAATCAAGAAGTCATAATAACAGTGTTGGTGAGAATGTGGAGAAATTGGGACCCTCTTACACTGCTGGTGGGAATAAAAATGGTGCAGCTACTTTGGAAACTGTCTTGCAGTTCCTTAAAAGTTAAACATAATTGTTATCATTTGACCCAGTCATTCCACATCTCGGTATATACCCAAGAGAAATAGATACATATGTCTACACAAGAACTTGCACATGAATGTTCTTAGCAGCATTATTCACAGAAGTCAAAGGTGGAAACAATTCAAATACCTATCAACAGATGAATAGATAAACAAAATGTGGTATATCCATGCAATGGAGTATTATTTGGCAATCAAAAGGAATGAAGAACTGATACATGCTACGACATAAATGAACTTTGAAAACATGATGCTAAGGAAAGAAGACAGTCACACAAGACCACATACTATATGATTCCACTTACATGAAATGTTCCAAATAGGTCAATCTATAGAGACAGAGTAGATTAGTGGCTGCCTATGGCTAGGAGAAAGGGGGCCACAGGGAGTGATAACTAAAAGGTATGGGGTTTTTTTGAGTTGATGACAATGTTCTAAAATGGATTATATTTATGGTTGCACAACTGTGAATATACTAAAAAACGTTGACTTTTACACCTTAAATAGGGGAATTGAGTGGTATGTGAACCATATCTCTAGGTTTCCTATCTCAGTTTTTAATCATCCTGGCTGCCAGAAAATTCTTTTTCATATTTATCCTCATTCTTTTTGCTCAGTCTAAGCAAAACTCATTCCCTCTTGTTTTTATTTTTTTTTCTGTTTTGTTTTGGTATAGAGAGACAGAAGTAAAAAACGTCCTTATTAAACTTCCTGAATCATAATTCTTCTAATACTCAGAGGTCAGTATTAAATTAGCTGTTCTGAGGAAACAATGTTGGTGCCTTTTACCTTTTCTCATAAGATCCATTTTTACACCACTGTTTACCTTGGAGCTTCTCTTGGAGCTTCTTAACCACTCTGGGCCTCAGATTCCTAATCTATAAAATGAGAGTGTTGGACTAGATCTTAGAGACACCCTCCAGCTCTGAAGTTCTGTGAAAATGTCAATATCCTTTGAGAAAGCTGGACACATAAAAGACAGATATTTTCCTGAGCCACTGTAGGTATAACTATAATCAACTATGAAAAGAATATGGAAATGGATTGAAGTAGCCATGCTTTAAAATAAGTGAACACAGCATGAAGTGGACACAGCAAAAGACTAAGTCAGGTGACTTGATTTCTGCTTTTATGACTCGTGGTGAGAATTTGGAGAAGTCACATGACCGCTTGCATACATTTTCTTTTACGTAAAATGGGCTTCATGTAACCTGCATAGCTCCCTCTAAGAAATGTTTCCGTATAATGAGTAAATAAGCAAATATTGTAATGCAAAGATTTTAACAATTGTTTATAGATGTATAATTCAAAACACAAATGTTGTCATTGAAAGACTTCTTTCCTTGGAGAAAATTTATGTCACCTAATTTTGGGGGTCATCATTTCACTTTGGTCTCATCATCTCCTCTTAAAACATAATGAATATGGCATAGTAAAAAATAAAGCAAGGGACTTCCCTGGTGGCACAATGGTTAGGAATCTGCCTGCTAATGCAGGGGACATGGGTTCGAGCTCTGGTCTGGGAAGATCCCACATGCTGCAGAGCAACTAAGCCTGTGCACAATGGCTGCTGAGCCTGTGTTCTAGAGCCCACGAGCCACAACTACTGAAGCCCACATGCATGAGCCCGTGCTGTGCAACAGGAGAAGCCACCGCAATAAGAAGCCCGTGCATCACAATGAAGAGTAGCCCCGGCTCGCTGCAACTAGAGAAAGCCCACACGCAGCAATGAAGACCCAATGTAACAAACAAACAAACAAAAAAAGCAAGCATGGAAATAAAAGCATAATGAAATTATGATAAATGTGAACAAAGCTAAGAAGAACATAAAAAAATTAACAAAATATTTTCCTTTCAAATTTGGCCTTCTAAAAAGTCTACATTAATTATAAAAATTGTTAAGCATATTTCTAGTTGACCTTCCGCCCACCTCTCTAATGATTTCACCGTGAAGTTGTCTTATCTTTTTGGTCAAATCTCAGAAACCAGAAGTTAAGGGACCATGTCTAATTTCTCCTTTGTAACATCTCAATGCCTAAAACAATGCAGGTCCCTGGTATTTACTGAGGAAATACTGATGTTATTTGTTGTCTTGTAATAGAAGAGGTTTAACTGCTAAATGAAAATGTGACAATAAAAATTTTGCAGTCCAGCACTACATAATGATCAAGGGATCAATCCAAGAAAAAGATATAACAATTATAAATATATATGCACCCAACACAGGAACACTTCAATACATAAGGCAACTGCTAACAGCTATAAAAGAGGAAATCAACAGTAACACAATAATAGTGGGGGACTTTTAACATCTCACTAACACCAATGGACAGATCATACAGACAGAAAATTAATAAGGAAACACAAGCTTTAACTGACACAATAGACCAGATAGATTTAATTGATATTTATAGGACATTCCATCCAAAACAGCAGATTACACTTTCTTCTCAAGTGCACACGGAACATTCTCCAGGATAGATCACATCTTGGGTCACAAATCAAGCCTCAGTAAATTTAAGAAAATTGAAATCACGTCAAGCATCTTTTCCGACCACAATGCTATGAGATTAGAAATCAGTTACAGGGAAAAAAACAAACAACACAAGCACATGGAGGCTAAACAATACGTTACTAAATAACCAAGAGATCACTGAAGAAATCAAAGAGGAAATCAGAAAATACCTAGAGACAAATGACAATGAAAATGTGACGATCCAAAACCTATGGGATGCAGCAAAAGGAGTTCTAAGAGAGAAGTTTATAGTAATACAAGCCTACCTCAAGAAACAAGAAAAACCTCAAATAAAAAATCTAACCTTACACCTAAAGGGACTAGAGAAAGAAGAACAAACACAACCCAAAATTAGTAGAAGGAAAGAAATCATAAAGATCAGATCAGAAATAAATGAAATAGAAACAGAAAAAATAGCAAAGATCAATAACACTAAAAGCTGGTTCTTTGAGAAGATAAACAAAATTGATAAACAATTAGCCAGACTCATCAAGAAAAAGAAGGAGAGGACTCAAATCAATAAAATTAGAAATGAAAAAGGAGAAGTTACAACAGACACCACAGAAATACACAGCATCCTAAAATACTACTACAAGCAACTCTATGCCAATAAAATGGACAACCTGGAAGAAATGGACAAATGCCTAGAAAGGTATAACTTTCCAAGACTGAACCAGGAAGAAATAGAAAATATGAACAGACCAATCACAAGTAATACAACTGAAACTGTGATTAAAAATCTTCCAACAAAGAAAAGCCCAGGACCAGATGGCGTCACAGGTGAATTCTATCAAACATTTAGAGAAGAACTAACACCCATTCTTCTCAAACTCTTCCAAAAAACTGCAGAGGAAGGAAGACTCCCAAACTCATTCTACGAGGCCACCATCATCCTGATACCAAAACCAGACAAAGATACTACAAAAAAAGAAAATTACAGGGCTTCCCTGGTGGTGCAGTGGTTGAGAGTCCGCCTGCTGATGCAGGGGACACGGGTTTGTGCCCTGGTCCGGGAAGATCCCACATGCCGTGGAGTGGCTGGGCCCGTGAGCCATGGCCGCTGAGCCTGCGCGTCCGGAGCCTGTGCTCTGCAACGGGAGAGGCCACACAGTGAGAGGCCCGCGTACCACAAAAAAAAAAAAAGAAAATTACAGACCAATATCATTAATGAATATAGATGCAAAAATCCTCAACAAAATACTAGCAAACAGACTCCAACAACACATTAAAAGGATCATACATCATGATCAAGTGGGATTTATCCCAGGGATGCAAGGATTCTTCAATATACACAAATCAATCAATATGATACTCCATATTAACAAATTGAAGAATAAAAACCATATGATCATCTCAATACATGCAGAAAAAGCTTTTGACAAAATTCAACACCCATTTATGATAAAAAACTCTCCAGAAGGGGGCTTCCCTGGTGGCGCAGGGGTTGAGAGTCCACCTGCCAATGCAGGGGACACGGGTTCATGCCCCGGTCCGGGAGGATCCCACATGCCATGGAGCGTCTGGGCACGTGGGCCATGGCCGCTGAGCCTGCGCGTCTGGAGCCTGTGCTCTGCAACGGGAGAGGCCACAACAATGAGAGGCCTGCGTACCGCAAAAAAACAAACAAACAAACAAACAAAACTCTCCAGAAAGTGGGCATAGAGGAAACCTACCTCAACATTATAAAGGCCATATATGACAAACCCACAGCAAACATCATTCTCAATGATGAAAAACTGAGAGCATTTTCTCTAAGATCAGGAACAAGACAAGAATGTCCACTCTTGCCACTATTATTCAACATAGTTTTGGAAGTCCTAGCCTTGGCAATCAGAGAAGAAAAAGAAATAAAAGAATACAAATTGGAAAAGAAGAAGTAAAACTGTCACTGATTGCAGATGACATGATACTATACATAGAAAATCCTAAAGATGCCAACAGAAAACTACTAGAGCTAATCAATGAATTTGGTAAATTTGCAGGGTACAAAATTAATGCACAGAAATCTCTTGCATTCCTATACACTAACCATGAAAAATCAGAAAGAGAAATTAAGGAAGCAATCCCATGCACCACTGCAACAAAAAGAATAAAATACTTAGGAATAAACCTACCTAAGGAGGTAAAAGACCTGTACTCAAAACTATAACACTGATGAAATAAACCAAAGATGACACAAACAGATGCAGAGATATACCATGTTCTTGGACTGGAAGAATCAATATTGCGAAGACGACTATACCACCCAAAGCAATCTACAGATTCAATGCAATTCCTATCAAATTACCAGTGGCATTTTTTACAGAACTAGAACAAAAAAATCTTAAAATTTGTATAGAGACACAAAAGACCCCAAAGAGCCAAAGTAGTCTTGAGGGAAAAAAAAACGGAGCTGGAGGAATCAGACTCCCTGACTTCAGACTATACTACAAAGCTACAGGAATCAGGACAATATGCTACTGGCACAAAAACAGAAATATAGATCAATGGAACAGGATAGAAAGCCCAGAGATAAACCCACACACCTATGGTCAACTAATCTATGACAAAGGAGGCAAGGATATACAATGGAGAAAAGACAGCCTCTTTAATAAGTGGTGCTGGGAAAACTGGACAGCTACATGGAAAAGAATGAAATTAGAACACTCCCTAACACCATACACAAAAATAAGCTCAAAATGGATTAGAGACCTAAATGTAAGACTGGACACTATAAAACTCTTAGAGGAAAACATAGGAGGAACACTCTTTGACATAAATCACAGCAAGATCTTTTTTGATCCATCTCTTAGAGTAATGGAAATAAAACCAAAAATAAACAAATGGTACCTAATGAAACTTAAAAGCTTTTGCAAAGCAAAGGAAACTACAAACAAGACAAAAAGACAACCCCCAGAATGAGAGAAAATATTTGGAAATGAATCAACAGACAAAGGATTAATCTCCAAAATATTAAAACAGCTCATGCATGGTCAAGAGGCACATGAAAAGCTGCTCAACATCACTAATTATTAGAGAAATGCAAATCAAAACTACAATGAGGTATCACCTCACACCAGTTAGAATGGTCGTCATCAGAAAATCTACAAACAACAAATGCTGGAGAGGGTGTGGAGAAAAGGGAACCCCTCTTGCACTGTTGGTGGGAATGTCAATTGATACGGCCACTATGGAGAACAGTATGAAGGTTCCTTAAAAAACTAAAAATAGAATTACCATATGACCCAGCAATCCCACTACTGGGCATATACCCAGAGAAAACCATAATTCAAAAACACACATGCACCCCAATGTTCATTGCAGCACTGTTTACAATAGCTAAATGCCCATCGACAGACGAATGGATAAAGAAGATATGGTACATATATACAATGGAATATTACTCAGCCATAAAAAGGAAAGAAATTGGGTCATTTGTTGAGACGTGGATGGATCTAGAGACTGTCATACAGAGTGAAGTAAGTCAGAAAGAGAAAAACAAATATCGTATATTAACACATATATGTGGAACGTAGAAAAATGGTACAGATGAACCGGTTTGCAGGGTAGAAATTGAGACACAGATGTAGAGAACAAACGTATGGACCCCAAGGCTGGAAAGTGGTGTGGGGGTGGTGGTGGTGCGATGAATTGGGTGATCAGGATTGACATGTATACACTGATGTGTATAAAACTGATGACTAATAAGAACCTGCTATACAAAAAATAAGTAAAATTAAAAAAAAATTTTGCAGTCCAGGTTGAATTTTTTGTGGGTCTAATGATTTCTGAGAACCATAAAGCTCATTTAAAGCGTCTTAGGCAATGACAAATATCTCATAATATTCATGAGGTCAGTTACATCATAACGAGACTTAGAAAACTGAACAAGTCACTAGAGTTTACACACCTAAATAAGTGCTGGTCTTCCAAGTAGGGAGGCTGTATGCTTTTTCCAGTGGTGGCACCATTACTCAGAATGGCATGGATCGTCCTCTGTGGGGAATTCTGTTCAGTGTCAGATTGCCATCATTCAGGACTTCATTACTCACAGTCACACAATGAGGTGAATGGTGTTTCTTTTCCCTCTTTTTCAAGCTACTTGAGTTATCGGCAAATAGGATGCTTTGTACAGGTGGCAATGGCACTCCACCAATTCCCATGTAATTGGAGTTAGAGACGGGCCTGCCTAAGAAAACAAACCTCCATAGAGCTGAGACTGACATCGTTCTGGATGCTTTCAGGTGGGTTATTGTATCCTTAAAGCAACCCTTGGAGATAGGTGGTACTTTGCTCAAGAATGGGGGTGCATTTAGGGACATACACATGTATCCTGGGACACAGACATGTATCCTGGGACACAGACACGTATCCTGGGCCCTGAGTGATTACGGATGGGCTGTGCAAAGTCTGAAGCTGCTGATAGGTGTCCCCCCTGCTTTTAAAACAATTGGTACATGTTTAGGTCAGTTGGAAAAAATGTGATAGGAGAAAGGTAGGATCATGTACTCACGAAAACAGATTACAAAACAACTGTACAGTCAGTATAAGGTCATTTTCAGATCTAGAAGACGCTATATTAAATGTAACACTGATGGTCTCTGGATGGTGGAAATGCAAACATTTTATTTATTTATTTTTGTCTGTCTATTTTTTCTAAAGTTTTCAATGCACAGATCTTGCTTCTTTCTATATTAAAAAAAGATTACAGTTGACCTTTGAACAACATGGGTTTGAACTGCATGGGTCCACTTACACACAGATTGTTTTCAATAAATATAGTACCTGTATTTTCCACTTTACAGATCTTTAACTAAGGGTGGGGAAAAGTGTGTTCAATTATGGATGACAATATGTGGAATCAAAAGAACTAGGGTTGGAGTCCTGATTCTACCCAAACTGTTCTAGCTTCCTGCCCTTGGTTGAGTCATTTATCAATTCCTCTGTTGTTAGTGAGGCAGAGATTACAGTATGCATATTTTTGACTGCTAGGGAAGGGGTGGAGGGTCGACAACCCTTACCCCACGTTGTTCAAGGGTCAACTGTATTTTCTGTTTTTGTTTGTTTGTTTGTTTGTTTTTGGGGTACGCGGGCCTCTCACTGTTGTGGCCTTTCCCGTTGCGGAGCACAGGCTCCGGACGCGCAGGCTCAGTGGCCATGGCTCACGGGCCCAGCCGCTCTGTGGCATGTGGGATCCTCCCGGACCGGGGCACGAACCCGTCTCCCCTGCATCGGCAGGCAGACTCTCAACCACTGCGCCACCAGGGAAGCCCGGGTCAACTGTATTTTAAAAATGATTGCACTGATATGTTTTTTCAATTGTGATAAAATATACATAACATAAAATTTACTATTTTCACCATTTTATGTGTACAGTTCTGTGGTATTAAGTATGTTCACATTGTAGTATAACCGTCACCACTATTCATCTGTAGAACTGTTTTCATCTTCCCACACTGAAACTCTGTATCCAATAAACAATAATTCACCATTTTTGCTCTCTCCCCAGCTCCTGGCAACCCCCATTCTGCTTTCTGTCTCTCTGATTTTGACTATTCTAGGTACATCATCTAAATGGAATCGAAGGGTATTTGTCATTTTTGTGACTGACTTATTTCACTTATTTCACTTTGCACTAAAAAGGAGCAACAAGAACTCACCCACACAGCCGTTGGAGGTGAAAAGTGGTACAACCCTTTGGAAAATAGTTTGCCATTCTCTTATAAAGTTGAAAATAAACATACCCCATGGCCCAGTAGTTTCTTTGCTGGATATATTCTCTAGAAAGATGAATGCACTTGTGCACCAGGGGACAGTAATGTTCATGACAGCATTGCTCATAATAGCTCTGAACCAGAAACAACCCAAAAAGTCAACTGCAATAGGGCTTCCCTGGTGGCGCAGTGGTTAAGAATCCGCCTGCCAATGCAGGGGACACGGGTTCGAGCTCTGGTCCGGGAAGATCCCACATGCTGCGGAGCAACTGAGCACGTGCGCCACAACTACTGAGCCTGCGCTCTAGAGCCCGTGAGCCACAACTACTGAACTCGCATGCCACAACTACTGAAGCCCACGCACCTACAGCCCATGCTCCACAACAACAGAAGCCACCGCAATGAGAAGCCCACGCACTGCAACGAAGAGTAGCCCCCCTCTCCCCAACTAGAGAAAAGCCTGCACGCAGCGATGAAGACCCAATGCGGCCAAAATAAAATAAATAATAAAATAAAGAAATTAAAAAAAAATCTATGTATTAAAAAAAAGTCAACTGGACAAATTGTGACGTATTCATTTGATGTAATACAGGGCTACAGCCATACACATCATGGATGAAACTCACGAGCATGATGTTTAGTGAAAAGAGCCAGATTCATAAGATTCCATGTGACTGCTTCCATTTGTATTTGTTGGGCAAAAAATGGAGTGTATCTTTAGGGAAGCATGTGTCGATCGCAAATATGTAACAAAAAGCAAGGAGTGACTATCACAGGGTCAATACAAAGGGGTTACGAGTGGAAAGGAGCTTATGGGGGAGGGGAATTCTGCAGGGGGCATTGTCCTCTTTTCTGACTTAGGTGGTCGCTACTTTAGAATTTTTAAAAAGTATTATAGATTCGCAGGAAGATGCAAAGATACAAAGATAGTACAGAAGGTCCTGAATATGCTTCACCAAGTTTCCCCTAACAGTTATATCTTAAATTATTATAGTACGAATTGGCATTGGTACAATGTACATATATAGCTCTATGTCATTTTGTCATATGTATAGTTTCAATAATCTGCCACCAATACCACCATACAGAACTAATCATCACTACAAAGATCTCCCTGTGCAGTTGCTTTATAGTCACCAGCCACATCTTCTCCCCACTATCGACGGCCCCTGGAAACCACAAATCTATTTTCCATCTCTATAATTTCATCATTTTGAGAATGTTTTATCATGTGACTTTTGAGATTGACTTTTCCCAGTCAGCATAGTGCCTTTGAGATCTACCCACATTGCTGAGCATGTCAATAGTTTGTTCCTTTTTATTGCTTAGTGGTTTTTTACCTTATGCATGTACCACAGTTTGGTCAGCCATTCACTTGTTGAAGGATATTTTGTTTTCAATTTTTTGCTATCACAGAGAAAGTTGTTGTGAAACCCAGTGTATAGGTTTTTATGTGGACATAAGTTTTCACTTCTCTGGGATAAAGCCCAGGAGTGCAATTGCTGGCTTGTATGGGAATTGTATATTTTATTTTACAAGGAGCTACCCAAGTGTTTTCCAGAGTGGCTTTTCCATTTTCCATTTCCACTAGGAATGTGTGAGAATCCAGTTTCTCTGCATCCTTGCCAGCATTTGGTATTGCCGTTATTTTTAACTGGAGCTATTTTGATAGGTGTGTAGTGATAGATCATCACGGTCCTAGTTTGCATTTCATTAGTGGCTAGTGTGATGTTGAACATCTCCAGAGCAGGGTGATGTTTCTTCTTCCAACTTAGGTAGTAGTTACTTTAGAATTGCCTGTAGCTTCCATGCACAGCTCTGTGGTTGTTTCATATTTCACAATACAATAATTAAGAAAAAAAGAAGGAAGGAGGAGCACTGAGTTTAATATTTTGAGTTATTCTTCCCCTACATCCATTTTTAAAAATACGGCAACCACGAGTAAGGCAGTGAAGTCACCTGGCTAGTGGCAGGTAGCAGAGGGAATCAGGTGTGCCTGGTGTGAAGACTGCTATTTTCACCTGAGCAGAGCACCTCCATGTAAAACAGCCTTCTGAAAACCAAACCTCCTTCCACAGCAGACTGACATGGAGTAGTTCAAACACGAAGACCAAACGCAGCTAAAAATCAATCAATAAATCATTATTTTTAAAAAAAGAAAAGAAAACGTGCAGGGAACTATACTCAGTACCTTGTAATAACCTATAATGGAAAAGAATCTGAAAAAAAAATGTATATATATATGATTGAATTACTTTGCTGTACACTTGAAACTAACCCAACGCTGTAAGTTAACTATATCTCAATAAAAAAAAAAACAGATTTGGCTTAGTATCTTATATTCGTTTTCTAGAGCTGCCATAACAAAGTACCAAAAACTGAGGGGCTTAAACAACAGAAATGTAAATGTCCCACAATATTGGAGCCTAGAAGTCCAAAATCAAAGAAATCAGATTCTTAGATTTTAGAAAGATGCTGAAGAAAAAAAAAAAAGTTTCTGGAGTCAATTTAATGTTATCCAGAAATTCAGGCATTCAAGGCACAATTTACTTTACTTTATTTTTTTAAATATAAATTTATTTATTTATTTTTGGCTGCGTTGGGTCTTTGTTGCTGCGCGTGGGTTTTCTCCAGTTGCGGCGAGCGGGGGCTTGCTCTTCGTGGCGGTGCGCGGGCTTCTCATTGCAGTGTTTTCTCTTGTTGCGGAGCACGGGCTCTAGGCGTGCGGGCTTCAGTAGTTGTGGCTCGCAGGCTCTAGAGCGCAGGCTCAGTAGTTGTGGCGCACAGGCTTAGTTGCTCTGCGGCATGTAGGATCTTCCCGGACCAGGGCTTGAACATGTGTCCCCTGCGTTGGCAGGTGGATTCTTAACCACTGAGCCACCAGGGAAGTCCCTCAAGGCACAATTTAAAATTCCAGTCTCCTGGAATTTTAAAGGTGTCCTGCAAACGGTCGTTCTTGCTCCTGCACTTTGGAGGAATTTTCTCTCTCATCCTCTTCACTCACCTGCTGTCTTTGACTCATTGAAATTAAACAGCACTGAGAAAAGCACTTTGCATGTGTAACTTTTAACTCAACACAACAACCCAATGGATTCAGAGCCAATATTATTCCCATTTTACAGATGAGGCAACAAAGGCATAGAGAAGCTAAGTAACTTACCCTTCGTTTCAGAGCTAATTACCAGCAAACTAAGCTGTGAACACAGGTGGTCTGGTTCCGGAGTCTGTTGTCTTAGGCACCAAGCTGCACTACAGTATTTCTTAGAAATTAAAACAACAACAACAGGTATAATAAAGTTTCACATCAATGTCAGCAAAATAACTTTTTACAGTACCTTGGCATATGGTAGGTGCTGAATTTTCCCCCCAGCTTTATTGAGATATAATTGACATATAACATTGTGTAAGTTTTTTTGTTTTTTTTTTGTTTTTTTTTTTTTTTGCGGTACGCGGGCCTCTCACCGCCGTGGCCTTTCCCGTCCCGGAGCACAGGCTCCGGACGCGCAGGCCCAGCAGCCATGGCTCACGGGCGCTGCCGCTCCGCGGCACGTGGGATCCTCCCAGACCGGGGCACGAACCCATGTGCCCTGCATCGGCAGGCGGACTCCCAACCACTGCGCCACCAGGGAAGCCCTGTGTAAGTTTTAAGATGTGCAACCAGATGACTTGATACACGTGTACATAGTGAACTGACTCCCACAATAATGTTAGTTATGTCCATCACCTCACATAGTTATTTTTTTCCTTGCGGTGAGAACACTTCAAATCTGCTCTCTTAGCAACTTTCAAGTATACAATACAATTTTGTTAACTACAGTCATCAAGTTGCACATTAGATCCTCAGATCTAATTCTTAAGATCTCTTCATCTTATAATGGGAAGTTTGTACCCTTTGACCAACACCTCCCCATTTCTCCCAACCCCCCAACCCCTGGCACTACCCATCTACTCTCTGTTTCCATGCGTCTGATTTTTTTACATTCCACATCTAAGTGATCCCATATAGTATTTGTCTTTCTTGTATGAATGTTATTCATCCTTTTTTCCCTTCTAATATCCCTGATCTTCCTTTGACTTATTATTTTACAAGGCAGACATATTTGGGAATCACAGAATTAAAGATGACTATGTTTGTTTAGAAATTACAGAAACCATTGATGTTGGCCAGTTGTTGGAATTTTTCTGTTGCTGGATTGATAAATGGCCTAAAAGATAAAAATTCTCTTGAAGAGAGTACACTTTTTTCGATAATACTGCAACATCTCATTTGATCTGAGGCTAAGACAGTGCTGGAGACATGGAATAACATGGGCACAGACATGTCAACTGGATTTGCTTCAAGTCCTGAGTTCTGATATAATTCTGAACTTTGAAAAAAATATTTTTTTGGCCCCCAATTTTATCTTTGGAAAATGAGACTTTTCCCATGTCATGGCCAGATTTTGGTAATGTTAACTGAAGTTCTACTAAAAATTAAACTGAGAATGCTTCCTGGTGATGGAGACTGTTAGATCTGGGATTTGAGTTTTCCTATTTACAAGCTAGTAAGTGAGCCCGTTACTGTTTCATGAGTGCTGGCAATAGACAAAGATTCCTGGGGCTGAGATATGGGACTTATTATTCATGGCAGAGCAAGCAGTATGCACATCAGCATCGTTGCTTCAGTTCTCTTTGCCCTTAGGTCCTATGGGGGTGATGTGATACAGCCCAGATGAATGCTGTCTCCCCAGTGGGGTTGAGATGCAGCTGAGAAACTCTGAGTTTGGGGAATCCACCGCTTTTAGAGCAAGCAGTAAGCAAGACTGCTCCTCGTCCCTGGGGAGATATTACCCCGTCACTCAAGATTACCAGCTGAATAAAAAACCCTGCCATGCACGAAGAGCAGACAGTGATGAGAAAACTTTTAGTAGAGGCTGGATTAGTGGCAAACCAACTGTTGGTGGGGATTAGGAAAAGCAGTGAGGAAATTTCACCGGCCATGTGGGTAAATGGCATGTAGCCTGATGTAGGGCCATAACAATTTGCAAAATTGTTCTGTAATAACTTGGAAGATAGGAAATGCTACTAATAAACTTTTGGATTCGGCTAAAGAAATCCCCAGGCAGAATGTTGTGTCAGTTTGTTGGTCCCAAATGCATATGATAAGACATAGGAAGAGACAGATGAGGTCAAAATGCAACTGTTTAATTTGCATGCAGAATTGAGAGAAAATATAATGTATCCAAAACGTGCTGGGATGGAAAATAAAATTGTTTATTACGCCCAGTGTCCACAGCAATTAAGATTCTCAAAATAAAATGAGGCCTGGGGCCAATGTCCAAATTAAGTGTACAGCTATAATGTCACACTTAGGATTGTTGAATGATTTGAGGCAGTGCCAACTAGACTCTCTCAGTAGACAAAAGAGCATTGTTCTCCTGTTGCCTGACTAATGACCCAAAATAGAAAGAGACCTGTCTCAAAACTAATGGTAAATGTGACTTTTGCCCCATTGAGTAGACCCATATCAGAGTCATAGGAAATCCACAAAATTTTAAAGAGAGTGTTGCTGGCAAAAGCATTGTCAGCTGAGACTAGAAGGAACAAAGACAGTTCAAAATGAATCAACAACCTCTGGGCTCCCATCTCTCTATAGGTAGGAGGCAGACTGAGAAAGCTATTTGGCTGCAAAATGGGCCATTTCTGATGGAAAAAGGCTGAGCCAAGAGTCTCCCAGAAAAATGGATTGGATAGTTCGATACCTAGGGAGCAGAGATGGACCCTGATCAAGAAACCTTCCCTAGTTCTGGTTTAGGGGGACCTGGTAACATGTGCCCAGCTGTATTTCAGAATTGCCACGGAATAGTGACTACTACGTACCTCCCAACCTTCCCTCTTGAATGGGAGTATCTACTGTGGTTATCCTGCCTTATTAATATATTTTGGGTGTGTAGGGGGTGGAAAACTTGCTTTTTTGCTGTGCAGGTGTCCATATTGACAGGAGCTACACCTGAGGATACATACCCAGGGAGCCTCATTTGGACCTGACACAGGTGATTAGATCTTAGACTTTGAGCGTGACACCATTCTTGAGTAGACATGTAGGGTTCCTGGGCTGGGGGTGAGCATATTTTGCATGTGAGAGGAAAATAAATAATTGTGGTCCGATGGAAGATGATGGTAGCTTGAAAAAAAAAGTGGGCATAATATTTTACTGGCTTTCTCATCAAAAAGTGGAGTTTATTGTTCTTCTCTTGAACGTGGACTGGCCTTGTGACTTGCTTTGACCTATGGAATGCAGCAGAAGTGATGTCGTATGGCTTCCTAGGCCAGGACTTAGGAAGTTCACAGGTTTAGCTCTCGTCCTTGGGAATGCTGCCTTATGTGAAAAGCACAAGTTGGCTTGCTGAAGACGTGTAGCTCAGCCAAGACATAAATACGGAGGTTTTACCCCATTGACCCTAGTTGAGCTGCCAGATGACCACAGCCACAGTAATGACCCAAGCAGAAAAGGTGATTGGTTTAGCCAACCAAATTGCTGATCTACAGAATCACGAATTACAACAACAAAATAGCTGTTTTAAAGCCTCTACATTGGGACTCCACTGGTGGCGCAGTGGTTAAGAATCCACCTCCAATGCAGAGGACACAGGTTTAAGCCCTGGTCTGGGAAGATCCCACATGCTACAGAGCAATTAAGTCCGTGCGCCACAACTACTGAAGCCCGCATGCCTACAGCCCGTGCTCCACAACAAAAGAAGCCACCACAATGAGAAGCCCGCGCACCGCAACAAAGAGTAGCCCCCGCTCGCCGCAACTAGAGAAAGCCCGCACGCAGCAATGAAGATCCAATGTAGCCAAAAAAAAAGAAAAAGAAAAAAGATAAAATAGAGGATCTCAGATTAAAATAGGAATTTTTGAGAGGGAGAAATTAGTATTTTTCTGAAAAATCTAGAACTTTCCAGTTTATACATCCCAGTGTCTTCAGGGGAGAATTTGGTTTTACCTTGTCAAATATTCTCTCTGTGACAGCTCTGATCACGTTTCAGTAACCTCGTTTCTCTGTTATATATAAATCCTGTTTTTAATCTTGATTATATGATTAGCAGCCTTTGTACATGTTGATGTTACAGGATAGGGAAATGTCACATTCTAGGACTTGCAGGAGTCCTTAGGACGGACTGCCAAGTGAGGGTTCTTGGCTTCACACAGGAAACAATTCAAGAGCGAGCCAGAGTAAAGGGAAAGCAGGTTTATTGAGAGAGATACTCGTTCCATAGACAGAATGAGACCATCTCAGATAGTGAGAGTAGCCCCACGGCATGGGGTAGTTGGTTTTTATGGACTAATTTCACAGGCTAACAAATGGGAGGAATATCCTTGCTATTTCAGGGAAGGGTGGGGATTTCCCAGGAATTGGGTCACTGCCCACTTTTTGGCAGTCAGCAAGCAGCAGAACCAGACTTAGAACCTGTGGCTTCAAATCCAATACCCTTCTCTCAATCCTACAACTATAATGTCCATTAGGTTACTTTCTTGTGCCCTGTTAATTATGTTAAATTCAAAATCTTCAGTCTGTTATTAAAGCTTCTCCATAATCTGGGTTAACCCGTACCTTCTAGCCTCACCTCCTAAAGCTACCCTAGCGGACAGTATGGTTGGCTCTCCCAAATCTATTCCTCTCCATTGAGTAGCAGCAGTGCATTCTGGGAGATTATCCTTCCTTCAGGGTGTGCTTGATTGTTATAAGAATAATTGAATCCTCTGACTAGAAACTGGTTCATAAACATGTGAATATGATCCAACTCTGGACAAGAGATGCTGAGTGTTGCCAGAGACTTCTAGGTAAGTTCTGTCTGCTCTTAAGAGAGAAACAGGAAGCTCTTCACTCTCTCTTGTTGGATGGGAATAAGGAGGTACATGGCTCCAGTGCCTGTGGGCAGCCATTTTTCTGTCTTTCTTTCTTTCTTTCTTATTTATTTATTTTTTTACCAAATGAGAAGACAGCAATTCATAGCACCTGCAGATAAGGGGGATAAAGCAAGAGCAGAGCAAAGCAGAGAAATGGGTCTGGAATCTCCAGTTAAAAGAACCAACAAGGGCTTCCCTGGTGGCGCAGTGGTTGAGAGTCTGCCTGCCGATGCAGGGGGACACGGGTTCGTGCCCCGGTCCGGGAAGATCCCACGGAGATGCCACGGAGCGGCTGGGCCCATGAGCCACGGCCGCTGAGCCTGCAAGTCTGGAGCCTGCGCTCCGCAATGGGAGAGGCCACAACAGTGAGAGGTCCGCATACCGCAAAAAAAAAAAAAAAAAAAAAAAGAACCAACAAAATTCCTTATCATCTCAACCATTTTTCGGCTGGATTTCTATTGCTTGCAGAGCTAAGCATCTAAGAGATACAACTACCCAGGTGCTTGGCTTACCCAGAATGAAACAGCAAAACTATTGCAGTCACTATTTTGTTTGTTTTGGAAATTTAAAATTATTTTGATTGTGGTATAATTTATACACAGATCTTAAGTGTTCAGTTGGAGGAGTTTTTTTTTTTTTTTTTTAATTTTTTTTGCGGTACGCGGGCCTCTCACTGTTGTGGCCTCTCCCGTTGCAGAGCACAGGCTCCGGATGCGCAGGCTCAGCGGCCATGGCTCACGGGCCCAGCCGCTCCGCAGCATGTGGGATCTTCCCGGATCAGGGCACGAACCCGTGTCCCCTGCATTGGCAGGCAGACTCTCAACCACTGCGCCACCAGAGAAGCCCCAGTTGGATGAGTTTTGACAATTGAAACTGTATACCCAAACCCAAAACAAAATACAGAACGTTCTTTCACCCTAGTAAGTTCCCTCACATCCCTCTCTAGTCAATCCCCCAACCCCATCCCAGGCAACTACTTTCTTTTTTTCTTAAAATTTATTATTTTTGACCACTCTGGGTCTTAGTTGTGGCAGCCAGACTTCTTAGTTGCGGCATGCATACAGGATCTAGTTCCCCAACCAGGGATCGAATCTGGGCCCCCTGCATTGAGAGTGCAGAGTCTTACCCACAGGACCACCACGGAAGTCCCCCCAGGCAACTACTTTCTGATTTCCAGCAACACAGATTTATTTGGCTTGCTTCTGAACTGCTCATAAATGAAATCACACAGTATGAATTTTTTTGTTTTCTTTAGCTCGGTATAATATTTTTTGAGGTCCATCCATGTGGTTGTGTGATCAGTAGTTCACTCCTTTTAATTGCTGAGTAGTATTCCATCATATGGATGTACTACAATTCATTTTTCCATCTTCTATTGATGGACATTTGGGTACTTTCCAGTTTTAGACTATTAAGAATAAGGCTCTCTAATGGGAAAATCCGTAGGAATGGAAATACTGGGCATTATACCCATTTTCAATTTCCACACAGAAAAACTTTGAATTCTAGACTATCGAGGTAGGAAAAAAGTGGTACAACTACTTAACTTAGAAACTTCACAAGATTATCCTGAACTCATCTTGTCTTTTTTTTTTTTTTTTTTTTTTTTTTTTGCAGTACGCGGGCCTCTCACTGTTGTGGCCTCTCCCGTTGCGGAGCACAGGCTCCGGACGCGCAGGCTCAGCAGCCATGGCTCATGGGCCCAGCCGCTCCACGGCATGTGGGTTCTTCCCGGACCGGGGCATGAACCCGTGTCCCCTGCATCGGCAGGCGGATTCTCAACCACTGAGCCACCAGGGAAGCCCCTTGTCTTTTTTTTTTTAAAGAAAAATTAATCATTATCAAAATATCAGAAGACATAATTAATATGTACCTAATTTGTACTCCAGGCACCTTACATCATATGTTATTGCCTAATGTTGTTATTTACTAGCTATTTGATCTCTGATAAATTCCTTAACCTCCCAGATCCTCAGCTTCCTCATATGTAAAATAAGGATTAAAAATAGCACTTACTTCATAGGGTTTTTGTGAGAATTAAATGAGCTAAGGTATATAAAGTACATATCACATTGCCTGACACACAAAGGTGCTCAGAAATAGTAACTATTATCATTATGATGATGTAGCATCTTACAATAACCCAACGAATTGAGAATTCATACCCCATTTTCAGAGGCAATATGCAATTTGTCCTAGTTATAGAACCAGGATCGGGATTCAAATTTCCATCTACATTGGCACCAGAGGCCAAGCTTCTTCCACCACACTATTACAACAAGGTATGTTATTTTCACGGTGTATCTTATTTAACCTTTACAGCGATCCTGTTAGATGATTTATGCCAACGTGAAAAGGACAAGAAGGAAATAATATAATGAATTAGAAAAAAAAAAGTTTGAAACAAAGTCTCAGAGAAACATGGAGTCAAATTTGGTTTGCTGTGTTATTTTTCCCAAATAGTGAACCAGAGATACCCAGAGTACTTTTCAAGCTTTCTAGGGCTCCATGGGAGAACTTTGCAAGTAAAACAGGATTTAGGAGGGTGTGTGTATGTGTGTGTTTTGTTTATTTATACTTTCCTAAACATTTAACCATATATTCCACTTGCTTTTCTCTTTCTTTAGTGCAATTGGTCCCCCCATTGTAATCACGGCAGGATACAGATGGCACGCTCAAAGGGCCTTATGGGAAATTTTAATAAAAGGATTATTTATAAACGTGTGGGCAGTTAAAAACCAACAAGGCGTACTGAACATCTGTGAGTACAGAAAGAGTAGGAAGCCATTATGGTCCCTACACCAGGAAGGCAAGGGAATGGTGTGGTTACTACAAAAGGGAGAATATTGCTCTGCCTGTAGGAAAGCACTGAGCAACAGCAGTTGGGGTCTTTGGTGGAGGGACTCAAGACACACATGATGACCTGGGAGGGTGGAAGGCAGGGAACTAAATACCCTGACCTTGCTGGGTCTATCCCTGATTTGTGCAGGGGATGGAGGAGGTGGGAGAGTGAACATGGTGGCTGTGTTTATCCAGGTATTTGTGAACGAGGTGGGGGCAGTAGAGACACATTCTGAATGTGACTGTTGCAGTTAGACATTTTTCTCCACATCTGGACTCGGGCAGTTTTAGTAACTTGCCCAAGGTCCTAGAGTGAGTAAGTGAGGAAGAGTTGAGGGTTTATGTAGTTCGCTGGTTATTAATCCTGGCTGAATGTTAGTATCAACTGGGGAAGGGCTTAAAAATGACTGGAGTCAGTGGCTTCCCTTGTGGCAGTGGTTAAGAGTCTGCCTGCCAATGCAGGGACACGGGTTCGAGCCCTGGTCCAGGAAGATCCCACATGCTGCGGAGCAACAAAGCCCATGTGCCACAACTACTGAGCCTGTGCTCTAGGGCCTGTGAGCCACAACTACTGAAGCCAGCATGCCACGACTACTGAGCCCATGAGCCACAACTACTGAGCCTGCGTGCCACAACTACTGAAGCCTACGTGCCTAGAGCCTGTGCTCCACAATAAGAGAAGCCCCTGCAAGGAGAAACCCGCACACCACAATGAAGAGTAGCTCCCAATTGCCACAACTAGAGAAAGCCGGTGCACAGCAACGAAGACCCAACACAGCCAAAAATAAAAATAAATAAATTTATTTTTTAAAAAAAGTACTGAAGTCAGAGCCCCATCCTTTGAGATTCTGATATAAGTCATCTGGCTGGGGGCCCAGGCAGTGTATTTAAAGCTCCCCCAGTTGATTGTAATATGCAGCCAGGGTCGGAAAACCACGGTCTGGCTGAGCTCCAATATGTGTGCTGTTTTCACTGTAGGGTGAGCTGCTCTGGGCGCAGAGCTAGTGACAAAGAAATCACTGACCTGAGGGAACCCACTGTCTAATGCTAAGCAAACCATGACAACAAAGGGATGCGAGATGCTGGATGCAGTTTGGAGGAGTGAGGGGAGACTCCTCAGAGATCAAGCTTGAGTGGAGCTGTTGGTAGCTTTTCCCACGTGCTGGTCATTGTTCCAAGCACTTAATAGTATTAGCTAATTTAATTCTTATCACCACCCTGTGAGTAGGTGCTATTATTGATTATTTTAACCAACAACCATTATTCATTAAATTAACATAATTTAGATCTCATTACCTCCATTTTACACTTGAGGACGTTAAGACATAGGAGAGATTAAGTGTCTTGCTGAAGGTCACATATAGGTATAAGTGGGCTTGAACCCAAGCAGTTTGGCCTGAGATCCCACCTGCATTAATATTATATGAATTAGCAAAAGTGACACTGGGGGTCAGAGAGAAAAGAAAGCAGACAGAAGGTAGAGGGAGTGGTATTCCAGGCAGAATCTTTGCCGGTTGGAGCTCGGTGGGGAGTGGTGGGGGGCGGTGAGGGGGCGGGGGGTTGGGGGCAGAAGGGGAGGCAGGTACCCCACACCACTTTCCAGGGATGAGGCTGCATCGTGGTTTTTATTCTCAGGGCATTAAACAGCCACGAAAGCGCGGCTTGGTCAGATCGGCATTTTAGAGCCTGAGAAAGGATGGGACTCTAGCCCAGCAGGAAATGGAGGTAGGCGGGGGCCGTGGGGAACGCGGAAGGAGAAACAGGTTTGGGTTTGGCTTCAGGAAGCGGGAAAGGTTGAAACAATACTGAAGCAGAAATGCGGTAGAATTAGTTCTTAACTGCACGAGTGGGTCAGGCATTCCACAAATTATTTACGTTTATAATAAAGCACTGAAGTTTGCTAACGATTTCCTCAAGTTAGAATGCAATCTAGCATCTTCCATGATAGCCTCATAACTGTGATACCCTTCCTTGTTTGGGGGAGACAGGTATGGGATGATGGGCAAAGCCCTGAGTTGCAGTCCGAAAATAGAAGAAGGCAAGGGTAGATACGAACACGTTAAAATCCGCAAAATATATGTCATCTTTTTTGTTTCTTTAATGTTTAAAATTTTTTAAAATTTTATGTCATCTTATTAAAAAATGAGGTTTCCTTATGCATGTGTTTCAACATTTAAATCTGTGTGATTTATCACCTTTGGTCTGGAAAGTCTGGAATTAAAAACAAAGTTCATTTTGGGGGTGTAATCTGATCAGTCGTGTTTATTTTTCCTTAGTCTCAAAAGGTACGAGAAACAAAAACTTTCTCCCTCACCAGGAAAGAAATGGAGAGGTGGAAGATGAGAAGGTGGAGGTATGGTGGCAGCTCAGAGCCTTTAGAAACACATAGCAGGGTTCTTTCCTGGAGGGAAGTACCTGCTGGTACTTTTTTTTTTTTTAAATTGAAGTATAGTTGATTTACAATGTTGTGTTATGTTCAGGTATACAGCAAAGTGATTCAGTTTAATATATATATATTCCATATATATATGGAAAAGATACATATTCTTTTTCAGATTCTTTTCCATTATAGATTATTATAAGATATTGACTATAGTTCCCTGTGCTATACAGTAGGTCGTTGCTTGCTGGTACATTCTATTAAAAAATTATTTTTCAATATATTTTTTTCAATTTTATTTTTTTATTGAAGTATTTTTGATTTACAATGTTGTGTTAGTTACAGGTATACAGCAAAAGTGATTCAGTTTTTTATATATAGATATATATAATGTAGATGGCGGAGTAGAAGGATGTGCACTCACTCCCTCTTGCAAGAGCACCAGAATCACAACTAACTGCTGAACAATCATCGACAGGAAGACACTGGAACTCACCAAAAAAGATACTCCACATTAGAGACAAAGGAGAAGCCACAGTGAGACGGTAGGAGGGGCACAATCACAATAAAATCAAATCCGGGGCTTCCCTGGTGGCACAGTCGTTGAGAATCTGCCTGCTAATGCGGGGGACACGGGTTTGAGCCCTGGTCTGGGAGGATCCCACATGCCGCAGAGCAACTGGGCGCGTGAGCCACAACTGCTGAGCCTGTGTGTCTGGAGCCTGTACTCTGCAACAAGAGAGGCTGCGATAGTGAGAGGCACGTGCAGCACGATGAAGAGTGGCCCCTGCTTGCCACAACTAGAGAAAGCCCTCACGCAGAAACGAAGACCCAACACAGCAAAAATAAATAACTAAATTAAAAAAAAATCAAATCCCATAACTGCTGGGTGGGTGACTCACAAACTGGAGAACACTTATACCACAGAAGTCCACACACTGGAGTGAAGGTTCTGAGCCCCACGTCAATCATCCCAACCTGGGAGTCTGGCAATGGGAGGAGGAATTCCTAGAGAATCAGACTTTGAAGGCTAGCAGGATTTGATTTCAGGACTTTGACAGGACTGAGGGAAACAGAGACTCCATTATTGGAGGGCACACACAGGGTAGTGTGTACATTGGGACCCAGGGGAGGGAACAGTGACCCCATGGGAGACTGAACCAGACCTACCTGCTAGTGTTGGAGGGTCTCCTACAGAGGTGGGGGGTTGCTGTGGCTCACCGTGGGGACAAGGACATTGGCAGCAGAAGTTCTGGGAAGTACTCCTTGGCGTGAGCCCTCCCAGAGTCCTCCATTAGTCCCACCAATGAGCCAGGTAGGCTCCAGTGTTTGGTGACCTCAGACCAAACAACCAACAGGGAGGGAACCCAGCCCCACCCATCAGCAGACAAGTGGATTAAAAGTTTTACTGAGCTCTGCCCACCAGAGCAACACCCAGCTCTACCCACCACCAGTCCGTCCCATCAGGAAGCTTGCACAAGACTCTTAGATAGCCTCATCCACCAGAGGACACACAGCAGAAACAAGAAGAACCACAATTCTGCAGCCTCTGGAAGGAAAACCACATCCACAGAAAGACAGACAAAATTAAAAGGCAGAGGACTTTGTACCAGATGAAGGAACAACATAAAACCCCAGAAAAACAACTAAATGAAGTGGAGATAGGCAACCTTCCAGAAAAAGAATTCAGAATAATGATAGTGAAGATGATCCAGGACCTCGGAAAAAGAATGGAGGCAAAGATCGAGAAGATGCAAGAAATGTTTAACAAACACCTAGAAGAATTAAAGAAAACACCTAGAAGAATTAAAGAACAAACAGAGATGAACAATGCAATAACTGAAATGAAAAATACACTAGAAGGAATCAATAGCAGAATAACTGAGGCAGAAGAATGGATAAGTGACCTGGAAGACAGAATGGTGGAATTCACTGCCACAGAAAAGAACAAAGAAAAAAGAATGAAAAGAAATGAAGACAGCCTAAGAGACCTCTAGAACAACATTAAATGCAACAGCATTCGCATTACAGGGGTCCCAGAAGGAGAAGAGAGAGAGAAAGGACCCCAAAAAATATTTGAAGAGTTTATAGTCAAAACTCCCGTAACATGGGAAAGGAAATAGCCACCCAAGTCCAGGAATCACAGAGAGTCCCAGGCAGGATAAACCCAAGGAGAAACATGCCAAGACACGTAGTAATCAAACTGACAAAAATTAAAGACAAAGAAAAATTATTGAAAGCAACAAGGGAAAAATGACAAATAACATACAAGGGAACTCCCATAAGGTTAACAGCTGATTTCTCAGCAGAAACTCTACAAGCCAGAAGGGAGTGGCATGATATATGTGAAATGATGAAAGGAAAGAAACTACAACCAAGATTACTCTACCCAGCAAGGATCTCATTCAGATTCGATGGAGAAATCAAAAGCTTTACAGACAAGCAAAAGCTAAGAGAATTCAGCACCGCCAAACCAGCTCTACAACAAACGTTAAAGGCTTCTCTAAGCGGGAAACACAAGAGAAGAAAAGGACCTATAAAAACAAACCCAAAACAATTAAGAAAATGGTAATAGGAACATACATATCGATAATTACCTTAAACGTGAATGGATTAAATACTCCAACCAAAAGACACAGGCTCACTGAATGGATACAAAAACAAGACCCATATATATGTTGTCTATAAGAGACCCACTTCAGACCTAGGGAAAAATACAAACTGAAAGTGAGGGGATGGAAAAAGATATTCCATGCAAATGGAAATCAAAAGAAAGATGGAGTAGCAATACTCATATCAGATAAAATAGACTTTAAAATAAAGGATGTTACAAGAGACAAGGAAGGACACTACATAATGATCAAGGGACCAAACCAAGCAGAAGATATAACAATTATAGATATATACGCACCCAACATAGGAGCAATTCAATACATAAGGCAACTGCTAACAGCTATAAAAGAGGAAATCGACAGTAACACAATAATAGTGGGGGACCTTTAGCACCTCACTTACACCAATGGACAGATCATACAGACAGAAAATTAATAAGGAAACACAAGCTTTAAATGACACAATAGACCAGATAGATTTAATCGATATTTATAGGACATTCCATCCAAAACAGCAGATTACACTTTCTTCTCAAGTGCACATGGAGCATTCTCCAGGATAGATCACATTTTGAGTCACAAATCAAGCCTCGGTAAATTTAAGAAAACTGAAATCATATCAAGCATCTTTTCTGACCACAACGCTATGAGATTAGAAATCAGTTACAGGGGAAAAACGTAAAAAACACAAACACATGGAGGCTAAACAATTCGTTACTAAATAACCAAGAGATCACTGAAGAAATCAAAGAGGAAATCAGAAAATACCTAGAGACAAATGACAACATAAACACGATGATCCAAAACCTATGGGATGCAGTAAAAGCAGTTGTAAGAGAGAAGTTTATAGCAATACAAGCCTACCTCAAGAAACAAGAAAACCTCAAACAATCTAACCTTACACCTAAAGAACTAGAGAAAGAAGAATAAACAAAACCCAAAATTAGTAGTAGGAAAGAAATCATAAAGATCAGAGCAGAAATAAATGAAATAGAAACAAAGAAGATAATAGCAAAGATCAATAAAACTAAAAGCTGGTTCTTTGAGAAGATAAACAATATTGATAAACCATTAGCCAGACTCATCAAGAAAAAGAGAGAGAGGACTCAAATCAATAAAATTAGAAATGAAAAAGGAGAAGTTACAATGGACACCGCAGAAATACAAAGCATCCTAAGAGACTACTACGAACAATTCTATGCCAATAAAATGGACAACCTGGAAGAAATGGACAAATTCTTAGAAAGGTATAACCTTCCAAGACTGAACCAGGAAGAAATAGAAAATAGGCACAGACCATTCACAAGTAACGCAACTGAAACTGTGATTATAAATCTTCCAACAAACGAAAGTCCAGGACCAGATGGCTTCACAGGTGAATTCTATCAAACATTTAGAGAAGAACTAACACCCATCCTACTCAAACTCTTCCAAAAAATTGCAGAGGAAGGAACACTCCCAAACTCATTCTATGTGTCCACCATCACCCTGATACCAAAACCAGACAAAGATAGTACAAAAAAAGAGAATTACAGATCAATATCACTGATGAATATAGATGCAAAAATCCTCAACAAAATACTAGCAAACAGACTCCAACAACACATTAAAAGGATCATACACTATGATCAAGTGGGATTTATCCCAGGGATGCAAGGATACTTCAATATATGCAAATCAATCAATGTGATACACCATATTAATAAATTGAAGAATAAAAACCATATCATCATCTCAATACATGCAGAAAAAGCTTTTGACAAAATTCAACACGCATTTATGATAAAAACTCTCCAGAAAGTGGACATAGAGGGAACCTACCTCAACATAATAAAGGCCATATATGACAAATCCACAGCAAACATCATTCACAAAGGTGAAAAACTGAAAGCATTTCCTCTAAGATCAGAAACAAGACAAGGATGTCCACTCTCACCACTGTTATTCAACATAGTTTTAGAAGTCATAGCCTCGGCAATCATGAGGAAAAAGAAATAAAAGGAATACAGATTGGAAAAGAAGAAGTAAAACTATCACTGTTTGCAGATGACATGATACTATACATAGAGAATCCGAAAGTTGCCACCAGAAAACTATTAGAGCTAACCAATGAATTTGGTAAATTTGCAGGGTACAAAATGAATGCACAGAAATCTCTTGCATTCCTATACAGTAACAACGACAGATCAGAAAGAGAAATTAAGGAAACAATCCCATTCACCATTGCAACAAAAAGAATAAAATATCTAGGTATAAACTTACCCATGCAGACAAATGACCTGTATGCAGAAAACTATAAGACACTGATGAAAGAAATTAAGGATGATACAACAGATGGAGAAACATATCATGTTCTTGGATTGGAAGAATCAATATTGTGAAAATGACTATACTACCCTATCAATTCAATGCAATTCAATGCAATTCCTATCAAATTACCAATGGCATTTTTTACAGAACTAGAACAAAAAATCTTAAAATTTTATGGAGACACAAAAGAACCTGAATAGCCAAAGCAGGCTTGAGGGATAAAAACAGAGCTGGAGGAATCAGACTCCCTGACTTCAGACTATATTACAAAGCTACAGTAATCAAGACAGTATGGTACTGGCACAAAAACAGAAAGATCAGTGGGACAGGATAGAAAGCCCAGACATAAACCCACGCACCTATGGTCAACTAATCTATGACAAAGGAGGCAAGGATATACAATGGAGAAAAGACAGCCTCTTCAATAAGTGGTGCTAGGAAAACTGGACAGCTACATGGAAAAGAATGAAATTAGAACACTCCCTAACATCATACACAAAAATAAACTCAAAATGGATTAGAGACCTAAATGTAAGACTGGACCCTACAAAACTCTTAGAGGAAAACATAGGAGGAACATTTTTGACATAAATCACAGCAAGATCTTTTTTGATCCACCTCTTAGAGTAATGGAAATAAAACCAAAAATAAACAAATGGTACCTAAGGAAACTTAAAAGTTTTTGCATAGCAAAGGAAACTACAAACAAGATGAAAAGACAACCCTCAGAGTGAGAGAAAATATTTGCAAACGAATCAACAGACTAATCTCCAAAATATATAAATAGCCCATGCAGCTCAATATTAAATAAACAAACAACCCAATCCAAAAATGGGCAGAAGACCTAAATAGATATTTCATCAAAAAGTCATACAAATGGCCAAGAAGCACATGAAAAGCTACTCAACATCACTGATTATTAGAGAAATACAAATCAAAACTACAACGAGGTATCACATTGCACCAGTCACAATGGTCATCATCAAATAATCTACAAACAGGGCTTCTCTGGTGGCGCAGTGGTTGAGAGTCCACCTGCCGATGCAGGGGTTCGTGCCCTGGTCTGGGAAGATCCCACAGGCCGCGGAGCGGCTGGGCCCGTGAGCTGTGGCCAATGAGCCTGTGCGTCCGGAGCCTGTGCTCCACAACGAGAGAGGCCACAACAGTGAGACGCCTGCGTATCGCAAAAAAACCCACAAAAAACTACAAACAGTAAATGCTGCGAGTGTGTGGAGAAAAGGGAACCCTCTTGCACTGTTGGTGGGGATGTCAATTGATACAGCCACTGTGGAGAACAGTATGGAGGTTCCTTAAAAAACTAAAAATAGAATTACCATATGACCCAGCAATCCCACTACTGGGCATATACTCAGAGAAAACCATAATTCAAAGAGACACATGCACCCCAAAGTTCATTGCAGCACTATTTACAATAGCCAGGTCATGGAAGCAACCTGAAGGCCCATCGACAGACGAATGGATAAAGAAGATGTGGTCCATATATACAATGGAATGTTACTCAGCCATAAAAAGGAATGAAATTGGGTCATTTGTAGAGACGTAGATGGATCTGGAGACTGTCAAACAGAGTCAAGTAAGTCAGAAAGAGAAAAACAAATATCGTATATTAACGCATGTATGTGGAACCTAGAAAAATGGTACAGATGAACTGGTTTGCAGGGCAGAAATAGAGACACAGATGTAGAGAACAAATGTATTGACACCAAGGGGGGAAAGTGGTGGGCGGAAGGTGGTGGTGGTGGGATGAACTGGGGATTGGGATTGACATATATGCACTAATATCGATAAAATGGATAATAATAAGAACTTGCTGTATAAAAAATAAATTTAAAAAATTCAAAAAAATAAATAAAATCATAATAAAAGAAATTTAAGATCTGGTAGAAGTGGGGCTGAGATAAGCTAAAGGAATGTGAGATCAGATCTGTAACATCAGTTTAAGTTGGAATTGCATATACATTCAGAAAGCTCTACAAAAACGAATTCTAAGATTTGCAAAAGTGCCTGTTAGGAGGAAGAAATGGACCCACCCCATCTTCCCACCTGAACCACACACTCCTCTCCCTCAGGCACCAGCAGGAGGTACCCGATGATTTTCTTGTGGTGAAAATGTAATTAACTTTATTTCTTTCTCAAGTCATCACAACCAATGAGACCGTTTCCCATCCAGGCCCCCAGCTGAATGAAATCAATGGATTACAAGCTTAAATCAGTATTTTGGTTTAAACTTTCCAGTTCTCAGCCCACAAGATATCTCAGGGCTTGGACCTCAGCCCGGGGATGGAGAGGTTTTTTTCTTTTAAATTAATTGATTGGATGTAGGTTGAAGGACTGTGTGAACAGACCTCTTTGTGTAAAATAATGAAAGCAATATTGACCCTGCCTCTGAGGTTGTTGAAGAATGCTAACAGGAGGTGACTGCAAAGGCCCAAAGGCACAGAGGCCTCATATGAATTCTAAGAGGCCTCTTTTGCCCACAAAAAGGCAGGAAAATATTTTAATCTTCTCGAGTGCAAAACAGAGATCTGATTTTGTATCCTCAAGGCAAAAATAATCTCATATGGCCATAAATATGCAAAATGACTTTCCTTTTGCTCCAACTAATTGCTGTAGAATAGATGAGCTATTTCTTACATGGATGGAAAGGTAAAATGAATTGTATAAAAAAGCGCTAGTTTCTAACCACCTGGAATCACCATGGAATATTTTTGTTATATTTGTCATTTTGTTTTTTTAATGAAATTAAGTATTATAGATAAACGTTAAGTGACATTTGACCTCATGTCCCATTCTTGTTTCCATCACCACTACTATGAGTTTTGTACATATTTGTTCACTTCTTTATCTCCTTTTCATATATTTATTTATCTACAACCAATACATAAAACTGTTTTCTGAGCAGGTTATTGCTTTTTTTAGACATCTTTATTGGAGTATAATTGCTTTACAATGGTGTGTTAGTTTCTGCTTTATAACAAAGTGAATCAGTTATACATATACATATGTTCCCATATCTCTTCCCTCTTGCGTCTCCCTCCCTCCCACCCTCCCTATCCCACCCCTCTAAGTGGTCACAAAGCACCGAGCTGATCTCCCTGTGCTATGCGGCTGCTTCCCACTAGCTATCTGTTTTACGTTTGGTAGTGTATATATGTCCATGCCACTCTCTCCCTTTGTCACAGCTTACCCTTCCCCCTCCCCATATCCTCAAGTCCATTCTCTAGTAGGTCTGTGTCTTTATTCCTGTCTTACCCCTAGGTTCTTCATGACATTATTTTTTTTCTTAAATTCCATATATATGTGTTAGCATACGGTATTTGTCTTTCTCTTTCTGACTTACTTCACTCTGTATGACAGACTCTAGGTCCATCCACTTTATTACAAATAGCTCAATTTCGTTTCTTTTTATGGCTGAGTAATATTCCATTGTATATATGTGCCACATCTTCTTTATCCATTCATCTGATGATGGACACTTAGGTTGCTTCCATGTCCTGGCTATTGTAAATAGTGCTGCAGTGAACACTGTGGTACATGTCTCTGTTTGAATTATGGTTTTCTCAGGGTATATGCCCAGTAGTGGGATTGCTGGGTCATATGGTAGTTCTATTTGTAGTTTCTTAAGGAACCTCCATACTGTTTTCCATAGCGGCTGTACCAATTCACATTCCCACCAGCAGTGCAAGAGTGTTCCCTTTTCTCCACACCCTCTCCAGCATTTATTGTTTCTATGTTTTTTGATGATGGCCATTCTGACTGCTGTGAGATGATATCTCATTGTAGTTTTGATTTGCATTTCTCTAATGATTAGTGATGTTGAACATTCTTTCATGTGTTTGTTGGCAATCTGTATATCTTCTTTGGAGAAACGTCTATTTAGGTCTTCTGCCCATTTTTGGATTGGGTTGTTTTTTTGTTATTGAGCTGCATAAGCTGCTTATAAATTTTGGAGATTAATCCTTTGTCAGTTGCATCATTTGCAAATGTTTTCTCCCATTCTGAGGGTTGTCTATTGGTCTTGTTTATGGTTTCCTTTGCTGTGCAAAAGCTTTGAAGTTTCATTAGGTTCCATTTGTTTATTTTTGTTTTTATTTCCATTACTCTAGGAGGTGGATCAAAAAGGATCTTGCTGTGATTTATGTCATAGAGTGTTCTGCCTATGTTTTCCTCTAAGAGTTTGATAGTTTCTGGCCTTACATTTAGGTCTTTAATACATTTTGAGCTTATTTTTGTGTATGGTGTTAGGGAGTGATCTAATCTCATACTTTTACATGTAGCTGTCCAGTTTTCCCAGCACCACTTATTGGAGAGGCTGTCCTTTCTCTGCTGTATATTCCTGCCTCCTTTATCAAAGATAAGGTGACCATATGTGCGTGGGTTTACCTCTGGGCTTTCTATCCTGTTCCATTGATCTATCTTTCTGTTTTTGTGCCAGTACCATACTGTCTTGATTACTGTAGCTTTGTAGTATAGTCTGAAGTCAGGGAGCCTGATTCCTCCAGCTCTGTTTTTCGTTCTCAAGATTGCTTTTGCTATTAAGGGTCTTTTGTGTTTCCATACAAATTGTGAAATTTTTTGTTCTAGTTCTGTAAAAAATGCCAGTGGTAGTTTGATAGGGATTGCATTGAATCTGTAGATTGCTTTGGCTAGTAGAGTAATTTTCACAATGTTGATTTTTCCAATCCAAGAACATGGTATATCTCTCCATCTATTTGTATCATCTTTAATTTCTTTCATCAGTGTCTTATAATTTTCTGCATACAGGTCTTTTGTCTCCTTAGGTAGGTTTATTCCTAGATATTTTATTCTTTTTGTTGCAATGGTAAATGGGAGTGTTTTCTTGATTTCACTTTCAGATTTTTCATCATTAGTGTATAGGAATGCCAGAGATTTCTGTGCATTAATTTTGTATCCTGCTACTTTACCAAATTCATTGATTAGCTCTAGTAGTTTTCTGGTAGCATCTTTAGGATTCTCTATGTATAGTATCATGTCATCTGCAAACAGTGATAGCTTTAATTCTTCTTTTCCGATTTGGATTTCTTTTATTTCCTTTTCTTCTCTGATTGCTGTGGCTAAAACTTCCAAAACTATGTTGAATAAGAGTGGTGAGAGTGGGCAACCTTGTCTTGTTCCTGATCTTAGTGGAAATGCTTTCAGTTTTTCAACATTGAGGATGATGTTGGCTGTGGGTTTGTCACATATGGCCTTTATTATGTTGAGGAAAGTTCCCTCTATGCCTACTTTCTGCAGGGTTTTTATCATAAATGGGTGTTGAATTGTGTCAAAAGCTTTCTCTGCATCTATTGAGATGATCATATGGTTTTTCTCCTTCAATTTGTTAATATGGTGTATCACGTTGATTGATTTGCGTATATTGAAGAATCCTTGCATTCCTGGAATAAACCCCACTTGATCATGGTGTATGATCCGTTTAATGTGCTGTTGGATTCTGTTTGCTAGTATTTTGTTGAGGATTTTTGCATCTATGTTCATCAGTGATATTGGCCTGTAGTTTGCTTTCTTTGTGACATCCTTGTCTGGTTTTGGTATCAGGATGATGGAGGCCTCGTAGAATGAGTTTGGGAGTGTTCCTCCCTCTGCTATATTTTGGAAGAGTTTGAGAAGGATAGGTGTCAGCTCTTCTCTAAATGTTTGATACAATTCACCTGTGAAGCCATCTGGTCCTGGGCTTTTGTTTGTTGGAAGATTTTTAATCACAGTTTCAATTTTAGTGCTTGTGATTGGTCTGTTCATATTTTCTATTTCTTCCTGATTCAGTCTTGGCAGGTTGTGCATTTCTAAGAATTTGTCCATATCCTCCAGGTTGTCCATTTTACTGGCATAGAGTTGCTTGTAGTAATCTCTCATGATCTTTTGTATTTCTTCAGTGTCAGTTATTACCTCTCCTTTTTCATTTCTAATTCTATTGGTTTGAGTCTTCTTCCTTTTTTTCTTGATGAGTCTGGCTAATGTTTTATCAATTTTGTTTATCTTCTCAAAGAACCAGCTTTTAGTTTTATTGATCTTTGCTATCATTTCCTTTATTTCTTTTCATTTATTTCTGATATGATTTTTATGATTTCTTTCCTTCTGCTAACTTTGGGGTTTTTTTGTTCTTCTTTCTCTAATTGCTTTAGGTGCAAGGTTAGGTTGTTTATTTGAGATGTTTCCTGTTTCTTGAGGTAGGATTGTATTGCTATAAACTTCCCTCTTAGAACTGCTTTTGCTGCATCCCATAGGTTTTGGGTCGTCGTGTCTCCATTGTCATTTGTTTCTAGGTATTTTTTTATTTCCTCTTTGATTTCTTCAGTGATCACTTCGTTATTAAGTAGTGTATTGTTTAGCCTCCATGTGTTTGTATTTTTTACAGATCTTTTCCTGTAATTGATATCTAGTCTCATAGCGTTGTGGTCAGAAAACATACTTGATACAATTTCAATTTTCTTAAATTTACCAAGGCTTGATTTGTGACCCAAGATATGATCTATCCTGGAGAATGTTCCATGAGCACTTGAGAAAAATGTGTATTCTGTTGTTTTTGGATGGAATGTCCTATAAATATCAATTAAGTCCATCTTGTTTAATGTATCATTTAAAGCTTGTGTCTCCTTATTTATTTTCATTTTGGATGATCTGTCCATTGGTGAAAGTGAGGTGTTATAGTCCCCTACTATGAATGTGTTACTGTCAATTTCCCCTTTTATGGCTGTTAGTATTTGCTTAATGTATTGAGGTGCTCCTATGTTGGGCGCATAAATATTTACAATTGTTATATCTTCTTCTTGGATCAATCCCTTGATCATTATGTAGTGTCCTTCTTTGTCTCTTGTAATAGTCTTTATTTTAAAGTCTATTTTGTCTGATATGAGAATTGCTACTCCAGCTTTCTTTTGGTTTCCATTTTCATGGAATATCTTTTTCCATCCCCTTACTTTCAGTCTGTATGTGTCTCTAGGTCTGAAGTGGGTCTCTTGTAGACAGCATATATATGGGTCTTATTTTTGTATCCATTCAGCCAATCTGTGTCTTTTGGTGGGAGCATTTAGTCCATTTACATTTAAGGTAATTATCGATATGTTTGTTCCTATTCCCATTTTCTTAATTGTTTTGGGTTCGTTATTGCAGGTCTTTTCCTTCTCTTGTGTTTCTTGCCTAGAGAAGTTCCTTTAGCATTTGTTGTAAAGCTGGTTTGGTGGTGCTGAACTCTCTCAGCTTTTGCTTGTCTGTAAAGCTTTTAATTTTTCCAACAGATCTGAATGAGATCCTTGCTGGGTAGAGTAATCTTGGTTGCAGGTTTTTCTCCTTCATCACTTTAAATATGTCCTGCCAGTCCCTTCTGGCTTGCAGAGTTTCTGCTGAAAGATCAGCTGTTAACCTTATGGGGATTCCCTTGTATGTTATTTGTTGTTTTTCCCTTGCTGCTTTTAATATGTTCTCTTTGTATTTAATTTTTGACAGTTTGATTAATATGTGTCTTGGTGTATTTCTCCTTGGATTTATCCTGTATGGGACTCTCTGTGCTTCCTGGACTTGATTAACTATTTCCTTTCCCATATTAGGGAAGTTTTCAACTATAATCTCTTCAAATATTTTCTCAGTCCCTTTCTTTTTCTTTTCTTCTTCTGGAACCCCTATAATTTGAATGTTGGTGCACTTAATGTTGCCCCCGAGGTCTGTGAGACTGTCCTCAGTTCTTTTCATTCTTTTTTCTTTATTCTGCTCTGCAGTAGTTATTTCCACTATTTTATCTTCCAGGTCACTTATCTGTTCTTCTGCCTCAGTTATTCTGCTACTGATCCCATCTAGAGTATTTTTAATTTCATTTATTGTGTTGTTCACCGTTGTTTGTTTCATCTTTAGTTCTTCTAGGTCCTTGTTAAATGTTTCTTGCATTTTCTCTATTCTATTTCCAAGATTTTGGATCATCTTTACTATCATTATTCTGAATTCTTTTTCAGGTAGGCTGCCTATTTCCTCTTCATTTGTTAGGTCTGGTGGGTTTTTATCTTGCTCCTTCATCTGCTGTGTGTTTTTCTGTCTTCTCATTTTGCTTATCTTACGTGTTTGGGGTCTCCTTTTTGCAGGCTGCATGTTCGTAGTTCCCGTTGTTTTTGGTGTCCGTCCCCAGTGGCTAAGGTTGGTTCAGTGGGTTGTGTAGGCTTCCTGTTGGAGGGGACTAGTGCCTGTGTTCTGGTGGATGAGGCTGGATCTTGTCTTTCTGGTGGGCAGGTCCACATCTGGTGGTGTGTTTTGGGGTGTCTGTGGACTAATCATGATTTTAGGCAACCTCTCTGATAATGGGTGGGGTTGTGTTCCTGTCTTGCTATTTGTTTGGCATAGGATGTCCAGCACTGTAGCTTGCTGGTCGTTGAGTGAAGCTGGGTGCCGGTGTTGAGATGGAGATCTCTGGGAGATTTTCGCCATTTGATATTATGTGGAGCTGGGAGGTCTCTTGTGGACCAGTGTCCTGAAGTTGGCTCTCCCACCTCAGAGGCACAGCACTGACTCCTGGCTGCAGCACCAAGAGCCTTTCATCCACACGGCGACAAACTGGCCCCGACCAGCAGGCCCCAGCCTGTCCTAGGCGGATCGCCGCTGTCGGCGTGCTGAACCTTGCAGCCTCACGCCAGGCTGGCCCCTGCAGCCGCTTCAGGTTATTGCTTTCAATTTATATAAGTGATGTTATACAATACATTTGATCTACATGTAGATTTTTCCACTCAACATTGTTTTTTAAAGATATCCATATTCATACAGATAGATCTGGTTCTTCTTTTGGCTGTACTGCATGGCTTGTGGGATTTTAGTTCCCCAACCAGGGATCAAACTCCGGCCCTTGTCAGTGAGTGCAGAGTCCTAATCACTGGACTGCCAGGGAATTCCCTCCAATTCATTCTTTTTAGCAGCTGTACTGTACAATGAATGTACCTTATTTCATGCATCAATTTCCTTATTACTTCAACAGTCTTGCCATTATAAACAATACTTCAATGAACATCTGTTTCCTTGTGCAAATGTGTGGTGGCTTCTCTGTGTTATATATTGGAAATGAAATTTCAAGGTTGTACAGTCATGCATTTTCAATTTTTTAAGAGTCTACCAAAGTTTTTATATCAATAAATCCTTTACCAGAGGTATCTTAGACTGTTAGGAACCCATTTCCCTCAATATACTAAAGTTAGGTAATTTGGAATCATTTAAACCCAAAGTCTCTACAGCCTCAATGAAACCTAAACCCTTACAGTAGACAACTAAACTCTACCAACAAAGTCCTTTCCCATCTCCCCAACCTCAGGCCTAGTTGTACTGGAGAGGGCAGACTAGAACTTGATAAAGCTGTGATTGGTGAGGAAGCAGACGTCACTTTTGTTAGCTTGGAAGGGGAATGTTTGGTGTTTTGTGGGGAGCAGACCAACCTTGTTTTTGTCTTTACTTACACACAATTTAGTTGTGGGCTTATTTTGTCTCACTTCGTCACAGTCACAGAATGACCTTGTCTGATGTTAGTATCCTGTGAGATGCTTTATGTCCAACAGGAAAACACCATGGTCTAGCTGTGTCAGACTAGTTTCCAGATGTACAGGAACTTTATTTTTTAACTTTTGCTAACAAAACACAGAAATCCTCTGCTATGGGCTGAGAATTTATTTGTTGAAGTCCTAACCCCCAACGTGACTATATTTGGAGATAAGACCTTTAAAGAAGGAATTAAGGTTAAATGAGTTCACAAAGGTAGGGCCCTGACCTGATAAGATTAGTGCCTTTATAGCAAGAGACACCAGAGAGCTTGCTCTCACCCTCCACATGCATGTACTGAGGAAAGGCCACGTGAGCACATGGTGGGAAGGAGGCCATCTATAAGCCAGGAAGAGAGCCTCACCAGGGACTGAATTGGCTGGCACTGAATTGATCTGGAATTTCCCAGCCTCAGAATTGTGAGAAAATACATTTCTGTTGTTCAAGTCCTCCCCTCTGTGGTATTTCATTATGACAGCCTGAGCAGACTCATACACCCACATTTCCCTGTTCTTCCTGGTTCTTCTCCCCACCGGCAACCATTTAAGACAGTTTTAACTGTTTCTTCTGACATTTATCGTGTCCTATATTTTTGAATTCCATATGGTGCTATCTTATGACTCATCAATTTTATTTTATTTACTCATTTATTTATTTTAAATTTATTTTATTTTTGGCTGCATTGGGTCTTCATTGTTGCACACAGGGTTTCTCTAGTTGCTGCAAGTGGCGGCTGCTCTTCGTTGTGGTGTGCAGGCTTCTCATTGCGGTGGCTTCTCTTGTTCTGGAGCATGGGCTCTAGGTGTGCAGGCTTCAGTAGTTGTGGCATGCGGGCTCAGTAGTTGCGGCACGCGGGCTTAGTTGCTCCGCGGCATGTGGGATCTCCCCAGGCCAGGGCTCAAACCTGTGTCCCCTGCATTGGCAGGCATATTCTTAACTACTGTGCCACCAGGGAAACCGTGACTCATCGATTTTATACATTGTCTATTAATTTCCCATGATGGTAGATAAGTATTTAGCTTTGTTGTACTTCATCCTCTCCCCTATCCTCCCACTATCGTTACAACTTTTGGTTAAATAAATATGTGGAATTTACATTATTTTCTTAATTATTGGGAAAACTGTCAGGACAACACAACTTGCCATAGTAAGTGCAGGTCTCCCCTGCAGGGGCAAGTTATCATGTGGAAAACAAGAATTGTATCCCAAAACAGGTAACATATTCTGATACCCTAGGGAATGGTAGGTAAGGAAGATAAAAGGGGCCAGGAAAAATTCTTCCTGTATTTTTGCCTCCAGGTGAATGAAAAGGAGTTCCCTCCCTTTAATGGAAAACTGAGGGGGGCAGGGGGAGGAGATAAATACTTCCTTCTCTCCAGGAGCCTGCAGCAATGTTAGGGACTCAGCAGGGACCTGAGGCTTCCCAGTACCCCTAGGTCAACTCAAGTATCCAACGGTAGTTGAGTATGGCAAGTAGGTACCGAGGAATGAGCAGTTTAGGAAGTTCAAAGTGAAATGTGAGGCAGGTCAGATTCCACAGTCACTTGCCCTTTGAATTGGACTCCACCATTAATCTGCCATGTTCAGTGTCCTGCTGAACAATGGACTTGAAAAAATGATGCACACACAGCCCTAAATTTGCTGAGCTATTCTCATACTCAGGCGAGCTCATTTCAGAGCATTCAGACTGCACCACAATTAGCTGCTGACACTATCCTAAAATAATATTAAGCCAGGCCAGTAATTATACACTGGAAGAAACTATGTATAGAAAAGCTCATTAACTTGTGGAGTGGTGCAAGTTTCTGAAGTGGGAGCCTTTCAAACAGGATGGTAGTGCACCTGTTGATATGGTTGAAAATCCAATTGCAAATCCTTAGCTAAATATTTAACAACATCCCGCTGGAAAAGCACCAAAGAAGTTTTCAGGGTTTATGGGTCAAGCGATAAAAAGGGTCAAGTCGCTCCCAAGTTTACCTGTAGGTGGCACTGTAAGAGTAGTCAAGGGAAGCCCTACACCAACCACCAGGCTTATAAAAGTGATCAGTCATCAATCAGGGTGTCATCATCGTCATCATCATTGTCATCATCATTGTTGTCGTCATCTTTACAGTCATCATTAGCGTTGTTCATTTAGGAAGCATTGTGTGTGGCGTAGTCCTAGATCCCATTTCCCACTATTCTGTAATGACAGACTTCTACTCCAAGGGAGGTTTATCCTGCATGTGTATGCATTTGGCTCTGAAGTCTTACCTTCGAGCCTTTGCTTCTGTGGTATCCCTTGGCTGGGATGTTCTGCCATGACCCTCCCTGCTTTGTTAGGAGGAGGTGTTCTTCAGGAGTCATCACCACTCCACTCAGGTTCTTGAGATCCAGCTCAGGGAGGGATTCTGTCAACCACACAACCTTCATCTAGAGAAGCTTTGTCCTGCTTCCCTCTTACTTCTTACCCTAGTAAGGGCTTTACATCTCCCTTCTAAACTCAGAGTCCACCTCACACCTGTCAGAATGGCCATCTTTAAAAAGTCTACAAATAACAAATGCTGGAGAGGGTGTGGAGAAAATGCAACCCTCTTACGCTGTTGGTAGGAATGTAAATTGGTGCAGCAACTCTGGAGAACAGTATGGTGATTCCTTAAAAAACTAAAAACAGAGTTGCCATATGATCCAGCAATCCCACTCCTGGGCATATATCCAGACAAAACTATAATTTGAAAAGATACATGCACCCCTATGTTCATAGCAGCACTATCTACAATAACCAAGACATGGAAACAACCTAAATGTCCATTGACAATGAATGGATAAAAAAGATGTGGTATATATATACAATGGAATGTTAGCCATCAAAAAGAATGAAATAATGCCATTTGCAGCAACATGGATGGACATAAAGATGATCATACTGAGCGAAGTAAGTCAGAAAGAGAAAGACAAATACCATATGATATCACTTATACGTGGAATCTAAAATATGACACAGGGACTTCCCTGGTGGTGCAGTGGTCAAGAATTCGCCTGCCAATGCAGGGGACATGGGTTCGATCCCTGGTCCGGGAAGATCCCACATGTTGCGGAGCAACTAAGCCCGTGCACCACAACTACTGAGCCTGTGCTCTGGAACCCGCGAGCTACAACTACTGAGCCCACGTGCCACAACTACTGAAGCCCCCGTGCCTAGAGCCTGTGCTCCTTAACAAGAGGAGCCAGCGCAATGAGAAACCCATTCACCACAACTAGAGAAAGCCCGCTCACAGCAACGAAGACCCAATGCAGCCAAAAATAAATAAATAAATAGTTTAAAAAAACTATAAAAAAATACAACACAAATCAACATATCTACGAAACAAAAACAGGCTCACAGACACTGAGAATGGACTTGTGGTTGCCAAGGGAGAGGGAGGATCCAGGAGGGATGGATTGGGAGTTTGGAATTAGCAGAAGCAAACTACTATATATAGGATGGGTAAAAAGCAAGGTCCTACTACATAGCACAGGGAACTATATTCAATATCCTGTGACAAACCATAATGGAAAAGAACATAATAAAGAATATATATGTATACTATAACTGAGTCACTTTGGTGTACAGAAGAAATTAACACATTATAAAGTAACTATACTTCAATAAATTTAAAAAATTAAAAAAATAAAGTCAGAGTCTAAAATAAGTTGTAAACAACTGTCTCCTGTCCCTCTGTTTTGTTTACAGCCAGTGCCCCACCCAGCTCTCCAGAGTGGAAGGTAGCTCCTGGCCACCTTTGCCCATTCTTTGACTGCAGTCACCTGCCCTTCCTCCATACACAGAGTGTTCTCCATTGTCACTCTCTTGACATTGCTTGTGAGCCTCCAGAGTTCAAGGGCTTTGTCTTATCTTTTGTTATATCCCCAAAGTTGGACACATATTAAGTTCTCAACATATATGTGGTGAATGAATGAATGGAAGCAGGAGACGATTAAGTAAAAAGCCCCATCATGCACTTTCTTAAAGGCCGGGATGCAGAGAAGAAGAGGAATTTCAAATTTTCCTCTCACTAAAAAGTTTTACTTTGACTTTGGGGATCGAGAAGCTACAAGAAAGCCTCTCTTTTGAGGAAAGAATGTTATATTATCCTCTCCTGAGATAGGCATGTTAGATAACAGCCCTCAGAAATTCCCACCCTTTTGTTTGCTGACCAAGCCCTGAATTTGTGGCTCCCTCCCAATCCCAGAGGTCAATGATGATGAACTTAAGAGAATGGCTCATCACATCGCTAGGGAATGGTTTAAGCTTGAATTCTGGCTAATGACGTCTGAGGGTGTCCTACTTGGAGAGTTTGGGGAAGATTTTCCTCACTAAAAATGAAAACCATGAGGGCAAAACACTTTTATTCTCTCTTTTTTTTGGCCATGCTGCATGGCTTGCTGGATCCCAGTTCCCCAACCAGGGATTGAACCTGGGCCACGGCAGTGAAAGCACCAGATCCTAACCATTAGACCACCAGGGAACTCCCCCCAAACACTCTTATTCTTGATTAGCTGTTGTTGGGTTGGTGTGTGACATCTGGAACATCTGCAGCCATCTTGTGGTCAGAGAGGAGACCTTACTCTCCTGCCAGTGAGATGGAAAGCCCCTGACTTTTGAGGATATCATGGAATCATGGATTTACCTAGCCTTGAAACTGCCTTTTTTCCCCCCTGGACTTACTGTAAAATAATAAATCCCTTATTTTAACTTCTATTAGTTGGGTCTACTATTTATTACAGCCCAAAGTATCTCAATCGACACAACTCACAAACAAGTGTTTTTCTTGTGGAACATGCCAGATAGCTTCCCTTTGCCATTCAGATACACTTTCTACTCTTTTTCTTCCTGCTCTCTGCTCTGACGGGCCGACCTCTACCTACTATCTCTGTCCTCTCATCTTACCAACAAGGATATTAATCAACATCTTCTTCAGTTAGCAAATTATATGTCCACATATTATTTCTTCCAAAGGTTTCTCATCAAATATCATGTTATCTATAGTTTCCTTTTTAATTTTGTCCAACGCTGAATCCAAATTTGGTGGCTTTTAATGTAATTCCATGCACCAATCAGGGTCCCAACAAGACACAGATGGCTTACTCAAATCTGGGTAATGCAGGGAAGTGTTTTTACAAAGCCGTGGGTGAGGTGGTGGCAACCACAAGGCTAGTCAGTTAGTCAACCACACTCTCTGCTTGAATCCAACTCAAGCAGATCAAATTCAAAATCAGTTCGAAGCCTAGTGCTTCCCAGAGTGGTGTTGGATCAAATGCTGCCTTTCTCTACCAACACCTACTCTCAGTCACATTCTTCTCTTTCTCCTAGAAGGATTTCAAGTTACACTGTTTTGCGGGGAAAGCTTCCCTGTTCTCGACTAACCAACACTTCCTGAGCCTTCACTCAGAGTTACATCACATTGTTATTGGTGCTCAACATATATTGGAGTTCCTTGAGAATAGAGAACACATCTGATACTTATAAAACCTATTGCTAAACTGAGTATTACCACCATTATAACACATATCACTACTCAGCCGTTAAAAAAAGTGAAATAATGCCATTTGCAGCGACATGGATGGACCTGGAGGTTATCATACTAAGTGAAGTAAGGCAGAGAAAGGCAGAAACAGACTCACAGACATAGAGAACAAACTTATGGTTACCAGGGGGAAGGGTGGGGGGCAGAGATAGATTGGGAGTTTGGGATTGACATGGACACACTACTATATATAAAATAGATAACCAACAAGGATCTACTGTATAGCACAGGGAATTCTGCTCAGTATTCTGTAATAACTTAAATGAGAAAAGAATTTGAAAAACAATAGATACATGTATATGCATAACTGAATCACTTCGCTGTATACCTGAAACTAACACAACATTGTTAATCAACTATACGCCAATATAAAATAAAAATTAAAAAAAAAGCACACACACAAATAACACATATCATACTTTATTATGATTACTTTTATTTTGGTAAACTATATGCAACATAAAATTCACTTAAAGCGTGCAGTGCACTGGCATTAAGCACATTCACATTGTTGGGCAACCGTCATCGCTATTCATCACCAGAACATTTTCATCATCCTGAACTGAAACTCTGAACCCATTGAACAATAACTCCCATTACCCTCCAGCCTCAGGTAAGCCCTGTCCTACTTTCTGTAGCCCATACTTTATTTACATTTCCTCAGTTTTTATCTAATGATATTTTTCTGCTCTAGAATTACATCTAGGGTATCACATTATATTTATTTGTCATGTCTCTTTAGGTGCCTCTTGGTTGTGACGTTTCCTTAGACTCTTATTTTTGATAACCTTGACAGTTTGAAAGAGTACTGGTATTTTGGAGGATGCCCCTTTACTGGAATTTGTTTCATATTTTTCTCATGAGTTTACTGGGGTGTGCGGATCCTGGGAAGATCACAGAGATAAAGCACCATCTTCATCACATCATATCAAGGTTACCTACTAATTAACAGTTTATGACTATTGATGTTGACCTTGATCATCTGGCTGAAGGAGTGTTGGTCAGGTTTTTCTATTGTAAAGTTACTCTTTTTCCCCCCTTTTTTTCCATACTGTACTTTTTGGAAGGAAGTTAAGGAACAGGGAGTTATGGAGTTAGTTTTTAAGTTGCTGCAGGACACACTTTATGTGGCATCTGTCCAGCTCACACGATTTCCCATTCCCGGGGGGAAGTTCCCTCCCCCAAATCCATCAGGGTGGCCCTCCACACGCCCCATCCCTTAAACACCTTCTCTCTTAAGCAGCCAGATCTATTCTATGAAATCCTGTCTCTTGGCCACAGATGTCTAGAGAGAGTTGAGTCAGCACAGTCCCTTCCCCAGGTGCTTGGAATTTTAGGGCAGGCCAGGCTCTCTGCATGCCCAAGCCCAATACATAGCTACTGTTAATGATTATTTAATTACACCTTTCACTTGACTATTAATTATGCAAATAGTGTAGCTCAGATGCTTCCGACATTGGTGATTGCCTACTTAGCATCCGTTCCTCCCTCCATCCTTTACCACACAAACCCAATTTTATTTCTAAGACTATTTCTCCCATGCAACCCATGTGCCCCAGGAATGGAGCCCCCCGCCCCCCAGCTCCAGGAGTGGGCCTAATTGCTCCAAGAGTAATGCCATCTTTCTTGACTGTGATAGGTTCAGGAACAGGCATGTGACTCAATTAAAGACAATGAGATATGTGGAAAATTTTCTAGGGCTTCCTGAGACAGATCTCCTTTGCTCTTTTTGGTTCCTCTTGAAGGGACCCTCTCTCCCTTCTGGATGTTGTCATATATAGACTGGAACCCCTGCATACACCGCCAGAGCAGCCCCCAAACCAGCTGGAACACAGAGGAGGGCAACCTAGAGAATGTCAGTGCAATGGAGCAGGAATCAAGCTGATGCCTGCCCTTTCTCTAGAGCAGTGGTACTCAGAATGTAGGGTGAACTGTTTGTTACATTCTGCGATGACATAAATAAGGAAGCTGAGAGTAAATGTTTAGAAACGTTTGTAGTGATTTGACACTGCCATGACAGCTCAACGTGTGACCAGTGAATCTGTGTAGTTGACCAGTTTGAGTGCTGTCCAACAAAGAGAAGAGTTGCAAGCAGTGCCATCTGTGTACAAGTCTTGTGCATTAGGACCATGTAGCAATCTGCACTGGATTGAAAAAAAAAAACAATACATCACCACCAAATGTCCTTCACCACTGACAGTTTGGGAGGCACTGCTCTAGACTTAGTAATTACATGAGTCAATTAATTCCCTATTTTTTAAGACAATGCGGATTCTGTTTTCTCCAATTAACACCAAAGCATCTGAACTGATACAGTGAGTGAATCAAATATAAAAATAAGAGACCACATAGACATATTGGACATTTTTTGTAGGGTATACATGTTAAATTAGACTGTGAGTGTGTGTGTGTGTGTGTGTGTGTGTGTGTGTGTGTGTGTGTGTGTGTGTGTTTTCACCTTGCTCTGATTCTGGGTAATCATTTCTTAATGTTCCTGATTGCAAAAATTTCAGGAAGAGAATAACTTCTCTTTGGTACCTTTGCCAGCTGTTGGCATTTCCCAGCCTTAGTTCTTTGATTTGAATGTGATATCATAATAAAACACATGGGAGAGATTCTAGAAGAACAGAAATTCCATTTGTGTCTCTAGGGAGAATAAGAGGAAAAAGGGTGACTTCATGTCATTCTCTGATTGTTTTTACCTTTGTATTTCAAAACGTTTCTAATATTGGGAGAATACCAATGTAATTATTATAACTTTTTTTTTTGGTCACAGCCTTTAAGGAGTTATCAGAATTATAAGTTATAAAAATATTATTTATAAGTTATACAAAATAGGTCTTTTCCTTTTTTTCCCCTAGTGAATGAAGAAAAGGGCTATCATGATTATTGTGTACATATAAATAGAATAAATGCATTTGTTAAAAGATGCAAAACTTATTTTTGTTTTTGTTTTTTTGTTTTTGGAGATTATTCTCTTCTGGTATTATTTTGATCCTAAAGGAATGTTTTTAGAGAATTTTTGTTTACCATCCCAAAGATGATCTTTAAGCTAGTGATATGAAGAAAACTGCTGTATGAAATTTAAAAAATTCAAGTATTCTTACAACAAAGACGAAATGAGCACGTCTTTTTAGCTTGGATGGAATGAAGCCACGTGACAATTGATTTATAGTGTGCACTGACATAGCCATTAAGAGCTCTGGAAGCACTACTTGTGTTGAAGGATGAGGCAGATGGGGTGTTCTAGAGAACAACTAGAGGGTTTATTTTGGCCTCAAAGCTGGTTACTATTATAAGAGATAGCAAACTGGGCAATAGCTGCAGCAGAAGGGCCTCAACAGATGAGCCTGATATATTATTTTAAGAATTTTCTTCCAAAGCCAAATCATAACACCTCATTTCTTTATATGAAGTAGAAAACACATTTTCTTATTGGACTTGCTTTCCCAGAAAATGGTAAAAGTAAATTCATAAACTTAGATCATATTGTATATAAAAATGGTGGAGCTCTTCTTTCAACGATACGATGAAACATTACATCATTGTCGTGTACCTTGTCGGTACAGACATCTCTCTGCATAAGTGGCGTTCCTTAACTGATCCCCTGGTTCATTTTTTAAATTCAGTTGTATGGCAGAGCCAGCAATACTCACCAAATATTCCATGGACTCCCCTAATTCTCAGTCTCCTCTTTAATTGACTTGGGGCCAGGTGTCTAGATTAGGCCAATGGGCCACGAGCAAAAGGGACTTTTGTCACTTCTGGTCCAAGGCAATTAAAAACAAGTCTAGGTTTCCATAATCTTCTTCCCTTTGGTGGTGACCATTTTGACATAGAGGAGTCACAGAGGGAGGCAGCCTCCATCACTGAGTCACCATGTCAAGGAGAGCAGCTGCTTCAGACATTTTATAAATCGGAAAGAAACTTTTGCCTTGAGAAGCCACTGAAATTTTGGCATTTATTTGTTACTATAGCTCAGGCTAGTGTGATGCTGATTCTTATAAGTCTTACAACCATGATAGAACTACTAACACATTCACCACTTGTAGTGTTGAGATAACCCCAGAGGCAGGGAGATTGATATCTGATGTAGATGTGGGCACATGGTGGCGTTCCTGGGGACCCTATTTAGGCATTGCTCATTTGCTGCCATACTCTTACTGGGTAAGCAGAACTGTCCTAGGAGCTTTGACGATATAAACAACAACATCAACAACAAAATGATCTTAGTCCTAAATCCGTTCAGCCCAAAGATGAGTAGCATACACTTCCTCCCTTCAATAAACTTACAGTCTGGTAGGAGAGGTTTAGGACAGGTACCAAGTAACTAAAATACAAGGTGGAGCAACAAAGAACGTTTTCTAGACTTGAGATTATAAATTGTAGATTATAACTTAGAGAAGACACATCACTCACATTAACTCAATTTAAAAAACAACATGCGTGAGTTTGTGTGTTCTAGGGTATAGTAGCACTATGGGAATTTGGAGAGTGAAGATACTGTTATGAGGTTGAGGTTTTTTTGAAGGATAATTTGTATTTTTATGTACAGAAAAGTTAGCATTGTGCTTTTATCCCAGTTTGGTGGCAAGATCTTTAGCCTTTGCCTTTCCATCTTGGCAATGAGAGCCACAGATTTTTTTTGGACCTGTGATATTGCCTCACAGTGATGGTGGATCTCTGCATATCTGTCATTATAACTGGTCCTAATAGCTTCCACCAGCTTAGCTAGAGCTCCTCTGTCTTCCGAGTTAACCTGTGCGAAGAGTCTTTCTGAAGACGAGACATCTCAGCCTGGCCCTTCCCTTGAGAATGAACTCGGGAACTCCCCTTTCATGGCCCAAGGCAGGCAGGAGGCCAGAGAGCTCAGTGGGGTCCGCAAGTGTGCCGTTGCCACCTTCTGAGCCTTCTTGTTCTCCACAAGGTGGGGACAACATTAACACCTGCTCAAAGGACAGGCGGTCTCAGTGGGGACTTCCCCTTCGTGGGTGGCTTTCTCCTAGCTGGGACAACAGCTCCTGCTTTTGTTTTGTCTCTGGGCTGGGCTTGTGGGCCAGCTTAAGCAGTTGAGTAGCCATTTGGACCCCTCCCACCCCAAGGCCTGGGTGAACTGTTTCACCAAAGGGGGGCCCTTTCAGACACTCACGGAGGAGAGCCTTTGCCACTGACAAAGCGGATGGCACAAACAGTTGCGTGCCCCATTTTGCAGGCCTACCTGGAAATGATAATTGGCTTGTGACTTAAACACTTTAAAACATTTTGCTAGCATTTAAAGTTTTGGTCAACATAATATATATACATGTTTCAAATCAACAGGTCCCGTGTCAGGCCTTTTGCCACCGAGTCACACGATGGTTTACATTTGTATGGGGGTTTTCCAACTTATTCTTAGAGAAATAAATCTGACCACTCAAGGGCAGTTTAAATCTGTACTTCTAGATTTCAACATTTGTAATATGACCGCAATATTGAATGTTTCCACTGTAGTAGATTTTTTTCTTAATTGAAAGGGGCAGATCAAATCAATTTTTATCACTTTTCTTTTTGCTGAGAAAAAATGAATTTTTCATGTGCTATAAAGACAGCACCAGCCCTTTTTGTCCCCTTTGAATAAAGGTATGATGTTAGCTATACTATGAAATTTATCCTCAGGATTCTGTAAGTAATTGTACTAAGAGACTGGTCTTTTGTCTCTGTTTTAGCTCTGTTGCTCTCTCTTACCCAACCTCTTATTAATGTACTAATGAAGAGATAGAAAAGAATAAAAATTGGGGCAGTAGACTATATATATATATATATATATATATAGTCTATACAGACTATATAGTCTCTCTCTATATATAGACTATATATATATCAATAGATTATATAAATATATCTCTATATAATATACCTATCTATATATATTTATATATACATAGATAATATAAATACAAATCTATCTACATATTATATATATATATGTATACATATATATAAATAAACCTAGGCCTGATATGCTTTTCATAAGAACTATTGTTATATGATTGTTTTAAGTGTCCATTATATATCCTCTGAACCGAATTTTCTAGTTTTTATTATATTTTCTCCTAGAAAGATAAATGAGGCACTCCATAGTGGAATAAAAAACAGATTTGGCTTTTGGGAGTTGGGAAAGTTCTGGTAAAATGCCAAGTGCTGAGCTGCAGGTTTTCAAAATTGTTTACTTTCAAACCTACAGATGTAGAAAAATATCACATAAAGCCTCATGTCATTGCTTCTGACAGGGAAATAGGTCAGCTGCCCAGGTGGTGTCTGAGGAAAAAAAACACAGAAATAGGTAATGTGTAACTCTTGTTTTCAGCTCAGACTCTTTTTGCTGTGTAAGAGGCTCTGTGGGATTGAAAATCATCACTACCACTCCTTGATTATTGTCTCTTAATCTGGTAGTCTGACTTTTATGGTTGTCGTCACAGTTATTTGAAAGATCTGATTTTTTTAAACTTTGGAAATTCTAAATTAATTCAGTGCTGATATATTCATGGTAACCTATAAAATCAACTCTTGTTCCCAAGGGGCACGGGCCTAGATCCCTTTTAATAGCAAATCGGTGTGGAATTCTAAATGCCATTATTCCGACTTCAGTTCATATGGTGAATGAACTGAATGCCCATAATGTGGGAAGCAGCAGTGGTGCGCACTGAGGGCGGGATGGGGATTTCTAGACCTGAAGGATGCCAGGTAGAAAAGTGTGGGAGGAAGGCCGGGGAGCATGAGCCTCCCAGAGATGGGGGAGAAACTCCCAGGGTTGTCTTTTCCCACATGGGGAAGACACATTTCATTAGCAGAACTGGTGGTAGCTGTGTTCTTTATCTTGTAGACAGATGATGTGATGTAAGGCGGATTTGCTACAGAGATGGGTAGTGACACTGTTTTGGAACCATTTTAAGTCCTAACAAATAGTAATGGGGGAAGTCACTGCAGTCAGGGGGTGCCCCAACCATCAGATATCTGGAAGGGAAGGAGGTCAGGAAGGTGGTGGGGTGGATTCAGACAGAGATTCTGGGATCCAAGAACATGTGGGGTTGACCCTGAAAAGGTAAGTCCTCAGTACACAGGGAAAGGATTTCTGCAGATAAGCCTCTTGCCCCATCTACAAAGCTACCTAAAGTGCCCTGATAAGCTACAATTTGGAGTTTGATGTGTCTCTTTGGAACGCCATTCAACATGAGGCAAAGCTCGAGTCTAGTATATCAGTGACTTAAACTAAATTGTCAGAAACTTCTCAGAATTTGTTTCAGAATACAGTATATACTCAAAAGATAGAAGTTAAAAAAGGGGAAATGTTTGCAACAAAAAGAATCTTGTTAACTATAAAGGAATCTACCAACACATCTAAGTCCACATCACATATTCTAAATACTCCCCCAAACATCCAAAAGTTTTTGAGTGCTAGCAGGATTTTGTTCACAAATTCTTATTGCTCAAATGAGGCACCGAAAATTCTCATCCTTTTTACAAGCGGACAAACTACAGCTCAGAAGGAGCTGGAGAAGAAAAGATTGTCCAATGTCATAAAGTGAAAACAAAAAAAAAGATCAAAAATTGATTTAACTGCATTATGCTTTGCATAATATTTTTTAAATGGCCATCTGTTTTTGTTTTAGAAATGTATTCCCACTGAGTACATCAGGTAATTCTCCAAACTCAAGAAACTTCAAGGGAAAAGAGAGAGGAGAGAAAGTCAAGCAGATTTTATCTTAAATTTTTGTCTGATTTCAATTTATTAAAAACTGAATGCTACTAATATTAATAATTTTTTGTTTTTTAAAATTGAGGCGAAACTTATGTAACATCAAAGTATACAAATCTTCAATGAATTTTATATACTTGTGTAACCACCACCTAGATTAAGTTTAGAATATTTCCAGCATACCAGAAGGCTTTCTTATTCTCTCTTCCAATCAATACCCCCAGGATCCCCCAAAAACCACACCTCTGGCCTCTGTCTATCCCCATAGATTAGTGTTTCCTGCTTTTGAACTTCAAATAAATGGGATTCTGGCTTCTTTTGCTGAACATTATGTCTGTGAGATTCACCCTTGTTTTGTGTAGCAGTAATTTGTTCTTTTACATTGCTGTGTTGTATTCCATTGTATGAATACACTACATTTATTTATCCATTCTCCTGTGGATGGACCTTTGGGTTGTTTCTGCCTTGAGGAACTATTTCGAATAATACTGCCATGAATGTTCTTCTACTTGTCTTCTAGTAAAGACAGCCACTTATTTCTGTTGGAGTTATACCCAGGAATGAAAATACCAAGTCACAGGGCATAACTCTATTTAGCCTGGTAGATACTGCTAAATGGCTTCCAAACTGGTGGAAGAATTTATCCTTCCATAGTAATGTATGAGAGTTCCAGTAGCTCCTCTTCAACACTTGGTTTTATCTGTCCTTTAATTTTGGTGTTGGGGTGGGTGTATCTCAGTGTAGTTTAAATTTGCATTTCCCCAATAACTAACGATGCTGAGCACCATAATGAATATTTACCCAAAAATCCACAATCTTACTCCTCTACTTTTATTTTTCTGTTAAGTCTTTTCAGTGCAGCCTATGTATGTAATTATACTCAGGGTAAATCTAGAATTGTGTTGTGTATTTTTACATTAAACATTTTAAAGTTTGTTATGGCCTTCATACTTATCTTTTAAAATGGCTTCTTAATATCCCACTGAGTTTGACGCAGTATAATTTACTTAGCTATTTCCCTCTTGTTGAGTATTATGTTCCTTCCCATTTTCCTCTGGCTCATTGTTGTTCAGAAGGACAAATGGAGATGTATCACCCCAGAAACTATCATTTGTGGAGGTAATGTGCCAGCTAGGTGCTTTGATAAGGGTTTAGTTTTATTTCCAGTACAACCTTCAGAAGTAAGTGTTAGCTCTATTTTACAGATGAGGAATCGGATGCCAGCCTATATTAGCTTGTTTCTTCGTGGAAGATAATTCCAGTCTTTGGATTTGGAAAAAAATTCTGTTCAGACATCAGAATGAACATAAGGTGATCTGACTCTGGGGTTCTACAGAGTTACATTCAGCTGAGAGGGTTCATGGCCAGTGAAAGCTTGACACATTTTCTTTAGGATACTGTGGTCACCTAATAAATTATAAGGGCCACATTAATTGTCTTCCAATGGGAGTGAGACCTCTGGGGTTCAAATCTCAGCTCCCACCCTTATTCACTGGGTAATCTTGGGTGAGTTATTCAATTTCTCTTCACCTCTGTTTTCTCATCTGTAAAATGGATATAATAGCCACCTCCAGGGCTGCTGTGAAGATAAATGAACTAATATGTAGGAAACCTTTAGCATAGTGCCAGGCACACAGCACTCAGTGAGAATCAACTCAGATTCAATCATCCCCTAATTTTCCTGTATCTTCCCAATACTATAAGGCTCATTATTTTTAGCTAGAAGTCACCTTAGAGATCATACAGGCTAGTGCTTTACAAACTTGCTAATTTCTTCTTCCTTTTTAAACAATGGACTCTTTTTTTCCTAGTACAAGGTACGTGGAACTCTAGCATCTAAGGCTGCTGCCACTGGCTGCCAGTGAGCACATGACCTTTCTGAGCTGAAGGCTCCTCTTTTATATTCCTCAAGGAATAGGGTGAAGGGAGAACGCATTCACAATCAGAGGTGTTACTACCTCGTTACTATGCCAGATAAGTGCTGTTGTAAGCATGAATCTGGGCCCAAACCCATTCATTTTATCCATGAGGATGCTGAGTTCTATGGCAGTTGCCAATGACAAGGAAACTTAAAAGTGGCAGAATTAGAACTTGAACTTAGAGTCAGTGGATTTTCAGCTATGCTGGTTACATTTTACTGCCTCTCTAGCAAGAAGAAGGAAATGATGGGAAGAGCACTGGACTTGGAAACAGGAGACCTGGGTTTGGGTCTTGGCTTTGCCTCTAGTTTTATAATCATCAGGACACTTGCTATCATATTTGTCCAGCTCACAGGCTTCCCCTTTCTCTACAGACTACCCTCTTCAAGTTTGTGCCAAACGGCTCCACCCTTTGTCCATAGCTAATGGGCACTGTTTGATTATTTTGAAGGAAAACTGGCTCCTTAGTCCTCAAAGGTCCACTCCTATGTAAAATGCAGGTGTAGGTCTAATTAGAATCAGCTGATGGAATCATGTTGCCCTTGGTAAACTTGGCTAGAAATGAGATTCCTTCTGAATCTTGACACAAATCTATATTTTAAAGAGTAACAATACCCTGGATGCCATAGGCTTAAATATGGATTTGTAGTGTCACAATTAAATTCTATTCTTTGTTGGCCCAAGGCTGGTCTTTCACCTCTTTCAAGAGTCAGTCTTTGGGATGTCCTTAGCATGCATGGGAATTCTTTTCTGATCTGGCCTTATATGATTTTCTTGCCTCATCTTCCCCCGCTGCCAAGTACGTACACACTTAAATACTTGTCATTCCCCAGATACTCCATACTCTCCTTGCTTTGCCTTTGAACGTGATGTACCTTTTCGCCGGAATGCCCTCTCCTGTTGGGCTAACTGCCATCTATTGCTCAAGACCAAGTTCCATGTGTCAGTTCTTCTGGATGGCCTCTCCTGACCCAGCTGGCTGCCCTCCTCTGTGCACTCATAGATTACAACCTACTGGTGTTCTGTTGTGGTGGCTGGTTCTCTTGTATGGCTCCCCCACTAACTGTGAGCTCCTTGAGTGTAGAAATGTAAACTATTCATCTCAGTATTTCTATGACTTAGAAGAACCAATGGTATAACAAAAACAATTCATAAATATTTGCTGAATGAATAAAGAAGGAATAATTCTTCCTGACAGGAGAAGACAAATACTATAGAGACATTATTACATAGTGGTGGTCAGTCCTGTTGTAACCTCTGTTAGAATTGAAACTGTGACCTTTAATAAGTGACTTCCTGAGATTCAGTAGTTTTAAAACAAGTTTCAGTAAGGTGCCTTTGAACTTGAATTTCTAGTTCTTTTGGAATTTAAAATCCCTTTGCTCACTTTTGTTTCTGAAATTGTTATAAACCAGAGGCAATCTCAAATTCAATCTGGTTGGGTTATTATATAAACCTACTAATTACTTGTCTTCAGGCTTGTATTTGCACTTATAACAATCATATACATTATTAAGATTTGGAAAAAGTATTCCAGAACCCAATGATGCAAGACTGCTACCACCCTTATTAAAAAGAAAGAGTAAATTGAATAGATATTTGCTCTTTATTCCTATTTAGAGAATGTTCCCATGTCAAGCTTCATTAAATAGAGAAAGCCATTAGAATTGTTAGGTTTTTAAGTTCCTTAGTCCTTTCAAACAATGGTTCTTATCAACAAAGTGGGTATAGAGGAAATATACCTTAACATAACAAAGGCCAATATATGACAAGACACAGCTAACAACATATTCAATGATGAAAAGCTGAAAGCTTTTCCTCTAAGATCAGAAACAAGGTGCCCACTCTTGCCACTTTTATTCAACATAGTACTGGAAGTCCTAGTCACAGCAATTAGGCAAGAAAAAGAAATAAAGGCATCCAAATGGGAAAGGAAGTAGAAGAACTGTCACTGCTTGCAGATGACATGAAACTATATATAGAAAACTCTAAAGACCCCCACAAAAAAATTGTTAGAACTAGTAAATGAAGTCAGTAAAGTTGCAGGATACAAAATGAATATATCGATCTGTTGCATTTCTACACACTAGTAACAAATTATCAGAAAGAAAAATTAAGAAAATAATTCTATTTACAACCGCAACAAAAATAATAAATTACCTAGAGATTATCATACTAAGTGAAGTAAGTCAGAGAAAGACAAATATCATATGATATCACTCATATGTAGCCTCTAATTTAAAAGATACTAATGAACTTTATTTACAAAATAGAAACAGACTTACAGACATCAAAAATGAATTGATGGTTACCAAAGGGGAAACATGGGGAGGGGCGAATAAATCAGGAGCTTAGGATTAACATACACACTACTATACATAAGACGGATAACCAGTAAGGACCTACTATATAGCACAGGGAACTCTACTCAATATTCTGTGATAATCTATATGAGAAAAGAATCTGAAAAAGAATGAATATATGTATAACTGAATCACTTTGCTGTATACCTGAAACTAACACAACATTGTAAATCAACTATACTCTGATGAAATTAAAAAAAAATTACCTAGGAAAAAGTTTAACCAAGGAGGTAAAAGATCTGTACACTGAAAATTATGACACTGATGAAAGAAATTGAAGGAGACATGAATAAATGGAAAGATATTCTGTACTCATGGATTGAAGAATATTGTTAAAATGTCCATACTACCCAAAATAATCTACAGATTCAGTGCAATTCCTATTAAAATTCCAATGGCATTTTTCACAGAAATAGAACAAACACTCCTAAAATTTGTATGGAACCATAAAAGACCCTGAATAGCCAAAGCAACCTTGAGAACAAAGCTAGAGGCATCATATGTTTGTAGATAGAGAGGACAGATTGTTGCTAGAGGTGGGCGATGGGGAGTGGGTGAATAGGTGAAGATGGGTAAAAGGTACAAACTTGTAGGTATAAAATAATTAAGTCATAGCGATGTACTTTACAGCATGGTGACTATAATCAAGAACACTGCATTATATATTTGAAAGTTGCTAAGAGAGCAGATCTTAAAATTTTTTTATGACATGGAAAAAAATGTGTGACTATGTGCGGTGATGGTTGTCAACCAGACTTATTGTGGTGACCATTTCACAATATATACAAATGTTGAGCCACTGTATTGTACACTTGAAACTAATATTTCAGTTATATATCAAAAAATCATCTTAAATTTCAAAAATTAATACTTGTTTCTTTGCTTCTTTGTTTTTGACCAGAACCACATAGCATCACCAAAATTGTCTACTCAGGAAGAATTTGTAATGAGTTTATATGATGAGATTTCATTGAGTTAACTACCTCCCCCAAATAACATCCCTTGTTTTGAAAACCTTGAAGTTCAGATAGCTGTTATTCCTTTGTTAATTTGTCTTCTAAGTGAAATGCAAAGTCCTGTCAGGTAAGATTTATTTTTATTGTGGCAGTGGTGGGGAAGTGAAGAAATTTTATCTATATTCTGTTTTCTGTTATTCAGATATATCATTTTCCTATATTAACAAGGAATGTAGGAAATACACTGTGCTTGTTTGAGGTTTCACAAAATATCCTCTAGTTTCTAATGTTGTGTTTGTGGTCTATGTTGATCGATCATATCACATGAAAGTCTGTCTTTGGGCCTCTCGCCTTCTGAGATGGCCCGTATTCTGTCTGTGGAGTGTGTATCTTCCTGAATAAACCTTTCTCCTCTTTACTATGGTTCACTCTTGAGTTCTTCCCTGGGCGAAGCCAAGAACCCACACTTGGTGGCCGTCCCAGGGACTCGCCTGAGACCTGGGATGTGACCCTTCTCTCCAGCCCCACATTCTTTCCTGCAACATCTTTTTTGGTGTCCAGCTTGGGACCTCAGAGGGCATAATCTTGATCTTCCTGTTGGGCTATGGCTCCTCTCTGAGCGTGGCTGTGACCTGTCCTGAGCCATGTAGATTCAAGTAGGAGTTGGCAAAGACCAGTTCTCTGGCCAGGAAGGAGCCCACCAAGACCAAGACTTTTCTCCCCTCGATCTTTCTCATTCTCCTATTGCTCTGTCTCTTTGGACTTGAGAAGATCCACCAAGACGACATCCAAATTAAGACCACGTGACAAGTGTTGACAACTTGGTTGGGTGAATTTCCCCTCTGTGGCTCCTCGAGCCCAGTTCCCCCTCCCTACTTGTTTTTAGTCCCAGTTCGGTTCCAGGACGCTGGAACTACGTCGGCCCACGTTGGGGGGACTCCTTGAGTCCTCCTCTAGATTTGCAGCCGGCCCTCCCCGAGTGCTCTCGGGCTTATGGCCTCATTGCGCCCCCAAGAGGATGTTGGGGGAGAGCACTTCCGTTGTGGAGGTCACAGGCGGACCTTATCAACCCCTGAGCGGAGGTAGCGGGCGAGCACCTTTCTCAGTGGGCTTACGAACCTCTGGCCTAGGAAGTGTCATGGCTGTACACCTTCCTTTCTCTTCTGGGAAGCGTCGTGGCTGCACACCTTCCCTCCTTCCCTGGATTTCTCTTATATCCTCCGACTTCTCTCTTGACTTCTTGGACTATTGATCCTTGAGCTTCCTTGCTGGCTTTGCCAGGAGGTTGTGTGTTGCCTTTTGCGTCTGTGGAGAGGTAGGCCTCCTCAACATCACAAGGGCCATATCCTGAGGGGAGCTTTTGCCTTGTATTGTTATCACTGCCTTGTGGCACTCGAGCCCTACCCTTCGGCTCTATTTGTTTCTCTTTCTTTTGTTTCAGTGATAAAGGTAATCCATTTAGTTGGCTCAGGGCCTAGGTCTCCTCTTTCTCTCTCTGAAGGATTTAGGCCCTGAAACTCTGGTTGCTTTTTCTCCCACTGGCTCTGGTTCCTTTCCCTGACTAATCCAAGGGGCCTACTCAGGCTCACCAACCAGGCAGATATCGGGTGCTCACAGGGACCCCACTGTTGACACTGGGAGAACGCCAGGACAAATAACTACCACCTCGCTAGGATCCATCAGACTCTTGTCAAGACATCCTAATAAAAAATGGGGGCAACTACAAGCACCCCAAAGGACTCCCCGCTAGGATGCATATTAGCTAACTGGGGAAAATTTAGACAGGATGGTTTAAGAAAAAAATTAATTTTTATTTGCAATACTGCATGGCCCCAATACAAAATAGGGGACGAAGAGATTTGGCCAAAAAAAAAAAAAGGCTGGACCTATTTTGTAAAAGGGAAGATAAATGAGGGGAAGTCCCATACATCCAAGGGTTCATGACCCTATTCCAAAATCCAGGTCTAAAGAACTCCTGCCAGGTGTGCTTGGCGCACATCCCTTCAAAGTGCCTTCTTCCCCCACAGGAGGCTGATGTTTTATTTATTTATTTATTTTTTAATTAATTAATTTATATTTTTGGCTGCGTTGGGTCTTCATTGCTGCGTGTGGGCTTTCTCTAGTTGCGGTGAGCTGGGGCTACTCTTCGTTGTGGTGCGCAGGCTTCTCATTGCTGTGGCTTCTCTTGTTGCAGAGCACAGGCTCTAGGTGCACGGGCTTCAGTCGTTGTGGCTCGCAGGCTCCAGAGTGCAGGCTCAGTAGTTGTGGCGCGCGGGCTTAGTTGCCCTGCGGCATGTGGGATCTTCCCGGAGCAGGGCTCGAACCCGTGTCCCCGGCATTGGCAGGCGGATTCTTAACCACTGCGCCACCAGGGAAGCCCTGAGCCTGATGTTTTAGATGATCCTCTTATGAGTCCACCTCCTTGGGGTCCATAACCGAGAACTCCTACCTCCCCCAATTCTGACCAGGACACTGTCTTCTGGACTGTTTAACCTTAATGCCCCATCTGGGGAGCTGGAGATCCCAGCCCACCATGAATCAGCTCATGGATTTGGCCTTTGGAGTATTTAACAATAAAGATAGTGTTGAAGAGGCAAAATGGATTCAGGGACAACAGCTAAAAGCACAATTACTGGAGGCAGCTCTACCCCTGCACCACCTCAGATGGTAACACCTCAGGGTTACCATCCCTTGGGAAGACCCATGGTGAGGACAGGATCCAGGAAGCCTGGATCGGAGCCACTGTCTCACTGAGAAAGTGTCGGTTTTAAGTGCAGCCAGAAGGGCGACAGGAAGGGCAAATACTCCCTCTGTGGGAAAAATCCACCAAGATCCTGCCCGATATGAAAACGAGAGAGCCACTGGAAATGGGACTGCCCCCAGTCCCAAAGGGGACTTGGGGCTCCCAAATCGATGATGACTGAGAGGACCAAAGACTGACAGGGCCCGGGACCCTCCCTGGCTCCCAAAGGACACCTGATCATTTCTCCGGAGGAGCCTTGGGTAACCGTTGACATGGCAGGTAGGAGAGTTATTTTCTTATTAGATATGGGGGCTGCCTGCTCTGTGCTGATTTCCCTGGACCCTTGTTCTCCCAATTCTGTATGATAATGGGGATTGATGGAAAGCCCAAAACCAAGCGATTCACCCCTCCCCTCCACTGCTCGCTAGGAAATTTTACCTTTGCACTTCATTTTCTGCTCGTGCCTGAGTGCCCTGTCCCCTTGTTGGGAAGGGACTTGCTCACTAAATTCCAGACAACAGTCCAAGCTGGAGACCCTTATGGGTTAGAAAACAATTGCTCTTGGCCGGAGGAATCCACCTCAGTCCCAAGCCAGAGGAGGTCTCCATCCCACCCCAATCTAAGTTCTTAAACTATGGGCTGTTAAACTTGTTCACAGTGTTAAAATGTCACCTTCTTCTGCAGTGCCCAGAACCCAGACTTCCAATATCTCTTTTCCTTTGAGTGGACAAATCCAGACAATGTAATGCCATGAATGCCTCCACTCTCTGTGCTTATAAAATTCAAGCCTAGGGTGCCTACAGGTTAGGAATGGAACGGACAAAAAAAGGGGGGGCAGCTAAAAATTGTCCACTACCTTCAGAAATGGGATCACATGAGGCTGCAGGCAAGCCTCCGCAGATCAAAGACCTGACTGAGGGCCACAATTAAAGAATTTCTTAAACCCAGGGAGGAACCCCAAAAGTGTTTGAAAATAGAGTATCAAAATGGGAGGCTACCGGTATGACTAAACTAAGCATACCTGTTAGGAATTTTTGGGGAGACCTTCTCCCCTAAGCTAAATCAGGAAAAGTAAAACATTCCAACATAGGTGAATGGGTATATCAGTCCTTCAATATCACTGAGGTGGCCACCCAATTCTTTGAGGGGGAAAAAAACCCCAAACCTGTCCTTGTTTTACAAATCTAGTCTTTATAGGACCAGAGGTGTGGCTCCCAAAATAATCCAAAGCCCACCAATCCTTTTACCTCTCCCCAAACCTTCCCTATTTATCTTAAGAGGTTTATAAGTATTGAACAAAGGGGGAACAAACTCATCCCAGGAGGAACTTGTCTTTCTCCTCCCATGCCTTTGAAATGCAAATGTTCTACCTGGTTTTTCTCCAGGAACTCTTATCTCTGCCATCTTTTTTTTTTTTTCTGCCATCTTTTTAAAATACAAATTTTGAAAAACGGGGTGATGTGGAACTTGTCAAACACAAATTGAAATCTTAAGCATCTTTTCCATAAATGTTAGTAAAAAGGGTTTAGCCATCTAGACAAGTGACCTTGATTTGTTCCATCTGCCAGAAACCCAATTTAAATCCACCCTCTTTTGTAACTGATGGGTTTTACATTGTTGTACCTGACTCAGGGCTGAAATTTTGGAATGGGAACTATGAGGTCTCCGTGTCCGTTTGTGTGTTCGTATGTATCTATACGTGGCAATACCATACATCTATGTTGTAGATGTATGGTATTGCCAAAAATTAATTTCTAAAAGAGCTCTATTTAATTGATTTAAAGGAAGTTGAGCACTTATATAAATATTCAGAAATAGAAAATAATCTGGCCAGAATGAATTTCAGGTTCATGTCATCTGGAAAATATTCAGTACTAAACTGGTATCTTGTATTGAAGGTGGCTTAAGCTTGTTTTGATTAATATAGACATGTCTTTAGAGTCATCAATGTTAAGTATAATACTTCTGTTGTACATAGGCTTACTAGAGGTCAAATAAAACCTTATTATATCTGTTGCAAATTTGTCAACAAGAAAAGTAACTCGACGTGAAAAAACTTTTAAGGAAAGTGAGATATATGTTTTCAGTGAAAGAAGGTTTGAGGAATAAAAAAAAAAACTGAAAAAAGTTGTGCACGATCAGGATTTTCTAAGATTGGATTAAATTTAGTTGGATTAATGGACTTTGCTCGGAATGGGCTGAGGAAAGACTTGGGTTCAGTTTCTCTGTTAAGAGAACAAAGTTTTCTTGCAATGCTGCTTTTGATAACGGATTGTGTGAGTTTCTTTGCCTTTAAGTGATCTGTATTTGCTTTTGAGATCTCTTGTAACTTTGGTTAAAAAAATAAGTATTGTCTCACAGTGACCTATGATGTTATTTAACCAAATGTTTTGAAACTTTTGGACAAACTTCCCAAATATCAAATTTTAATTCAAGTTCTTTTGACTTCCAGCTAACTTTGGGGTGTTTAGAGGGACCCTGAGCACCTCAGAGAGAAATATTTAACTAGTATTATTTGGTGTGTTAAATTACATGGAGAGCATTATCACATGAGTGACAAACCTATGTAAAATATACTCTGTGGATGAATGCTATTAATGTAGACATTCTAAACATTATGTAAAGTTTCTAAAATTTGGATATGTCCTGGTATAATGCTATAGTTCTAGTAATTATCTTAAAATGTTGTATGTCACAACAGTAAGCAAGCTTTTTTATCAATTACACTGTAATCAGATGTCTAACCGTGCTTTTTAAGTCTTCTGTCATTTGTAGACAGTTACTGTTGTCCAGATGCTTCATCAGTGATTCATCTTCAAGAAGATTCATAGGAAGGCTATGGAAGCAGTTACAACTGTTCCACAATTGTCATGTGCCAATATTATATAATGTGCCAAAATACATAATTTTAAAATTGTTCTGTAAGTAAAGGGGTCATGGAATAATGACACTCTGGTAGTTGTTGGGATTTTCCTATTGGCTTCATGTGGCAGGTACTGGATATTTCTTACTCATTTTAAATATGTCTCTTTTATTAGAAAAACATTTTTTCTTTTGTCAGAAGAGCCTTCTTCCATTTTCCTTGCTAATAAATAGTTGGCATTTAAAAAAAAAAAAATGACGACGGCTATGCGAGGATTCCAGTCCATACCACCTTAAAACAAGGAGCTGTCCTGCCCCTGGGTCCCCTAGATCAGGCATCCAGAGATTTTTACTCCCTGACGGGCAGGGTCGACACCCCTACTCAGCCCTGAAGCAGCTACAGAACATGGACCGTTGCCTCTCTGCTTCCCATAAGAATATGGGAGTAAAATCTCTTCGGAGGGAATGAAACAGGAAGGGGGCAGGGGACAACCTTTAAAAGAGTGACATAGCCATTGAGGACACGACATAAACTGGTTAGAACCAACTAGGTCCAAGATGGCAGATGACTGACTTCCACCAGACCTTGAGTCTCAGTATACGCTCATTGTAACACATCAGCAAGCTAAATGACCCACCCACAGGCGCCATGACAGTTCCAAGGCCGACCATAGAAGGCCAAAAAAATGTGGGGTGGCCCAGTTCCTGGAAATCCCCACCCTTTCCCCCCAATAGTTGGAATAATCCTCCCACTCATTAACCTATGAAATTACCCATGCCTATAAAAACTGACAATCCCACACCCTGGGGCCTCTTGCCTTCTGAGATGGCCCACACTCTGTCTACGGAGTGTGTATCTCCCCGAATAAATCTTTCACTTTACTATGACTTGCTCTTAAATTCTTTCCTGTGCAAAGCCAAGAATCCACACTTGGTGGCCGTCCCAGGGACTCTCCTGAGACCTGGGATATGGCCATCCTCTCTGGCTTCACTTTCTTTCCTACAACATGGGCACTAGCAAGATGATTGGCCAGAGACAACTCAGAAAGCTAATCCCACGACAAAGGGCACGGATCTATATCCATGGATGAGGGAAGAGTTGGGACCAATAGTTTTATCTATTACAGTCTTGCACTTTAAAACTTTTGGATGGCATGTGTATTTGGTATATACCAAAATCCATGCTAGATTATGCAAGGTTCCAGCAAAAACTGTAGTATAATCTTTTTCTGTACTGTTTGTTCAAAATAAATTACTTTTAATAAGTATAGTAAGGTCACAAATTTTGTTCTCAATATTCTCAGATGTTTCTTAATTTTCTTCTATAGCTATCCTAGTCTTTCTCATAAATATCACCACAATAAGGAGAAAAAAATTGTCTATGTAGTAAATGTAAACAGGTTCTTTAGTAAGTCAGTGTTCTACAATAGTCGCTTGTGTTTTTGTTGTTGTTGTTTCTACGCTATTCTCTCCCACCTACCTAAGATGGCTTCTGGACACCTAAAGCATGGAGTGACTTACACAACTTTGTTAGGTGCTCGTTTCCCTCTTGGCACACACCCTCCTGGCATTTGCAACTATAGTCTTGATGGGAATTAATGTGTTATTTGTTCTCACGGCTAAGTAGAGCCTGGTAGCCCTCCCACGTGACCTGGCCTTGGTTCTTACTGGTGTTCTAAGCACGCTGCATTTCTGCATTAGTCTCCACCTAGCTCCCTGGCCAGGGAGTCCACCCCAGGCCTCTGCTTCTGGTTGTTCACCCCTCACAATGGCAGGCCCATTGCTGCTTTCAACTCAGCTGCCTCTGAGTCCCCACTTAGGGACTCTGGGAACTTCCTGGTTCTCCCCATGTCCTTGGAAGCCATGAGTAGCTCGGGGAAGCAAAGTACACAGGGTGCTCTTTTGCTGAACCACTGTATTAGTCAGGGTTCTCCAGAGAAACAGCCAATGGGAGATATACACACATATAAAAGGAATTGGCTCACATGATCTGCTGTCTACACGCTGGAGACCCAGGAAAGCCAGTGGTGTAATTCAGCTAAGACTAGAGACCTGAGAAACATGATGTAAACCCAAGTACAAGAGGAGAATAAGATGCGGTGAAGGGTCCCGGTTCAAGCAGTGAGGCAGGAAAAAAAAAAGACGGGGAGGATTATTCTTTCCTCTACTTTCTGTTCTGTTGAGGGCCTCAAGAGATTCGCTGACGGCCCCTCACATTAGGGAGGATGATCTACTTTACCAAGTCCACTGATCCAAATGCTGATCTCATTTGGAAACACCGCACAGACACATCAGAAGTGATAGTTAATGTGGGCTCCCCGTGACCAGCCAAGTTGACATAACATTAATCATCACAACCATGTTGTGCTTCCAGATTCACTTTGATGTGTCCACGCCCCAGGCTAATGCAGGACAACCTGTGGGGTGGTCCCTTTTCAGGGTTCAGAATGAGGACAAGGGGCCACCGTCTCCCCATCTTGCCTCCTGCCACCTCCACAGGAGTTCCTGAGGCCACCAGGGCACCTCAGTGAGTCGTCCCCTGGTTGTGGGGAGGACTCCCATCCGCCTTGTGCTCTGCGGGAAAGTGTATTGCAGCCCTGGTCATTAATTCTCTGCGAAGGCAAGTGGAAACTCCATTTAGGCCTCAGTTATATGCTCCTTCTAATCTAGTTTTCCCCAGAGAGCCTTGTCTTTGGGACATTTTGGGGCATTTTCCAAGCCATTCATGAAGGTGATATTTCGACTACTGGTTCTGTCTGTGATTTAGGTTGAATTACTTGAATGCTGACATCCAACCATTTTTGACCTGAGAATAACAGCAATTCCATATGTTTCAATCCACATGTTAACTGATAGAACCCCCTGAAGAGAGGGAGGGTGTCTTTGACCCCCATAGCCCCTGACCCTGTCACACGTCATGTTAGAAGTTCTGGGAAATTGCTAGCAAAGGATGTTTTAACAAGGCCTGGAGGAAAATGGACCAAGCCAGAGGTTGTCAGAATTGCTGATGCGAGCCGGACAGAGGCTATAAAGAGTTAATGCACTGACCAGCGTCTCCATGAGCTGCAAGTCCTCCCGGGAAACTGAGATTTCCGACTGTGAGGCTGGGCTCCGCGGCCTGGGGGCACTCAGGTGCAAAGAGGAACTGCAGCTCCAGTTCCACCCAGGAGGTCTGGCTTCCCTCCAGTTGGGGTGACACACTCCTGCTTTCATGTTCGGAGGGTGCAGACCGCGGTGCGAAATGTGCCGGTGCGCGTGCCAGTGGGGTGGACAGTACGCCGTCCTGAAGAGCAAAAGCCACCGCTGCCTGCCACCCTAGCCCTTAGTACCCTCTTGGCTCGCTCCAAGGTTTTGAGGCCACGTAGGCCCCAGCGCAGACCCAGTTTCAAAGATAGCTCAGGGCAGTCTGGGAGGGAAGGTGGGTCAGGGCACATCTGTCCTCGCAGGAGGAGCTGAAATAGCTCCCATCCCTGCACAGCGATGACGCAGAGAGAGAAGCGGAGCGGACATGGTCCTTTTTTTAGTTCTTTCTCAAATTGTTTTCAGATTTGGGAATTACAGTTTTTAAGAGAAATAGTGCAGTGGCTCATTGCCATCCGACAGAGCCGCTGAGGTGTTTCTATTTAGTCTCAAAAAGCGCTTGCTCTGCAGCTCACGGTGACAGCAGGCAGTCAAACCCAGCTCAGCCCAGCTGGGGAGACACTGTCTTAATTCTGAACAGTAGACTGTCTTACAGGAAGTGGCATTGTGTTGTTTTGTTTTCCAGGTATATATAGAGATTCAGGTTGTTTCCAGAGTGGCTGTGAGTAGAGGACCTGTCGTACCTTCTCCCCACCAGTCTCAACCCCACCCCGGTAAAACTGCCGTCTCACTGGTGCTATCTAGTCCCCTTTGCCATAGGCCCACTCTCCATCCTTACGGCCAGAAGGTGACCTCTGAAGATGGCATCACCTGAATTCCCTTGACTTCCGGCTTCAAGGGGAAGACAGCAGGGTGGGGGGAGAGGAGGGAGGGGAAGATTAAGAGAGGGATGGAAGGAGGCGGGAGATGGGGGGGGACAGGGGAGGGTGGGGGGAGGAACAGGGTGGAAGGACAGGGGAGAGTCAGCGCACTGGTTCCCGCCCATCTGGCCACCGCTGAAGGGATGGGCTTGGTACTGGCTACCTGCTCTCCCGAGACCCCACGTGGATGGCCCCTCCTCCAGTCTGTGTCCACAGGGCCCTGGAGACCCTGATCCCCTTTCTCCTGTAAGCCCAGGGATGGTATTGGCTTCCTGCTGTTTTCAGTCCCAGGTACCTGACATTGGTCACTTGCCTGTAAGTCTGCGCCCAGCCTTCTGAATAGTCGCTATTAAACTCTTTGGAGTTGCCATCTGTTTCTGCTGGAACCTTGATCCTGGAACCCAAAGGCCTCCTGATCTTCTAATCATCCGGACATATTTCCATTCTAACCTTCGGCACCAGACAGCGGACATCTCTGTATTGACGTCTCTTCCCCTCGGCTTCCCCATTTCCCTCTCACCAGAGCCCCACCTCTTGGCATTCCCACAGGCGTCTGCTATGGGCGCCTGGTCTGCCCATCTCTGTACCTGCTGCCCATTCTCGGCCCTTCTCTTTTCACTCTTTATTCTCCCCCTGGATGACCTCAATCACACCCATGCTTCAACTTAGAGGAGGAAACTGACCCTTATTGAGTAGTCTATGCATGAATACCCGGTGCTTTATTCCATTATTCATTTGAATACTGAATATTGATTTAGTGTCTCCAATGTGGCAGGACCCATCTGGGGCTGGGCATATGTTATCTCTTTGACTCTTCACAACAAAGTTGGTACTACTGTCTCTCTTTTATAGATGAGGATTCTGAGCCGCAGATAAGTTAAATAAAGCGCCCACTCAAGGTAGAGCTGGGACTGAAGTCAGCTTCCTTGCCTCCAAAGCTGGAGCTCTTCCTCCCGTATGGCAACGATAATGGAACGTCTCCTCTTTACGTCGCTGAATTTTAGTTGAACTTAGCAGAACTTTTACAGATTCTAAAAACAGCAGAGGGACTTCCCTGGTGGTGCAGTGGTTAAGAATCTGTCTGCCAATGCAGGGGACATGGGTTCAAGCCCTGGTCCAGGAAGATCCCACATGCTGCGGAGCAGCTAAGCCCGTGGGCCACAGCTACGGAGCCTGCGCTCTACAGCCTGCGAGCCACAACTACTGAGTCCACATGCCAATACTACTGAAGCCTGCGCTCCTAGAGCTTGTGCTCTGCAACAAAGAGTTGCCTCCACTCGCTGCAACTAGAGAAAGCCTACGTGTAGCAAAATAAAAGAAAGAAATAAATTTATTTAAAAAAAATCTAAAAATAAAATAAAATAAAAACAGCAGAGTCTGACTTCGGGGGTTTGAGTTGAAGTAGAACAAATTTTTTTGCTAACTCATTCATCAGAGACACGTGCCTTACTCTGACTTTCAGCCTCTGTTTGCTCTGTAATTCACTGTGATTCTAAAAATTACCCCTGGGTCCCCAACTGCTCTATTTTAAAAACTGGTATCCTGACAATACAAGATTACTTTAAAGTCAGAGCAGTAGGATTTATTCGAGAGATCTTTGGTCATAATAGATATTAGAAAGAGGAGTAATTGTTGGCATTTTCTTCTGCCCTGAAAGAGGACAATGAAGCTAAACCTTTTTCTGGGTATAGGACCCAGGATACCCTTATATTGCAGCTATAACATGGGAACAATGGAGCTGAGTAAACAGGATGTGCACAGTTGGCAGTGCTTGGTGATTTGGGTCCTAAAACGTTGGCCTGCTTTTGGTAGAGATGGCAAATACCACTTTGGAGAATATCTGAATCACTATGGGGGTGGGGGGAAATCCCTTCATCAGTCTCCCATCCCATATCCTTTTTTTAAAAACATTAATTAATTAATTAATTTTTGGCTGCGTTGGGTCTTTGTTGCTGTGCGTGGGTTTTCTTTAGTTGCAGCAAGTGGGGGCTACTCTTCGTTGTGGTGTGCTGGCTTCTCACTGCAGTGGCTTCTCTTGTTGCGGAGCACAGGCTCTACGTGTGTGGGCTTCAGTATTTATGGCACGTGGGCTCAGTAGTTGTGGCTTGTGGGCTCTAGAGTGCAGACTCAGTAGTTGTGGCACATGGGCTTAGTTGCTCTGAGGCATGTGGGATCTTCAGGGACCAGGGCTCCAACCCACGTCCCCTGCATTGGCAGGTGGATTCTTAACCACTGCACCACCAGGGAAGTCCCCACCCCATACCCTTTTTGAAAAGCAGAGTGCTAGATGAATCCTCAGCAACTTGCATACAGAGCACCGGATGTTCTAAGAGAGAAGGAACTAAGACCTTAACCTCTTGTCCCCAATAACTGAAGTTCAGAACACTCTTCTGGAAGGGAGAGAGTGATGAAGATGCTGAAATAAAATTACCAATAAGGTAGAAAGATGTGTGGCCTGGGGGTGGTGAGAGCTGCCCGCAGCCTTGAATTGGTGAAGAACGCAGAGCCCAGGTGTCTCTTGGTTCTGGAGGAAGCCAACCTGCTTTCTACCTGCCCCTACCCAGCCCTCCTGAGGGCAGAGTTGGATCTTAGAAAAAGCAGCTTAGAGGAATAACTTAAAAGGGAGCACTGTCTAGTTTGGGGTGAAGTTCTTTTGACTGAGTTTTAGCCTGAGGAGATGGAGCCAGCGGACTGCCTGGAAGCCCCCCGCCCCTCGGGAAGTGGAGATCAGGTAGGGGGAGCACTTTGCTGGTGGGTGGGGGTGGGGGAGGAGGACTAGACTTCCTGCTGGGCAGGGTAACTGGGCTGACAGCATTCCAGTTTGGTATACTACTGAGATATCAGTTACCAATTACAAATACAAAGCTCTAAGCACAGTGCCTGGCACATAGTAGGTTATCAAGAAATGGTAGGTAGTTATGAGCATCATTATTTCATTACTAAGAGAGATCACAAAAAAAGAAAATTACAGGGGGGAAAGTTGCAGGGGTGGTGGTGGTGGTGGGATGAATTGGGAGATTGAGATTTATATATATACACTAATATGTATAAAATAGATAACTAATAAGAACCTGCTGTATAAAAAAAAATAAAATTCAAAAATTCAAAAAAATTAAAAAAAAATGAAAATTACAGACCAATATCACTGATGAACATAGATGCAAAAATCCTGAACAAAATACTAGCAAACAGAATCCAACAACACATTAAAAGATCATACACCATGATCAAGTGGGATTTATCACAGGGATGCAAGGATTCTTCAATATATACAAATCAATGTGATATACCATATTAATAAACTGAAGAATAAAAACCATATGATCATCTCAATAAATGCAGAAAAAGCTTTTGACAAAATTCAACACCGATTTATGATAAAAACTCTCCAGAAAGTGGGCATAGAGGGAACCTACATCAACATCATAAAGGCCATATATGACAAACCTACAGCAAACATCATTCTCAACAGTGAAAAACTGGAAGCATTTCCTCTAAGATCAGGAAGAAGACAAGGATGTCCACTCTCACCACTATTATTCAACACAGTTTTGGAAGTCCTAGCCACGGCAATCAGAGAAGAAAAAGAAATAAAAGGAATACAAATCAGAACAGAAGAAGTAAAACTGTTACTGTTTGCAGATGACATGATACTATACATAGAAAATCCTAAAGGTGCCACCAGAAAACTACTAGAGCCAATCAATGAATTTGGTAAAGTTGCAAGATACAAAATTGATGCACAGAAATCTCTTGCATTTCTATACACTATCAATGAAGGATCAGAAAGAGAAATTAAGGAAACAATCCCATTCACCATTGCAACAAAAAGAATAAAATACCTAGGAATAAACCTACTTAAGGAGGTGAAAGACCTGTACTCAGAAAACTATAAGACACTGATGAAAGAAATCAAAGATGACACAAACAGATGCAGAGATATATATACTACGTTCTTGGATTGGGAGAATCAATATTGTGAATATGACTATACTACCCAAAGCAATCTACAGATTCAGTGCAATCCCTATTAAATTACCAATGGCATTTTTAACAGAACTAGAATTAAAAAATCTTAAAATTTGTATGGCAACACAAAATACCCTGAAGAGCCAAAACAATCATGAGGGAAGAAAACAGAGCAGTAGGAATCAGACTCTCTGACTTCAGACTATACTACAAAGGTACAGCAATCAAGACAATATGGTACTGACACAAAAACAGAAATATAGATCAAAGGAACAGGATAGAAAGCCCAGAGGTAAACCCATGCACACATGGTCAACTAATCTATGACAAAAGAGGCAAGGATATAAAATGGAGAAAAGACCGTCTCTTCAATAAGTGGTGCTGGGAAAAGTGGAGAGCTACATGTAAAAGAATGAAATTAGAACACTCCCTAACACCATACACAAAAACAAACTCAAAATGGATTAAAGGGGCTTCCCTGGTGGCACAGTGGTTGAGAGTCCACCTGCCGATGCAGGGGACATGGGTTCATGCCCCAGTCCAGGAAGATCCCACATGCCGCTGAGTGGCTGGGCCCGTGAGCCATGGCCGCTGAGCCTGCGTGTCCGGAGCCTGTGCTCCGCAACGGGAGAGGCCACAACAGTGAGAGGCCTGTGTACCACAAAAAAAAAAAAAAAAAAAAAAAAAAAAAATGGATTAAAGACCTAAATGTAAGACCAGACACTATAAAACTCTTAGAGGAAAACACAGGAAGAACACTCTTTGACATAAATCACAGCAAGATCTTTTTTGATCCATCTCCTAGAGTAATGGAAATGAAAACAAAATAAACAAATGGGAACTAATGAAACTTAAAAGCTTTGGCACAGCAAGGGAAACTATAAACAAGATAAAAAGACAACCCTCAGAATGGGAGAAAATGTTTGCAAATGAATCAACGGACAAAGGATTAATCTCCAAAATATATAAACAGCTCATGCAGCTCAATATTAAAAAAACCCAAACAAAAAATGGGCAAAGACCTAAATAGACATTTCTTCAAAGAAGACATACAGATGGTCAAGAAGCACATGAAAAGCTGCTCAACATCACTAATTATTAGAGAAATGCAAATCAAAACTACAATGAGGTATCTCCTCACACTGGTTAGAATGGGCATCATCAGAAAATCTACAAACAACAAATGCTGGAGAGGGTGTGGAGAAAAGGGAACCCTCTTGCACTGTTGGTGGGAATGTCAATTGATACAGCCACTATGGAGAACACTATGGAGGTTCCTTAAAAGACTAAAAATAGAATTACCATATGACCCAGCAATTCCACTACTGGGCATATACCCAGAGAAAACCATAATTCAAAAACACACATGCACCACAATGTTCACTGCAGCACTATTTACAATAGCCAAGTCATGGAAGCAACCTAAATGCCCATCAACAGACGAATGGATAAAGAAGATATGGTACATATATACAATGGAATATTACTCAGCCATAAAAAGGAACGAAGTTGGGTCATTTGTAGAGATGTGGATGGATCTAGAGACTGTCATACAGAATGAAGTAAGTCAGAAAGAGAAAAACAAATATCGTATATTAATGCATATATGTGGAATCTAGAAAAACGGTACAGATGAACCGGTTTGCAAGGCAGAAATAGAGACACAGATGTAGAGAACAAGCATAAGGACACCAAGGGGGGAAAGTGGGGTGGGGGGTGGTGGTGGTGGGATGAATTGGGAGATTGGGATTGACATATATACACTAATATGTATAAAATAGATAACTAATAAGAATCTGCTGTATAACAACAACAACAAAAAAGAAATGGTAGGTAGGTATGAACATCATTATATTATTACTAAGAGAGATCTTGATGAAGAAAAGAATGAGCTGTTTGAGCTGAGGGGATGGGGGAGTCGGAGGGGCACTACTGCATCCTGTGACCTTTGCTTGGTGTCCTGCCTCCAATGGCTGTCACCCTGGTCAGGGGTGGAAATGGTCTGCAGAGTTTTCCCTGTACTTTGCCTCTAGTGGCTGTCACCCTGTTTCATTGCCCAGCAGCATGGTTGAGAGAGGTTAGGTATTGCTCAACTCCTGAAAGTGTAATATTTAGAGTCTTAGAATCTTGGAAGGAACCCAAAAGCCACCTACCGGTGGTTACCAAACATTTGAAAGCAGTAAAGCCTGTTTTCCTTCTTGAATAAAATTTTATATGACACACTGACATGCAAAACAAATTGAGTGACATTTTGCTAATAAGATATCTTTTTAAGTTGAAATGTATTCTATTGACTTATGTTAGCATCGATCGAAGAGAATAGTAAAGCAATTTGGAAAAATCCAAAACTCATAATTGGGGCTATGGAGGCAGGTTTCGGTCTTCTATCAGATTTAGTGAATATCCACACAAGTCAAATCAAAATGCAAATTAAATCTCGCAAGTACCCCATGGTATTCAGTACACCTCTAATCTAGCTCATTGTATTAGTCACAGCACCAGTGGGAAACAGTTGGCACTCCCAAATGAGGGTGCTTCTAGGCAGCTTTAAACTTATTAAAGCATTTACAGAAGCATAGGCAGGGCGGGGAGCCATGTGGGATGGTGTAATACCCCAAGGCTAGTGACAGTGGAGTTGTTAACCACCAGTAGACCTGAGGGTCGAGCAGCGTGAGCAGTTACTAGAAGCTGGGAGATGACTGTGTAGGGGGGCTGCCTTGAGAGAGCAGGGACCTTCAGGAGAGGGACCGCACCACTCCCAGGAGACCCTGCAGGAAAAGAGCAGGGGTGTAAATACCCAGTCTCACTGTCTCTCCTCCTTCTAACGTCTTCCGGGGGGCACCCTTTGGCAGACCCCAACCAGAAGCTAGAGGGCAAAAGAGACTCTGATGTCATTCCTCCAAGTCAGCCTCCCAGGGCACAAAGCAGGTTGGAGCAGGGTGGAGAGGGAAGCCAAGCCAGAGGAGCCAGTAGACACCACCTAAGACACCCCTGTCCCTGTTTTTAAAGATAGCAAGAACGAAAGCTCAGAGAGCTTAGTTAACTTGCCCAAGGTCAATAGGTTAGGGACAATGATAAGAAACCAAGTCCTCCAATCCCATTTCGGTCCTCTTTCCACCATGCTTTTTTCATCACTCTAGTCCGAGGACAATTCTTGATTCAGAAATGCTAAGGTCATCTATTGGGGTTCTGGAGTTAAGGGGACAGGCGTAGCCTCGTCCAGTAATTTCCTTTGTTAGGGTTAACTGTGATCTACTGTTGCTGTGTAGCTCTTTGCAAGTCTAAAGACAGACCATAGCTATTTAGGGAAATAGCCGAGCGTGAAGCTCTTTGGAACTTTTATCCCAACCTCTCAGGTCAGCCACTTTCTCAGAAAGGGCAGGAAGAATGTTAGCCAAAAAACATAAGGGAGCTCTCGGAACACGGGTACTAATTCTGGCCCAGAAATATCCAAGAGTATTCACGTCTGTGAAAGCTGAACAGCTGCAGAGAGCTTTTGGATTCCTGGTGACATTTGTGCTAAATTCTGCATGACTCCCAAAGGGTCCACCTTTGACCCGCTTCTCATAGAACGTTCTCATCAATGTGGTGGGTAACAACTGTTGCCTAGTACTCTTCGTTCGCTGTGGTTTGGGGGAATCAGTGGTGAGTATCCCTTGACCCATTTGCACGTGGAATAGGTTATGTGTGGCTGGTGTCTTGTAATTTCTTTGATTTAGTTAGACACTGTGGATGAGCAAGCTTCGTGTTGAGGTGAGGGCTATTTACTTACTGATGGTTTCGTGTGCAGCAGTCAGCTCACAAAGAAGCCACATGACCCTGAGCATCTTGGGCACTCCCTCGCCACAGGTAACTAACGTGTCTGCTCCAGTCAACTTCACTGAGCTTTCCCAGGATACGTTCTCATGTCGTCTGCCAATTTCATCCCTTCTCCGTGGTTGCCACCCCTCCCATATTGTTGGTTGACTCCTTCAGTTTATTTTTGTCCTGTCCGTCTTTTAAAAAGCTATTTACTCAGTCGTGGTTGACTGAGGTATGCAGACATAAACTTTCTTTCATGGAGTTTGGGGCCCAGTGCAGTGTCACATGGAAGCATTCTGGTTTGCCAACCTGGAAGCTCTCAAACCCCCTCCTTTTGGGTTTTTACGGAGGCTTTGTTACACAGGCACAATTGATTAAATCACTGACTATTGGTGATTGATTCAACCTCCAGCCCCTCTCCCCTCCCCAGAGATCAGGAGGCCCACCCTTCTGTTCATTGTTGGTTCCCTTGCTGCTTTCCAAAAGTCACCTCAAAAAGATACATGCACCCCTATGTTCATAGCAGCACTATTCACAATAGCCAAGACATGGAAACAACCTAAATGTCCACTGACAGAGGAATGGATAAAGAAGATGTGGTACATATATACAATGGAATACTACTCAGCCATAAAAAAGAAGGAAATAATGCCATTTGCAGCAACATGGATGCAATTTGAGATTATCATACTAATTGAAGTAAGTCAGAAAGAGAAAGACAAATACCATGTGATATCACTTGTATGTGGAATCTAAAATGTGGCACAAAAGAATCTATCTATGAAACAGAAGCAGATTCACAGACATAGAGATCAGAGCTGTGGTTGCCAAGGGTGGGGGGAGAGGGATGGACTGGGAGTTTGGGGTTAGTAGATGCAAACTATTACATTTAGAATGGATAAACAACAGGGTCCTACTGCATAGCACAGGGAACTATATCTGATCTCCTGGTATAAACCATAATGGAAAAGAATATAAAAAAAAGAATGTATATATGTGTATAACTGAGTCACTTTGTCGTACAGTAGCAATCAGCACAACACTGTAAATCAACTATACTTCAATTAAAAAATACAGAATAAACAAAACAAAACAAAAGTCACCTCCTTAACCTAAACCCAAGTTGCGGTGGAACGGGCTCGTCACAAATAACAACACCCATTTCACCTTCTGGCTCTGAAGCATTTTCAGGAACTGAGGACTAGAGACCAAACATTAGAGTAAGAGATGCTCTTTTCACTCAGGAAATTCCAAAGGTTTGGGCAGCTGTGGGCCAGGAACCATAAATAAAGACCAAACACAAACAAGAAATATACTTGGCTCACCTGAATAACCAAATCTATATTTCTTATAAATTTCAATATCACACCTCTGTCCAACGTTTTCGCTCTTTTTGCCCCCCCCCCCCCACCTTTTCTTTATTTGACTCTCAGGAAAACTCTAATCCTGGATCTAACAGGGATCCTCTCCTGTTACACGTGCACTTCCTACTCATGCTGGGGAAAGTCAGACAACGGATAAAGTTTTGCGACTACAAATCTATCAACTCCAACCACATCCACACTTTAAAAGTTGCTCAGGGGCTTCCCTGGTGGCGCAGTGGTTGAGAATCTGCCTGCTAATGCAGGGGACACGGGTTCGAGCCCTGGTCTGGGAGGATCCCATATGCCACGGAGCAACTAGGCCCGTGAGCCACAACTACTGAGCCTGCGCGTCTGGAGCCTGTGCTCCGCAACAAGAGAGGCCACGACAGTGAGAGGCCCGCACACCGCGATGAAGAGTGGCCCCCGCTTGCCACAACTAGAGAAAGCCCTCGCACAGAAACGAAGACGCAACACAGCAAAAATAAATAAATTAATTAATAAACTCCTACCCCCAACATCTAAAAAATAATAATAATAAATAAATAAAATAGTTGCGTAGGAAGATGTCACTCTAAAAAAAAAAAAAAGAGTAGCCCTCGCTCATCGCGACTAAAGAAAGCCTGAGCAGCAATAAAGACCCAATGCAGCCAAAAATAAATAAATAAAAGTTCCCTTAAAAAAAAAAAAAGTTGCTCAGCCATCCACCCGAATTCCTGGACAGGTCTGCCTCTTCTTTGTTACCACAACTGTTTCAAAATGGCTTCACTCTCCTCAAGGTCCCGCAGACCCTCCTGACTCCCAGCCGTGACGTTGCCCTCCGCAGGCGCTATGCGCAGGCTAAGTCAGCTACGACATACCTCCAGAAGCCTTCTGTTTCTTTTCATTTCCAAGGCATTCGGGATAATGCAGAAACATTTCAGAGCAGTGATTTTTCAAAGCATGGTTCCCTGCACCAAGAACGTCAGCCTCACCTCGTTAGAAACGCAGTTCTCATGCCCCGCCCCAGATGCAGGAAACCAGGAATTCTGGGAGTGGGCGTTGGTCCCCCGGGTTTAACAAGCCTTCCAGGTGATTCTGATGCAGCTAAATTAGTGCAAGAACCATTGCCTTAAAATAAGATGCAGCTTCTGCTTCCTTCTTTAGCCTTGTAGCTTGTCAACATTGCCGATTTCTCCATTTTATTGTGCCTTCTAACCCTGTGGAGCTAATCATTCTCTAATCCGATCAAATTTTCTCTTGGTTCAGAGATTTGCAAAGCTGCTATCTCAGCTGGGCAATCCCTGTGCTATTTATTCCCCATCACCCTTCATTTTTCAACGTTACACACTTTAGGGACTTCCCTCATCCTGCAGCCAATGTAGATGTGAAGACAGACTAGGGACACATCTCCCACATTATCAGCAGGGACCTCCAAGACTTTCAGATTAGGGACCCCATGTAAATGTTGGGGACTGGCTCTAGGTGTGCCGACTTCCCTAACAGGTGACTTGAAGGACAGGTCTGTGTGGAGGGCAAGATAGCCATTACAATGAACTGTCTTTTCATTTATTGTTTTGTGATGAAGGAAGACTAAATTACAACCCAGTCTGTGTTTCAAATGTCATTCAGTTCAACTCTTGCACATTCGGTTGGCTCTTGTTATTTGGTTGGGTTATCAGTTTGGGTCAGAGAACTTCAGGTTGGGTTAGGGGGAGGGAGGGTAAGGCAAGCTTTCTCTGGGTGACCTAGTGGCCCCTGTGTTCCCCATTTGTGATTTCACAAGGCAGCTCTCCCAAATGCACTGGGCCTTGCTGAGCTAGAGGGCACCCTTGCGTCATTTGAGTTAATTCTAGTAAGAAGAAGTCTGAATATAGAAATTACTTTGCGATCAACTGCTCACCTCCTTGGGGTAATTTGCCCCTTTCATGAAGCCAAGCAGTCAGCCAGAGCTAAGAAAATTACTTCCAAGTGGACACTCCACTTTGGAGTGATGACTCCACTTGTGTAGGGAATGCATTTAACTCACCTGGCTGTGCTGTAGAACCAGGCCCATCGATTTTCAATGGTCCTTCACCAGGCATTTTCAATTTGATTAATTTCCTTGTGGTTTCTACCCAACTCTAAGCAAGGCCAAGTTTTTGTTGTCTGTTGAACATTTTTTGCTTCCCTAGAAAGTATGAAACATACCTGTGTTAGAACCTGATGGCATTCTTCAGTATTTTCTGTGCTATTTTTAGGTCTCGTGGTGAGGTAACTTGAGACCTAGGAGCCAAAAGGAACAAGAATTCATCATAGCCATAGTGACCCATTAATTTGAGCTGAACTCACAATTTTTCAGTCGTTCCAATTTAGACCCTTACTGCAATCACATGATCTTTCGACATTGATACTTCCTTTAATATCGTGGTGAGTATTTCAGAATTTTTATGATAGCATTATCTATAAACTATAGAAAAGGAACAATGAGATTTCATGTTTTGAAGCTTCACAAATACTACGTGGCATCTTCCAATTTTTCTTAAAATGTTACTTTTGTATCACGATACTTCTCTGGATTACTCTAAGCATAATCTTATAATTTTCTTTTGTTTAAGGCTAAAGCAGAGTAGAAAAGTTCAGTGGGTTCTGCTTGCACTGTTAAAGCCGGACTTGTGTGTTTAGATTTTCTGTTTCTTAACTACTGTTTGCTTAACCTGTCAGTTATTGAGAGGTTTAAGTTTTCAATGCCTCCTAGTAATTCCTGTTTTTGCCTTACATATCTTAAGGCAATGTTATTCAAGGACGTACAAGTTCAGAATTGTTATAACTTTGGAGTTAATGTTAGGTGTTAACCAGTTTATCCTTAATAATTCAGTTGGATATAAAATATATTTAACTTTAGAGTAACGTAGTTGTATTAGATTTTTATTGCTGCTGCAACGAATTACTACAAATTTAGTGGTTTAAAACAACACAACTTATTATCTCACACTTCTGTATATTGGAAGTCTGACATGGGTCTCCCAGAGCTAAAATCCAAGTGTTACAGGACTGTGTCCCTTTTTGGAGGCTCTGGGGGTGAATCTATTTTCCTGCCTTTTCTGGCTTCTAAAGGCCACCTACATTCCTTGGCCCGTGGCCCCCTTCCTCCATCTTCAAAACCAACATTGCATTTCTCTGTGTCTTTCTTTCACAGTCGCATGTTCATCTAACAGACTCTTTGTTCTGCCTCCCCCTTCCATTTTTCAGCTCTCTTATGATTATATTGGGTTCACTTAAATTATCCTGTTTTTGAGCTTTACAAAAATGGAACCATATGGTAGATACATGTCTGTTTCTCTTTCACTCAACATTAATTTTAATGAAATTAATCCCTATTGATAATTTAGTTGTAATTTTTTAACTTCTTGACTTAAAAAATTTCTAAATTTTTTTCTTCCGGTTTTATGGAGATATAATTGACGTACAGCACTGTGTAAGTTTAGGGTGTACAGTATAATGATTTGACTCACGTAAAATGAAATGATGGGACTTCCCTGGAGGTCTGGTGGTTAAGACTTCACCTTCCAATGCAGGGGGTGCGTGTTCGATCCCTGTTGGGGAGCTAAGATCCCATGTGCCTCGCAGCCAAAATACCAAAACATAAAACAGAAACAATACTGTAACAAAATTCAATAAAGACTTTAAAAATGGTCCACGTCACAAAAAAAAAATCTTTAAAAAAATTCATGAAATGATGACCACAATAAGTGAACATCCATCATCTCAAATAGATACAAAATAAAAGAAAAAGATAGTTTTTCCTTGAGATGAGACTCTTAGGATTTACTCTCAACAACTTTCATATGTAACATACAGCGGTGTTCATTATATTGATCATGTTGTGTGTTACATCCCTAGTACTTAGGTATCTTATAACTGGAACTTTGTACTATATAATTGTAATTTATACATTCTTGTTGCAATATATTTCATTGTATGAATTCTATATAGACTTTTATTAGAAATATTGGTCTTTCTCTCCCATCCTATCTTATCTCTTTTGTATTTTCCATCTCTTTGATTCTCTGTGCTTCATGTAGTATAAATTCCTCAGATATTTCTTCATGTTTACTAAGTCTCTACTCAGCTACATCGAATTTGCTGCCTAACCCACCAGCTGAATTCTGTATTTCAATGGCAGCATTTTCATAATTTGAAAGCTCTATTTGGCCCTTTTAAAAACAGGCTTGTTCTTTTTTCAGAGTGTTTTGTTTTTCTTCTATGTTCTTATTTAATCTTAAACATATTTATTTAAACTCAAATGATTCTTTTAAATGAAACTTTACAGGATCTAATCTTGATATTTTTTGTGTATGCTGACTTTTGTTCTTGGTGCATTTTTTCCCTTATCAATTTGACAATCTTGAGTTGAGAGCTGAGCTGATTGTTCAGGGTTTTTTTTTTTTTCAATATTTGGGACTGTAGTGCAGTGTCCTTGAAGATTTGCTCTTCAGAATTTCAGAATGGTTTCATGTATGCTTCTGCCTGGAGTCTCAGAGGTATCATAAGGTTGTTGCTAGCTTTCATATTAATTTTCTGGCTTGGAGGTTTCTGGATTTATAAAGGATATATATATATATAAAACCATATATATATGGTTCTGAATTCTCAGGGGAGGTTTTTCCCGCCACTCAGAGTCCAGTATTAAGACAGACAACAACCTTTGTCAAGTAAACTATTCATAATTCAGGGAAACTTAAGAAATGATGCAGCCAGCACTGTGACTTACACCACTGGGTCATCTGACTCCATGACAAAAGAATTGGACATTGGAATCCAAGAATGAGTCCCAAGACCGGGACTTCAGTGAATTTTGTTGGAGAAATGGGGTAGAAGGGAATCTGGGAATTAAGCAAGGATTGTTACTGGGATTATCAGAGAGGCAGACGAAATATGAGCAGGTAAAGTGTGTGCAGTGGTCCTGGGGCTGATTATCAGTACTCAGAAGATTTGTCCAGTATCCCATTGAGACTGTCTTTTTGCTTAGCTTGAGCCCTACTCAGGACTGAGGCAGGTCCTTAATGGCACAGAGGCTGACTAGTCTCATTTTCAAAATTCTAAATTACGGGAAGTTGTCCTTTCTGACCTTCCCTATTTTACTTGCTGGATCCACTCCCCTTCCCCCTCCCAGATAAATGCCTCTAGGACAAGGTTCTCAATCTTAAATGCCTGTGGGGAGAGGGTGATGGGGCAGGTAACTTGAATTAATAAAATGAGATGGAATGATGACTGAAGAGAAGTAAAGATCCAGGGGGGCATGGCTTCTCAGCTCCAGCTCAGTGGAAACGCATAGTCTGGACTGGAAGTTTGGATTTTTTAAAAAAGAAAACATCTAAAAATGCTGGCCATTCATTCAGTTATAAAAATGTACTGTGTTAACCAAAAGCACATCTGTAGGTCACATATGGCCTGCAGGCCACTGGTTTGCAACTGTTACTCTGAGCTGCCTTTCAGAACCTTCTGGGTGCCTGAATTCCCTTGCTCCATGGCAGCCCCTGTTCTCTCTCCAGATTTACCTGTAAATAATATACCTTTCCATATGATCTGCATTCTCAATTCTCCAACAAACACCACATTCTTAGAATGACCGTATTTGAACAAATTCTCACTAAAGTGTGAATGATGGATAGCTCTTCCCAAAGTATTTGGATGGAATCACAGTGTGAAACCCTGGCAGGGAGCCCAGGGAGCAGTACCTTGTGGGCATGACCGATGCAGGCAGTGTGGAGTCTCAACAAGTGTGGGCTTTGCAACCCTATGTTCCTGCCTCCTGGCTCCCCACTCACGAACGGAGCGAAGCGGTCCATGAGAGGCTTCATCCCTCTAGATCTCGGTTTTCTTATCTGTACAATCGGGATAATAATACCTGGCAGGGTTACTGTGAAGCTGTTAACGTCTGCTATATACTCAATAATTCTTTTTGTTCTGATTATGGAAATTCTGCAGTGGTAAGAGCCCTAAGTGAAGCCCCTCCCTGTGCAGATTTTGGTTCAAGGCATTTGCCCAAGGTCTCAGCTAGGCAAGCTGGAAATTCATTTGCAAAATTTATTTTTAGTGGTAAATTTTATGGTACAATCAACTGTAATATCCCACAGCTCATCTCTGAGGCAATATGAATTAATTATTAAAGGAAGACCATTGCCCCCAAATCTGTCAGGTTGGAGTGTTGGGGAAAGGACCAGGGTACTTCCAATCTTTCTATTTAGTATCTGTGTAGCAGTTAATCTCTTTAAACCTCAGTTTGGCGCCAGTATCTGCTTTGCCTGTTGGAGTATTATTCTGAGTGTTACTGATAGGTTACTTTACAAACTGGGGGTGCAAACATGGTCTCATCTCTTTAAAGAATGAACACTAAACCAAGAGCATATGTTCCTGACTAGGAGAGAGGTCAGTATCTCCTTCCTGGGTCTCCCCGCACAGCCCCGCCCTGAATTCTTCAAGAACTCGAGGGTTATAGAGTCCTAGGGTGGGGCTTAGGTGGTTGAAGGCAAAGCCAAAGTTTAATCCGTTTTCTGTTGCCCTTGCTCCTCCTAGCTCATTGTCACTCTCAGAGCCACCTCCTGGTCCTCCAGAGACTTTCTACAATCTAGAAAGTATGTCCCCACTGGGCAGACCCAGTCCTGTGGACGCTTGGCCTAGCAGGTGAAACCTGGGCTAGATTTCAGCCTCCACTTGTTTCTTTGAACTGTATTTCCCTCACCTCCACAAGGGCAGGACACCTGGTCCTGCACCGCCTGACAGAGGGATGCTGTATGATGCTGGTCCAGGGAGGCCCCGCCCCTGCCTTTCCTGGGCTCGCAGGGACACAGCTTTTACTGCTCAGCTATTTCAATTCCTGGGGCTGCCATTGCAAGAGGCAAGAGGCACCTGGGGAACACTTGCCTGGTCTCATCCTGCTGCCTGGACAGCCACATACCTCACCCTCAGAACACAGAGGCTCTGAGGTCTGCCGCTTTTGAGAACTCCAGGGCAATCTCCCCTCCCCTTATTTTAGAGTCCTGCTGGTGAGTTCCCCTCCTAAGGTTGACACACGTGACTTCTAGAACATGCTATGACAGAACTAAACAAAAAAAATCAATGCAAGTTAAATTTCCCTCAAGACATCTTGATACATGTAAGCATCATATTGTATTACAAAATTTTTTCTTTAATCTGCTGTTATGGTATAAATCAGATTGGTTTTGAAATAAGCTGGTTGCTTCATAATCTTTAGCAGGAGACTCCAAGGATCTGGACCTTCCAGGAAACCCAACAAACCTTTTTTTGATGGAGTAGCTGTGGCTGTCATTTGCATATGAAATTGAGGTGCTGATACCCTCCCAGTCTCTCTGATAGCTGGAGTGGGTGGCTGCGACTCTCAGCTGGCCTCCCTGGTGACACACAACTTGTGCAAACAGATGTTGAGATTTAGGGACCCAGCCTGGGGTCACGGGCTGGAATTACTGCACCTGTGAGTCAGCTGCCCACCTGCTGGCCCCTTCCTGGTTAGCATTACTGCTTTCTTCTCATCTGGACTAAACAGCCCCTATGAGCTAGTCCCCCTGTTAGAATCCACAGAACTACTGGACCCACGGTAGAAGGTTATAAACAAGGAAGTTTATTTCTCTTCATTTTGAATTCTAGCAAGACTGACCAATTTTTTTAAAAATTGGAAGCTCAGTTAAATCAAACCAAGGATGAAGTGAAGCGCCAGCCAGAAAAATCAATAAATCATTAACTTGAACAGACCTTAGAGGCCTGTTGCCTGGCTTGCTCTGCCACGTGACAGAAGGTTCAGTAACTTGTGATGTGGAAGGAAAGTGGGTAATGATTTCCCGGAGCGTGAATTCATTTCTTTTCCTTGAGCTCCGCTAGTGAAGGGGTGGTAGCGATGCTCTATCACCACCTAGTGATACATTCACACACATCACCTACAGTGCACAGATGGGCTCTGAGGTTGTCCTGGCATTCCCCAAGTAAAATCAATGCACTTTGGTGAAAAATAATTGCAACAAATCACATGTGACAGATACCTAAATACAGTGATTCTGAGACTTTCCCCTGCCTGCTGTTTCCCATGCCTTGATTGTGCTGATCAGGGGAAGGAAGTGCAGAGAAGATCTGGGAAACCTGTAATTTACTTGGGAAGTTGGGATTTAATTGCACATGAGATGGCGGGAAGTGAGCAAGAGAAGAGGAAAGGCCAGAGAAGCAGGGGGCATGGTGCCCAGGAGCCAGTTCAGAACGCTCTGCTGATGTTTGGTTTTTGGGGAGAGAGGACGATCAGGGAGTTCACGGAGATGGAGCCTACTAGGCGTTTTTAGGAAATGTTGCTATTTTCTCATCATGGCTTTTTGTTTTTCAACTTGCAGTGGGACACAGGACTAAGCTAGGTCTCAAATCAGCGGCAAGTAGGCTACATTTCTTTTGGGTTACACACAAAAATATAACACCGCGCACTGTTATTTTGACATTTGGGGCAGCGGGGGGTGTTAAAGATTAGAGGGGATAAAGGTGTTCTAAGAGTGGTGGGATGCCATTGACGAGTATTGACAAGCATCTATCAGGCCTTCCTTATGGACCAGGCACCCTCCTAAATCGTGCTCTGATGGAAGAGAGAACTGCAACATTGTGAAGGGCTGGGGAGAAGGGGGAGTGAAATGAGGTGGAAAGGGAGGTGGGCTAAGGCCACAAAGCAGCTGAAGGGGACCCTGAAGGAGGTAGAAAGTAATGAGCCAAGAGTCCTTGTAACGGACTGGTGGCCAACATCTGTCTCATTACTTCTCCCCGGGGCATTGGCTTGCCCAGCCTGGCCTGACCTGTCACAGGCAACACCCAGGCTGTTAGGAAGTGTCACCAGTTCATTCTGGATTCCCAGTGGCTCCCTAGAGGTGACACAGCCGAAGGTGTGAGGGTTTAATGTCCCATGGGATGAAATGTGCCCAGTGAGAAATAGCAGATTGGAAGGAGTTGGTGGATGGGTTATTCTCCCTTCCTCTTTGCTGACAGACTGTTCTGAGACTCAGAGAATCCACACTGTTTCTTTCTGGATGTGTCCTCTGTGACAACAAGAGTTTTGGTGTGTGGCCGGCTCAGTAACGTACCACCTTATTTGTTCTTTCCTTCCTTTGCAGTCTCGCTTCCCTTTTCTTTTTTTTCCCCTCCTCTTGGGACCTTGCACTTACACTTCTCAACAATGCTTGCACGTAAAAGTTTCGCCTCAAGCTCTGATTTCTAGGGACCTTGAGCTAAGACAGTTCACATGCCCATCTTGGGACCAATTGCTGGGATTAAGGTATCCAGATACCCCCGCCATGTAGTGGTGGGGAGTGAGGGGCTGTCATGGAAATTCTCACCAGGAACAGGTGTCATGGGGGAGGGGTTCCTAGAGGAACAAGAAAGATAGTCTGGAGTCCTGATGACAGCACACTTGCTGCAGCCCATACCACCATTCCTCTCGCCACCTCCAGCTGGGTTCAGGAAGTGGCCAAGCCATATTTAAGTCATTAAAGACATATTGTCCTACCTTCACCATGTGATCCAATTTAACGTAATCACAGAGGGACCACCTGACTTCATGTCCCTTTGAGATGAGACAGTATGAGTCACATAGAATCACCCACGAAATAGTCTCAACAGAAATCTTTGAAGCCAATCAAGACTTAAGATGTAGCTTAAGTTAAGTTATAGGAGACATAGGGGATAGAGGAACAAGTGAAGTGACGTCATGAGGAAAATACTTCCAAATCTAGAATGTGGAATATTCTACAAGACAGCAATATGAGTTTCCTGGGGCTGCCATAACAAAGTACTGCAAATCTGGTGGCTTAAAACGACAGAAATTTATTGTCTCCCAGTTCTGGAGCCTAGACGTTCAAGATCAAGGTGTTTTCAGGGTTGGTGCTTTCTGAGAGCTATGAGAAAGACTCTTCATACCTCTCCCCTAGTATCTGGTGGCTTGCTGGCAACCTTTGGCATCCCCTGGCTGGTAGCAGCATTATTCCAGTCTCTCCTTCATCTTTACGTGGCATTCTCCCCGAGTCCAAATTTCTCCTTTTTATAAGGACACCAGTCATACTGAATTAAGGACTCACCCTACTCCAGTATGGTGACCTCATCTTAACTAATTACATCTACAGTGACCTATTTCCAAATAAGAGCCCGTTCTGAGGTCCTGGGGTTAGGATTTAAACATGTGAATTTTGGGGGGAACACAATTCAACCCCAAAACACTTGGTCTCTTCAAGACTTCCATGTCATTAAAAAAAAATACAAGATCAACCTAGATTAAAAGGGACTGAAAAGGCAGAGCCGAGAAGTACAGCACGTAAAAGCTGATTGGCGCGTGGTTCAAAGAATTGGATATAAAAGTTATCTTTTGGGACAACTGAGGAAATGTGAATATGGACTGGATATTAAAGGATGTGAAGGAATTATTATTGATTTTTCATGGTATTGAGGTTATGAAGGATAGTATTTTTATTTTTAGGAGGTGTATGCCGGCATCTTTAGAAGTGAAACACATATCACACAGGAAAATGTTAACCCTTGACTCTAGGTGATAGGTATATAAGGATGTTTATTGTACTCTTCTTTCCTTTTCATGTATATTTGAAAGCTTCAATGGTACAAAGCTGAGTAGTGGGGAGAGGTATTGTGGATGCACCTTTCTGGCCTTTAGTTTTAGAGCTAAAGTCTGTCCCGGCTGTCCTGCCCATCTCTAGCCAAGTTCCAAGTTGGAGGTTTCTGCCTTGGAGAAATCACTTGGATACTAAAGCATGTTTTAGGATCTTTTGTTTTAATGATGGGAAAAGCCTTCAGAAATCATGTCAGTAGAGTCAGATAGGCATGAAGAAATCTTTGACGTACGGGTAGACTTAACGTTTCAGTTCTAATGTCAAATAAATCCATAACAGGAAGTAAAAAATAAAAGAGAGCTGTCATAGGCTTCCTGCATTTGTCGTCAGACAGACCTGTGTTCAAATCCTGTCCGTGCAGTCTACCACCAACTTAATGACTTTTGTTACACTGTGTGTCTTCTCTGAACCTTGGTTTGGTCCCAAAATGTGGCGATAGTAATACCACCTTGCGTGGACTCAATGACGTAACGTGCTGTTTGCACATAGCATGGTAACTGGAGTGTAGTAGGTGCTTGTATTAGTCTTTCATTGCTGCTGTAACAAATGATCACAAACATAGTGGCTTGAAGCAACCCCAATTTATTACCTTACTGGTAGATAGGTTAGAAGTCGGGCAGAGGTCTTGGTGGGCTCACATCAAAATGTTGGCAGGGCTATACTCCTTTCTGGAAACTCTAGGAGTGCATCTTCTCCTTGCCTCTTTCAGCTCCCAGAGGTCCCCTGCGTTCCCTGTTCATGGCCCACTTCCTCCAGCCTAGAGCCAGCAACGGGCATCCCTCTGGCCCTCTTCTGCCTCCCTCTTCTACTTTTATGTGGATTACATCGGGCACTTGGGTCATTTAGGATCATCTAGTTTGAAGTCATCCGATTAGCAACCTTACTTCCATCTGCAACTTTAATGCCTCCTTGCCACGTTACCTAACAACGTCATAGGTTCTAGGGATTAGGTTGTGGACATACTGGGGCCATTACTCTGCCTATCCCCATGCTCAGTTAAGATAATTCATTACGATTATTAATTAGAGATCCAGAAACTAAGCCACTCTATTGATTTCAATCTTCTGCTGATTTGGGTCTTGGACCACTTTCCCTTTTCTTTCTGGATATGATTATCCCCCAGAGAGAGCTGTGTTCTAAGGAGCCTCGAACTGGCCTTAATTGTCTTGCAGAAACTTGCCGGCTTACACCTGCGTCCTCAGAGGAGCGGCTGCCTTTGGTCCCGCACTTACTGCTATGGACCATCTCGAAAGCTTCAGCCCAACAAGGTTCCCCTCATATGTTGATCTTCTCTAGGTAGGCTTGGGTATTTGAACTGAGAAAGATTTGGGGGGTTGTGCTGGTCATTCTATTGCTAGACAACAAGCCACAGTGAAACGTAATGGCTTTACCAACCACCATTTTATTACCTCTCACGACTCTGTGAGTCAGGCATTGGGACCGGGTTCATAAACGTGATTCTTCTGCTCCACGTGGAACTGGCAAAGTCTCCCGTAATAATCAGCTGCTAAATGGAGAGGTCTTGGGGGTCTAAGGCGGCCTTGCTCACATGGCTGGTGCCTAGGCAGGCATGGCTGGGAAGGCTGGGCACAGCGGGGCTGTGGACCAGAGCGTCTACCGTGACTTCTCTAGCCCGATGGTTTCAGGTAATGAGAGTTCATACAGGTAGCTCAGGGCTCCCAGAAGTGATGTTCTTGTGACAAGGGGAAGCTGCCTGGCTCCCTGAGTTACCCAGTGTCACTTTTACTGTCCTCTGTTGACCTAGACAGTCCCAGGCCGACCCAGGTTCTAGGGGACGAGCCATGGAACCCCCTCTCCTCGGGAGGAATATCCAAGAATTTGAGACCATGTTTAAGAACCACCACAAGGGGCAACTGACTGGGACTCATCAGGGATGTGATGGGAAAGTTGGGACATCCCAGTGCTGGGCTAAAACCATGATTTTTAACCTTATTTTTAAGGGGGAATGGGGACGGGCATCCTTTTCTGATGAAAACTAAGATTCTATCCTTAGAAAAATGTCCAATACAAACACACGTGTGCACACACCCACAATTTTATTGCATCATTTCAGGAGGTCTGTGGGTCTTCTGGACACCATCCATGGACTCCAAGGTGAGAATCCCTGGGTCCAAGTAAACCCAAGAGCCTTTCAGAGAGAAGGGGGCATGTATCTGTGTAGCCTGACATCTGATGGTTAGTTCCGAGAATTCCTGGCTCCTGGCTTGGGAGGGGTGGCCCACGGGGTACAGAGCTCTAGAGGAGGAAGAGGTGTGGGCTCTTTGTTGTGTGTGTGTGGGGGGCATTGGGGGGACATTTGTTGACCTTGAAGGGTCTGAGGACCATCCAGATGGGTTTGTAGGGGGCTAAATGAGTATACTCTGAGTGTATTAAGTCTGGAAAAGCTTAGGCTGAGGGCATTTCAGGGGGGGCATCACTGTTGAAGCCTCTTATGGCTGGTGCCCTAGTTCAGGGGATTTTATAAAATGGCGAGGAAACGGGCCTAGAAGAGTCTGCCACTTTCTCAGTTGTCTCTGTAATTAATGGCAGAGCTGGAGTGAGGACCCTCGTCCTTACACAGAGCCAAGTGCACTTTCTGCTGTTGGGAGAACTTTGCCATGTTTCCTTTGGTACCAACTTAGGGGTCACTGAGGGACGTGGGACCTTCCTCGGCAGAGCTATTGCTCCAGCCTGCTCTGCCCACTCCTCTTTCTCTGGGCGGGCACGCATATCTTCCTTTGGGGGGAAAAAACTCTTCTTTTGTTCTCAATTCATATGTTCAAGAGGGACTGACCCCCATGTGCTGAAGCCATGGGGTGGGCGTGTCACCTGTCCTGGCTGGTAAGATTGTCCTATCCATCTCACAGCCGCTGTAATTGGTTGAAAGATGCACCTATGAAGGTCCTGCCTAGGGATTTGGGAAGAGCCACTCTCTTTCTACCTGGGTGGCTAACTGGTGGAGGTAAGCCTCCCGCTGCTTGGACCATACTGTGGACAAATCCCGCCTCTGAATGAAACCAGAGAAAATCACTTCTGGGGCACAGAGTGTGAGGCACCTGCGCTGATGTTCTGCGTTGAGCCACTGAACTCAGTTATGTCTGAAGCCAGTCATGGACTTAGCCTCCTGGACTTGATAGTTGTTCCAAGAGCCCATCGGGTCTCTGCTTTGACTGAGCCAGTTTAATTGGGTGTCTGTTGATGGTACCTGAGAGGAGTGACCGAAATAGAAAGCGTTTTGGTTTGATAACTCAGGTTATTAACATGGTGCTAATGTGACCTCAGTTACAAATTTAGTTACCATACGGTTCAGATAGCATTGCCGAGAGAAAGCTACGCTCCCTGATCTTCTCTAGCAAAAATAAGATTTTGAGAGAGCAAAAACGCCTAATTACAGATCCTTCTTCACAGTGAGCAGAACAATTCAGTGCATTTCCTGCTGACGATGGATCAGAATTGCCATCTCTATATACACAGAATTGAATGTTCTGGAAAGAGTCTAGGGGGCACATTTGAAATGATAATAACTTACGTTTTCAAATGAAAAAAATTTTTAACACTTTAGCCAACATGTATCCTGAAACGCATTGAAATAATTGGTGTCATAAAACTAAGAATACTGATAGGTAATTGAATTATAAAACTCAAATGGATTATGGACCAAATACATTTTGCAAGATCATAGTGAGCTTTTAAAGGGAGGAGGGATCCAAATCTTTCACAAGTAAGTGACATTAATACTGAAAAATAGTATGATAGTAATTTATTTTCCTACAAAGTAATTGCAACAATAAATGGAAATCTTTCATCAACATCTTTTGGTATGAATAGTGCCTAGTACTAATCTGATTTGAGATATATTTTTTTTTTTGGCTGCCTTGGGTCTTCCTTACCTCGTTTCTGCTCACGGGCTTTCTCTGGTTGTGGTGAGCGGGGGCTGCCCTTCGTTGCGGTGTGCAGGCTTCTCCTTGCGGTGGCTTCTCTTAGTTGGGGAGAGTACGGGCTCTAGGCGCATGGGTTTCAGTAGCTGTGGCTTGTGGGCTCTACAGCACAGGCTCAGTAGTTGTGGCTCGTGGGCTCGGTAGTTGTGGCTCGCGGGCTCTAGAGCGCAGGCTCAGTAGTTGTGGCTCATGGGCTTAGTTGCTCCGCGGCATGTGGGATCTTCCCACACCAGGGATCGAACCCGTGTCCCCTACACTGGCAGGCGGATTCTTAACCACTGCACCACCAGTGGTGGCAAATTTTGTTATTTTTAAACAGTTTATAACAGTTTATAACAGAACCAATTTCAGTGATGCATTTTGATACAACATGTTGTAAGAAGAAAATTAAACTTATGACACAGAGGAGGTGTGAAATGTGTTCTATGAATAAACTGGAAACGTATCTGTTTGATCTGAAGACAGATTGGGACATCTATCAATAACACGAGAGAAATTTCTCCCTGGCCTTATCATCAAGCAAAATTTTCTAATTTATATTTCCAGGATGTAGAGGCTGTCAATTCTGACAGATTTTTAAAAATCATTATTTCATAAAGAGTTTGAACTGGGGTCCTGAAGTGATTATATTTATTTATTTATTTATTTAACATCTTTATTGGAGTATAATTGCTTTACAATGGTGTGCTAGTTTCTGCCATCTTACAAAGCGAATCAGCTATACATACACACACATCCCCATATCTCCTCCCTCCTGCGGTGAAATGATTATATTTTTTGAGAACCATTAGGATTCTGATAGCATTAAAAATGGGATGCAACATAACAAACATGTGTTTAAGGGAGATGAAATTTACATATAAAATATTCTCAAAGACCCAAGCATCTTTAATCATGATGCATAAATCCCTCATCTCACTTCAACAGCCTTTTTTATTTTCCAACGGCTGAAAAGTAACTCATTACTTTCTTTAATATCATGTAATTATTGTGGAGTGAAACATAATTAAACTAGTAGCCCCTCAAGGACTTTGATGACAGGTATGAATAAAGCTTATGGGCCTCGAAGTTGCATTTTAAGTGGTGTTAATGACATTGTTTGAATAAAACGCCCAGGCAGTCACACATCATGTGGTCTGACTGTGCTTTGGAGTGTCTTACAAGAAAACTTTTGTTGTAGCTTTATCTCATTTATCATACTTAGTTTAGGCTGGTATAAACACAAAGATCATTTTCCTTCTTCAAATTCTTGTAGGATGGATGCTGAATTTCACGTGGTCTTGGTGTATTTCAGACACATTAACTACATTTTCCAACTCTTGGGTAAGTTAGGTAGGTTTCCTTTGGACCATTGTTTCTATTACTCTTCGTAACCTCACAAAGTACTACGTATAATTTCATTTAGTTATTTAATAAGCATTTATTGGGCACCCATGGAGCGGGACACTGTCTGGAATCTCAAGGAGCTCACAATTTAGTGGAAGTTTAGATAAATGAATTTCCAATGATAGCCCAGTTTCAAGAGTGCTCCATTGCATAGGGAAGCCATATTGAGAAATAGCTAATGTCTGGGTTCAAGGCTCAAAGTCTCCCCAAGCCTCAGTTTTCCCATCTGTAACATGGGAATAATACCCCCCTTATAGGATTATGGCATAGATGAACCTGTAGAATACGAACATCCACTGTTTTTGAATTTGTCTTACAGTTTTAGTTACATGGAGACGCGGAATCAATCAATCGATGACTATCTATTATTGTCTTTCTGCTAATTTTGAATTCTTGGTGAAGGAATTTGATTAGTTCAATTTGAGTCAGGTGGCCATTTCTGGTCCAGTGATTTGTGGCTATTTCTATACAGCATGGCTACCAGAAGCCCACCCCTGTGAATTGAGGGGTTAGAGAGAGTCATTGTGAAATAACAAATCCAAACCCTGGGTACTACACTTCCATGCAGATTTTGTTGTGATTAATAAATCTAAACATCGTGTTGAATTAATAATTTATTTTCACAGATATCAGCAGCATGGTTATTATCCTATAGGATTCTACAAATTGTTTTTGATACTAAGAAGGTGTTTTTGAACTGGAAAGTCTAGAAACTCCTGTTCTAGGGAAGAGGTATTTACACAAATATTTATAGTGCTACAAGTTTACTACAAAAATGAGAAAGCAAGAGTTCTGGAGATTAGCTGCACAATTATGTAAATTTACTCAACATTACTGAACTGTACACTTAAAAATAGTTGAGATAGTGAATTTTATGTTATGTGTATTTTACCATAATAAAACCTTTTTTAAAAAAACAAGAAGACACAGACATCAGACAGACTCACTGAAATGTTTTCAAATTTGATAATGTTTCTTATTTAATAGCCAAATGCCTTCAGTCCAAAGAAAGCATGGTTTTATCAGACTAATAGATATATGCACATGTAAGTATACATATATATAATTTATTTCTGCAGATTGAAAAAATAGGAACAGGTAAATACCCTTGTACATAGTATTAAACCCATAAAGAAGAAAAACACCCGAGACATTGAAAATGTGGAGTGTAAGGAATTATTTATTATCATTGGTAGAGCATTTCCACCTAGGGGTGTTTTTAGACTATTCATTCCTTTTATAATTAGAGACAGAGGCCTAACACTTGCCAGGTACCAGGCTAGGTGTGGGGTACAGCAGTACACAAGACATCCAGGGTCCCTGTCCCACTGAGTTTATACTACAGCAAAGGAGATCATTAGACAAGAAAGTACCAGTCGGTGTCACAAGTGTTCTGGTGGTTATAGGAACAGATAGAAGTGGTTCTTTACCTGGTCTGGGATTTGCTGGAGGAAGTGACTTGTAAGCCCAGGGATGAAGTATAAGTAAAAGTTAGTTAGACAAAAAGATGGAAAAAAGAGTGATTCAGGCAGAGGTAATACCACGCTCAAAGATCCAGAGGTGAGAGGGAAGATGGTGAATTCAGTGCATTGAAGGAAACCCAGAAATGATTGGAGATGGGGGTTTGACATTAGTCTGGATGTTACCAGGATTGATATTTGCTGATTGGTTGATGTGAAACAGTAAGTAAAGGATTTAGGAGGTTGGCAAGACATCGTTTGAAGCGAAGAACGATTAAAAGGAAATTGAATTGGAGAGGAAGAGAAGTTCCCAGGAGCTGACTATTCACAAAGGATTCATTGAAAAGTGAGAGATTAAGGGCAGGCCCTGAAGACATAAAGCTGCAAAATGGGAAGCAGTATGGCTTATCGGTTAAGGAATGAGATCTGAAAGTCAATAGACCCGGTGTGAGCCCTACTCTTTATCGTAACTTCGACTTTGGGTGTGCCACTCAGCACCTTTAAACTTCATTTCCTTATCTGATAATACTTACTCATAAGGTTGTTATAAATATTTCCAAATATGTAAGAAGCTAAATGCACAAAGATGTTCATTGCAGTGTTAATGATGATGATGAAAAACTGGAAATATCCTAAAGGCTTAATAACAGGGAACTGGTGAAGTAAGCTTTGGCATATGCCCTTGATGGGATATAAATGTACACAATAAATTTATTTTTGAAGCATATGTACTATTATGGAAAATGCTTAAGAAATACTGTTACATGAAAAAGGCAGATTTAAATGGTGGCATGATCACATAATGGAAATACATAATATTCCTTGGGCCAAATCAAAATCTACCCATAGAAAAATTAGAAAATATACAAAATGGTGGTGGTAGGGCTCTAGATGATTTTCCCTCTTTTCTCCTTTGCTCTTTCCTCTTTTTTTTTTCCAAAATTATACAACTTCTCTATACAAAATTGTACAAAGCTTCATCTAAAAGAGAAACATGCCCATCAAATGAGAAAGTGGGTCTGGTTGGAAAGGCTTCCTCTACCTCAGTGGCTGCAGCCTTTTCAGTCCTACCTGTCAATGACAGTGGGAAGTGTTGCTGAGAAAAGGGAGAAGAAAGGGAAGAGGAAGTGAGAGGAAAAAAAAGAAAAGTAGGAGAAAAGGGGTACACAGGAGGGTGGTGGGCACAGTGGAGCCCTTGCGGTCTGACTCTGATGATGAATTCCCGATACTTCTTTTCACACAGCTAGAATAATGCTTATATGGAAAGGATTATGCTGTCTCAACAAATGTCTAGAGCTCCATCAGTGGCAGTTCCCTCTTGGCAGGTGGAGTGGAGTTGAGCTGTTAAAGTGTGTGACTGGTCACGACCAATGTGACCATACTCATGAGAAGGTGACAGTCTCCCCTCTCCTGCCAACTCCCCAGTAGAAGAAGAATCTATCATTTCTTAATGTCCTGTGTATTTTGTATTTTATAAATACAAAGATCACATGGAATAGGTTATAGGCTTTGCGATAACATGGGGGAATGAAGGGATAATCTTAATCTAAACTCCTCAAATCTCAGAAGAGGAAGTTTGAGAATTGAAGTAAGTGACTGTGCAAGGTGACATAGAATGTTAACAGCAAATCTGGGATGATTCTCCATGTATAGTCTTGGTAAGCTGGTCCTTGCTTTGCTCTGTTCTTGGAGACCAGCTGGCTGGCTTCTTAAGGCTACTCAGAGAGTGTTTCTTCTGGGGGACCCCAAATTTGTACTCAACACCTCGGAATGGTCAGGGTGGAAGCTGCATAGAAGAGCAATACAAGAAAGGTAAGGGCTTGTCTCTTCCATCCCCTTGCAGGAGTGAATGTTTCTCACTTGAATGGTGATGGTGATGATGGTGATGATGATGATGATAATGATAATGATGGATGATGACGGTTAATCCTTATGGAGAATTTACCAAGAGCCAGGGCTTATTTTAACTGTTTTTATATATTAATTTACTTAATCCTTTTAATTCTTATAAGATAAGAACAACTATTATCCTCACTTTTACAGATGAGGGAACTGAGGCACAGAGTAGTAGAGAAGTGGCCAAAGTCACTCTACTAAAAAGTGACCAAGTGACTATTGAGCTCAGAGAGTCGGGTCAAGAGTCCATGCTCCTAAAAACTATTTAGAGGAGAGAAGGAGAAAAAAAGAGAGAGACAAAGAGGGGGGTGATGGGGAGAAAAAAAAGGGGAAAGAAAGATGATAGGGAAAAGGAAGGGAGGAGGAAAGGGAGAGTGAAGTTTATTAGAGATCCATACCCTAGAAAAGACACATCTCTTTACAGAAATGAGCTGACCTAGAGAAAACTTATCTAACTTCTTTTTGGCAAACATATTTTTGCAAAAAAGTATCCCTGACACTTTCTACCTATAATGGCTCCTTTATGTCTAAAATTCTTAGTAACATGTTACAATGTCATCAAGATATAGGAACATGGATCCTTAAGCTTGGAACCTTGCCAAGACCATGGAATTGGTGGGTTTCCAATCTCTTCCTGTTCTGTGTGTTGGCTCCCAGGCAGATGGAAGAGTGGGAGTGGGTATAAAGGATGGTAAGAGAGAGGAATGCGTTATATTTTTCTGAGTCTTTTTGCAATTTTTTTGCTTTATAGCCAAAAGAGTTTATTTTAATACTTCCTAGTGAATAAACAATTGTATTTATAACATGATGTTTGGTAAAATTTCATTTATTATTATTTTTTATTATTATTATTTTTTTGCAGTACGTGGGTCTCTCACTGTTGTGGCCTCTCCTGTTGTGGAGCACAGGCTCTGGATGCACAGGCTCAGCGGCCATGGCTCACGGGCCTAGCCACTTCGCGGTATGTGGGATCTTCCAGGACCGGGGCACGAACCCGCGTCCCCTGCATCGGCAGGTGGACTCTCAACAAGTGCGCCACCAGGGAAGCCCTAAAATTATATTTTATCCAAAAAAAAAATCAGTGTAGGTGAGAATTTGGAGCAACTGAAATTCTCATACATTGCTAGTGGGATGCAAAATGATACCACCATTTGGAAAACAGGCAGTTTCTTGAATATTATACATATACCAACCACACAACCTAATAATTTCACTCTTACAAATTTACCTAAGAGAAAGAAAAGTGTCTATAAAAGACTTAAACATGTATATTTGTAGCAGCTTTATTTGTAATAGCCAAATATTTATCAAAAGGTGACTGGATCAACAAATTTTGGCATATCCCTACAATGCAATATTACTTATCAATAAGGAACAGCAAAATATTGATACATGTGACAATGTGGAAGAATTTCAAAATCACTATGCTGTAGCCAGATAAGGCTACATACTATATGATTTCACTTTTATAAAATTCTAGAAAATGCAAACTAATCTCTATTAACAGAAAGTAGAGTAGTGGTTATCTGGAGATGAGAGGGGGAGGAGAAGATGGAGATGGATTAAAAATGGGCATGAGGAAACTTTTGGGGGTGGTGAGATGTTCATTATCTTGATTGTGGTGATGATTGTTTTGTGAGCCCATATGCTGAAACTCATGGAAACGCACAGTTTATTAAATATATGCAATTTATGCTATGTCAATTGCATCGCAATAAAGCTGTTATAAAATTAACATACATGAAGTGGAAGCCAGAGAAAGATGTTTTGGGGCTTTTCCTGATGTTCCTGAAATTTCATCAAGTTGACTGTTAGCTGCACTGCCTATATCCAAGTTTGGCCGTATTTTGGTGTAGAAAAATAGCTACTTACAATCCAGGTTTCTTGTTTGGGAGGCTTCTGACCATGCAATGTGTTTATTTCAAATGGGCCAAGTGTTTCCATGTTACCTTGCTGTATCCAGTCCCCAAAGGGAACTGACAGTAACTTTGGAGCTAAGTTGCTTATTCCAAATACCACGGAATCAGGTGTGAGGACACTTAAAGCGCTCTTAATTTTAATCTTATTTCTCCCGCAAATAAAATATATACTCTGTGTTTATGCTTTGAACACTGAGAATGAACACAGATGGTAAATCAAATTTAGGGAGGAGGAATGTTCTATAAAACTCCTAAATGCCAACTTCCAGACACTAGATGGCTCCTCTAATGTGTTTTAGATTGAAGTTAAAAATAGAATTATTGAGAAAGATGATAATCATTTTCAAGCAACGGGTGCATCCCTATGGGCTGTAGCTGATGAAGAAAAGGAAAATGTAGTGCAGACTGAATAAGACACTCGGAGATTAGAACTTCTGGCTGTTTCTTTCTCATGAAGGTTAATACACATCACATAGAGCCTAGTGGTTTGGTTGCTATTGAAACATTCAGGAATATGTTTTAAAGAAATGAACGTGTATTATTTCAGAAAAGTAACAATAAATTACTTTTTGTTTGGGGAGCAAAAGCTGCAGATGGATCACTGACAACTGGCAGAAACTTATTTTTATGCTCCTTTAGTACAACCTTCAATCAACTAGCCCTCTGGAGGGTGAAGCTGGACTGAACAGACGCAAAAAGTGCTTGGCTTTGGGGTTCTGGCTGTCAGAATTCATTTTCTACAGAGAATAAAATATATTAAGAAAATTAAAATTTTGAACATTCCCCAAAATAAAACTCAAAATGCTGAACCTGAGGTATAAATTTATACTTAAGTGTTAATATTCTTTTCGACTACATTTCTCATGCTGTTAATACTCTGATACATTTTAATGCTGAGGGCCCTTTCTTCCACAGAGATCTGTTTCCTTTTGAGATAAGGGAATATGGTAAAGGGCTCTTCCTGAGAGTTTGGATTTGGAACTCAGAATTTAAAAGTACCAGGCTCTTCAAGAATATTCAGAATTATTTTGTAGGTAGAATTTCTAAATTAAAATAATCATTACTAGGGACTTCCCTAGTGGTCCAGTGGTTAAGAATCCTCCTTTCAATGCAGGGTATGCGGGTTCGATCCCTGGTCAGGGAACTAAGATCCCACATGCCGCGGGCAACTAAGCGTGTGCTCTCTGGAGCCCACGCACCACAACTAGAAAGAAGCCCATGCGTCGCAACAAAAGATCCCGCACACCATAGCTAAGACCCGATGCAGCCAAATAAATAAATATTAAAAAAAAAAAAGATCATTACTAGATATAATCCCAACAGAAATATACATATATATGTTCATCAAATGATATATAGAAGAGCGTTCTCAGATCACTGCCCAAAATGGACAGCAATGCCAGTGTCCATCAACAGTAGAATGGATAAATCAAATGTACTATCTTTCAATGGAATCCTATGTGGCAATGAGAATGATTGAACTATGACTACATAATGCAAATGAATAAGGATGATAAAATCTTGAATGGGGGAAGACAGATTCAAAAGCTTAATGCTATATGACTCCAATTTATGTGAAGTTCAAAACCAGGTAAAACTAATTTATGGTGTTAGAAGTCAAGATAGTGGTTTACCTTTGGGTATGTGAGGGAGCATGGGTGGTAGCTGCTTCTAGGGGGCTGGAAAAGTTTTGTGTCTTGATCTAAGCCCTGGATACACTAGTGTATTTACTTTGCGAAAAGGCTTCAAGTTATTTGTTTTGATTCATGCATTTTTCTAGATGTATGCTATACTTTAACACAAAGTTTAAAAAATGATCCCTCTTCCTGTTTCAACAAACACATGAAGAAAATGCCCACAAATTAATATAAAAAGAGAAAGAAAGAAGGGAAGTCAAGATAAAAAGCATCCAGTAATTTGGATTTATTTTGCCATTATCGAGAAGATTGACGCTGTACTTTACTATAGATTGATTCAGTAAACCAGTGAAGGAAATTGACTCCACTGGTAAGTGTGATCCAGAAGCCTGACCATCAGAAAAGGGGAAGAAACTCTGATGGCTTGAGAACTGTCTTTAAAAGCCTTGTCCTTTTGGAGCCAAGTGATCAGCACTTACAAAATGAATTCAAAAGAAGCAGTTATGAAAACTTCACACTAGGGAGATTTTAGTTGGTGCCAAAGCCATGCCTCAGCATTCACGTGGCAGTGACATTGAAGATGACAGTGGATTTTTTGTAAAGAGACCCACAGCAGTGGCATGGGGAAGGTCATCTTTTCTGGAGTATAAGTTTTCCATTTTGCGGGTGATCTCTTGTATCTGATGAGCTTTGGAGCAGGTGTGGTGATTTCTCAAGGTGGCAGACACAGGCCTCTTGGGAGGCTTATGAGATGAGAACACCGAGAGAAAAAAGGTGGCATAAATTCTACCTCCTGCTGGGTGAAAATGTCAGACTCATTTAGAGCTGGATTTCTTGGAGAAATGGTTGTATATGTCTGGCTCGGTTTTTAGGACTATTATTGGAGTTTGCTCTTTCTATATACTCTAAACTATTTCTTGCCCCTCTTAACCCTGCTGCCCAGTATCCTATTCCTTCTTACTCAAGTTTACCTTCTCTTTACCTCTCTGAACAGACCTACTGTTGCTTAGGGTCAAGCAATGGGCTGCGGCAGAGTTCAGACGTGGCAGGAAGCCAGGCCTGGGTTAGTCAAGGTCAAGCTTTGGGTACGTGGTGGTGAGCTAGATATATGTCAGTAGCAGTCAGGGGCCAAGCAGGTAAGTTTGTTCCTTTAGACACAAATCAAAGAGTAGAAACCAGATGTGCAGTCAGGAGTCAGGAGCAGCAAATACTAAACATTGATATAGGAGGTCAGACATCAGATACGAAAGGCAGACAGTTGATATAACTTCTCCCCATTTGATATTTGAAAACTTTCTGTAAATATTTTATCTTCAGTAGAAATATATGACAGGTGATGTTATTAGTCAGCTTTTGCTGTATAACAAACAACCACAAAATTTCAGTGGCAGATAATAATCATTTATTCCCTGCTCCTAGGTTTTGGTTTCTGGGTCAAGTTCAGGCCAGCTCTGTGAGTCTCATTCTGGAGCTCAGAGTGGAGGATCAGTGGCTATCTGGAGTATGTTCTCACAAGAGAGTTTGGAAGCACAAGAGGGTCAAAGCAATCTGTGCACACACATCTTAACCTCTGCTATGTCATGTCTGCTAATGTCTCACTGGCCAAAGCAAGTTACGTGACCAAGTCCAAAGTCAATGGATAGGGAAGTATACTCCATCTGCTTCCCCCATGACAAGATTAGGAATGCATAATTTTACTATGGGAGAGTGAAGAATTGGGACCAATAATTCAATTTACTATAGGTTTTATTCTAGGTGCAAGAGATACCTATATGAATACGACATAGCTCTTGTCTTGAAGATACCGTCTATAGAAGAGCAATGTTAGTGAAGCTCTGTCTGTTGATTTGTTTCCCACTCTTCTTTTCCCCTCATCCCCCTTCTTCTGTGTGTAACAGTTCTCCTGCCTTTACTGCCAAGGATCTCCTGGAAGTGCTAAGAATTTGTACAATGCAATAATGGCTCTCCCCCCATCCATTCAACAATTACTGAAAGACAATAAAAAGTAGATAATAATATAATAAGTAAATTATTTGGTAGGTTTTAAAGATGATTAAAAACTATGAAAAAAGAAAAAGGTAGGGCAGAGGAAGGGGGTGTGCCAATTGTTTGGAAGCTGCAGCTTTAAATGAGAGGATAGTTAAGTCTCATTGGGAAGGTGAGTTCTGAGAAGCCTTGAAGAAGCTGAAGGAGTCCACCATGAGGATAACTGGGACAAGAGTGTTCCAGACAGAGGGAACAGCCAGTGCAAAGGCCCTGAGGTGAGAGCACTGAGGGGTATGTAAAAAACAGCGACATGGTTAGGGCCAAGTTAGTGAGGGGCAGAGGCAGGGGAAATGAGATCAGAGAGAGGACAGGGATCAAGCACAGTACCTAGGGGATTGTTGTAAAGACTTTGGCTCTTACTCTGACTCAGATGGAAACTGCTTTGAGAGACGACTGACACGATCTGACTTATGTTTTACAGGGTTTACTTTAACTGCTCTGTTGTGAATGGACTAGGGGGATGTCTTAGATGGAAGCAGGTACCAGTCAGGGGGCTGATGCCTTTCAGTAAGATGGCACACTGCACTAAAAATATAGTGTGAGCCACAAAATCAATCTACATAAGTCAGTCAGAATTTTCTGGTAGCCCCATTAGAAGAAATAAAAAGAAACAGGTAAAATTATTTTTAATAATATATTGTGGTTAACCCAATATATCAACATATCATCATTTCTACATGTAATCAACAGAAAACAATTATTAAGATATTTTACATTTCTTTTTCATACTAAGTCTTTGAAATCCAATGCATACTTTATACTTAGAGTGCATCCCAATTCAGACTAGCAACATTCTGTGTGCTCAATAGCCACATGGGGCTAGTGGCTACTACACTGGATAGTGCAGACCCAAGAGATCATTACTCATGTTAAAATCACGGGATCTAGCCTTTTTTCCATCCCCTTCCAAATGTTTCATTAAATAGCAATAGATTATGAAGCCATTGGAAAAAATAAAGGTAGTTTCTTCTAAGTTCTTCTTATCTGTAAAAGAAGAATCTGAAATTGAGTTATATAAATTGAGAAGTCTAGTGTATTGTAAAAAGTTCTCTCATTTGGCAGTAAAATGCTGTTTTGTTGCATAAAACAAACAGCAGTCTTTAGTGTTTACCAATAATTATTTTCTGCTAGAAGAAACAGCCTTGTTATTAAATAGAAAAACTTATTATGCAGTATTTAGACAGATATATTGTTTTATTGGGAGACCTACATGCAGAAATAATCCCCAGCAAGTGGCCCACTGTGGGAATTAATAAACGTTCTTTCCTGTTTAAATCTGACATTTGAATAAGGGAAAACGTTCGTTATTCCCTAGGTACAGATATCTGGGATTGAGAATAATTTTTTCAATTCATGTATATCATGATGCTTTTGCTTGTGTATGTTTCATACGGTATGCAGAATTGTTAGAATTTAGATAAAAGTAGACCAGCATTTGGTAATAACATATAATCTATCTCATTATGTCTTTGAATTGTGGGTTCTTTGGGGAGATAGGAGGAGAGTGGAAAATGCACAGGACTTGGGGACGGAGAACCTGTTAGATTTCTGACTCTGCCCTCATTTGCTGTGAAATCATATAAAATGTGTTAAGTCTCTCTCAGCCTCAGTTTCTTCATCTGACTAAGGAGATAAAAACACTTTCTTCACAGAGCTCTTGCAAGCATTGAGTTAAATACTACATATCAAGAACATAATGTAATGTCTAATACATAGTGGCATCATAAAAGGTGCCATTCTCATAAACAAAGTTCACATTCCTGAGGAAAATGGCAAATATAATTTGCTATGAAGTCGATTCACCTTAAATCAGTGCAGTGTATTTGTGACGTTGCAGCTGCCTAGAGAGCTTTGTTCTCAATTATTTTAAACTCTAATGAAAGGGTGCTCCGAGATAGCTTTATAGTAAGGAACACTGAACATTCTGAATCTTTTCCTTTCCCTTTAAGGGAGATAGATGCATACTAGAACAGAAAATACAGACTGGAGGCAGAAATCTATAGAGTAACTTAAGAGAAAGCCGTTATTTTGCTTCCATTGTTTCTAGAGAGAAGTCTGCTGTCAGAGAGAAGTCTGCTGTCAGACTTATGATGGTTTTTTGTGATGGCAGGAAATCTGCCTCTGTTCTTTTTCTCTAGCTGTTTTTAAGGTTTTTCTATTTGCTTGGTTTTCTACAGTTTCACAATGATATATCTGTTTTTTTTAAATTTAATTTATTTGTTCAACTTGGGGCTCCATAGGTTGGTGGGTTAGTGTCATAGTCAGTTTGAAAATACCTCAGTCTTTATTACTTCAAATATTTCCTCTATTCCACTCTCCCCCGAGTCTACTCAAACAAAAATTCAACTTTGCCTAGATTGGCAAATACTTTTAGAGCAAAAGTGGCTTCCATATTAGTTAGTCTCTGGGCATTCAATTTTCATTTGCCTTTAACTTAGTAGCTCCTTTCTATCTGCTGTTCCTTGATGCAGTTAAGAGAATATCTTAAAATATTTTACCCAGCATATTTAATTGCTTCCTGTGGGAGAGTTTGAAAAACCTAATTCACCATTACCAGAAAATAAAAAGCATTTAAATCTTACCCCATGTGGAATCACTTTGGGGGCACAGAATGAAGAAGTGGGAATCTAACTTCTAAATACATGATCAATTTCCTCATCATTATATTTTGAAGAGTACTTAATTTCCCAGTCTATCTAACATGACACCTTTTTCATATAACAAAATCCCATTTGTACTTTTGTGGTTTCTGAGCCCTTACATCCATTTGATTTAATTAAGCCAACACCATGCTGTTTTAATTATTGAAGCTTTGTACCATATTTATATACCTTCTAGGACAAACCTACCTGCATTAACCTTCTTTAAATATGGGGGTATACAGTAAGTAGTTACTATCTTAGTACACTTTGCTCTAGTTGTGACATTGACATTGCCATTCATTCTAGGCATGTCTATATGTGATACGTATGACTTATTTTGCTAGGTGCTGGGAATATAAAGAAGTTTAACACAAAATGTCAGGTCTGGTAGACTGTACATTACTGAGCAGAAAAGGTATATTGTCAGGAAAAGTAAAGAACTACATGCATTCGATAATAAAGCCAAATAACAATAGGGAAGGTGTGTTGTAAGACAATGACAAAGCAAAGCAAAGAAAGGTGCATTTGGAGCTGAGGGGCAATAAATTAGAAACGGGCAGAACTTCCATCATATAAAATCTTGCTAGGAAAATACAGTTGGCCCTCTGTATCTGCTGGTTATGCATCCTTGGATTCAACCAACTATGGATCAAAACTATTAAAAAAAATCCCAGAGAGTTTCAAAAAGCAAAACTTGAATTTGCTGTGTGCGGCAACTATTTTCATAACATTTACATTGTATTTACAGTTATTTACATAGCATTTACATTGTAGTAGGTATTATAATGATTTGAAGTATATGGGAGGATGTGTGTGGGTTATATGCAAATACTATGCCATTTTATACAGGCATACCTTGGAGATATTATGGGTTTGGTTCCAGACCACCAAGGTAAAATGAATATAGCAATAAAGCGAGTCACGTGAATTTTTTTGTTTCCTAGTGCTTATAAAAGTGATTGTTATACTGTTCTGTAGTCTATTAAATGTTCAGTGGCATTTATGTCTCAAAAACCAATGTATGTACCTTAATTTAAAAATAATGCTTTGGAAAAACAACACCAATAGACTTGCTTGATGCAGGGTTGCCACAAACCTTCAATTTGTAAAAAAAGGCAATATCTGAGAAGTGCAATAAAGCAAAGTGAAATAAAACGAGGTCTGTCTGTCAGGGATTTGAGCATCTGCAGATTTGGGTATTCGTGAGGTGGGGTGAGGGAGATCCTGGAACCAATGCCCCATGGATACCAAGGGATGATTGTAGTAGACAGTAGATAATACAGACAATATTTCTCTGTCCATCTGTCTTGCTTTTCACTAAAAAGAAGTGACAATACTGCACCAAGGTAAAATCCTTAATTTAACAAGCCTTCAGAGACAGAGAGTAGAAAATAAAAAGATACTAACTTGACTGAAGCAGAATTGGAAGCTGAAGAAGACAGCATGACTAGAAGCAGGGTGCCTTGTGCTCTTTTCATTATTTCTTATTAATGAAGTTTAATATATATATTTATGAATTTACTATATATATTAACATTATGAAATTTATTTATAATATACACATATTATATATACTATAATATTTAATTTATGTTGTGATATAATTATGTGATTAAATTATATAATCTGTCTACTTTGTTACAATATACCCTTTTGAAATGTTATTGTGTATATGTTTAATATATAGAGAACTGTGTTAATCACTCTCTAGTTGAAGGCTGTTTCTCTAGGGCAATAGAAAGGGAGTGGGCCAAATGCAGGAGGGAGAAAGCAGTCCAGCCATTCAGGCAAAAGGAAGTATATACCACGTGGAAAATGAAGAGACAGAGATTAACTACCATATTCTGAAAGCAGTAATAGCGCAGCACCCAGGAAAGGGCTTGGTGAAAAATTTCATTTTGTCTCCTGCATGAGCATCAAATCCACCAGATGGGGCTCTAATATTCTTCTGGTTCTGTGGCTGAAAATTCCAAGCATTGACTGTTTTCTTTAGAGGAAGAAAATATACTTCCCATATTAACTTCCAAGAGAATTTGCCTGAGATAAGGTTATGCCTTAATAAACATTATATCATTGTTTAATATCTTTTAATACTGTAAGGTGACTTTTATAGAAAGTGGCCAATTTGCTGAAAATCGAAGCATCCAAATAGCTGAATTAAATCAGTTCAAGGAGTTCTGAATTAAATCCTTTTGCAAGCCTTCTTTTAAGGAAACAAGGACATATTGATATACACATGGGTGCATATCAGAGCAATGCTGCTCCGTCTTAAGAGTTACTGGCAAACTTTAAGCTGTGAATTGTTTAAAATTATGGTAACTCATTGTGAAATTTATCACAACTACAATATACTCAGCCCAATCTAGCTATTTTGATAGGTTTCGCTTTGAGTGCTGGAAATTGAAACTTTTTTCTTTTTCAGGCCAGGGATGTAGGTTCTCCAAAGAAAACATTTTGCTGCTGTTTCTCGGAGGTTTAGAGTTGGAAATCTGAGCCTCTTCTTGGCCCCCTTTCTCCATGACTCATAACTTTTGTTCAACCTGGAAAGAATGCCAACATGGGAAGATAGATCTGAATTTTGATTTAGAGAGTGGGTGGATCAAAATCATAGATTTGAGATGGAGCAGGATTAGGTAGAGGATGTTATCCAGGGGAAGAGGCCTGAGTTAGCATCAGGAGACCTGGGTTACCGTCCCAGATCATGAAACACTGCTGCCACCAGGAACAGAGATAATTGCTAACATTTACCAAATGCTTCTACACATTAACTACATTGTCCTCCCATCGGCCTCCTGGGCCTGGCTGAGGCCAATTCTCCAGAGAAGGTGACAGCTAGCACACAGCAGTGACGCTCGCAACAGCTGGGGGGATGGACAACCCACAGCCTGCCCTTCTGAGCACCTAGGGTCACCCAGTTGTAAGCTCCGGATACGTTAACACGTGAACTGTACCTCCTGGTGTTATGCAAGGCTGCAGCCCCGTTTATACTAATCTTTCTAAAGAGGGAACATGTTCTAAATTGTAATGATGAGCAGACTTTTACTTCCAGCCTATGAATTCTAGGAAAACTGTAAGTACCTAAAGAAGCTAAACTGGCCCCAGTGGAGCTAGTCGCCGTTTTTGTCCACATCTGTAGCTAAAGCATTAGAAGTATTAGACTATATGCAGGCTTGCCCCAGGCCACGAGGCTGTGATAGTGGAGAGGCATTTAGCGATGCAGGCGGAGCTTGTTTTGGGAAACAAGAGGGTCTTCCTGGGAAATGAGGATCCTAGGAGCATACGGCACCCCGAGATCTTCCAAGAAGGCAGACAACCCCAGGGAATTCTGTCAAGACGGTGAGAGAGAAAGGAATTCCATTTAGTGAAACTTATGTACCTGACACACATAGAGCACAGCACATGCGTAGCGAGGAACGACACAGGCTCTGTCTGCATCTGAGCGCCAGAGTTCGCATCCTGATTCTGTCATTTCCCAGGCTGACAGTTCCGAACAAATTATTTAATCCTCTCTAAACCTCTAACCCTCGAGGAGCATTTCAAAGGATTCATTGAGACGACTGGCAAAAAGTGCTTATTTTACAGGTCAGAGGGAACCACTTCCCAAACTTCTAGAGCTGGTGAGAGGTGAAGAAGGAATTCCCACGCGAGTCTTTCGGATTCTAAAGCCCTGGTTCTTGCAATCGCGATACCCTGCAGAGAAGAACGAAGGGTGAGCCAGGCTGGAGTGCTGGGCATGTGTTGCTGCCGTAGCTTCCTCCTCTCCTCTGACCTCTCTCCCACTGCTCTTCCCTTCTTGACTCCGTAAGTTCTTCCCCTGCTCGACTCCACACCAGGCTCTCTCCAGCCTTAGAAGGTTGGCATGAGCTGGAAGGCAAATTGGGCTTCCGTTGCTACTTGGAATTCCATTTCCCCAGCTTCTGCTTAACTCATTGAAATTCCATCTCCTCATTGAGGCCTCCCCTCACCACCTGATGTAAAACTGCAATCTCACCACCACTGGAATTCTCAACATACCTTATCTTCTTTCCAAAAGCTCCATGAGGGCAAGGATCCATGTCTGTTTTTTTTCCCTCACCTCCATCCATGATGTGTTCCCAGTGCACCATTCCTAGAATGGTGCCTGAGACTTCCTAACCAGTTGATAAATACCTGATGAATGAATGTTGAATGAATGAGTAAATGGGGAGGAGGGCTGAAGGAAGGTAAGAGCGAGATGAGCCCTAAAACTAGAAAGAATTTTGAGTACAGTCGGCTCTCTGTGTCTGTGGGTTTTCCAAGGAAGGACTTGGGCATCAGAGAATTTTTGGTATCCTCAGTGGTCATGCAACCACTCTCCTGTGGATACAGAGGAACGACTGTGCTGAGTTTCCAGGCTAAAAGTGTTAGGACCACATAAAGCTCATCTACTTCAACTGCAGCACAAGATCAGATTCTACCGTAGGTGAGCTCCAATTTCTGCTGAGTGGCTTAGCATGGAACTAGGACTTCCTATTCTTCCCGTGTGAATCAGGGCTGGCCCCGGATTTCAAACTCGGGCTTGCATTTTTTTCATTTATTCCATCATCAGCAAATATTTATGGACACTGCTGTGCTTCAGGCCCTGGGCTGGGTACTGAGTCCCAGGGATGCAAAGATGAAGGCTGTCCCACCTTCACAGATCTCAGTGTAGTGGGGGAAATAGATAATTACAGGTCGTTATTGTAACCATTAAGGTAAGTGTGCTGACAGAACACCTGCAAGGACGGTGGGCATCCTGTGACCAAGAGCTGATGGACCAAGGGGGGCAAAAAGTTGGTGCTCTGAAGATGCCCAAAAGTTGGCTTTCTTTTATACTGATACCCTTTAAGAATTTGCTCAACTGTGTCTCAGTGAAGCCCCGGAGACACAGACGTTGTCTTAATGAAGTTATTTACGAAACCAGATTGATAGACTGGTTTACTGCCATTGGCTTGTGGAGAAAAATGTTTCAAACCTTTTCTGTAGTTTTTGATCTCATTTCAATATCTTCTGCAATTTTCTAAACAAAACAACTTTCTTCAAGGTAGCTAAAAGCATTTAGACTTTAGATAATAAAATATGTGACTAGTTTCCAATAAGTAGCACAATGCCACCCATTGCTTTAGATGTCCGGTTGGCTGCAGTTGTACACGGATGTCAAAAGTACCAAACAGAGACAGGTTAGGACCGGTAAGGAGGGTTTGTTTTAATCTCATTTAGGAATGCTATTTAGTTTGATGGGAGTGGAACCAATTTACAGTTCACCGGTTAATAACTGGAAATCCTCGTCGACTGGCACCATTTCTACTTTTTTCCAGAGTTGTTTTGATAGAGCCCAGTCAATAAGGCCTAGGCAGCAACTTGGGCGATGCATCCTAGTTGGACTCTTTCCATGTCTTCTTTGAGCCTCACTTTTGTTGCCTGTAAAATGGGCTTAATAATCAGTTGAAAGGATTGTTATGGGTACAAAGTACATTTAGTGACAGTTTTTAAGTTTTGTTTTGTTTTTTAACTGTAAAAACGACATAGTCTACCATTTACCATTTTAATGATTTTAAGTGTACAGCTCAGTAATGTTAAGTATGTTTACATTGCTGTGAAACATCTTCAGGACTTTTTCATCTTGCAAAACTGAAACTATGTATCTGTTAAACAACAACTCCCCATTCATCTGTCCTGCCAGCTCTGGAAACCACCATTCTCCTTTCTGTTTCTATGAGTTTGATTACTTTAGATGTTTCATATTAGTAGAATCATACAGTATTTCCTTTTTTGTGACTGGTTTATTTCACTTAACATAGTGTTCTTAAAGTTCATTCATGTTGTAGCATATAATAGGATTTCCTTTCTTTTTGAGGCTGAATAGTATGCCATTGTATGTCTACACCAAATTTTGTTCATCTATTCATTTCTTGATGGACACTGGGGTTACTTCCACTTCTTGGCTATTGTAAATAGTATTGCTATGAACATGGGTGTACAAGTATCTCTTTGAGACTCTGTTTTCAATTCCTTTGGGTATATTCCCAGAAGTGGGATTACTGGATCACATGGTAATTCTATTTTTAATTTCTTGAGGAACTTCCATACTGTTTTCCATAGTGACTGCATCATTTTACATTCCCACCAACAGTGCACCAGGGTTCCAAATTCTCCACATCCTTGCCAATACTTGTTATTTTCTGTTTTTTCAGAAAAGTTTGTGCCAGTTTTAGAAATCATGCTAAGAGTTATTAGTATGAGATACAGAATTCTAAAATGAGTGTAAATGTTTATATATATTTATTTTATAGAAAATATAAATGTATATTTAAATAAATATGAATATGTGGATAAATAATAGGATAGCTGTTAAGGCAAATCCAGCATGGGTGGCCATAGGAAGCACATTTTCGACATCACCCAATAATAGCTATTGAGTACTTGTTATACACAAGGTAAAACATTATGTTATATTGTAATTATAACAAGTTTAAAAATTATAAACAATCCCACGTTTATGTCAAAAAACACAATTTAGAATCATGTAAAGCAAAGAGCAGAGGTCTTCAGCCTGCTCTCTACTTATTCCTGTCTTCTGAACCTCCTTCCAAATGTCCACATCCTAATAGTAGCCACTGAACAAAACTTTGCTGTATCCTTTTAGGTATCTTCTATGCAGATATCTATATGCTCCTTTTTTTTAAAGTTGGATTTTACTAGACATATTTTTTATGAAGAATTTAATCAATTAATTAAAAATATTTCCCCCTGTTTTATTACTTTATAATTGACACATAACATTGTGTAAGTTTAAGGTGTACAATATGATGATTTGGTGTATGTCTATATTGTGAAATGATCACCACATAAGGTTGGTTGATATACCCACCACCTCACATAGTTATCATTTTATGTGTGTGTGTGTGTGTGTGTGGAGAACATGTAAGATAGACTTTCTTAGCAAATTTCAAGTATACAACACAGTATTATTAACTCTAATCACCACGCTGTGCATTAGATCCCCAGAACTTACTCATCTTATAACTAAAACGTTGTACCCTTTGACCAACAATCTTCCCATTTCCCCCATCCCCCCAATCTCCTCTTCGTTTCTATGAGTTTGGCTTCTTTCTTTTTAGATTCCACATATAAGTGAGATCATACAGTATTCGTCTTTCTACGTCTGACTTAGTCATTAAGAATTTCAAAATGTGAACCTTTTGTCCAATTGAAATGATGTTTTGATTAGAGTTTTCCATGTTACACTCGACTACAAACGATTACTGCAGATGTGATTATTCATGTTAACATTCGACTTTACCCGGTGGCTGAAACCTTGTACAGCGATCACTGCTGATCTCTGCACAAGAAGTCATAAGTCATGGCCGCTTGCCCTTGATACCCAGAGCCAGATGATCCCAGGGTCACTCTAGGCATCTTTTCATGGCGTGCAATGGTTGGGATAGGTTCTTCCCTGATCAAGGGTTCAGCTCTTATTTTAGTAGTGTGCTGGTTAAGAGTTTGTTTTAATATAAAAAGGAGATGTGGGTTCAAGTTCTGGTTCTTTTTAATTTCTTTGATGACTCATTCATTCATGAGTGCCTGCTACGTGCCAGACACTGTGGCTCTGAGGATAGAAGAGGTAAGCAGACGTAAAATCTGTTCTCATATAGCTTATATTCTAATGTGGGGAGACAGGCAGTAAACAAAATACAAATCGGTTTTTAAACCATAAAGCACAATTCAACCGTTAATCTTTATGTTTGATTATGGCCTTGATGGCGCTGTCTTCCTGGTACAGCATGAAAATAATATCCCAGACGTATTTTTGACTCACCTCTTGGGTCAGCAATGCTTCATCATCCTGTGACTAAACCAGCATCCGCCTTAGTTGATCATGGCACAAATAATCATATAACGATTTGGTTTTCTGATATGACTGGAAAATTAATCATAAAATATTAGACTCACAGTAGAGTGTGTACCTCTGTGATTTTATGAATTCTGTGACATCTGACAGGGTTTTTGAAAAATGTGTAAGCAAGGTCACATCAAATAAATACGCATCTTTTTAGGAAAAGTTGCTCGAGCCTTCCTGATTAGTCATTTAAATTGATTTCATTTAAATCAAACCTACCGTGAAAAAGATGAACATTCTCTGAAAAGCGTAAAATGTAATACACAAACACAAAGTATTTTTAAGGATTGTAATAGAGTCTGACTCTTGTTTCTTGATGTTTGAAGGCCGGCAGCTTTTAAGTGTCACCCTCCCTCTTCCCCTGTGTCCCATAACTAGGCAAGTGGAACAGAAAGCCTGGGTGCTCTCTCCTGTGGAGTTGGCAGGAGGCTCAAACCAGTAACCCTGACCCAGCCCTACCCCCTAAGCACAATAAAAACCCAGTCTCCTTTCCCTGTTCTCTCAGGCCATTTTTAGACCAGCTTGGGTGTCCTACCCTGCTCTTCCCCTGGAAACCTCCTAATGAGTAATAAACCTCTTCATACTCTCTAGCGGTATATGTGGCATCATCAGTCTTGACATCTGGACCAACTTTTGAGTGAGGGTCCATGTGATTCTACGGAGTGGCCACAACAAGAATAGCTTTCCAGAAATCCCCTCTCCCCACTGTTCGCAGCTTATCAACATCCATAAATATTTTGCTAAGTTGGTTTATTCATAACAACCTGGTGGACCAACAGTCATCAGGAACAACCAGGTTGTCTGTCAGTGCTTGTCTTTCCAGCCGCACCCAGTTCCAGAATCATCCCTGAACTTCCAGGATCAGGAGTTAGATGAGTCTTGTTACCCACTGTGTTTGCCTAAGCCAAGGACACACATATACATATCTACTGAGTTCCGGCCTTCCCTTTATCCTTGTTGAGATGATCCAATCCATACACTGCCTCAGTTTCTCTCCTGAGCCAGGAGTCTTGACCCAAAGTCCATTTCTATTGGGGAAGGGAGCCTTAATGTTTTTCCCGGCTGTGTTCTCTCTTGTTCCAAGCACTAATTTGATGGTCTGTTGGTGGCCTGATTGCCTAAGACCTGAATAGCTGTTGTGATGTCTCACCATTCATTTTAATTAAATTAATTTTTTCAGGTTTCTATGGAATTAATTTTTTAAATTTAATTTGATTTACAATGTTGTGTTAATTTTAGGTGTACAGCAAAGTAATTCAGATATCTCTATCTATCTATCTATCTATGCTTTTTCAGATTCTTTTCCCTTACAGGTTATTACAAAATATTGAGTATAGTTCTCTGTGCTGATGTTTCATCATTCCGATAAAACCTCCCTGGATATTGATGTCTTCTCCAAGCAAGTAGGTTGGCCACGCTCCTTTGGACACAGCAGGTTGGACTTTTTCTTTACCCTATACAGGTAAGTCCCTATACAGGGACTGGCCCTACAACACTGGCCATTTCCTCAGCCTCATCTTTATCAGTCTTGGTTCCTGTATTCATCCTTCCCTTATATCCCAACACACATGGACATTCCCCCACCCTCTGAATGCACGCACGAACACAGACACACTCTTTCTAGGTCTGTTACTTTTGTCTTAGTAAGCCTCATTGCCAAAACTGCCAAGTAATTTTATGTACGGACTTAAATGTTTTGTATACACTCATTTCTTATGTCATAATTCTACCTTGTGTTTATCTGTCCGGTTGGCCAGAGAATTACCAAAATATACTTAGTCATATTTGCCTTCATACATAGCTATTTGTAACTATCCTGTGAGGACTTCTAGACTCTCTTTCTTAGGATGTATGGGTAAGGCTGACCTTAGGTGGGGCATGACATCAGAGGCTCCTTGAGGCTTCACATCTTCTCTAGTTTCCATAAAAGATGCCTTGAGAGCTTTATCTGTTGTATTAGATATATATTGCCGTATAAATAATTACCCCATAACTTAGTGGCTTCAAGCAGCACACAATTTGTTATCTCACCCAGCTTCTGTTGGTCAAGAATTCAAGACAGGAATTCAAGGGTGTTTCTGTCTCATGAGGATGCATTGAGACACTGACCAGAGCTGCAGTCATCTGAAGACTTGACAATGGCTAGAGGATCTTTCTCAAAGACGGCTCACTCATACGGCTGTTGGCTGCTGGCCTCGGTTCCTCACCACGTGGACCCTCTACAGGCTGTCTGAGTGTCCCCGAGACATAGACTGGCTTCCTTTCCCCAGGGGGGAGTGATCCAAGAGTCAGCAAGATGGAAGCAGCTCTCTTTTATGACCTAGTCTTGGAAGTCATACATTGTCATTTCTGTAATATCCTATTAGTTAGACAGGTCAGCCGTAGTTGGTGTGGGAGGGATGACGCCAGGGCATGATGTCAGGAAGTGGGCTTCACTGGGGACGTCCTGGAAGTGAGTTACCACACACTTTATGTCACCCCATAGGTGCTGAATAGTTTCAAGATGAGCTGATCTCAGTGACAGTGGTGGTGGGGGTGGGGACCTTGTGGGATAAACCTACTTGTTGTAGCTCTTTGCTAAGAACAGGGTAGAGATGAGACCAACCAGGAAGGGCATCTTTAGTAATCACTTGACTTCAACAGAAGAATCTGAGAAGGGAGAAAATAAGAGAAAGAGGATGGAAAAACAAAGCAGACTAGGCCAGTCTAGACACCTTTACCATCAGTCATACTTGGTGGATGTCAGGACAGCAACAATGGGCTACGGCCAGCAGAGGGCAGGCATTTGCGAGCCAGCTACTATCTTCAGAATAAAGGACAAACAGCCATAAAATTTCAGAGCCGGAAGGAACCTGAAAAAATCACCTACTAAGACCTTCTTATTTCACAGATGATAAAATCAAGGTCCAGAGAGGCTGAAGTGGCTTGTTCAAGGACTCTCAGCCTTCCGATGGCATAGTTGGGATTTGAAATCCCAGCTCCTTGACCATTTTCCCTTTCATTATACTAAACTCTTCCCTTTTAATCAGAATGGTTAAAACATGGCCCATAACATTTTAGGCAAATTGAAAGGATTAGGCATGTTTCATTATCTCTCAAATTTGAGCAAAAAGATAATAGAATTTTTTGGAGAGTTTTAGTTTTGACTTAAATCATTTAAGTATTTTTATTACTTTACCTAGACATATGCAGACATAAAACTAGGAACCTATTACCATATTCGGGTGGTGAATAGCAGTTTAGTTTTAGCTAAACTCAAGGAATAAACACATCCAATGAATGCTGTCAACCTAGTTTTTAAACATTCATTTGTAAGCTCTTTTAATTGATTGATTAAAATCAAATATATGTAGACAACACAAGTAAATAATAAGTTTCCTTTGCCTATAACCCCATGGGCTGTGCGGCTAATCAATTTTCCCACCACTTTTTTTTTCTGTTTAAACTATGACAAATCTTCATTTGTCTAGTGGGTCATTTTCAGTATTAATTCGTTCTCATTTGGTGATAACGCTTCATTTATGGATGAATCGCACTTCTTTTCTCATTAGCTTGGGTAGCTCTCCTTGTCTCCAACATAACTCTAAAATATAAGTGCAAACAGGAACAAAAACATCTGGGGAGATAATTGGTTACACAGTGATTACCCAGAGGACATATTTACATTAATATAAGCATTGAAGTGAAAACATACTCCAAAACGAAACAAAACAAACAAAATCAGAGAACTTACGGCTCCAGGAAAATATGTCCACAAACCCTTGGGTATCATTATGCTGCAATTAGAGGAGACACTGCATAATGTATGTGTTTTTAGTCCTGGTGGTATGTTCTGGACATGATATTGTTCAAAAGTTATCTTGATTTCAAATGAAACGAGAAGGACCATTGCCATTTGTTCAACCGTCGATGACAATGTCTTAATTGCAGAGCTAATTAACAAACACATAGAGAACACCGGCATCATTTTGCCTTTCCTGGCATCATCCAGGTGAAAATGCCAAGTTTAGGGCAGAAGGTTGGGTCCCCTGGACAGCTCCAGTGCGGACTCTGTTGTCTGTGACGAGGCACTGCGTTGACTTTGCTGGGAAACTGAATACAGAGTAAAACGTGCCTAAACCCAGCTACTGTCTGTGACCTGTGATTAAGGCACCACGAGCTGCTGTTAATAAATGATACCTTTTGGACTAATCTAAATATGATTGTCCTGCCTGAGCGATCTTGCAAAACTTATTTGGTTTAAGCGTATTTTCAGTGCAAAAACATCAGAATTGTGAAGCGCTCTTGTCCGAGGCTGATGCGCGGTATTCCACAGCCAGAGCCACGGGGTAAGGAGTGGAGTTTGCGACTCACGCTCTCAATATTGTCCCTGTGTTCCCAGGCATTCCGCTTCCACGAACCAGTGGGAGGAAGCAGGAACACAGCGTTCCTATTTCACTGTAACTTAAGCAGAGAGAAATGAGGCAAATGAGGGGTGTAGACTGAATTAATTAAGCCCAACACATTTCAGGGTGTGAATGTTTGAGAAGCTTAGATGAACATTTTATATTCACATCCCATCTCCACCTGTTGAAATATGTCTCCTTCTTTTAGGCTTATCTCTAAAGCTACTTTTTTTCCGAAGACTTTCTGGATTCCCATCAGATGAGGTCCAGCCACTGCTAAGCCCATGATCATTTTGAGGGGGCCTCGTTTGAAGCTCTGCTTTGCCCAGAGTTGTAGATTTCTTTCAAGATACAGTATCCTCAGAGTGCTTTGTGGAGGATGTGATCTAATGAGAACTGGTTAGATCACAGAAGACTCTGAATGGTCGCCAAACATTTACAACATAATGGCTTCAGCCCTGGCTACTTCAGTTTTCTTAGTGAGGTTCAAACCCCAAATATCCCGGATGGTGGGCTCATAGAAGAGGCAGAGAGGGAATGAAAAGCTTTAATCTCAGCCTCAGCATCAAGATGCAGTCAGACAGCTGCTTCCAAGAACAGTCAAAATTCTGCTAAGGAAGCTGGAAGCAACGTTTTAATCTTAGGGGGAAATTGTACCCCTGTAAGGAACACACAAGGTCATGAGTGGTGGCCTCTGAGACTGCTGATTTCCCCATCTTACATCACTAAGGTGTTTAACTGAGAAGGAATCCCTCCTGCTTGACCACATACACTCTTGGCTTGCTTTTTCGGATCCTCTCTAGGTGATAGCTTCACTCCCACCCCAGGAACAGGGGTTGGCAGTGGGGCTCAGAGCGGAAAAATCTCTGAGAGGGAAGGTGCATGACAAGAGAGTGAGAATCCTGGCACGTCATCACTCAGGGGCTGATGGGAAATGAAATCATCGCTCAGGACAAGTTAAGGAGCTGGGTATGATTGTAACCCTCTGACGTCTCTGCTCGCTCTTTCCACCTTCTCATTTTTTGACCTTGCAGGACTGTGAATAGAGTTAATCAAAGGTCTTGATTGCAGGAGAAGGCTGTGATTAAGATTTAATAGCCAATCATGGCTGGAGAACTCCTTGCCAGCAGACGGTCAGCTGGCCAAGGTTAGCGCTGAAGGTGCCGTGCTTGCCTCAGACGTGTGATAAAGGACGCCCATCCCGAGACTTATGGGAAGTGAAAATTGGGTAAGTGATTTTTCTTGGGTAGAGGTGGAGAAATAGAAGTGGGAGAAGTCCCCAGATATAGGCTCACAAATATTTTATTTTAGCTTTGTCGGGGACGTTAGAGGTCACAGAGTTCAACCTCCCATCCTATCAATTCATTCAGTCAACTAATACTAAGTGGTTACCATGAGTACTGGGGATACAATAGTGAACAAAACAGATAAAAGCCCTGCCCTCAAGGAGCTTACATTCAGTAGAGGGAGACTGATAATAAAACCGTGCACTATTAAATTATGTGATAGAGTGGAAAGTGATATGTGCTATGAAAAAGATAATATAGGGAAGGAAACTAAGGATAGTGGAGAGGGTGTGGCAGGTGTTGCCATTTTAAGTAGAGTGGTCCTCCTTGACAAGGGGCTACATAACATTTGTTGAACACATGCTGTGTCAGGGAACTCACGACCTCATAAGGGAGCCTCTTTCATTTTTATTTATTTATTTATTATTTTATTTATTTTTGGCTGCGTTGGGTCTTTGCTGCTGCGTGCAGGCTTTCTCTAGTTGTGGTGAGTGGGGGCTACTCTTCATTGTGGTGCGCGGGCTTCTCATTGCAGTGGCTTGGGCTCTAGGCATGTGGACTTCAGTAGTTGTGGCACACGGACTCAGTAGTTGTGGCTCTTGGGTTCTAGAGCACAGGCTCAGTAGTTGTGGCACACAGGCTTAGTTGCTCCACGGCATGTGGGATCTTCCTGGACCAGGGCTCAAACCCGTGTCCCCTGCACTGGCAGGTGGATTCTTAACCACTGTGCCACCAGGGAAGTTCCCCTCTTCCGTTTTTTTTTTTTTATTTGCAGTATGCGGGTCCCTCACTGTTGTGGCCTCTCCCGTTGCGGAGCACAGGCTCCGGACGGACGCGCAGGCTCAGCGGCCATGGCTCACGGGCCCAGCCGCTCCGCGGCATGTGGGATCTTCCCGGACCGGGGCACGAACCCGTGTCCCCTGCATCGGCAGGCAGACTCTCAACCACTGTGCCACCAGGGAAGCCCATCCCTTGAGGGTCTTTCCCAGAAGTCTTTTTCATATATTGAATTGAATATGCTTTTCTGTAATGGTTTTTCATAGATGCCTTTTATTATGTGGAAGTTCTTTCCTAGTCCTAGTTTTAGGGGAGTTAATAGCAGGAATAGATTTTTGTTAAATGCGAGAAATAGGCAAGGCCAATTTGACAAAGAACAAAGGTGGAGGGATAATACTGCCTGATTCAAGAATTATTATAAAATTACAGGAATAAAGACAATGTAGTATTAGTGTAAAGATAGACATATCGAAGAAGTAGAACAGAAAGTCAGGAAAAAGATCCATACATATATGGACAATTGGTTTACAATAAAGAACAAAGGTGATTCAGACAAGAGAGGGTAACCTCTTCAAGAAATGATGCTGGAACTATTGGATATCTACAGGTAAAGACAGAATTTCTATCCATTTTCCTCTTAGTACTCTCTCCTGCAAGCTCTAACCACCTTGGTCTCTCTGGGCACTCAGCATCATCTCTTCACTTTAGGCAGTCTGTTGCGGTCCACCTGGTCTTCTCTACCCTGCACTGTAGACTGGAAATTTTTTCAAGGCAGTAAGTTAGGAAATCACAGGACTCATTTATTTCCCATCTCTCAGGGACCACTGGCCTTCATTCCTGAGGGTCTATCGTCTTGAAAACTATTGATGGATATAATTTGTCTGTTTCCTTTTTTTGGGTTTTTGTTAGGAGAATAATTTTGTTCTTTAGTACTCCAACTGGAGCAGAAGTCTTATTCTTGCTTTTTAAAAGATGATTTTAAAATATTCCTGCTTTCTCTAATCTTTGGCAAAGTACAAACAGTGTTAGAATTCAAACCTTGAAGATTTGAAAGAATGCACCTTGTATTCTTCAGAATACTTCAGAACTGGCACTTTTTACTAGGAGGAGGCTGTGTGACAAAAATTTTAATTTCTTCCAAGGATATGATTCTGTGAGAACAAGATTTCTATCTGTTATAACTTCAATTTTGGTAATTTCTATTTTCTCAGAAGAGCATCCATTTTACCCATGTTTTCAAATTTACTTAGCTATAGGCAGAGTTAAAACTCTTAAATCTTTAATTTTTTCTGTATTTGTGCTACTTTACCCATTTCTATTTCTATTTTTTTCTTGCTTTCCTTATCTCCTTTAAAAAATATTTTGGCCAAATTAGTGCTTTATTTTTTTCTTAAAGAAAATAATAGCTCTTGCATACATTTAGCAATTGTACCACCTCTCTATTATAATTTATTAATTCATGCTTTTATTATTTTCTTCCTTATACTTGGCTTGCTTTGTTATTTTTTTCTAACTTCTTGAGTCAAATTCCTAAGTAATTCATTTATATTCTTTCTTGTTAAGTAGGGAGGTACTTTAGATATCAATTTATACATCGTGTAAGCAAGTGCTGAAACAAAAAATAATTTGCTCAGAGAAATTCTGATTTGTCAAAAATGGTGTTCAAATCTGGCATAGTTAAATGCAGATGTAAGATTTCTTTCTCCAGCATTTCCAGAACAGAGGGATCTGTAGTTAAATAAGACAAACTTATGAAGCATATAATCTAAATTGATAACATATGTAAAATGACATTTGTTGCTATAAAAATTAAGAAAAGTTACACCATTATTACTTTGGATACAAGAGACCATTAGTTACCTTGAAGCAGCATTATTTTTTTTAACAACTTATTGAGATATAATTGATATACAAAATTTGCATGTTTAATGTATGTGATTTGATGAGTTTGGACATATGAATACACTGTGATGCTATCACCAATCAAAGGAATAAACATATCCAACACCTGCAAAATTTTCCTTGTGTCCCCATTCCCTTTTTTGTGGTGAGAACACAACATATTTATTCTCTCAACAATTTTTTAGTGCACAGCATTTTGTTGCTCACTATAAGCGCCGTTTTACGGCAGCTCTCTAGAACTTAATCATCTTGCATAACTGAAACTTTATAGCTGTTGGACATCTCTCCATTTCTCACCCCTCCTCCTGGCCTCTGGCAATCACCATTCTATTCTCTGCTTCTGTGAGTCTGACAATTTTAGATATATCATCTAAGTGGAATCACACAGTATTTGTCCAAGACTGGCTTATTTCACTTAATGTCTTCCAGGTTCATCAGAATTACTTTTTTCCAAGGAAAGTCACTTACGTGAGTGGCTAGTTCATAGCCATTGACCTGGGGAAAGTGTTTGACAGAACCTTTTTTTTTACATTGCTTAGCAAACCAGGGAGCTGCAGGAGCGACTTGTAATTTGTTTAAAGAAATCTAGATCTTTCGGTGTGGTAAGAAACCCCTAACACTTTCTTCGTGTGTGTTAGTTTGTGAGGGCTGCTGTCATGAAGTACCACAAACTGGGCGTCTTAAGCAACAGAAATTTATGGTCTCACAGTTCTGGAGGCTAGAAGTCTGATATCAGGGTGCCAGCAGGGTCATGCTTTCTCGGAAACTGCTGGGGAAGGACCAGTTCCAGGGCCCCCCCCCGCTCACTTCTAGTGGCTTCGTGGCAATCTTTGGTAGATGCATCACCCTGACCTCTGACTTTATCTTCATGTGTGTCTGTGTTCACATTTCCCCCGTTTATAAGGATCACTCAAGTACAACCTCATCTAACTAATTACATCTGCAAAGAACCTATTTCCAAATAAGGTCACTTTGCAAGGTACTGGGGGTTAGGACTTCAGCATATGAATTTGGGAGGGGGGGACACCTGTCCACCCATAACACCTGGAGACCCCAAGTTAAGAGAAAGTATTGGTAGGCCACAGTGGCTCTGCTCAAGGCCCATTTCCAGGTCAGGCCGTGGCAGTGAATTTACCCTCATGGAGGAACTGACAGGGCTCATAGGGCAAAGACAGTCCAGGGCAAGGAAGGGAGATGGGTGACAGCGGCCACAGCGTGAGCTGAAATCACTAACACAGGCTCTCACCTGACTCTCTGGGAAAAAAACCTGTGTCCAAAGCATATTGTGGCTTGAAAGAGCTGTCAGCTGGTAGAAATCCCTGACTAATTTGGTACCTGGGCTTTTGCACGGCTCCTGTGGTAGTCGTTATGCGTGAGGCTTAGCATGACTTGTGTGATGCTATTGGAGTAGAAGCGTACCTAGAACGCTGTCTTGTTAAAACCCGGTGTCAGTTATCGCTGCATGAAGAACCTCCCCACACCTTATCTCATGCTTCTGTAGGTTGCCAATTTGGCCGGAGTTTAGCTGAGTGATTCTTCCACTGGTCTTCAATGACCTCACTCTTGTGGCTGCACAGCTGGGTCACCCGGGGATGGATCACCTGGGGACTGTTGGTCCCAGCGGCCTCACTCACATCTGGTGGGTGGCTCTGGGCATGTGGACCACTGGGCTATGTTTATCCAGCATCTAGCCGGTAATCCCAGGCTTCTGCACTCAAGGACTGTGTTCCAGAAGCAGCAAGAGAAGACAATTCCAAATGAACAGGTACTTTTCAAGTTTCCTCTTGTGTTCTGTTGGCCAAAGCAAGTCACATGGCCAAGGCCAGATTCAGAGGATGGAGCAATACAGACTTCACCTCTTAACGGGAAGAGATGCAAAGAATTTGTTGGCCAATCTTTGTATCTTAACCTAAGGTTGTTGAGCAGAACGTACCGCCTGGGAGTGAAGCCTGGACCAGTTTAGGTTCAGAATTATCAAGACCAAGGATAAGGAATGAGGCTGGGATTGCAACATCAATAACCACGGTAGTTCAGATGAAGCTGTTTAGGGAAACCTGGGGACCATCTTTCCTCCGGATCCTCCTGGTGCCACTATACTCTTGAGATTCCACGAACACTGATCTCTGCCCCTTATAGAATCACCATGATTCCCTCCCTTCCCATATCTTGGGGAAACTCTACCTCTCCTTCCATCCCCCAACCCTGGCCACTCTGGGTTTGCTGCTCTCTGTACGTGTAGCTCTTTACACTGATGCGTGCTCTGCAGCCTTGATTGTAGGTCTCGAAACTAGACACTGTTCATAACAGAGGCAAAGGTGTCCACATTTAGAACATGCCCACCTTCTCACCTGGGAGAAGGACAGTTCCTTCCATCTTTCCAAGCTCTTAGAGGAGCAAGAAAAAAAAATCACAAATTAATATCTCAATAAATTATCCCGCCGCATTTGTTTACCCATTAAATGTCGGAACTGTTTATCTTTCCTTTAAATTACTCCTGAGCTCCATAGAGCAGAATATTTTGTCTGAGAAAATTTATCGTGAAAGTACTTGTCGCTGCTCCTCCAGAAATGTCAGGTTTCTGAATTAGTAAAACAGAGAACCACAATAGAGCAACTTTTCTTTATGAGGGATGTGGAATTCTGTCATCTGGATTAAGTAGAAATATCCATTAGCATATGCAGGTGCCTAGACAGGTATCTAAAACATTAACAAAAAATTCTTTTAGCATTTGGAAGCTTCAACTGGTGTTTTGGAAAAAAAAAAAACAAAAACACAAAGGGATATTCAGTTTTTATCCCTCTTTTTTTTTTTTTTTTTTTGTAAATTAACAGTGTATCCAGAGATGCTACTGTACATACTCTTTGGAATCCAGATTAAATCCCATACCCTCTTCCCTTGGATTCTAGATGTGCAGTGTGTGTGATGGACGGGGCCACCCTGAATAGTTGTAATGGGCAGAACCCCTGGGCAGAGGGGCTTGTCTTATCCAGAGGGATGGACATGCTTTTCTAATTCTCCAGTAATGGCAAGTGGAAACTGGGGCAGAAAAGTGAGTCTTTGAAAGTGTATGGATTTATATTTGTATGTTCAATAGAACTGTGTAGTTTTTTTTAGGTGGTTGTCAATGTCCATTTCTCTTCCCCTTCAGAGGGTGGACTTTGTGGGAGTTGGAACAGTACCTCATTGAGTGCAGTGCCTGGGGGTGCTCAGTAAATGAACCCCATTCAGAGCGCCACACTGGGCCCTGTGTGGGACTGGGGGGAGGTACAGAGTAAATAGAGCAGCTGTCACCAACAGGCCAATGGCAATCTATTGATTGATGTCAAAATCATAGCCGGTCAAGTGTCAGCCTCATTTCCAGTGTGTGTCTTCAGCCTCCCTGTCAAAGACTGATCTCCCTCCCCCCACTTCCTTACTCTCTTCTTCCTTCCCTCTCTCCTCCTTCCCTCCCCCCTGCAAGGACAACATCAAAGCAGATCCTCATGAAGGAAAGAGTGGAGCCTCCTCTACTGGGGAGCGATGTGAGCCTGGCAGTTTCTGGCAGTGCCCGAGAACATTGGAAAGGCAGACTATGCCGGTGCATTTCCAGACGAGTGCACGAAGTGTGATGTCTTGGGACTTGTGTTACTGAAAGAAGCAAAATAAACATATTAATATACACAGATGCGTAGTCTAACTTGGATCACGGGCTCAGTGTTTTGGGGTTTGAGCAGAATATAGAGAATCTTCTTACAGGCTCTTGTAAAATAGCAACTTGTGTACGTTGGGCCCAGGTGTACATATGTGTACTTGAGGGAAGGAGTAAAGGAATATGAAAAACCTGTCTATTTTGTTAAAAAATAAATTTATTTATTTTATTTATTTATTTTTGGCTGCGTTGGGTCTTCGTTGCTGTGCGCGGGCTTTCTCTAACTGCTGCGAGCGGGGGCTGTTCTTTGTTGTGGTTCGTGGGTTTCTCATTGCGGTGGCTTCTCTTGTTGCGGAGCACGGGCTCTAGGTGCTCAGGTTTCAGTAGTCGTGGACCACGGGCTTCGTTGCTCCGAGACATGGGGGATCTTCCCAGACCACAGATTGAAGTCGTGTCCCCTGCATTGGCAGACGTATTCTTAACCCCTGCACCACCAGGGAAGCCCTGAAAAACCTGTCTATTGTTGTTTTAAATATTTCTTCCCCTGTTGTGAGTAGGTTCAATTTCCCATGGAATACTCCCATCCCTGCCCTTTTCTTATCCCCTTCTTGTCCTGATATGTTTTCCTTTATTGTCACTTTCTTATCTGCTCTCTCCCTAACTCCCAGTTCTATCTGTTATTTCTACTCCTCCAAAGGCCAGAATGTGGAAGGCATTGGGGGTATGATCAGAGTAGCGTAAGGGTGGAGGGAGGGGTGAACGCCACCTACGTGTTTTCCCAGCTGAAGTAGAGGGTATGGTGACCTCTGTCTGCCAGGTGACCACACTGTCAGCGTGTGGGCCACCATCAGTCCAAACCTTGGGCTCAGACATAGGGACATGGGAGGTTGTGGTCTCAAAATCTCAGGCCATTTGAGTTTGAAATATGATAGACTAGGATCAACTGAAAGAAAACAATCTCTGCAGTGGGAATTGTGGTTGTTTTGACTGTTGCGGCGCTGGCTGAACACGCTGCAGACGGATACATCCTGACTGTTCTTGTTCTCTTTTTAAATCATGGGCAAGACGATATGGGCTGTCTGAGGGAAGCTTCAAATTGAGGATGGGGAAGGAAAACTCAATGAGATTTCTTGTTCATTTCACATGGTGGGTCATTTAAAGGGACCACCAGTTGGGTCTCAGACTTGTGGGTCAGGCCATCTCTTTTCAGCGGGATTGTGAGCTCCCGAATTCTGGGATATTCTTTCCTCTTTCTTCACCAAGTTCACTACCATTCATCCTTCATCCTTCAGGCTTCAGTTAAATGTCACTATTGCGGGAGAACTTTCCCTGACTACCCACTCTAAAGGACCTCCTGTGTTATGCTCTCTCCTAACACCTTCCTTTATTCTTTGGAGTACTTGTCTCTATTGGAAATTATACGTTTATCTGTACTTGTTATTTTCTATCACAGTGTAAGCTCCATGACAGAAGGGACTGTTTCTGACTGGTTTATCACACGCAGATCCTAGCGTAGTGCCTGAATTAATTTGAGACGTGGTAACTTCTTAAATAAGCAACCTAATGACCAAAGTGGGGTAGAGACTTGTTCAGCCAATTCAGAACCTGCTTATAATAACATATTTCCAGAATGTGCTTGTGTTGCAACTCCTTACTTCCATCTTGAGACTTCATCATTTGAATATTGGGTTATATCCTCTCATCCATTTCTCCACTCCTTTGTTTCATCCTGAGTTTCCTTTCCTTTGCAAAGGTGCTGCTTCCTTATTGTGAAGTTATCTTAGCATTTCCACGTCTGCTAAATTAAGGGTGGCATCCATCCTTGGCCTCAGAACTATCTCTCCCCTGGATCATGGCTGGTGTGTAGTGGATGCACTACTATTTGTTGATTGGATCTACATGAAGTGAAAAGCAGAACCAATGGCTCTGCCCTTGGACCAGAGTCCATTAACTTGGATGGCTAATCCTGCTCTTGCTAGATATCTTGTCTTCTAGGCTCTGGACCTTATCCCCCAGAGATCTGTTCTAGGTTCATCCTGTTTCACTGAGCTTATTTTCCTGGTCTTTCTAGCCAACTCTGTCTCTTGCCAAAGCACATCCTCTCTACTGAATCGCCCACCCACCCCATTCATACTTAACCATGCTCACATCTCTACTTCACTCACTTTTCCAGCTATGAGCTATTTCCTGCTTCCCCTGTGTAACCAAACTTCTTGAAAGAGATCTCTTTCTCTTCAACCCCCACTGACTCTCTTCACTTCATCTAGTTTCACTCACTCCGTTCCACTAACATGACCAACCATCTGTTAAATCCGATGGGGACTTCTCATGATCACACACTCAGCAATGTTCATGGCTGTTGATTCTACTCCTGGTAGATACTTTCTTCCCTTGTTTTCCATGTCACAACCCTCTCCAGGTTTCCCATCTGCCTCTTAAGCTGCTTCTTCTCAGTGTCTTTCCCTCATCCATTTTATTGTAGCGGTGCTGTACATATTGCAGTTTTTTAAGACCGCTGTCTTCTCAGTCTACGAAGTCTTTCTAGGTGACGTTATCCATCTCCAAAACATCAATTATGTTTAACATACCTATGAAATCTAAATTTATATCTCCAGATCCAGACCCATATATCCAACTGCTTACAGGTATCTTCTCTTTAATATCTTACATGCAACTCAAATTCAAAATGCCCCACACCAAGCTCGTAATCTTCTCCCCAAAATTATTCCTCCTCCAATTTTCTCTTTCTTAGAGAATCCCCCATTGGCTATTCAGCATTCTTGCTGGGAAACTATGAGCTATCCCCGCTGCTTCATCTCACTCCTCCATGTTGCCAATCTGCTGCTGACTTAACTTTTCTCCTAATTGTCTCTCAAATACACCTACATCTCTCCATCTGCACTTTTTAAGCCACCATAACAACTTTCTAATCTGCTGAACCAGTTGGCTAATTGGTCTCGCCACCATCCAATCACGACTTCACACGGCAGGAGAAGTAATCTTTAAAAAAACCACCATGCTTCTAATGTGACACCCTTGCTTAAATGAAGTCACGTCAAGGGTTTTCCATCAAAATCCTCATGCAGTCTTGGTTCAAACTTCCCAGTATTCTTGACATGTTAGAGACGAGAATAGCTAAAGCAGGACAAGAGGTTAGAGAGTGAGAACTCGGGACTTCCCTGGCGGTCCAGTGGTTAAGACTCTGTGCTTCCACTGCAGGGGACACGGGTTCTATCCCTGGTCGGGGAACTAAGATCCCACACACCTCATAGTGAGGCCAAAAAAGAGTGAGGGTGAGAATTCTATCTTACATAGGGTCTCAGATGATTTCCCTGGGGAGGGATGTCTGCGCAGAGACTGGGATATGACAAGGGAACAAGTCATGCAGATCTGTCAGGGAGGAAGTTTCCAGGCAGAAAAGCCCTAAGATGGGGGGGGGGGAGGTGGGAAGGGAGAGGGATGGACTAGGAGTTTGGGGTTGGTAGATGCAAACTCTTACGTTTAGAATGGATAAGCAACAAGGTCCTACTGTAGAGCACAGGGAACTACATCCAATGTCCTGGGATGAACCATACTGGAAAAGACTATAAAAAGAGAATATCTAGGGGGCTTCCCTGGTGGCGCCGATGCAGGGGACCCGTGTTCGTGCCCCGGTCTGGGAATATCCCACATGCCGCGGAGCGACTGGGCTCGTGAGCCATGGCCGCTGAGCCTGCGCGTCCGGAGCCTGTGCTCCGCAACGGGAGAGGCCACGGCAGTGAGAGGCCCGTGTACCGCAAAAAAAAAAAAAAAAAAAAAAAAAATGTCTCTATGTGGATAACTGAGTCACTTTGCTATACAGCAGAGATGGGCACAACACTGTAAATCAACTATACTTTAATTTAAAAAAATAAAAAGAAAGAAAATAAAAAGCCCAAAGATGGAATTATTCTTGGCAGGTTCTAGGGAAAAGGAGGGGCCAGTATGACTGCGGCCCATTGAGGCAAGGTCAAGGGGGGTGGGCCGGGCACAGATAATGCAACGTCTGGGAGACCTCCTTAAAGAACTCTGGTTTATATGCTAAGCATGATGGAAGGGCTTTGAGCGAAGGAAAGAAATCCTATGACTTTTATTTGAACAAGGTCCACCTGGCTGCCTGTTAGGGCATAAGCTGGAGGCAAGAGACAGCATCTAGAATGGTGCCGGGTTAATAGTCCGGGATGGACCTAGAGACTGTCATACAGAGTGAAGTAAGTCAGAAAGAGAAAAACAAACACCGTATGCTAACACATATATATGGAGTCTAAAAAAAAATGGTTCTGAAGAACCTAGGGGCAGGACAGGAATAAAGACGCAGATGTTGAGAATGGACTTGAGGACACGGGGAGGGGGAAGGGTAAGCTGGGATGAAGTGAGAGGCTGGCATGGACATATATACACTACCAAACGTAAAATAGATAGCTAGTGGGAAGCAGCTGCATAGCACAGGGAGATCAGCTCGGTGCTCTGTGACCACCTAGAGGGGTGGGATAGGGCGGGTGGGAGGGAGACACAAGAGGGAGGGGATAGGGGGATATATGTATATGTATAGCTGATTCACTTTGTTATACAGCAGAAACTAACACACCATTGTAAAGCAATTATACTCCAGTAAAGATGTCTAAAAAAACCAGTCTGGGTTGAGGGGTGGTGGCAGCTTCAATTACAGCTGTAGTGGTGTGGTAGGGGCAGTATAAGTGATGGGAAACAGGAGATATTTAGAAAACAGACAGGATTTATTTGTATTTTTTATTTTGTATTTTGCCATGTATTTTATACAACCATGTGCTATAAGGCATTTTGATCACCCATAATCATGGAAAAGAGAAAATGCAGAAAATGAAAACCTATAGAAAAATTTCTTAGACATCTTCAAGAGTATGGACACTGCGCCAGACAGACCTAACATTAATAATCCTAACTAATATCTATTCGGCGCTTGTCGTATTCCATTAGGTACTGAGTAAGCTCTAAGTGTGAGGTATGCTCTTGTTTAATGATCAGAACCCTGTGCATTAGCTGCTATTAATATGGCCATTTTGCAGAGGAGAAATAGAACTATGGTAGGTTGCCCAAGGCGCAACTGCTAGGAAGCAGCAGAGAAAAGGGTGGGATTCAAACCTTCTACGCATGACCTCGGGAGGTAGCCAAGGTTAAGTCCCCGTAAGGGTTAACTCAACTCGCCCTTGTATAAGCTAAGAGCAGGTTTCCAAATGGACTGATGTTTCCATTCACTCCTAGGAACTCAGAGCCACGCTGACACTCAGGACGCAATGCTTATTCTTGAATTTTAATGTAATGGTGTATATTTATTAAAAATACTTGTACGAATCAGGCCAGAATATAATTTTAAAGATCAAACACACATGCACGTATGTCTTCTTTTCTGCATCTGACTGTGTTGTGTTGGGATGCCAGGCCCTTCTAATGGACGGTAAGAAAAACTCCCAGAGGTGTAAATAACATAGATAAGGACACTGAGAATAACTAAGAACGGACCACCGGAGCAAACTCAAATGTGGAGATGGCTCAGGGCTGTTGAAAAAATTCTAAGCACTTGTAACCCAAGTGTTGTGGGAACGAAAGAGCTGGAGAGTTTATCCACATCTGAGGGCCAGGTCAGCTGCCATTTCCCCAGAGTGGCTGGGTCTGAGGTCTCTGGATTTGCTGTGAGAATATTTGCAGTTAGATTTGGGAAATAATTATGAAACCAACAATTTCCAAGCAATGTGGGGATGGGTTGGTCTTCTGGGCAGAATTCTGCCTGAGAGCACTTCCCTTCCTGTCCAAACCTCCCTGGGGGAGGAACTAGCAGAGCAAGAAGTGCTTGAGGGCAGCGCCAGGGGAAGGGCAAATTCAGTGCATTGGAGTTGTGCAAAGACAACAGGAACAAAAATAACGATGGAAACAGGATTAGGCACCAGGAGCCCCAGGAAGGTCTCTGCATTCACCCAATGGCTCTGACTCAGGGAAACCACTTACTGGGGTGGGAAAGAGAAAGGCTTCAGAAGCCCCCTCTTCGTGATAAAACCATAAAGAAAAAAGGAAAAGAAGGGATCTGGTTCAGAGCTGGCACAAACTGGACAAATATACAATTGAGGACGGATTGATTGGGGGTTAAGCAATCCTTATCGTACCTGCATATCATGTGTGTGATGTGTCTTCTATGTGTAATCTTGTACACATAAACAAACACAAAAATGTATGTTTAGGCGACTCTGAAGTGAATCTGTTCACAGTTCCTTCATAATGTTCTGGTTCTTCTCTGAGGCCTTATTCACTCATTCATTCATTCACTCATTTGGTTCTTATGTTGGACATTGGATACATCAAGATCACAGAACACAGGACCTTCTGCAAAGACACTCACAGTCCAGTGAAGGAAACAGCCCTTTGAATGTACAATTATAAAGTAGTGATTGGGATAATTGAGGGTTTTATGGAAATACAGGTAATGGGGTTCACCCCCAAATTCATACGTTGAATCTCTAATATCCAGGCCCTCAGAAAGTGACTGGATTTGGAGATAGGGTCTTTAGTGAGGTAATCAAGTTAAAATGAGGTCATTAGGGTGGATCCTAATCCAATATGACTGGTGTCTTTGTATAAAGGGGAACTTTGGAAACACGTAGGCACATAGGGAGAACGCCATGTGAAGGTAAAGGCGGAGATTGGGGTGAAGCTTCTATGAGCCAATGAACACCAGATACTGCCAGAAGGCACAGAACAGTCTTCCTAACAGCTTCCAGAAGGACCGTGACTCAGCCTTGGGGAGGAGGATCAGAGAAGGCTTCCTGGAGGAGGTGACAGAGCCAAATTTTAAGACTTGAACAACAAGTTGCCAGGTGAAGGGGCTGGGGTGGGATGTCAAAATGGCATTCCAGGCAATAGGGGCGGCACAGGCAAAAGCGTTGGGATGAGAAGCAATTGGGCAGTGAGACGTTGGTGAGGTTTGGAGCAGTTTTGGAAGCAGGAAGTAGGAAGAGAGAAATCTACCACCAGGATCTGGCCAGCACAGGGCGTGGGGTGCACACCAACACATATACACAAGCCAGACACGTTCCTGCCCCTGCGGAAGGTGCAAACACTGGAGTCCCAAGCTGCAAACACCCTGTGGAGCAAACAAGCCCCTGCCACTCTCCTGTTCCCAAGCACGGCTGAGCCCTGGTAGTCAGACCTCTTAGTTTCACAGAATCAGTGCCTTGATGCAGACAAATCCTTATTCAGCCGTGAGAGAAGTACCATGTTTCTGGACTGCTCAGGACCCAGTCTTGGTACTGGGAGGTCTAGCTCTGTTCTGCCTGAGACTTCTCTCATTTCAGAGATAGTGCTTTCCTCCCCTTCATCATTAAGCAAAAGCTCCCAGATGATGTTAATTAGAGGGAACACTGACGCATCATCTAAAGTGGTAGAAATGTCCTGATTCCTGAATGTTTCTGTGTCTTTGAATCTCTTCACCATAGGAATTCTGCTCACGAAAAAGCTTTCACGCAGCCACTTGGTTTTATAAAATCTGGCTTAATGGGTAAGAGGCGCTTGCTGTAAAGGCCACCTGATATTCCCTGCTCTGTCTTCCTCACATGATTCCGTGTAGTTTTGTCTCCCTTTCCACCTCTGATAGATATTTCAAAGGATTCTGGTGAAAAGAGATGCTGTTCTTGAAGCATGTGGCCAGCAATGCACAGAGATTTATTCTGGCTAATTACGAAGACTTTTGTTTTAATGTCAACCCACCTTTTATACAATCTTTAGAAATCCTGGTGCTCTGGACCAGAGGTCAGACCACTCATCCCAGGAGGAGCTTTAAATTGAGGACGTTGGTAACCTTTTTCTTTTAGGTTTCTTTAAAATTAAACCTCAAACAAATATTAAAGCTGAGTGACACTAAAATATAATGGTCCTTGCCTTTATATAATTGACTTAAAATCATATTTGAATCCTACATGAAGTATCCTAGTTGTAACGTACATTTCTTTTGAGAATGGAAAAATTGATTTATAATACAGGAGGTATTCTTAATTAAAATTATAATAAATTATAATAAAAATAAATATTATAATTATAATAATTATATAATTAGCATTATTATATACATAAAAGGAATGCATCTGTATTTAAAGTCTAATATTCTGTATTCAGAAGAATTAAATGGTCCATACAAATATGGACTGATATTTCAATATAATTGAAAATATTTTAAAGATTTTAATATTATTTTTAAGATTTTAACATTTAATAAGATAAAATATTTTAAGATTTACTTTTTTAAGTGAGAAAAGTTAAGTGCAAAGTTTGTACAGCATGCCTGCCCCTGACATTCATGAAACACACTCCACTTCCACTTACATTTATCAAATACTTATTCTGGGCAGAGCTCAGGTGTTCAAGATCAAGAGAGAATCCGTCACTACTCATGAGGAACCGCAGGTCTGATGGGGAGATGGATGGATGAATATGGCAGGTGCTGCAACAGGGATGTGAATAGGGTGCCGGGACAGCTAAGCCCAGGGGGCCGAGAAACGCTCCTTGGAGATGATATTTAACTGGGGCCTGGAAGGTGGGTATGAACTCATCAAGTGAAGGAGGAATGAGCTACTTGCTCATTCCAAGTAGCAGGAAATCCTGGCTAAAGCAGGGAAGGAAGGAAGGTGGTGTGAAGGTGGGTGGCACATACTGGGACAGCTAGAAGCTCAGCGTGGCCAGAACATGATGCATGGGTGCATGGGGATTACGGCTGGAAATGAGACCAGAGCGGTTAGATGAGGGATATATAGGGGAACTGTGGTACCAACAGGTTATGGATAACCTGACCAGTTCTGTTATTTGCGATGCTGACCTGGCAGCACCACAGTGGAAAGACAGTGGAGGAAGAACTGCTGTTCAACCAAAGGGAGTGGCCCAAGTGAGGCACAAGGGACCCTGAACTGGAAGTGTAAAGGTGGAAGTGGAAGGAAGGAATGGGCTAAAGAGAAATTTAGGGCCAGCAACTCATAAACTGGGGTGTCCCATTGGCTGTGGTGGAGAGGAAGGGTCAAGGATGCAAACTAACTTGGGACATGGTGCCTGCTACGGACTGCATTGTGTCCCACAATTTGTGTGTTGAAGTCCCCAATGTGACTGTATTTGAAAATAGGACCTTTAGAAGGTAATCAAGGTAAAAGAAGTTCATAAGGGTGGCCCTGATCTAAAAAGATTAGTGTTCTTATAAGAGAAGACTCAAGAGCTCTCTCTGTCTCTGTCTCTGTCTCTGTCTCTGTGTGTGTGTGTGTCTCTCTCTCCCCCTCATGTGAGCACATAGTTAGAGGGCGGCCATCTGCCAGACAGGAAGAGAGTTCTCACCAGAAACAGAATCTGCTGGCATTTTGATCTTGGACTTTCCAGCCTCCAGAGTTGTGAGATATGAATATCTGTTGTTTAAGCCACCGAGTCTATGGTGCTTTGTCACTGTGACTAAGTGCTATTAACACATATAAAGAAAGAATACTACAGGGGACAGAGATTTTTGTGGTGTTTCATTTATTTATTTTTAGTTTGGTTTTGGACATGCTCAGTATGTGATATTAGTAAGGTAGAGAGGAAGAGATGTCTGTGGGCGTCTGGGGACGTAGACCAGGACCAATGGGGAGCAGTCAGGCCAGGAGATGGTTTGGAGAGTTCTCAGGATGATCTCGGGTGGCCTCGGCCTGCAGCAGCTAGAAGCAGGATTTCGGTTCCCGGCCAGAGATTGACGTCAGGTCTTGGCAGTGAGAGTGCTGAATCCTAGCCACTAGACCAGTGTCCAGTGACAAGGCCCTGGCCCACATGGCTTTGCAGAAAATGAATTTCCACAAAGAAATGGAAAGTAGTGAAATAAGTAAAGTGTTTATTAGGTGGAAAAGGGGTATGTGTGGATAGGCACTCGGGCAGACACAGAGAAAGAGTTGCGCCCACGTGGTAGTTTGAATCACTTATATGGGAAATTTCTTCTGGGTTTCCTGTGGCTAATCATCATGTTTTGTTTGGCTGAGTCCGTATTTATTTTATCTCAGGGTCTCCCACATATGCGCACACATCTCTTAGCCAAGATGGATTCTAGCGAAGAGGCCTATGGGTAGGCTGACATCACTCCCTTTTTGACCTCCGAGGAGCCTTTCTGTGCATGTGTAGTCGAGAAGGTCGACCTCGAGAATGAGAAATACGTGGTGTCCATCTTTTTTCTGGGCAGGGCTCAGCTCCTCTCTTGCTCCTGCTATTTTGAAGTGTCTGTCCACTGGGGACAGACCCCAGCTGCTCCGACTGGGGCCCATCTATCTCCTGCCTCAAGGATAGAAGCAGAAGCCAAGACAATGTAGGAGATTATCCAAGAAGAGTGTAGAATAAGTAAGAGAAGGAGGCCAGGAAGGAAGCTGAGGATCCAGACACTCAAGGATAAGCAGAAGCAGCAGCCAGAGAAAGAGCTGCAGGAGGGTAGTGTCTAGAACCTAAGGGGAGGGGCATTCTAGAACCTAAGGGGCGGGGCGTTCCGGGCCATTTGTCCTGTGCTGTAGAGGCTTCAACTAGGCAGAGGATCAAAAAATAAAGCATTAGGGCTTCCCTGGTGGCGCAATGGTTGAGAGTCCGCCTGCCGATGCAGGGGACGCGGGTTCGTGCTTCGGTCCGGGAAGATCCCACATGCCGCGGAGCGGCTGGGCCCGTGAGCCACGGCCGCTGAGCCTGCGCGTCCGGAGCCTGTGCTCCGCAACGGGAGAGGCCGTGGCGGTGAGAGGCCTGCGTACTGCAAAAAAATAAATAAATAAAAATAAATAAATAAATAAATAAATAAAGCCTTGGGCTGGTCATTAGGGGATAATTACGAGGAGCTGTGTCAAGGCAGTGCTGAGAATGAAACCAGGTTGCACTGAGTTGAGGAATGCTTGGAAGTTAAGAGAGTTGAAGATAGACTCTGATGTTAAGATATTTGCTTATGAAAAGCACCAGGAGATGTGGAGGTGGCTTCAGAAGGAGGCAAATGTGGGCAGTTGTTTCCTTCGATGTTTCGATGTTTCTGAAACTCCACATTCAGTCCTAGTTTTGTGCTAAGGAACCATGGACAGCTAAAGAAACACAATTGTACTTTGCTTCTCCACAAATCAATTCTATGCAAATCAACCCCTGTCATTGTTTTAGATTTTCAGGCATCTGTTTTCTCCCCAACAGGGACAAATCTTGCGTCCTCTTTCCCTACAGACGCTTCCTCTCACTGGTTCGTGTCCGCTAACCTCCTGATGGCCGTCGTGTTTCAATTAGGTGTCAGGATCCCCAAGGTGAGGTTAGGAGTGCACACGTGTTGTGAGTGTGTGTATGAGTGACCTGAGTGACTGTGTGTGTGTGTGTCAGGGGACAGGATGTGAACATACAATATGATGCCAGAGGGCTATATTCTATGAAAAGGATCAGATGCTGTTAATGGTAAATTTTATGTTCTATACATGTTGCCATGATAAAAAAAAAAAAACAAAAGAAAACAAAACTTGTCCCCAAAACAATTACTGTGGCCACTCTTCTTCCAACTTCAGATGACAGTTAGAATGAAAAATGCTAAAGAAAATATCTGTGTTTTCTCTTTTCTTCTCTTTTTATCCCACACTTATGAAGAGCTGCTTAGCTATGCTCCTGTGAAGCTGTCTATCCGGGAGATCGTCAGTCTGGTGGGATGTGATGCAGCCCTCTGTTTTAAACTGCTTAATAATTAAAGCTAAAAGAAAGTATGTGTTAGAACACTTTTCTTGGAACATCAAAATAATGCATTCATTAGGGAAAAAAGTGATTCACATGTGACCTTGTGTAATCTTTGACTTTTTAAATGCCACACAAAGCACTTATCTGGTTTTTAGCCTTGCAGGGAAATGGCTGTATCCAGCAAGGATAAAAGGCTTCCAGCTGGGATAACGATCCCATAATTAGTGATGCATTTTTTGTTTTTTTTTTTTTTGCGGTACGCGGGCCTCTCACTGTTGTGGTCTCTCCCGTTGCGGAGCACAGGCTCCGGATGCGCAGGCTCAGCAGCAATGGCTCATGGGCCCAGCTGCTCCGCGGCATGTGGGATCTTCCCGGACCGGGGCACGAACCCGTGTCCCCTGCATCGGCAGGCGGACTCTCAACCACTGAGCCACCAGGGAAGCCCAGTGATGCATTTTTTAAAAGGAAAACCAGAAATGACTGGAGACAGTTGATGTAAAAATCTCTACATTTCTAAAGTATGTGTGTTGATAGCGTGGCAGGTTTGGCCCTATGGATGCAAGGCTACACACACACACACACACACACACACACACACACACACACACCCCACTTTCTCTTGCTATTTGAGGTAGTCAAATTGAGGTACTGACTATTTGAGGTCGTGAGTTTTCTTTCTACTGATTTCAATAGAACTCACTGGGAATCAAATCTGAGTCTTGTGAGTTTGTGTGATATTATGACATAATAAGAAATATATATTTAGTCATCGTCCCCAGTTTCTGGCACAGAGCTTTTAAAACTCTTGGAATTTCTGGAGTGATAGGAGCATCTTTTGTGTAATATTTGGCCTTTGTTCATGGTTCCTGACACTAGAACTCCTAAAACTCTTGGAATTTTCTTAGTGACAGGAGAGGAGCATCTTTTGTTATTTATAATAAGCCCCATACCTGAGTGTATGCTAATGAGCTGACTCTCCCAGGGCCCCTGGAGAGCTTCAGGGTGGGCTCTGGTTGCCAGAGGAACCAACCACGTGATTAGAGGGTTGGACCTTTCAATCCCACCCCCCAGCCTCTAGGGAGGTCTGAGGGGCTGGAGATCGAGTTAATCCTCAATGGGCAATGATTTAATCAATTACACCTAGGTAATGAAGCGTCCATATCTAAATGACGGTTTGGAGGGCTTCCAGGTTGGTGAACACATCAAGGTGCTGGGAGGGTGACACACCTGGAGAGGGCATGGAAGCTTCAAGTACTTCCCCCCATACCTTGCCCTATGCAGCTCCTCCATTTGGCTGTTCCTGAGTTGTATTCTTTATAACAAACCAGTAATAGTAAGTAAAATGTTTTCCTTTCTGTGAACCATTCCAACAAATTATCCAATCCGAGCAGGGGGTTGTGGGGACCCCTGATTTATAACTGGTCTGTCAGAGCACAGGTGACAACCTGGAACTTGAGATTGGTCTCTGAAGCAGGGGCAGTCTTGTGGGACTGAGCCCTTAACCTGTGGAATCAGTGCTAACTCTGAGTAGCTGGTGTCAGAATTGAAATGAATTGTCAGAAACCCAGTTGGTGTCCAGAGAGAGAGAGAACTGGTTGATGTGGGAAAAGCCCCTGTGTATTTGGTGGCCAGGAGTGTTGTGAGCAAAAACATCTCAGAGTTTGTGTCCATAATACATGATGATTTTATCACAGTGGTGTGATATGATGGGAAAAATAGGAATTCTCTACTTAGAGCCCAAGAGATATGTCTGTTGTCTATCAGCACTGGAAACTGAAACCCTCCCCTATGTCATGAGAGCAATTTAGTCACTCCTTCCTCGGTGCTTATAGAACATTCTGCTCACATCTTTATTGCTGCATTTTCTATGCTGAGCTGTAATTACGCGTTCACATGTTGGTCTTTCCATTAGACTGTCAGAAGGCACATCGGTAGTGAGCACGCCTGGACAGTGGTTCCCAAACCTGGCCGATATTACAGTCACTTAAGGAGATTTAAAAAATGCTGATAAATGTATTCCTGTGTCGGTTCTGGTCCTCTGAGAATCAGATGCCAAAACAGGAATAGATAGGCAAGAGTTTATTGGAGGAAATGTTGCAGGAAGAGACTTTATGGGGAAGGGGCGCCTGAGCGGAGAGCAGCAGGGTGAGGGAACCCAGGCGAACTTCTCTGCCACGTGGCTCGCAGTCTCGGGTTTTATGGTCATGAGGTTAGTTTCCGGGTTGTCTCTGGCCAATCATTCAGACTCAGGGTCCTTCTTGGTGGTGTGCATCACTCAGCCAAGATGGATTCCAGTGAGGAGGATTCTGGGATGTTTGTAGGACATAGGGACTGGCGTCTCCTCTCTCCTTTTGACCTTTCCCGAATTCTTCCAGTTGGTGATAGCTTGTTAGCTCTGCATTCCTTACAAGAACCTCCTGTTGTAAGATAACTCATGCAAATGGTTACTATCAGGCCTGGCCAGGGCGGGGGGGTTTTGGTCAGCAGTTCCCCTAACAGAAATGCTTGTGAAAGATGAAGAAAGGAAGAGTGGGAGTGGGCAGGGAGAGCCATCAGATAACGGTACAGGTCTGACACCTGTGAAAAGAGAGGGGGAGGGAGAGAAGGGCTGGGTACGAACAGCCTCAGGGTGGCAGCACAGTGATGGGAACACCTAGGCCAGGCTGGTGGGAAGGGCCCGAGGACAGGTTGCCCGTCAGAAGTTTCCTGCATCCAGCAGAAATGAGCTAGATCTAGTAGCCCGCAGGGTGCAGTATTGGCTGGAGCAGTGTGCATGGGTGCACATGTCATAGAGTTACCGGCTGTCCTGGTTTGCCTGGGACTGAAAGGGTTACCAGGACCTGGGACTTTTGTGCTAAAACTGGGAATGTCCTGGGCAAATTGGGACAAGTTGGTAAACAGGACAAAGGTGGGGTGATATCCAGAGGGAGGCAGGGGGACCACCAGACAACTGGGCTAACCTCCCCTCTGCAGGTTCTCTGAAGGAGAGCTGAGTGGCGCGTTTCATGACTGCCGCTGCCCCTGTAGTTTTTCCCGACTCTGACCAATTCCCCAACTCTTTGGGCACCAACTGGGTGTCCTGCAACTCAGCTCAACTCTGACGTATCCACCTGGGGTTAGCATGGTATCTCACGAGTCAAGGGCTCAGTCCCACCAGACAGCCCCTACGTCAGCTGCAAGATGGGTTCCCAGGTGACCCACACTTTGGCTGACTTCGGAGTCAGCCACTTTGGGGAAGTAGTCAAGTCTGATGATTCACTAGAATGACTCAGGTGACTCAGGAAAGGGCTCTACTTGTGATTACAGCCTTATTACAAAGATACAACTCAGGAAGTGCCAAGTGCAGATATACACAGGGCGAGGTGCGGAGGAAGGGGAGGGGCATCCACGCCCTCTCCAGGCACACCTGTCCCACCATCCTGAAGCGTTCATTCACCTAGGGGCTCTCGGAATCTCAAGAGTTTTATTGAACTCAGTGTCCAGCCTCCCTCCCCTCTCTAGAAATTGGAGAGAGGGGGCTGAAAGTTCCAACCCTCTAATCCAAGTTTGGTCTTTCTGGTGACCAGCCCTCAACCTGAATCTACCTAGGGGCCCCATCCTGAGTCACCTCGTTAGCATAAACTCAGATGTGGCCCCAAAGGGCTTGCTATGAATAAGCTGTGAATAACAAAGACACTCCTATCACTCAGGAAACTCCAGGGCGTTTAGGATCTCTGTGCCTGGAATCAGGCACAAACACCAAGTATATATTTATATCATACTGCAGCCCCCAACCAGAGATTCTGCTTGAAGTGATCTGGGGTCGGGCCCAGACATCTCCATTGAAAAAAAAACCAAACACCCCAAAGGAGGCTAATATACAGTCAGAGTTGAGAAGCACGAGGAACCATTCTTTAAATTTATTTTGGTGAATGGCAAGAGGGGAGGAAAAGCAGCAAGGACTGTTTGGGGGAGGCTTGTTTAAGGAAGCAGCTGCAGGATTGGGGGGGCAGACTTGAGGGTGCAGGACTGGGTCTGGGTCTGGATGAGCAGGCTGCTTTTCTGGGTTGGGTGCTGAGCGCTGCTGGGGAGAAGGCTGCAGTCAGGGTCCCTGCGGGATTGGGCTGGGCCAGCCTGGACTGCCTGGATCCTCAGCACAAATGGTTACAAACGGTGAGGAAACAGGTGTCTGGAGCTTGGATGTTTTTTCCACATCCTAAGTCTGTGATGCAGGGGAAGCCAATTTTTGCACGGTCAGAGGAATGAAAGGCACGCAGGACCCTTGGCAGGCATGGCCGCCTCTGCCTGCAGATGGCTCACATTTCAACTTCTGGGTCTGGGAGACCCACAAGACACTGGAGGCCAAACAGAAGGGAAAATACAGAAAAACTTCACAAGGGGGAGATTCAGTTGCACACAGACAATATAGAAATGCTTTTCGTCTCCCCTTTACTTCTGTGTTCATTTTGAGGGCTGCTGTAACAAAATACCACACGCTGGGTAGCTTAAGTAACAGAAATGTATTCTTTCCCCAGTATGGAGGCTGGAAGTCCAATATCAAGGTGGCAGCAGTGTTGGTTCCTGTGAGAGGCGTGAGGGAGAAAGGGTTCCAGCCCTCTCGCCTAGCTTTTGGTAGCCTCAGACATTCCTTAGCTGCTCTCTGTACCTGTGTCTGTGTCCTAATTTCCCCTTTTACAATGCCAACTACAAATTGGCAGTGCCACCCACCTCTACAAGGCTTAAATCATGAGCTGCTACGGCTGCTGACCTTCAACACCCCTGAGAGAAGTTCAGGGTGGAGATCAGGAATGAGGCACTCCGTGCTCTGGGAAAAACTGGCAGAACAGGTTTTCAGATAGATATTTTCAGGAGAAGATTTTATGAGCCCAATTCTTGCATCTTCTCAAATCTAGAAAAGTCCTAAACCATCATCAGTGGTGACATCTGCTCCTTGTGACCAGCAGCGAGCCTCTACCAAAATGTGTGCTCGATGCAAGTACCTCCTTCACTAAAATCGTGTATAACACTGACCTTCCCCACTACCTCTTTGGAGCAGTTTCTCAGAGCCATCTGAAATGCTGTCTCCTGGGCTATAGTCCTCATCTGCCCCAAATGAAACTTAACTCACAACTCTCACGTTGTGAATTTTTTTTTCAGTCTACAATAAGGCCACCAGTCGTATTGGATTAGGGCCCACCCTAATGACCTCATCATAACGAATTACATCTTGAATGACCCTATTTTCAAACAAGGTCACATTTTGAGGTACTGGGGTTTAGGACTTCGGCCTATAAATTTTGGGGGGACATAATTCAACCTGTAACAAGTTCTTAACAAAAAATATTTCCATTTCTGGCTTTCTCTTTAGTGCACGTAAGAAGAAAACAAAAGCCTGGTGATGGCTACGTAACTCAACTTTCTCCAAGTTCTTCCAAGTACATTGTTTTATGGACAAGACTCACCCTGTTCTTAGGTCCTTTGGCTAAAACAGTTTACAAAGATTTTTTCCATAATGATCAAGCCCAGCAACTAAGATTATTGTTAAGATGTACCTAAGGATATAAATTTTGTGGCTTCTCTCTAGAAAGAGCAGTCAATGGCAAAACTTTTATTTCACCCAGTCATTCCCAAGAGAACAAGTATTTGTGATCCAACCAAGGATATCCAAGAATAACAAAGAGCCTGATAACAACCTCTGAGATACACAGGAGGCATGGGATACATTGGCCCTAACATGGGGATACTCTATTTACAGCTCTCCCTAGCAAAGGCTCTTGCCATAATACCAATACCTGTGCTTTTATATTACTTTGCAGTGTCTATACTACAAAGCACTTTCAATTATATGGTCCTATTTCCTCTCTCAGCACCCATGTTGAGGTGGGTGGAAGAGGGATTATCTTTATTGGCAGTTGAGGAAATAGGGTCTCATGAGAAGTGAATTGCCTAAAGTCATATGGGCAGTTAGAGGTAGAGATAGGCCTCATGTATTCTGACCTGAGGTCCAGTCATCTTATTTTTAATGTTTTTTAAACTGTGAATTGTATCCTTTACATAGAAGAATGTATAAAACATACATATGCAAGTTAAAGAATAATGATGAAATGAATGCCATATAGCCACCACTCAGGTTAAGAAATGGAACATTCTCAGTCCCAGACCTGTAGACACCCCCCCCCCCCACCGCCCCGCAACCCCTATTGCCCTGTTTGCTCCTCCCTGAGTACATTGCCGTCCTTCCCCCAGAAGTAAGTCAAACGCTGGCTTTTGTGTTAATAACAATCTTGCTTTTCTTTCTGGTTTTATCATGTAAATATATATCCCCAGTGACACATTGCTAGATTTTGAAAAACTGAGTAGAGAGCATACCCTAGCTGTGTGAGGAAGGGGTGATACGCCACAGCCAGATGAAGGCTCCTAGGGGAGAATGAGTTGACCTCTGGGTCAGAGTTGGACTTCTGCTCTCCTGATAAAATAAACCCTTTGGGGAAGTCATGGTAAGGCCTAGAGTGAGTCCAGGGGAACATGGGACTTGGGACAGTCAGGGCGCCTGGCAAGGCTGTTGTGTGGAGCAGGTACAGGATCTCTGGCAAAAAAAATGTTCAGAGTTGTTTGTTGCTCTGTATTTTCTGCTTCAAAACTCATCATGGACTATTTCCACAAGGCAGGAGGATGCCAGAGCAAGAGGCGCCCCTTGGATGGGTGACTGAATGTTCCCAGGTTATCCAGGCAGCAGCTTTTAAAGAGAGTCCCCTGCACTCTGGAAATTCACTCACTTCGGTTCTTGTTATTTTCTTGCATTATTTCATTGATGACTTCCTCCCCATCCATTTTCTCCACTCTCTCTTTATGAAATTTCCTTCATTTGAGGCTCAACTGCTAGACTTGTCTTCTAATTTTCCCTTGCTTTTCTTTCATACTTTCTGTATCATTATCTTTTCAGGAGATGTCCTCAACTTTATCTTACAGCACTTCAACTGATTTTTAAACTTGTTCTATCGTGTTTTTACTATGTTTTAATTTCCAGGAGCGATTTTTGTTTCTTGAATATTTACTTGTTTCTTTGTTTTAAAATAGCACTCTGTCTTTATTTCATGGATGTAAACTTTCTCTTATTTCTCTGAGGCATTTAAAGCCATTTTAAAATTCTTTTTTCACTCTGAATAGTATCTAAGGGTCTCACAGTTAATAATTTTTAGAATAGGGATTCAAACTCAGGCAGTCTGTCTTCAGAGCCTGCGCTCTTGATCACTGTCTTAAAAATGCCTTCATTTTAATAAACATTGGATTCTGGTCAGGCTAAGAAGGCAGATTGAACCAAACATCATATTTTTTCCCTTCAGCAATTCCACTGAAACGAAACAAAAAGCTTTTTAAAAGACAAACTCACAAGGACAGGGAAAGAGCATAAGTCATAACAACAAAAAGTATTGGAATCTGAATTTTTGTGATAAATTAATGAGATAATTCATGTAAAAGGCTTAACACAGTGTCTGGCAACCAGTAAGTGTATCATAAATGTTCAATATTATTAATATGACATAATAATACTGCTTTAAAAAAAAGAACTTTTTCCCAAAAATATTCTAAATGTGTCATATATGGTTTAAGAGCTTCCTTGTACTTAACCAGGCTCTTACTTCCAAATGTGAATGTTAAAGAAGGAAAAAAATAACTTTATGATGCTATTAGCATAATATTATAATTTTTTTGGATTGAATTCATTTTTATTCTGTGGGAGAATATCTGATGCATAATGTATGGGGAAAGAAATACATTATCAAAAACATGAATATGTGTACTTTAATGGTGAACGGTAGGTATATTAGAACTTTACATATCTTATTTCAACTAGAACTCCCATAGTCAATAGGACACTAATATGAAAACAGCACATGAATTATTCCATGAAAGTACAATCTTCGTATTATGGCAAAAGTAAATAAAATCAACAAATGTTTATTGAACAGTGACAATATATTAAAAAAAACCCAAGGTGCTGGTTTGGGGGAGAATCTTGATCTATACCTTCAAGCAGCTTATTAGGAGAGATAGATATTTAGAGATAGATATTTACTAGTTAACTATAAATCAAAGCAGAATCAAGTAATGGTTTTAACAGAAGTACAAGCAAAGTGCTGCTTACGAGTTTGGCAAAAGGAATAAGTAATGCTGACCAAGAGGACTCATGAAGGATTCACTGAGAGGGGGGCATTGACCTTGATTTTGAGGTTTGGCCAGGGTCCTCTCTGGTTGGAGGAAGTGCAGAGCAAATCCCTGAAATGGGCAAATATCCATTCCAGTTCCTTTCAATGTGTTCTTCATCCTAACCTTGTGCTATAGCAGGACAGGGTCACACAATTTAAACGTTAAATGTCCTTAAGCAAGTTCATTGGTTGACTTTGTTTCTCAAGTAGATAGTAATCTTACTAGGAAAAGATACCACAACATATAATTCTTTTGTATATTCCTCCCCAAACTAATCTCAAAGTGCTGGTACAGGGCTAGTTCTCTATAAATTCTGGTTGATCAATATAGGGACTTTTTTCTGCTTAGACAATATATTTTAATGTAGGAAGACTTGCAGGGCAATAGGAAAGCAGTACGTATCGGACATATTAGGACTCTAGAATTCCAATCATTTCAAAAATATTATTGAACTTTGATGTAAATACATACCTATCTTTTTGGTGGATGAGTTTAGAGATTAATCACAAAAAAACCCAAACTAGCTTAGGGTATTCAGAAAGGAACTTATTCATACTAACAGTCATTGCAAAAAAAATATAATTAAAAAAGCACTTTTCTCCTACTGAAAGTGCTCACACTAAAATATTTAGAGCTTGGTCATTCTAAGAAAGAACACCAGTAGAGCTAGGTCATGTTGGAAAACGGGACTTGGTTCTAGGATTCCATAAACAGAAGGACGTATTATTTGCTGCTCCTTGATAGTATGCATTTCAGTCGTCTATCGTGCAACTGCCTGGGCTCCTAGAATCATCTAAGCCATCTCTTGATCACCTCAGGAGATTCCTGCCCTCAGAATTGAGCCTGTTTTAATAGAAAAAACTTTCTATTCATTAGTTACCTACTTTAGAATGAAAAGTTCGGGTTCAACTATTAAGCCAGTTTACAACATATACAGATGGACGCCATTTGTCACGACTTCCACTAATCACCATTCTGTGCAATGCAGGCAGTTTGCTCAGGCCATGAACTTATTCTACTAAATCAGTCACACACAGAGCCCTCATTTCTGTAAGATTTCAGTGTGGATGAGAAGATCCTCAAAGATGCACTTCTCTACTTGAAGAAATGTTGAAGAAACTGGTATGTGTCTGAAAGCCCTTGGAGAAAAACAGATTTCAGGGTGATAATGTGAGACCCCATAAAGTATAAATCCTGGCAGACCAATCAACTTTTTCAGGGACATCGTAGCAAGCCAGATTGATGGAGAGGAAGCCAGGGATGTAATCTGCCTCGACTTTACACAGATCTTAGGTCTGTGCTTACAAGAACACTCGTCAGAAATGGAAAATAAGCTGCTTCGGGGCACACAAGTTTGGGCAGTGCTAAGATGAAGAGACAGCTTCTTTACTGGCTTCTGGCTTTACTTCTGCCTGGGTGCTGGCCTCACTTCCATGACAGTGTGGGGAGGTGAGGGAAAGGGATATGCAGCACATGTGCTGGGCTGTGGTACCCAGAGTGTCTTATTCCTACAGGGAAAAGGAGTGAAGTCAGACACAACAGGAATATTTAGTGTTTGTGAATTACCCTTGAAATTTACAAAGCATATTGCATGAAAAATGGCTGGAGAGGAGAGAGAGAGAGAGAGAGAGAGAGAGAGAGAGAGAGAGAGAGAGTGTGTGTGTGTGTGTATGTGGTGAGGTTGGTGGCAGGGTGAGAGGGAGAGGTGGGGAGACCAGAAACAGCAAAAGACCACAAGCCCCTTTGAATGAATTGCCTTTCAATCCTACATCTTAAATGAGCAAGTTTTCTGTGCCTAGAAACGCCCTGTGCTCAGAATACTGTATTAAGCAGGGAAGTTCAAGCATTATCCTTGCCTGAAGGATGTGATAGGAACTGAACTTTCTTGGTGGGAGGCTTTTTGCTGCATGGGTGGTTATGCTTGCACCAGATTCAGCTGAAATGAACTGAAAAAATTACCCGTTGCCATGCGTGTATTGCCCAACCTAGAGCATCCAAGTTGGTCAGGTGTTAGCCTCAGTGGGACTTATAACTTTATGTGTTGGTTGCCTGTTTTGGATGATAAGCCCCTTAAAGACAGGGGCGATGCTTTTTCTGTTTTCATGTTCCCAGGGCTTACCAGTGTGCTGTCTAACATACACCTGGTTTTGGGGAGGGAAGACAGAAGGCAGGCAGGGAGGGAATGTGCTGAGTTCACCTAATGTGGGCAACTAGTTCCAGCAGCTAGATGGGGTGGAGGGAGAGGGAATCAGGGAAGGTATTGGCAATGAAGCAGGAAAATTCTACAGGGATGAGAGCAATGAGAGTATGACCCCGATCTCAAAAAATATTCAGAAATCAGGCCTGGGAGGAATCAACAAAGAGGCCCAGCTAAAGAGTCAGGATTAACAGGTCCCTGTTTCCTCCAAGTGCCTTGGACAAAGCTCTGGGGACATTTGTGGAAGTGCCTTTGCCCCTCTTCCTGGACAACAAGAGGGTCACTGGGAATCTGGCGTTTGATAACACCAAGCGGTCCAATGCCGTCTCTAAAGTCATCTTCTGTCTCCCTTTCTCTGGCTTCCTTATCTCTTGTAAACTTTTCATAAAGGCAAAATTGGATGATGTGAATAGTCAGGGCTGCCTTCTTATGTGTTAGTCTTATTTCCTCTAGAACCATAATGTTTCTTCTTTTATGTTCTTTACACTTCTGACAGCGTCTTACACATAGTGAGTTTTTCAGAAACTCTAGGTTGAGAAATTCTCTGTGTCCCGGAGGGAAATGCTATGGAGACCATCCTAATTCCTGGTTCTTTTCAGGTCTAGTGGCATCTGTAGGGCAGCTGCACTTTCGATGATACCCCTTAAGGTGCATTTTCATTCCCTCCTCTTCCAGGAAGTTGCCCTTTTGTTTGGAGCTGGGGGCTAATAGCAAAAATGAGCTCCAAGTATGTTGGCAAGCTTCATCCTGGGAATTAGGTCTAAAATAGATGTTGGGCAAAGGATGCTGAGGTAACTAGCAGGGCCAGAGGGTGAAGTGAAGCTGAAAGTGAAAGGGGGGAAAGGAGAACCTGGGCAAAGGAATGCAAGAGGCTGTGTAACCCAGAGGGTCTGCAGAAAGTGTTCCAGACTGTTGCAGAGATGGGGTCTCCATGCTTATTGCTAGCTTTAGTTCTGTTCACACTTGAGTAAGTGTATGTATCTAAAGAGGTCGGTGCAGGGGTAAAGCTTCCATTTCTCAAGAGGGGACTGGGAGAGAGACTTCCCTTTGTCTGAAGCTGCCTGACATGCAGACAGAGAATGGGTCATAGCTACGCCCCTCCTGTCCTTGGGAGAGAACAAACTTGCATGAATTTGCAAAATCTCTACTCCTATTTCGATTACTGCCCAAAGGTAGCCATCTAACTTGTTTGTGCAGAGAAAAATAAATATTTCAGAACAGGAAACGTCATCCTGTGCACAGAGGGTAGTTATTTGGAACTGTGAGGTGCGTGACACAATGCACTATGTTGTTTTCAGGAAAAATTCAATTTGGTGTCTATTGATGTCACAACCAAATTATGCCTGTTGCTGAGGACACTTTGACTTTTTGTCCATGAAGATGGAGAGAAGGTTCTTGAAGAGAAGGGAAGAGCTTTGTACTGATGTTGCCTAGCAACCAAAACTTCATATTTTTTCACCCCAATTTGTTGTTTTAAAAAATTCTGCGTGGTGTTGAATTAACCTGGGTCTGAGGCATACGGTTCTTGTTTGTGTTTAATGGCTTCTGTACACGCATAAGAAGGTGGGAACACTTCCTTTTGGGCACTTAACTTCCTAACTGGGCTACAGGGTCTACGGGCAATTGTCATCAACTTGAAAAATATTGGGTTGGCCAAAAGAGTTTGTTAGGTTTTTCCATGTTACAGAAAAACCCAAACAAACTTTTTGGCCAACCCAATATGTACAAATTGGGCAGAAAGGAACCACTGGGGACAATCTCAAGCATCTGTCCCCTCAGCTGGGAATCATCTTCTCCGGTCCCATATGAAGGCTGAACACTGGGGCGTCTGTCCTTCTGGGCCATGTCTTCTCTGGTTCTGGACCTCAGTCTATGGGTGCCACGTCTTTATTGGCCCATTCCACATTCTGTCTCTGTCTTCAGCTGACTGGTCCTTCTCTTAATGACTTGGTGTGGTGGTACCTACACTGACTTTTCTGTGATTATAAAGTATGGTCCTGAACTGACAATTCAGGAGACTTGGGTTCTCATCTTAGCTCTGCCATTGACTTGCTGACCGAACTTGAGCAACTTGCTTGCTACATTAGTTGAGACAGGTAAACCAAGCTGCAGGAACAAATAAATCCTGAAATCTCTGCAGCTTTATATCACAAACGTTAGTTTCTTGCTTATGCAAAGTCTGATGAGCATTGGGCAACTCTCCAGGGCAGCTTTCTTCCAGGGGATGAATCAGAGATCTGGGCAGCTTTTATACTGAGGTTCTACCATCTCAACGTGGGGGTCTCCAAGGGGAAGAAGAGACAGAGGGTGCATATTAGCTCTTCACTAATTTAGCCAGGAAGTGACATGTCACTTCTGCTCATGGTTCATGGGCCAGAACTGGTGACATGGCCACAGCCTAACTTCAGGAGAGACTGGGAAATGGAGGAGAACTTCTGGAATATTTAGTGAGCAGAAGCTGTCTCTTCCACTCTTGGCATCTTTGAGTCTAGTCATCTGCAAAACCACAGGGTTGCACTAGATGATTCCTAAGGGCCCTTTTATAGCTGTAAATATGTAGGAGGCTATGACTAACCACACGGCCATGATTTCAGATTCAGTATTGAAGCTTGTCCTCTAAGCATAGTTCTATTTTTAAAAGGAACAGACTAGCATTATCTCCACCCACTCACTTTATTGTCCTAAACTGAATAGTCTCACTTCTTTACTAGAAAAATGATTCCTTATTTTTAGAAAAAAAATCAGACAAATTAGAAAGTATTTCTCTAGGCTAAACTTCTTTCAAAACAAATTCTTCTGTTGGAATAACTTAAGAAAATTGTAATCATTTATTGTTCCAACTACTTCTTAAGCAAATGATGAAAAAAATCCTACAATATGTATAAACAACTCATTTCACCAAGAAAAACATTTATTTGAGCTTCTATATTAAAGGGTTATAGAGTTATTTCTAAATTAGTGCTGAATTCTCAAGAAGTAAGCAATTTTAAATGAAGAACAGACACAAGAGAAGGAAGATTCAAGTTCACTTCTTTTCTTTTCAAGACATGCCCATGAAAATTTACAAGTAAATACTTTAAATTCCATTCTTATTCTCTGATGAGTGAGATTTCTGGCATCTTGGTAGAGGGCTGCAAGCATCTATCCCTCGATGATGGCCAGTCACCTGGCCTTGGCATGGCCACTCGTATCAAACTAGTGGATAAGCCAGTATCCTACAGGTCATTCAGTTCTATGCAACATCTATAGTCTTTTTTGTTTTATGGACAGATGGAAACATTTCCTAAATTCCTCTTTTGGAGGATCATTATTTAATGAGTATATCCAAATTAAATAACTTCTAGACCTATTCTTTCATTTTGGAGTTTTAGCAGAGTTGGTTTTGATTTAGCATATTATCTGTAGTTTTAAAAATTCATAAATTCCCCCTTACTCTGGGATAGGGCATTTCTTTTCTTATTTTTTTTTTTAAACATCTTTATTGGAGTATAATTGCTCATTGTTGGTTCCTCTGACTGGTGGTTTTAAAACATGGATGAAAGTTATTTGACTCTCTTCCTCTTAAGAGGCGTATATGCCTCCCTCTGTTGAATCTGGGTGGGCTCCTGTTGCTTTGGTCAACAGGATATGGCAAAATGATGGAGTGTGCCTTCTGCAGTTTCATCAGAAAAGGTCATGGGGCTTTTACCTCACTCATTAGAACACAATGTCTTGGAACCCTGAGCTGCCGGGTAAGAAGTCTGCCAGCTCAGGGGCCACCATGCTGTGAGGTGCCCAGGCCACCTGGAAAGGCCACATACTGGGGGTGTGGCCAATGATGCCAGTTTACTTCAGTCTTTGAATCATGTCAGCCCAGATACTGGACACGTGAATGAAGAAGACTTCAAAAGTTCCTATGTCCCAGTTGCAGGTCTTCCCCATAAAGGCTTTTGTGGCGTGGTTGCAGACACTCCCAATTTGCCCTGTCTGAGTTCCTGACCCACAGAATCTGTGAGTATAATAAATCAGTGGTTGCCAGTTACCAACCCAGCTGGCTTAGAATTTGGGGTACGCAGTATCATGCTATTTGTGCATTATAAATGGAAAATCAACATATTTAGCTGTAAAATGCACACATTTAAGTGGGCATTTTCTTCAACAAGGCCACATTCAAAAACAGTATCATTGGATTTGATTTCTTGCTTCTCTGCTGCATGAAATTCTCCTACTTGAAGGCATGGAATGGATCTTTTCATCTCTGTATGCCCAGAAGCTGGCACTTAGGAGGCATTCAGCACATGTTAGTTGAATGGGAAAAGACAGATATATATATATATTTTTTCCTTTATAAATTGATTTATTTATGGCTGCATGGGGTCTTCGTTGCTGCACGCAGACTTTCTCTAATTGCATTGAGCGGGGTCTACTCTTCCTCGCGGTGCGCGGGCTTCTTATTGCAGTGGCTTCTCTTGTTGCGGAGCACGAGCTCTAGGCGCATGGGCTTCAGTAGTTGTGGCACGTGGGCTCAGCAGTTGTGGCTTGCAGGCTCTAGAGCACAGGCTCAGTAGTTGCGGCGCACGGGCTTAGTTGCTCTGCAGCATGTAGGATCTTTCCGGACCAGGGCTGGAACCCGTGTCCCCTGCATTGGCAGGCGGATTCTTAACCACTGCGCCACCAGGGAAGTCTGGAAAGGACAGATATTGACACCAACGTTGACACACAGATATTGACATTCAACATTGACATTGACAGAAGCCATAAGTTGCTAAACGATTTTGATATTAACCAGAATGGCTAAGAATTTAAATTATGAGGTTAAAGAATCTACTCCAATCATTTGATACCAGGGCTTGGCAAACTATGGCCCCTAGGCCACATCTACCCCTATTATTCTATTACTATTTCTTAAATAATAATATTTCTATAAACAAAGTACTTATTTCTATAAACGAAGTTTTATTAGAACATGGCCAGGCCCATTCATGTAAGTATTGCCTATAACTGTTTTTGTGCCGCAGTGGCAGAGTTAAGTAGCTGTGACAGAGACCAGACGGACTACGAAGCCTGAAATGTTCAGTATCAGGCCCTTTCCAGAAAAACTTTGCCAACCCCTGAGTTAGACACCCTGAATGTTAACCCCATAGCCTGTAGAAACATTGAGAGTTAGTATAGACTCCAATAGCAGTTCTCAAACTTGAGTGACCGTCAGGATCACCTGGAAGGCTTGTGAAAACACAGAATGCCTGGCCTCACCCCTCCAGTATCTGATTCAGTAGGTCCAGGGTGAGGTCCGAGGATTTGCATTTGAGCAAGTACCCAGGTGGCATGGAATCTGCTGGTCTGTGGACCGTACTTTGAGAAGCAGTGGAGTCAGATATATGAATAAAGAGAGACACAGCTCCATTCCTGGCTCTGCTGAGACCCTCTTGCTGGATGATCTCGGGCAAGGATCTAACTTCCTCACCTGTAAAGTTAAGAGACTGGCCTGAAGCAGCTGGCGTCTCAAGATACTGATTCCCTCAACCCTGGGGAGGCTGTGTTATCTTTCTATCTCCTCTTCCTCTGCTCCAGCAGAGAGAAAAATCAGAGACAGCTGTAAAGAGACAAGAAATCTTTTCCTCCCATCTTGAGTTCTCCCTGGCATGCTGTAACTTAATAAATGTTGATGGAATGAACAAATAAACAGATGGCATAGCGTGGTGTATATAGGGCAATAAATGATCAAGCATCACTACTGACTACTGTCTATAATGCAGGCTCACTCTTTCTCCGTGTATGTGTGTATGTATGTATATATGTATGAAAATACACCATATACATGTACAGATATGTACACACCTATGTACATATACATATTTTGTTAAAGTTACTCTTGTGCTGAATCTACTTTATAGTTATTACCATGTATTTCAGTATGTATTGAGTACTTACTAAGCTCAAGTTTGCGTACAATGTCGTATAAAGGAAGATTAGACACAGCTATGATTTTCAGTTAGCTTAAAGTTTCGCTCTATAATTATTCTTTGGAAACTAGCTGAGAGAGGAGGTGGGTGAAAACTTTCTACTGAGAAACCATCTTTTGTTGTAGGACGGGTTTATAGTCTTTCTGTCTAGTGCCTCCAAATGATATCAAAATGGAAATAATTTGTTACATGGTGAGTGTGAGTCATCGCCGAGTGAAGTGGGCTCTGTGAGTTTCAGAGACCGCACAGCTAGAACAGAATTGATGAAAGCAGAAAGCCAAGGTTGGCAGAAAGCCTGCTCCCGAATAAGCTGAACGAAGGTACACTCTGTACCTTTCTGCACTGAAAAGTGCTCTGGTTTTGTTGTTTATATGGGTTTAAAAGGCCATTTCTATCTTCTGGCATTACAGCTTCACTCTTGTAGGGACTTGCACATTTGTTGTCTGGGACTAAGTATCTGATTTGCTGCTCAATTTTTTTTTTGAGATGGTTATATGGCCTGATAAAGTATTGTTTCTTTATGTCAATATTCATTTCAATTTTTAAAAATTTTGTTTTATTGAGATAACTTTGATTTATAGCATTATGTAAGTTTCACGTGTACAACATTCTATTTCTACTACTGTATACCCTGCCGTGTGCTCACCACCAAATAGTGAGTTTCCATAACACTGTACAGTTGATCCCTTTTACCCATTTCACTCTCCCCAACCCCTTCTCCTCTGGTAACCACTACTCTGTTTCCTGTATCTATGTGTTTATTTTTGATGGGTTTGGTTTGTTTATTTATTGTTTGTTCGTTTGCTTATTCGTTTTTTTATATTCCATATACAAGTGAAATCATGTGGTATTTGTCTTTCTCTGTCTGAGTTATTTCACTTAGCATAATGCCCTCAAGTTCCAACCATGTTGTCACAATTTACTTCTCAATCTTAACCAGAGTTAATTGGTATTGAATGATTGATTTGACAAATATTTACTGTATGCCTACTCTACAATAGATGCTTCAGAGTTTAGCTTCAGAGGTGAATAAGATATGATTCCCATCCTCAGACTGGTGGAATGGGAAAAAAAAAACCCATAAACACCACAAAAAGATAAATCCTGGGAAAAGGTAGGAGGAAGAACCAATTACCTGGGCAACTAGGGAAAGTTTCACAGAGAAAAACACATTTGAGACTGGACATCTGAAAAGTGTTAATATATTCTGTGGTTCATTAGCATGGCCTCCAATACAATTAGTTTATTTTTGGATTGAAATCAAAGCCTGGGAAATGGAATGGCAAGCAGAAACTGCTGTTTACTAATATGACTGCATGTTAAGGGGGTTGATTTTTTTACTATGAAAGAAATGTGTTGTTGAGAACCTTCCTGACTGTGGATAGGCTAGGATGGGTCTGAAGCAGTGTCTCGGAATAGGAGTGGGGAGATTTAATTGTTCTGCAGAGAAGAGAAGAGATTGGAGGGGGAAGAACTGGGAGCCAGAGGGATTAATGGGCAGGATGATGAGTGGGACAAGAGGAAGTGGGAAGCCAGTTAGATCATGGAGAGTTGTGGGGTCTCTACGTGGCCCATGGTTACCAGTGGAAAGGAATCCCAATAGTCAAGTGGTCTAGTGATGTAGGGACATGGTTGTCCTGTGTTCTATTTTTTTAAAAAAATTAATTTATTTAAAAGATTCGATAGTGCTTTACAATCTTCCAAAGTTTCACACACATGATTTCATTTAATCCCATAATAACCCTTTTTTTTAATCCCTTATCCCTATGTTGCCCCCTCCCCCCCACTTTCTTCTCCCCGCTGGTAACCACTAGTTTGTTCTCTATATCTGTGAGTCTGCTTCTTTATCATTTTTTTCAATAATTTCTTGTATTGGGGCTTCCGTGGTGGCTCAGTGGTTAAGAATCTGCCTGCCAATGCAGGGGACACGGGTTCGAGCCCTGGTCCTGGAAGATCCCACATGTCGTGGAGCAGCTGAGCCCATGCGCCACTACTACTGTGCATGCGCTCTAGAGCCTGTGAGCCACAACTACTGAGCCTGCGCTCTACAGCCCGTGAGCCACAACTACTGAGCCCACGTGCTACAACTACCGAAGCCCATGTGCCCTAGAGCCCACGCGCCACAACTACTGAACTTGTGTGCTGCAACTACAGAAGCCTGCGTGCCTAGAGCCCGTGCTCCACAAGAAGAGAAGCCACCGCAATGAGAAGCCCGTGCACCGCAACGAAGAGTAGCCCTCGCTTGCCGCAACTAGAGAAAGCCTGCGTGCAGCAACAAAGACAAAACGCAGCCAAAAAATCCCCCCAAAAAACCTGGCTTGTAATTTTCTGTTTTGTTAAACTAGTAAGCAGCGGGACATAGATTCCATTCCAGGCCTTTGGGCCTCCTAAGTCTGTATTCTTTCCTTAACACCTAAAAGCTGTCTCAGCACTGGGTATTTTGGAAGCTGCTAAGAACACATGTTATGTATGTCCTGGATCTGTTTCCTCCCCTCTCTGCTCCTTAGTGAGCTGCTCCAACCCAGTTGGTAGATTTTCAGCTTCTCTACTGGATTGGGAGGAAGGGCTGCCTGTTGGGGGAGCCTTGTGTCTTTGAACAAAATTAATCTATAAAACGAGGATGCTAATAGTACAGGGTTAAAATGAGACAGTACATGTGAAATTGCCTGGCACGTAGTGTGTAATTAATGCTATTTCTTTTGGACTAAAATAACTGCAGTCTGCAGTAAAATTAAGAATTTTGACAATACTAAATGTATGTGAGAATGTGGGTCAGTGAGATCTCCCGTCCACTGCTGGTGGGAATGTAATTTGGTGCAGTCCCTTCTGAAAATTAATTTTTATTGTCTTATGAAACTGAAGCATCATATACTCTGATCCAGAAATTCTAGTCCTATGCATGTACCTAAATGCAACCATCTCATGCCCACAATGAGATATGTATGAGGATGTTCATACGTTCATAGATGTCCTATTTGTAAAAACAGGCTGTTTCTATGCTTTCATTCACATGTGGAATAAAAAACAAGCAAACAAAACGAAAACAAACTCATAGATACAGAGAACAGAGCGGTGGTTATCAGAGCAGAAGGGGGCTGGAGGGTGGGTGAAATGGATGAAGGGGGTCAACTATATGGTGATGGATGGTACCGAATTTATAGTAGTGATCACTTTACAGTGTACACAGATATTGAATTATAATGCTATACATCTGAAACTTATATATATATATATTTTTTTTTTAAATAAATTTATTTATTTATTTATGGCTGCGTTGGATCTTCGTTGCTGTGCGCGGGTTCTCATTGCGGTGGCTTCCGTTGCCGCGGAGCACGGGCTCTAGGCGCGCAGGCTTCAGTAGCTGTGGTTCGAAGGCTCTAGGGCACAGGCTCAGTAGTTGTGGCGCACGGGCCTAGCTGCTCCACGGCATCTGGGATCTTCCCGGACCAGGGATTGAACCCGTGTCTCCTGCATTGGCAGGCGGATTCTTAACCACTGCGCCACCAGGGAAGCCCTGAAACTTATATTTTAAAAACAGAATGTTTCTTCATTAAGCATAAGGCCAGCTCTGAATTGAGACAGATGTCTTCTATCATGTTAAGAGAATACCCATCGTTTTCTATTCGATTAAGAATCTTGAGGAGATTAAGAAAAAAGAATCTTGAGGAGATAGATGTATGTATATAGCTGATTCACTTTGCTGTACGGTAGAAATTAACACAACATTGTAAAGCAACTATACTCCAGTAAAAATTTAAAAATAAAAGAATCGAGTAAGAATTTATGTTGAATTTATCGAATACATTATCAGCATCACTGATGGAAATAATACAATCTTTATTCTTTGAATATGATACAGTAAAACATATTAATAAATTTCTTTTAGTATTGATACATTTTGCATTTCTGGAATAAACTCCATTAGGTCAGATGTGTTACTTATTAGAGGTGGATATTACTTGCTAGTATTATTAAATATTTTTCTATTAGTGTTCATACATTGGTTTGATCTGTACTTGACTTTTCCTCTTAAATCTTTGCTGAATTTTGGTATCAACGCTACTTCATTAAAAGGTATTTAGAAGTTTTCCCTCCTCTTCCATGCTCTAGAACAGTTCAAATAATGTTGGAAGTATGTGTTATTTAAAGATGTCTTAGAATTCCCTTGTGAAACCATCTGAGACTATTACTTTTAATGTAAAGTTGATGAGAGAGAGCTCTTTGACAATTTTTCCTATTTCTTCTATAGAAACGGTCTGTTACGACTTACTATCTTGTCTGAAGCTGGTTTGGGTATATTGTACTTATCTTAAAAATTATGCATTTTATCTCACTTTTCCAATTTATTTACACATAGTTGGGCAAAGAAGTCTATACAATTATTGTAGTTTTCTATAGTTATAATACTGATGTTCCCTGACTTATGACGGTTCAGCTTAGGATTTTTCAACTTTACGATGTTGCGAAAGAAATACGCATTTAGCAGAAACTGTACTTTGAATTTTGGTCCTTCCCTGGGCTAGAGATACGTGGTACAATCCTTTCTTGTGATGCTGGGCAGCAGCCCTGCTACCAGTCAGCCACACGATCATGGGGGTCAAATCACAACACTTCTCTACCCAGACAACCATTCTGTTTTTCACTTTCAGTACAGTAGTCAATAAGTTACATGAGACATTCAACGCCTTATTATAAAATAGGATTTGTGTTCGATGATTTTGCCCAGCTATAGGTTAATGTAAGTGTTCTGAGCACGTTTAAGGTACTTTTGGCTAAGCTATGATGTTCGGTATGTTAGGTGTATTAGATGCATTTCCAACGTATGGTATTTTCAGCTTATGATGGGTTTATTGAGATGTAACCCTATTGCAAGTTGAGGAAGATCTGTTACTTATAGTTATTTCTTTCTAATTCTTTTAAAAATTTTTATGTTTTTGTGATTTCTTCTATTTTTCCCTGTGGTTTTTAGTTTAAAACAACAAAACCTTATTCCTTGTTCAAGGATCTACACATTAGCTGCAACTCCACCAAGCTAGGCACCAGGCTTCACGCTCAAGGCTGCAGTTCTGGTTCAGGTCTGCTCCACGTGTCTCTCATCTTCACTGGTCCAGTGGCTTCCTGGGGTCATGTTGCCACAAGATGAATGGCAGGAGCACAAGAGGACAAATGGAAACACATGATGCCTCTTGAGTCATCCAGCATGGTACTTGCATGCTGTCATTTATACCCACATTTCATTGGCCAACACAAGTCACATGGCCAACGTCAATGACCTGGGAAAATATACTCTGCTTACTATAGGTGGTGTTACTGTGAAGTCACATGACAAAGGAAGTGACTTCTAAAACTGAGTGGGCATGAAGAACTGAGAACAACAATTCATTCTACAACAGTCCACTCGTTTGTCTATTGTTTACATCCCTCTCACGTGCAAAATATACTTACTCTTATGTAAGATTTGCCAAAATCTCATCCAATTATGACATCTGGGCTCTCATTTAAATTAGTTTAGAATTTGGTTCCTCTTGCCTGGGAGAACTGTGCATTATTTCCTCTTATTCAGCCTGCATTCCATGATGGAGCAGAGACAGCTTAACCTCCACAGGCACACCCATTCAAAAAGAAGGGCTTCCCTGGTGGCGCAGTGGTTGAGAGTCCGCCTGCCGATGCAGGCGACGCGGGTTCATGCCCCGGTCCGGGAAGATCCCACATGCCGCGGAGCGGCTGAGCCCGTGAGCCATCGCCACTGAGCCTGCGCGTCCGGAGCCTGTGCTCCGCAACGGCAGAGGCCACAACAGTGAGAGGCCCGCATACAGGAAAAAAAAAAAAAAAAAAAAAAAATGGGAAGGAAGAGGAGGTACATGGCTGTCACTGGTTTATAGCAATATTCAAACCCTAGGGTCAAGTATTGCCTGGCCCCCTTATCCTGGGAGTAGAGAATTTTTCTTTAGTAGCCTGAATTTTACTTCCTGGGAGTAGGTCTTCATATTACATATGGTCCTCTGACTCCTGACTCTGCTCTCTGAAAGATTCTTTCTTTATCATCATGTTCCTTAGCAGGCACTTCTGAAACCGGCACTAAGGCATATGCTATCTCAGCCTGCTTCCTGCTAGTAGAAAGTTGGAGAGAACAAAGGTCTTATATCTTAAATAACTTCTTAATTCTGGCTGGCAGCACTTTTGATAATTTAGTTCAATAAAATCTAAAAAGAAGACAACAAAGAAACATACACTTATCACAGTCTAATAATACTAGTACCTAATTAAAATAAAGACTGAAAATAAAAAGCTTCTATCAATTGGAAAAAGAACTTTTAGCCCAAAGATTTGAAATCAAAACCAAATTTTAGAATATCTAGAAAAAATTTGTAAAGCGGTATATGAAAGAACCCATGAATTCCACCTGCAGGATCCCAAGTAGACCTTTTCATCTGCATAAAATAGCTCCTAAAAAGTCTGTGGATATGGTCTTTTGATTTTTCCAGAGTAAGCGTCATTAATTCTAGAGAGAGAAGCATAACTGAAAAAGAAGTATGAGTGTGGTTAGCAACAAAACAGAGATCAAATATTTAGAAAAATCATGACGTTTTTGAGAGATTTAGATTATGTTTTATGTTCTATGGATATTCGTTCTATGTTTTTTGGTGCATAAATATTAAAAACTATTGTATCTTCTTTTCAGAGTGCCTGTCTTATTCTCAGTTAGTGCTTTTTGGCCCAAATTCAATCTTATTTTCAAACATGTACAAAGTTTAAATTGTGACCCTCTCTTCTTCGACTTTTTGCATTTTCTTGGTCCTTTGTCCTTTCACACACATCCCTACTTGAGGTCGGCTTTTGGCAGCCTTTCCATCTATTTGGTGGTACGGAGTTTTCTCTTGCCTAGTTTTACCAAAAATGAATTTTGCATTTCTTCTTTCTCATTCTCCTTGTGGCTTTCAGGTGATTCCCAAGAAGGTAAGAGGATATTCTGACCTTAAACCACCATCTTTAAACTGGAAGTTCAACTTTGGAATTATAAAGACAGGTGGGTTTTATGACAACATATACAATGTGTTGATGCTAGGTTTTTTTTTCTTTCTTTTTTGAGAAAACCCGGCGGTCGCCCCCCACTGCCGGGCCCGTGTCTCTCTCTCTCTCTCTCTCTTTCTCTCTCTCTCTCTCTCTCTCTCTCTCTCCCCCCACCCCTCACGCCACCCCTCCCGCCGCCAACGCCGCACATCCTCCACAGACGCCCACCGCCGGCTCGGGGGCGAGGCACGAAGCGCGGCGCGGCGATGCTAGTTTTGATAACAAAGACAATTTCAAGGACAGCATAGTGACCAATATTTTGCTTTTACTTAGAAAACAGAAGACATCAAAATAACCATTTCTGGATATTTTTTTCAAAAAACCAGCAGATAATTTTAAAACTGTGTACGTAATATCCCCAAAGAAGTTTTTCTGATGTCCTATACCATGTTCAAATGTTCATCCCTCTTGTGATTTTTTAAAATGCATTATATAAAAGAAAACTAATATAGGTAATATGTGGAAGAACTTCCATGGGGTTGAAGTACATTGAAATCAATTTAATGTGAATGGGTCCTAGTTTGCCTTGTTTAATCAACCTAAATAGAACTTGAAGGTTTTATATCATGAATGTTAATTTACACCATGAATGCTAGTTGATTAACTGAGAAGTTTGTGGTAATTTTTTATAAAGGGTTCGGCATTAGATTTTCATCAAGAACTACTTCCTTGATTAAACTATTGTTATTAGGAAGGAAATAAGACTGGACCCCAGTCATCTGAATCTAGGAATGTAACTCTGTACATACATTAGCAGTTTCTTTAATCATAATGTTTTATTAAAATATCACTTTTTTGTACTGGAAAAAGAGAACAATCTTAAAAGAATTTTTATTTAAAAATATTTTGATCCTTACCTAGAATTTTGCAGTGCAGGCTTTTAGGAGTTTCTCTGTCTTTCCTATTCAAAGGAAAAACAATTTTTTCTTTTTGTGACTGGAAATAAAGGGTATCATGTTATACTTTACCGAAATTATTGTCCGTAATTGGCATTCATATTGGTTTCACTTGAGGATACTTCCACTCACTGTGAGTGTAAGTGCAAAACGAACAAACAAGACAACCACCACCATCTCCAAATCTTAAGGTGGTGGTTTTAAATTCGTATACAAATTCTTTGGTGCTCCTCCCTTCAAGGGATGGAGCCTCATCTCTCTCCTGCCTGTGGGCTGCACTAGGGGACTTGCTTCTAATGAATATGATATGGTGGAAGTGATGGTGTTTGGATTCCAAGACCAGGGAAGAAAGTCGTTATGGCTTTTTCCTTGACCTCTGTTTCGGCTCACTCCCTCTGCGGGGAAGCCAGCTGCCATGCTGTGAAGACACTCAGACAGTCCTAGGGATCGTTCATCTGGCAAGGTCCTGCGGCCTCCTGACAGCAGCAAGGAATGAGGCCTTCTTCCAACCGCCTCAAGAGTGAACCACCTGGGAAGCAGGTTCTCCAGCCCCTGTTGAGTCATGAGGTTACGCAGCCCCAGCCAATATCTTGACTGCAGCCTCATGAGATACCTTCTAAGGGATCTATCTCATCCAGCTAAGCCACACCTGAATTCCTGAGCCGCAGAAACTGTGAGATAATAAACACGGGTGGCTTAAAACTGGGAAGGTTTTGGATAATTTGTTACACAGCAATAGAAAGCTAGAACACTCAATGTGATCGATTTCACTCTGTCTGTAAGGAACACACTGACACAGCCCTTCTGCCTACATTCCATAGAGTACAAGTCAACCAGCTGAATACCTATCACTGTTTGCTTTCAGTTTCCTGGTTCTGTTCTCAGTGATCTTGATATCCTCCTAACTCCTTAACGATTGAAAAAATACAGAAGAAAACATGAAAAATTCTGTATTTTTTGGATTTACTGGAAGAAATAGACTAACATGTTTTTGCCAGTTGAAGTGGGCCTCTGTTCCAAATAGGGACTATTAAAAGCCTCAATGGCTTTTGGCAAGAATTTCCAGAAACGGGGTGATTGAAATGGAAATTTCTCAGTTCCTCACTTCCTAAAAGTGCTGTTAGTAAGTAGAAACCACCAGTAACAACAACAACAGCAACGAATTCTGCTGACTTATCTCAGGAACCTCTCCGTGTAGATGGGGAGAGTGAGTGAGGTAACAGATGTAACTTGATATAGCAGACCAAGGGCGGTCTCAGGATTTTGAGACAGTGGACATGGAAAATGAAAAATAAATGACAACATAAGGGCACAGTGGATTAATTGTTACCCTGTCCTGTGTTGTGAGCTAGGACAAGTCATTATACCCAGAGCTTCGTTGGATTCACAGACCAGTTGAAATCTAAACCCACTTCCTGCCAGAAGGAGGGAGGTTTTGGTTGATGAATGTTCCGTGATCAAACAATTTCTTCCACCTCATGTCCACCTTGAGGTTGACTGATTACTTTCAGGTACCTTATTAGGAGCTAGAAAAGTCTTCCTCCCCAAAGGATCTCCTCTACTGGAAACTTGCCATTTTGAATTTTACTTCAACAATCACTAGAAGGGAGGCCTGGCCCCCAAAGATCTACACAGACAATAGTCAGTGGAACTGGTGTCTTTCAATGGATGATCAGAATGTATCATTAAGAACAGTTGATTTCTTCAGAAAATTTATCATTCCACTTCACCTCATAAAACTGTTGTGAGAAAAAAAATTAGTCCCCGTAATTAGTTTATGGAGCAAGCTGTCCTTAGCAGCAGTAAATCATGAAGAAGCGTTAAAATTTCTTTTTTCTTTTGCTACTGTCTTTCAGCGGCACTGTGTTGAATCTCCCTCTCCTATCTTTTAGCCACACTTTGAACAGATGTCATTGCTCTCCTAGTCACTTAACAGGTTTTGTTTTCATATATTATTATTTCAGTTTTTTTCTGTTAATCACAACTTTATTACTTTAGTGGGGTTACATTTCAGTTTAAACATGTTTTAATTGTGGTAAAATATATGTATATAAATTTACCATCTTGACTATTTTTTTTTTTTTGCCCATGCCGTGTGGTTTGCCGGATCTCAGGTCCCCAACCAGGGATGGAACCCAGGCCGTGGCAGTGAAAGCCCAGAACCCTAACCACTAGGCAGCCAGGGGACTCCCCCATCTTGACCATTTTTAAGTGTACAGTTCAGTGGTATGAAGTACATTCATATTGTTGTAAAGCCGTCACCACCATCCATCTCCAGAACTCTTCTCATCTTGCAAAACTGAAACTCTGTACTCATTAAACAATAATTCCCTGTCCCCCTCCCCCAAACCCCTGGCAACCACATTCTATTTTTTGTCTCTATGATTTTGACTACTCTAGGCATCTCATATAAGTGGAATCATGCAGTATTTGCCTTTTTGTGATTAACTTAGTTCACTTAGCATAATATCCTCAAAGTTATCCATGTTGGAGCCTGTGTCAGAATTTTCTTCCTCTTTAAGGCTGAATAATATTCCATTGTCTATATGTACCATATTGTTTATCCATTCTCTGGACATTTGGACTGCTTCCAACTTTTGGTTATTGTGAATAATGTTGCTCTGAACACGTGTGCACAAATATCTCTTCAAGACCATGCTTTCAATTTTGGGGGTATATTCACAGAAGTGGAATTACTGAATCATATGATAATTCTATTTTAGTTTTTTGAAGGACTGCCCTACTGTTTTCCACAGGGGCAGCACCATTTTACATTCTTCATGATAGTGAAGAAGTGTTCCAATTTCTCCATATCCTTGCCAACACTTATTGTTATTTGTTTGTGTTGTTTGTTTTTGTTTTTGATTGTAGCCATCCGAATGGCTGTGAGGTGGTATCTCTTTGTGGTTCAGCTTTAGTTTAAACATATTAAAATATTGAGCACAATAGTCTAGTGCCAAAACTTCAAGCACTCATTCAATGTCCACCCGCCAGAGGACATCGACATCAGATTATAGCAGCACTAGTCAGGTGAGACCTCATCTGCTCCTCCCCTGTCCTCTCTCCCTCCCCTTACCCCCAACTGCAGTTGGAGGCACATGGTGACTGAAGAAGAAAAAAAAGGTGGAGAAACAGCACCAAAGAGGATCCTGCCCCACCGTCCTCTTGCCCATGGCAGGTGGCTTCAGTCTGAGTCAAGCCTGAGCTTCCATAGAAGGAGAAGCTTCCAAATGGTCGAGAGATTGTTGCTTTGATATAAGACTGGGTGGGACTTCTTAATATGTCAAAGTGGGGGTGTTTGTTCATCCCTGAGAGTGACTTGGAAAATGTTGTCTGATATATTGTCTAGGACTGTAATGGGATGCCTAAATGAAAGTCACGGGCAGGAGGAAAATAAAGTTGTTTTACCTTCTTGCACTCTTCTGAATTCAGTTTATTCTTATTTAAAAGATAAACCAACCAACAAGAAAAACCACAAAAACAAATAGAACAGGACCTGGCACATAGTAATGTGCTCAATAAATGTTATGTGTTATTGTTGTCATCTTCAATATTATTATTACCACACCTAATTCCGTCATGCTCAGATCCTGTGATGAAAAATCAGTCACAGGAAAGGCAGTTTTGAGATCCAGAGGCTGTTTTGCGTAGGTGTTAGAGTGACTCAGACGGCAGATGAGTATCTGGTAATTCCCATTTTCTGTTTAATAAAAGATACCCTATTAAGAATTGATGTGGTGTCGTACTAATTTCCTCTTGGCTACAGTGAAATAATGAGATGGTTCAGGTATATTACTAAATCAAACTCCAGCAATATGGGGCAGGCGGGGCAGGGAAACGGCCTGTTGAAATGTCTGCTGTATTTCAAGGGTCATAACATGATCGTGAGGTAGATATAAAGAAGGGTGTCAGGGGGCAGAAGGAACTTTCTCACCCTCTAGGAATCCTTCTGAAACTGTAACATTCAGGGCAGATAATTTTATTGCTGCCTTAATGAACCATGCTTGTTCTAGCCTGGAGAAGTTGCCTACAAACTATTTCAGCCAAATGTGAAACTGGAGAGCAGATTCAATACTTATTAACCCTCTTTCTTGGACATCACTTAGCAGTGATGATTAGATTTTTTTGTTGTTAGTATGCTTTTTCCTTAAAACAGTTTTAGATTTACCGAATTATTAGATAGATAGTACAGAGAATTCCTATATACCCCACACCCACTTTCCTCTCTTACGAACAGTATGTGCGTTTGTTACAAATGAACCAATATTGATACATTACTGTTAACTCAAGTCCATACTGTATTCAGATTTCCTCATTTATTCCCTAAGATCCTTTTTCTGTTCCAGGATCCCATCCAGGATACTGCATTACATTTAGTCATCATGTTTTCTTAGGCTGCTGTTGGTTGCAACAGTTTCTTATATTTTTCTTGTGTTGGATGACATTGACAGCTTCAAGGAATCAAATACTGGTCCAGCGTATTGTAGAATGCCCCTCAGTTGGGATTCATTTCATGTTTTTCTCATGATTAGATTGCAGTTATGGGTTTGGGGGAGGAAAACCACAGAAATAAAGTACCATGCCCATCACATCATATCAAGGGCACATACCATCAACATGATATAACTTTTGGTGTTGACCTTGGTCACTTGGCTGAGTTAGTGTACATCAGTTTTCTCTACTGTAAAGCTGCACCTTTCTTTTCTTCTCTTTTGCACACTGCACTTTTCAGAAGGAAGTCACTTTGTGTAGCTCACGTTTCATGAGTGGGAGTTAAGCTCCGCCTCCTTGAAAGCTCAGTACCTACATAAATTATTTGGAATGCTTCTGCATGGGGGATTTGTCTCTTGTCCCACATTTATTTATATTTAATCACTTATTTATATCAGTATGGACTCACTGTTTATGAGTCAATGTTATTATATCAATCTTATATGTTGGTTTATAATCCAATACTGTATTATTTATTTTTTGCTCTAATTGTCCCGGCTTTGAACATTGGGAGCTCTTTTAGTTGGCTTTTGTGTCCCTTAGACATCCCCCCCGTTATTGTAAAGGTTGTCGTTGTTGTTTGTTTTGTTGTTTTAGCACTGTCTTACTTTCTGGCACTACATGATGCCAGGCTCATCTTGTATATTTCTTGCCCCAGTTCTAGAATCAGCCATTTCTCCAAGAAGCGCTGATTCCTTTTACTGGAGATGGTATTAGAAACAATGAACTGGACACCACGTGTACTTGTTCTTGTTAGCATGTCTTTGCTTCTAGGTCCTCTTATCTGACAGAGCAAGGGGATATATTTGTATATTCTAATGATGTATATATATTTCTAGATGTAACCATCTGTATCTATATTAAGCAAGATGTGAGTTTATACTGATGTAGCCATCTCTAATCCCTTACCACATGGACGAATCTAACATCCTCTCCTTGCTTATTTGTAATCTCTCACTTCAACAGTGAGAAACTTCTATCCCACCATCCTCCATCTATTTACTTCATTGGTCAGTTACTGCGTACATGATTAGTGGTTTCAGAATTGCTAACCCATACTCTTACAGGAAAGAACTTTAACAACTAGATGACAGTGCTTATGTACGGTTTCTTTTGCCTTTAGTCTTATAGACTATTCATTTCCAAGTTACTTATTCTCCTGTTCCCTTCAGTGAAGTTGTTTCATGTATTTATAATGCAGCTAGATCCTTTTGTCACATTCTCCATATCGACTTATCACAGAGTAAGGACCCGGTCAAAAGTAGCTCTTGTCAACATGTTTTTAATAGTTGCCCAATAGTCATGGCTCCACAGACCATAATTTACTTAGACACCTGCCTATTGCTAAATATGTAGCCAATTGTCTTTTATCGGGCAATTGCCTATTATTGAACTGTTATAAATACATCAATGACATTTTTACATATTAATCTGTGCACACTATTTCATCGTGTGACATTTCTATAAATGGTTAAATCACTGAATTAAAGAACATGAACATGTAGAAGGCCTGTACTATTTCAAACTACCCTCTGAAAAATGTAAACTTCCACCAGGACTAAATAAGAAGGCTGTAATCTTATAATTCTCTGGCAGAGAATTACAATCTAAAGGTTATTTTTTTCTCTTTGACATATGAAAAAATGTTTCTTTTACTATATTATGTGAGGCTGAGAATTTTTCGTCGTTTATATTTATTCATTCCTTTGTTACCTGCCATGCTCCTAACTTGCTTTTCTTTTGAGTGTAAGCTTTGTTTTTCCTACACTTTCAGTCATGTGGCTGTCCAGCTGAGCTCATGACTGATGCTTCCTTTGTAGTAAGTCACTGGCCCCCTCATTGTCGTTAGTAACACTGAACGTTCCTCCTTCATGGTACTTCCCAAGAGATCCTATTTTCTGAATGCAGACAATGCAGAAGGGATTCCCTCCATGCCTGCTGTTCTCTGAGAGCCCAGCCCAAGAGACTCTTCTCTGCCTTCTGACAGACACAGGATTTAATTCCTCGGTGACTATAATTATCAAGGAATTTCAGCAGTGGTCTTTATATTTCTCTTCAAAGTGCTGTTAATATTTGAAGATCCTTCTCACGGAATCATCCTCCTGGAAGATGGTTTCAGAACTCTTCAGAAGGAGTGAGGGTTTCATATGAGTTGTAACCAATAACGTGTCTGTGTGCATGGAGGACGTTTCTTCTCTGTCAACCTATCCAAAGAAGTGTGCATCCTCAAAAGGATTGGCCACCTCAAGGAATGCTTCTAAGTCTGAGGCTTTATAACAAATCTATCAAAAAAGTCTGTCTTGGGCTGAGTGAAGAGACTTCTTTTTCTTAGTCAGATCACAGAGTTTCTAATTCTTGGGCTTCTGTTTTTTTTTTTTTTTTTTTCCTTATCTTTTCCAAGAATTCATTTTATTATTGTTTTTTTATTTTTAGTTTTAAATTTTATTTTATTTAAAAATTTTTATTTATATTGGAGCATAGTTGATTAACAATGTTGTGTTAGTTTCAGCTGTACAGCAACGTGATTCAGTTATACACATGCATGTATCCATTCTATTTCAAATTCTTTTCCCATTTACAGTATTACAGAATATTGGGCAGGGTTCCCTGTGTTATACAGTATATCCTTGTTGGTTATCTATTTTAAATATAGCAGTGTGTATGTGTCAATTTTGGTGGCTTTAGTTTTTCAAGCTGGAGCCTTGAACATTATACTGGACAGTGTGAAGGATTGGGGGACCACCAGGTGCTGGCTAAAGGTAGCAGTCAGTCTGCTGCCCCTCAGCAGGGTGATCTTGGACAAGTTACCTAACACTTCTGACCTTCAGTGTAGATGGTTGGAGGAGTGGATAAAGGAATTGGGCAAGGTGGTTGCTTAATCCCTAAGGACACTGGGTCCTCATCCAACTTGAATTGGTCTTATGGTCACATATCACAGTGTTGGAAGGTACCAGATAGGGCCAGTCTAAAGGCTACAACTATATTGCTAAACTTCTTCACACCCTAAGAAAAGTCAAATCCATCCTCCAAATTCCTCCCTTTCCATATGAAGAGTCAGAGGCAAGGGATCAGGGGCTAGTCTCTTAGCTTCAGTAAACTCTCCTCTTCAACCCCATCACATTCTTCCTTGTTAAATGCAGCAATATTTTCTTCTTTACTACAAAGAAGCTATAAAAAATCACTCTTGTCCTCAAACTCAAATTATTCCTTGAATACGACAGTGTTCAGAATTTGGAATTCCATTGTTTTTCAAGGATTTAGATGCAAAGCAGAGTCACCCAAAGGCTATTCCATCCCATTTTAATTCTATTTCATTTAGTGATAATTTAAAACAGAAGCCTGTGGAGCAGAGCAGAGGAGGCAGCTATAAAGCCAGGAGGTAAAAGCAGGGGAAAGCAGATAACATCCCTTTCCTCCTTTCCTTGATGACTCACCCGCTTCCTCCAAGGAATTCACTCGTTTAAATGCATCGTCTCTTCCCCAGTAAAGCGTGCCACTTATGATGATACTACCATCCCCTTTCCAACAGAGCTGGTGCAGTCTGTCTGCTCCAGTGTCTGCAGCAGTAGATGAGGAGTGATAGCCAAGCATGTCAGAGAGAGAGAGAGAGTTTATCAGCATCTTCCACCACACACTCTTCCCTCGATTCATTGGCTGCCAGTGTTTTATATTTTCTGTTTGCTCCCTCCTCTTCAGATGCTCCAAGAGCCCTGAAGCTTCTTGGGAATTTCAAGCGTAACTGAGAACTTCTTGGCATGAATGTGAGAACCGGTGAGATCGATGGCTTCGTGTGTCTGCACTTGCCAGCGCTCTAGGACTGATGCTCTAAGACTTGATGCAAACAGACGATTTCTCTCAAGAATCCAGAGCAAAGGGGATCATACCAGGCAGATGATCCAACTATTCAGTTGTGATGCCCCGGGGTTCCTTCCAGACAGCTTTAAGTACCAAGTAAAGCATGAGGCTGGTGATGCCTTTAATTTAATCTCATATGATGTTTTCCAAATGGGAACCAGAAAGGCGAGAGGGACCAAAGCTCCCTGACCAATGATGAGCGAGTAAACATCACCAGCTTAACACAAATGCAATAATGCTGCGCTCTTTCTTCTCCAGGATTCTCACTGCTCAGAATGGCGTGATTAGCTGGTCAAGAGATTTCAAGCTCTTGAGCTCTGTTTAATTTTCAAATGTTCATTGTGTGGAGGTGATTGGACATGTCTGGGGGACAGCAACCAGAATCCTGAGAAGCCCCTTTTTTCTCCCCTCAGGGTCACCTGCAATCCATGGCGAGTGGGGGGTGGAATGAAATAAACTTCATTTTGCCAGCCTTTCAAATTGATCCCTGAAGACGTGAGTCGGGGACCTTGCTTACTGAGTTAAGACCAAATCAGATCTTTGGGGTAACAAAGCACGTCCCCTCCCTGGACCTCCGATCCTCATCTGTAAAATGTAAGCTCTGAAGTTCTGACTTTTAGGGGGGTTTTCTTAGGGGATACAATAAGGTTGCTTTAAACTTCTGTGGACTGTCACAGGAAGGCAAAGACAAACACAGTGGATTTGTTTATTTTGCAGTCCAGCTTGTAAAGAAGCATATTTTACATTTGGCTTCTTTGAATCAGAGCCTTCACCTGCAGATAAAAACAGTAAATGTATTTCAGGACTGTGGTAAATACTGCAACTTGGAAACTACAAATTCAAGGGCAAAGGGAAGGTGAAACCCGGAAGAAGCAGTGTTGTCACCATAGTGAATCAAGCACTACAGGGCCCTTATGGTCTGGCTGACACTGAGAGATGCGGGAGGTCCAAGCACGTATCACTCTGCCAGTCTAGTTGCCCCCAAGGATTACCTGGTTGAGACGCTCAGGGAGGTAGAAAGTCAGATGAAGCATTTCAAGTACTACCTACCAGGGAGGAGACTTATTTTATAGCTAGTGACAAAGAGTGAAAAGCTTGAAAGGAGAAAGTTAATGCCACCTGGCTTTAAATGTGGTCACACCAGCTTACACAAAGCGAGTATTGCAGGACTTCTGGTAAACCTCAGGGCAAGTTATGTTCTTTAGATGTAAACATGTAATAAAAGCCTATTACAGCAGGGGAGCCTACAAAGGCTGTTTTGCTCCGTGAACAGTATAAATAAGCTTAATCATGTCACCCATGTTTACTGAATGCCGTATGTGGGATACAGTCTGCTAGACACAGAGGAAAATACAAAGTAATAAAGGAGTCCCTTCTTTGCCATCTACCCATGGTCTTGGGCAAGTTATTCAATCTCCTTATGTCTCTCAGTTTTCTCATCTGAAAATGAAGATAATACTACTGGCCTATAGGGTTACTATGTAAAGAAAGCATCTGACAGAGTACTTGGCACCATACAAAAAATGTTCATTGTTATTGTTTTTATTATGTATGAAAAGTGATGGTAAACTTCTTGGGAACTTATATAAGACTTTATGATTTATGACATTTTAAATTTATCAGGACATTGGATTCCATGTTAACCTGGCAAAGAAGGTATTGAATATAATCACCTCCACTTTACAGATAGGAGTGGAGGCTTACCTAAGGGTACACACTAAGCAGCAGGGGTGCAGGTGGGGAGGGGCAACATTGAATCGATTTATTCTTCTTTTCAAACGTATGGACACCAAGGGGGGAAGCGGGCGGGGTGGTGGCGGGATGAATTGGGAGATTGGGATTGACATGTATACACGGATGTGTATAAAATAGATAACTAATGAAAAAATTTATTGTTCTTTTCACTTCACCACGCTACCTCTCATAAAGACAGGAAGCTCACACTCTCAAGAGCCTTGCTATTTATCGGGATAGCCAAAAACTGAACAAATGAAAATGACACGAGATAAATGTGTCTGACACAGTGCTGTTCGTCATGCTTAGAATATTTGTGACTAATCTTAGAGAGACTGGTGGACTCAGCAACTGCTGTGGAAGTCTAGGGGGTAGATGGGGCAGAGGGCCTAATTGGGAGAGATTGGATGTACCTGGCTGTACACCTGGTGGGTCTGCGGTAGGTACCCTTACTAGTCTGCCCATGGGACATATTGAACCGTGGTGCTGTCCTTATTCCTGGCCTCCCCAATCTATGGCCTCTCCCCTTGGTCTACCTACCTTCATTACTTTATTCACTAGTAGAAGCTGGCTTCTTATGTTTAGCCATATTCTTTGTTATGTTATTGAATTGTGAGAGCGCTTAACACGGTGAAGATTTGTTCATCTTTGCCTTTCACATTTTGCCTATCACATTAGATACCATTCCCCGCAGCCCCCCCAAGTTTGACACACCTTTTATTTTGATTTTTGGACAAATAAGTTAAAATTTTATGTAGTAAAATCTATTGCTATTTTCTCTTGTAATTAAATTACTGTAGCTTTAATGTTTAAAAAGTCCTTCCCATCCAGACACTATGTATTTACCTAGTTTCTTCTAAGTTTTTCTTCTAGTGGCTTAATTGAAATACAGTGGTTTAATTAATCCCTAATGCAGCTAGGATTTATGTCAGTTAGTGAAATGCTGAAGCAAGTATCTAGATGGATTTCTTTCTGGAGAACTTCCTGATTTCCCAGTCCTCTTTATGAAATAGCTCATCCTTTACCCACTGGATTAAAAAAAAATTATTTAATATATCTTAGGTTCATATTCAATCGGGCATCTGTGTTTGGGGCATTCATTTTGTTTCCCAAATCTGAGCATCCATCCTTGGGCCTGAGATATTTTTGGACTCACACATTTCCATGTGCTGAAAATTGTGATTGGAGAGCTACAGACTCTCCAACACTTCCCTCTTCCTTGGCCAAGGAGCTCCTTGTAGAGATGAGGTGTGGACACCTACGAGTGCCATAATGGAGCTATTTGCTGCAGACACTCATTTTCAGACTCCTCCACCCTGGTCATTTTCTTGGAGGATTAATAAAACAACCTGCCTCACATGACAGCTCTTCCACACCAGCACACACATTCACACACACACACACACACACACACATACACACACACACACAGCATGGTGCTGTCTTGTCAGCTTATCACCCTCCTCTGCCTGTCATTCTTTATCAGTTGAAGAGCCAAAGTTGGGAGAAGGTGAGAAGAGAAATTTCTTGTGCATATGCAACTGTCAAAAATCTAAATATAGGTCATATGAGTGACTAAAAATCCTCTCCACAAATTCCATCCTTTCCTCACATGTTTTCTCATATCCGCGTCTCTGATCTGCTCTTTGCTTTGCTTTACTTCCTTTTGCTTCTGTTTCCTTTCACGTTTCTACCTTTGTGACTATCCCTTCCTGGGAGGAATATGTAGAACTTTTTGAAGGGTCATGGGACTGTTCATAAATATTCGGATTTTTATGACTTCATGCACATGGCGGGGTTGACTCCAGCATGTTCCGGTGACATACTTTGGCCAATGAAATATAAGCAGAAGTTTAAAGAATGAGTGTGTTATTTGGCATAGAGCCAGGCACCATTCCGGCTGGTTGGCAGCTCCATCAGCTTGGGTCCCATTGTGAGGATGACTTAGAAGAGAGCCCTCAGACAATGAAGCACGTGTCCTACAAATGAGAAGTCAATCTTTGAAGCCACTGAGATTTGGAGGATGTTACCACAGCACAAACTAGCCTCATCTAGTTTGAACATAGTATGAAGACTCTTTTCAAAACAAAAGAATTGGACATGTGGTTTGTGAATCAGGTGGGTGTGTATATACCTGAAACATGTCATCGTTTTTGTCTCCCAAGAAAATGATGGGGTGGAGTGATCCAGGAAGGTGGAGGATGGCTTCCTCCTTCCCCATCCAATCAGTGGAACTGCAGAGAGCTCCCAGCTGGACAATGACAGGGCAACAGAAACAAATTTTTTTTTTTTTTTTTTTTTTGCGGTACGCGGGCCTCTCACTGCTGTGGCCTCTCCCGTTGCGGAGCGCAGGCTCCGGACGCGCAGGCTCAGCGGCCATGGCTCACGGGCCCAGCTGCTCCGCGGAAGGTGGGATCCTCCCGGACCGGGGCGCGAACTCGCGCCCCCCGCCTCGGCAGGCGGACCCTCAACCACTGCGCCACCAGGGAAGCCTGAAACAAATATTTTAAACTAGAACTATCCTTGTACCTTGGGCGCAGAATACCACAAGCGCTTTTCTTAATATAACTGGCTAAGAAGAAAATCATAGCCTTGTCTCCTGTGGTTTAACTCTCAGTCTGGTGTTTATGATAGATATTTGGGGTTACTACCCCAGGATGTAAAGGTAAGTTCATGTCTTGGTTTCCAAGTGTCTTGCAATTTTGTGCACTTCCCCAGCAGGTGTTCTGTGAAAGCAGAAAAAGAAGTAAGGGAATTCCAAACAGCTGCTTAATCGATGGTAAGCGCCAGCATTTCCACATCTTATCTCAGGTTGAAAGCAAGGATCAGCATACTTAATTTCGGCTTCAATTGGGCCTTTGTGATATGGGGGTCTTTTCCATTCTGCTCCCTTGGCTCCAATGTTATTGCCAGTAACCTTATTAAGTAAATACTTCAGCTCAGCTGGTTGAATGCATGGTCGGTTCTTATTTTAATTAGTTATTTCAAGGGTTTTTTCATAATCTGGATTTGAAAAGATTCCAGTGTGCCTCATTGATCCTACAGATTATATTCTAATGCATTTGGCCGTTTTTTTGCGGTTAAGCTTCACTGGTGGGCACTAATTGGGTGGAAGGTCAATGTAAATTAGTTACTAGACTGAATTTGAGTCTTTTTTAAAGAAATGTATTTTAAATGCAAAAAGCAACTCAAACAATTCTCACAAAGTTCTGACAGAAGACTTCCAAGTGGACGTCCCGCTGAGCTGCTGTATTGAGTAGATAAAACTTATGTATATAATTAGCATTCCTATTTACATACAAACAGTGGATGGACCAACGCCGTTAAAAGTTATTTGCTCTCTTACAGAGATTAAATGTGCTCCTGAATCACATTCAGCCTAATCGGCTGTGTGACAGAACCTCTTTTCATTGGCCACCCTGAACGCTAATCTAACCTACGCTGAACTATAACAAATACTGAGTTAGTGTATTCCAAAGAAATAAAATGTTATTAAACACTGCTGGGTGTTTTTGAAATATTTGCTGAAAAAATTTTAAATCTCCTATTGCCCCATTTCATCCTATGGGAGGGAGAGCAGAAATCTCAAATTAAGAAACTTTGTTGCCTATGGGATGGGTTGTTTGAAATAGAAATAGAAATTGAACTGTAGAAAATGTGGAAAATAATATTTCGTATGCACCTTTGGATATGGACTGAAATCCAGTCCTACAATTATGATGCTATTGCCTAATTGTCATGGCATCCACTTAGAACACAGTGTGAATGGTGTCACGTGGAACTGAGCAACCATGGCTGTAACAATATTGGAACGAGATATTTTCTACTCGCCTGTGGCTACTGATACAGGAACATGTGTTGCTCTTCCCTTTTCATTTGACAAGAGTACACTCATCCTTCAAGACTTGGATCAAATATCACTTTTTTGAGACTTCCTGAGTTTCGCTGTTTATGTTGGCCATGGTTTCAGCAGGAAGGAAACAGGTGCATACTCAAATTGGGTCATTTGAGGAGGGTTCATAAAGGGGTTGTTTACAAAGGTATGGTCTGGGTATATGGAAGTTACAAGGGAAAGATGACAGGATGCTGGAGTTTGTAACATCAGGGCCCAAAAGGGCAGGGGAAGAGTGTCATCGCTATAGGACCTGGTGACAGTAGCTGTACGAGGCTGACCACAAAACAGGAACTGAGACCTTCGTACACAGCACACAGTGACTCCGTAGGAAGGAAGCCTGGTAGGCAAATTTCCCCAATTCACTCTGTTTTCTACCTTCACTCTCTCTTCATAACCCTTATTAGCTGAACCCAGCTGGAAGTGAGAGGGCAAGGGAGACTGCTGATGCAGGCTATAGGCCAGTGTATTAGTTACCTCTTTCTGTGTAACGAAGCTCCAAAACTTCGTAGCTTAAATAGCAGACATTATCCTGCTTCTGTGGAGCAGGAACTGGGGAGAGGCTTAGCTGGATTCTGGCTCAGGGTTTCTTATGAGGTTAATTGAAGAAGCCGGTTGAGGTCGTAGTCATCTGAAGGCTGGAGAACTTGCTTCCACGATTGTTCCCTCACGTGGCTGTTGGTTGGAGGTCTCAGTTCCACATCTTGTGCGCCTCTCTATAAGGTTACCCGAGTGTCCTGATGACGTGGCCACTTGCTCCTCCCAGAGCAGGTGATTGAAGAGAGGGAGAGGACAGTGGAGAAGCTGTGATGTCTTTTAGACCTAGCTTTGAAAGTCATGTATCTCTTCTGACATAAATCAACCTTAATACAATGAGGGAGAGGGTCATGCAGAAACATAAGTACCAGGGCAGCCCACCGAGAGGGTGCTGAAAGATTGAAAGCAGATATAGAGAGGCAAATAAAAGATATCCAGCACAGCCCCCAAGAAGCAGTACTTCCTCTCTCCAATGATCACATCACGAGTTACCCACAATCTTAACTGCGGCACTAATTATATTGTTTTAAATTTTTTGTATGTATGTCTATCTGGCTACTGGAACATTAACCACTTGAAAAGAAGGACTGTGTCTTATTCTTCCTTATGTCTTTGGGACCTAACACAGTGCCGGGCTCATGGTGGGTGCCCACAGGTGTTGAAAATTTTTAGTAAATGCAATCTACCAGAGGTCTCTTGATAGTCCAGTCAATGCTGATTGCTTCTGGCATCCTTGCACTCTCACCTGCCTCTCCGTCTTCCCCTTCCCTTTCCACCTTCCCTGCAGTTGCCCAGCGCTGCCAAAATACCTTTGCGTCAATTAGGAAACTGACCTAATATACTTATGCATAACATGAAATGTTAGTGACTGTTTAATCCTGGGGGTGTTTGCATATAATTTCCATACATTTGCATATATAAATTTCCAATTATGAAACGGAAAGGTGAGCCAGAATGTTAGCATTCCATTACTAGTAACCCCATGTCACTCCTTTAGTTCTCTGTTAACTACTTTGGCTCAAGTTCTACCCACTTTGGTGTTACTTATGTACTCCCCACTTGTACCTCAAGGACTTTTTTAATGTGAAACTCTCATGTAAAGGGGGGAGGGTTGCGACCATCCCTGGGGTAGAAAGATGTTTCTTGGGCACATAGTCCAGCCCTTAAAAGCCCTGGGTGAGGCTTTAAGGGGACACCCTTGAAGACAAGGATCTGCTACATGACTTGGTGCATGACTCCTTGTGAATATGGCCAGAACTGCCTCAGGGACAACTATCATAGTTCCTGCTTACTGGCTGTGCTGACCTGTTTCTTTGATACCACTAATATTCCTGTCTAAGTTCTCCTCTTCAGAGGAGAAGCTGGGAAACATATTTCTCAGAATCTGCTCCCCTTGAATGGTCCTGGGGTAGAGCTTCCCAAAGAGAGGCAGACACGCGAGACTCAGGAGCAGTTGCAGGCAGGTGTTAAGAGCCATGGCAACTTGCCAGAAGCTCAAAGTAGTTCTCACGCATCAGAAGCACTGGGTGGGAGGGTGGCTCGTTAAAGAGAGATTGCTGGGCTCTCCTCCTGCGGTAAGTGACTCGGGGGGTCCGGGGCTTGCCCTCCCCACTTTGCATTTCTAATAATTTCCCAGGTGACGTGGGTGCTGCTGGTCCCCACGCCACATCAGAGACGCCCAGCTTTCCAGAAATAACTGCCTCAACGTTTCCCTTCCCCTGAATTAAGACTCATCATACGCAGAAGGGATAGCATGGCCCCTGTTTTCCTGAGCAAACTCGACCCACGCTCTGGACATGAGCAGGAAGGAGAGCTCTCCAGGTGTGCAGGTTAGAGCAGGAAATCAGGCCGGCCAGCTCGTGCTTCCAGGACCCATGTGGCTTCAAGGTCAAAGCAAAGCCCATGCAGCCATGCTGGTCTTCACCTTTCCATGGGGAAGGAATCCTCTTGCACTTGGGCACTTTAGGCTTTGCTCAGTGCCACTGCTCAGCTCTGTGGCACAGGCCAGGGCAGGACAAAACCTCCAACTAGAAGCCCTGGAAAGCAGCTTGGGGACTTGCCCTGAGTCACAGCCGATGGTGGGTCTGCCATGATGGTGGGGACACATCTGACTAGTACAGGCAGCATGACAGTCCGGGGGCCGTGGAGTGTGGGGAGGGCAATGCAAGCAGCTGTAGAAAGCCAAGAGGAGCTGATTCGCTTCTTTTGAGTGGAGGTGCTGGGCTCATGGTGAGGTTAAGAGGCAAAGACTCAAACCCATTGAGCCATGAGCATCTCAAGGACTTCTGCTGCAAAACCGAGGGACTTAAGCATCTCATGGGGCGGGCTGCTGGCCTCTCACAGGACTCTTGGGCCAGATCTGACAAAGATGATTTTCAGAAGAAACCCACGTTTGTATGTCCTCTTGCGGCTACCTGGGCCTTCATACATACTGTCTCAAGGAACCATCACTATCTCATTTGAACTGAAGGTGGCCTTTTCTGGAAGAGACAGACATATTTGACAGAAAAAGCAACAGATTCAGAGCTAAGGAATGTGGGCAAGATCACAGAGTTGCTTAGTGGGAGAACCAGGGCTACCACCCCGCCCCCGACTCTGAATTCCAAATTCCACCCCAGGCCACCTCCAGCCCCAGCTGCAAAGCCTGGCTCCGGGACTGAGAGCAATGCAGGGAGGTGGTCTGTTTAGGAGTTGCAAGGAGAGTCTCTTCTACTTCTGACCTTGGAAAAGGTGTGTCCCTCCTGCTGAACTACAGAGTTACAATTTTTTTTTGTAATATAAAAATTTAAAATAATTATAGATTCACAGGAAGTTGCCAACATAGGACACAGAGGTCCGGTGTCCCTTTCCCCCAGTTTCCCCCAGTTGATAACATCTTATAAACCATAGGACAAGCTCAAAACCAGGACAGATGATCTTTCTATGGCAGTTTCTCATGTAAAAGTCCTCTAAACCTTAGCATGCAGGCACTTAGGAACGCCAACAGCTGCTACCATTGTCATTATCAATTAATCTGGAGAGTGTCCTTAATATTCCAGAACAACAGATGACGTGAGATGCCCCTGCTGGGGAAAAACATTCCAGAGTCCCTCCTGCAGACCAGCCCCCGAGACTTGTATCAAGGTCTTCCCATCTCGTAATTGCTGTACGTCTCCTCTTTGTGAAAGACAGCTGAGCCTTTCAGAGACATTTGGCTAAAAGACAAATTCTGAGGTTAGTGGATAGAGCAAGTTTGGCAGACCTTTTCTGGAAATGTCTATGTCCAACCCAAGAGCACAGGGTTTGGAGCCAGTCAGATCTGAGTTGGAATCCATATACTCAATCACGCACCAAAATGGACATTTCTTCTAGTATCGTCTTAACGTGTTGAAGTTATAACTAATTTCTTACAGTTTAACTTTTTTACATACATCTGTTTTATTGGAAATTATAAATTCCTAAATCATGGTGCTTTGCACTTTTTTGCATCTGCCACTATGGTTTGATGATTAGATCTGAAACTACTGACAAGGTTGTTGAAACACAGGTAGGCTGGTTTCAAAACACTGAAATTCAATGACTATGCAAGGCATAACCTGCCAATTTGTAGTTACGAAAGAAATTAAACTCACTGGTAAGCAGAACCAGGTGTGTCACCTTAGAAGTGGAACATGAATGTTAATTTGGAGTTTGGTAATCAGTGTTATATTGTCCATCTTGAAACTATTTACTGTAGGTTTGAATGCTAAGAACTCACACCATGATTACCTTAAAAAATCTCAGATGCTCCTCTCTTCGTGGGTTTCAGAGCCCTCTAAGAATTATCCTATATCCTTAAGATAAACATAGCTTTCACCGTTATTATGTGCTAGATGAAAGAATCAAAACAACCCTACCAACCTTGAAAAAATATGCTGGGTTATTTTTAAAAGGGAAAAAAAATGACCTAGTTCCAGAGCTCCAAATAAAGATAGAGATTGCTGAATACAAATGCTGTAGGTATTCGTTGAATGGATGTGAGCTATCCAGGGGAACCTTGTGTGTACGTAGGTTGCCTTCTTTGTTCACTTAATATTATATCACAAGAATGTCTTTATGTTACACGGTTGTGTGTGGAAACAACAGTGTTAGGTAGAAGGTAGATGTGCAATGAATAAATAGGTTATGGAAAATATATTGACATTAGCTACTTCCATCAAAACCAAGCTATTAACGTTTGAGTTTTGCGGTGACCTTCAGTCTTTCACACAGGGCTTTGGGATTCAAGTGGCAAAAAGAAAACATCTGGGAGTCTGCAGACAGAAACTGTAGGTACAGCTCTTCAATCACAATTAACGTCATATTACAAACAATTTCTTGACAGCGTTTATTGTAAACAGCTTCTGTGGCTATGACTGCCTTTTTTCCCTGTTCAGAAAGAATCTTCTCAACAGGGCTAGAGTCAGAGGTATGTGTCAGCCTAGGGCTGCATGCTGTTGTGTTTGTGCTGGGTTTGTTTGTTTTTTGCTGTTGGTAATTACTTGACAGTCTCAACCAACAATATAATTCCCAACATAAAAAATACGTAACATCGTGGGTGCCTGATCTGAAGGCGTAGCAGGACTGGTTGTAGGGTAGCAGCTGGGGTGATGTGAAGATGTGAAGACAACGACCCCATTGTGCTTGTCACTGCTGAGCTGTACTGCACGAGAAGCGAAGCCCAGTTTCATTTTCCTGACCCTCGGCAAAGAATTATGCTATCTTTTCAGAGGCATCAGAGAATAACATAAAATGGACTCCAATTTCCTTCGGACTTGGATCAATTTGCTTCCGTATAGCCCTTGAACCCTTGAAGCAGAAGCGTGAAGAGCTTGCTATTCTTTTAGTCAGTGTGGTCTGACCACGTGGTGCCCCAGATGTTCTCTCCAAATATTTTTCAAAATGTCTGTCAGTGGCACCTGGTGTAGAGTTACCGTGTGTCTTGCATGTGTTAAGGTGGTCACCAACTGCGTCTTGCTGATGACCCTGGGTGTTTGCTTCCCAATGATGATCAGAAAAGACTGAAAGGAGCCAAATGTGCTGGTGTATAATTTGGCACCTTTGGGGACCTTCCTTCCTTTTGTCGGATCATCTGTGGAGCTTTCAAAGAACTGAGATTCGCCTTTCACCATTTGTTTGTTACATATTCATGTCACAACATCTGGAAGAACTGAGTCTCTTATACCTCTTTTTTTTTTTTTTTTTTTTTTGCGGTACGCGGGCCTCTCACTGTTGTGGCCTCTCCCCTTGCGGAGCACAGGCTCCGGACGCGCAGGCTCAGCGGCCATGGCTCACGGGCCCAGCCGCTCCGTGGCATGTGGGATCCTCCCGGACCGGGGCACGAACCCGCGTCCCCTACATCGGCAGACGGACTCCCAACCACTGCGCCACCAGGGAAGCCCTTTTATACCTCTTTCATTGTACTCCAAAGGATCCCAGAACAAAGCCGCCCCTTTAGGTTCTGGACTGTGAACACGGGCCCCTAGTTCCCTCCGGGCATCAACAAGAAATTACCGTGTAAAGATCGTATGACATCGAGTGCGGTAGCTCGGTGGGCTTCGTGGCATCGAGGGACATTTAGAGTTTTGTTTTACTTGACTGCCTTTTGCTTTTCAGCTTGTGTGTTATTGGAAATTCACACATAGGCCATTTGAGGACTAGGGATCTAGAAAAATGGTCGCCAGATCACACATCTCTTTGAGGGACTGCTGGCCTCCAGGTTGCCGGATTCATTGGCTCAGGCTTTCCCCCGGAGCCACGTGCATAGAGTCCCAGCCAACGCAGAACACCGTGGGTGCCTGATCTGAAGGTGGGTTCCTCTGGGGCCCTACCTGTTCTGCCAAGTGAATCCCATCTGGGTCTGAGGCCAATTCAACAATGTTACACCATTTGGGTTATAATACAGGCTTTACTGGGGAAGTGAAAAACTAACAGAGGCCGGGGGCATTGAGAGAAGAGAAGGGCTCTACCCCTGATTTTCTCATTGTCCCAGAAAGTTGTGCTGGGCCAGGGCACTGATAGACCCTCAGTGTGGGTCTCCACCCGAGTGGCTGGGCCCCACCTCTCTGCAGGACTCTCTCTTTACAGCACAGGTGAGAGAGTACCCAGGCCAGTGGGGAATACACAGCTTGCTTGGTAGCAGGTAATCTAGGGTTGGGCAGCCGACTGTAGGTAGAAATTGTCTGGGAATATTAGCCGTCCAGCACTTAGAGACCTCCCTCGGGGCCTATAGGACGTTATGTACCTTCCTTCTAGAGGGAGAAAGTTACTGGTCCCAGTGGAAGCAGCCCCTTCTGCTGATTCCAGCTGACTTGTAGTCCGAGCCATCCGGAGAGGGCTCCTAGGGTGATATTCAGACAGTTTTGCTCGTTCACCCACCAAGCCAAACAGCCATTCTTTAACAACTAAGCTGAGAAGAGGAAGACAGGAATGACTTGTGGACCCAGTTCATTTTGTCTGTTTAGTTTTATGCCATTTTGTCCATAAATTGATCAGAAAAGGGACAATGAAGGGGAAAAAATGGTCACACACCCTAAGTAGACTTGTGATTGCTTGGAACACTAGGTCATAATTTTAGGTCACTGGTTCTGCAAACTTTCACTGAGAAACTACCATGTATCTGACTCTGCTCGGTGATGTGGACACATGGTCCCTGATCTTAAGGGCTCACAGGCTGGTGTACACCATAAGATGTAATCAGTGTTCATGACTAATGATGGGTGATGCTGAACTCTATGGGTTGCATCTTGGGGCAAGAGTGGTAGAAAGAGAAAGAGTCATATTGTATTAGGTGCAATTATTTCCTCTTCAGGGTGTAGCTTGGAAACTCTGCCTGTGTTCATGTAATGAGAAAATCTACAAGCTGTTAATAGCCACAGGCAGTGGTGTGCTGGGGCTGGCTCACACCAGCCCAGGAGAGCCAGTTGTTAAATTTTTAGGTATTTTGAGAGCTGGTTGTTAAACGCAGCCGTTATAAAAAATTAAGTGATACAAACTTACAATTAGATGCATTATACCAAAAACAAAGACAATAATACTTAAAATCCATCACTGCCTAAATATTTTAGTACATTTAGCCTATGCTCTTGGGTTATCTACATCTATGGCCTCTGAATGGTGGAAATACTACGTAACGGTGCACTACTGGACATTTCTCCCCAAATCTGCATTCAGTGATGACACATCGGTAGCTTGAAATTGGTCCTTGTGCAGTATTTACACCATGGAAATCAGTAAACATGGTAAATTGGAGCTTGATTTACTGCCGAAGCTGGAACATGTTCAGTTAATGAATATAATTAATACAAGGGTGAGAAATAGTTTAACAGAAAATCACGTATCAGATTTCATGACAGCACATTCGTTGGGAGAAGAATTAGTGGATTGGGAAGCAACTCCATTTATCAGTCATGGTTTAATTGCAATTAGAGGTTGGCCCCAGATGCAAGGGTTTGGCAAAAATCAATGAACGCATTCCATGAGAATCAGCTGGGTAACAATTTACAACCAAGGGTATTATTATTTGTAAATTAAATGCTACATATCAATTGTTAAAATCTATAATAAACATGTATGTACACGTTTTTCTTTTGAAGAGCCAGTTTGCTGTACATGTATTTACTCTGTATTTGCTATAACACCACTGACTATAAACCTAAACTATCAGTGAGAGTGGTAGCAGATGAGGCCATGCTAATAAAGTTGGCTTCCTCTGATTGGATGAGAGGAGACAGTCACAGAAAGACCCGCACCTTGTTCTGATCTCCAGATTGTTCCTCTTCAGCCACTTTGCAGAGCTCCTTCTGCCCACAGCTCAGGGTAAAAGCTTTTCTATTCATTGTGACAACAAGGTGGGATCAAAGCACTTTCTTTGCCGTGTGAATGACTGTGAAAATCTTTTGAGGTCTTCATTTCTCATACGGATGCTCTTCTAGAAGTCTGCTAGGGCTGCCCTAACAAAGTGCTCCAAAGCTGGGTGATTTAAGCAACAGAAATCTATTGTCTCACAGTTCTGGAGGTTAGAAGTCAGCAGTCAAAGTGAGACAATAAACCCTGTTCCATAATTGTTGGTTTCCGTTCATGTTCTCCCTTGGATGTGACTCTTTTTTTTTTTTTTTTGGTACGCGGGCCTCTCACCGCCGTGGCCTCTCCCGCTGCGTAGCACAGGCTCCGGACGCACAGGCTCAGCGGCCATGGCTCACGGGCCCAGCCACTCCGCGGCACGTGGGATCTTCCCGGACCGGGGCACGAACCCATGTCCCCTGCATCGGCAGGCGGACTCTCAACAACTGTGCCACCAGGGGAGCCGTGGTAAGTGGTTTTTTTTTTGTTTTTTTTTTTTTTTGCGGTACGCGGGCCTCTCACTGTTGCGGCCTCTCCCGTTGCGGAGCACAGGCTCCGCACGGCCGTGGTAAGTGTTTTTTGTTTTTTTTTTTTTTGGCGGTACGTGGGCCTCTCACCGTTGTGGCCTCTCCCGTTGCGGAGCACAGGCTCCGGACGTGCAGGCTCAGTGGCCATGGCTCACGGGCCTAGCCTCTCCGCGGCATGTGGGATCTTCCCGGACCGGGGCACGAACCCGTGTCCCCTGCATCGGCAGACGGACTCTCAACCACTGCACCCCCAGGGAAGCCCCTCCCTTGGATGACGCATGTTTCTTGAAAGCCGGGCTGTGGGCTTTACTTCCGCATTCCCAGCACCTGTAACTTTATTTTTAAAAAGGTTCATTTAGTTAGAATTTTCCACTGTTTACCCCCTCCCCTTCCTTCCACCACACCTCTCTCCCTCTCCTCAAAAGATGTCAAAGGACTTCTAGGTCTTACCAGTGACACCTTCTCGACGTTTCTCCTCCCTGTGTCCTCCTCTCCTTCCTGTGATTTGCCTTCATGTCTTCTTGTTGGGCCCAAACCATCAGAGTGGGCGCTTAACCCACCACTGTCCCGGGCCTCTCTCCAATCCAATCAGACTGCTGGACTCATCTTTTACACTATGATTGTTTTCTCCCTAGTTTAAAACCGTTCAAAACCTACTCATTTCCTTCAAGTTACTCTCCAGACTCCTTAGAATGGAGTATTCCGCTCTCTGTGGCCTGGCCCCAGCTGCCCTAAACCCCATCTCCTGAGCTTGCTTCTGTGTATTTTATGCTGCAGCCTCAGAGCTGGGGAATTGTTCCAAGTTACGGTACCGTATTCTGATGGCTTCGGAGTATACTATTGGTCTTCCTGGAATGTCCTTCCTTTCCTCCTTCTGGAAAACTCCATTTCATCCAATGAGACCAGGTATGAATTTCCACTTCTGTGAAGTCTCAGATCCACCCAAGCAGAGGTGATCGTGCCCTTCTTTGGAGACCAAATGAATTGAGAACTTTCTTCTGGGACAGCATTTATGGGAACTGCAATCGTTTGTTTGTGTGTTTGTCTCATCAAATAGATTGAGTGGTCCAGCTCCACTCACTGGCAAGTTAATTGTTTCATATGATGCCCAGGAACTATAGGTCTGGAATAAATGCTGAATGAATATGAGCCTGCCAATTTATTACAAAATAAGACTGGGAAACTTTATGGTCCAGATGCATCATAAACTCACTAGTTACCACTGAGTGAGGGGTTAGCTATCATGTGTTTATTTCTCCCACTTTACAGATGAGCAAACTGAGGCATAGATGAGTTTAAATGCCAAATAATTCATACTGAAGGCTTATGATGTGGTTATTGAACTCATATCCGTTCGACTCCGAGCCTGTGTTCTGAATCACTCGCCCCAACGCTGAAATATCTAAAGATAAAAACAGTATTGGGAGTAAAAGATTTTTTAGGGCTAAAAGCTATCACAACATAAGCATTTACTTCATTCATTTATCCCTTAGGGCTTAATCTGTAATATCAACAAAATGTATTCCTTTAAAAAAATACTTGTCTGGAAAAGCCAACATTTAACAAAATCAGAAGGAAAGTAAATGTTCTTCAGAAGCTTTAATCAAAGGCACAAATGGGGCGCCTCTAGGAACTGCGTCTCCCATCCTCAGCAGAGATTGAGGGGTCCCCATGTGGACTGGGTTTGCCCTGCCTCAGTTGACTGGGGCAAAAGGGACTGTCAAGGTTTGGGTTTTCATTTTCTATCATGAGAGGAGTCAAAAGAATTCCTAAGAGTCACGACAAGCCCAATGTCATCAGCTTACGCTCCTGGTCTCCATAGCACCTCTGGGAGGAGGGCAAATCCCCATTACACAGACTAGAAAACTGAGGCTCAGAAAAGTTACGTGAGGCTACGCTCCTGTCCTCCACTATTTTGGCATCTTCTTCAACTCTCATCCATATGAAAGCATTTTCTTTCAAGACAGATTCCCAGAATTCGGGGGCCAAATAGAAGAGGAGCTAGTCCCTTTGCTTTAGAAGGGAAACGTGCCCGATTTATTTTTGGTTTGACATTCGACTGCTTGCCGTTTCCTCCGGACTGGCTTTGTTTGCAGCCGGGGCCCGGCATTGAGCGCGCGGGTCTGTGGATGTGCCTTCAGAGCGACCCAGAGGAAGGACATCTTGCTGTTGACATTTCCTGTCTCAGTTTCCTTCCCTGCTTCCTTATGATTAATGGTCAACCCTCTTCCCACCTGCGTTTTTGCCTTCTAGCCAGAGATGCACCATCCGACAGGAACTGTTTTCCTGCCGTTTTGTAACTAAAAATAACAATAATAAAAGTCTTCAATTAATCTCCCGCCTCCCCAGCCAGCTTCGCCATGGTTCTCTGGCTTGTGCTCACGTGTCAAGTGTGTGCAAGCGGCCGACCAGCTGAAGAACCTCTGGAAGAACCCACGGAAGCTGAGGCTGCAGGATCCTGAGTTGGAGATGAGCTCATAGCCCAGGGTCAGCAGACAGCACCCGAGGCCTGTTTTACTTCTTAAAACATCTTCTCTTTCTTGAAGACTTACTGTGTGCCAAGCACTGCGCTAAGCACATCATATGCATCGTGTCACTTCATCCCCACAGGTCAACCCAGGGGTCATGTTGTCTGCATTTTAAAGATTCTAACCTGAAGCTCAGAGAGGTTAAGTCACCTGCCCAAAGTACACAGCTACCAGAGGCAGGATATAAGCCTTGGGTTATCTTGGTTCTTTTTTATGAGCCTCTGATTTGGTTTTTAATTTTACAATTATTATTAAAATTGTAAACACTCATTTAACAATTGTTGTTTGCTTTCAACATGCACTGAGAGATGTCAGGCCTAGGGAAAAAGAAACATAAGTAAGATACAATTCCTGCCTCCGAGGAGTCTTCAGTGAAGTGTTACAGGTCTGCTGCCTCTCATTTCTTATACTGAAGAAACAGGAGGGGCTGTTTGAAATGAAGCCAGATTTACCCCCGTCCATCTCCGGATGCCAGATTTACCTTCTCTTTTTGACCCATCAGCAGGTATTATATATGTTTGGGCAGAGAATTTTTTTCTCCAAACATTTAAAAATGTATATATAATTCAGGTCTCAAATCAATGACTGCTTCACTTCTACTGGGTTTTCAAAAAGCAGCAGCTGGGTTCAGGAGACCCTTTGTAATCAACAGCATCTTTGTTACACTGAGAACAGAACAATGCCAGGCCACCCCTTCTGCGTGTCAGTAGGTGGCAGTCTGGCTTTGCATGTGCCATGTGCCCGGGATCAAATGGGATTCAGAAGATTCAGAAATTCATGTGCTGTGGAAATTCCCATCACCAGCCTTTTCAGATCTTTCTGAACCTAAAAGCAATGACTTCTCCATACCTGAAAACATAAATGTGGTGACAGCCATTTTGAGAAACTTCTAGTTTGTCTTAACTGAGCTTTGGGAAGAATCTCATTAGGACTCAGATCCAAAGCCATCTGATGTGTGGTCCAACCCCACCTAGTCTGTAGATACAGTGCTTGCTGGATACAGTCTCAGATCCACCCCACCTGGACCAGATCCCTGAAACAGGCTTCTGGTTCTTACCTGAATGGCAGCCTTTTTCTGTTTCTTACTCGTATCAGAGAATTCAGATAGCTATGTTCTGCTCCAGTAGTTTTCAATTTCCCTAAGACAGCATCAGTTGTGATTAAATGATCACAAAACTCTGATACAACCACCTCTATGGAGACACAAATAGTGTGGTGTTTGTGGTAAAGACGGCTGACGAGTTGACCTGTGAGTTATCTATGAAAAATTTGTTTGCTAAGAAAGCAACCCCTAAAGATGAAATTATGGGAATCCTGTTGAATTAAAGGGAACTAAAAATCATATATACAATTATAGACTGCATGAATTGCACTGTTGTCTGAATCAAGCGATATCATAGAACATTCTATTAAGTGAGTCAGGTTCTGTAGGATCTCTTTGGAAAGTCCAAGGTAGTGGTAATCTCGAGTTGCTCTACTTACTAGAAAGGATAAGATGGCGTTTCTTTTGACATTTATACCGTATTCTAGAGTTTTAACTTGCAGTATCCCAATATTTTTAATTAGTAGATGAACTAAAGTAGTTTTACTCCGTTTGGAGATCTAACTAATTGGGTTAGTTTGACTAAATGAGTTTTACCCTATTTGTGAGTTTCATATAGAAGTGAGGAATTGATATAATTATCCAATGACTTGCCTCATCACAAGACGTTGGGTCCATTTCCTCTTCTTTCCTTTCAGGATGCCACTCGTTGGTGAGTGCCAAATAAGACTCTTTAGGAAGCCTCAGGAGCTCTCTAAACAAGCCACTGGAAGCCACTCTTCATTTTTTGCTTTCAGGGATGAGTGCCTACATCCTAAAATTAAACTCGAACTGGAAGGAGTCTGTCCCATCGACTGGTGTGACAAGAGTTCCTGGAGGGCATCTACCCAGAAGTCCCTCCTCCATGATGCCAAGCGTTTGAAATTCGGCCTTTGGAGATGCACCGGACATACTCTCAGTCTTTACAGTTTCATTCCTATCATGCAAATATTTCTGTGGACCGCAAATTAAAGTCTTAAGGCAGTTACCACCCACTTTCCAAAGGAGAAAGCCACCCAGGGGCTCCATCAGGAATGTGCCCTGCAGACAGTTTCAGAGAGGAGGAGAGCCAGAAGGGGTGAAGGGAAAGAGAGGAAATGATGATAATCCGGGACCTCCCAAGCCCCCCAGTGTCTCTGAGACCTGGCCCTCTCCTGGGACCCTGCCCACCTCTCTACCCTCACCTCCCTTGATGCTCCCCGTGGCCTTTTGGTTTTTCTGAAACACATCATCCTCTTTCCTGCCTTAGGGCATCTACAGTAGCTACTCCTGGAATCTTCTTCCCCAAGACTGTCTCATCACTGGTTGACCTTGTCATGAGTGTCTCAGGTCCAGTTTCACTGCCTCTGAAAGGCCTTCCTTGATCACCAGCGTCAAGCCTTCCCTGTCTACCCCAATCACTGTTGTTTCATCCTGGGTTATTTTCTCTCTAGCACTTACACTCTCTGAAATGATTTTTTTGCTTACTGGATTACTAGTTTATCTCCTGTCTTCCCTCACTAAACTTGGTTTTATGATGAGGTTTCTGTGTTTTATTATGAGACTTTGTCTAAGGCTGGTTCCCCTCATTCCCATCCTCTTGGAAATTTCCTGGCATTGATTAGGCACTCAGTACGTGTTTATTTATTAAGTAAATACATTTAAAAAAAAGAATAAAAAGTAAACTTTGTTACTTCAAGACATAGCCTCGTCTGTTGGAATCAGTAATGTGAGACCGTCCAGCTGAGCTAGCCCACCACAATGTCATGTACACTGAGACTCCTAGGTCTGAGATAAAGGACAGTTTATCATTCACGGTGACAGCAGTGGCCGGAGCATCAGCATTTGCTGTAGTTTCCCAAACCTTCCCCAGGGGTACATAAAGAGGGCAAGGCAGCATCTGCACGTGCAGTGGGGTATGTTACAGGAGAGGACTCCCGAACCTAGGGAACCCAAATCTTTTATAATGGGCTATGAGCCAGCCTGACCATTGTCTGGGGGGATACATTACCTTTACTATACTGGACAGTGAACAAAACTGCCCTTTGCTCCATAGGGAAACACTATTTCTATATTTGAGCATATTTTCTAAGGTTTTTTGATTGTACGTAGACCTCTTTGAAAAGACAGCCCAGAAGAAAGGCAGTCAGTGCCTCTGCTCAGAAGCTGTGCAGAAACGTGGGAGACCCATGGGGAGCTGTCTCCTTACAAAGCCCATCTTCCTGGTCAATGTTTCACTAGTCATCCCTTTATCCCATCCCCCCACTCCCGTCCTGAGAAAAAGTCAAATAATATTTGTTGAATGGAGCACTTAATTCATCCTATCTCACACACTCCTTTCTTGAGAGATTCAACCCACTCTTGCTGAGAAATGGCTATGTGCTTAGCCCTGTTTCTGGAACTGTGGAGCTTTTATTCTCAAACTGGGGTACCCATCTGTCAGTGGGTTTCTGGTGGAGTACCAAAGGGCAAACGAAGTATGGAATAAAAATAGAATGCATTTCATGGATTATAATTTTTACTAGAAAAAATAAAGGCTCATTAGCTGTCTATTAAAATAAACACAGATATGTTATACAGTGGAGTACAACACTCTCAAGGGTTTTAAAGATAAAGCAAAGATTTCTTTGTGCAGCACTGCTACCTCTCCCCTGCCCCAGAGCACAGATGACCTTTTCTCTGCCACTTTAGTGGAAAATTTTAAAAGCTATTTTATAGAACAGCATATTGCAAACAATGGACCAGGATCTGTTAATGGATTGTGAAACTGATCAAATGAGTCTTGACCAACAAGTAATAATAATAATAAATATAATAGAATGGATAATATGAGAGGGCATCATAAATAAATATCCTGATATAAATATTTAAATATTTATATCAGGATATATGTGTGTGTGTTTGTGTAGTTGAACTGAATTGCAATGTTTAATGTATTTCTCACTATAGGTTTCAGTTACAAAAGTTTAAAAGCTACTACTGTAGAGGATATTATAAAGCATGGAATTTTTTCTTTTTTTTCCTCATAAACATCTTAAAATCCATTAGGAGATGAGATATAAGAACAAAACTAGTGCTAAATGATGATGGAGGCCTGGGAAGCAGGCTCTCAAATTTGCAGATGACAAAGTTGAAAAGAATAGCAAACATGATGGACAATAGAATAAAAATTTCAAATAATCTTGAAAGATTAAATTAGAGAGGCATGGATGGAAATGTAAGTAATCAATATGAAGTTCAGATTTTATATGAAAAAATAATTCCATCAGATTAGGAGAACCGCTCTTTCCAGATGAAGGTAGATTATGCCTCGTCTATATTCACTGAGTATTTTGTCACATGGGCAGATCTCTCTTCGGTTTTGGGAGTGGGGTTCATTTGGAGAGAGGCAGTTAGAAAGTTGGTAGAGGGCATCTGGAAGAAGCCCTGTAATGTGGGCTCTTACTTGGACAAGAGAACACTTAGGAAATAACATTTATGGATCATATATTCTCTTTCAGGCAGCTTACACAACTGTCTATATATTTGGAAGGTATCAGCTGAAAAGAGCGGTGTTGAGACTGCATGGCTTCAGACTGCTGCCACAGCTGATAAGAGCTGCCGCTAATTGAGTGCCTACAGGGCACCAGACATTGTAACAGACGCATTACAGCATCTTTTTCCACAATGTAACAACCAACCCCATTTATCAAGCCCTGACTATGTGTCAGACACAGTACAAAGCCTTTTACTTGGAATATTTTATTTAATCCTCCCAACTATCCTTTGAGGAAGGTACTGATTTCACTCCCATTTGCAAATGAGGAAAGTGGGCCTCATAGAGGGATTCACTTGCCTGGTATTACACAGTCATTAAGTGCGAGGAGGAGCTCTTTAGCCATTAAAACTGCCTCAAAATGGGGTGGGATGGGCTTCCCTGGTGGCGCAGTGGTTGAGAGTCCACCTGCCGATGCAGGGGACACGCGTTCGTGCCCCGGTCCGGGAAGATCCCACATGCCGCAGAGCGACTGGGCCCGTGACCCATGGCCGCTGAGCCTGCGCTCCGCAACGGGAGAGGCCACAACAGTGAGAGGCCCGCGTACCGCAAAAAAAAAAAAAGGGGGGTGGGTTATGGCTCGAAGAAATGAGGTCATTGCCCTTGGAACTAATCAGGTAGGAAGCGCCTCCTGTTGACCGGGGATCTTTCACTGAAAGTTGAAGCTCTGATGTAGGAAGGTGACTTCAGGCAGTTGTTCAAAGGAAGATTGAAAGAGATGGGATTTCTCCTGGTCCTTGAAGGGAGAGTAAGAAGATGACGGAGAAGAACAGAGGTGGACCTTTGAAGAAGGAAACTTCACAGGAACACAGGTCTGTGCAGGGTGAGTTGTACCTGAGGGAGAATGAGGACAGCTGTCTGGCTAGTTTGCATCTCCACCCACCCCTTCTTTCCCTGGTTTCCTTTTGTGTTGATCCCTTGACTCCAGCAGTCCACCTGAACCCTCACTGTCTAGCTCTGCTCCGGGCTGCAGTCCTGAGCTTGCTAATGGCAATTCTGCAACTCATCTCTTGGGCAGTTTTCTATTGTCTCCAACTAAACCCTACCCCAGGTGGGGATGCAGAGGTGAAATTTAGGCACCTACTCAAAATTCTAATATTATCTTTTCATCTCGTAGTTTCCGGTCCATCCCACCCCTCCAAGGCCTGGCGCTTCTGAAAGATCTTGGCTTCAGTGATTGCACTTCTGATTTGATCAGGCCTCCCAGGTAAGAGCTTGGTTAAGTCCCTTTAGGAATCCCTTCTATGCTGGGGTCCACCTGGAGCCTTCAGAGCTTCGTGGTGAACGTTTGACTTATCTTGCAGTTTTCTCTCTCACTTGGTATGTTAATTTTCTATTGCTGCCTAACAACTTACTGCCAATTTAGAGACTTAAAACACCCCCCATATGAGCTCACGGTTCTGGAGGTCAGAAGTCTGGGTGGACTTAGCTGGGTTCTCAGCTTAGGGTCTCACAAGACCAAAATCAAGACGTTGGCTGGGCTGAGTTTCTATCTGGAGACTCTGGGAAGGAATCTGTTTCCAGGCTCATTCGAGCTGATGGTAGAATTCAGTTCCTTAGGGTTGTAGGATGGAGGTCCCTATTTCCTTGCTGGTTGCCAGTAGTAAGTACCTCTTAGAGGCCACCCACATTCCTTGCTGTTTGACCCTCTCCGTCTTCAAAGGGATTCCCTTACTTTTGTGTTTGGAATCTTTCTGACTTCTCTTCTGCTGTCAGCTGGAGAAAACTCCTGCACCTGTTAAAGTCACCTGTGATTAGATTAGGTCCACCCAAGTAATGTCTCCTTTGATTAACTCAAAGCCAACTGAAAAATCCCTTTAAGTATAACCTTAATCATAATCACAAAGGAGGTACCTCGTCATATCACAAATTCCACCCACACTCAATGGGGAAGGGATTATATCGTGTTGGCCAAAAAGTTCGTTCAGGTTTTTCCATAACATTTTACAAAGGTGAAAGTCATGGGGGTCATCCCAGGATTTTACCTAGCACACTAAGCAAGGACACCACTATGCCTTCTCATCTCTCTGCCTGAATATTGGTGAGCCTAGAAGAGTACAGGTACCTAACCTACTTCCCCCTTTATCATTCTCTGTAATATTGTTGCCAAAATCTTGGCTCTCTGTGCACCGATGCCAAACAGAAATAGGGAGACAGAGTTATGGAGGAGAAAGAAAGAGTGGCTTTATTTCTTTGCCAGGCAAAGAGGGAACACAGTAGGCTAGCGTCTTAAGAACTGTGTCCCCCTCCTGGGGAATAGGGAAAGGTTATACAGTCAGGACTCATGGTCAGAGGTATGTGATAAAGATCAAAGGCAGTAACAGTGCTGCATTCTTCTTTCTTCTGCAAAGTTTCAAAATGGTGGGGTTGCTGACAAGATTAGGGTGTGTGCAGGGTCTCAGGTGGTGCTTAGTAATGGCTTCTATCCCGGTGCATTCAGGCTGTTACAACAAAATCCCACAGACTGGGTGGCTTATAAACAACGGTTGGTTCTGGAGGCTGGAAGTCAGAGATCAGGGTGTCAGCATGGTCTGGTGAGGGCCCTCTCCCGGGTCGCAGCTCTTCATGGACAGAACTTCATGTTCTGTCCTCACATGGCAGGAGGGACCTGGGAGCACTGTGGGGTCTCTTTTATAAGAGCATTAATCCCATTCATGAGGGCTCCACACTCATGTCCTAATCACCTTCCAGAGGCCCCACCTACCAGAACCATCACCCTTGGGTTAGGTTTCAACATATGAATTTGCGGTGGGGGGACACAAACATTTAGACCATAGCAGCTTCGGACAGTTGAGGGTTTAGTTCTCTGTCTCTGTGATGGTCTGTGCTTCCAGCTACCACAAACCGATGGCTGGTCTTGAGCATTTTCTTTGAACTTGAACACACTGGGGGCCTGCGCCTTGAAGGCTGCAGGTAAAAATGACAACAGATACGTGGTCCTTTGAACGGATGGAGGTGGAAGAGTAAGCCCTGTGTCCTCAGAGGAGCACGGGGCCGAGCCAGGCGCAGCTCCTGGGCGTTGACTCACTGTCCTGTGAGCCTGGACTGCTGTGTCAGGAGCACGTGCTAAGTCATAGTCACATCCCAGTCACTGAAGGCTTCTGCTGACCCCATCTGCCTCAGACTATTTTAGGACCTAGTCCTTCTGTCAGGAATTCCTTCTACTTAAACAATCACTTTTTTTCCCCCTTTGTCTCCTTTTCAAGTCATCTGGTGCTATGCAATGAAGCCCTGACGTGGCAAATTTGAGATAAGTTTATTCACGTTTCTGTTATGTGATTCAGTAATAACCGTATATCTAGGGCTTTGGGGCTTTTATTTCTTCCCTTTTCAGGCTAACGTGGGCTTGGCAGAAGTGGGGAATGGACAGGCAGTTTTGTATATACAGGTGCTTCTTATATTTTGATGCTCACATACTACCTGGGGATACTGGGAAAAATGCAAATTCTGATCTAGTAGGTCTGAGTTGGGACCCGAGTTTTCCTAGTCCTAAAAAGCTCCGAGGTGACGCTCATGCTACTGGTCCGGAGCCCACAGGTCGTGGATTTTAGCGTGCCTGACGGAACATTAGAATCACCTGGGGGGATGAAACCAAAACAATGCTCAGGCTCCATCCCAGGTCAGGTAACTCAGAATTTATGAGAGTGGGAACCAGACATGGGCTTTTTTGGGTAATATTCTTCAGATGACCTTATTTTGTACCCAGAGTTGACAACCCCTGGATTAGGATTAGTAGCAAAAAACGTTAAATTCAGTGGCAGATGGTCAAACTTTTATCCCAATGATACTACTTCCTTAGCACATAATTACTCAAAAGATGCACTTAATTACTCTAGTTACAGCATGTAATAGTCACTATATTTGTCCCCACTCATCCAGTATTGTTTTAGCCATTTTACAAAACTATCTGATAACTCTCCATTCCATGTAAGATAGATGCTCAAATGGCATTAGAAACCCTCCATATTTTAGCCATCCAGGGCCACTTCCTACCACACATCAGTTTTGGTCACATCTCATCCCTGGATACACTATGGGCTTTCTAAGGCATCTGCCTCTGCTTAAGGTATTCCCTCTGCTTTGAAATCTCCATCTATTTACTCTCTTATGACTCCTCATACTATACAGCCATCCTTCAAGGCCAACTTCAAATGTCAGTTCTTCTAAGAAACCTTCCTGACTCCCTCTTCAGTCAGTATAAATCTATGTCTTAGGGCACTTTCACTGTCTCTTGTGGAATTTATCTGTCTGCTTTGTGTTATTTTTGTATATATCTTTTTCCTTCTCCAGTTTGTGAACTCCTGGAGGGCAGAGACCATGTGCTTTCACTTAGGGGAACTCCATACAGGTTCACTGAAATTAGAAACATGACCTCTGAGGGCTAGGCTGAGAATAGTATCTGCAAGAGGTAGATTATGGCCAGTGCTTTGGAAGCAGAAGCCATTTTAATTATAACCAGACTTGGTGGGTCCAGCATGGAATAACTCAGTTGAAGTGACTTCAGAATGTTCCAGACCATGCAAGACAACTCTGGTTCAGAGGCAGGCTATGTGCATCTGACAGTGAGAACTTGAGGAGCTTGGGTTTGCCTTCACTGTGGAAGGTCCACCTGGTATATCAATTTGGGAATTCTTCAACTAGGAAGGACTCGGGATGGGGTGGCAGTTCTCGAGGATGCTCTGTGTTGGAGGAAAGGCAGAGGAGCTAATGCATATTGATTCCCAATCAGTTATTAGGCTGAACGTTTCATCTATACAATGACCCTGTGAGTTGGGTATTATTATTCCTGTTTTAAAGGTAAAAAAAGTGAAGTTCAGTGGATTAGTTACTTGCCCGAGGCCACACTGCTGACACTCCACACAAGCAGGTTTGCACCAAACTCTGATTCCAAAACTAATTGTACTTGTAGAGTAGATAATCTACACCTGGTTGCCTTCCAGTCTCTAGCTGAGATTTCCTTTTCATGAAGATAAAGGATGACCTAGACTGCTCCTGCACCTTCTAGTTCCCCCGGACTGGGTGAGTCTCCTTGGAAGCCCTCTTCATCCTCTGGTTCATTCTAGACCGTCAGCTCAGTGAGGGCAGGTATAGAGTACCTCGCTGTTGTATTTTGCCCTCCAGCTGGAGTCAGAATAGAGGGAAAGTTAAGAGCACAGGCTTTGTTATCTGGCCCTTGTTGGAGTTCTTGATTCCCCTCACTAGCTTGGTGATCTTGGCAAGTTACCTAAACGCCCTGAGCCTGGCTTCTTTGTTATAGGTTGTGGTGAGCATGACGTAGAGGAAGGTGCTTAGCTTAGTACTTGACACATAAGCGATATTCATTAAAGTTGAGATGGACCAAACTTTGCCAGTTAGCCGATTGCAGGTGTGACTCTAGACTTGAATCCATAAACATATTTTGTACTTCTCTAGAATTCAACCTAACTTAATGTTAGGTTGGTTTGGGTTGTGGGTCCCATTCTTCTGGGATGAGTAGAAATGCTCAATTTGAGTTCCGTTGGGTATACATACTTAGGGGCAGGCTTAGGGAGTGCCAAGGCAAGATGGGGATGGGGAACTTCTGGTCCTGTATGGCATCTGTCCACAGAGACATCCTCCTTTCATTGGGTCTTTAGTTGTTGATCCATGTGTAGATATGCTTCCTTTCTGGGGCTCTATCTAAGAGTACAAGTTTCTTCTGCCTTTGGGGCTCATCAACCCTCTGGTGGGTTTTGCTGCCTCCCAGGCACTGTAATCAGGAGGCAAGGTACAAGACGCTTTCATCTGCATCTCAATATTCCCTTCCTGTTATTGATGGACTTACTCAACACAGAGATGCTGACACATGCACATGCCAATTGTCTCTCTCTTTTATGTTCCACAAGTTCTGGAAACCATTCTAGTCTGGGAAGGAGGAAATGTCTCCTGTTATCTCCAACAGGCATTTTGTCCAAGCTTTTCTATCTCTCTAACGCCATCTGCCTTTGGACCGCAAAAGATAAAGGATTCTTTGTTATCCTCTCCTTTCCACCAAGCCACACCTTTCCTCTGAGGCAATGAGCACAAAATGGCTTAATTGGGATGTAGGCGGGAGGGATGCGGGGAAAACACGGGCTAATATCTGAGAAGCATCAGCCCATCACAGCTCCACTTGGCTTCGTTCTCCTTAACGATTCAAGTAAGACCCTGGCCTCCTTCTTCATCCTCCTTAATCTTCAGCCTTTTTTCCTTCTGTGAGTGTTCCGATTCTCTGCATGATTAATGCCTTGGATACAATCGTTCCTGTCAGTTTTGCCTTTTTGATTAGATGGTAAACTCATTAGTAATTTCTCCAGAGCCTATCAGTGTTCTCACCAGTGAATATTGCAAAAAATGTGGACTGACTCAGTCACAGAGGTGGAGACATGTATACCGTTGTCTGTCTTAATTTTCTTCTTTCTTTTTTTGGTGGTGGCATGTGGGATGCGCGATCTTAGCTCCCTGACTGGGGATTGAACCCCAGTCCCCTGCAGTGGAAGGATGGAGTCTTAACCACTGGACCAGCAGGGAAGTCCCTTTTTCTTTGTTCTTATTAATAAGAAGACCTCTTATAAATATTCTTGCTATCACATGAAATCCTTGTTATCACATGAAACTCTTTCTATATAAATAATCTCAAATGATTTGAATGGCATCTGATAAAAATCCAGGAAGAAATTTAGGCCTGTTCAATTATGGACTTTGGGTGACTGCCTACATAAAAATCAGATTACCTGTTCTGAAATATACCAACTACAAGATCTCTTGTCTTGAGTCATGTGGAGTTCATTCTCCAGGGAGCCCACGTGGGACGACATGTCAGCAAGATTGCAGGAAGGGCAAGTCAGCCAGGACTGAGCCGAAAGCCATTTCCCATGTTGGATGGAGTTTGGGCAAACCCGGACTTCTGGTTTCTGGTCCAGCATGTAAGGAGCTTTCGAACAAGAAAAATGCTGAACAAACCAAAAATCAACACCTCTTCTTACATCCATCAGAGAAATGAGGTCACAGGGCAAACCACTGTCCCCAAAATGGAAGAGACAAGTGGAGAGAATCACAACTGTACTACAGGTCAGAGGCCAAGGAGCAGAAAACTCTACAGGAACCAGTACCTGGGAAGGAAAACCTAAAGTTTTATTGATGAATTTCTGAAGGCTCAGTATGGACAAGTTGAGAATTAAAAAGTCCAGGAGATCCAGTCTTGGAAAGGGGTGGGGTCCCACACGTTTATGAGTTTATGTCCAGGAGCCCTACAACATTCTCACTGCGAAGACCAGAGGAAACAAAATCCCCTTGTGCTTCTGACAGGGAGAGGGGGAAAGTAGCCATTTTGAAATAGCCCCAGAAAATTCTGTTTATTAACAAGGCCTATTCTCGAGAGAAACTATTTTAAAAGAGCTTAACCCCCTGGGGTTTTACAAAAGACTAACCAAACTGATGTGGGGAAGGGAAATACCTAACTCCAGGCCCCTCTAGCCCTCCTGTCTCACCTAAGGGATGCAGGAAACAAAACAAAATGAAACAAAAGTGAGATGCCCTTGTGCTGGTCACAGCCCAGGGGCACAGGCTCACTGAAAACACCAAGACTTTATCCAGGACTATAGAACTCATCCCTCCCCACATCTCACCACCACATCAGCAGGGCTCCTGCATCGTAACAGGGAATTACAAGGGAAAGAACTGCAAGCCCCAGACATTATTTAAGGAGAGTTTGGGCAAAACTGATCTGGGTACATAGGCTAGAACCAGGAAGGCAGCCAGGTGGTTGGGATGCAAAAGATTAGTAAATAAGAAGATGAATCCAGGATGGGCCCAGCAGTAACATGCCAAGTTCTGGGCTAGGAATAGCTAGCATAGTCTCTGCCATGAGGCAGAAAGCCATCAGATAATCACACACATTCATGTAAAATTTTATCTATGACAAGGGATCTGGGGGACAGTTATGTCCTGCTATGAGAACCTATAACTGGAGAATTAGGTCTAATCGTGGAGACATAGAAGGTGTCCCTCAGGAGGAGACACCTGAGTAAGATCTAAAGTTGAATGACTCTTCACTAAGTGAGGATGCTTTCTAGGAAGAGGGAACAGTATGTGCAAAGACTCTTGGATGGAGACCACGTGGGGAGTACAGGCAATTGCAAAAGCCAGGAGCCCAGAAATCCTGGGTTTACGGGAGAGACATTTTCTTTAAACTTCCATGCAGGTTTATAAAAATGTAAATCTCACATACAAATAACATCCAGTCTAAAAACAGTATGAGAACAAACCAGATGTTGGTTATGTACATGGATGGGTGTGTCAGTTGCATAAATCATTATACAATGTAACATAAAACTGAATCTGGGGTCCAGAAACTTGAGGCAAAGGTTTAAAAAAATAAGGTAGGAGCTTGGCCTGAATGGAAAGAGCCATGGCCAGAAAGCTGGCTGACTTTAAGTCCAGGCTTAGTCACTTACCATGGGCTTTTCCAGCCCATTTACCTGTCCACAGATCAGTTTCCTTATATCCAAAGTGGGATCAACATTTCCTGATCTTGCCAGCTCTTGGGTGTAGTGAAAAATACCAAGTTACCCTATGGGAATGTCCCTGGGAAGATGGTATAAACATGGGAAAGGCTGTCAGTTCATTCATTCATGGTACCTGTTTCATTAGACACACGTCTGCTGAGTATCACTACGTGGTACGATCAGAAACATGGTGAACAGTATGACGTGCTCTGTCCTGCACTTGGAGAGCTGGCCTCTCCCATCTTGGCAATGGCACTTAATGTGGCATCAGTAGCTCTGTACAATCCAGTGCAGGGACTCACATGGTAAAACTGAGTCTTTCTTCTTTCATGGATTGCAGAGCTCAGTGAGTAAGAAATGTAATAAACTGTGGCAGGGCTCCACGAAATAGGAGTAAAGGAGAAGGGGTGGAGGAAGCAATTAAACTAGTGGGGATGCAGATGGAGGGTGATGATTAGGAAGCCTTTTCAGAAGAGCTGAGTTTTGGGCTTCCCTGGTGGCACAGTGGTTAAGAATCTGTCTGCCAATGCAGGGGACACAGGTTTGAGCCCTGGTCCAGGAAGATCCCACATGGCACGGAGCAACTAAGCCCACACGCCACAACTACTGAGCCTGCGCTCTAGAGCCTGCGTGTCATAACTACTGAAGCCTGTGTGCCTAGAGCCCGTGCTCTGCAACAAGAGAAGCCACTGCAATGAGAAGCCCGCTCACCTCAACGAAGAGTAGCCCCCGCTCGCCACAACTAGAGAAAACCTGCACGCAACAACGAAGACCCAACAGAACCAAAAATAAAATAAATAAAAATAAATAAATTTATAAAAAAAAGAAAAGAAAAGAAATAGGCCCTCTAGCAGAATAGATTGTAAGTCATTTTATAAAACAAAGGCATTTAAAATTTGTTCATCAAAATAAGGGATGTTGTCTTCGTAGTAGGAAACTGGGGAGACAATATGCTTTACGGCAAACAATGCTCAAAACTTTAATTAATTAATTAATTATTTTGGCTGCATTGGGTCTTCATTTCTGTGCGCGGGCTTTCTCTAGTTGCGGTGAGTGGGGGCTACTCTTCGTTGCGGTGCAAGGGCCTCTCACTGCGGTGGCTTCTCTTGCTGCGGAGCACAGGCTCTAGGTGTGTGGGCTTCAGTAGTTGCGGCAAGCAGGCCCTAGAGTGCACGGGCTTCAGTAGGTGCGGCGCGTGGGCTCTAGGGCCTGTGGGCTTCAGTAGTTGTGGCACGCGGGCTCAGTAGTTGGGGTGCACGGGCTTAGTTGCTCCGCAGCATGTGGGATCTTCCCAGACCAGGGCTCAAACCCGTTTCCCCTGCATTGGCAGGCGGACTCTTAACCACTGTGCCACCAGGGAAGTCCCTCAAAACTTTTTGAAAAATTCTTCATTTCAAAATGCTTTCAGAGCCTGCTATGGACTGAATTGTGTCCCTGCAAAATTTTTATGTGGAAACCCTAACCTCTGATGTGACTGTATTTAGAGACAGGGCCTTTAGAAGGTAGTTAAGGTTAAGTGAGGTCATAGGGTGGGGTGGAAGCCTGATCCAGTAGGATTAGTGTTCTTTTAGAAGAGACACAGAGAGCTTTCTCTTTCTTCTGCATGTAAGACAGAAAGAAGGTGGCTGTGTGCAAGTCAGGAAGAGAGTCCTCACCAGAAACTGACCAGAATGACACCCTGATCTTGGGCTTCCAGCCTCCAGAAACTGTGAGCAAATAAATTTCAACTGTTTAAGCCATGGAATCTATGATATTTTGTTATGGCCATCTGAGCTGACTAATACAGAACCCTTAATACAGCCTTTTAAATATCCTCAGGATAGCAAATTTTTGTTGGAAGAAGGCACATTTGACTTTTAGAATCAGCCAAATGTTGTCTGAAGCCAAGCCTATTGAATAAAAATGGATGAGTGAACAGAATAATATTTTCTAAAATAAGACAAAAAATGAAATGTGGTTATAAGGTAAAAACATTGCTTTTGATTTGTGCCCATAGAATGGATTTGGGGGTAATTACAAAAGTGAGCAAAGGCAGCAGCATTGCAATAATTGTGCAATTCCCAGAAAGTTATTTTGAAGGACAACAACCATTTACAAAATTATTTTTCCTCAATTGTAAAAGAACAAAGACATATTAATATTCAATGTAGAAAATTCCAAAATTTTAGAAAATCATAAATAAATAGAAAAATAGAAATTTGATGTTATGCCATCCCTAGAGATATCCACTGTGAAACTTTTGTAGACTTTATTCCAGAACCTCCAGCCCCCAAATATCTGCACATGCATGTGTGCAAGCTCACATACGTGGGATCACATTGAATATGTTGTTATATGTCCTGTCTTATTTCCACTTAACATTATGCTATGAGCATTTCACAAGTAATTCAATAGTCTTGAAAAACATGATTAAAAGTGTTTGTATAATATTCTATCATATAAGGGCTTCCCTAGTGGTGCAGTGGTTGAGAGTCTGCCTGCTAATGCAGGGGATACGGGTTCATGCCCCGGTCCAGGAAGATCCCACATGCTGTGGAGCGGCTGGGCCCATGAGCCGTGGCCACTGAGCCTGCGCGTCCGGAGCCTATGCTCCGCAACGGGAGAGGCCACAGCAGTGAGAGGCCTGCGTACCGCAAAAAAAAAAAAAAAAAAAAAAAAATCTATCATATAAATATTCCAATCATTTTTTAAAACTATCTATTGTAAGGCATTAAAAACTTTTCATTTTATTTTAGGGTTAAATCTAACAAATGACAAGATCTAAAACTATAAGTTTTTCCATAAATTTGTCCAAGAAGATTTAAAGCTTAAATGAGGTCTTGAATTTCACTTCAGTTACTGAAAGCTAAGTATGCGATTTCCTCTCTGTGGGCAAAAATTTTAAAGAAATGAGAATATAGAAGAGACTGGGTCAAGGGGTTTAAAATAATCACCAGATAAGCCATATTTTAGGTGGAATTATATCAGCACAGTGAACACTTAATCCTATAATTGGCCCAAGTATTCCCAGTGTACCATAAATTTAATCAGAGTGGTCTAATGTCTCAGATCAATGTTTCTTTTTGTAGTAAACCACGTAATGCAAAATCCATAGCTGTATAAAACCTAATTATGAAACTTTTCTCTCTTTTTAATCAGTTAATCATAAAGCTCTCATATTTATACTTCAGCAAGACAAATGATACACACCCTAGAATTTTCCATCACAGCAGAGTCTTAGTTATTATTGAAGGAGCAACCACAGAACGTAGGTCAGAGATCACATGTGGCGGCTGTAATAAACTGAAGGAAAACCACCTAACCCAAGTACCATTTTGTTGTACACGTCACTGCTCTGTATTGATAAAACTCTTCAAAGTTTTACAGGGAGAACTCATTTTATTGCTCTTTGCTTTATTGTGCTTTGCAGATATTGTGTTTTTGTTGTTGTTGTTGTTGTTTTTTAATACAAATTGAAGGTTTGTGCCAACACTGTGGTCAAGCCAGTGTATCGGCACCATTTTCCCAACGGCATTTGCTCACTTTGTGTCTCTCTGTCACATTTTGGTAATTCTTACAATATTTCAAATGTTTTCATTACTATTATATTTTTATGGTGATCTGTGATTAGTGATGTCTGATGTTACTATTGTTATTGTTTGGGGCCTCACCAACCTTGTCCATATAAGATGGTGAACTTGATCGATAAATGTTGTGTGTGTTCTGACTGCTCCACTGACTGATCGTTCCCCATCTCTCTCCCTGTCCTTGGGCCTCCCTATTCCCTGAGACATAACAATATTGAAATTAGGCCAATTAATAGCCCTACAATGGCCTCTAAGTGTTCAAGTGAAAGGAAGAGTTGCACATCTCTCACTTTAAATCAAAAGCTAGAAATGCTTAAGCTTAGTGAGGAAGGCATGACAAAAGCCGAGATAGGCCAAAAGCTAGGCCTCTTACGTCAAACAATTAGCCAAGTTGTGAATGCAAAGGAAAAGTTCGTGAAGGATATTAAAAGTGCTACTCCAGTGAACACATAATGATAAGAAAGCAAAACAGCCTATTGCTGTGATATGGAGAAAGTTTTAGTGATCTGGATAGAAGATCAAACCAGCTACAACATTTCCTTGATCCATGGCCTAATCCAGGGCAAGGCCCTGATTCTTTTTAATTCTATGAAGGCTGAGAGAGGTGAGGAAGCTGCAGAAGAAGAGTTTGAAGCTAGCAATGGTTCATGAAGTTTAAGGAAAGAAGCTGTCTCCATAACATAGAAGTGCAAGGTGAGGCAGCAAGTACTGATGTAGAAGCTGCAGCAAATTATCCAGAAGATCTAGCTAAGATAACTACTGACGGTGGTTACACTGAACAGATTTTCGACGTAGACAAAATAGCCTTCTATTGAAAGAAAATGCCATCTAGGACTTTCATAGCTGGAGAGGAGAAGTCAGTGCTCGGCTTCAAAGCTTCTAAGGATAGGCTGATTCTCTTGTTAGGGGCTAATGCAGCTGGTGACTAAGTTAAAGCCAATGCTCATTTATTTTTCTGAAAATTCTAGGGCCCTTAAGAATTATGCTAAATATACTCTGCCTGTGCTCTATAAATGGAAAAACAAAGCCTGGATGACAGCACATCTGCTTACGACATAGTTTACTGAATACTTTAAGTCCACTCTTTTTTTTGTGTGTGTGTGTGCTTTATTTATTGTTTAATTTATTTACTTCATAAACCTACTTAAGCAAAAATTGTCTAAACATTTAAACACTATTTATATAACCAAGTCAAAATCTACACATTTTACAAATCAAATTATTTAAACACTGATTGCAAACTTAAATCTTCCTATACATTTCAATCAAATCATCAGTATAATATGTCAGCTTCTCTAAAAGCAACAAGCATTTTGGTAAAGCACACACATCTTACAAGGATTATAAAATTTTTTACATCTACTCTTACACTCATTATAGAAGTGGGTTTATAGACCCAAGAGAAGGACACTATCTCAGTTCAGACCAATTTTTGAATTTGGATATCCAAAAGAAGAATATTATCTCAGTGCAGATGAAGTTTTGAATTATTAATCAAGGAATTCTTGGTTGGGACCTGGGAACTACTTTACCTTCTAAGATGCTGAAAATCTGAGCCAGTGCTTATCTTATATATCACTGGAACTTTTCAAGTCCACACTTTTTCCATGAATTAGTGTATTGTAACTGGATACCTTTTCTTTAAATGATGTCATCTTTAAGATTAATGACTATGGTATGCAGATTTCCCAGAGATGTCCATGCCCAAACCTCTTATGTTTAAGAGTAAAGGGACATTTTCTATGTAATTAAAGTTATGGGCCTTAAAATAGAGAGTTTATCCTGGATTATCTGTGTGGGCCAATCTAATCACGTGAACCCTTAAAATCAGAGAATTTTAAAGTCAGAGACATGACAGAAGGGTAGGTCAGAGGGGTTCAAACTGTGAGAAGGAGTTGGCTTGATGTTTTTGGCCCAGAGATTGATGTCAAGGAACCTCAGTCCTACAACAATAAGGAACTGAATTCTGAATGAGCCTGGGAGTGGATTCTTTTACTTCAGTAAGGAAGGCAGCCCTGCCTAGACCATTCTTTTGACCTGGTGAAACCCTGAGCAGAGAATCCAGTCATACTCTGCTGGACTTCTGACCTACAGAAACTGTGAGATAATAAATAGGTCAAAGCTGTGTTAAGACTAAATCCACTCTTGACACCAACTGTTCAGATAAAATGATTCCTCTCAAAATATTACTGCTCATTGACAATGCACCTGGTCACCCAAGAGCTCTGATGGAGATGTACAATGAGAAGAACGTTGTTTTCATGCCTGCTAACACAACGTCCATTATGCATCCCATGGATCAAGGAGTCATTTTTATTTTCAAGTCTTATTATTTAAGAAATACATTTCAGAAGACTATAGCTGCCATGGATAGTGGTTCCTCTGATGCATCTGAGCAAAGTAAGTAGAAAACCTTCTGGAAAGGATTCACCATTCTGATGCCATTAAGAACATTAGTAATCATGGGAAGAGGTCAAGATATCAACATTCACAGGAATTTGAAAGAAGTTGATTCTAACTCTCATGGATGACTTTGAGGGTTCAAAACTTCATGGGAGGAAATAACTGCAGATGTGGTGAAAATAGCAAGAGAACTAGAATTAGATCCTGAAGATGTGATTGAATTGCTACAATCTCATGAAAAAACTTTTACGGGTGAGGAGTTGATTCTCATGGATGAGTAAAGAAAGTGGTTTCTTGAGATGGAATCTACTCCTGGTGAAGATGCTATGAAAATTGTTGAAATGACAACAAAAGATTTAGAATATTACATAAACTTAGTTGATAAAGCAATAGCAGGTTTTGAGAGTATTTCTAACTTTGAAAGACGTTCTACTGTGGGTAAAATGCCATCAAACAGCATTGCATACTACAGAGAAATTGTTTGTAAGAGGAAGAGCCAATCAATGGGGCAAACTTCATTGTTGTCTTATTTTAAGAAGCCACCAAGCCACCCCAACTTCCAGCACCCACCACCCTGATCAGCCGGTGGCCATCAGCATGGAGGCGAGACCCTCCACCAGCGTAAAGATTATGACTCACTGAAGACTCAGATGTTGGTTAGTATGTTCTAGCAATAAAGCATTTTTAAATTAAGATAAGCACATTTTTAAAGATATAATGCTATCACACACTTAATAGGCTACAGTATAGTGTAAACATAACTTTTATATGCCAAACCAAAAAATTCATGTGACTCTACTGCAATACTTACTTTATTGCAAATGGTCTGGAACCAAACCCATAATATCTTCCAGGTATGCCTGTATTTATTTTTATTGTTTTTCTCATCCTATGCAGTTTTCTGCTTCTGTACTTTGGCAGATATAGAAGGGAAGAATACAAAAAATTGAGGAGAATTTTCAGAACCACATCCCACTCTTGGGCCAACTTCTAGGCTGCTGGTTGAAGTGACCCTGGGTGTGGGGACCCCAGACTTGTGTACAGGATCTTCTGCCTGGTTTGTCCACGGAGAATGGGACTACCATCCTGGGCAAGGAAAAGCCCCTGCTGGAGATCCTGACAGCCTGGCAGACACTCTAGTTGGGAAGTGAGGTTACCACTTGCCCCAAACTTCCTTTTCCCCCATTTCCTGTCTCAATTCCTTGCGAAATAGAGCAGATGTGGGTTTTGTTGGCTGCATCTGGCCCCTACTGAGGGATTGATACCACATGCTCTGAAGAACAGGAACCAGAGATACAGGAAAGACCACCCTATCATCTCTCAGTTTCGCCCTTTCTCACCCTCAGCTCAAGGGCTCATTCATTCTCCCCAGTATTGTTTTAATAATCTCCTAATTGGCTTCCTGACTCTAGTTTGACCATAGCTACCAGATCTATCTTTCAAAATCTTTAAATGTTTAGTTCTTAACATCCTACAGGATTAAAATCCAAATCTCTTAGCATAACATTCAGATTATTTGAGATCTGACCCCTCTTTCTCTGGCCTTTTCTCTGGCCCTGTGTCCACCAGACTCCAGGCTCCAGCAGTATCAAAACGACGATAGTTACCTGAACACACCTTGTTGTTTAAGGTTCTACAAGTATGACTTTGGGCAAGGTCCTTAGCTTCTAGTGTTTTGGGACTAGGATAGAATCTGCCTTATGGTATTGTTGTGAGGATTAAATGAGATAATATGCAGAAAAGGCTTGGAGCAGAGCCTGGCACATAGGAAAATGCTGAACAAATTCTATTATTGTTACTCCCTCTTTCTGGACTCTTTTAGCTTCTTCTTTGATCTGTCTGACTCCTACTTACCCTTCAAAATGCAGATCAAGTGTCTCTTCTGCTGTTCAGTGTTTATCACTATTTCTGTTGTCCCCTCCTATCCTTACTACCTACCACTCACAGCATCAGTTACATCCCTGGCTGTTATTTGCTTACACTTTTGTCTCTGTCATGAGACTCTAAGCTCGTTGAGGTCAAGGACGTGTCTTAGTCATCTTGGGAGCCCTCAATTAGCACAGACCTTGGCACACAGTAGACCCTCACTTGATTTTTATTGAATCGATTAGGTTTAGGGTTCCATGACAGCTTAATGCCTTCCCAGCCTGACACCTGTGTGCAGGTGGGATTTCAGGCATACAGCCATGTGAGGTGGTCTCTGAGTGTCTGGCCACAGAAAGACGTTGTAAATGCCTGCAGTCGAATTCCCCATCCCCAGAAAGTGCCTCTCAGCAAATTTCTATGCTGAGAAATTCATTATGCTGGATTCAGCAGAGCCACACGGCAGAGTGCAAGGGAAAGCAGATTCTGAGTTTGTACCTTTCACCTGACAGATGCCTGATTTACTGTCTCCAGCACATTCAAGTTGATCTTGCACCAGTAAGAATATTTTTACTGAGCTTTTATATATATATATATAAATTTATTTATTATTTTTGGCTGCATTGGGTCTTCGTTGCTGTGTGCAGGCTTTCTCTAGTTGCAGCGAGCAGGGGGTTACTCTTCATTGCAGTGTGTGGGCTTCTCACTGCAGTGGCTTCTCTTGTTGCACGGGCTCAAGGCACGTGGGCTTCAGTAGTTGTAGCTCATGGGCTTCAGTAGCTGTGGCTCGTGGGCTCTAGAGCACAGGCTCAGTAGTTGTGGCACACAGGCTTAGTTGCTCCGTGGCATGTGGAATCTTCCCAGACCAGGGCTCAAACCCGTGTCCCCTGCATTGGCAGGCGGATTCTTAACCACTGCACCACCAGGGAAGCCCTTCACTGAGCTTTGAAGTAAAGCTGTAAGGCAGACCTGGATGTTGAGGTGGGAGCAAACATTTACTTCATCTTCACATATTGCAGTTTCTTCCTATTATCACCAAAGTTGTCCATGCAATGCTACTGGCCCTTCATAAATCTAAATAGCTCTTGTTTAAAATCTGATATAATTCTGAAATGGCCATAAAGATGATCAGAATATAACACAAGAATACCTTGCCACAGAGATACCTATTTAGAAGCAGTTCAAGGCTGATTTTGAAAAACTGCAAGAGGGGAAAATATGTAAAGTAGGAAAAATGTGCCGTAAGAAAAAAAATGTGTGAGAGACTCTATCACTCTGTGAGAGAACTGTAATTGGATCCCTTGGCTCTGCTGGAAGGATGGAACTGGCGCTTCAGAGTTTTAAAAAACGTTATTGAGTTCTGAGGCTTATGAACAAGGTACCAAGTAGATGATAAAGATTATTATGGGGTCAAAGATAAAAATAGCCAATATGAAGACCCTTTAAGAAAATCACACTACCTCTACAGTACCATAAAGTTATTAAATGATATTAATAAACATTTTTAAATAACCTTGGAAATACTAGAGAAATAATCCCTTCACCCCCAAAAAGGGCAATTACAAAATTGTAAATACAGAATGATCTCAGTTATGGAAAATGCATGGTAAGAAATAGAATCTGTCACACCATAATGGTTGTTGCCTCTTAGTTGGTAGTGGAATAACAATACCCTTTTCCTATTCCTGGCTTCTGTCTACTAACAAATTAAATTAAATTAAATTAAATTTAAACGTTTGTTTATTCTTTATGTTGGCAGAGTAATCTTTGATTTACATTTAGAATTGCAGACTTTCCAGTGAGCTATCAGCTCTTCTGGAATATTCCTTTTTTGAGAGGCAACAGAGGCCTTGGGAGGATAGACTCTCACAAGTACAGTATCAGGTGGTCCAGCTCTACTGGAGAAATGTATTTGCAGCATTTCACATAAATGCTTGTTGGGACTTGGGAGCAGATGTGGGAAAACTTTAGTTTCCTATTTTATCTGGGCACCTATTTCAGCTCCATCCAGACTTCCCACACCTGCTGTGAGAGTCTTAAGGCTTGGGTCAGCTAGTGACCACTTAAGGGAGAAGGTGGGCATGCTGACTGCTGGAGAGGAGAGAGTTCAAGAAGGGCAGGAGTTCAGGGCAAGAAGGGAGCCAACTGGACAAGAGCCAGCTGAGAGACAGATGGATTTGGGAGCTGATGAAAATGCATGATGGGTCCACATGGCTAGACTGGAGGTAGAGTGAAGGACAGTACTCTTTGAAAATTACTCTGAGGTTTCTTAAATGATGGAAGGAAATAATTGCCAACCTAGAATTCTATGTTCAATAAAATAACTTCAAAAAATGAAGACAAGGTTAATAGGTTTTCAAACAAACAACAACTAAGATAATTTGTCAACAGTAGGCCTACACTAAAAGATTAAAAAAGTGGTTCTTCAGACAGGAGTCTAAAAGTGTTTTTTCAGACAGGGGTAAAATGATCCCAGATGAGAGCATACAAATGCACAAAAGAATAAAGAAAAGGAAATATATGTGGGCAAATTTAAATGAATATTGATTGTATAAAACAAAAATAGTGATTTATCTCTATAGACATAGATATATGACAAGAATAGCACAAAATATGGGAGGCAATAAATAGAGTTAAAGTGTTTTTAAGTCAATACATTATGCAGCAAGTGGAAAAGTACTAATTTATATCGGATACTAACTAGTCAAAGATGCATGACTAATGTCTATGTTAAACCACCAAACAAGAGAAATAGAATGTATAACCAGCAAGTTAATAGAAGAGGAAAAAAAGGAAAAAAATTAGAACCAGTGGAAAGCGAATAAAGATGGTGAATTTAAACCCAAATATCTAAGTAACTACACCAACTGTAGCAGTACTAAATACTCTTGTTAAAAGATCAAGATTGTCACATAGGATTAAAAAATAAAACTCAACCATGCACTGCTGAAATATAAAGATATGGGAGGTTTGAATCTAAGTGAATGGGAAATGATATGCAGAGACTAATTAAAATACAGCTGTATATACTAATATGAACCAAGATATATTTTCATACAAGAAGTATTACCATGTAGGAAGAGGTACATTTCACAAGAAAAAAGGAGTCAGTCCAACAGGATATTATAAAAGTTCTAAATATGTTTACAATGAACAAAATAGCTTTAAAATACGTAAAGCAAAAATTGACAAAACTAAAAAAAAGAAAAGAAAACAAATCTATAATCACAGTTTATTTTAAAAATAATGCCACTGTGGTGTTTTTTTTTTTTGTTTGTTTTTTTTTTTTTTTTTTTGCGGTACGCGGGCCTCTCACTGTTGTGGCCTCTCCCGTTGCGGAGCACAGGCTCCGGACGCGCAGGCTCAGTGTCCATGGCTCACGGGCCCAGCCACTCCGTGGCATGTGGGATCTTACGGGACCGGGGCACGAACCCGTGTTCCCTGCATCGGCAGGCGGACTCTCAACCACTGCGCCACCAGGGAAGCCCGTCTATACTTTTCAATTGTTCAATTGCACAGAAAATGTTTGCATACATTGACCATAAGCAGGTCATAAAGCATGCCTTACACAATTTCAGGGGATTGAAATAAGGAGATTTTCTCTGATCATAATGCAATTAAACTAGGAATTAATAACAAAATGTGTTAGAAAATAGACATTTTTTGAAGACAAGGAAAACACTTTAACACATGAGTCAACGAAGAAATTTCAGCAGAAATTTTAAAATATTTTGAATGAAATAATAAAAATACAGCATATCAAAATTTGTGAAATGTAACTAGAGCTATGCTTAAGGGGAAATTTGAAACCTTAAATGCATGTATTAGAATAGAAGAAAGATTGAAAAAAGTGATCTAAGCATCTACCTCAAGAATTTAGAAAATCCTAAGGAAGAAGAAATTAAGGAATAATAATAAGAAGAAATTAGTGACAGGAAATTTACAATAGAAAAAGATCAACATATTAAAAAACGGATTCTTTATAAAGACTAATAAAATTGATAACCCTCTGACAAGACTGGCAAGACAGAGACAAGGCGCAATTACTAACATCTGAAATAAAAGGGAACCATCACTACAGATCCTACACACACTAAAAGCATAATTAGGAGATATTATTTGGAAACTTTATGCCAATCAATTTGAAAATTTAAATGAAGTTAACATATTCCTAGAAAGATAGAACATCTCAAAATTGACACAAGAGAAAGTAGAAAATGTGAACAGTACTATTTCTAATGAAAGTAATTTACTCTGTAATTAAAAACCTTTTCCAAAAGAAAATTTTAGTCCATATTTAGTCCTGAGAAAACTCTCTTTAAAATTTAAGGAAGGGCTTCCCTGGTGGCGCAGTGGTTGAGAGTCCGCCTGCCGATGCAGGGGACACGGGTTCGTGCCCCGGTCCGGGAGGATCCCACATGCTGCGGAGCGGCTAGGCCCGTGAGCCATGGCCGCTGAGCCTGCGCGTCCGGAGCCTGTGCTCCACGGCGGGAGAGGCCACAGCAGTGAGAGGCACGCGTACCGCAAAAAAAAAAAAAAAATTTAAGGAAGAAATAGCACCAATATTATACAAAAATCTTACAAAAAGAAAAAAAGAAGAACCCCTTGACAGCTCATTTTATGAGGCCAGCATAACCTTAATACAAAGACATAACAAGGACTTTACAGGACTGGAAATCATAGGACAAAGTTTCTCATGAACATAGATGTAAAAGTCTGGAAAAAAAAATTGGCAAACTAAACCCAACAACAACAAAAAGATATTGTCCCATGAACTGATTGGCTTTATTCAAGAACACAAAGCTGGTTTAATATTCCAAATCAATCAACGCATGTCACTATGTATTTCAGAATAGAATAGAAAAAAAAATCGTCATCTAGGTAGATGCAGAAAAAGCACTTGATAAAATGTAATACCACTTTTTAAAAATATTTATTTATAATGTGGTAAAGTATACATAATATAAATAGACTAAAACCACTCTTTTTGTGTGCATTAATTCATTTAATACTCACAAGATCCCCAAGAAATAGACATTATTATCTCCCCAATTTTATAGATATGGAAACTGGGTCACAGAGAAATTAGGAAATTTGCCTAAATTCACACAGCTGGTAAGTGGCAGAGCTGTTATTCAAACACAGGCCATTTCAGTCCGAGCCTGTGATTTAGCCACTGAGCTCTCTTTACTACAATATACTCAGCCAACCTTCCCAGGTGGGAGGCTGAGAATGTGGACACAGGGAAGGCAGAGGCCCTTCTCTGGATCAGGCTACACACACCGGAGCTTCAGCTTGAGTAGGACGTGGAGGCTGGAGAAGGGTAGAGGAGAGCAAGAAACAATATCTCTTCCAAGCCCCAGTCGGGAGATTCGCCTTTGCACTCACAGAATGAGCCTAATGTACGTGCCAGTTGGGGTTTCTCCAAGCTTTGGAACAACCAGGATGTGTGGGGAAAGGCATGCCTCAAGGTAGTGATGTTTAGAGGCACCAAACTCACTTGTCAAGGACATCAAACCAGAAGAGACTCGGCGAATGGCCTCTGGGGGTTCCTGGGAGGTGGGCCGCTCATCCGACCACTCTACTCCCAACAAACACTCATGCAACCCACACCCACGCCGTCCCAGGTCAGTAAAAGAACATTGGAGGTTTCTGAATGAATTAAGAAACCAAAGACTAGTTAAACACATAAGCCCTTCAGATGCTTAGAAACCGGGAGACGGAATAGAGCCTGGACAGGTTTTTGATCCCAATTTCATCCGAGGTTTACGCCCAGGTGGGACTGGCTGGTGCAGCTAGAGGTGTCAGCTCGCGGTTTAGTTTTCCTACCTAAGCTCCGTGCACAGAATCCTTCCCCAAGCCTTCCCTTTCTGGACACTTCTTCCCTCCCACGGTCTGGTGTCACTTCCACTTGCCCTTAAGGGCCAGGGCTGAAGAGAAAGGTCTGTCTGTTCGGTGGTGAGGGGAAGCCAACAGACGGTGACTTTTAACAGACAAACCCCAGTCTTAGGCAGAAGCCTTTCCCCGTTAGTAACTACACCTCCTCTCGGGGTCACCGGAGAGTCTGATATGTTATAATGTAGGGCATGGTCTCTTTTAGAAGGGCTCAGAGTTCATTCCTTTGAAAGCTGTGAGCAACAAGATTCCTTTGTCAGAGATGTCATTGGATCTGGGAGATGGAGCGCAGAGTGCAGGGTCCACAGAAGTAAGAGGCGGGGAGAGCGTGACTCTGACGTGGACCCAAGATCCATAGACAGGACACCCACATCCAGAGAGGTAGTGAGACATAGTTGATGACCAGATGGGACAGGAACTAACCAATCAGAGTGGACACTGGTAGCATCAATCACTGGTAGGGCCAAGGTATTGTATCGCAGCTGAATAGCCTGTTGACCACTGGGGAACATGCTTCACTCACCACTGAGGCGCTCTGCCCAGCATCTCAGGTAGCAGGAGGCCAGGTGGCGTTCTTGCTGGGCAGCCTTGTTGGCAAGGGCAAGAGGACCTACTCCCCCTCCTCTCCTGACTCAAGCCCTCCGTAGGCATGGCTCCTCTAGCTGGAGTTACCTCCTGTGCACTCAGAGATGCTCGTGCCCATCGAGAAATGGAGAGGGGGCCGGAGAGCAAACAGCTTCTACTCCAGCCAGGCTGCCTTTCATGCTTCCGTTGCTGTTATTACTTTCCTGCCTGTATGACCTCTGCAAGCCCTGATGACTTCCCATCTCCCAGACCTTTGGCTTTTTTCAGATCTCCAGTTCTGCTGAGGCATTGGTCTCTGTTTGTCTGATTTCAGCCCCTGACACTCACCACTTCCCTTGTCCTTCCTCAAGGAGTGACCAGACAGAGTCTGAGGTTGCACAACTCCAGGGCTGAATTCCCATAGTACTCTTGTGAAAGGCATCCCTGGCAGGGCTTCCACAGGATGCAGTGTTAATGGTGCCCTCCGGACTTGGGCAACCCTTCACTGCTATAGCTATTGTACTTGAACGTGGGAAATTTGGTGAAGCCCGAAGTGCTAGCCAGTTGAGATTTTTTTTTCCCTACCTTTTTAGTTTGGTCTATTTTGGTATGACCACCATCTTTTCCTCCTTTCTTGTAACAGTTCTCCTTCTTGTCTTTCTGGGTCTGGTAATCCCAGAACCCATCCCTCTGCTCAGAGTGATAGGCACCTGACTTGCTTGGTCACTCATAGTTCCCACTGGATGTGGACATGTGACCCAGGACAGCCCATCAGAGCCCTTCCCTGAGATTTTCTATGACACACGCTGGCAGACAGATGCTCTCCCTTTGCTATGGCATTGCTAATCTCGGACTCTAAGCCTAGAACTGTCTCTGGCCAGGCCCTGCACTTGTACACATCATAAAGAATAGGAGGGACTTAGGCCAAGTATTGGAGAGAGAGAAGGGGGGAGAGAGAGAGAGAGAGAGAGAGAGAGAGAGAGAGAGAGAGAAAGAGAGAGAGAGGGAGAGAAACAGACAGAGAGGGCTTCCCTGGTGGCACAGTGGTTAAGAATCCGCCTGCCGATACAGGGGACATGGGCTCGAGCCCTGGTCCGGGAAGATCCCACATGCCGCAGAGCAACTAAGCCCATGTGCCACAACTACTGAGCCTGCGCTCTAGAGCCCGCGAGCCACAACTACTGAAGCCTGCGCGCCTAGAGCCCGTGCTCTGCAACAAGAGAAGCCACCTCAATGAGAAGCCCGCGCACCGCCATGAAGAGTAGCCCCCGCTCGCCGCAACTAGAGAAAGCCCGAGCGCAGCAACAAAAACCCAACGTAGCCAAAAATAAATAAATTAAATAAATTAAAAAAAAAAAAAGAAACAGAGAAGAGAGAGAACAGAACCATATTATTTGAATCCCTGCAGTCAACTCTACCTTAGACTGCCCAGTTATACATGCCTTTACATGCCCAGTTTTGCTTAAGATACTTGTAGCTGAGTTTCCGTCTCTTACAGAACACCCCTGAAACAAATACAATTTGGTACTTGAGACATCGCTTACACAAGACTTACAATAGTAACAACAGGATGCACGTTATGTCATAAGCCCCCAAAATTGTGGGGCTGCAGAGCTGGGGCAAGGTCTCTGGCAAGTGATTTGTGATTTTAATCAAGTTTAAAACAACGTATGTGAAACAACAACAGCACACACACCCAGCCAGCCCCTGCCTAGAAGTCAGCCTCTGCAGAGGGACCAAAAGCATTTGAGTGAATTTGAGCTGCAACCTCTATCCTAATTTCCCTCAGGCATAAAGACCAGCATCCTTGCTACCCTGGGACCTGCCAAACATTTTCTGAGAGGACAAGGCAGGACAGAACGCCTCTCATTTTTGTTGTCAGCTAAAATGAATGGAGAGCTGACTATTCCCACACTGCAGAGGGTACCCGGGCTGACGCACTGGTTGCCATGGTGCCTGAGTGCACTCTGCCGTTGCTGAGATCTCTGCACCTGTACCTGCAAAATACCACTGACGGGGAGCTTATTTTCGTGATCAAGGTAGTTAGTCATGCATTAACAGCACAGAAGAGAATTCTGCTGACCTGGAATGTGACGTCTCCATAGGTCAAATAGAAACGCTTTACTGATGCACTGGAGCAGATAGTTCAATGTCACTTAAAAGCGTTCACTGAGAAGCAGTGGGTGTCAGATCCCTGCAGGAGCCTAGGGAGCGTGAAGATCTTGCCCTTTGGATAAGGAGGCCAGACAGCAGAAGCTGAAGGATTGGCGTGGAAATACATGAATCATAAAGAGCACAGCTTTGCTGGGGTTTGAAAGCCAACAGTGGGGAGAGAAAGTGACTCGCAGAAATTTCAGTGTTTGTGGTTGTGGTGTGGGATGCTGGGGGTGGTGACGGTGATGATCAGGCAGTGCCCATCTGGGTCTCTTCCTTTCTGTTCCCTATGTGTTCACTCTGGTCCAGGCCATTACTACCAATTTTTCCTGGACTATTGCAGTTGACTCCTAACTTTTCTCCCTGGAGTCAAGAGGTCCTCTTCTCTGAACTGTCCTCCATCCGGAGGGGAGGTAATCATGCTGTGGTTTGACCAGGATGCTCCCCTGCTAAGGAAGCTTCACTGGCTCTGTTCTGCCTTCCGCATGGTATTCAAGGTTTTCCATGACGGCATCGACTTTCCTTTCCAGCCCTGTCTCCTGCCTCTGTATTGCATACACTTAGGTTTGTCCAGACAGAGCTAGGCACTTACCCTCAACACCCTGCCCCTTGGAAATCACTGGAAATTTCCTTCATGGACCCTTCCATCTTCCTCTGAGCAAACATAAATCTCTCTTTCTCAATCCCCCTTTTGCATGGTATATTCTTATAAATATTTTTGAGCTTCCATTCTTGGAATGTAATTCTTAAGCAATTTGGAAAACTGTTTCATCTTTTGGGGTTTTGCTTTTCTTTTTTTGCGGTACGCAGGCCTCTCACTGTTGTGGCCTCTCCTGTTGCGGAGCACAGTCTCCGGATGCACAGGCTCAGCGGCCATGGCCCACGGGCCTACCCGCTCCACGACATGTGGGATCCTCCCGGACCGGGGCACGAACCCATATCCCCTGCACCGGCAGGCGGACTCGCAACCACTGCGCCACCAGGGAAGCCCTGGGGTTTTGCTTTTTAAGATTCATTAGGCCTGATCGGAACAGTAGTGAGGGTAAAGCTAATCATTACATACGACTGAGACAAACTCTCCTCAATGCTCCACGAATGAGAACACTTTCCAGGCTGACTGGTAGAAACAGACACTCTACACTTTGCAGTGACTTTCCCCCAGCCTTTGGCAGGTTTTTTCCTTACACGTGTGCACGGATCTGCACTCGACTGAATGCTTGTGGGGCTCCTCCGAAGATCCTTAGAGTTTGCTTTGTGTAGTTTTCTCCTCTCCAAACTTGACCTGCAAACTCTAGTCAGTCTGGACTCCCTGAACTTTTAGCTCCATTTCCTCAATCCAGGGGGCTCAAAGGGCTCTCCCTGGGTTCCCCTCTTATGCTCTGGCTTGGAATCTCTCTCAAAACAGTTAGCTGGGGCAATGCAAGGGGACACCCAATTTATTTCCTGTCTCTTAGAGAGTGTTTCCTTTCATTTCCTAATGTCCAGTGTTTTGAAAGCCTTTGTTCCATATATTTTGTTCTGTTTTCAGATAGGAAATTCTTGAAATTCTTGTTCATCCACGTTAGCCAAAAGTAGAAATTTCCATTAATTTTAACTTAACTTGAAACATGGAAGTGTGGATTCTTTCCCTGATCTCTTGATGCAGTGCCATGACTCTCTGAGTTTGATTCTACATATTGGATTTCTTGCTGTAAATTAAATTCATCTTGTATTGCCTATATTTTCTAGTTCGGTTTCTTTGAAATGGAAGTGAGAAGTGAAAAATACTTAGAAATCAACCTGAGTATATTAATCTTCTAGAGTTAAGGATTATTCTGTGTTCACCCACACCAAATTCAATAGCAATCTTTTTTTCAACTCATACTCTTTCTACAGCATTCAACTTAGAATTCATAGAAACAACAATTCACTTTTTAAAAACACTTTTAAAACGTCTTTGTTGATTTTTATAGAATTTAATTACATTATGTAATTGCAATAGCAGGGACAGAAACAGGCTGGGAAATAAAAATAACCAAGTCTTGATAAACATAATTAGCTGGTGTGAGCAGAAGTGTTTATGCGTACCTGAAAATGACATAGTAGATCTGAACGTTTAAGGTGTTGGTTATCAGTCTGTTCAACTTGGAAAGTGAAACTTCGAGTGTTGGTTAATCCTGCCAGGTGGTTAAGTGAAGGTCCATTAAGGGAGCATCTATATTGATCTTTGCCATCTGCCTTGATGATGTTAATTAGATAAGCAAGGTGAATGAGTAGCTGGTATCTTAACAAGGCAAAGGGGGTTTCAGCTGAATGAGAAAAAGTATCAGTATTTGTGTGTGTAAATAATAATTGTCCCTTTGACCTTGGGCCCTTTGATTGCAACCTGAATTTCCAACTTTTTTCCTTCTGATTTGTAAATAGTAGCACAATCTTCAGCTTTTCTCTGAACTATCTTAAACCACAGGTAGTAACACTTTCTCCCTGAATCCTCAGAGCAGTGCTCTTAGATAGGTAACCCGTGATTCCTATTTTACTGCTGAGGAGACTGAAAGAGATTACAGGTCTTCCTGTAACTAGCAAGTGGCAGAGCTAGGATTCTAACCAGGGCTCCGGCTTCTATTTTCAGAACACCCTCATTTTCATCCCATTCTATTGGCCAAAGTAAGTCACAGGGAGGATTCAAGATTGGGGAAATGGGCTTCACTTCTTAACGGAATGAGCTGTGAAGCCACATTGCAGAGCCTGGGATACAGGAAGGGGTGGAGAACTGGGACCATTTTTGCAGCCAACCTAGGGCAGGTGGAGGCCATAGAAGACAGGGCCTATGGACACTTTAAAGTATCTTTTTTTTTTTTTTTTTTTTTTTGCATACGCGGGCCTCTCACTGTTGTGGCCTCTCCCGTTGCTGAGCACAGACTCCGGACGCGCAGGCTCAGCGGCCATTGCTCACGGCCCCAGCCGTTCCGCGGCATGTGGGATCTTCCCGGATCGGGGCACGAACCCGTATCCCCTACATCGGCAGGCGGACTCTCAACCACTGTGCCACCAGGGAAGCCCTAAGGTATCTTATTTTTATTCTGTGTGTATTGCTCAAAGATTTTTAAGGTGGACTTTGCAAAGACCATTCTGGCTTTGGACAAGATGAGTAGACATGGAGGCAGTGAGGAGGCCGTTGTAGAAGTTCAGGTGAGAGATGATGATGATGATGATGGTGATGATGATGCTTCGGGCCACCCTGCTGGGGGTGGACGTAGAGAGAATTGGGTGATTGTGAGAGAGTCTTATCTAGAAGGTAAAATTGACAGGATTGGGGGATAGACTGAATATGGATTGGATGTTGAATTTCTAGACCATAAGCTACTTGAGGGCAGGAACAATAACTTTTATCTGTGAAATCCCACGTGTATATCATGGGTGTTTAATAACTATTTGGAAAATGAATGAATTCCTATATTTCATAGTGCATGTTTCTTCTCAGCTACATGTAAATCCTGGGGGTTTGGTATGCAGTTTCCGCGTATTTGGGGGGTACTTTCCAGAATCTACAAGCACAGTGTCGAGGACTCTGTCGATCTGGTCTATGTGTTAACTTTCCCAGCTCCACATCAGGAACGGCCAGCTGTAACTCTGACCTCCTGTAACATACGTAGAGACTCAACAGGACATTCACGTCTCTCCCAAGACGTGTCCTCCAAGGGGGCCTCCTGGGAGCCGTCAGGCTAATCAGCTCCAGGCTCTTGCCTGGTAGAAAAAGGAAACACGATAAGGGCAGGGATGGAGGCTGAAGGGATTGATGCCTCTGGCTCTGGTTAGTTTGTCGTTTTTCTCTTCCGGGAGGAATCATGCCCAGTAGTCGCTGTGCGAAGCGGAAGTTCAGCTACTCGAAAACAAATAAGGAAATCGAGGCCCTAGCTCGTCATTATGGGGTATTCGGGTAAGAGTCGCTCAGCATAAAGGGTTTCCCTCGCCATGTAGCACAGGACTGCGCTGATGCAATGCTGGGGGCCTTGAAGCTCAAGGGAGGTCCTCCTTGCTGCAGGTCTGATCTGGGCAGCTGGGAGTGTTTTCTTCAAGCTTATTTTCCACTCATGTTCGCTGCTCTTCCGGGGGGGAAGCCAAGGATTTGGCTAACGGACGGGCCCTTTCTGGAAAGAGGGGAGCAATCTCCTCGCCTGCCCTGCCCGGGGTTGGGGAGACATTCATTGTTAGCAGCTGGGGCTGATTATTGCGTCTGGCTCACTCACTCCATTTCACAGAGCCCACGGACGCTGCAAAGTTTGGAAAGGCAAGACTACATTCAAAAAATGCCTTTGAGCTTCGGATGTTTGTGTGTGAAATGCTGAATAATGCAAACATTTCTTCTTCAGTAACTAGCAGAGCAAGTAATGTTGGCGGTTTTACATAACAGAGCCTGAAAACGGACCCCCGGTGCAATCTATTCGATGCTTACAAGCTGCCCGCTGGGTTTTTAACGTGAAAGATAGTTTTGTCTTAAATAATTGGCTGAGATTAAAAGAATATATATGAGAGCACTCCTCTGTAAACAGTCGTGAGCCGCTTTGGGGACTGTAACGTGGTTATTGCTGTGAATCAAGCCCAGAATGAGGACTTCTCGGGCTCTGTCGCAGTCACAGGACATTCCCTCCCGCATTTTTTTCTGAGAGGATGAGATCAGAGCAGGTTGAGGAGGCCTAGGGTGAAATGACTCCTCTTCGTGTTTTAGTTTCAAAATATTGAAGGGGCAATTTCCAGCCTGGCGTGTGGGCACTTAACTACATGCCTATTACCTGTGACGAGATGCACACAGTTTGGCCCCTGCACTTCGATTTACCCTTTAAATTAATAAGTTCTCCCATCACAGAGCTGTGAACAGTTATTTTCTAAGAAAAACAACCAATACCAATACCCTCTTGGGTTTTCCTGTAACTGTGGATACACTTATTCAGAAAGCTTCTTCTTCTGACAGCAAATGGTGGGACAGATGATAGGAACAGACAGTGGCCGGGCCTTATGTAAGAAAGAGCTCTGACCTACAGACCCAAGCCCCTGCCCAGGAAACCTACCCCACCCCACTTGCCTGTCACAAACAGCCTGGGAAGCCAACCTGCTGTCAGTGAGACTTGTAGGAGGCCAGATTGCTCTCTCTAGTGACAATCCAGAAAGCTAAATAATAACTTCTGCAACCATCAACCCAAAATGGCCAGGACCTCAACCTTCCAGCTTTCCCAATTTTTGTCCCTGCTTCCAACTTGCGACCAAGCAGAGAGAGGCAAGCATGCACCCCCAAGCCCTCACACAGGATCCCCCAGTTCTAGTCTGCCCACTTTCGGCTTCCTCAGACCAACAGCCTCTGAGCAGGACACAGGAACCTTCCTTCCCTTTTTGCCCCCATGAAGCCCTCCTACCCCCGCCCGCTTTTGCGTCTCTGCACAGAGCAAGTGGTGTGGTAACCTCCCTTGCTCCTGCGAGCTCTGAGTAAACAGCCTCTGCCTGTTCTCCTGTAATTGGTCTTGGTTTATTTCCACATGTCTTAGCTCTTGGGAAGGTTTTACGTTAATTGGGTGTACCTGCGACTTTTCTGGGTCTCCTTCTGCCAGTCTCCCTCTTGTCCCCAAATGAAATGGGACAGATGGAGGGCAGCTAATATACATGCTCGGCCACAGAAAAATGACCTACTTCAGTGGCAGAGGAGTTTGTAAGCCATTCCTTCCTAATCCCTTGCGAGTCCAGAAGGGCATAATTTTCAGCCAAACCTGGGAGTTCCTTTCAGACAACCCTTCAGACACGACCGATGTATCAGGCTCATTTAAACCTTAAGAGGCTAAGGAAGGGCAGGCGAGGCTCTCTCAATTGGAAACATTTGTTCCATCATTTTTTGTTTTATTTAGTTATTCAGTGTACATTTATCATGTGCTGAATTTAAATTTCTTTTTTATTTTCAAAGATATTTTTGAGCACATTCTTTTGATTCTGGAGAAACTGAAGTTCCCCTGCGTGGCTCCTGGGAGGTAGCCGTTCAAAAGTTCAGCCACAGGGAGTAGACTCATCCTTCAATATCTCACCAAGAGGTTTCATTTTTCACCCCAGCTTTCCACACTTTTCAGCAGTTTCTGATGCCAAGTTTTTATGCTGTTGTTTCTCAGCTTGTCTTTAAAACAATTATTGGTGCACTTCAGAAGTACTCTTGGAATATGCTCATTGTTTAATGCTCATGTAACTGAGCGGGACCCTGTGGGGCCTCCCCAGGACAGGCCTTTCCCCCATATCCTCTGCTTCAGCTCCTCTCTGAAGTACCTAGATAACGGTATCTGAGGCACATTTCCTGAGTTGTTTTACAGATGTGGAAAACCCACACCAAATGGAAGATGTTAACTACCTGATGACCATGAATAGATAGCCCCCAGGTCTCCTGGAGCCTAAGGACTGATAATGTTAAACCCGTGACACTACCCTGTTACCTCACCATCAGCCAATCAGAGAACTGTGCACGAGCTGATCCCATACCCTGCGACCCCCCTCTCTCACCTGGCTTTTAAAAATACTTTGCCGAAACCCTTCGGGGAGCTTGGGGCTTTTAGGACATGGGCCACCCATCTCCCCGCAGGGCCCAGCAATAAACTTTTCTCTGCTCCAAACTCCGAGTTTCAACTTGTTTGGCCTCACTGTGTGTCGGGCACACGAACTTACAGACCTTAAGTCCAAGCCCTTACCTATGCATCCACTCCTTTATTTGAGAAGTATTTATGAAGGGCCTGCAAAGTCAGATTTAGCAGGAAGCTAAAGACGCTTAAGCTGGAGGGCCCCTCATTGCCCGTCTTCTTCCAAGTCCCTGGGAGGGGCCCTGCCAACTTGTCAACATGCTCACATGATTTTGTAAAATTTGCAAGTATAACATATTTTAACCACTATTGGTTAAGATGCCTGTTGCTTTCTATCAACATCCCCTCTTGTCACATCATTTCCTCTTGTGTTGGGTGAGCTTAGAAGAACTCCGGGGAAATTTGAGAGCTGCCTAGGAGGAAGCTGAGTTGGGGATTTACTTGGTTTGAGATATGTTTATGTGTGCAGCTAAGTTCCTGCTCCCAAGGATTCATGACAGGCCAAGTGGCAAATGTTCGACTCTCCTGCTAATTGATATTAACACCATACCCTATGACTTTCTCTTTCTTGGTGGACAGTCAACTGGCCTTGGATTCTTTAACTTAGACGCCCCCCCTTCCCTGACACTTGCTGGCATGTGATGCTAATTCTCCCTCCATTTCTAGTTTCAACACACTTCCCTTGACTTATCACCCCCTGTTGTCTTTCTTACACAACATCCTCTGTGCAAACTGGATTCCATGGCCTTAGCACATGCTTGACTCTGAAATGACCCCGCTTAACCCTCTCCACACAGGTTCCTGCTCATTCGTTGCTCATGAAATACTGACACAGAGATAACATAAAACCCATACCTACTCACTCCAGTGAGGACATCAATGCCAAGTTGGTTGAGGATGGTCATTAAAGAGTATATAAAGTTAGTCGCTGTACAAGAAAACTTGAAAGTCCATCATATTATGGCTCACACATGCAAGAAAGTGATATTTTCATAAATTTGACAACAATCCTAAACGTTGACATGATACTACCAAAGTAAGTTTCAAAGTTTAAAGAAACTTTTCCAAACTAAATTCAATCAGCAGCACTAGAGGGAAAATTGATATTTTTCTCTTGTCTCTGTAGAAAGAGATATTACAAAGAATTATCATATGAAGAGATGATCAAAGTACATGTAGACAAAAACGTAGGGAAAAGTATTACAGAGGCTTGCTAGGGAGTCGATGCATAGAAATATGTTTGTAGCTGTAGTGACGCATGTGGCATTTGTCGGGTTTTTATTATTTTAATTTGTTGTGATATCTTTTCTCATTCTAAATAAATATTTACTTACGTATCTAGGTTTTAATTAAACTTTTAATTTTGAGATCATTGTAGATTCACATGCAGTTGTAAGAAATACAGCAGAGAGATTCTATATTTCCTTTATAGAGAGATTATATAGATATAGAAATTCTATACTTCCTTGTTTTCCAACGGGAGAGGCCACAACAGTGAGCCACCCGCATACCGCAAACAAAAAACAAAAAACAATGAGAGTTAAGATGTATGAATAAAAGGTCTGTATTATCTTTGTTATCATTTAATGACAACTCTGTTCTAGAGTCTGTACTGAAGATGTGATATTATTATCTTATTTAAACATCACAACAAACTTCTCAGCCCTACTTCGCAGGTGAAGAAACATGCCCAGAGAAGAGTTAACTTACCTAAATGCACAGAGACAGTGAGTGGAAAAGCTGGGGCTCAAATCCAGAGAACTGAGTCCAAAGTCCCTGGCCTTTACCCCTGGGCTCTACTGCCTCCAAACACAAGTTTCCTTCCCTACAAACTGGAGGTGAAGAAAAGATGCAATTCACAATTGTGAAACAAGTCATAAATGCTCAAGAATAAACAAAACAATATACATCTGAGAACTAAATAAAGAAAAACTACTAAACATTATTGAAGGAAATAAAATAAAATCTAAATATAGTCAAAATCATACCACTCCTGAATGGAAAGCACAATTATTACCATGAAGAGGTCATTTCTCTTCAATTAACATATAAATTCAAGGCAATCCCAGTTAGCTCAAAGGAGTTTATTTAAAGAGAATTTGATAAGCTGCTTCTAAAGTTCATTTGAAAAAAATATCCAAAAGCCATTTAAAAAAAGATTTACAGTTCTGACTACATGCAAATAAAGATTTCTGTATGGCTCAAAAAACACTATACACAGAGTGAAAAAAAAAAAAGATGATAGTTTAGGGAAAGTTATTTTCCATACCTAAGACAAAGTGTTACATCCCTAATAAACTGAGTGCCTTCACACGGATATGGAAAAGACAAACAACCTGATAGATAGATTAGATAAAGCTATGAAAAGGCAGTTCACAGAAAAGGAAATATAAGTGGTCAATAAAATACAAAAAGATGCTCAGACTCTCGAGTAGGCAGGTAAATGGAGATCGAATGATGGAAATTTCAATTTCTGCCTATTAGATTGGCAAACATTTAGAAGATTTATAGCATCCAGCACTGGCAAGGGTGGCGGGAAATGGACACGATCCTCATTGCTGATGGAGGATTAAATTGTTATGATCTTTTAAAGTCATCTAGTGGTATCTATCAAAATTGAATACGTACATACCCTTTGATCCAGAAATTCCATTTTGGAGAATCTTGTCTACAGAAATCAAACTACCAGTAAAGTAAGGATATGTATAAACATGTTATTCCAGCATGGTTTGTAATGGAAAAATAATTATCTGAAAAATCTAAATGGTTGAATGAATTATGTTCATTCATGCTATTGAAGATTACGCAGCTGTTAAAAAAGATTGCATTACATCTATAGGGAAATCCATGATATTATTATTAAATGAAATAATGTAATCTGCGGGGTAATGATTACAGTAGTTTTGTTAAAATAAAATCCTATAACCTATATACCATAATCATGTATGTTATAATATATTTACTTATATGTATGCATAAAGAAAGTTGTGGGAGAATACTTACAAAACTTAATATTGTTTTTTCCGGATAGTGGGATTAAAAGAAGCGTGGAGAGAGATTATGAACTATCTTTACAAAGCTTCAATGTTCTCGACTAGTTATAAGCATGTATTGCTTTTGTAACGCCAACTACCTCTACAAGGCTTAAATCATGAGCTGCTGCAGCCGCTGACCTTCAACACCTCCTGAAAGGAGTTCAGGGTGGAGATCAGGAATGAGGCACTCCGTGCTCTGGGAAAAACTGGCAGAACAGGTCTTCAGATTAGTTCGATATTCTCGGGAGAAGATTTTATGAGCCCAATTCTTGCATCTCCTCGTATCTAGAAAAGCACTAAAATCCTTCATGGTGACGTCGGTTCCTCATGATTAGCCGTAACCTTCCCGAGGCTAGCAGAAACCTTCTGCAAAAGATATGTGCTTGATTGTATGTGCTCCCCCTTCACCAACATCACCTATATACTGACCTTCCCCCCTCCCTCTTTGGAGTGGCTTCTCAGACCTATCTAAAATGCTGTCTCCCAGGCTATAGTCTTCATTTTGCCCCCCAAAAAACTTAACTCACAACTCTGACATTATGCACTTTTTTTTTTTTTTTTGCTGTACGCGGGCCTCTCACTGCTGTGGCCTCTCCCGTTGCGGAGCACAGGCTCCGGACGCACAGGCTCAGCGGCCATGGCTCACGGCCCCAGCCGCTCTGCGGCATGTGGGATCTTCCCGGACCGGGGCACGAACCCGTGTCCCCTGCATTGGCAGGCGGACTCTCAACCACTGCACCACCAGGGAAGCCCATGCATTTTTGTTTTCAGTCAACAGTGCATAAGGAAGTTAGTAACATAAATGAAAGAAAAAGACCTTGCTACTTTCTCAAACTTCTATGCCTTAAAAAATATATTTGTTACCATGTTTATTTTTTCGCCCTCTTAATCCCCTATGTACTTTGTAATTTTGATATTGACCATGGCCAATTTGTCAATCATGGCAGTTTCCAAGATGAGAGCCTCCAGATTTACTGAGGGACCAATATCAGTATGTATTGGTGTGAAAGCATCCTATATTCCTGTAATTAATAGGCTAGTAGTTATTTGGGGACATTAAGCCTCAAGCCCTGGAATTAATGCCATTCCCTCCGCATTTCAAATGAATATCCCTAATGTGCTCCTTTGCTTATAATGTCAGAGTTACTAATCCTTTTTACCCAAGGAAACATTTATTAAGTGTTGCAAATATGGACTCTGTCAGCTCATCAGTAAACCATTTGGTTAAGAGATAAGAGAAGGAAATCCTTTGTCTTTCAAGAGAATCTGGTAGAGAGACCCTTGTGCATGGTGGGTGGGCTAGTTGGAAAAGAAATCAGAGAAATTCCTGGTAAGAATTGCTTTGGAGCATGCTGGCTGGCATCTTCCTAACATTTTTTTCTTCCTCAGAAATCCTTTGCCTTACTCAGAACCCTTGGGATTAGTAATGGGAGCTGCCCAGGTCAAGCTTAGCTCTTGCTAAGATTTTTTTCCACTGAATGTGAACAAATGTAATTCCTGGGCTGTGTGAGTGAATATCAGTTGTGGTTTCAACAACGTTTGTGGCATTGCTAAGAGTCTCTGAAGGAAAGCACAACCTCTCAGGAAATGCTTTAATGCAGTAAGGAATTTTTTTAAAAATTGTGGTGAAATAAACATAACATGAAATTTACCATCTTAGCTATTTCTAAGTGTATATATAGATATATATATACACTTAGAAATAGCTAAGTGTATATATATATCTAAGTGTATATATAGACATACACTTAGCTATTTCTAAGTGTATATCTAAGTGTATATATATATGTATTCATATTGTTGTGCAACCAATCTCCAGCACTTTTTCATCCTGCAAAACAAAAACTCAACATCCATTAAACAACACACCTATCTCCCTTCCCCCCAGCCTCTGGCAACCACCATTCTACTTTTGTTTCTATGAGTTTGACTACATACCTCATATAACTGAAATCATACTGTATTTGTCTTTTTGTAACTGGCTTATTTCCCTTAGCACAATGTCCTCAAGGTTCACCCATGTTTTGGCATGTATCAGAAGTTCCTTCCTTTTTAAGGTTGAATAGTATTCTACTGCATGTCCAGAAAGGAATTTTAATATTCAAAAAGATTCGTTAGATATAAAATTTTAAATTCCTCTGTTTTAACCCTTAAAGAACCTACCCTCTCTTCCTTCCTTCCTTTCCTCCTTCCTTCCTTCCTTGCTTCCTATTTTCCTTTCATTCCTTTATTGAAGTTGCCTACTATATGACTGAGTGCAAAAAAAAAACATAGATGATTACGATATTGTCACTGCCCAGGAAGTTCTCAAAGTGGGCATACAGCTCTAATTCAAGGCAGAATAGGTCATTTGAGCAATATGTTACAGTAACAAAGAAAGGCACGTCACCTCATATCGACTCTATTTCAGGGCCTATTATTTCTAAAAATTCCTTACTGCTTTCTCTTGCAAAACTCTTCCTTTTGCTTATAGAAGATCAAAGTGGGCTAAGAACATGGCATTTGGTAATTTAGGACTGATATTTGGTTTATTGTTTTAGGCTATAAATTCTGCCTCTTACAGAAAGCAGACCCACTCTGTGGGTTTTAGACAATGTTTGTGGTTTGCATTTTTTTATCATTGAAAGCAGAAGGGAGAGAGGCTACTGAGCCCCCCGCTAGTGCTCTAGTCTAAGAGTGACAGACATTTTAATATTCAGCAGAGAAAGAAAATCCATAGCATTATAAGACTTGCCTCTCAAGGTCAGAATATTTAGTGAAAACTCGGGTCAAGTCTTCTGCTTTGTATTTGCACAGAGCATAGGACCTCGTTTTACTTTAACTGAGTTCTTTGCTTAGTTCTCTTAGGGCCTACTAGGCTGTGCCCCTCAGGCCTTATTTTTGAGTTGAAAAATGGGCAAGTTTGGCCCTAACATGGTAACAGGGCAGGAAGGTGAGGACCGGCTTCTGGCGCATCAGGCATTTTATTTTCTATCAATAGCCCTGTTATGGCGCACAGGCCCTTGAGTTTCCTGAGAAATGGAGCCATTTTGTAAACAAAAAGCTGTCATTTTAAGCCATTAGAATGCATTATATGAGGCCTAATGGCCGAAGGAGACCAATTGGGAGTCGGATGAGACGTAGACTTGTGAAATCTTTGGCTCTCTGACTGCCTTGGGACTTGACAGCCATCATGAACTCAGCCTTCTCATTACCCATTGTATTAAAAAAAAAAAAATCTGGAGCAAAAGCGTACATGTGCTTTCCTTCTTCAGGTAGAGGTGGATTTAGCAATGCTGACTCCTCTTTGCTATTTCAGTGAATCTAGTTGTTTTTGGAGTCACATATTCTTCTCTTAGATGTTATTTAATTGCACCCCCCTCACCTTTTTGGTAAGGAAACTTCAGCTCCTTAGCTCCTAAGGTGTCGGTGAATAGTTTTAGCTGCTGAAGAACATTGTCTCTCATGTTTTGGCCTTGGATCTGAGTCCATTAATTATGCTCGTGCATCTTGTATTGTGAAATACAATGTAATTCTCATTTGTCAACAGGGTAGATGGTTCCCTGGGAGATCAGCTCTAACACTGCATTCCGTGTATTAGTTTCTAACAGGAAGCAGATGCCAAGATAGGATTAAACATGCAAGGATCTCACTAGGGGACACTCTTGTGTGGAGAAAATGAAGGGAGATTGGAAAAAACTGGGAGAGCATCAACTCACCGTGCAAATTGAACCCCAGTGAAGAAAAGAGAGGGAAGTTTGTGTGGAAGGATCAGGGACTGCCATGCAGTTTAAGGTTTGTCCAGACCTTTGGGAAATCTTTGGGTCAAGGTGGGCAGTCAGAGGAGTCCCATGTCTCCCAGGAACCCGGCTGCCTAAGCATCCCTGCCAGCTCATTCATTGGCGGGTAGCCTGAACTTCAAATTCTTAATTCAAGAACACTGACCTTCCTCTAAAAATGTGTTTGTCTCAGTCTCCCTCCCTGCTAGTACCTGCCACAGTATTTGATAAATTGCACCCTTGCCTCGGAGGATGGGAGGTCAGGATCTCAACTGCACGTTTCAGACGGCAGCCGGAGAAGACGGTGTCTGGGGCTGGCGTGAATTCCACTTCTGCGCCCGTCATTTCTCTTGCTGTTTTCCAGTCTTGCAGCAAGTGGAAGGAAAACAGCAAGAGCAGACTCGGATGATGTTGGTAATTATGCCCATCACACAGGGAAGCAGGGAGCAGCCTTTGTTCGGCAGATAAACACAGTCCAACATCCGAGGAGTCATGGTTTTGGAAAATCACAGCATGACGTATGGAGGGGGTAGAGGAACATGTTGTGTTTGAGGCTTTTGAGGCCTTTATATTCCTCCTGGTCACTAGTCATTAGACCTGCACTGTCTGAAAAAACTTGATGTCTTTTCAGAAGAGTAAACCTGTGTGATGTGGCAAATGGTGTATATAGGGGTGCACAGCAAAGGGAAAACGAATCTACAGGTTCTCCAACTGTCCTACGCTCACTAGGGAAAAATTGAGGAGGGGAGTGCTTCGTAGATCGTGTTTGAGCCTCGAGATCCAGCTAGTCACAACCCAAGAAGGACGCTCCAGTAACTTCCTGCTTCAGAGCTTACTTCAACGAGAGAGAAAGAAATCAGACTTCCTTTAATAGACGTGTCAAATGCTTGGGTCTTTGATGGACCTGGAAACCACTGGCTATCCTTAGTGTCCTGGACAGTTTTTAATTTGGGAAAATGTTTCTTTCCCTTTTGTGTTCTGCCTTTATAACTGGCTTTTCAGGCCAGTGGGCTAAGGATTGAGCAAAAGTCCATTTTCAGCTTGGACGAGGACGTAGTCCTTCCTGGAGGCCATTATCATAGGCCCTGGGCCATTTGTTCTCATCCCAGTGGAGGGCCTGAGGGAGCAACTTTCCCAGTAGAATTGATTTCTCAGAGGAGATCTTCACGGAGATCAGGTCACAAAGTGGCCCTCATGTCACAGCCCCAAAATGTTTCTGGGTTGTCAAAAGAATTTATTCATGAAGCTGAGGGTCATGTCCACTAGGAATTCAGTCTCACAGGGAATGCCTTCTTTTTGGCAAGAAAACGATTTTACTATATAAGTGTAAGCATAACATAATGGTTGGCACATAACAAGCCTCCATAAATGTTGAATAAATGAAGGAAGTAGACCAAAGGAAAACCAGACAGTAGAACGGAAAAAATTGGACATAGATATTCTGTCTCTCAAGTTCATGCCCTCTTTGTGTGGTTTTTATGGTGATATGTCTTCGTGGGAAAATGCTGAGTAAACTCCACACAGACTGACAATGTCCATTCTTTTGATTTTATCATAAGGAGAGCAGAAAAGGGAGGCACACAAGGGCATTCACAAATATACGCTGTGATCTATCTTTATATACATTTTCCCATTCAGTTTTCTAAAAGAAAAGGCCCTATGGGTAAGTTTGATTAATTTTGATTTATATGTTAATCAAGGAGAGTTCAGTGTATAAAATAGAATCTGTAGTCAGATGATCTACCACTGAGCTATACCCCCTATAAGATAGAATATTCTAGGAAGTTTCAACAGAAAATCATTTAAGGTTATTAGATGCTTATAGAATTGGAAGGGCTAGGAAAATGTGTTTGAGGTTTAGGGGACTTCAAGAACTCCCCAAGAGATTGGGATTGACATATATACACTAATATGTATAAAATAGACAACCAGAAAAAAAAAAAAAGAACTCCCCAAATAATTCAGAACTGATCATCAGGCTTCCCTGGTGGCACAGTGGTTAAGAATCTGCCTGCCAATGCAAGGGACATGGGTTTGAGGACTGGTCTGGGAAGATCCCACATGCTGCAGATCAACTAAGCCTGTGCGCCACAACTACTGAGACCAAGCTCTAGAGTCTGCGAGCCACAAATGCTGAGCCCATGTGCCTAGAGCCCGTGCTCCACAAGGCAAGCCACCGCGGTGAGAAGCCCTCACACCGCAACGAAGAGTAGCCCCCGCTCGCCACAACTAGAGAAAGTCTGTGTGCAGCAATGAAGACCCAACGCAACCAAAAAATTTTAAAATAAATAAAATTAAAAAAAAAAAAAAAAAAAGAACTGATCATCGAGGAAGCTACTACCTCTGAGGCTGCCCCGGGAGCTTTTGAGCTCAAGAACACACCAGCATGGCTACAATGCAAAGATCAGGAAGTTAGAGCAGGAAGTTGCCTTCTGTCCCTGTTTTCTATGCCCCAGAGTTGGTGACTGGCCATGGGAATGCAGAGCGTATCCACTGCTCTCACCAACGCTTCCCCTTAAAGCCCAAGCACTTGGAGAATGGACACTGGAAAGCTACTCCCCTAAGCCTCACTTCCCACAACCTTGTTTGCTAGCAGAAAAGCAGCCAAAGTGGCAGGGAGATGGCTTCTGCCTCACTCTGGCCTTCTAGGTCTACAGGAGGACATCTAAGTGATGGAGCCGAACATTCAGAACTCTACCTGCAAGAGCATCTGTGGAATGTAGTTTCAGGCTTTCCAGCCTCTGCATTATTGGAAGGCGCGTCAGGAGAGCGGGGAGTGGCTAGGGAGCCAACCCATCACAGATTGCTTGGGGGAAAATTAAGTCTCAGAGAGGATAAATAAAATATTTTGCTCCAAGTGAAAAGAGAATTATGGTTAAATGCATGGGCCCTGCAATCTGATGGACCAGGGCTCAAATCTCTACTCCAGAACTTACTAGTTTTTGGTCTTAGACAAGACAATTCTCTAAAAGTTTCTGAGTCCTAGTTTATAAAGTGGGAATAACACTGCTTCCTCATGGGTTTGGAGTGAGAACTAAATAGCATGTTTTTAAAGTGCTTATCACAAAGTGTGAAGCCCCACAAGGATCCAAGAAATTGTAGACATAATTAATAAGGTTCTACAGTAAGCAGTAGACCCAGGACACTCACCCAGTGCATGGTCTTTGCTGTTATCTCCTGGGGTAACGGAGATGAGATAGATCAGTAAATGTTTTGAGGACCAAAATAAATATTTATAAGATGAATGCTTTAAAATATTTTAATGTTTTTACGCTTCAAACATATCTTATTATTATTATTTATTGAAGCTATGAGGTATTAAGATGTATCCTACTAGCCCTATATCCAAATTGGCCTTGTTATAAGCACACTTTTTATTTTATTTATTTATTTATTTATTTATTTTTGTGGTATGCGGGCCTCTCACTGTTGTGGCCTCTCCCGTTGCGGAGCACAGGCTCCAGATGCGCAGGCTCAGCGGCCATGGCTCACGGGCCCAGCCGCTCCGCGGCATGTGGGATCCTCCCAGACCGGGGCACGAATCTGTGTCCCCTGCATTGGCAGGCAGACTCTCAACCACTGCGCCACCAGGGAAGCCCCACTTCTTATTTTATGCATAGTAGTAGATTGAGTTGTGTCCTCCTAAAAGATATATTCAAGTCCTAACCCCCAGTATCTACGAATGTGACCTTATTTGGAAATGGGGTCTTTACAGAAGTAATCAAGTCATGATGAGGTTATACTGGAATAGGGTGGGTCCTAAATCCAACGACTGGGGTCTTTTAAATTTTTTAAATTAATTAATTAATTAATTGGCTGCGTTGGGTCTTTGTTGCTGCATGCCGGCTTTCTCTAGTTGCGGCGAGTGGGGGCTACTCTATGTTGTGGTGCGTGGGCTTCTCATTGCGGTGGTTTCTCTTGTTGGGGAGCACGGGCTCTAGGCGTGTGGGCTTCAGTAGTTGCAGCATGCAGGCTCAGTAGTTGTGGTGCATGGGCTTAGTTGCTCCACGGCTTGTGCAATCTTCCTGGACCAGGGCTCGAACCCGTGTCCCCTGCATTGGCAGGCAGATTAGAACTGGTGCTGATGTATCTCCCTGGTCCCTCTCACACTTGTCTGTAAGGTAAATGGGTTGGTCTAGACAAACTTTTCTCAAGCTACCCTTCTGTGGGACAGAGTTCTGTTTGAAGCCTAGAGACTCATTTCTCTCCTGGGGCCATAATGACTATCACATTCTTAGAGATTTCTGAAGGATGAGGAACCGTAAACAGCTGATTAACAAATGAACATCTCAAAGGATAGGGATGAAAGCCGTAAAGCTTCTAACTCAGGCCAAGAATGAGCAGTTTCATTTTCCCAACGCTTCTTGCACATGGTTCCTTCTCCCTTCCTTTCTGCTGTTTTCACATCATTCTTCTTTCTCCACCCACATTACCCATGACCCCCACAAGTGTTTTCTCATGGCTTTCCTTTCTTTCTCCCATTATCTCCTTCTTCGTGTCTCTTTTCTCTTTCCTTTTCACTCCATCCTCACTTAGTTGCTCAAAGTCTGACCTTAAATTATGGAGACAACTTTAGAAAGTTTGAAAAGTTTGGGTATAAAATTACCTATGGCTTGTGGTACTGGCATGGAATGGCTTATAAAAAGGAAAATAAATATCATTAGTGAAAAAAAATTAGAAAAAATAATTTTTTATCCTTATCCTTATCCTGTTACAATGTATACAGACAGACCTTGGAGATATTGCAGGTTTGGTTCCAGACCACTGCAATTAAATCAATATCGCAGTAAAAAGAGTCACAGGTTTTTTGGTTTCCTAGTGCATATAAAAGTTATGTTTACACAATACTGTATTCTATTTAATGTGCAATAGCAGTATGTCTGAGAAAACAATCTACATACCTTAATATTATTAATAAGGTATATATAAATAAAAATATTACTTTATTATTTTTTATTGCTAAAAAATGCTACCCACCATTTGAGCCTTCGGCGAGTTGTAATCTTTTCACAATAGTAACATCAAAGATCCTTGATCACAGATCACCATAGCACAAATAGTAATGAAAAAGTTTGAAATATTGTGAGAATAAAATGTGACACAGAGACATGAAGTGAGCAGATGTGTTGGAAAATGGCACTGATAGATTTACCTGAGGCAGGTTTGCCACAAACCTTCAATTTGTAAAAAAAAAAAAAAAAAAAAAGCAATATCTGCAAAGCACAGTCAAGAAAAGCACAATAAAATGATGTATGCCTGCAAACATTAAGAAACACAAAAAAAAAGAAAAAAGGAAACATTCAAAGAGTAATCTTGAAAACTATGTCAAAATGTGTGAGCAGACGTTAATTTATATATAATGTAATAATTTATACCTCAATGACATTTTAGTTGCTGAGAAATTTTTCTTTGATATGGTATCCTTCCTAGAAGGAATTGGAAGTTGTATGTGATGATACTGTAATCCTTCCTTTCTCAAACTAACAGTGAATTGATGTTGTGCTACATTTACTAGGTAAGCAATGTAGAATCTTCTGTGTTGAAAGTTCATAATTATAATTAATATTCCCTTACATAAGGAAACCAAGAAAACCAGTGTCATTATAGTACATTCCTCATGTTGATACAACACACTCAGGCCATTGTTTTGACACTAGGACTATAGGAAGGAGGACAGATATGCTTTACAGACAAATCAGAGAATTAATCAAGTCCAAGGGCTATTTATGTGAACACCAGTCAACAGCAGTGGAGCAATCAGGCTATTGATTTCCAGTGTTGTCAACATTTGCTAATACACAATTATAAAACTGTTAGGCTCTATCCTCTCTGTGAAAGAATGTGGACATTCTTAGAAGCCCCAGAGTGTTGTGTTGAATGCTGGAGAATTATCATTAGATTTTTTTTTTTTCTGGGAGTGAAAATACCAGTCTCAGAAAGCACCATGGTTCATCTAGTGCAGTGATTGCCTCGCTATTGATCATTACCCATCTATGATATCACTAGTTACTCTCCTTAAACTCTCTGTCTGTTCCAATTCCTTGCAAAGGTTGAACAGACAGTAGGTAATTGAAAATACCCTACTAGAAATCTCCCCTTGGAGACAGTTCTGGTTACTCTGCTAGCTGCAATCGGCTACAGAACTGTGCTCTCACTCAAGTCCCTGAAACCACCATGCAGCTAATCTCTACCTTCATAGATCAGGGCAGTACTGTTTGTTATAGCAGCAAATGGAATTGCCCAGACCGTTGTTAAGAAGGCTTATGGAGAGGAGCATACTTTCATCTCATAGATAGATATTTCAGTTTAAATAATCCCTCCCTTGTCCAATATTATGATGATTTAGGACATTTTTTTTTTTAAGTTGTTTAAGTTCAGAATGATACCGACCAGGATCCTCGGCCTTACCCAATCAACAGAAATTAACTAGAGGCCAGACAAGAAATTCAGGCAAGTCTTTATTGAGGCACCTGCTGCAGCAGAGGGGATGAGAAAAAGTAACAGATTCCCTTGCTTGCTGGCTCCCGGAAGGTGAGAGTAGGGGTGTGTCCGGGGGTTGGGTCGGAGGGCTGACTTAGCTGGTCTGCCCACCCTTCTGGTGGTGTTGAGTGCAGGCGGCATGCGCAGTACTCTGTTTTTGTTTCCGACACCCGGTTTTTGCTCCTGACTGTTCAGAAGTGGTAGTTGGGTTTTTCTGGTCTTTCTGTATCTTTTTGTCTATAATCTGCTCCAACTGTGCATGCGTGCAGTTATTTTTAGTCCCATATAGTTTCTTTGTATTTTGTAGCTCATGGAGAGGTGTGTCCAGGTGCAAGCACTGCAGCACTGCAGCAAAGGGTCCCAGGTCCCAGCCTGTCTCAAAAAGACTTACATATGTTGCCCATTTAAAAGGATTTTTTTTTTTTAGTTTGTTTTCCTAAGTGTCTTAATAAGTGCTTACTTAGCAATTTACAGTGCACAGCCCACATAATGATACAACACGCCAGCACCAATTTCCTCATTTTGAAGGTACATGGGATTATTGTCAGCAGAGGTTACAGTGTGTATAAACCATTGTAAAACTGTCTTGAACTCTTTATACAAGAGTTCTCCAGGAAGCCAAAAGCTTTCTGTTCAACATAAATAAATTTAAGGGTAAAGAAATCATTCCAGTTCTAGCTTCTTGGAAAAGCCCACATATCAGTAGTCAGTGCTCACTGGTGAGATGTCAGCTGAGTGTCTCAGATGTACCATAACAAGGTTTGGAGCTTGCTCTACTGTCTTTGTTTTCTGTAGCCCTGGCACAAGACGGCATATTGTTAAATCTCTTACTGGTGGTAAAGTGGGAGGGTTTATCAATGGAAAGGAATGCCCAGTGGGTTGGATGTCTCAGGCGTTTAAGGTTCTGGACAAATTGGTAACTATTTGGACTTGACATCTTTTGCTAAGTAACACTGATGCTTTACAGAAATATGAAAAGCACCTAAGGAAGAGATAGACACCTGAAAACTGTGTGAGGAAGCTGGGGGTCTCACTTGGTTGTGTACAAAGAAGCTCTCATCCCCTCTAGCAGGAAGGTAGAGAAAAAGGAGGACCAAGCCCAGACCTTAAGAATATGACAGCTGAACTTCACTGTCCAAACAGGGCATGTCTGTTATGCTATGTTGAGAAAACCTGAGACGTGGATACACAGCAAGGGGACATCTAGGTGGATGTCCTTGAAGATTTTGACTTCTTAAGACATCTCCCACCTCCTGAGCCTACAGATGTTGCCAGTCTTCCCGTAAGAGTGAACATCCTCACTCTTCCCATCCCCCAGCCCAGTGCCCTGGTACTAGCACTGAGGACTCTGTCCCAGGGCAACATGTCCCCCCTCTTTTCCCAGGACTCCCCTCCATACGTCCTCCTGGACATAGACCAATAATTAGCACAAAGGAGCAGTATAACCCAGCTGGTGATGTGCTGTGTCTGACGAGGGAGTAAAGGAATCGTACCTACTCGGCATAGACGGCAGAGGCCAGAGTGTACCTGTGGGACTGAATTCCGAGAGCACTGGATGAAGAGGGTCAAAACACAAAACTGGACAGGTGAGTTTATTGGGAGTGCTGTCCTGAGATTAAGAATAGATACGTTTAACCCTGGCAAATACCCCAAGAAATGGCTCAAAATTGCTTGTAAGATGGCTCCTAGAAGCAAGGAAAAAGTTATGGCCCATGCTGAGTGAAGCTGAAATGCCAGGGTTGCCAAGGCAGACGTTGCCCAAACAGAATGACCAAGGAAGAAAGGATTAAAAGGCTCAAGGCAGTGGGCAACCAGTCATAGGTGTACCATGCATGGCTAGATGGCTGGCCAGGTGGTTATGTTCTACAGGAAGATCTGGATGACACACCATTTACACAGGATGAGCTAAGGGGAGGAGTATATGAGCATCACCGACCGTTCCATGGTGGCTCTCTGCGGACCAGGGCTGACAGAGGGAGAGGCTATAATAGAACTTGGTTTGATAACGGCAGTGAGGATGATGGTACCTGCAAAAATAGAGGTCAGGTGTTGGCACCTAATAACCATGGTGTTTTCCCATACTCCATCACATCATCTATTTTCAGAGAACACATCCCATCACTCTAAGAATCCAGGTTCTACGCAAGTTAAATGGCAATAACTAAATAATAAACACCTAGACACGTCACAGTGAAGTTTCAGAAAATCAAAGAGAAAAAGAGAACCTTAAAAGACACCTGAGAAAAAAGGAGCTTACAAATGAACAACAATTAGACTGGCAATCAGTGACAGTGACAGCGACAATGGAGTAACATCTTCACAGCGTCGACAGAAAGTGAATATCAAATGGGAACTCAGTATCCAGTTAATCTGTCATTCAAAACTGAGGGCAAAATAAAGACTCTGAGACAAGCAAAGACTGAGAGATTTCATCACTCTAAGATCTGATGAATGAACTACTAAAAGAGCTGTACTTCAGCAAGAAGAATTGAATCTGCACATGAAGTGGGATTCAAGTTACTATAATCACCCCTAAATTCTTAAACAATAGCAATAAATCTAAACAGGTATAGACTTGGCTTTCCTCCTAATGATTCTTTTTTTTTTTGGTGGTACATGGGCCTCTCACTGCTGTGGCCTCTCCCGTTGCGGAGCACAGGCTCCGGACGCGCAGGCCCAGCGACCATGGCTCACGGGCCCAGCCGCTCTGCAGCATGTGGGATCTTCCCGGACCGGGGCACGAACCCGTGTCCCCTGCATCGGCAGGCGGACTCTCAACCACTGCGCCACCAGGGAAGTCCCTTCTAATGATTTTAGTGCACATCACCTGTGTCTATTTTGCAGTGTGCTCCTTAGCTTAGTGGTTCTATCCATAAAATTATTTCTTATTTTATACACAGTAGGCCCTTTATACAGCCCAAAACATATTCAAATACTCTATTTTTAAAAATGCTATTACAGTGTTTAACAAGAGTTTACAAAGATATCCAGAGGAGTAGAAAACACAAAGAATTTTTTAACATTTAAAGGCTGGGTGATTGGTTCCTACACATCCATTTCCTAATATCTGCATACAAATTGGTGTCTTGGCCAAAAGATAGACTACCACAGCAAGCTTGGGGCATTCTGAGGTGTTTACAAAAAGTTGAAAGCTATAGCACAGGGACCTCTACTCAATACTCTATAATGGCCCATATGGGAAAAGAATCTCAAAAAGAGTGGATATATGTATAACTGATTCACTTCGCTGTACACCTGAAACTAACACAACATTGTATCAATAAATCAACTATACTCCAATAAAACTTGGTTTTAAAAAAAAACCAAGTTGAGAGCATGACTGTTAAATCCGGGATCTCCGAGGCAATGTTATACGTTGTATTTTGAAAGGGTGCAGGGACTAATGTTTATTGAACACTTACTATGTGTTATACGCATTAACATATGGTATTAGCTTTACTCTTCGAAAGAACTCTAAATGGTAGGCAGTATTATTACCCGTATCTTACTGATGAGGCAATTGATATTCAGCGATTAAAAACTTTCCAAAGTCTCAACTAGAAAGGGACAATAATAAGATTTGAACCTAGTTCTTCAGGACCCCAAAGCCCATGCTTTGACACTAGACACATCTTCCAAGACAGGTGAAAGCAGAAGATAGCTATCAACCAAATTTATATGCACAATATATACAGTAAGTCCCCTACATACGAACCTTCAAGTGGAGAACTTTCAAAGATGCAAACGTGTGTTCGCCTGTCCAATCACATAAGTTAGTTCTATATGAGGAGGCGCTGTTAGTTTTTGAGTCACAGGGTCCGAACGTAGAATGCTACACAAACGTTGCAGCAGCCATTCAGAATGCAATCCAGTGCTACTGTGTCATCTATGATGAGAAAAAAAGAGCTGCTACCCAGACATCACTGGATCATTTTTTCAAGAGGGTAGATAGAACTGAATCCAGCAAGGAACCAGCACCTGTGCCATCAGCGTCAGGAGTGAGTGACATTGCAGCTTGCCCTCCGTCTCCTGTTGCTGGCGATCCTTCAGCTCTACCGTCTCCCCCCTCCTCTTCCTCCTCCAGTCAGTAACTCTTCTTGCTTGTTCCCTCGATGCCAGCCCCTGGATGCCCGCTGTTGTACTGTACTACTGTAATTTTCAAAGTACTGTACTGTAATATTTTAAACGTTTTCTTTATTTTTTGTTTGTTTTTTATGTACTTAGGTATTACAAACCTGTTACAGTACAGTACTATATAGCCGATCGTGTTAGTTGGGTACCTGGGCTAACTTTGTTGGACTTAATGAACAAACTGACTTACGAACATGTTCTAGGAATGGAACTCGTTCATATGTAGGGAACTTACTGTGTTTACAGAAGGAGGAGAAGATACAGACTATTTTCTCATTCTTCAACCTGTCAATTTTCAGACTCTTCTCCTGTCTCTTTTTTCTTTGCTCAAACTTATATTCTTGTATTTTCCTGGGGTCTTATTCTTGGCCTGTTTATCACCTGCTCGCTCATTTTTCCAAATTTGTGTGTCTCATCTGAATGGCCAGGGGTTTGCTAGGTGTCCCACAGGCATGGTTTCATTCATTTGTTCATCCATCACCCATTCATTAAATATTTATTGAAAACCACCCTCTTCCAGTCATTGTCTTGCACGATGAGTATCAAATGGCACAGAAGACGTAGCGTTGTCATCAAGGGTCCTATAGTCTGGATAGTTCAATGTGTCCTAACCCACTCCCCTCCTAGTAAATGTTCCCATCACAGTAAACGTGTGGCCTTTAAATCCTACCAACTCCAACGTCCCTCCCTCCCCACCCCCAATATCTCTATTTCTAGTGCCTTCTTTTACACCCTCTTCACCTACCAACTGAATTACTGTTGTAACCTCCTTAAAGCTTTCACTATTCGCTTCCCACTTGGGTTCAATCTCCACATATATCGGGACAAGTGTGAACACATTATCCCTTGGCTTTACCCCCTTGAATTAGGAATAAGGTCCACCCTTCTTCACGTCACCCAAATCCCTACACAGTGAGGTTCTTGCTTACCTCTCCAACGTGGTCCCTATCTCTCAGTTCCTCATAACCCACCACTGTATCCACGTCAGCCATAATTATTTCATGCTTCCATGACCTTCCTTTTTTTTTTTTTGGCTGCACCCCACAGCTTATGGGATCTTAGTTCCCCAACCAGGGATTGAACCCAGGGTCCCAGCAGTGAGAGCACTGAATCCTAACCACTGGACCGCCAGGGAATTCCCCCTATGACCTTCCTAATAGTATCCCTTGGGTCTGGAATGATCCTTCCACCCTAGACCACATATAACAAAGCCCTACTGATCTCTCACACCTCACCCATTTAAATCTCTTTAAGTCTCAGCAAAATTATCACCCCTTTACTAAACCTTCCTTGACTCTTCCAGGGAGAATCACCATTCTCTCTTTTGGACCCCTAAGATTATCTTATGTAATTATATCCTAAATCTCTTAGAAAAACATATTTGCTGACATGTCCACATTTTTTCCCCCCAAGCTCCAAGTCCTTATGGACAAGAGCTACATATTATTCATCCTCATGTCTCCAGGACCCAGCACAGTGCTTGGTACATGCCCCATCTGTCCAGTTCAATTCGTATTTGTTGAGTAAGTTGAATGAATGAAAATATGACTCCTAAGGTGTTACCCAGCATAGCCTTGCAATGACAGAACATGAGGCCCCATAGAGAGCAGCTCACTGCTTTTCCCTTCCTGTTCATAGAAAACTATAAAAATACCCAAATATGTTTTGGAGTAGCTCAGCTTTATAGCCCATTTCTGTGTTGTTGGTCTACTCTGGAAAGACAAAGAGCCCTTGATCAACTGCAGACCAGAAGCGCATTCCCTTCTAAGCCTATCCTAACAAACACTGGCACTTCCTCTCTTAAAACACTGCTGTTTAGGAACCCTTAATTTCCTTGTTAGACTTGGATAGGGTTTCACTCATCTAATGTTAGAATTTGTAATTGAAACTTCTGTTTTCTCTTAAAGCTAGCAAAGCAACAATGCTCATCTGCTTTGAAATCCTGAAAAGAGAAATAAATAATAGTGGGAAAAAATATGCAAGTTTTACCATAAAGCATGTGGCTATTTTAAAAGCTATTACTTTGGGTTTCCCTGGTGGTGCAGTGGTTAAGAATCCGCCTGCCAGTGCAGGGGACATAGGTTCCATCCCTGGTCCAGGAAGATCCCACATGCCGCGGAGCAACTAAGCCCGTGAGCCACAACTACTGAACCTGCGTGCCACAGCTACTGAAGCCCGCATGCCTAGAGCTCACGCTCTGCAACAAGAGGCCACTGCAATGAGAAGCCCGCGCACCACAACGAAGAGTAGCCCCCGCTCGTCGCAAATAGAGAAAGCCCGCGCACAGCAACAAAGACCCAACACAGCCAAAAATAAATAAATAAAATAAATACATTTATTTTTAAAAAAGAGGTGGTTACTCTTAAAAAAAAAAGATATTACTTTGAAGACTTAATCGTGGAGAAGTATAAACTCTAAACTTCGGGCTACATATGTATTTGTTTTCCCTTAGAATGTTAAAGTTTTACTCCTTAGTTCCAGAAATACGTCTTTCTATTATTTAAAATTTAGGGCTTTTCACTTTCTTTTTTACCAGATGGCAGTTGTTCTAATCATTTGCAAAGTGAATATTTTAACTTTCAAAAAAATAAAACATGAAATGGCATGTATGGAAAAATTAGGCCCATTTCATTTTGTTCACTATTTTGTTAAACTTATTTTTAGACTATTTCATCAATCTGGACATTTTCACAGATATTTTTATCAGTTCAGCCTGTTCTGTATCACTTACCAGTCTGGTTGCTATGGTATGACAATGACTTTTTTATTCTTTTCCAAACAAAAAATAACCTTTCAATGACAATGCACTTAGATTTTGAAAACAATGCATCCATACTTTCTCAGACTGTTTTCAATTATACAAACCAACTGTATTTTAGCTTCAAACTCTCTTTAATCTTCAGTGTTCTTAGAAGAGGATTTGTGTCCTTGGGGACAGAGTTTTTAATTGAAACCCAAACCCCACAGCACTAACAAAACATTTGTATGATATGGCAAATCGTAGGTTATTTAAGGGAAGATGAGAGTCAGATCTTGGCTCATTCAAAGCCAGTTAGTAGATCTCTGTCCCCATTTAGAGATAGGGAACTAGGGGGAGCCATAATAATAAAGATAATAATAATTTAAGAAATAATAAAATAATACATTTGTACGCACTTAGTGCCAGTCAGTGTTCTAAGGTATTTTCCTCGTATTAACTCTTTTAATCCTCACCATCTTAGGGGTAGATGCTGCTATAACGCCCATTTTGCACAGAAGAAAGAAAGAAACATAACGAGGTTAAATAGTTTAACGCCTACTGTCACGTCAGTTATAAATAGCAGAGCCAGATTTTGAAGCCCGGTGGTGGCCACCAGAGTTGGTGCTGAAATGAAGCCGTTTACTCCCAGGTATATGAGAACTTGCAGCAGAGCTGCTGTTAGATTTCTGACTCTCATTTGCATCTTCTATGTTTTTGGCTATTGCTTTAGCAGTTCACAAGGACCCACTGTGATCTGTCTCTTCCCAAAGCACCCGTCTAGTTGCCCGACTGGTTTAGCACTTCATTGCTCCCTTATTCTAAACAGGCACCTATTTCTGCCAGCTGGAAACACTCCAGGGGCAGGAACCCCAAGGGGTCTTTTTTTTTTTTTTTGATTCAACACTTAGATTTACTACTTCAAGATACACAATGACCACCAAGCAAAATGCACATAAAAAATGTCATAAGTAGGCATATCGTAGTCAACCGTTAAAAATCAAAGATGAAGAGTAAATCTTGAAAGTGTTAAAAGAAAAATTAAACATTACATGAAGAAGAAAAACAAATCAATTAAGGGTCAATTTCTGATCAGAAGCTGTGGAAGCCGGAAGACAACAAAGTAGCGCTTTTAAAATGCTGAAAGAAAACCCATCAACCCCAAACTTTACATGTAGCAAAAAGGTTTCTTGAAAATGAAGAAAAAAATAAAGATATTCCCAAGGGATCTTATAAATCTTCGGGTCACGACAGAGCTGAGCACTGGGCGGGCCATAGCGGGTGTCATGAGGGCCCCGTCTCTGAGGGGTTGATCAGGTCTCTAACAAGTGTACATGGGGTTTCCTCCCATCCCCCTACATCCCCATGGAGTCAACACAAAGTGGAAGGAATAGCCTAGAAGCAAAGCCAGGAACAAAGCTGATCCAGGACCCTCTCTCTGTCCTCTTGCATCCCTTTGTCATGGCTGCTCGTAGGAGGGATGGTGCCTGGGCTTAGGAAGTAAGGTAGCAGAGGTCCAGAGTCTCTGTGCCAGGTCAGCGCCTCTATCTTTCGACTGAAGCTTCCTCTACAGGCAGACCTAGATCAAAATTCTTTCAATCTGATGACTTTCAGACCTGCCCTCTCTTTCTGTTTAAATCCCATTTAGATAGAGAGCCCATCCTGTCTCTTGGCTTTCTAATCTCCATTATATCTGACACAGACACGTGCAGCGATTGAGCCTTTAAGAACTTCGTCACAGGGAGAGGACCTGCTGGCCCAGCTGCTGCCCAGAGCAATGGGTGCGCCAGCAGATCAGCCCCAATGTGTGTGAGCTCAAGAATGCCTGCTGCTTCCCTTCTGCTCCCAGACTCCCACGTGAATGTCTCACGCAGGCCTCCCAAACCAGAAACATACAGGAAAGGGATTTCTAGGAAACGGAACCCAGCCCTGCCAAGCTGACCTGTTACAAGGCCAACACAGCACCTTGTTGCTTCACCCAGCAAGTGATACTCGCCACGTAAATGGTAGATGTCACCTGACTCAGCCCGGACGCCTTAGATGGTTTTGGAGAGGCAAGTTGGAAGCCCAGATGAAAACGTGTGAACTCCAAACACACGCTAAAGAGCATGGGATTTGGAATCAGAAGACCTGGCTTTTCATTCCAGTTCTTTCCCTTGTGTTTTCTGGGAAAGTCATTGACATATTTATCGAGTGCCTCAACCTCCCTGAGACTCAGGCTTGGCAACTGTAAAACGAGAATACTAGTATCTGTCGGGGAAAGGGTTGGCAGACTTAGATGATATAATGCATGTTGAAGTTTTTGTTGTTTTTCTGTTGTTGTCTTTAAAACTGAAGACAAGATAATAAAATTGATCCTGATTTGCTTTGCTTTTTGACAGTGGTGTGCGCTGGGAGAGCATGCAGACACTCCTTTTTGGGGATCAATTGATACGAGCCTACCTTCATAAACTCTCCTTTCAGCAGACTCATTGGCAGAAACGGTAAGTTCTCATGCCACTTTTGAGCAGAAAGTGGAAGGGGAGGTGCAGGAAAGTGGGCTCACTCTCATGGCTTTTGGCAGGTGGAAGGCTCTCTCTGGCTGGTGACTGGGGACACCAATTCTTTGCCTTGTAGTTCTCGCTATAGGGCAGCTCACAACATGGCCTTCCTCAGAGTGGGCAAGTGTGAAAGAGGATGCCCTGGTTGGATGCCACCATCTTTCGTTACCTTCTGGGAAGTGTTACCCCATCGCTCTCGCTGATTCTGTCCGCTAGAAGGGAGTCATTAGGTCCAGCCCACCCTTGAGTGGAGGGTGTTACGTGAGCTGTGACACCAGCAGGTGGGGTCATGAGGGCTGTGGTAGAGGCTGGCTCCACAGGGAGTGATGAGGGCTTTGGTGTTCAGCTCTGGTCTTGTTCTACAAGTTTTACTACTGTATCTCTCTCTTTTTTTTTTTTTAATATTTTCAACTTTTAATTATTCAAACATTAGGTACATACTTGTAAAAGATAAAAGCTTCATATAAGTGAAATGCAGCGCTCCATTAATATTTTAAAGGCTCTGAAAAGTTCTGATGTATATAAACCTGACTAAATTTGTTTAATGCAGCATTCAAACTATTAAAATAATGCAGTCTACTTTTCCCCTATATAACACCATTTTACCTATATTGGAAAATAGGTAAACAGTGCTCTAGACATCTTCCACTAGTGTATTTCTGAAATTTTTCTTCTGCTGTTATTTATTTAAAGAGAAGAAGCTTTGGCGAATGGTCACAACATTTTCTCCTATTGCCTTGCTCTTGTCTTGGACATCCACAGCTTAATTACTTAATTGCTCAGCTTAAATGAATACACATAAGGGAGGCAGTGTATCCTAATGATAAAGGGCACAGACCCTGAAGTTCGAGTAGTAGCTCCACCATGTACCAGATGAATTTCCGCAACTTTCTGAGCCTTAGTTTCCTCAGCTGTAAAATGGGAATAATAATAGGATTTACCTCATTGTAGAGGGCAACGTAAAGAGCTGGTAAGCCTGGCACATGATAAACATTCAGTAAATATCAGAGATATGACTTGTTGCATTTGCCATGCAAGCACCGTATTTATTAAGTACCTGTCCCCAACTAACCTATAATTTAGAGCAGGAGACTAAAAATTCAGTTTTATTTTCTGTTACTTTTTTTTTTTTTCTGATTTTGGGATACAATCCCTTTTATTTTCTCACAGAAGGAAAACCGAAAGGCCTCCTCCTTAAATTGAAGGCCACTGGTGTTCTGCTAAGTAGCTTCCAGACAGAACATTGAGACGATCCTTGAATGTGCTTTTCACGCTCTCTCTTGCTTTCCTGCTGCCCTTGACACTCTGCTGTTTGGGCTGTTATAAGGTTAGGAGAATGTTTGTAACTAAGAAGACGAAAGTCCTTTGCACATGGCCTTGAGCTCTCCGGAGGAAGCATGCCTCTGAAATCTAACCAATAAATACTAAATAGGCAGGGTTTGGAGCAAGGTGTAAGGAGGTGGAAGGCTCCCAGCTTCACTCAGAGGGAACATAAAGGGCTTTGCAGGGGTGGGTTACAGGTTTCTAAATGTTGAGAGAATCACCACATTTTATAAAGCAAGTATCCTGGTAGTTCCTCCTGTGTTCAGTGGGATGTATTGAATTACACACTGTATAGGGCTGCATAATCATGTTTTATCATAAAGGAAAAATTGAAGTTATAATAAAATATTTTAAAACACACACAAACCTTCTGCACTTTCCACTTAGTGTTGCTGTGAACCTAAAATTGCTCTAAGAAATAAAGTCTGTATTTTTAAAAACCATAGAATTTCTTAACAAAGTAAATGTTTATGATTATAAACCTTGATCACAAATGACACAGTTGGCACAGGGAGTTTAAGCTTCTCTCCAGACTGGTCAAACATTTGTCCCCTGCATTTAGAGGAAAGGACACATGAGCACTTATTATGTATATACCGATAATATACTTATTACGTATATATGGATAATATACCTTTAATTAGTTCAAGGAAGCACCATATTTAAGTGTATAAAGCAAATGTTTCTTTATGAGAAAACTTGAGACATGGTATGAATGGTGGGAACTTCAGGAGAGATGGTAGGCAGGTAGCGGAAGATGCTTTTCTTTTTTTAAAAAAATATTTATTTATTTATTTTTGGCTGCGTTGGGTCTTCTTTGCTGCTTGCGGGCTTTCTCTAGTTTTGGCGAGCAGGGGGTACTCTTTGTTGCGGTGCGCGGACTTCTCATTGCGGTGTCTTCTCTTTTTGCAGAGCACAGGCTCTAGGCGTGTGGGCTTCAGTAGTTGTGGTATGTGGGCTCAGTAGTTGTGGCTCACGGGCTCTAGAACACAGCCTCAGTAGTTGTGGTGCACGGGCTTAGTTGCTCTGCGGCACGTGGGATCTTCCCTGACCAGGGCTCGAACCTGTGCCCCCTGCATTGGCAGGCGGATTCTTAACCACTGTGCCACCAGGGAAGCCCGGGGAAGATGCTTTTGATCTGGGAAATTTTCTGTGCCTCTCAGTTAATAAAACCATAGAAACACTACCAAAGGGGCACTCCTGTTGCAACACCCAGGGGCACAGATGTGTTAGCTTTGTGAATTTTCCTAGGATTGGTTGCCTGTGCTATAAGCTTAAGTTATTCCCTAATATTAATTCTTTGATCAGATATTGAGCCTTTAAACCTAGAAGTGCAGGTGTTATTGCTAATACCCATAGCCACCCTAAGAGGTGAGTATGTGCATCATTTAGAGTTCCTTGTGGCAAGCAACAGAAACCAACACTGGCTAATTTAATCAACAAGGAATTTGTCAGGCTCAAGGAACCACAGGAACAGCTAAACACACAGGCTTCAGGAAGAACGTGATCGAAGGCAATCTGGGGGATTCAGGAGCAGAAACTAATGAATCATTTGTCCAGGGAGCCTCTGATTGCTTCTAGACCCTGGTTCAAGTCCTACAAATGATGGTGGCGGTGGAGTGTCCGATGGTCCAGGCTTGAGTCTGTTTTCCCTTAGGGTACTTAGATGGACACGCAATGGGGTTGGCTTTACTTTACAAAGGGACATGAGGGAGGCTGTTAACAAAAGAAGCAAGGAAGGGAAACTGCTCAGGCAAAGATCCAAAGTGTCTACTGTAATATTCTCCTAATTTTAAAGGTGAGGAAAGAGGTCAATTATGCTTAGTTACATGTCAAGGCACATATCTAGGTGAACAAGGCTGAGATTTGCACCCCTGTCAGTCTCATCCTCAAGCATCTGCTCTTCCCCTCTTCTGGATTCCCCTTATTCTGTGGAGCATAATAGCAGAAGGATGACATCCACAGCCCAGAAGGTCCACAGCCCTATGTTTATAAAACCTTCTGAACTCTTTCAGGGAAAAGTAGGGTTTCACTGGAAATGAGTCAGCAGCACTGTCTGAACTTTCATGCCTTTCTGCTTTTCCCTCAGTTTTTATTTCCTTTGCGCCACCCCCGCAGGCCTCTTTCCCAATGTCAACAAGTTCAGAGGAATTGATAAGTCAGCCTGGCTGAGGGGAAAGAAAACAGAAAAGAACCGTCTGGTTCTGCAGCCACTGCTGGCCCAGGAAGAGTTTTCTCCTCTTGCTCGAGTTTTCTCTCCCTCTCTGAAAATAAGAGTTCCAAATAAGCTGGCTTTATGTTGTGTCACTGACCGAAACACCCAAGGCTAGATCAAGAGCGAAGTGTATTTTGAATTTAAAATTAGAGATCTGGGCCTATTTCGGGAATTGGTAGCTGTGGGGTGGTGACCAAGCGTTCAAACTTTTTTAAAAAAAATAAATTTATTTATTTATTCATTTATTGGCTGTGTTGGGTCTTCGTTGCTGCGCACAGGCTTTTCTCTAGTTGCGGCGAGCGGGGCCTGCTCTTCGTTGCGGTGCGCGGGCTTCTCATTGCGGTGGCTTCTCTTGTTGCTGAGCACGGGCTCTAGGCGCATGGGCATCAGTAGTTGTGGCATGTGGGTTCAGTAATTGTGGCTCGCGGGCTGTAGAGCACAGGCTCAGTAGTTGTGGCACACGGGCTTAGTTGCCCCACGGCATGTGGGATCTTCCTGGACCAGGGCTCAAACCCATGTCCTCTGCATTGGCAGGCGGATTCTCAACCACTGTGCCACCACAGAAGTCCCCGAGCGTTCAAACTTAAGCATCAAAGATGTGAGTAGTGGCTTAGTCGACTTTCAAATTGTGCCTGGACTCATGACTCAAAAGAAAAATGCTATTTATGTCATTAAAATACTTAGCATTCACAGTTTACACAATGCTAAACATTTCTGGTATGAGTTTGTTTACATACAGTTATTTCTGTTTAAAATTCACCTGAAACGGTTGTTTGATTATGTAAGTTATGTAGTTAATAGTGGTGCAGTGGGAGGTAGGGCTTTTATTTTTATTGTTAGAGCAGATAATGTTTACCAGGTACCAGTATATAAAAGCTACTCAATAAATGCTCGTTCCATTCCCTCTGTGAAATGAAGTAAACTTTAACTAATTATTGTTCCTGTACTTTAACATTCTTATTCATTTAACTTCTCCTGAATACCTGCCAGGGAGTCAATCACAAGTCACTCTCCTTCAAATTCATCAGTGCTTTCCATCACCTCCCTGGGTGCTGCCTCCAGCAGCAGCCTCACCTGGGAGCTTTTTAGAACCAGAGGGTCTCAGGCTTCCGCTGACTCCTCCTGAATCAGAATCGGATGTCAAAGTAATGTGTATGCATACTAGAGTCCGAGAAGCCCTGACCTACTGGCTCATGTTCCCCCTTCTTATTATAAAATAGTCTTGTGCCCACTCTTAGTTTATCCCCTGCCACTCCCCTTCTTGGGATTTGAACTGAAATTCCCCAGACACACCAAGCTGTTTCCTGTCTCTGGGCTTCTCTCATGCTCTTCTCTTTGCCTGGGCTCTATTTTCTCTCTTTTTGTCTTGTTATTGCCTACTCTTTCTTTAAGACCTGCATGCCTGCATCTGTCCCTCCATTCATCCTATATATATTTATTGAGTACCTACTATATGCCAAGCACTGTGCATAGGCAGAGTTTTTGTGTGTGTGGTTTTATTTATTTTTTAATAAATTATTTAATCGAAGTATAGTACAATATTATATAAATTACAGGTGCACAGTATTGTGAGTCACAATTTTTAAAGGTTATACTCTATTTATAGTTATCATAAAATATTGGCTACATTCCCTGTGTTATACAATATATTCTTTCAGCTTATTTTATACCGAATAGTTTGTGTCTCCTACTCCTCCACCCCTATAGTGCCTCTTCTTCCCCTCCCCACTGGTAACCACTCGTTTATTTTCTATATCTGTGAGTCTGCGTCTTTTTGTTATATTCGCTAGTTTGTTGTATTTTTAAGATTCTACATATAAGTGATATCATATAGTATTTGTCTTTCTCTGTCTGACTTCACTTCATAATGCTGCCAAGTCCATTCGTGTTGCTGCAAATGGCAAAATTTCATTATTTTTTAGGGCAGCGTAGTAGTCCATTGTGTGTGTGTGTGTGTGTGTGTGTGTGTGTGTGTGTGTGTGTGTGTGTGTACTGCATCTTCTTTATCCGTTTCTGTTGATGGTTGATGGACGCTTAGGTTGCTTCTTTATCTTGGCAATTATAAATAATGCTTCTGTTTTTTTCGGATATATACCCAAGGGTGGAATTGCTCAGTTTTTTGAGCTGAGTTCTATGCTCAGTTTTTTGAGAAACCTCCATACTATTTTCCACAGTGGCTGCACCAACTTACATTCCCACCAACAGTGCACTAGGGTTCCCGTTTCTCCACACCCTCTCAAGCATTCGCTATTTGTGTTCTTTTTTTTTTTTTTTTTTGCGGTACGCAGGCCTCTCACTGTTGTAGCCTCTCCCGTTGCGGAGCACAGGCTCCGGACGCGCAGGCCCAGAGGCCATGGCTCACGGGCCCAGCCGCTCCGCGGCATGTGGGATCCTCCCGGACCGGGGCACGAACCCGTGTCCCCCGCATCGGCAGGCGGACTCTCAACCACTGCGCCACGAGGGAAGCCCTATTTGTGTTCTTTTTGATGATGGCCGTTCTGACAGGTGTGAGGTGATACCTCATTGTGGTTTTGATTTACATTTCCCTGATGATTAGCAATGTTGAGCATCTTTTCATGTGCCTGTTGGCCATGTACATTTCCTCTCTGGAAAAATGTCTATTCAGTTCTTCTGCCCATTTTTAAATCAGGTTGTTTGTTTGTTTGTTTGTTTTTGATGTTGAGTTGTATGAGCTGTTTATATATGTTGGAAATTAGCCCCTTGTCGGTTGCATCGTTTGCAAATATTTTCTCCCATTCAGTAGGTTGGCTTCTCACTTTATCAATGGTTTCCTTTGCTGTGCAAAAGCTTTAAAGATTAATTAGGTCCTATTTTTGCTTTTATTTCCTCTGCTTTAGAATATGGATCACTCCAAAATATTGCTATGATTTATGTTAAAGTGTGTTCTGCCTATATTTTCCTCTAGGAGTTTTGTGGTATCTGGTCTTCCTTTTAGGTCTTTAATCCATTTTGAGTTTATTTTTGTGCATGGTGTTAGGGAGTGTTTTAATTTCATTCTTTTGTATGGAGCTGTCCAGTTTTCCCAGCACCACTTATTGAAGAGCCTGTCTTTTCTCCATTGTATATCCTTATCAAGCAGCTTTTTAAAGAAACCCCCTACTGAGATGGGTGGCTCTCCTCTCTGCTCTTCAGTGTATCAGGCTTAACTCTATCATTGATGTATTACGCTATGTTGACACTGTTGACGTTGACTGAAGTGGGTTGGGAGTTCTCTTCATCTCTCCTGTACCTAGCACAGTTTCTGGTCCTCGGTGAATGCTCAGACAATGTTTTGTTGGACTGAACCATTGCATTTTGAGGAACGAGTGATGCCAGGACATAGCAGGTGAACCCTGAAGTTATTCATGACCCAGAGTGAGCATACCCTTTTTCCACAGACCACACCCAGACACCCTCATGCACCACTTGCCCTCTCTAATTCACTCAAAGGCCCTGTATTGGCCAGTGGCAGTAGTGACATAATCTCACACTCATGTAGACATTGAACGTATTTGGGAGCTGAGTGTCATGGGCAGGAAGGACTCAGCACAGAGACCTGAGAAGATGATCACTGTGGGTGGCAAAAAGTGGGGTTGTGGCTGCAGTCTCTCTGCCATGCCTCCCCCTGCTGTAACTACATTGCTCACAATCTGAGCTGCGTGTCATCCTTTGAATTAGCGACCAGTGGAGTTTCCCTATCTTATGAGGTACTGTTATTCACAAAGACAAGTTATTATTCATGAAGACTTGGACTAGTGGCTGACACACCACATAAACAACACGTGTTATATTGCTTAACAAATCGAGAATATTGTAGTGCTTGAAAATAAAATTCAGCATCTCATTCCCTCATTCTCTTTTCATCACTGTGCACCTTCACACCTGTAAATGCATTTGCCTACTTCGTAGTATTTCCCTGGGTTTGCAATAAGGGTGTGTACATCTTTAAGCTGGCGAGCAAGGCTTTAAAAAAAAAAATGAACAAAAGGGAAACAGCTGCTTTGTTTTTGAAAAGATTTGCCAAGCTCATAGAGTTGAATTTAATGCCTGGGTGTTTTAAACCCTGGAGAACAATGTAATTTGTGTCATCACTGCTACAAAGGATGACTCTTTGGCGAGCATTTCATTTCAGTCGCCTAAAGACTAACTTGAACAAAAGGAGCAAAAACAAACACAAATACAATCATGGAAAAACGCTAATTAGGCTTTGGCGAAAGATTGTCCGGTCCTGTCATATCTTAGCAGAGCAAAATAAAAATAAGACTGGCACCTGCAAAGTTATTTTTCTCAACGAATATTTTAATTTTTTAAGTAATATTTTGTTAGCTATGATTCTAGGAAGTGGGAGGGTGTTGAGAGAAAAGGACCAGCTGAAGACTAATATCTGAATGTTTACTACCTGCTTCACTTGCAATCTTTCTTTTAATTCTCCCTAATCTCTGTGAAGGAGGTATTTTCCCCATTTACCATAGAACACTCAAGCTCAAAAAGGTTAAGTCACTTAACCAAGTTCATACAACCCAGTGAGTTACAGAACTAGAGTTTGACTCTATGTCTGTCTGACTCTGGGGGAATAAACCCCCTTCAAAGTTGGTTTGTTCATTTTTTAATGGGAACAAAGTATTTATATCTGAATCTCTTCCATATAGTTGCCAGGAACCAAATACCAAATGCTTGGAAGTTCAGATATATCTAACATTTAATTTTTCTTCATACAAGATAGAGATTTTGCTTCATCATAGTCTCTGCGTTTTGGTAGTAATCGTGGGAAAGACCTTGATGATGATAACAGCTACGGAAGACACAACAACCAACGGATGACCTCATCTTGGTTTGGAAGCCCCAGTTTCCACATGTTAGTACAAGAAATGCCAACAACTTGACAGAAACCAGTATCTTGTGACACAATTCAAAAAAGAGGGTGATGATTAAAGCTGTCACTCACTTGTAAGGGGGGCTGGCCATCTTGTAGTATTTCTAATAGAAATAACTGGGAGAGAGAAGATTCCTGAATACAGAAAGGATTAAGGATTAAGGAATTCTACTACTTTCCTCCTCAAGTGCACTATTCCCATATTATTATATATTGTTTATCACCAGATTGCCCAAGGACATGTGAGAGGAGAGGAGAGAGAAAATGGATAGAAGATAAGTCACTCATAGCTGTTGATAACTAACTGGAAAGGACTTGTTTATTTGGGCTTCTGCTCTTTGTAACATGTGGGTTTCCTGTTACCTTTACTCTCTAGGTCAAGAAATCTCTTACTCCAGAGAAGGCAGGGAACAATTTCATTTCTCTTCTTGACATTGAGTCAAGCAGCCAACTGAGTCTGCAAGAGCACTTCCCTTTAGTTGTTGTTATTGTTGTTGAATGTAACAATGTGTGTATGTGTATGTGTGTGTGTGTGTGTGTGTGTGTGTGTGTGTGTGTGTATTTAAAATGGGTCTGAGGGCACTTATGAAAAAAGATCCTGCACCCTCACTAGAATAATTCCTGGGTCAGAGGCTGAAAATCCTTCTTATATAAGCTAATTTAGCACCAGTCTGGTGGGGTCAGAAAGGCTCCTGTTATTGAGAAAATTAATACAGGAAAATGTCACTAAAACGAAGTCAGAAGACCAGAAGGGAGAGCTCTCATACACTTATCACACGATGCCAACACAGCTCCCAACAGGAAGAGATGTACCTTGCACCTCTAGCAAGAAGGGACACTGCTTTACTATCACCAGCAGGAGAAAGATTTTCTCCTTGCCTGGTAACAGATCAGCCATTGAGAGACTGTCCCAACTCAGCCAATGAAAGGCCACTACTCTTCAAACTCCCAGTTTCCTCCAATGGACTTTTTGTTTATAACAGCCCCTTTCAACTCCCCCATTCTCCTCTATAAAAGAGTTTACTCTCCTTTGCTTTACTGGCTTTGCATGTGGTTCACCATAGTTGCATCTCCTGAATTGCAGTTCTTTGCTGCTCCCACATAAACCTGTTTAGCTGGAAAAATAAGTGATGGTTCTACTGTTTTAGGTTAACAGTATACTGAAAAAGGAAGAGCTCCGAGTTCAGAAAGCCTGGGGCTGGTCTTAACGTGATTCCACTTGCTCTATGACTTTGAGCAAATTATTAGAAGAGGTAAATGAATATATTTGAAAATGACTCTTTAACTGAAAAAGCACTGCACAATATTTAAGGTTTATCAACAGATTGTGATGTATAATAGTATATATATATATTTTTTTTGCGGTACGTGGGCCTCTCACTGCCGTGGCCTCTCCTGTTCCGGAGCACACGCTCCGGACGTGCAGGCTCAGCGGCCACGGCTCACGGGCCAAGCCGCTCCGCGGCACGTGGGATCCTCCCGGACTGGGGCACGAACCCACGCCCCCCGCATCGGCAGGCGCACTCCCAACCACTGCGCCACCAGGGAAGCCTCTATGATAGTATATTTTGATTGGACTTTGTTTCTTTTCTGCCATCTCCTTCTTCTCCCACCAGAGCTTTTACCAGACTTCTCCAAACATCCAGGAAAACGAAGCATAGTTTCCTGGTTAACTTGGATCTTCCTATGGTGAGTCCTAAAAAGGTTGCATTTGGGGAATTTGAATGAAGTTGGTTGAATGTGCTTCAATCTGAGTCTCTGGAGATAAAAAATAAGAAAGATGTGTGTTTACTCTGCTGGAGAGGAATAGCACATTTATGTGTCATCGTCTGGGTTACCCTGCCTTCTCCTCTATCCCTAATCAATCCTCCCAATTTCCAAAAAAGCTACCACTATCTCCTCTTTCCTCAAGCCTCCTTCCTCACCTCCTCTTTCTCATTCTTTACAGGTGCCTCACCCTCCACCCCCTTATTGAAAATAGAATCCGTCGACACATTTCTTACCCCAACCTCCGAATTTCAAACCTACCAACTATCCTACATCCTCTTCATCCCTTCCTTCTTGGAATAAATATCCAATAAAAAGGTGTCCTTTAACCAGGCTAAGTTTCTGTAGCCCATTCTTACCCACCTCATGTCAAAGAATCTCGTTATATCGATTATGCCTTCTCTCATCTTTATCCTTAACTCTCCAGTCTCCTTAATAGGTCAGTCCCATCAGCATCCAATCATTGAATGCTAGCATCTTCCATCTTATAGTAAGAAAAATAAAATCACCCCACTGAGAGCTTGCAGTTGCTGCCTTAGCTCTCACCCTTCTTCCAGACAAACTCCTTGAAAGGGTTGCTTCTCTTCTCTCCTCCACTTCTGTGCTACCCACACATGCCACAATGCTCTGCCACGTGGCTTCTGTTTTCAACACTGCGCTAAAATCGCTCTTGCTTGGGTCACTGATGCTCTTGCTGCTAATTTCCTTCAAAGATTTCAAGATTTTTTTGTTTTTTTTTTGAGTTTGGTATTTTAGTATTTTATTTTATTGATTTATTTTTTATTGGAGTAGAATTGCTTTACAATGTTGTGTTAGTTTGTGCTGTACAGCAAAGTGAATCAGTTATGTGTGTATATATATATATATATATATATATATATCTCCACTCTTTTAAATTTAATTTTATTATTTATTTATTTATATTTGGTTGCGCAGGGTCTTAGTTGCAGCAGGTGGGCTCCTCAGTTGCGGCTCGCTCCTTAGTTGCAGCATGTGGGCTCCTTAGTTGCGGCATGCGAACTCTTAGTTGTGGCATGTGTGTGGGATCTAGTTCCTGACCAGGGATCAAACCCGGGCCCTCTGCATTAGGAGCGCGGAGCCTTAACCACTGTGCCACCGGGGCAGTCCCTATCCACTTGTTTTTAGATTTCCTTCCCGTTTAGGTGACCACAGATCATTGGGTGTAGTTCTCTGTGCTATACAGTAGGTTCTCATCTTACTTGATTCTTGGCAACTTTTGATGTGTTCACCCACTTTTGTTTGTTTGTTTGTTTGTTTGTTTGCAGTACGCGGGCCTCTCACTGCTGTGGCCTCTCCCCTTGTGGAGCACAGGCTCCGGACACACAGGCTCAGCGGCCATGGCTCATGGGCCCAGCCGCTCCGTGGCATGTGGGATCCTCCCAGACCAGGGCACGAACCCGTGTCCCCTGCATCGGCAGGCGGACTCTCAACCACTGCGCCACCAGGGAAGCCCGTTCACCCACTTTTTGAAACGTACTTTTTCCTTGTGTCTTGTGACACTATATTCTTCTTGTTTGTCTCCTATTGCTCTGGCCACCCCATCTCAGTATCCTTTGAGGACTCCCATCTCGCTGCCTGTCCCTCTCCTAAGCCCTTTACACCCCCAATCCCTGACCCACACCTCCCCAGTCTCATCCATCCCCTGAGCCTCAGTTATCATCTGAATGCTTGTAACACCCAAATCCTTGTGTCTCATCCAGCTCTCTCTTCTGACCCTCCAGTCCTCTGCCTCTGACTTCTCAGTGAGCTCTACTCAACATAGCTAAACCCACACACATCATCTTTTGCTTTAAATCTGCTCACAAACACAGTGCTATCTTGTCACCCTCAAAACAGAATCCAGGCTCTATATGCTTTTCAAGAACCTTCAGGTCCTGTGGACCCTCTTCTTCAGGCTCGGGACACTGACACTCCATGCTCCAGGCATTCTGACTAATTATGGTACCCCAGACACCTCATTGCCTCTCTCACATCTGGACCTTTGCACAAGCCAGTCCCGCTACCTAGAACAATTTTCTCCCTAACCTGCCCCCATTCTGTTGCTAACTCCTACTCATCTCTTACGTTTCATCTTAATCATTCTTCTAGGGGTTGATTAGAAGCCTCTTCTATGCACATCAAACTTCCCCATAATAAACTATTTACCAAATCACATGAAATAACCAAAAATTAGGGCATCCCTGGTTTTTCTTCTTGCCTCTGTAACCCGCATTCTCCCCTCCTGAGGTAGCTGGGGCTTCTCCATGCTTTTGTGGCACTTAACCACAGTCTATTGCAAATATTCTTGTATATCTGTCTGTCCATTAGACTGTGAGCTGTTAGAATGGCGCTAGAAATTTGAAGCAGTCCATACATGTTTGTTGAAATGTATGGACACCAAGGGGGGAAAGTGGGGTGGGTGGTGGGATGAACTGGGAGATTGGGATTGACATGTAGACACTAATATGTATGAAATGGATAACTAATAAGAACCTGCTGTATAATAAATTAATTAATTAAATAAAATTCAAATAAATAAATGTTTGTTGAATTGGACTGATCTGAAACATAATTGGTTATGGTGTCATAATATTACAGTAGTTACACGGCTATTTTTTTTCCCTCTGATTTACTTAGTCTCCTATTTTTAGACATTCAGGGTTTTACTGATGTTTACTATTATAAAGAGGCTGTGACGGAGATCTTTGTGATTGAAGCTTGCTTCATTGTTTCAGATTATTTACATGGATTTGAGTTCTAAAAGTAGAGTTGTTCAGGCAAAAGTTATGATAATTTTAAAGACCTTGACATGCATGGTCAGGTTGCTTTCCAAACTTATTGCACAACTAAAATCCCCATTTCTATGACTATTTTACAAATTGTATTTCAAACCTTTGTTATAGCGTGAATACCCATCTAACAACATCACTACACTGGAAGCATTGCAATAGCTGTCTGAGTTTACCATTCACCTTCACTAAGAATCTTGCCTCCGTGTAGAGGTCCTGAGGAGCTGGAAGCTTGCAGGCCTTAAAAAGAAAATAAAAGAAAGAAAATTTAGAAGGCCCTGCACAGATAATGCAAGCTACCAGAAAGACAGTTTTAGAGGCCCAAATGCAGGGCCTGGGGATTTAAAAAATTTCAATCTTTGTTCATTTCCTTCTCTGCTACCTAAACATGTAACACTGATTGTTAATAATGAATGCTAAAGGTTATGGTGTAATGTATAGATAAAGTAAAAGACTTCTTTCGGTTAATTTCACTGTCAAAAGAATGACAGTGTGTCTTGAGCCAATTATAAAAAGCCAATATCTCTTTCTGAGTCATTTCTTATGAGTCACAATAGCCCTGCTCACTTGCAATCATGTTAGAATGTTGAGAAACAAAAGGTATAATATTGATGTGGAGAAAAACATATGGGTGCCCCAAGTTTGTGACTACTGGCTTGGCTCTCCTTCAATTAGGAAGTCTCTTGTGCTTAACCATTCAGCTGATCCAACAGCTGACCATTTGCCTTGGGTGCCCTGGTCCCAGCCAGGCCTCACAGGCCTTTCTGTCGTGTGATGGGGGACACAGACCAAGTCTCCCATTGGCTTCTTTGTGGATTCCAGCCTCACCATCTTCAGGAAGATGGAGACTTGGGGTGGGGAGGAGGGAGCGGGGTGTGAGTAAAAGAGGTTATTTAAACAGAAATAATGACAAGAAAGTAGAAAACGCAGACAGTGAAGATGAGTATTCTCCTTGGGAAGGATTAGCAGGCCCTGAACTATGTCAGTGGTCACAAGGTTAGAAAGAGAAAGGCTAATACAGAAACTATCTGAACACAGTTCGTCTGCACCAGGCCAATTATTTTGAAATAAAATCTGTCTAATTCAATAAATATTTTTTTAGTGTCAAGACTGTACTAAGAATACAAGAATACAACCCTTACCCTCAGAAAGCTCAGTCTACTAAGAGAGACAGACTTTTAAACCAATAAAAATAGAATGCATTAATAAAATGGGCACAGAAATAACCCCAAAGTAGGAATGTTTACCTGTCACAGAGGGCCAGGGAGGAGACATAATAAGCTAGGTTTTCTCAATAGTTATTTTCTAGGTCATCAAGTGGAGGAATGGGAAAAACAAGCTTGTGCAAAGGTTTGAAGTATGTAACTAGCAGTATGTAACGTTGAAGTGTAAAATGCAAGTGTGGCTTAGTAAGCCATGGTTAAGGTAGGAAACTTATGAATCTTGATATTTAATAGTTTATAATCAGACACAGTACCTACTGCCCCAAATGACTCATAAAATAAGATAATCCTAGGGCTTCCCTGGTGGCGCAGTGGTTGGGGGTCCGCCTGCTGATGTGGGGGGTGCGGGTTCGGGCCCCGGTCCGGGAGGATCCCGCGTGCCGCGGAGCAGCTGGGCCCGTGAGCCGTGGCCGCTGGGCCTGCGTGTCCGGGGCCTGTGCCCCGCGGCGGGAGGGGCTGCGGCAGTGAGGGGCCCGCGAACCGCAAAAAAAAAAAAAAAAAAGAGAGAGAGAGAGCAGTTCCTGATGAAAATCAAATTGTTTATCTGAAAGATCAAGTGGAGAAAATAGTACACAGTACAGAGCAAAAATTCAAAGAAATGGATACCACAGATGAAAAGACAAGAGACATGGAAGGCACTGGTAATAGGAATTACAAAGAAAGAAAAGAAGACTATATAGGAGATACATACAGATCAAAGAGCAATAGATACGACCTCCTTGTTTGAACAAAATTTGCTTTTTCAGATTGAAAGGATTCAACACCAGGAAGTATTTCTGACAATGACAGAGAAATCAGATTCATCCAAATGAATCTTCTGAAGTCAAAAAAAAAAAAGAAAAAGAAAGTTCAGTCAACTTTCCAATGCAAAGAAATGGCTGTTAGAGGAATAGGAGAATTAGACTACAATCAGACTTCTTATTTGCAACACTTGAAGGTAGAAAACAGTAATGATCATTTACAAATCTTGACAGAAATTGAGTCAATGTCATCTAAATGTGAGGGCAAAAGACAGCCATTATTAAACAGGCTAAGACCCACTCATTTTGAATATATACTTTTTATATTACTAGAGGAATTATTCTAACTGAATGAAATTTAATGATAACCTAGATGTCAGGATAGGAGAAGACGAAGAGTATAAGAATCAGCAGTGAGCAATGTACTTGTAAAATGTATAATTAAGTCTAAAAGATGATGACAAAGGCTGTGAACTGTAATATGAGTTAAATAATAATTCCCTAAACAGAAGAGACACACTGCATGTATCTGTATGAAATAATAGCTGTCTCCCCAGGCAAAAAGCACTAATGTTTACTGAGTGATACTTAGGTTAAGATTTCAATTTTAAATGAGTCTCAACAGTTGGCATGAGGGCAATGGGAAACTCTTGGTTGGGACTGGTGGTATAGAGAGCAGATTAATAAAAATCTTGATATGGGGAGCATTTAATATTTCTTACATTCTTTTTTTTTTTTACATCTTTATTGGAGTATAATTGCTTTACAATGGTGTGTCAGTTTCTGCTTTATAACAAAGTGAATCAGTTATACATATACATATGTCCCCATATCTCTTCCCTCTTCCATCTCCCTCCCTCACACCCTCCCTATCCCACCTCTCTAGGTGGTCACAAAGCACGGAGCTGATCTCCCTGTCCTATGCAGCTGCTTCCCACTAGCTATCTACCTTACGTTTGGTAGTGTATATATGTCCATGCCTCTCTCTCCCTTTGTCACAGCTTACCTTCCCCCCCGCCATATCCTCAAGTCCATTCTCTAGTAGGTCTGTGTCTTTATTCCTGTCTTACCCCTAGGTTCTTCATGACATTTTTTTTTCTTAAATTCCATATATATGTGTTAGCATACGGTATTTGTCTTTCTTTTTCTGACTTACTCCACTCTGTATGACAGACTCTAGGTCTATCCACCTCATTACAAATAGCTCAATTTCGTTTCTTTTTATGGCTGAGTAATATTCCATTGTATATATGTGTCACATCTTCTTTATCCATTCATCTGATGATGGACACTTAGGTTGTTTCCATCTCCTGGCTATTGTAAATAGAGCTGCAATGAACATTTTGGTACATGACTCTTTTTGAATTATGGTTTTCTCAGGGTATATGCCCAGTAGTGGGATTGCTGGGTCATATGGTAGTTCTATTTGTAGTTTTTTAAGGAACCTTCATACTGTTCTCCACAGTGGCTGTATCAATTTACATTCCCCCCAGCAGTGCAAGAGGGTTCCCTTTTCTCCACACCCTCTCCAGCATTTATTGTTTCTAGATTTTTTGATGATGGCCATTCTGACTGGTGTGAGATGATATCTCATTGTAGTTTTGATTTGCATTTCTCTAATGATTAATGATGTTGAGCATTCTTTCATGTGTTTGTTGGCAGCCTGTATATCTTCTTTGGAGAAATGTCTATTTAGGTCTTCTGCCCATTTTTGGATTGCGTTGTTTGTTTTTTTGTTATTGAGCTGCATGAGCTGCTTATAAATTTTGGAGATTAATCCTTTGTCAGTTGCTTCATTTGCAAATATTTTCTCCCATTCTGAGGGTTGTCTTTTGGTCTTGTTTATGGTTTCCTTTGCTGTGCAAAAGCTTTGAAGTTTCATTAGGTCCCATTTATTTTTGTTTTTATTTCCATTTCCCTAGGAGGTGGGTCAAAAAGTATCTTGCTGTGATTTATGTCATAGAATGTTCTGCCTATGTTTTCCTCTAAGAGTTTGATAGTTTCTGGCCTTAAATTTAGCTCTTTAATCCATTTTGAGCTTATTTTTGTATATGGTGTTAGGGAGTGATCTAATCTCATACTTTTATATGTACCTGTCCAGTTTTCCCAGCACCGCTTATTGAAGAGGCTGTCCTTTCTCCACTGTACATTCCTGCCTCCTTTATCAAAGATAAGGTGACCATATGTGGTGGGTTTATCTCTCGGCTTTCTATCCTGTTCCATTGATCTATCTTTTTGTTTTTGTACCAGTACCATACTGTCTTGATTACTGTAGCTTTGTAGTATAGTCTGAAGTCAGGCAGCCTGATTCCTCCAGCTCCATTTTTCATTCTCAAGATTGCTTTTGCTATTCAGGGTCTTTTGTGTTTCCATACAAATTCTGAAAGTTTTTGTTCTAGTTCTGTGAAAAATGCCATTGGTAGTTTGATAGGGATTGCATTGAATCTGTAGATTGCTTTGGGTAGTAGAGTCATTTTCACAATGTTGATTCTTCGAATCCAAGAACATGGTATATCTCTCCATCTATTTGTATCATCTTTAATTCTTTCATCAGTGTCTTCTAATTTTCTGCATACAGGTCTTTTGTCTCCTTAGGTAGGTTTATTCCTAGATATTTTATTCTTTTTGTTGCAGTGGTAAATGGGAGTGTTTTCTTGATTTCACTTTCAGATTTTTCATCATCAGTGTATAGGAATGCCAGAGATTTCTGTGCATTAATTTTGTGTCCTGCTACTTTAGCAAATTCATTGATTAGCTCTAGTAGTTTTCTGGTAGCATCTTTAGGATTCTCTATGTATAGTATCATGTCATCTGCAAACAGTGATAGCTTTACTTCTTCTTTTCTGATTTGGATTTCTTTTATTTCCTTTTCTTCTCTGATTGCTGAGGCTAAAACTTCCAAAACTATGTTGAATAAGAGTGGTGACAGTGGGCCACCTTGTCTTCTTCCTGATCTTAGTGGAAATGCTTTCAGTTTTTCACCATTGAGGATGATGTTGGCTGTGGGTTTGTCATATATGGCCTTTATTATGTTGAGGAAAGTTCCCTCTATGCCTACTTTCTGCAGGGTTTTTATCATAAATGGGTGTTGAATTTTGTCAAAAGCTTTCTCTGCATCTATTGAGATGATCATATGGTTTTTCTCCTTCAATTTGTTAATATGGTGTATCACGTTGATTTGCGTATATTGAAGAATCCTTGCATTCCTGGAATAAACCCCACTTGATCATGGTGTATGATCCGTTTAATGTGCTGTTGGATTCTGTTTGCTAGTATTTTGTTGAGGATTATTGCATCTATGTTCATCAGTGATATTGGCCTGTAGTTTTCTTTCTTTGTGACATTCTTGTCTGGTTTTGGTATCAGGGTGATGGTGGGCTCATAGAATGAGTTTGGGAGTGTTCCTCCCTCTGCTATATTTTGGAAGAGTTTGAGAAGGATAGGTGTTAACTCTTCTCTAAATGTTTGATAGAATTTGCCTGTGAAGCCATCTGGTCCTGGGCTTCTGTTTGTTGGAAGATTTTTAATCACAGTTTCAATTTCAGTGCTTGTGATTGGTCTGTTCATATTTTCTATTTCTTCCCGATTCAGTCTTGGCAGGTTGTGCATTTCTAAGAATTTGTCCATTTCTTCCAGGTTGTCTATTTTATTGGCATAGAGTTGCTTGTAGTAATCATGATCTTTTGTATTTCTGCAGTGTCAGTTGTTACTTCTCCTTTTTCATTTCTAATTCTATTGATTTGACTCTTCTCCCTTTTTTTCTTGATGAGTCTGGCTAATGGTTTATCAATTTTGTTTATCTTCTCAAAGAACCAGCTTTTAGTTTTATTGATCTTTGCTATTGTTTCCTTCATTTATTTTTCATTTATTTCTGATCTGATTTTTATGATTTCTTTCCTTCTGCTAACTTTGGGGTTTTTTTGTTCTTCTTTCTCTAATTGCTTTAGGTGCAAGGTTAGGTTGTTTATTCGAGATGTTTCCTGTTTCTTGAGGTAGGATTGTATTGCTATAAACTTCCCTCTTAGAACTGCTTTTGCTGCATCCCATAGATTTTGGGTCGTTGTGTCTCCATTGTCATTTGTTTCTAGGTATTTTTTTATTCCCTCTTTGATTTCTTCAGTGATCACTTTGTTATTAAGTAGTGTATTGTTTAGCCTCCATGTGTTTGTATTTTTTACAGATCTTTTCCTATAATTGATATCTAGTCTCATAGCGTTGTGGTCAGAAAACATACTTGATACAATTTCAATTTTCTTAAATTTACCAAGGCTTGATTTGTGACCCAAGATATGATCTATCCTGGAGAATGTTCCATGAGCACTTGAGAAAAATGTGTATTCTGTTGTTTTTGGTTGGAATGTCCTATAAATATCAATTAAGTCCATCTTGTTTAATGTATCATTTAAAGCTTGTGTCTCATTTATTTTCATTTTGGATGATCTGTCCTTTGGTGAAAGTGGGGTGTTAAAGTCCCCTACTATGAATGTGTTACTGTTGATTTCCCCTTTTATGGCTGTTAGTATTTGCCTTACGTATTGAGGTGCTCCTATGTTGGGTGCATAAATATTTACAATTGTCATATCTTCTTCCTGGATCGATCCCTTGATCATTGTATAGTGCCTTCTTTGTCTCTTCTAATAGTCTTTATTTTAAAGTCTATTTTGTCTGATAGGAGAATTGCTACTCCAGCTTTCTTTTGGTTTCCATTTGCATGAAATATCTTTTTCCATCCCCTCACTTTCAGTCTGTATTTTTCTCTGGGTCTGAAGTGGGTCTCTCGTAGACAGCAAATATATGGGTCTTGTTTTTGTATCCATTCAGCCAATCTGTGCCTTTTGGTGGGAGCATTTAGTCCATTTACATTTAAGGTAATTATCGATATGTATGTTCCTATTACCATGTTCTTAATTGTTTTGGGTTCGTTATTGCAGGTCTTTTCCTTCTCTTGTGTTTCTTGCCTAGAGAAGTTCCTTTAGCAGTTGTCGTAGAGCTGGTTTGGTGGTGCTGAACTCTCTCAGCTTTTGCTTGTCTGTAAAGGTTTTAATTTCTCCATCAAATCTGAATGAGATCCTTGCTGGGTAGAGTAATCTTGGTTGCAGGTTTTTCTCCTTCATCACTTTAAATATGTCCTGCCAGTCCCTTCTGGCTTGCAGAGTTTCTGCTGAAAGATCAGCTGTTAACCTTATGGGGATTCCCTTGTGTGTTATTTTTCCCTTGCTGCTTTTAATATGTTTTCTTTGTATTTAATTTTTGACAGTTTGATTAATATGTGTCTTGGTGTATTTCTCCTTGGATTTATCCTGTATGGGACTCTCTGTGCTTCCTGGACTTGATTAACTATTTCCTTTCCCATATTAGGGAAGTTTTCAACTATAATCTCTTCAAATATTTTCTCAGTCCCTTTCTTTTTCTCTTCTTCTTCTGGAACCCCTATAATTCGAATGTTGGTGCATTTGATGTTGTCCCAGAGGTCTCTGAGACTGTCCTCAGTTCTTTTCATTCCTTTTTCTTTATTCTGCTCTGCAGTAGTTATTTCCACTATTTTATCTTCCAGGTCACTTATCCGTTCTTCTGCCTCAGTTATTCTGCTATTGATCCCATCTAGAGTATTTTTGATTTCATTTATTGTGTTGTTCACCGTTGTTTGTTTCATCTTTAGTTCTTCCAGGTCCTTGTTAAATGTTTCTTGCATTTTGTCTATTCTATTTCCAAGATTTTGGATCATCTTTACTATGATTATTCTGAATTCTTTTCAGGTAGACTGCCTATTTCCTCTTCATTTGTTAGGTCTGGTGGGTTTTTATCTTGCTCCTTCATCTGCTGTGTGTTTTTCTGTCTTCTCATTTTGCTTATCTTACTGTGTTTGGGGTCTCCTTTTTGCAGGCTGCAGGTTTGTAGTTCCCGTTGTTTTTGGTGTCTGTCCCCAGTGGCTAAGGTTGGTTCAGTGGGTTGTGTAGGCTTCCTGGTGGAGGGGACTAGTGCTTGTGTTTTGGTGGATGAGGCTGGATATTTTCTTTCTGGTGGGCAGGTCCACGTCTGGTGGTGTGTTTTGGGGTGTCTGTGGACTTGTTATGATTTTAGGCAGCCTCTCTGCTAATGGGTGGGGTTGTGTTCCTGTCTTGCTAGTTGTTTGGCATAGGATGTCCAGCACTGTAGCTTGCTGGTCGTTGAGTGAAGCTGGGTGCTGGTGTTGAGATGGAGATCTCTGGGAGATTTTCGCCATTTGATATTATGTGGAGCTGGGAGGTCTCTTGTGGGCCAGTGTCCTGAAGTTGGCTCTCCCACCTCAGAGGCACAGCACTGACTCCTGGCTGCTGCACCAAGAGCCTTTCATCCACACGGCTCAGAATAAAAGGGAGAAAAAGTAGAAGGAAAGAATTAGTAGAAGTAGAAAGAGAGGAAGAAAGAAGGGAGGGAGGGAGGAAGGAAGGAAGGAGGTAAGGAAGGAAAAAAAGAAAGGAGATAAAGTAAAATAAAATAAAGTAAGATAAAATATAATAAAGTTATTAAAATAAAGAATAATTATTAAGCGAAAAAAAAAGAAAAAAAATTAAAAAAAAAAAAAAACTAGGCAGATAGACCCCTAGGACAAATGGTGGAAGCAAAGCCATACAGATAAAATCTCACACAGAAGCATACACATACACACTCACAAAAAGAGGAAAAGGGGAAAAAATCATAACTCTTACTCTCAAGTCCACCTCTTTAATTTGGGATGATTCTTTGTCTGTTCAGGTATTCCACAGATGCAGGTACATCAAGTTGATTGTGGAGCTTTAATCCGCTGCTTCTGAGGCTGCTGGGAGAGATTTCCCTTTCTCCTCTTTGTTCGCACAGCTCCCAGGGGCTCAGCTTTGGATTTGGCCCCGCCTCTGCGTGTAGGTCACCTGAAGGCGTGTGTTCTTCTCTCAGACAGGACAGGGTTAAAAGAGCCGCTGAGTCGGGGTCTGTGGCTCACTCAGGCCGGGGTGGGGGGGGGGGGGAGGGAGGGGCACGGAGGGCGGGGCGGGCCTGCGGCGGCAGAGGCCGGCGTGACGTAGCGCCGGCGTGACGTTGCGCCGGCGTGACGTTGCAGCAGCCTGAGGCACGCCATGCGTTCTCCTGGGGAAGTTGTTCCTGGATCCCGGGACCCTGGCAGTGGCGGGCTGCACAGGCTCCCCGGAAGGGGTGTGTGGAGAGTGACCTGTGCTCGCACACAGGCTTCTTGGTGGTGGCAGCAGCAGCCTTAGCGTCTCATCCCCGTCTCTGGGGTCCGCGCTTTTAGCCGCGGCTCGCGCCCGTCCCTGGAGCTCCTTTAAGCAGCGCTCTCAATCCCCTCTCCTCGCGCACCAGGAAACAAAGAGGTAAGAAAAAGTCTCTTGCCTCTTCGACAGGTCCAGACTTTTTCCCGGACTCCCTCCCGGCTAGCCGTGGCACACTAACCCCCTGCAGGCTGTGTTCACGCCGCCAACCCCAGTCCTCTCCCTGCCCTCCGACCGAAGCCCGAGCCTCAGCTCCCAGCCCCGCCCGCCCCGGTGGCGGAGCAGACAAGCCTCTCGGGCTGGTGAGTTCCGGTCGGCACCGATCCTCTGTGTGGGAATCTCACCGCTTTGCCTTCCGCACCCCTGTTGCTGTGCTCTCCTCCGCGGCTCCGAAGCTTTTCCCCTTTGCCACTCGCAGTCTCCACCCGCGAAGGGGCTTCCTAGTGTGTGGAAATCTTTCCTCCTTCACAGCTCCCTCCCACTGGTGCAGGGCCGTCCCTATGCTTTTGTCTCTGTTTATTTTTTTCTTTTGCCCCATCCAGGTACGTGGCGGGTTTCTTGCCTTTTGGGAGGTCTGAGGTCTTCTGCCAGCGTTCAGTAGGTGTTCTGTAGGAGTTGTTCCACGTGTAGATGTATTTCTGGTGTATCTGTGGGGAGGAAGCTGATCTCCGCGTCGTACTCTTCTGCCATCTTCCTGGAAGCCTCTAATATTTCTTAATTTAAATTTATTACTACATATCTATGACTTCGTGACTTTAAAAATTAGGGAGCGAACTAGTAGCTGACAGACACAGAGAAAAACCTCCTAATATTTTCAGGGTTCAGGTGGAAATAAAAATTAAAAATTTTTTCAACGCAGCAAATTAAAAAAAGTATCGAGAGGAAGCAACAACAAAAATTGATTATAAACAGAAGGTAAAACGTAAAAGTAAAACAAAATAAATATCACAAAGAAAGTGAAGGAGTACTTTATTTTAGTAAAAAACAAGCAAGTTCAGAATACTTATAAATTCTACCTGTAGGCTGTTTAAAATAAATTCAACTAAAGTAAAATAATAAAGAAAGGTGGAAAATAATGGGACAAAGATATTTTAACAAAATAGAAAACAAAAGAAAAGTAAAGAAAAGGCAGCTATATTAATATAATACCGGATAGATAAAAATCTGAGGCATGATATGGGAGAGTAATAAAAGATGTAACCCACAAGGAAGAGATAATATTAATAAATTTTTATGTCTCTAAATGGCATAGCAGTAAAACATATAAGGTAAAACAAGAACTAGAGTTGCAAAGTGACATTATAAAATCCAAAATCATAGCAGAGACTGTAGTATACTTTTTCAGAAATTAGGTGAACAGTAAGTAAGGGTATAGATGTCTCAAATAATGCCATCAACAAACCTATCTAAAAATAGGTCTGTAGGTAATTCTGTGCCCTACTCTTCACTATATCCACCAGACAGTTGTGGAAATAAACCATTTACTTGACTACAAAGAAAACCTTAAGAAATTCCGAAAGATTTTTATTGGCCATATTCTTTGATTATAAAGCAATTTATTAGAAATTACTCATAAGCACATAACAGTATTAATTACTCGTACATTCATGACCAAACTTTAAATTGGTCAAACTGGGAAGAGCGTTGTCAAGCACATGGTAAAAGTAGATGCAAGTTCTCTCTAGAAAAATGAGCCATTAATTAAGGCCTCATGAAATTTGCACACATAGGGTCTTGCCACAGACGAGCTCACAACGAAAATTCTCAAAAACGCGAGAAGAGGTTCTGCTTCTCACAATGCCTGCTCATTTGTTTTGGATCAACTCTCCCACTGAGAACTCCAGCCCGATACTGTTATGGAAACACATCAATCTTGGCCCATTGCTTGGTTGTGATCTTTCCAAGTGCCTTGAGATACTTATGGATTGAAATACTGAGGAAATATTGCAGAGTATATAAATATCAGGGGGCTAGAAACATTGAACCAAAAAGTTAAAAGAAAAAAAAGATATATTCCAGCCAAAAAAGCAGAAGTTAATAAGGCCATTTATGCCTTTTTAGAAAATATTTTATGTCATACCTGGAGATCATTGGAGTTGCTCTTGTGATCTTGTGAGAGAACAAGGATGCTTCCTACTCTCTCTGATCAATTTGAGAGCATGACTTTGTGGAACCCTGGCTTCAGTTTCTTGTTTTATTTTTATTCCCCTTGATTTGGCCTGATGGGGGTTCTGATCCTGCTGTGTGCTTGTATTTATTCTGTTTCAGGTGTCTGCCATGACAAGCAATCAGAGATGCAGTGGCTGCCCCTCTAGAAGCCGATATTTATATACTTTTTGGTGGATCAGCCTGACTTCTCAAATATTTCCAGGCATTTTAGAACATCTGAACTAAGCAAATGTGCAAAGATTCACTTATCTGAATAGGCCTTAGGCTAGAGGCATAGAAAGCTAATTGACCAAGTCTTTTTTTTTTTTGGCTGCGTTGGGTCTTCGTTGCTACTCATGGGCTTTCTCTAGTTGTGGCGAGCGGGGGCTACTCTTCCTTGTAGAGGGGGCTACTCTTCGTTGCAGTCCGTGGGCTTCTCGTTGTGACAGCTTCTCTTGTTGCAGAGCATGGGCTCTAGGCACGCGGGCTTCAGTAGTTGTGGCACGTGGGCTCAGTAGTTGTGGCTCGTGGGCTCTAGAGTGCAGGCTCAGTAGTTGTGGCGCATGGGCTTAGTTGCCCCGCAGCATGTGGGAGCTTCCCGGACCAGGGCTGAAACCCTTGTCCCCTGCATTGGCAGGCGTATTCTTAACCACTGCACCACCAGGGAAGTCCTGACCAAGTCTTTTAAAGACTCCAGAGGCACAGAACTCACCTGAAAGGGTCCTAGATTCAACTGATTGGTCATCACGATCCGCTCATATTTCTAAGTGTCAATTATTGAAATTACATTCTGCTTAGTGTATGTGTTACCAAAACTCCCCAGACCTACCCTTATACTGAAAATGGATTCTTCTCAGTAGAAGGGGCAGGGTTTTCACCATAACTAGGTTGATCTCAGTCCAATAATCACAGACAAAGAACGAACATATATACATTACATGATAAATGTGACAGTAACAAAAGTAGTTGTATCCATTAGGGACTGAATGTATCCCCCTCCCAAATTCGTATGTTGGAGCCCTACCCCCCAATGTGATGGTGTATGGAGATGGACCTTTGGGAGGCAATTAGGGTAAGGGTAGGTCATGAAGGTGGTCCCTCATGATGGAATTAGTAGCCTTAGAAGAGCACTTGAACTAACAAAAGGCCATGTGAAGACATAGCGAGAAGTCAGGCACCTGCAACCCAAGGAGAGAGCTCTCACCAGGAACTGAATCAATTGGCACCTTGATCTCAGACTCCCAAGCCTCCAAAACTGTGAGAAAATAAATTTCTGTTGTTTATGCTATCCAGTCGATGGTATTTTTTATGGTGGCCTGAGATAACTAGGACAATCCCTGATGTAAAATGATGGTAATAAGAGGTAAATGCCAATTATATGTTGGGCTTAACATAACCTTCATAATATCCTCCTAAGTGCTAACACAACATTCTAAAGCAACCATACTCCAATAAAAAAGTAATTTAAGATAAAAGGTTGAACATAATATCCTCTTAAGAGAGTGTGGAAACTCGAGATGAGAACAATAAATATTGGCGTCCATAGGGGTTAAATGATTTGCACAAAATCAATAGGAAAAAGCAACTTAAAATGCCCTTATTTCCAGGGCATTTCTTACAGTGCACCTTATTTGATTTATGAATAAAAAATACATGTATAATTTTAAATGTAAAAGCTTCTACTAAAATATCTCAAAGAACTAGACAGAAGGTTGAATAGTAGTACAAACAAAAGACACGTATAAATAGTTTGCCCCGGTTCTCCTACTGGATCCAGAAACCAGGAGGCTGCCAGGGTCCAAATCGAATCACTAATCATCAAATTCGGAGTCAGGATTGGCCCCCTAGAAGCCCTAAATGATGGGTCTTCATTTGGCGATATTTTCAGTTTTAAGGAGAATTGGGATTACTTAAGTAATCAGATTGCATTTAATTAATCAGATTACAGTTTGCAAAAAGCTTTCCATGCACTGTCACATTTAATCTGTACAACAGTTGATATGGTAACAACAATCTCCATATTATAAAAGAGAAAAATTGAGGCTCAGAGAAGTTAAATGATTTTCCCTAGCTCATTTAGCTGGTCTATAACAGAATGCAAACATTGATCCAAAGCCTTTGATGAGAAAACTCATGCTCTTTCTGCAGAGTTTAGGGACACCAGGAGAAAGAGATGGGCTCTCTCATAGGTTCAGTTGTTTGCATGGTTGATCTCATTATTTCCTGACCCTTGACTCAGAGCCAGGCAACGGATGGTGACTGAAAACCAAGATTCTCTGATTCATAAACACCATGCTGTTATAGTCACTGAGTACTTAATAAGCTTGGATGGGGATAATGACAGAAGAAATAGGGCAGTCAGCCATGTGCATAATATACTGTTGGGAGCAGCTTAGAATGGGATCATCAACTGCAAGACATATAGGGTATAAAAATGAGATAGAGGAACATGTTATCTCATCAGACAATTGAATATGCTTGACTTCTGAGGAATCAGAGTAAACCAAATGGAGTGAGAAGCTCAAATAGGTTAGTCCAAGCTGCAACAGAAAAAATGAGATGGACTTCATGTGAAATGCAAGGTGAAGCTCAGCTAGCTGCAGGTAACCAGGATTTCAGGTGAATGGTGTGTACTAAAAAAATTAAAGCCTTAACTGAAGCCAGGGTTGTTACTTAAAATACCATGAAACTATTTGGAGTGACTCAAAAGTTAATTGATTTCACCTGACAATGCATGGCACCCTAATGAGGCATGCTGGACCACAGGTGAACTCCATGCATCTAAACAGTGGGGATTTGATTTAGGGAGAAACCCATGGAACCTAAATGAAAGTTGTAGAAACTAAAAAAGGCATGGGTTTATAAAATAAATCATGCATGGAAATAAAATAAAGAGATGATACTGAGATGCCACAAGACCAAGTGATGACAGAGGTGTAAGGAGGAGGGCAGAAGGACTTGTTTCCAGCATAGAAGACTTTTGTCTGGTGTAAATGATAAAAATTTTAAAAGAGAAAAAACCAAAAATTTGTTTATTTAAAAATTTTTTATTTATTTATTTAGTTGCACCACGTCTTAATTGCGGCAGCTGGGCTCCTTAGTTGCATCTTCTGGGCTCCTTAGTTGTGGCATGTAGTTGCAGCATGCATGTGGGATCTAGTTCCCTCACCAGGGATTGAACCCAGGCCCCCTGCATCAGGAGCACGGAGTCTTATCCACTGCGCCACCAGGGAAGTCCCCAAAACAAAAATTTAAGGCAATTTCTGAGTGAGAGATGTTAACATTTTCTGAAGAAGAAACGCTGCCTGGAGTTGTCAAAGAGTGAAGAAAAAAATATTTAGTACAACATGTTGAGGATGTGACGCTTTCTACTGACCTTTCACTGTAAGAAAAAGGAAGCACACATTGTCAACATGCTAATCGTTGCCTAAATCGGGTCTAGTTTGACTGATATTAATATAACTACACTAGCTTTCTTTCAGTTAATGTTTATCTGATGTATCTTTTTCCATCTGTTTGTATTCAATCTGAATCACTTAAGTATTTCAGTGTACCTCTGTAAAAAGCATACAATTACATTTTGTAAACCCAACCTGATCATCTGTTGCTTCGTAACTAAATAATTAGGTCCATTTACATTTGTTATAACTACTGGGTTTATAAATTAGGCTTATTTTTGCCAGTTTGTTTTGTGTGTGTGTGTGTGTGTGTGTGTGTGTGTGTGTGCGCGCGCGCTTGTCTCTATTCTGTTTCGTTGCTTCCTTTTCTCACCTTCTTTTAGACTGATTATTTTTTTCTCATTCTGTTTTTTTCCTCTTCTATTTTAGAAGTTACATACACTGTAGTCTAAAGTAAATCAATATTTTTATACTTTCCCCAAAAAGAAGAAATTTAGACTATTATTTACTTCCAACTTATATGTCATTGCCCTGTATTTTAGTTCTACCATGTTTTTCTAACTTCACAAGATATTTTAATTATGTTTTACTCAGTCAGTATTAGCTCTGGTTTACCCATGTTTGCCATGTCCTTTGTTCTTTAATCCTTATACCTCAGACTTTCCATCTGGGATCATTTTGTTCTGCCCAAAAAATATCCCCTAGAATTTCCCTTACTGGATATCTAAATGTGGCAAACTCTCAGATTTTGCCCTCACTCTCGAGAGCTGCTGTTGCTGAGGCGAGCTGTTCAAATTTGGCCTTTATTTTCTCTCAGTACGTTACCTGTTGTTTCCAGGTTTCCATTGTTGCTGTTGAGAAGTGAGCTGTCAAATGAAGCCTCATTCCTTGGAAGGCTAAGTCTTCTCTCTAAGGAAGTTTTTAGCATCTTCTCATGGTTATTCAGTTTTCATGTTGCTGTGGCTAGGAATGGATTTCTTTATATTTATCCTGCTTTATGTTGATTTTTTGAATCTCTAGATGGATGTTCTCAAACCTTCTCAACTCTTCTCTCGTCAAATATTGTTTCTGATTCTTTTTCCTTCTGGTACTCACATTGGACCTGTGTTAATTTTTTTCATCCTGCCATCCATGATTCTTAAAAACTCTTTCCTATTTCCCATCTCCTTATCTCTCTATGCTTCATTCTGTGTAATTTATTCAGCTCTATTTTCTAATTCAGTATTCTTTTTTTGGCCAAATTTTACCTCCTGTCTCTGGGATGTAGGTAGTTCTTCGAGAAAAGAACTATATTTGGTTCTGCCAGGCAACTGGTACAACTGCATTATGGGATCACTTTAAACTACATTTTTGACGGTGGTTCTTGGGCAACATAGGTTGTATGAATTGGGATTGGAAACCGTGTGAAGACTGGCATGTGGCCGCTAATTTTAGGGAGACTTTCCCCTTCTACTCAGTGACAAGGCTTCAGCCAGTATTTGTCCTTACTGCCCCTGCGGAGAGGGGCAGAGAGTAAGCTTACTTCTAGGGTATGCCTTTAGAGGATAGCCTTTGATGTCCAGGGTTTACAGAGGGGTTTTCCATTAAGCCACGCTTGGATGGATCCCGGTCCTTGCCGCCTCTTTTCCAAACCCTGCAAGACCTTGAACACCAAGGCTCAAGTTCATGGCAAATATGCTCAATGTAAAAACTGTTTCTGCTTTTGTTCTTGGCTGCCTGTCTTTACTTAGTTTTTAATCCGAATTCTTTACATTTTGCCAGCTTGTGAATGTAGTTAATTTTTATTTGTTTCTTTATTTTCATTTTATCCACTGTATTTAGTTGTTTTAAATGGAAACTAGTCAAACTGGATGTCTAATCCATCACTGTTTCTTCAAATCCACAAGACCAATAAGAAGATAATACAATAAAGGGGACATGATAGCTGCTGCTGTGGGAAGTTTCAGAAACCCACCAGAATGGCCAATGGATGGGGCTAAGGCAGAGCGAAACCCCCTCTTCACAGTAACAGCCATTGCTAGGGAAGCCAGCAGCACCAAAGGAAGGTTCTGGGGAGATTACTGATGAATCTGTCAATAGGTTATGCTTTCTGATTGACATGTGTTTCCAATACCTGCGAGACCTGTCTCTGAATAAGTGGGGTTTATTATTTTATTCAGCAATCATTTAGTAAGTATCCTCACCACTCCCAACTCCAGACACTTAGTGACACAGGATACATTTTCTGAATTAGCAGAGCTCTGAAAATAAAACCTGCCAAGTGTGCAGCCTTGATTAGTTGATCACCCATGTCATGGATTCCAAGCTTTTAAAAAATGCAGTGAAATTTGACAGAGTCTTAAATAATTAGTCCATAAGAAGGACTAAATCTGTAATAAGATTACATCAATCTTTTGATTTTCATTTTCCAAGATATGAGGGATTTTTCACCATCCCCACAACGGAGAGATCACACTGATCCCATTTACTCTCTGCTTTAGACACAAGTAGTAGACAAACTTCCTCCAACAAGTGGATGTCACAGTATTGTTTTTAGCAATGTTGATCGAACAGATTTGCCTGGACTCAACGTGTTTTTTTGTCCAAATTATCGTAAGAAGCGGAACTCCTGGTTTTGATGGTGAGCTCAGGAGACATTAGAAATTCCCTGGATGCTGTTGTGGGTTTCTCAGCTGGATCTTAAATCCAGTTATAGAGTGTGTCAGGCTATAGTGATTTCCGGGTTCTACCTGGTCTGTAGGAACTGGCATCTTTTTGTTCATCTATCCCCATGTGTGACATTTCCTCATGCCATCTATCTTGCGATTTTCTTTTCAAAAGTAATAACAATGCTTCAACTTTTAGGGACCTCACAAATGCTTCTGCCAAGTGCCAACAGCTTTGAATTTATGGATTAAGGTTTATATGTTTTGCTTCTTTCCTCCTTCTCTCCTTTCCAACCTCTCCCTTCTTCTTTCCTCTACTTTATTCTTTCTTGTCCTTTTTTTCCTGTTGCTATTAGAAAGCGAATGACCCTTTTGGGCATCCCTGGAGCTTTTAACTTCTTTCTCCTACTGAATTTTTATCTTATACCCTCTCCTCATTAAATGGTTTACTATTTTGCATATAAGAAAAATATTTCTATCTAATTTTCTTTTTTAATTCAGTAAGACTGTGGCCATTGCGTTTACAAGATAACTATTTTGGCTAATTTGATTAACGATTTTAGACAGTCTTTAAAAAATTATTATTTGTGGAGCTCAGTTGGCCAGTTGCTTTATATTGGGTAAATGTGACCATAGAAAGTGTAGGGAGAGAACTATCTGTTAATTTCATTAGTCTACCTGAACTGTTGTTCTCTATTAATTTTTACTTGGTTTGATTTAAATAGATTTTTTGTTTTGTTTCATGGTGACTCCTCTATTTGGTTTTCTCCCCTTCCTGTCTCTCCTTACCACACTGTTCAGACTCTAGGTCTATGCTGTCTAATTAATTAAATTTAAATTAATTAAATTTGAAGTTCATTTCATGGGTCACACTAGCCACATCTCAAGTGCCCCATAACAACAGTAGGCTCATGGCTCCCATACTGGATGGCGCACATTATCAATGCAGAAAGTTCTACTGCAAGGCCCAGTTCTACATTCCACCCCAGTTCTCCCTTTCACTACAGAAGGCAAAGTTTCAGTGCCAAAAAGGAGTAAACCTTTCCTGTGTACCCGCTGGATATTTTCTTCTCAGATCCAAGGCGTAACATACCGTCCTGTTTCAGTCTTTGTCCGAGACAGCTTCATGGAAACCCCTTAAAGGGGGCAACACAGACATTACCCCACACACTCTATTTCAGTGTAAAAAAAGCAAGAAGAGAGATTATGATGCAGAAGGTCTAGAGAGGAGCTTCCACTTACAAGTCAGACCCCTGGTGGTTACAAATCACATCAGTGTTGGAAGAGCAGAGGATCAATTCAATAGTCACAGTTCTAAGCCTTTCTTGTAAGGAGCTTTCTGGAAGGTGCTGGCTGGAGGGCCCATTCCGTACGTCTGGCAGCTTATAGTCTGTATGATTTGCACTTTTCATCTAACAGATCGTGGTGGAATTTAAAACTTAAGTATGGGAGCTGTATTAGTTTCCTAGGGCTGCCACAACATATCGCCACAAACTAGGTGGCTTCCAACAATAGAAACTTATGCTCCCACAGTTCTGTGGGACAGAAGTCCAAAATCAAGGTGTTGGTAGGGCTTCCTCCGAAGTCACCGGGGGCAGATCTTCCCTTGCCTCTTCCAGCTTCCGGAAATGTTACCACCAGCATCAAAATTGAAAAATTAGAGTTTGGATTTTTGGAGGGCATGCTTGACACCCCGACTGATGAGACTTTGAGAGCAGGGCTTCCGTGGACACGTGGGATTGACAGTCACAAACTGTGTGGTACGAGAGCAGGAGATGAGAAGCCAGCCTGCTTGGTGAGGAGTAAAAAGCCTGTGTTTCAGACTGATCACCTTCGTGCTCTGGCTCTATGACCTCTTACTAGGTGTTAAATGGGGAAATAGTATTTACTTAGTTAAAAAATGCAGGCAATTTGGTTATGGGTCAAAATTGTCTGAAAATCTTGAATAAGGAGGAAAAAAAATCCTCTTATAGGCCAAAGAGGATTCACTTTTGGTAAAGACATTCTCCAGAAGAAGACAATAAATAGATTATGCTTGTCAGCCTGATTATGAAAAGAAACATAAGTCATTAAGAACAGTCCCTAGACTCTTGACTGATTAGTCATCTGTGGTGTGGGTGATGATTCCCCTGAGTAAGTCATAATTTCATTAAAGCTCATTAGAAAACGGCTTAAATATTTGATCAGTAAAATCCTAATTTCTTTCCAGAACGAGGCTATAAATTACATCAGGCAGACCAAGTTCAGGACAATCTTTTTCTGTCATAACTTCATAGAGTTGTTGTGAAGATAAGCAAGATATTACAGGGAAGATGTCTTCGTCCAGCGCCTGGTCCATAGAAAGAGTCTGATTAATGTTCGTTGTTCTGTTGTTTTAGAAGGACCGACCTTCCCTTCACTTCATACCTCTCCCAACTTTGAATGGGCTCTGATTGGTCTGGTCAGGGGCCCTGCTGAAGAATCAGATGCTGATTCATCTGATTCCTTGTTGGTTGCTACAGAAAGAGACCCTAGGGTCTCCTTAATACAATTGTTGACACTTTGGGATATTTAAAGGTGAATCTAAAACTTTACTTTGAAGGGATAGGAAATTTAATGTAATAATGGAATAAGAATTTGATGGTTGAAGACTGCTAGTTAGAAAATGGAAAAGGAGGTGTTGGAAGAAGCAAGAGAGGCAAGGAGATGGCAGTAAGCTCAGATCTAAGGCTTTATGTGAGAAACATCGTATTCTGGGAAGTTGCCTCTTAATTCTTAGTACAATGATGTCCAATATTGCATGTAAAATCTTTGCCAGTCCTATGGTTTTCTTGGGGAGCAATCCCTTTCTGTTACAAGACTTAAAATCTGCCTCACTTATTCCAAATTATGGCCACCTGAGGCTGTGGATTGTAGCCTCCTGAGCTGGTTAACTTGTCTGTGTTTGGCCCCGGAGAGCTCACCGTGTAGTACGACAAACACTTTCTACTGGAAGCACTAAGGAACATGCTTGAAGACGTCTCCATTTGGGGACTGGGTGTTGTGGGCTCCTGGGACCTACCCCCTTTGGTGCTGGTCTTTTTTTTTGTTTTTTTAGCACTTTTTTTTTGGCTGCGTTGGGCCTTTGTTGCTGTGCACCGGCTTTCTCTGGTTGCGGCGAGCAGTCTTCTCATTGCGGTGGCTTCTCTTGTTGTGAAGCACGGGCTCTAGGCACGTGGGCTTCAGTAGTTGTGGCACACAAGCTCTAGAGCACAGGTTCAGTAGTTGTGGTGCATGGGCTTAGCTGCTCCGCGGCACATGAGATCTTCCCAGACCAGGGCTTGAAACCGTGTCCCCTGCACCGGCAGGCGGATTCTTAACCACTGTGCCACCAGGGAAGCCCCTTGGTGCTGGTCTTGAATGAACCACAGTTTTCTGAGATCCAATGTGGGAGAACTATGTCTCTTTGTTTTTTAATAAGAGGATTCTTTTTAAAATAAAATCAAGGAGTGAAGCATTGATCAAATAATATTGTGAAAGTCTCTAATCTTTCCATCATCCTCAATTTCATTTCCTAGTGGAAACTGATGGGTTTCCCTTCAAATATTTCTATGCCTCTATAAACGTATTTCTTTTATACATAACTGATGTATATTTTATATACAAATAAAATTATTTGCAAACTCTTTCACAATGGCTTTTTTTTTTGCTTTATCTCATTGACACAAATGCAGCATATTATCAGCATACAATCTTGAAATTTATTTTCCTTTGTTTTACTGGTCAATACAAAAAGCATGTAGTTTTGGGCTTACATTTCTTGATTGAATCTAGGAGTGAAAACCAAACTAAGATTGGGAGACAAGCAAACTGAATACAATGGAAATAAAAGCATGAACTCAATGTTTCAAGGTCCTAGGGAGCGGGTGAGGCTAGGGTGGGTCAAGGCTTGAAGGATGAGTTAGCATTCCTTAAATAGCAAAGAATTGGGGAGGAAAAGGAATCAGTGGGAACAAAGGCTTGGAAGCACATTGATGTGGGTCAGAATTTAGAGGTGAAAATTATGGAAGTTCTACAACCTGCAGCATTCTGACTGAGATTCACAGTGTTCACCCTTGGGTAGGCGTTAACATTTACTAGGTGACCTAATGACATCCTAATGTAATGGAAGGTTTGCTTAACGTTTGGCGTAGCAGTGTTAAGTTTTCTGTTTGTTCCTAAACTCTGTCTTCAGTACGTATTATGGTGAAGGGAGCACAGGCAGAAAATGGACTCAGGGAAGGTTTCATTGCAGGTATTTTTAATCTCTGCTGGTAACTCTGGAAAAAATCTCCTGTTAAGAAAAGCCCCAAAGGGTGGTGTATAGGAGAGTGTACATTGAAGTTAGTTACAATACCCTTCTTTAATTCCAAAACAAGTATTGGGCTTTCACTGACCTAAACCACTTTTCTCTGGAATTTTGCCCTAGGCTGAAAGCCATGGGGAAATTCTCTACCAGGCAATCTCCTTAAGAACTGGGTCTTCTCTTTAAAACCTGCCCTCACCTGTCCCACTGCTAAATAAATGACTTCGTGCTCTCTTGTATTCACAGTTAATTTTTATTCCTTTTAATGTTATTTTGTTTGGGGTTATACTTTAACTGCAGTGGGATATTTAGGGGGACCTATTATAAAGTAAATTTGAATTTCATGAAATTACTGATTGTTGACCATTTTGTTACCTACACAAAAGGCAGTTTCAATATAAATCTTGAACTATGTTGTTTCTTGTTAGTAAAGTTGGGGTTCGTCAGTATTTTGTTTCTTACTAATTTTCTCACTTTTAACTTCACGGTGAGTCAAAATGAATTTTTGTAAGCCTCAAAACATCTCCCAATTCAGTGCCTTTTCTCCTTTTGACTGTTATCGTACAAGTTCAGGCCCCCTTATCTTTTACCTTGACAGTATGAAGTGTGTTTCTACTTGGCTTCCAGTCTCCTGGCCAGTTTTTCTCAGTGTTGTCTCCTAAAGCACAATCCCTGATGACCTAGCAATTTAAGACGAGGCATGGGAGGCTCCCACAAGATAATCCAGCCTCCTCTTCTCCCCTCTGTCCCTCCTCCTTTGCCCGCGTCTTATATCTTGAGTTCGCTCTGAATTCATTTTTGGTTACCCCCATTTTTCCACTGAGCTTGCTTTTCCACAGCGGTTTCTGTAGCAATCTTTTCATCCCCCAGGCTACAAGCTCTCTGAAGGCGGGGAGAATCCTCCCAAGGCTCCAACACAACTGCAGCGTCCAGCGTGCACCACGGGTGGCTGTTGAGGTTTTGGACAGCACGAGCCTGGGGTGGCTGTGCTTAGAGACTAGGTTGTCAGGGTCTTCCGAGCCGCGTAGTAGTGACACAGCCGTGGTTAGCGCGGTGGCTTATGTAGAGCAGATTCTCCAAAGGTACTCACAGAATTCAGCTGAGTCTCAGTTTAGATCTGGCCATGAAAAGTGCTTCCGGAGTACTGAAATCTCCCACCTTCTAACCCGGAGTCCCACTCTGATCTTACATAGAAACAGACAAGCCTGGGAAGGAAAGAGATGCTGACCACAACGTCTCCACCTGGTCCAGCAAAAGCTCCCGGATCTGCAGCCAAGTCTGTTAACAGAGTCTCCAAGATTGGAGGATGTCTCTCCACCTCCCTCCCCGCCCCCCAGGCTTAGGCTCCCCAAAACAAAGGGCTTCCCTGACACCACCCTCTGTACTGGTTATCCGTCCTGCAGACATTTTGCACCACTTTCTGCCTCACAGGGCTGCCCCTAACGACATTGTGAAGCCAAGAATTTCAGCGTATGTTTCCCTGGCATATTCTGATGGCTGACAGGCCAGATATAAATTAGTTGATTATATATATACTGGGATCTTAGTTCCCCAGTCAGGGATTGAACCCGTGCCTCCTGCATTGGGTATGTGGAGTCTTAACCACTGGACCACCAGGGAAGTCCCGAGCTGATTATATTTTTTGACTGGGCTTTTCCTCCCCTCAAAATAAAGTAGAATGGTCCATCCCCTAGAGTGTTCTAACTGGAAATTTTTCTCTGTGACCAGCCACTTCTAGTTTATCTTTATCGAATCTCTATTTCCTTTTGCCGGGGTGCTTTACATATAACCAGGAAGCAAACTGTTACTGACTTGGAGAGTTTGATGGGGCTTGGGTCCCATGGCCAGCCCCACAGGGAGCCCTTGGAACTGTTTTCAGGAGCAAACCATGAGTCTGAGCCTAGGAGAAATGAAAACATAATGGGGTCTGGTCGGCTTTCGGAGATGCTTCTTACACGGGAAGAGGAGTGCTGAACAAGGCAACGGCTGAGATTTACTGAGCAAGTAAGAAAACCGGCTGCCGGGGATCCAAGCACGCGGCACAAAGGAGAATGTCTCGAGCTGCTGTGAGGTGTCACATTGGCAGAAACGTCCATGATGAGCTGCCCAACGATTTGCTAAAGAGGGAAACGCAGGGAGGAAAAAAAATAAAAAACAATCGATTTAGGAATGTACACTAAGTATAAAGTTTCCTGTGGGAAAAATAAGCAAATATTTAAAACATCAGAAAGCAAATGCCATGGGGAATTTCCACTCTTCTTAAATACAGTATGTCTTGGCACAAGTTCAAGAAGAGGACTGCAGTTATTACTGCTCCCAAGCAGGGCAAATGTAGCCCGAACGGTCAACACAGGCACCAGGTCACATCCCAACTGTTCAGTGGGTGGACTGAAGGGGTGACTTTCTTGATCTACGTCTTTAAAACATCTTGAGACCAGTTTTAGGTAACTGGTATTCAAGTTTGGAGTCAAGATGAGCAGAAATGAGGGCTGGCACGAAGCTAGGGATTAAAAGATTTTTTCCTGCCTGGAGTGTGGGAAAGGGCAGCAACTTGTAGGAGAACAGCGGGGCCCATGATGTTACTTGGAGGGCTCCGGAGGCCGCTGTGTGCGACCAGCTGACCTGAGGAAACTTGATTGCAGAGGCTGCAGGAAATCCTGACCTTACTGGTGTTAACTTCTGGACTGCGTCCCAGGCCTGGGAAACCCATGCTCCTGCCCTCACACTGTGGAGACATGTCGGCTCCAAGGCTGACAGAGGAGGTGGACAAGAGGCCCGTGCAGCTGCAGGGAAGGGACGTAGGAACCAAACCTTCAACCAGCACCCTATAGACTGTAAGAACCAGTTCTCCTCCATCCTGCTGAAAAGTGCCCCCAGGAACACCATGGCGGTTTCTGCAGCCCTTCTCCAATCCCACTTCTACCCCCATTCAGCACATCACCTGGGGTTTTTGGATGGGAGAGTAGGTCAGAGCATCTTCCCACCCTCTGAGAGATGGAAGTTTGGGTTTTGTTTCAGCTGACACCGACAGCTGCGCTCATAGCCCAGGGCCGGCCAGCTGGTGGTTAGATGTTTATGGTGTGTCCCTGCCTCTGCACAGTGCTCCTCAAAATGGTTTTGTGAACAATCCAATCTAATTGGCAAAATCCAGTAAGTTTTCAAGAAGATCATTTCTGACGATTTTCAGCGTCTTCAGAGTCTGCATCAAACTCACAGCCTGTCCCCGGGTCCTGCTTCCTTGCAGAACTGAGCACTGCTGGGTGGGCCTTGGCAGGCACACAGGAGTATTTTCACTGTGGTCATCTGAGCATTCTGATCGGAACTTCTGAAGCACTGGGTCCTTCTGTCTGGCACTGGAAGAAGCCTAATAGAGCGGAGGGAGTGTGAAAGGATAGTCTCCTGGCTCACATGGGTTTCTGGACCTGATAAGAAAATGTCTCCGTCATTGCGGCTGGTCTATCTCCAAATAGCCAACATCAGTCAACTTCTGTGTTCTGTTTCCTGATTTTCTGGGTGAACCAAGGTATTACTTCCACTTGGCCCAGTGTGTTAGTTCAAAGGTGCACATAAAGAAGTTCATGGCCTGGATAAATTGCCCCTGTAACAGCGCTAACAATTTCAAACCCTAGCAAAGCTGAGTCTTCAATAAATGACTTTTTCCCCTTTCCTCCCTGAAGTGGGGATCAGACAGCCAACTACTTTTCCTAGTGCAATGGTCATGCTTCTTATAACGTTGAATGTTAAGAAAGGAATTTACCCACCACATGAGGCAAAGGTATATCGAATTTCAGATTATCAATAGATATTTCAAACACATCAAAAGATAGTCTACTTGACGTTTGCCCATCCGCAGCCTGGCACTCTCTATCACCTTTCCTTGTTTCATTCTTCTCCATAGAACTTATCACCGTTTGACATACTGTTTGTTTTATTGTTGTAAACAAACATTTTTGCCTCTCTCCTTCTCTCTTACACACACACGAAAGATGAATGAATGAATGCCTTAGAAGACAGTGTTTCCTCTGAAATGAAGCTTTTGACCTTCTTTCCCAGCACACACACTTGGAAGCTAGATCAATTGACTTGCAGTGAGGTCTCACCCTTTTTACAGCAAGATCTGAGAAAGACCCAGCAAATAGCTCAGGGGCACAGTCCAGCCTGAAGGTTACAACCGTTGATAGACTTTTGGTCAGCTCTGGGGTCAGTCTTCTTCATATACAGGAAACATGCCTGGAGAACAGAGACTGGATGAGAAATGAATTCACTCTGTACACAATTGCCAAGTGCCCCTTTCCTCCTCTTCCTCACACAGTTCAAATCAGACTTTTCAAATGAAGCGAGGGAGACAGATAAAGAAAAAAATCCCAAACAAAGCCAGTTATGGACAAATACTATAAAATTCCACAGTAAGTAAATGTTCCCTGTCTCTTTAAGGGGAGGTTTCTTTGGAGAATGATGGTGTTGGGTCTAGCTTCCTCCCTGAATGCGTATATACTCTGCACACATTTGTTGGACCCCATTCTGTCCGAAGTCCTGTGCTATGAACAGGATGCAGCTAAGAACTGGATATGAAAACCAGATGTATTCGCTGCCTTTTCCCAGTTTGAGTCCAGTGGTAAATATTAACGGGCAGTCACCTCAAGCCCGCTGGTGATGTTATCATACATCACATTCTACTCTTAAAACTGACTCTAACTCAGGGCTCGCAAATGTTATTGTCAAGTGCCAAATAGTAAATCAATATTTTAAGATTTGTGGACCATACGGTCTCTGTCACAACCACTCAGCTCTGCTGTTGAGCACAGAAACTGACAATGCGTTAACGAATGACCATGGCAGTGTCCCAATAAAACTTTATTTATAAAAACAGACACAAGCTGGATGTGGCCCTTAGGGTATTGTTTGCTGGATCCTGCTCTCATTGCTTTGTTGCATTATAGTCAGATTCTAGAGATGTGATTCAAATAAAACTATGGTCTTGGTCTCAAACTTCCGTAGAGTTTGTATACAGAGATTTATAAAAATACGGGTTGGTCAAAGAGTACAGACTTTCAGTTTTAAGATGAGTAAGTTCTGGGGATCTAATGTACAGCATGGTGATTCTAGTTAATAATACTGTAGTATATACTTGAAAGTTGCTGAGAGAGTAGATTTTAAATGTCCTCACCATAGAAAAGAAATGGCAGGTATGTGATGTGATGAAGGTGTTAGCTAATGCTAAAGTGGTAATCATTTTGCAATATATAAATGTATCGAATCAACACGTTGTATATCTTAAACTTACACAATGTTATATGTCAACTATATCTCAACAAAGCTGGAAAAAATTAAATTAAAATTTTTCTTTTAGTTTTCAGAGTTTATAATTGTCGTCTGTGGAAAGTGTAGTCTAATAAAAGCTACCGAAACATTTTTAAAAAGAAAAGAAAATATGAGTTTGTACTTGCTGTTCATCTACAGCTTTTCAGCGAGCACTTCTGTCGGGCTAAAGGATACAGGTTATTCCACAGCTTTGCCTCTGGGATGATAACTGTCAAATCTGTCTGGTTATCCCTGGGTCCCAATGGAGATGACTTTGTTCTGTTTCCAGATGTTTCCTACATATCATTTAGAGTAATAAACAGGGACCAGAACAAAACGACCCTCTGACCCCTAGCCACAGGCCGAGATGCCGCGGCTATTTTATGACTCTCAGCTTGTTATTGCAGAGAGAGAGCAAGGCCATTTTGTCATGGCCGTTGTTCTGCCACGCCTATCTCCTGTGCTGGGTCTCTTCCTCACCTTCTATCACTGGGGTGGGCTCTGCCTCAGCTTCAGTCTATTAAGCATCTCGTTGAGCCCCGTACCAGATGTTTGCTGTTTCCCTCTCCAGATCCACCCTCCCTCTTCTCCATGCCCTGTTCTCTGCCCTAGAAGGCTGCCTTGTATGGACTTTATCAAAGGACTCTCCATCCCCCTTGCTTCCTTTTGGGTCCAGCCAAGGAGGATTCCTGGCGAGAGATCTGAAGGAGGGAAGAGACTGAAGATGGAGTATCTACTCCCCCGATTCTCTTCCTGTAAGCTCACCTCAGGCTGGCCGCATCCCTTAATTGAAAACCTGTGTTCCTCTCAAAGCAAACAACCGCCTAGAGCCTTCTAGATGCTGTAGCCACTCCCTCTCCTTGTTCCCTGGGTCTAGGGCAGGGCCCGGCTCCACTGTTGCTGCTCTATCAGGTTCCAGCACTATCCCTGTATCCCTGTGCTTCCCCACGTCCCACCTTCACCTTTGTACCACAGTCACTTTACAATAAGCCCTTCCTGGACTGTCCTGATTTGCTGGTGCTGTCTGTTCCTGTGGGGACCCTGACTGACGCAACAGATTCGGGCTCTTGGCTGCACCATTACTGTACCCTCTGGCAGGGAGCAGAAAGGCTGTGGAGGGACTTCTAGAAGCTTCTTAGAAAACCTCCCTCCAATAAGCATCTGTGGATAAAAAATGTTGCTTGCCATATCAGCAAACAAAGGATGCTGTGGCCATCAAGCCATCAGCCACTGTGCTGCCCCCGATGGTGAGCCTGAGGGAACTCAGGATGGGGAAGGACAGGGTACTGACCCTAGATAGCAAAGGTGCATATCAAAGGAATGATTTCCATGAGCCCAGACTCATGCATCTCCCCATACATAGATAAGCGCTAAATTCACGCACTTGAGATGTCTGGTTTTCTTTAATTAACAGTAATCTTTTGATGCTCCAACTACCTGGTCTTTGTTGCAAAACTCCTATATATCCTGGTTCCTCCCTTACCTCTTCGGATGAGTCCCTCAGAGCTGTCTGAGAGGCTGTGTCCTGGGCTTGGGGTCCTCAGAAAGTCTGCCCAATATTGGGCTGGCCAAAAATTTCATTCGGGTTCTTCCATAACAACTTACGGAAAACCCCAAATGAACTTTTCGGCCAACCCAATAAACCATAATTCTCAGGAATGCTGTGGCGGTCCAGTGGTTAGGACGCTATGCTTTCACTGCTGGGGCCTGGGTTCAGTCCCTGGTTGAGGAACTAAGATTCTGCAAGCCATGGCCAAAAAGAAACCAAAAACATAATTCTTAAATTTGAGGTTGTATATTTTTCTTTCAGTCGACACATCCCTAATTATTCAATCATCCGAACATTGGGTCCTCTTGAATGTAGTTTTTTCCAGCAAGAGAAGTCAAGCACAAGCCTCAGCTGAGATGTCATGGAGATCTGTAGGGTTGCCTCATGGTTAGCCAGTCTACAGGGCTGTGAATGTGACCATGTATCAAACAGCCCCAGGAGTTTCTGCTCATGAGGCCGAGTTCATGAGCCTCAGCAACTCGATGACCCTGAATCTTAGAGCCAAACCGTTCTCAAGCAGCTTTGTAGACCCCAGTCAGTGAAGGCAGATCCTAGAACAGTTTCTGAAAACAGCTTAGAGTTCAGTTTACTGGGAAGAACTTAGCACCAAGTACCCTTTAAAGAGGTAGTCTGTGTGATGATTAAGGTGATTAAGGATAGACTCTAGACTTAGCTCTGTATGATGTGACCTTCAGAACACACCAGTGATGTGACTGTAAGTAACATGGCTTAAGCATTGTGGGTCTCTGTTTCCTCATCTCTAACATAGGAGCTGCTGTGAGAATTCCATTGGCTAATATTTGTAAAATGTTTAGAACAGTGCCTGGTACATAGTAAAGTATGATAGGCATTAGCTGTTATGGCTATTGAAGGAGACATTCTCCTTGCTATCTTTTGTGTTGGAATCCGCTTGGTTACGCTTGGAAGACCCCTCACTCCAGAGGCACCTTTTTAAAAAAAAATAAAAGGACCCATTGTAAGGCACAATGACCTGCTGTGCTTTGCAGAGATTTTTGTATTGGGCCATAATATCCTAGTTTAATTCAACTCTCAGTCAGCGGGAGTAGAATGTGCCCATCTTCACTGTGTGTCTCGCATCACGCTAGCTATGAGAGACTGTAGCTCTGAACAAGAAAAACCCAGTCCCCACCTTCATAAAAGTGCTACAGAAATCTATAGCTCAGGCTGGGAGTCAGATGTCCTCACAACTACATTTAATTTAAAATCAAGCCACTTGAGAAAATTTAGCTGTAAGCTTGGCCTTCTCTCAGCTCCCTGAGCACAAGGCAGCGAGCTACAGTCAAGCTGTGAGTTACTCAGGCTTTTTCCATCAAGACCATTAAGTTCTTTCTGTAGATCCCTTGACACGAGAGTAAATAGAAAATCACATGTCCTTACACCAGGGGGGGAAAATGGTGGGGTGGTGGGGTGGTGGTGGTGGTGGGATGAATTGGGGGACTGGGATTGACATGTATACACTAATATGTATAAAATAGATAACTAATAAGAACCTGCTGTATAAAAAAACAAATAAAATTCAAAAAAAAATCACGTCCTTAGCACCTCTGTTCCGGAAGAGTCTTCTGGCAGCACAAATGGAGTTTCAATATACAGTGCTTGAAATCAGGAGAAAAGGGCTTCTGACTGCTTTTTCTACAATGAACCTGTACTGTTTTTGTAATGAGAACTAAAGATATTTTAATTTTTAAAAAGTTTACCGTTGCAATAGAGAGTATCCTTGTGGAGCATATCATAAATTAGACACACAACTTAACACTAATCATGTTCGAATAGTGTCTAAAACAAGTAAGAAAATTCTCAAGTGTTTATGCTTCTTTTTCAACTTTAAGTTGAGAATTGGGAGCCCCAGGATGAAGGGGTAGACTGTTGAAGGCCATATAGGTAGGTACATATAAGAAGTAAGAATATCTCTAAGAAAGTGAAAGGATGTCAGCAAAAATAATCAGTTTATAAATCAAGTCGTAAGACATGCAGAAAATACAGTTAAAATTGCATGACAACATTTCTCACTTGCTTGGTTTGGGAACACCTTGTAGAAAGTTGAAGTCAGCACTTGTAATCTAACCAACCTTGATCCATTTCGCTTCCACCCTTGTTTTCTAGTAGAAGTGAAATTTCCTGCTTCTACCAAAGGGACTGATAGTGGGTCATGCTTGGTTTACCTGGAACTCTGGGACTACTCTTTTCCCTCTTGTCCAAGGTCTGGAGAGCAGAGACTGTATTCTACTTAATCTTTATATCCAAAGGGGCCTAACTTAGTATCTTTACATAGTCAGTGCCAAATAAACATTTGATGGATAAATAGGTGGATGGATGAATGGATGGATGGATGGATGGATGGATGGGGGTGATATAATTTGGGGATAAGTAAAAGAGTTAAGGTTACTAAGAGAATGCTTCCTCTATTATTTGAAATAGAGAGTATAGGAAAAGGAAGAAGTTTGCTGTACGATTTTTGGCTCTGTGAAACATCTGTGGGTCTTAGGCAGTTGTAAACTTCTGGCTTCAGTATCCTCATGGATAAAACTGAGGGTTTGGAAGAGCTGATCTCTAGGTTACCTTCAAGTCTTAAGGTAACTAAGTATGATACTAAGTATAATGCTTAAGGATAAAGAAAAGTAGAATTTACCAAGGTTTAACAATGCCTTAAAAATGTGAGAATGCTCTGTCATCAGCAAGAGGGCAACTGGGTGATGGGTTTTTCTAAAATGTTTCATTTTCTGATACATTCTTCCACTCTTTAAAGTGATATGTACCATTTCTGTTTAAAAGTAAAGTGAATTCAGATTGATTGATTTTTAGCAGATAATTCTTGAGATACGTGTCCAGCATGTTGCAAAAATTAGGCTGGCAGTTATTCTTCTAATGTTTGGAGCTGAATTCTAAGAGAGGTTGGAAATGGCTTCTGAGAAATCATTCAGCTAGGGCAGGGCACAACGGTGGCTTGATTAATTAGCAGCTACCTCTTTTACTGAATTGAACTTGGATCTGCTTACCTGATGCTCAGCAAAGCAAATCTATTGACATCCAGTTGTGGTGAAGGAAAGTGTAGAATTTATTGCAGGGTGCCAAGCAAGGAGAATGGGCAGCTTCATGCTCAAAAGACATGACTGCTTTCAGGGAAGGGGTTTTAAGGGCAAGATTAGGGGTGTGGGTTGCAGGGTACCTGATCAGCTTGTGTGCAATTCTTTGATTGGCTGATGGTGAGGTAACAGGGTGATGTGCTGGGAATCTCAATCATCCACCTTCTGGGTCCAACCTGTCTGGGGTCTACATGCCAGTGGTCTGCATGCAGTTAACTTCTTCCACCTGGTGTGGGCTTTAGCATCTGCAAAATAATGCAAGGATATAGCTCAGGATATTATCTATAGCCCTTGAGGAGGAACTAAAAGTCCTTGACCTTGTTTTATAGCTAAACTATTATTATTTTGTCTTGCTTGACTGCTTTCCTTTTTTTCTATATTTTCTCACTTCTCTGATTAAACTTGCTCTTTGGAACTCAGGGAAGACCTAGGTGGCTACAGTTTATTTCCATAGCCTCTTTTCCCAATCAACAATAAGCGGGGGACATCAAGGCATCTGTCATTGGGAAAGCTCCGCAGAGTCCTGCTCAGTTTCACTCTAATAAACAAGGTCTCTCAAATCTCGTTCGACACTTGGATTTTTTGGTTTTATGGTCTCCACCTTCTACCACTGAGCCAATGTTTTCATTGTCCAGGCCCACTATTTTGCAAACTCTACAGCTCTTTCTGACAGAACCAAATGCTATCTCTTTTCTTCTCCCAATATGATTAACTCACACAACCTTGGACAAAAACATACATCCACATGCCAGCAGTCAATGTTTTAGCTTCTCTTCTATGAACATTGTCCCTCTGTCCACGGTCAAAAAAGTCAGAAAGATGAGTGCCAAACAGAAATGTGCTTTTCTTTTTTAAAATTTTTTGATTTTAATTAAAAGAAAATTTTAATTTTCTAAAAAATAAATTTTATTTATTTATTTTTGGCTGTGTTGGGTCTTCGTTGTTGCACACAGGCTTTCTCTAGTTGCAGCAAGTGGGTGCTATTCTTCCTTGTGGTGCGCAGGCTTCTCATTGCAGTGACTTCTCTTGTTTCAGAGCACAGGCTCTAGGCACGTGGGCTTCAGTGGTTGTAGCACGCAGGCTCAGTAGTTGTGGCTCACAGGCTCTAGAGCGCAGCCTCAGTAGTTGTGGCACATGGGCTTAGTTGCTCCACAGCATGTGGGATCTTCCTGGACCAGGGCTTGAACCTGTGTTCCCTGTGTTGGCAGGTGGGTTCTTAACTATTGTACCACCAGGGAAACCCCAAAATGTGCTTTTCATATTGAATCTCCTGCTTAAAATTAATTTCTTTATAGACTTTTGAATATTTTATTTATATTAATTATTTTCTATTTTTTCCTCTTGAGTTCTCTCTCTAGCTGCTTTTTATTTTTTTCAAATACTTTAAAGACAATGGGGTTGGATTTAAAATATGTTCTGCTATGTTCCATTTATTTGTCTAGGCCCTGGTAATTTCTGACTTTTAAAAGGTCAGTGTGTACGTTTACAATACTAATAACCAAAATAGAAATGCCACAGTATTTAATTTTTAGTCACTTTCCAAGACAACTCTCTAAACGTAGCCATTTTTAATATCTAAGTCCTCTATGTATATCCACACAAAATCTGCCCCAGTTTGCTCCTGGTCCAATACAAGAGACTCCCAATGTACTGTAATTTATCTTTTTCCATAGCTATAATTATAACACCTGTTATCACAAACTCCTATTCAAAAAGTGCGTAAAAAGTAGACAGAAAGCCGTAAAGTGAAAATAATCAGGCTTTTATTTACTGTATGTATAAATGATGTTTAAATGGACAACCTGAGGCACTGTAAGATCTTGAGCTAAGGTTTGAATCTACAGAGATTCAGATACATCTATGATTCCCAGTCTATGATTATGTTCAGAGCAGTTTCAGATGAAGTATATTTTATTAAAATGTTGTAGTTATTAGGGAATGTGTAAGCTGTCTTTGGTACTTATTGTAATATCAGTGAATCAGAATATTCAAATTACAAGAAAATTCAATTTATTAGAGAACAAACATATGGACATCAAGGGGGGAAAGTGGTGGGGGGAGGGTGGTGGTGGTGGGATGAATTGGGAGATTGGGATTGACATGTATACACTAATATGTATAAAATGGATAACTAATAAGAACCTGCTGTATAAAAAAATAAATAAAATAAAATTCAAAAAAACACAAAACAATTTCTAACTCTCCTTGATATAAAGGAGAAAAGGGAGGAGCAGGGTAGGGTGGGGCTGTCCTCTCAAACTAAACTAGCAAATCTAGCTTCAAACACACCCTCTGGTCTGTTATTCCAGTTTTAGCCATTTGTTTCTGCTAACTCTGTCCTAAACTTAGTTTTTTCTGTGCTGCTATAAGAGTATGCTCTTATCTTCTAAATACAACACATTTTAAAATTGCACATTGTTTTCTATTTTTTATTTAAAATGTTATCCCCTAACTTTAGTTCTCTGGGGCAGAGCCTGGATTTTTAATCCTAGCCACAGGTGTGTCAGGAATTATCTCAAAACAACTCTTAAAATTGTCCCCACTGTTTAGTTTCGATTACTGAAGTTGGTAGAGGTGAAATAATTTGGACAAAGTCAAGACCTACAGATAGCAAGTGAGTAAATTAGAATTTTTACCAAGATTTGTCATGTCCATTTCCTTAGTAGTACAGAATATAGGTACTCTGTAATTTTCATTATATATAGAATCTCCATTAACAAGAATCCAAATACCTGTGATCCTCATTTTTTAAATTGAATTTCTTTTTTAAGAGAAAAAAATTACAAGAAGGGTAACTCCATTAATAGCAATTAAAATATAAGCATATATATATATATACAATTCCAGGGAGTATTCTGTACTTCTCCTAAAACATATGAGGTGTCTAGGGACTTCCCTGGTGGTCCAGTGGGTAAGACTCCATGCTCCCAATGCAGGGGACCTGGGTTCGATCCCTGGTTGGGGAACTAGATCCCGCATGCATGCTGCAACAAGGGTCTGCATGCTGCAACTAAGAAGTCTGCATGCTGCAACTAAGAAGTGTGCATGCTGCAACTAAAAAAAAAAACTCACATGCTGCAGCGAAGATCCCACATGCTGCAGCTAAGACCTGACACAGCCAAAATAAAAAAAGTATATTAAAAAAACAAAACAAAAAAACATATGAGGTCTAATATTCTACTCTTTAATATTATAAATATTATAGAATGATTAATGTTTTCAGAGATAACTCCAAGGCTTTTAAATAACTCAAATCAATGCCAAAATATTAATTGCTAATTAAACAATACTAACACAGGGAAGTAGACTTACACATTTTATTCCATTTAAAGAAAGTTCAAATCTTATACTTTAATTTCTTGATTTACAGCAGCTTAACTGTTCTCTTAGATATGCTTTTTTGGGGATTGACATATACACACTGCTATATTTAAAATAGATAACAAGGACCTACTGTATATGGAATGCTGCTGTTCTGTAATAACCTAAATGGGAAAAGAACTTGAAAATGAATAGATACATGTGTATGTGTAACTGAATCACTTTGCTGTACACCTGAAGCTAACACAACATTGTAAATCAACTATACTCCAATATAAAATAAAAATTGTTTAAAAGTGACACGTATTTCTAAGTGCTTATTGTAGAATATTTAGAAAACACAGAAAAACATAAAGAAATTCAACATATGCATTCTTTATTCTGCTGTGAGCATTTTACCATGTCATTTGTAATCTTTACTTGCATAAATATACATAACCTAAAATATTCTCCTGAGTATATCCTATATTACTTTATAGTTTCTCTGTTGAATATTTGAATTGTTATTTATGATGAGTTAATTAATATATTTGTGTTAGATTCCTAGAAATACAATTATTGGGTCAAAGGGTAGAAACATGTTTGAAGCTCCTGAGAAGTATTGTTAGATTACTCTACAGTAACTTCACACCATTTTTCACTCCAGGATCCACCTATCACACCAGTACCGGCAGTGGGTACTACTGTAGCCCGTAAAGATTCATAATATGGCTTCATTCTAATTATTTGCTTTATCAGGTTTGAAAAATGACCCTCTTTTGATTCACGGAACACATTTCCCTAAAGGTTCTGTTGTCTATATAATAACAGTAAAAATGTAGCAGGTATTGCGCTAAGAGATAAAATTATCTCTTAATTCTAATCACACTTCATATAATAATATATATTTATATTAAATATAAATTATATATAAATATAGACTATATAATGTAATATATAATGACTATCTATTTATACATAAATACATTATATATATAACTATAATGATTTTCTAGATGAAGAAATTGTCTTAGAAAAGTTTAGCCCCTTGGGACTTCTCTGGCCGTCTAGGGGTTAAGACTCTGCGCTTCCACTGCAGGGGGTGTGGGTTCGATCCCTGGTTGGGGAACTAAGATCCCACATGCCAAGTGGGCAGCCAGGAGGAAAAGAAAAGAAAAGAAAAGAAAAGTTTAGCCCTTGCCTAAGATAACCCGGCTAGAAGTAGTTGGTACAGCTTCAATCAGGTCTGACTCTGAAGTGTATATAAAATTTTCTTTATTTATTTTTCATCACACACTTTAAGATCAGGCACCCAAGATCCAGCCCACCAACATTTCTCTATATTATTAAAATGTTCTGATCGCTTCCTTTCCATTTATTTTTCAGATGAACTATATACAATCATTTTATCAGTTCCCTCATAATTGGCAGTTTGATGTTGCATTAAGGGTATACAGTAAATTCAAGAAAAATAGCATCTTAAGAATACTGGATCTACCAGCAGCATCATGTCCTTAGGTGTCTTATTTAATTTTGTGGTTCCCTCCAATGTAGCTTCTTCACCTCTCTTGTTAAGGTGTTTTTATTTGCTTTTTTTTTTTCCAAAATGAACAGGAGCTTTTCTTTGCTATATTTTAATTGAGTGTAGTTAGCATTGATTTGTGTACATTTATTTGTGTTCCTTTTTAGTTATAATAGTTTTCTATTTGATTTTCTAAGGTTTTCCAAATAAACAATTGTGTATCTGCAATATTTTCCTCTCTTAATTTCTTAATTTCTATTTCTTATCTCTATCTTTTCCTTGTTTCAATGAATTAGGCAAAACTTCTAGAACAGTGCTAAATATTGATGACATGATAATTATAAGGAACATCACTTTTGTCCTTTACGATACTGAAATTATTTCTAGTATTTTGCCTTTAAGTTAATGTAGATGTGTGTGTGAGGGTGTGTGTGTCTGTTTTAAACGATAGTAAAATATAGGAATAATGCAGTTAGTAGAAATCCTACCTTGACTTTGGCATTTTGTCAATTTTTAGTTTTCAGTATTTTCATGGGCTGTTTAATGGGGACTTGGAAGCAGGTACATGGACTCCAAAACTTGCTGCTACTTTAACTCTGAAATTAAACACATACTTTTTAGGAGGATTTTCAACAAATGATGCAATATATTAATGCCTAATTAACTTATTTTTTAAAATAAATTTATTTATTTATACTTTTGGCTGCGTTGGGTCTTCATTGCTGAGCGTGGGCTTTCTCTAATTGCGGCAAGCGGGGGCTACTCTTCGTTGTGGTACTCAGGCTTCTCATTGTGGTGGCTTCTCTTGTTGCAGAGCACGGGCTCTAGGCACGTGGGCTTCAGTAGTTGTGGTACACAGGCTCAGTAGTTGTGGCTTGCGGGCTCTAGAGTGCAGGCTCAGTAGTTGTGGCACATGGGCTTAGTTGCTCTGCAGCATGTGGAATCTTCCCGGACCACCAGGGCTTGAACCCGCGTCCTCTGTATTGGCAAGTGGATTCTTAACAACTGCGCCACTACGGAAGCCCCCCTAATTAACTTTAAAATTCGATTCATTTCCTTAAGCATCTCAGTCTTCTGAGGTAAGATTATAATCAGCTTTTCCTAATAAGATTTATCTCACACGCCATTATTTTCCATTACACATGTTCTTTTCACCTCCCACTAGAATGTATAGTTTTCCAGACTAGGACTAGAGAAAGTCAAACTTGGAGCCAATAAGGAAAAATCCCTTGAGATGAAAGTCTACCATCCATCCCACTTCAGTGCCCTAGAACCCAGTGATTTCTGCTGAGGACCCAAAGCACTTGGTTCTGGCTGTTCTTATATCCTGAACTCAGAATCAGGTAGGAAGAACTCAGCTTTCAGAAGTACAGGACCATCTGGCGTACACTGTGGATAATAACTTCACCCCCCCCTTTTTTTCCTAATTTTTCTACTTTGTATTCTGTTTTCCCTTATTTCCTAGTCAATTTTGTGGTACAATTTTCCAAGGTATAGAAAGGAGAGAAAAATACTTTTAATGACAGTTCAGTTCTCAGTATGAGTGTTTCTGGCTTTGCAAATTTTTGTTGGCCGGTTTAATCACATAACTGCCTTCTCTCTGCCATTTGGTACACACTTGAATCACGTAAGCTCACGGAATGCAACATCAATGTGAATGTTAGCTTAATTCAAACATAATAAGCAATCAGAATTTTCAGAAAAGCACCTCATGCAATGAATTCCCAAAGTAAGTGAAAATGACTTTAGTATTTACTGTATTGCTATTACTAACACTGCTTTTATCTGTGCTGTTTTTTTCTTTTTTTGGCAGGTACACTGTACCTATTTAAAAAAAAAAAAATTAACCAAAATTTGGTTTGGAAGAAAACTTTCCCCTTCATAACACAATACACGAATCAGTCCGAATTGTTGCTACATTACTCTCTTTTTATTGTTCTTGTTGTAATGTGACCATGGAAACATGGACAGTAGCTAATAAACCCTTGATGATACTCAGGCTGCTTTTGATTTTACTGTCCTCCTGAATCTATCCTTAATGTTGGGTTAATTGCAGCACGTAATTTACCAGATGGTAACAGTAGGTTTGTGCCATATAATTTTTTTATTCAGAGCCGTAACGGTGTCCTGTATATAAAAGATGCTTCGTGTTTGCTGAATGAATGACAGTGAGAATAAAGGAATGAACGAATGGTGAATAAAACCAATCAGGCTAAAGCTTAAACATGAGCCCTGGCAAGGCTGTTGAATGGAAAGGAATTCCACTGTGGGCAACTGAGAATCCTTGTTAGAAAACACCTGTTCAAAAGAGAACTCAATTTTCCCTTAATAGTGAAGGTGCCAGGACACAACTGTAGGCTTCTGGAATTCCTGGGAACAGACATTCTTTAAACTGAATCCCTGATGAGGGTCTCTGATGAGATGGCCTAAAGGATTCCAGGCACCTAAATTTTATCCCATGTGCCAAATGTTTTTCCTCAGTCTTAAAGATTATAGGAGAGGAGGTTGAAAAAAACCTGTTACAAGGGAAGGGAAACCAAGAACTCAACATCCAAGCGCCATCTCTTATGTGCAGGACTGGCTATATAATTTGAGAGGAGTCCAGTGCCTAAATGTGAAGTCCCTCGGTCAAAGTTATTAAAATGATTAATTTCAAGATTGTGAGAACAGAGCATTAAGCCATACATGGGGTCCTCCTTAAGTGCAAGGCCGTTTATGACGACACGGTTTGCACACCCATAAACTAGCTTTGCATATGTTTTAAGTCTCTTGTTTCTGAGCAAAGAAAATTGAATAGATCTGATGCAAGCAATTTTTATTCTAATGTAGTGCTGTTGAATAGAAATGTCTGTGATGATTGAAATGGTCTATATCTATGCTAATACACAGCCACTAACTACCTAAGGCTATGAGCAGTTAAAATGTGGCTAGTGGGACTTGAAATACTAGCAATACCACTGAAGAATTATATTTCCATTTTATTGAATATTTAATTGTATCTAACATAAATTTAAATAGCTACATGTGAATGTGGCTAGTGGCTGCCATTTTGGACATACAAGTTTAATGAATCAACCAACCTACAGACAATAAAGAAAATAGTTCCATATAGAATTTATAGCAATGTTTGCAGCAATGAAATTTGTAACAATGAAAAGCAAACAATGCCTTTTAAGTTAACTGCTCTGAGCAACTGACAATAGATAAGTTTGCCTTTTATCGTAATGGAAAGTTGCAGAATATCTTCTAAACTCATAAATAGAACGAGAAATTTCTCTAAGATACAGAACTGTGAAATTTGGAGGAGATCCCTGCCTCTCAAATTTCCTAAGCATAGAGAGTTTCCATGGCAACAAAAGATCCATCCAAATGTAATTAAAAGTGAATGACTAGGGTATCTGTATCATTCAGTTCTAGTACATGTTACCTTTAATTATATTTTTCTAAGCTACTGATGTGCTAATATGTCAGACGATATTTGTTCAGAACTGAGGTTGACAAAGCTTTGTAGGAAGAAAAAAAGAAGACGCAGTCATCCTGCAGGAACTCCGCAGATAGAATAAAACAAAAAGAAAAGATGTGTTCCTTTGCTCCTCTTTGGAATTCCTTCAAGTAAGAATGAGAGGGCCAGCCATTATTTTAGGGTTTTCCACTTCTTACTATCATATTTCTCCCTCTCGGACTCCCGCCAGGACTTACCCTTGAAAAGACTCTCCCTTGAGTCCCAAGAAGCATCTGTCCTTGTTCCCCAGCTGGTTCCAGTATCCCAGCCAATCCTGCCCCTGGCCCTGGGGCTTCTTTCCTGTCCTTCCCACCTGGCCCCAAGCCATGGCCATAGGTGGCTTTGGGAGGTCCTAGAGGTCACAATCACTATTGTCCTGCTTTCAAGTAAACGCTGGGAAATCAGTTATGTATGATTGAGGGGGAAAAAAGTTTGTAATTAAAAAAAAATTATACAATGAATACGAGAGGTATGAGTGAATGAGAAGAGTTTCTTGTATCTTTGTTTTGTTTTAGTTACAAAGCACAGCTCCCTGATTGGGGAATGAAAAACACCGGAAATTGCTGAAGTGAGATAATTTATTGCTAGAAAAAAACAAGAGCCACCACCAGACCAAAATCATTCTCAAAAGGAAATAATGTGAATGTTTTAAATAGCAACTGTGCTTAGGATGTGGAGAAAATCCAGCCACACAGGGCATGGAAGGTATGGTGACAAATGAGGCCAAAGGGAAGAATGACGGAAGGAAGGAAGCATGTGATGAACTCTGAGCTGGTGTAAAGGGGACAACTGACGTCTATCCTAAATCCTCCACTCAGGTTTCACAGGTGAACTCCAAGATTACTTACATGCTCTCGTTTGGCCACAGGGCAACAGTACCCTGGGTTTTCTTTAGTTTGTACTGTTCAGCCATAAAGGTGGGGAAAAAAACCCCCCAAATCCCCAGAAGTCCAGCTCTTTGGGCAACAAGTATTAAGAGTATCACTTATGTTAATGGAAAAGCCTTAGCTAATTCACTGATTCTCAGCAGGAAAGGAGTGGAGTACAGTCCCCAGTGGAAGGAGGTTCCTGAATTTCCAGATCAGGGGAAAGACTGGCTTTTTCTACAGAGCCCCAAACACCGATTTTGATGGACTCCCTTAGGGGTGGGACCTCATTTTCCTTCTTTGGAGGCGTTCCATATGCGATACAATATTGTCTGTGGAACCACATTGCACATGGGAAAGACGAGGAGGCTTTCCTACATGCAAAGAGTGGAAAAAATGTTTCCACTCTTAAAAATGTCTCTTTCGTTTCCTTAAATCTAGAAAACCCCCCTCTCCCCATTTCTGTCTTTTGAGACAAACCTTTTTGCAGCATCCAAAGTTATTTTTGTGGAATGCCTGTGATGTGGATTTGTCTGATTTCTTTCCCATGATTAGAGGCAGGGGAGATGTTTTTGGCAAGGATACCGCACAGGTGAAGCACATGGGGTGCTTCTCATGTGTCACAGCAGAGACCCATTATGGACTTGAGTCTCATTGTGGGTGCTACTAAGTTTGATCACCTGGTTCAGTTGGTGTCAGCCAGATGTTTCCACTGAAAAGCTACAGCTGTCACTTAGCAATTAAGAAGTAATTTGTGGGGGCCTCCCTGGTGGCGCAGTGGTTGGGGGTCCGCCTGCCGGTGCAGGGGACGCGGGTTCGCGCCCCGGTCCGGAAAGATCCCACATGCCGCGGAGGGGCTGGGCCCGTGAGCCGTGGCCGCTGAGCCTGCGCGTCCGGAGCCTGTGCTCTGCGGCGGGAGAGGCCGCGGCAGTGAGGGACCCGCGTACTGCAAAAAAAAAAAAAAAAAAAAAAAAAGTAATTTGTGGAATGCTGTATTGAGACCATGAGAATGTTTCATTTCCCCATAACCTTTTTACCCAATGGTCTTAGCATTTATTGATGATCTTTGCCTGAATCTACTTTTACACGGGGGATTGCAAAATGATGATTTCCTGATTCTATGTCTTTCTACATTCATTAACTAGTATCCTTCTATTAAAAATGCCTAGTCCCTTCCCCCATGAGTTTTAGAGGTATTTTTAAAAAATATCACTATGGACTCCTGGATTCAGATTTTTCTGACTTCTTTTTTGTTGGACATCATACCTTTTGTCCTGAGAGATATTTACTAAACCAGTCACCTATGGAACACCATTCCTATGAAATGCTCTGGGGATAAAGCATTCTATGGACGAATAATGTGGGGATAGAAAGTATCCGCCATGTCTCTTGAAGTTATCTAATGGATATTAGGATACTGAAAACCACAGGAGTTCTGCAGTAAAGAACCTGCTTAACTTTAACCAGGAGTTTCTCAAACTTATTTGATCATGGAATCCGTTTTTATTTCTTCAACACAGACCTAGTGCTTGGTGACATACATTTAGGGAAACACTGGCCAAGAGCCTCACTTGTCAATTAAATGTTTCAGTAATAATGTGAAACAAAGACTAACTAATAGCTGTAGCTGTATTTCGCTTGGCTCAACCATTCCTGTATGCTTAAAGTAACTATTCTATGTTAAGGTCAAATCAGCATACCATTGAGGGCCTGGTGGTCAAGAACAACCCTGAAGTAAGGAAAGATTCCTTTAAAAGAATACAAAAAAAACTAATCATAAAAGAGAAGATTGGTACATTGACTTCATTAAAATTAAAGCCTTCTGTTTATCGAAAGACTCCAAAGAGTGTGAAAAGGCCAACTTCGTACTGGGATAGTATATTTACAAATATACATCCAGAAAATATAAAGCACTAATATTCATATACAAGAGAAAGACAAACAACCCATTTAAACAATGGGCAAAAGACATGAACAGGTACATCACAGAAGAGGATAACCAATGGCCAATAAGCATATGAATGTTATTGACCTTAGAGAAATGCAAAGTAAAATCCACAATGGCATACCACTACACACCCACCAGAATGACTAAAATGAAAAACACTGACAGCACTAGGTATGCATGTGGGTGTGTGGAGTAGGTAGACGCTGTGAGGCGCTGCCTAGATCTCCTTTCAATGAGATGATTCCTGCCCCGGATGCTTAAGAGTGCTGACAGCCTCCATCTCCAATCCTGCGATTGCCTCAACTGCCTCTCATTCAAAGTCACTGTGACTGATGGAGGGCACAAAGGGCTAGCCCACTTGCCCAACTCAGGATAATTCTGAGGGGCCATTTCTAACACCCCCGACCCCAGGTTGTTACTGGCCCTGCACTGCAGCTCGATTTCACTCTCCCTTTGTCCAATCTTACTTCCTACCGCTCCTTCCACAGGAGTTGATCCCAAGGGCACCCTGTAATAAACATTCTGCACACTAAGCTCTGTTGCAGAGTCTGCTGACCAAGTAGCCCGTTCCGCGACCTGTGCAACTTGCTTGTCCTGGTGTGAACTGGTACAACCACTTGAGAAAACTGTCTGCTGTGACCTCGCAATCCTACTTCTAGATATTTACCTGGGAGAAATGAGCCTTGTGTCTGTCCACCACAAAAAGCCATCGACGGGAATGTCCATAGCAGCTTTTTTTCATAATAGATTCGAAGTGGGAACCATGCCAATGTCCATCAACTGTAGATTGTATAAATAATTGAAGTATGTTCATACACAGGAATGCTGTATAGTGATAAGAAAGAACAAGCTACTGTTACACGTAACAGCATGGCTGACTCTCACAGGCATAACGTTGAGACACAAAAGAGCGCACACCGTATGATTTAATTTATATGAAGCTCAGGAACTGACAAAACTAACCCATGGCGACCGATGTGAGAACGGTGGTTCCTTGTGGGGTTCCTTGTGGTGTGTGGGTATTGAGAGGGAGTATGAAGCAGCCTCTGGAGCGACAGAAAAGGTCTATACCTTGATGTGGTTGGTGGCTACATATGTAAAAGTTCCCTGAGGTATAAAACACTTAGTTTTGGGCATTTTACTATATGTGTGTTATAGGTCAGTTAAAAAAAAAAAAGCCACCTCAAACTAATAAATTCCTTATTAATCCAATGTAGGTTAACTGGTTTGTAGACTAAATCTGGTTAAGGTGTTACAGTCACCTGTGATATTGTCACTTTCTAGGGAAGGTTGGCTGCAGTGGGTTTAGTAATAAGGTCGTCCTGATTAGTGCATTGACTCTTCTGCAGCAGGAAGAAGCAGGCTTTAGGGCTTGGTGATCTGATGGGGGAGGAGAGGAATGCTCCAGGTTTCATGCTCCTGATTTAATCAAGACAGCTCCTCCCACTGAGATACCTACCACCAGATCTTATCAGCTGTCTCTCAATCACTGAGGCTCTCTGGGAGAAAATCTCTCTAGGGAGGAAAATAATCTCTTTTCATGGGCTGTTAGGATGGTCTGCAAACCAAACCAGTTAACCTGCAGCCAGGTAAATCCAGTATTTGAGAAAAAATCAACCATCACTGGGCATTTAAACTGCTTTGTTATTGAACCAATTTTACAAAGAAGAAAAAAGGAATCAGATATTGGCTATTTTAAATTAATTTCATTAATATGTCTTCATTAGCCTTGACCAAGAGAAGTTAAATAGGTAACTTAAAGGACTTCCCTGGTGGTGCAGTGGTTAACAGTCCGCCTGCCAATGCAGGGGACACAGGTTCGAGCCCTGGTCCAGGAAGATCCCACATGCATGACACAACTAAGAGTTCGTGTGCCGCAACTAAGGAGCCCATGAGCCGCAACTAGGGAGCCTGCTGGCTGCAACTAAGGAGCACACATACCGCAACTAAGGAGGCAGCAAGCTGCAACAAAGGAGAATGCTGGCTGCAACTAAGGAGCACATGTGCCACAACTAAGGAGCCAGCGAGCCACAACAAAGGGGCGCGTGAGCCGCAACTAAGGAGCCCACCTGCCGCAACTAAGACCCAGTGCCACCAAATAAATAAATTAATTAAAAAAAAAAAAGAAAGAAAGGTCCTGTGGACTCTGGTGGAGGAGGGGCTGTCCTCCCACCTGTATTTGTCCTCACTTCCATCTCCATTCCTCTCCCAGGACGAGGCCAGCTGCTGGAGGATGGGCGGATTAAGCTCACTTTGGCCACAATAGCCGGCTTCCCAGATGGCCCCCTGCAGGAGAAAGGCCAGGGTCTCCCTGCCCTTCTTTCTTCTCCCTTGTGAAATGAGATGAGACTGGAGGCAGCTCCCCCAGGAGGGTCCTCTGCCTGTGAACCTTCTCCCATTCTGCTATCAGGACTGGGGAGATGGCCTAGGGGAGCACCTTGCCAGACTCCAGATCAAACTTGCTGCTTCTCTTTTGGTTCTTCACACCAGCTGAGGTGCTCTGGCCTTTGTGTTGCAGAGGCGAGAGTCAGGATCTGGATTCAGGCTCCGAGACAGAAGTAGACAGAGGTCTTTGGATTGCTTCCCATTCTAGGCTCCTCTGGCAGCCTGAGTCTGGGGGGGTCCAGTCGGTACACTAGTGTGTTGCACTGCAGCTTTAAAATGAAAGCTCCAGGAGGTGATTGCCATTCTCTCACTCTGGTATTTTAGGGTGTGTGTGTGTGTGTGTGTGTGTGTGTGTGTGTGTGTGTGTGAGAGAGAGAGAGAGAGAGACCGTGTGAGGGTGGGTACACACGAGCTTATACCTCCCACAGGGATGATGGATTCAGGGATTCCTGGATGTTTGGGCCAATGCTTTCTTAATGGTACCCCAACTCATCATTTTCTGATAGGGACCCAAGTCAAGGAGACTGTGCATCACAGTGCAATGGGGTGGGTACTGTGATGTGGGGAGCAGGGTCCAGGCTGCTGTGAGTCAGCCTAGGAATAGACATATACACTGGCCAGCAGAGGCTTTAAGGAGAAAACTGTCACTAGACTTTTTTCTTTGGTTTTATTTTTCTGCCTTCTTCTTAACTCTCTCAAAAAGGTAAGCTTTGAGAGCCAAGGTTAACTATGGGTCTAAGCAAAATACACAGAGACCACAGTGCCTCTTCTCTCTCTCAAGACTAGACTTGCCAGCTTCACAACTGATCCAGGCCCCTCACCTGGACGGAGTCCCCACAGCAGGGTTTGTAAGGCAAATATCTAATAGTGTTTTCCAAATTTTGCTCCATATATTATATGAAGAAAGTATCCTGCAGTCAGGTTAGATTTAGAAACACCAGCAGAATTTTTCTGAGCCTTTTCCAAGAAGTGAGATCTATTATGCAGAGTTTTCCAAACTTACTTGATTCTAGAATCATTTCCTACAAAATATCTCATGGTATAAGACTGCCTCAGAACTCTTGGGTAAGAAGTACCTGAAGAAATAAGTGATGCCCATTGTGCCATAACATCTCGTTGGCAGATCTCCCCCTGGAACCTGGACTCAGAGTCTAGGCTATGACTTTCTCAGTTTCTCACCACACAGATGTGACGAAGGACTAAATAAATGAAGCCTCTGGTTGCTTTCACACTTTTTTATTTCCTAACTCAGATTTTGTGACTATCTTCACAGAAACGCTATTGCCTTTTCACTAATAGTACAGCGTTTCTTGGTGTTAGTAGTTTCCCACTGAACAATGATTTCTTTCAATCGCTCTAAGTATAAGTGAATCACTCATTTTGCTGAAGCGTCTTAGAAAATAACTTTCTAATCCTGACGTTTTTAATCATAAATGTCACTAAAACCTAAAAATGTCTAATATTTAACTGTAGCCATAGACCTAGCATTGACTCTTCTGTGTAGTGTCTGATCTATACATCCCTCTGCCCCCCTTTGTTTTGCGATGGCCCTCAATTAGCTCAGTGCCCCCACTTCCCACCCTCCAGGGGCATGGCTCTTGCAGACCCTGTAGCAGCCTGAACGCTTCCTTGGGAAGTAGACACTTGCTCTAATAGCAGAGTCCCAGAGCGCTGCTGTACTGCCATCCAGCCCCACCCACCACAGAGACTCCTCAAATGCCCAGGATGAAACAGCTAAGGTCTGTTGCACTGGCTTTAGAAACAAAGAATGGCGCCAACTGCGGTCGGTATGGGCTGTGTGCCCAGGACTTTGACTCCTCTTGGCTTACTGAGCATGGGCATGTAAGAGTAGGAAAGGTACAGATTACTTAATTCTTGCCAGTAGGCTAATTCTTATCTGCCTTGAGGTAAATGGAAAGGCAAGGAGAGGACTATTGCTAGAGGCTGAATGTTCATGTCCTCTCAAAGTTCATTATGTTGAAACCTAATCCTCAACGTGATGGAATTAGGTGGGGAGGCCTTTGGGAGGTGATTAGGTCATAAGGGTGGGCTGCTTATGAACAGGGTTAGTGCCCTGATGAACGAGACCTCAGAGGGCTGCCTTCTCCCTTCTGCCACGTGAGTACACAGGGAGAAGTCAGCCGTCTGCAACCCGAAAGAGGGCCTGCTCCAGACACCAAATCTGCCAGAGCCTTGGTCTTGGACTCTGAGGTCTCCAGAAGTGTGAGAAATAGTTGTTTGTTGTATGAACCACCCAGTCGATGGTATTTTGTCATAGCAGCTTGAAGGAAGCAAGACAATTGTCTTTTTTGTCAGGGATTATGTGTATGTGCCTATCTGTGTGGCTGCACCATGCCAGATGTGAGTAATCCTCAAGGAGTAACAGGTGAATGAGCCTGGAACGAGTGGATACCATATATAAAAAGACATAACAGTGGGGAAAAGGTGATTTAAAGTTAGAAGAGTCTGCATCTCAACTCTGCCACTTTTATTAGTTGAGTGACCATGGGTGATTCATTTTTAGTACTTAGAGCCAGTTTTCTTATAAGCAACATAGAATTATTTATCTTTCTCACTACGTGTGTATGTGTACTTGTATATGCAGAGAAATATGTTTAGAATGGTTTACATCAAATGTTAACATGGTTGTTTAGGGAATTTGGGAATTGGGTGGCTTTTCCCTTTATATTTTGTGCTTTTCACTAATATTTGATCTTTTTTAAGGTAAAAGTGTAAAGCATACCCCAAATACTGTCAATGTAAAATTGTAATCATATGATAAAATGAAATCTTTCATATTTTTAAGTTTTTGAAATGGGAGAGTCTTATAAAAATTCCCATAAATCCAACCAAGTATCATTCCTTCAGTTTCTTTTTTCCTAACTTGTGTCTATAAATAGGTCTTCATATTTAATCTTTCCAGCAGACAGTCTTCTACCTTTTTCTCCATTAATCTTGGAAGAATCTTTAGAAGGTAATATGAAGACTACTGTTTTAAGAAAATATTGAAAGAAATAACAAACCACCTTACCTGGAAGAGCAGCAGATCTTTTAAAGCCTAATACTTCAAAGGGAAAAACAAAAACAAAAAGCAGGGGAAAAAAGTTAATATGGAAAAATGTAAAACCAGTTTAAATTATCTGTTTAACAAATGAAGTGACACTATGTTTCATTCCTAGTTACATGGAAACATAGATATTTTGAATTAAAAAACAAATAAGAGGTTAGCAGCTTTTTTAGGGAGTTTGTGACAATTTTCTCTGCTTCACGGGTCCCAGAGGTCAGATGGGGTCCCAACTGGTGGCAGTTTATTCCTTCAGCTTTTTATATTTTTATTCATGAACCTCTAACAATCAATAAATGGTACAACTTGTGAGAATTTCAAAATACTATTTTCCAGCCGCAAAGAAATTCTCCCAACTGAAATTAGAATTTGATAGGCTTAAATACTTTACAGATGCTTCAAATGAGATTATGAAGCCAACCAGTAGATATTTATTTATTTTACTAAAATATAGGCATGTTTTCCTTTAAATATTTGAGATTCTGTCTACAGTGCCTCTGTTATATTCATTCAAATTATTCTTATATTCCAAAACAATGAGGCTTCTAAACTGGTGGAATGTTGCCAGGAAATTTCAACAGAGTTTGAAGGCAACATGACCAAAAGGCACAGTTTAAATTGGCTTAGGGGATGAATGGGCTCCTTATCAGAGCAGCTGAAGGCTGTATATAATTAACAGCATCTGTCAACATTAAAAGGGCTGTATATAGAACAAGCAGGCCCTACAGCCCCACTGAACAGCAACCTCCAGCTTCTGGTACCTTAAAATCCACAAGACCTAAACAAAAAGACAGCCCCAAGCCATGACTAGAAGGACACGGATACATTTTAGTGATACTAGCAGGGCTACAAAGCAACAGCTAATTAATGTTAATTATCTAGAGCAATTCTGTGAACAAGAGCATTGAGATTTCAAATTAGCCAGCTATCATCAAAAATAGAAAATACCATTTATGAAGATAACTTTATATTTGAAATTACTGATTTAAAAATCTTTCTCATGTCACTTTAATTTTTAAATGGTGTGAAAATGATCTACTAACCTCCCTTTTTACATGATGAATTTAATTCAATTTAATTCAGCTTGACTATTTCTGTAAGAAGAGTATTAAATTCACTCTAGGGCAAGTTTTAGGTTTTTTTTGAAAAAATACATTAAATACGTTTCACCCATGAACAGGTACAAAACAACTAGAACCAAAAGAGACCCAAACCCAGAGGAAATTTCATTAAATAAATTTATTTGTTAAAATAATTTAACTCCAAATACAACTGTTGAATTTGCATTGAGTTATAACTACAATTCATGTTTTAATTGAAATGTCAAGGTTTAACAACTGACATTGTTACAAAACAATAAACTGTTGTTCAATTTTAAATGGTCAGTTGTATTAGAGCTCAACAATTAACTGTGAACTATATTTATCTCTGGGAAATCCCAAATCAATAAGGATAAGTCTGTTTCCAAAACCCACTGCAGTCATTCTTGAAACCCTGATCAAGATTTAAGAGATGCACAATGACACGTTAAAAAAAAAAAAAAAAGACCCCCATAGTCTTTAACATTTGATTGGCTAAGGAGACAATTAAAGCTTACCCAAGTGCTAACACAAGACTACTGAGAAGAACAAAAAACTACAAAACAAACAAAAAACCAATGGCAACAAGCAAAATAAGCACTTTCATATTCATACATATAGACAATACCCCCAGTGGGCAACTTCTGAAAACAAACAGCAGACACCCTTAGGCAACATTTCTTTATACAGAAGAGCAAATATCAGTAGTTTTACCACAGAAAAGTGATGGCAACTGTAGCGATCAGAGTCAAAATTTCAGTCCTAATTCTACAAACCAAAGGAGAAAATCGTCAAAGCACCTTTCAATAGTTTAAGGAAGATTTTATGTAATACTTTTGATCAGATGCTGGCTTGTTTTGTATAAGTTGAACAAAATGAAAGGCATCAGTTACCATCACTATCACAGCTTAAAAGAACCAAAAAAAAAAAGTTGCAATATAGAACGAAAAAAACTTAAAAAATGCTGCCTTTGTATAAAAGTAAAACGAGATGAAACAGAAAAAAAAGAAAACCTTATCATAGTAGCTAAAGAAAAAGTGGGTCTTTGGATCAAACCATAACATTTTTAAGGCATGTTAGAAAAACTTTCACTTATCTAGTTGCTAGTCTGATCAGGGCATAAAATAAATAGTGACCCAAGGTCACCAACTTTTAGCCACTATTATTTCATGTGCCAACAAATTTCATCTTCCTGTTCTTAAGCTTTGTATTAACGTCTCAACAAACACATTCATTCAAGCTGAGTTATATCCATACCAGATGAAATACCAACAGTAAGAGCACACAAGCAGTTTCCACATTTCTGCGTATCTTTGATGCTTTGTCACTAAATATTCAGGGCTGCGTGGAAACACTGATCAGGCAGCCAAATCAGTTATTAACATCTTTACAGTAAAAAACCACCTTATTGTCTGACAAACACGTCTAACTAAAACCCAAATTTTTAGATAACCTTTTCCACCTTATATCTTGCCATACCTTTCATATTATTTAACTTTTCTTGTCTGCATAGCAATCCACAATGTAAAACTGTAGAATCTTTATAGATGTTTTTAATATGTAATCTGTTGCCATAAATTGCTACCAAATATGGAATTCTAAAAAACAGAATCATTCTTAGAAGTTACAGGATTCAAAAGTCAAACAGTGCACTAACAAGTATTTCTAATTCAGTTGATAAAATCATACTTCTTGAATCTTTGATTTCTCCACGTGATCGAGTCAAATCACCTTTTACGTGATGAAATTTATTTCAATAAAACTGGTCAGAACTTTCTGTCCTATAAACAAGGTGCTTCATAATTGGGGATCATAAAAAAAAAAAAAACGATACTGAAGAATGCAAATATTCACAGTTCAAAGACTTCTGACAACCACGGCCTGGTTTTACCCACAGATCTCTGTTTTCTCATCTATGAAAAGGACTATCCACCTTTTTTCTGTCCTCTAACCTTAATGTCAGGTTACTAAACACTTGGGGGGCTACCAATGATTTCAATAATGTATACAAACAAATAATTTGAAAGAAAAAAATGGTTTTGATACGCTATATTCTGCAGTACAGATTCTCATTATAGGCAATTGTCTCTGACTTGTGCCAAATTCGTAGGAACAATGGACACACATGCACACGCAAACATACACTCTTCGCTCAGTTACACACATAAGACCCGAGCTTACTTGCACAAGCGCGTGAAACCAACAACATGTGGGGCGGTATGTAGATCACAGGCTCAGTGATACTGCAGTTCTGAAGGCCAAATTTATCTCCAGAGGATCAGCTCAAGATACGCTCTTCAGCATTTGTAACTCTGAAGTTAGTTGAAAACCCTTCTGCACTTGATTGTAAAACTTATGAATAGGTTTTTCGTGTGCCTTTAGTCATGCAAATGATAAATACTTTACGGCTATGAAAACCAAAAATGTCAGAACTTGAGCACCTTTTCAAAACAAAATATTCACTCTAGCTTTATTTGCCACTTCAGTAATCGGGGCAAAATTGTTGTAAGAAAATCTTTATATAATTCTCCAGGAAAATTAAAGCGTTTTTTTTTTTTTTTTGTCTTTTAACTTCCACTCTATAATTTATGTTCTACTTTTAAGCCCAAATTATTTCTCTTGGTTATTCAATTTTTTAAATGCCTGCGATAAAGCTCTGCTATAGAAAACTTGATTTCGAAAGCAGGTTAGCCGAGAATCACACCACAACCATAGCCCTTAAAGGCAAGAAGGAATTTGCTGCTTTAACGAACGTAAAAATGCAAGATATCTGTACTGTCTTGTGAGGTTTCTGCAAACGGGAACATGTGGATGCAACATGGCTTCGTTTTCCTTACATGATGGTACTAGTTAATCTACTAGAACACTTCTCGTTAGTAAGGCTACACAATCTCTTTCCGTCACAGTTGCTTCCTTCTTGTTCAGTAAAGTAATAAAGACCATCCCTGCTTAGTTAACAGAGGGTGGGTTTGGGGTTTTAATTCGGCTCAAACCCTTGTAAGAGTCTCCACTTTCTGGGCAAAGCAGGTGATGACACATTCTAACACTAGGCTGTATTTTTACACAACCTGTTGTGACTTTTGCTCTATCAAGGACTGATGTGTGAGTTAGTTCCGTGTCACAAATTAGGATAACATCTACAATTAAGCATCGATTTTGAAAAACAAATATGTCAGCTGAGCAAAGAATCTCTCCCTGTAATGCTGTTGGCAGGTCAGCTGTTGTTATCTTACTTGACGTGATACATTGGTTAGAAGCACTATCTCAGTTCCTGAAATTCAGTACTCTTGTAGGAAAATATTTCTCCTTAATTTTTTTTTTTAACAGAAGACAAAATATTTTAATTGTAAGCGGTCACAGGAATTCTTCTGGTTTCTTGCCCGTGATTATTTTTAACATATACCATAGTTGCTTCTGTCAACTCAGTGACAATGCAATGATAGCTTTCAAAGGAGAACACTCTGTAGATCGACTTGGCTATGCCTGAAGCTGCAGGTGCCTAGAGAAGACTGAGGACCACGGTGAAGACTGGAGTTACTGAACCCATATGTTACTCAGAGACATCAACTGACCATCACTGCTCCACTCTGAACAAGGACGGCTATTTCACTGGAGATTCACACCACACATCCTGCAAGCTCCACTGTTGAGCAGACGAGGTTGGTATCGCCTACGATTCAGGGCAGCTCCTGACCAGGACAGCCACGTGTGAATGCTACTGGATGTTACATGCGGAACAGCACGGGTCATCCTTGTCGGGCTGCGCGGCATAGTTCATTTGCCTCACAATTTCTGCAAAGAGTTCGTCCACCATTGTTTTACTCTTGGCAGACGTCTCCATGAAGGGGCAGCCCCACTCTTCTGCAAGGGCTCTGCCTTCACTGGAGGACACTTCTCTCTCACTTTCCAGATCTACTTTGTTCCCGACCAAGATGACTGGCACCTTCTCATACCTACGAGAGAATAAACAAAACACACAGATGTTGGAGAAGTTAGCATGAAGTTAAACAGGTAAAGTGTATTTTCTCTATATTCTACTACAAATATACTTTTCAGTTACATGAAAAATTATTTGCTCCAGTTGGTTTGACATTTGCCAGAAGGCATTTAGAAGCAGCTCTCATAGTAGGTCATAAATGGGTTTTTCAAAATGATGTTTTAAATTAATCAATTATACATCTTTTAAAATCAATTTACCTTTCCAGATATACTTGGAAAATTATTCTCAGAATCTCAGAATAAATCCCTTTTTATGGATTAATTTAAACTTTTTTCATTATAAGAGCTGCTTACAAAAATTCAGATGATGAGGTACTAGCTCTTGTGACTAAACGAATAATTTATAATTTTATATAATTTCAGCATTTTACTATGTTCTAGAAGTATACAAAACTGATCTTGTTCTAATAGTTCCTAAATAAGAAAAAAGCTAGTAGAACTCATTAGGATGAAACCCACCAAACACAACTACACTCTATCCCTTTACACAAACTGTTATAGATTAGCCTGTTGAAAGACAATCACGGTTCTTTTCAGCCTGACATGGACTTAAACATTCCAATCATTAGCTTTATTTGATGTTACCACTTCTTTTTCTTCCTAACTAGAATCAGTGTGCTACAGACTAAATGTGTGTCCAACCAAAATTCATATGTTGAAACCTAACCCCCAAAGTGATGGTGATGGTATTTAGGTTGGACCTTTGGGAAGTGATTAGATCATGAACGGAATTTGTGCCCTTATAAAAGAGACCCCCGAGAGCTCCTTTGCCCCTACAGCCAAGTAAAGACATAGTGAAAAGATGACAGTGTATGAACTAGGGAAGTGGGCCCACAGCCGACACTGAACCTTCCAGAGCCTTGACCTTGGACTCCCCAGCCTCTAGAACTGGGAGGAATAAATTTCTGTTGTTTAAGTCATGCAGTCTATTGTATTTTTGTTACAGGAGTCAGATGGACTCAGGTAAGGTGTCTATAAGTAAAGATGTTTGGAAAAAAACTAATCTAATAGACAAAAGATAATATGAAAAGAACAAAGAGGTCCTAAATCATTTTGGTACTAAAGATGATTCTCTCTACAATGATTACTCATGGTGTAAAAATACATGGTGCTACTGTGTATGTTTATTCACTATTTGTGTTTATGTTTGTTCTAAGCAATGTTGCTAATACATTTGTACTTTATACATCATTTTAAAAGCTTTTTGTGATTTTAGGATAAATCAATACCTGTGTCTGTACTTACCCCTAAGCAGAATGCATCTCTAATTTATAAAGGAAGCAAACTGCAAACCTGCACACAAGTGATAACAAATGTTGACTAGATACAGCTAATCCGTTAGAAGAGAAAGCTACACAGAGTCAGGATTTACTAAGGCAGGATTTGTAGGGCGTTTTTATCATTCAGGAAACTGAGTAACAGGCTGGCAGCTAATGTTAGTGACAGTACTTCCACAACTTCATCATCCTCGCGAGATGGTTCATCTCTACTCACCCTAATTTATAAAGCAAACTATATTCCCAACAGAGTCTCTCTGTTTTCCTTTGGCACAAGATCAAACTGAGAATGGTCTCAACAACAGGGCGCACTCCAGGCAGTGTGCCCTTTAGAAATCTGAAATACACAAGCAACTTAAAAAAAATGAGTGGGGACGGTGGGGATAACAATATCAAAGGTAAATCCAAGATTTGGATATTATCATTTTGCTAGAAATGGATCTGGACAATTCCAATTTTTATCAAAGGACTTTCCACGCATTTACTGTATGTCAGCGGTGCCTAGGCTTTCTGATCTCAGATCATACTGAGAGCTCTGAACATACGACACAGGAGTTTTTCACATCTTCTAGGACCCTCACATACAAACAGTTACGTGTACTCCTTGGCCTCTGGGAGGACAACGGCAGTGAGAAAGAAGCTGCATTACGAACACTGTAAATCAGTGCTTTGCATACAAGCCCCCTTGGCCTGCTGTACAGAGAAGCTTGGCAAGGAGCTGACATGGCCAGTCCTGTCGGGACAAGGTCAGTTCCTAATCTGTTTCACTTGCAAAGGTATAACTGCATTTTGTTTTCCTTATAAGAGGCTATACATCACTGTGTGTTTAAAACACTTTGTCTAGAAGCGAAGTAACATAAACGTTAATAAAATTAAGTAAAATTTATCGATTAAATTTAAGTTAAAATTAATTTCAATCTCTGTTTACAATACTTAACAAAAAGGAAAGTGATAAGGCATCCCTTTCTATTATTAATCAAGTGATAACTGTTTTAAGGAATACTTTTTAGTTTAAATGTACAGTATAATATACTTTATACATAAAGAAATATTTCTTACTTTTAATTAAAAACTACAAATATGTGGATTTTCAAAACGTGTAAAAAAACCAAATCATTAACCATTGTATGATACACTGAATCAAGAATCTGAATAAATCTAACAGATTCTCAAAAGGGTAATAACTAGAACACTGCAAACATAGGTCCACTTGCAACAGTATTTAATGATTGTTAAACCGAAATGTCCACTTAGTCGTATCAGAGACCTTGTCCATTACATCACACACTGAATTCAGTGGTCTTTCCTAAAACCAAGATGCTAAAGATGCTAGAGAAATCCAGATTAATATTCTCAGAAGGCTTTAAAAGACTGAATAAGATGTTTAAGAAAAGACTGAATAAGATGTACATTTCAGAACACCCGACGGTGATCAATTTCGTGGCTCCTTCGGTTAACATAAATATATGCGACAGGATCTGGAGGCTCAGCTTCCAGTCGGGCCACTGAGAGGCTGCAAGGCTGGGCAAATCAGTTACTCTACTCGCCCGTATTTCATTTCCTCAGCAGTAAAGCAGGAGTAAGAACATCTGTTCCCACTTAACACACAAGGTTGCTGTAACGGTCACATGAGAACCTAGGAAAAACCAAGTGCCGGATAAACGAAGGGTGGCGTTCTTTCCCCTCCTGCCCGCTGATATGAGACCACGGCCTCAGGAAGTGTGAAGCAGGAGGGGGAGCTGGTGGGCGGGGTGAGGAGTGCGACGGAGGGCGCACCAACCTGGGCGGTGAGGACGAGGGCCAGAGGCAGGCCTGGAGTCACAGGGATAAAGCAGCGCCCTGACAACAGCCTCTTCTACTCTACCCCGCCCAGGCTGAGCCTCGTAACCACAGGGAACAGGAAAAGCGGAAGAGCCTTCTCCTAATGTGGGTACCTGTGGGGAAGGGGATCGGAAAAGGCGCTGGCTTGGGATGACAGAATTGGTCCTCCGTGTGGAGGAAAGAGCTGGAGAAACCTGGATCCTCCTTCGGGAAGATGAGTGAGAAAGAAATGGGACAGCAGCAAAGGATGAGCTTGACAGAGTAGAGCGAGGCTGTGAGGAAACTGGCTCTGCTCTGCACTGTGGTTATACGGTATGTTAAGAAACAAACAAACCGATAACGCCCAGACCAGGACTCCAGTTCCAGAACTGCCTCTCGCCAGTGCTGTGAATTTAGAAAATTAACGTAATCTCTACGTTCCGTGGTTTCTTGGACCATAAAATGAGCTGGACTAGCTAATTTCGAAGGGGTTCTTAAGCCCTGAAGTTGAAAGTCAGCACAGACACAGCAGGTCACTCCCAAGACAACACGTATCACTTACTGAGTGACTGCTGAGAGCCCAGCACTGCTCTAAGAACACCCAACGGGCTGAGCTTCACAAGAGATGCGGATGGACGCCTCAGGAGTAAGCCCAGCATGCAGGGGTAACCGCGTCAGATTCAGTGGGGCGAAGTCCCCAGGCAGCAGAGCTTTGCGACTTGGCGAGTGGAGCGGGTGCTCAGTGCATTCCGCCTCCCAGGAAGGTGGAGATGCACTTGGGGCCCCGGCAGCTCCATCGCACTGACACCACTGTTCAAACACAGAAACGTGGGATGCTTTTAGCTGTGCGAGCACTGAAGGCTCTACGGAAAACTGCCTGCCGCTGCGTAAGTAACTAGTGATAAACAGTCAATGTGTTGTATATTTATTCATCCATTTAACACGTTTATTTAAGGGCCTACTATGTGCTAGATACTATTCTAGGCACTTACGATACATCAGTGAGTAAAACAAAGAGCTCTGCCCTAGAGTCTAGCAGAGGAGACGGTCATCGATAATACACCCAAGTAAATACGTAAATTATTGGCTTACTAAATGGTGTTAGGTGCAGTGGAAAAAACCTGCAGAACAGGGAGGGGGCTGGGAGCACAGGTGCTACTTTAAACCAGATGAGCAGAGTAGGCCTTGTTGGGATGGTGGCATGTGAGCAAAGGTGTAAGGGAGTTTGCCAAGCAGGTATCTGGGGAAGAGCATGCCAGGTAGGACTCAGGCCAGGCAGTGTGAAAGCTGGTGGGAGTGTGTGTGATGGCTGGGGGCCCATCTGTATAGCCTCCTGCCACTCCTGCAGCCAGAAACCCTGCAGCACAGGAAACCTGTTCACTTCAGGCTAAACAGAACTTTGGAACCTGGGTGGCAAAAGTGGCCTCAGAAGACAAACGTGACGCCTGTGACAGGGCCAACCAGATTATCTAGGAAGACTAGGTACTTGGTTGGCAGGTGACGGCAGCACTTTCATTTCATGCTCTGTATTTATAATAGTTTCGTGAGTTGTCTTCATTTTTTCTCTTTTCTAAACACATCACTTGGGAACAAAGGTGAAGTTGCAAAATTCCGAAAATATTTAATTTATGTATTATTGTTAACGTTATTAAGAGCAGAGTAGCACGCTGTCCACATCTTAAACATCAGCTGGTTTCTCATCAACTTCAGCATAACTTCCTTGATGTTTCCTTTGAGAGCGGGATCATGCAGTGGCTTCTGCATCTCACTTTTATTTTTGTTTATATTCTGAGAACTCTTGTTTTATTAACATGAATGTTTGTGTTATTTACCGTATGAGCATGATATATTAATATATAATATATAAATTAATATATTATATATTAATTATTAATAATTAATATATAATATATTAATAAATAAAATTAGTTCTTTTGAGCAGCTCTGCTTAATGCATTGAATGAAACATCAGAAATACTGGCGTGAGTATCACTTAGCTGTAGAATGTTGATGGCTTCTCAGTGAAGGCAGCTTTGTAAATATGAATAGTTCAAAGCATTTGATGTTTGTCAACAGTCTTTATGTAACTGTCTTGATATGGGTATATGTGTACGTATATTTTATTCTGGTTGTGTCAAACTCGGCTGATCACCAAAATAGCTTGAGAACTAAAAATACTGATTCCCAGGCCCAACTCCAGAGCTACTGAATCTGAATTTGTGGGATCAGGACTCAAGACCCTATTAAAAAATACCTATCTAGGGCTTCCCTGGTGGCGCAGTGGTTGAGAGTCTGCCTGCCGATGCAGGGGACACGGGTTCGTGCCCCGGTCTGGGAAGATCCCACATGCCGAGGAGCGGCTGGGCCCCTGAGCCATGACCGCTGAGCCTGCGTGTCCGGAGCCTGTGCTCCGCAACGGGAGAGGCCACAACAGTGAGAGGCCCGCGTACAAAAAAAAAAAAAAACCTATCTAGATCTATAAGTTCTGAAGACTAATTGTGAGTTTCAGCAGGGCTTAGGAATCACTGACCTGATCTACTACGTTGTGACCCCAAACAATACTGTATGTGTATAGTTCATGGTTTTGTACTGTGGCAAGTCCAGGATCAATTCCTTCTTCCCTGCATTTATTCACCAATGGTAAGTTGTAGACAGATAGCACTATACTCAGTTCCTTTAACTTCCTTTTGAGGGTGTCGCATTGTAGCCTATTAAAAGAAGGCTATGTTTCACATGAATTTTACCAGGCTGCTGTCTTCTCAGTCACTTTTTCAAGAGCAGGTTGAAATATAATTCTCTTTAAATTCAGAAATGAGAATCGGAAAGATTTTTACTTACAAGGTCCCCTTGTTCAACCTTCCACCCGTTGTTAAAAATCTCAGCTACCAAGAGGGTCTCAAGGCAAAATGTCAGAACACCTGATGCTTTAATCATTTCCATGACAACCTTACCAAATGGTTATATTTCAACATCTTTAGTGATGTGGAAATCATATCTCAGGCAACCCATTTTGTCCTTCCTGTCAGTTCTGTTAAATGTTAGTGTTAAAAAGTCAGTGCTAAAAAGTTTATCCCTATCTAATGAGCTGTGATCTGTAACACCTTGTCCCTCCTTTTACGCTTGAGAACATAGAAATCTTTTCTCCAAAATGAAAATAGCGTTTCTTCTCCATCTCCCTGGTCAAATAAGTAACACATAATGATTTAAAAAAACCCATGGCAATATTTAAATAGGTAAAGAGGAAACTGAAAAACATTCTTAATCTCACCTCTATGAGAATAATTGCTATAACTATTTTCATGTATATCGTTTCACTATTTTCCTATACATATCTATATAAATGTAAATTTTTATGACAGATTATATCAGCTTCGATTTTCACTTATCATGGACTTTGTATATCAATAAGTGATATACATCATATTAATGGCTAAACAGTATTCCATTTTATAGAGTCTCTACGATAAACATACCGTAATTTAATGACTCCTTCTCCATTTGTGCATGGAGAGTTCCCCTCTACTCATTTTTTTCACTAACAAACAGCAATCTGATGAACTACACCTAGAGGTATAACTTCTTTCTCAAAGGTATGCATAATGTGTGCGTGTGTGTGTGTATGGCATACCATTTAAACCAGAAAAATCACATTTCTAGATTAGATAACCAGGTTGCCATGCACACATACAGGCAATCTCAACTGACATCCAGAAATTTATACCACAACCAACAGTGCTTAAGAGTGCCCGTTTCCCCACCCTTGGGATTGATATTTTTAATCTTTCAATAAAGTATTATGGCAGTTCTGGAGAAAGAGAACGGTTTTTGACTAGGAGTTGAAGGCTCCTACCACAGCCTGCCAGCATAAAACATCAATACTTCTCGTAAGGATGGAAAACATAAGCTAAATAAGGCTTCCGTCTTCCTCTAAACTGATTTGTTTTGAGGTGACTAAATATTTCATCTTAAAAGAGCACTTCTGGTAATTTAGCGTGAGTAATGAAAGGAAACCACAACTCTGTGCTGCAACTTTCTCTTGGTTTCAGACTGCATACTGAAGAACAGAGAGAAATCTGTAGATGTAATGTAAAAATTAAGTTAGGAGCATAATAACACTAAAGAGATACTCAAAGCTATCATGGATACTCCAAACCGATGTAGATAAAAATAATCTGTTTTAATAGAAATTAAGAGCTGACACTGTATCAGAAGAACAGTTTGATGGTGAGGGACCAAACTGATCATGACAATGCAACTCAGGCATTTTCTTTTTTTTTTTTTTTTTTTGGCGGTACGCGGGCCTCTCACTGTTGCGCCGGACGCGCAGGCTCAGCGGTCATGGCTCACGGGCCCAGCCACTCCGTGGCATGTGGGATCTTCCCTGACCGGGGCATGAACCCGTGTCCCCTGCACTGGCAGGCGGACTCCCAACCACTGCGCCACCAGGGAAGCCCCTCAACTCAGGCATTTTGAATGTTGTATTAAAAAACCATTTGAGGGAGAAAATATTTGCAAAAGACATCTGATAAAGGATTGTTATCCAAAATATACAAAGAAGTCTTAAAACTCAACAAGAAACAACCCAATTAAAAAATTGAGTGAGGGCTTCCCTGGTGGTGCAGTGGTTGAGAGTCCACCTGCCGATGGAGAGGCCTGCGTACTGCAAAAAAAAAAAAAAAAAAAAAGGCCGAAAGACCTTAATAGACATCTCAATGAAGAAGATATGCAGATGGCAAATAAGCATGTGAAAAGATGCTGCACATCATATTTTGTCAGAGAAATTCAAATTAAAACAGAGATACCACTATACACCTACTAGAATGGACAAAATCTAGAACACTGACAACACCAAATGATAGATAGGAGCAACAGGAACTCTTATTCATTCCTGGTGGGAATGCAAAATGGTACAGCCACTTGGAGGAGAGTTCAGTGGTTTCGTAGAAAACTACACATACTCTTATCATACAATCCAGCAATCCTTGGTATTTACCCCCAAAAGTGAATAATTATGAATATATAAAACCTGCATATGGATGTACATAGCAGCTTTATTCATAATTGCCAAAACTTGGAAGCAACCAAGATATCCTTCAGTAGGATATGGATAAACTGTGGTACATCCAGACAATGAAATATCATTCAGTGTTAACAAGAAATGACCTATCAAGCCATGAAAAGACAGGTAGGAAACTTAAAGGCGCATTAAGTAAAGGAAACCAGTCTGAAATGGCTACATACTGTACGGTTTGAATTATATGACATTTTGGAAAAGGCAAAACATGGAGACAGTTAAAAGACCAGTGGTTGCCAGGAGTTGGTGGGGGTGGGCAGAAAGGGGTGAAGAGGTGGAGCACAGAGGATCTTCAGGGCAGTGAAAATACTCTTTATGATACCACCACGATGAATACATGCTATTAAACATTTGCCCAAATCCACATAACGTACACCACCAAGAGTGTACTAAGGTAAACTGCCGACTTTGGGCGATTATGATGTGTCAATGTAGGTTCATCAGTTTAACCAATGTACCAGTCTGGTGGGGGATATTCCTTATGGGAAAGGCTATGCATGGGTAGGCTCAGGGCTATACAGGAAATCTCCACATCACCTCGAATTTGCTGTGAACCTTAAACTACTCTGAAGAAATAGTCTTTTTTTTTTTTATTCTGTTATTTTATTTTTATTTTTTTTGGCTGCGTTGGGTCTTCATTGTGGCATGTAGGCTTTTCTCTGGTTGCGGTGCGTGGGCTTCTTATTGTGGTGGCTTCTCTCGTTGCAGAGCATGGGCTCTAGACTTGCGGGCTTCAGTAGTTGCAGCACGCAGGCTCAGTAGTTGCGGCACGCGGGCTCTAGAGCGTAGGCTCAGTAGTTGCAGTGCACAGGCTTAGTTGCTCCACGGCATGTGGGATCTTCCCGGAGCAGGGATCGAACCCGTGTCGCCTGCATTGGCAGGCGGATTCTTAACCACTGCGTTACCAGGAAAGTCCAAGAAATAAAGTCTTTTAAAAAGAGCTACTTGAGGACTAGGGTAGCCAAGTTGGCTTAAGTCCACTAAAGTCTTTATATCCCACTAATCACAGGTAAAAACTCAGGACAAAATACAAACAGCAACTACCAAACAACTCTGAAAAGTAAAGAAAAGCAGGCAGATTGGGGAGGAGAGCCAATTCTTAGAGAGAACACCCATATGGAGGTTGAATTTCCTAGTTTTTCCTCTTTTCTCTTGTGGCCTTGAGCTGAGGGTGGGCACTCAGTGGTATGCACACAGCCAGAACTCTGGGGGAAATTCTGTCTTTCTACCCAGAAGATCAGGGTAAAGGGATCTCTGTGAGCTGGAGTATGTGTGTGGGTGGGGAAACCTCCCTTTTTTCTTTTTTGTTTTTATTCTTTAAGGGTTTTTTAAAAAAAATAAATTTATTTTATTTTTGGCTGCGTTGGGTCTTCATTGTTGCCTGCGGGCTTTCTCTAGCTGCGGCGAGTGGGGGCTACTCTTCATTGCAGTGTGCATGCTTCTCATTGCGGTGGCTTCTCTTTGTTGCGGAGCACGGGCTCTAGGTGTGTGTGCTTCAGTCGTTGTGGCACATGGGCTCAGTAGTTGTGGCTCACAGGCTCAGTAGTTGTGGCTTGCGGGCTCTAGAGCGCAGGCTCAGTAGTGGTGCTCAGGCTTAGTTGCTCTGTGGCATGTGGGATCTTCCTGGACCAGGGCTCAAACCCGTGTCCCCTGCATTGGCAGGCGGATTCTTAACCACTGAGCCACCAGGGAAGCCAAAACCTCCCTTTTTTCTTGTTTTTCCTTTCACAACTCACCTACAGTGGGCCCCTAGCAGAGCTGGGGTAGTGGGCAAGGCCAACAGCTAAGACTTCATTAGAAATTTCTGGTTAGAGGAACTAAAAAAGGGCTCCTTAAGGTCCAAAGAGAATGACAGAAATCTTTAGTTTTTTTCCTAATTTTTTCTCTGCCCGCTATGCTAGGAAGATGACCCGAACTGTGAGAACTGTGTAGCAATGCAGAAGGATATCAACCAACTTTATCTAATTAATATTTATAGAACACTCTACACCATAAAAGCAGAATACATATTCTTGTCAAGTGCCCCTGCAGTATTCACTAAGACACACCATATTTTTGGCTATAAAAACTGTAACAAATGTAAAAGAGCTGAAATGATACAAAATATATTCTCGGACCATCGTGGAATTAAACTAGAAATCAGTAACAAAAAGATATCAAGAAAAATCTCCAGATATTTAGAAACTGAACCATATACTTCAAAATAATCCATGGGTCAAAGAAGACATCATTAAAAAATAAGAAAACACTTATTTGAATGAAAATGAAAATATCAAAATCTGTGGGATGTAGTTAAAGCACTGCACAGAGAGAAATTATAGCATTAAGTGTTTATATTTGAAAAGAAGAAAGGTCTTAAATCAATGATCTGTGCTACTACCTTAAGAAACGAGAAAAAGCACAAAATAAATCCAAATTAAGCAGAAGGATGAAATAATAAAGAACAAAAATAAAAGAAATTGAAAACAGAAAAACAATATAGAAAATCAACAAAATTAAAAATCTGGTTCTCTGAAAAGACCAATAAAACTGATAAACTTTTAGCCAGATTGATCAAGAAAAAAAGATGACACAAATTAGCAATACCAGAAAGAGGAAACTTAACTACACACCCTACAGACATGAAAGAGAATATGCTCCTGAAATAAACTTAGATGAAATGCATCAATTCCTTGAAAAAATTTACTTATATGATGTCATTCATGCTGCTCTTCTCAGGGGGTGACAGCAGCTCTCCACTACTGATCATATTATACCTAAACCCCTCTGTTTAGCTTCTTCAGGTTTCCAAACTCTAGCCCTTCATATCTAATTCAACTTTATCCCCTACAACTTTACAAAGAGAATCTTCTGTTCTAAATTCTGTTTCCTTGTTCATGATGGTCCTCTAACGACAGAAGTCCCTACCAATCAAAATTCTAACTACCATTCGAAATTGAGGTCAAATTTCATCTCTTTTTAAAATCTTCCTTTTATAAATAGCTCATTTGGCTGAACTCTTATTTACATTTTATATCATTAAGAATTTGAGGTTCATAGGTTTTCATTAATTTATTTCTTGAGTATCTACTAGGCATTGTGTGAAGGACTGGAGATATAAGACAAATAAAATCCTTGGAGTTTACACTCAAGTTGAAGGTAACACTATAAACAAACAACCAGTGTAACTAAAGACTGTGACAGCTGTTTCAAAGAAAAACAATATTGATTAATGTACAGTAACTTGGGCAGGCCAATATTACATGAGGTGATCAAAGAAGGCATCTCTGGGAGATGAATTCTAAGCAGAAACTTGAAGACTGAGAGTTGAGTCAGCCATGGGAGTAAACCAGGAATCAAACATTTTAGCCAGAAGAAAATATAACGGATAGGTTGTAGAAGAGTGCTAGGCTTATTCAGGGAACAAAAAGGAGATTGGAACGATTACAGCATAAAGAGCAAGGGGGAAGAAAAGCATGAGGGATGACTGAAGAAGGACCTATGGCCACTATTGTAAGAATAGGAGAAAGTCACTGAAGGTCTTTTAACAAAAAAAAATTAGGTGGTTCTATGTGTTAAGAGATCAGTGTGGTTAATGTACAGAAAATGTTCTTTAGGGGCACAATAGTAGCAGGAAGACAGGAGATGATTGTACTGTTCCAGGCAAAAGTCAATGATGACTTGGGATGATGGCAATGACAGTATTAAGAAATAAAACTTAAAATATATTTCGGAGGCAGCACCAACAAAGACATGATAATGGGCTGGTTGAAGAAGACAGCAGGTAGTGGTCTGACAAAAAAGAGAAATCAGTGAGATTCATAGGTAAACTATTGCTTTTACAAGTATAATTTTTTTTTTTTCTTCTTCGGTACGCGGGCCTCTCACTGTTGTGGCCTCTCCCGTTGTGGAGCACAGGCTCCGGACGCGCAGGCTCAGCAGCCATGGCTCACGGGCCCAGCCGCTCCGCGGCATGTGGGATTTTCCCGGACCGGGGCACAAACCCGTGTCCCCTGCCTCGGCAGGCGGACTCTCAACCACTGCGCCACCAGGGAAGCCCTACAAGTATAGTTTTATCTCATGACTAAGAACCTAAGACCCCAAGGGGAACTACCATATGCCTCCTATTACCCTGTTTCTAATACACTTGTACTGTGATCATGTTTAAAATTGTATTGGTTATCAAATCACTACTTCTTACAAAGAAACTTTTAGTATACCATGGAGTTCTTAATAAACATTAAAAACAATCCCCTCTTAGCTTAAAATTCGATGATTTTCCTGTAGAAGTGGCTACTTCCTTTTCCTATATACATTTAATTTTCTAAATATCCTACTCACTTCATGTTTACCTTAATATTATTCCTGGATTTCTACCTATCCTTTACTGATTACCTGGGAGTCTTGTTTAAGATGTATGCTGTTTCTAGATATGAACTTTTCTTTTACTATGTAAGATAAAAATCATTTGCCACTCAAATTTCACCTTGTTGAAGGTCTTTCTACATACTCTCAAATTCCTACCAATAGACAAAGAGTAATGTTTCTGCCTTCTGCTTCTACCATACACTTGGATATTCTGATTATTTCTAAAAGTTTGTGAACGATAATTACCCAACACTATAGATGTATTTTTAGCTCTTTCTGAATTATTACTTTAATTAAGTCTTTAAAAATCTTAGAAAAATATTACATCAATCAACAAGAAGCTTCAAATACTTTTTTGATTGGAGGGACAGTATAAATAAATAAAAACTCCAACACTGTCCCCTCTTCTTAGGCCCTCCTAAGAAAGAAAAAGTTATACTTCTCCATATGACCTTTTCAGCATTATGCTCTCCTCAGACCATTAAAAAAATTGTCTGGAAAATTCTACTGTTTCACGGGGTGAGGCAAAAGCGAAGAGGAGGGCGAACTGGTAAAAGCAGTCATTGCTCTGGCCTCAACTAGGGAAAAGGTGAATGGTACCCAATTTGTCCAAAGGAAATTGATGGTGACTCAGCCAATTCCTTGAAAAGTACAAACTATCACAACTCATCTCATATGAAATAGATCATTTAAATATCAATTTATCAATTATTATCCTATGCAATATGGTTTTAGTGTCAAGTGAAGAACTCTGTCTAGCCCTAGATCATGAAGATTTTCTCTAAAAGTTTTATAGTTTTGCATTTTACGTTTAAGTCAGATCAATTTTAAGTTAGTTTGTGTTAAGATGTGAGGTTTAGGTTATACATGCCTAACTGCTCCAGCTTTTTGTTGAAAAATTATCAAATACCAGAAATAAATCTAATCAAAGATTTAAAAGGCTTTTACAATGAAAATTACAAAACAGTGCTTAGAGAAATTAAAGAAGACCTAAATAAATGGAGGAATGTACTATTCACTGATTGGAAGACCCAACATTAACACGTCAATTCTCCACAAATTGATTTATGGATTCCACGTAATCCCAATCAAAATGACAGCAGATTTTTGATAATTTTGTGCGTATGGGGTAACTGACAGATGATTTTTGGAAATGCAAAGAATTCTATGGAAAAGCAAAATAACTAGAATAGCCAAAGCAGATCTGGAGAATTAAAACAAAGCTTGAGTATTAGATACCAGATATCAAGACTTATAAAGCTATAATAATTAAGATGGTGTGGTTTACACATAAGAAGAAATAGAAAAATGGAACAGAATAGAGGGTCTAGAAACAGACCTACACATACAGATTTGCCTGATTTATGACAAAGGTGCATCTACAATTCATTGGGGAAACGGTCTTTTAAATAAATAGCACTAGGTCAACTGGATAGCCATGTGGTAAAAACCAAAAACCAAAACCCAAAGAAACCTTGAACCCCCCCCATCTTACACCACTAACACAAATTACAGATGAATCACAGAATGACAGTCAATATACCTTCTAGAAAGAAATATGGAGGATGAATCTTCATAATCTTAGAGTGGACAAAGATATATTAATCAGGACACAGAAAAGAACCATAAAAGATTAATAAAGTAGACTTCATTAAAATTAAGAATTTATGCTCATTAAAAGAAACTATTAAGCAAGTCAAAAGGTAAGGCAAGATTGGGAAAAGGTATCTGCAATACATATATCTGACAAAGGACTTCTATCCAAAATGTATAAAGAATTTCTACAAAATGTAAGAAGACAATACAATTTTTAAGTGGACAAAACACTTGAGCAGGTATTTTTTAAAAGGTATGCAAATAGTCATTAAGCATACAAAAAGGTATTCATCATTATACACCAGGGAAATAAAAACTAAAATCAAAATGAGGTACCACTAAAATCTTATCAGCTAAGCTAAAATTTTAAAAGACTGACTATATCAAATGTTGACCAGGATGTGGAACAACTGAAACTCTTATTGGGGGAAGAGCAAATCGGTACAACTACTTTGGAAAATCATTTGGCAGTACAGTTGACCCTTTAACTTGGGGGTTAATCTGCTTACAGCTTATAGTTGGCCCTCCGTATCCATGGTTCCTCCACAACTAACTAGGGCTTCAACAAACCATGGACTGTGTAGCACTGCAGTATTTACTTTTGAAAAATATCTGCATATAAGTGAACCTGCACAGTTCAAATCCATGTTGTTCAAGGGTCAACTGTATTTACTAATGCTGAGCCTATGCATTTATGACCCAATAATTCTACTCCGAGGTATACACCAAGGGACAGTGTACATATATGCACCAGAAGATATGTACTAGAATGTTCATAGTAGTGTTAATAATGATAGCCGTGATCTAGAAACTACCCAAATACCTATCAACAGAATAAATAATGAAATCATACAAGAGGATTACATACAAGGGGACTACTGTACCTCAGTGAAGAATCAGCTACTGCTACAAGCAACATGGATGAATCTGACAAAGAGGATGTTGAATGATAAAGGCCAGAAGCTTAATAACAGACAAAACTGATCTGTGCTGGTCTTTGAGCATGGAAGTGACAGGGATGAAACATGAGGGAACCTGCTGTGTTGCTTGAAATGTTTGTCCCACATCTTCATCCAGGACTTGGCTACCTGGAGTACGCATCTAGCTGTCTAATCGTAATTTGTGTACTTCACTACATAAAAGTTATACATCAATAAAAAAATAAATTGAAACAGAAAAAAAATCAATAAGTGAGATAATTATCTAAATGATTTCCTCATTGAAATAGGAATGGTAAAATAAACTTCAAGACAAACGGAGTGAGCATGCATGTTGGTTATGGGGTGCAAGTCACACAAAGTGCATGATAAAGTCGATCAGTTAGTATATTATTCAGCTGAATACTGCTAATCCATTTTAAATTTCTGTCCACGTCCTACGCTGTTTATTTTATATTCAAGACTGGCTAAAGACTGAAAGCATAAGGAGTACTATACTAAAGTATATGTTTTTGGAAATAAAAACGATAATAACTCTGAACATTTTCTTCACCATCAGATCTATAAATTGCATCCATCTGACCACAGTTCTTTTCAGGCATATCAAGATGCCACAGTATGGCAGGGAACTTCAAATATCCATGTTAGAAACAGAAAATATAATCATGACCACATTCAATCTGGCTTTTTATTTATTAGAAATGAAGATAATCTGCCCCAGTAATGTGTCATAGGTGAGGAAGTGTTTGCAACTGGAAGCCTTAAACCTTGTTATTTAGAAACTAATTGCAAAAATATCTGAATAAACCAGTTGATTCTCTTTATTTTTTTAAAAAGAAGCACAATATCCAAGATAACCAAAATAAGGCAGAGGAAAGCAGTTGTTGGTCCACATTTGATACTTTAACGTGTAGTTAAATTTCAATCTGCATTTTAATGTATATTCAGTCATCAAATAATCTGTCAACAAAGTATGCATCTTCTTACATTATTTAAATAGCAGGGAAAATTCAAGTTTGGACGCCTATTCGAAAAACACACAGCTGTCATCCGTCTAAGGAACAAAGGTCTTCAGACATAAAACATGCTTTTTATCTTCAGTGAGAGTCGAAATCTAAAAACCTCTGCATTAAAAAACAGGTCCAACTATTGTACTTGAAAAGACTAAATTGAGTCAATTGCTCAGGAAAACGCAAGTTATTTGAACTGTTATCTAAATTTATATCAAATTATAGGATATACCTTCTCAGCATCCCCTCATTTCAAATTCTTGGCAAAAATGCTGATGAATGAAAATTCATATATATCTGATACACAGTTAAAGTTCAGTTACAAGTACTTCTTAAAAGGTACCTCTGACTGAAAAAGATTTAAAGATGCGTCAAAGCTAGAAAGAGCTAAGACTTTTTAGAAACTTTTAAATTATGACCAGAAGAGTATTTTTCCTGGGGTATTTTCCTACTGTTTTAGTAAGATCTTAAAATATTTATTTCCAAATCACTAAATACAAACAGCACCAAACAAAACTAAAAACACGCTGAATCTCTAGAAAATGCAGGTTATCAGACCAGCAGAATTAGCTCTCCTTCTCTCCAGCAATAAGCAGCTCGGGGGACGAGCGTATCAATTATGCATGACAGGTTGTAACTGGTTGGTTCAACTGGCATAAGTTTGACTGGGGATGTCTATTAAAAAGTTTTTTTTTTCATTTGAAGCGGGAGAAGTAACAGGTGACAGATGGCAAAGGCAAAACAAAACAAATGCACAATGAAGAAAGGAGCTGGAAACTACCATTATTGGCAGAGATTACGGTGCCCAACAGCAGCCAGTGGAGAATGATGAGCTACCGACATTTTGACAGGATTCAAGTCAACAGCGAATTAAAAGAAGTTAGAAACAGTTCTAAGAAGTCACTGTGAGAGTGAGGGAGAAAGGGTGGTAGGCAAAAGTCTTCACTAGTCTCTAAAGTAATCAGGTTTGGGATGAGAGACTGTAACAATAGGTCTGGAACAGTAGTGATTACAGGGGACAGGCAGGGTGAGAATTATTGGATGTGAGAAAATCTGTCCCTTCATTTTCATTCCCGCTACAAAACCCCTTTCATTTCCAAAACAAGTCATACCTGAGCTATGCAATAGTCTCCTAACTGGTCCCACCTCCAATTTCTCACCCCTCTCTTCTATCCTATATGCCACTTCCACAGTAGTTATTTTAAAGCCCTGCACACGGTTCTCTCCCCATCCCCCCAAACCACGACCTAAGAAAAATATGTGATGGCTCTACAAGCACTTGATAAAGGCTATTTCTACGTTAACAGTCAAGGTCAACCACCATGTGGTCACTGGCTAAAATCATGATGGACTGCACCGCAAAGGGGGGAGAACTGGATGTCGATTTAGTGGACCTAGAAAGTCTGGCTGTGCTCCCTCAGATATGTCATGTGACCTCTCTGAGCCTCATGTTCCTTATCTGTGAAACAAACATCACTGATCCTTAGGTATTATGTTATGGAAGATGACGGTGATGACTTTACTAATAATAGCTAGCATCTGTAGAGGGCTTAGGAGGTACCAGACACTGCACTAAGCAGTTTACATGAATTATCCATTGAAGTATTATGGATACTGTAAAATACTATTGTTACATGGTAACAAAAACTGTTACATAGTTATCTTATTTCCTATCTCCAGCTTCCATTCCCTGGCAGGATGGCCAAACCTAACTTTCTACTCTAAAGACCATTAGTTCTTATGGGAACAATGTAAGAAAAACAGGATAGATACTATTGCCTCTGATATCAGAAGCTGACAATTTACCATCTTCTCTGAACAGAAGTATCTTTCCTTACTCTGTTCGTCTTCTTGCTCCAAGCACTGCTAAGTCAGGTTACTAGATATGAACCATGGCTCTGACGTCCTATAAAACAATGTGGGATAATAAAAAAGAAAATGGAAACCAAACAAAACTGAAGAGAATTAGGTGTTCTGAGATAAAGTCTTGCTTCTGGTTTACAACAGCTGTGTCACCTTTAAAGTTAGATCTGGGACCTCAGGAAGGCAAGGGCCATGAATGTTTGTTTTTTTTTTTTCTTGCGGTACGCGGGCCTCTCACTGCTGTGGCCTCTCCTGTTGCAGAGCACAGGCTCCGGACGTGCAGGCTCAGCGGCCATGGCTCACGGGCCCAGCCGCTCCGCGGCATGTGGGATCTTCCTAGACCAGGGCACGAACCCGTCTCCCCTGCATCGGCAGGCGGACTCTCAACCACTACGCCACCAGGGAAGCCCCATGAATACTTTTTTATGTAGCTGTATCTCCGGTGCTGGAATCATTCTTGACGCTTATAGCCATACAAAATAGAATGAGTCAATGAAGTGATTATCTTCAAATATGACAGTTTTTGTATGTAGCCCACAGTGAAAATGTCACAGAAACAACGCAAACATATCCATGGTCACCAGGCTAAAAAAGCATTTTGGATGTACACCATCTAGAATGCTTTATTTTTTATTCTTTATCATGCTTTTCATTAGATGCCGAAATGCTTAAATTGATTTGCAATATAAGGGTTCTCCAGATATTCGGAAAGAAAATGGTCAAAATCCATAAGGTAATGAACTGAAGGGACCTTTATTCCTAATTCAACATTTACTGGATGCTTTCCTTGTGCCAGGAGCTGGATATCAAAACTGAAGCAGACTACCACCAAATACATACATGGAAGAAGCTTTCTTTGTTAACATAAATTAGATGGTATATGTCAACTACTTTTAGAAAGAATATACACTGTGGGTAGAGTGAACGGGGATGGGCAGTACAGACTATTACAAGCAGTTCCAAAGTGTATACACATACGCAGATTTTTCTGCTGAAACTAAACTTTAATATGTTATATTCTAATAAAATTAAATATGATCTTCAAAGTGCAGTTAATCACATGTGGGTGTGAACGGTAAAATGACACGGGACAGATACAGTGTGAAGTCAGTTGGTAGATGCCTGCGTCTGCCACCTTTTAAGAGCTAAAATACATCCTTTCACTCACTTGTCAATCATCCTCATTACACATTCTTTAAAGATCTTAACAGAGAAATCCGAAGGATCTATAGTACCCTTATCAAAATAATTTCTAAAATATCAACATGTTCACCTAAAAATGCTGATAACTATTACTGCACAAAAAACTAGCCCCAAACTAATGGCTTAACGTAACCATTTTATTCTGTTTCGTGGTGGTGTGAGTCAGGAACTTGGGCAGAGCTCAGGTGGCCGATTCTTCTGCTCCACGTGGCACTGGCTGGGCTCACTCAGTGGTGTTCAGCTAGGGCTGGCCTGGGAGGAGTCTCAAAGCTGGCTTCACCTCAGGCCTGGCCCACTGGTGGCCACAGCTGGAAGGGTACCTCCGTCTCTCTCTCCACACAGTCTCAGGGCTTTTTCATGTGTTCTCCAGGAGGGTAGCTGGACTTCTCACATGGCAGCTCAGGGCTCCAAAAGACCACGGTGGAAGATGCTTTGTCCTCTTAGAGACTAGGCCCCAAACTTGCCTAGCATCACTTCCACCATACTTTCTTGGTCAAAGTAGTTACAGGTTGGCCCAGATTCAAGGGGAGGGGAAACAGATCCCACCTCTCTCTGGGAGTCATGTCAAACAATCCACAGCCACCTTTAGTCTAGCATGTTTAGTAAAAAAGATGTCACCTTTATAAAAAAAATTAATTAATTTTTGGCTGCGTTGGGTCTTCCTTGCGGTGCGCAGGCTTTCTCTAGTTGCAGTGCGTGGGCTTCTCATTGTGGTGGCTTCTCTTGTTGCGGAGCACGGGCTCTAGGCACGCGGGCTTCAGTAGCTGTGGCGCAAATGCTTAGTTGCTTCGAGGCATGTGGGATCTTCCTGGACCAGGGCTCGAACCCATGTCCCCTGCAATGGCAGGCAGATTCTTAACCAATGTGCCACCAGGGAAGTCCAAAAGATGTCATCTTTTAAACTGAATAAAATTTCCAGTTCATGAGGATCTGCTGCCCCAAATCCAGAAATGTAATACAGGAGGATGTTGGCCAAGTCAAAGGAAGAGACTGTTTATACAGACTGGATATCACAAAAATACAAGTAAAAATGGGATTGAAATTGACATAATTCTAAAAACAGGGAACTTAAGGTAAGCGCCTAGAGGGACCATATAATTTTTGCCAAGAGACACTTTTGAGATGGAAAGGGGCACTGTAAATAAATGTACCAAGGGAACAGGTGTAAACCTGAACTGTCCCAGGCAAAGAGACATACGGCCACCTTTGGAGAAAAGGGAACAGATCAAAGCAGTGGTACTTATTCAAAGGAAATATTTATGGGATTGTTAAAAGCTAGTCAGTACGATCTAGAAAAGCTTCAGTACTTATGATTTTAACAGGATGCGCTGATGAGAGCAACACAACAAATCTCCCCCCAAATAGTCCCTTCCTCCATAAGTGTCCAAGTATTTCTTTCAGTAAAACCAAATGATGTACTCAGGGTAGCCTGAGGAATGAACGACGTCATCAAGAGTGGCCTTTTCAGGGTTTCCCTGGTGGCGCAGTGGTTGAGAGTCCGCCTGCCGATGCAAGGGACGCGGGTTCGTGCCCCGGTCCGGGAAGATCCCACATGCCGCGGAGAGGCTGGGCCCGTGAGCCATGGCCGCTGAGCCTGCGCGTCCGGAGCCTGTGCTCCACAACGGGAGAGGCCACAACAGTGAGAGGCCCGCGTACCGCAAAAAAAAAAAAAAGAGTGGCCTTTTCAAATGGCTGTACCTCTGGGAGGCCTCCAACCACCCAACACTCTGTTTATATCCTTCCTCCCTGAAGGGGGCGGTATGCCGACACTGGTTGATGGCCATTTGAGAGCAAGAACAAGTAGAGTTTATGCAAACATTAAGCTCTTTAATGCAAGACCACTGAGAAAAGTTTCAGGCCATCAGTATTATATGTAAACTGATTAATCATTGAAAAGTTATGTTCTCATCTCCAGCTCTTCTAAAATAAACTTAAAAATTGTCCTGTCTAGTTAGTGTTCATATATGTATGCACTTGTCTTACAACGAGCACCCAGCTCCTCACTATGCCAACGTGACTATGACTGACGGACAAAGTTTGTTTGCAGTGTTGGTTCACGAAGCAGAAAACAGTCCAAGTGTATGTGGGTCATCTGGGTGGGTGGGTGGAGGATTATATTTTGGATGGCATAGTTTTTGTTTTTTTTTTAATTAATTCATTTTTGGCTGCATTGGGTCGAACCCGTGTCCCCTGCATTGGCAGGCAGATTCTTAACCACTGCGCCACCAGGGAAGTCCTGGATAGTATAGTTTTATATGTACCATATTTGGATATTTCAGCTTCACTAAATGCAAAGACAAAAAAACTGATATTAAGATAAAGCTTATTCTTTGTTTCTTAATCTATATTAAACTATCCCTGATAACGAACTTTTATCTTTAGATAATCTCCCAGCTATCTTCCCTGGGTACTAGCTAATCTATGCTGTTTTCTCTCAATTATCCATAAATCAGTTTATTTTTTTAATGCTTTCTAAGATAACAATTCTGCTCAAACCATTCAACAACCAAATACAAAGTAAGATTTCATTTCCAGGGAGGATCAAAATGTACTAAATATAACAAAGCAATATATGATTGTTGGCATTAGTCTTACAGACAAATTTTGACCTTCTATAATGAGTTAGAATGCATCAAAAAACCTTTAGAAAAGGTGAGAGAAACAGGTGAGGGGGATTAAGATGTACAAACTGGAAGTACTGGAAGTTACAAAATAAATGATTCAGAGGTATGAAATATACAGTATACATTTGTACAGGGGAATATAGGCAATAATAATGCAATATCTTTGTATGATGACAGATGGTAACTAGACTTATCATGGTGATCATTCTGTAACGTATTGGGTTGGCCAAAAGGTTCGTTCAGATTTTTCCGTAAGGTGGGTCCAGTAGCATTTAGTTGTCTTTAACTTCATTCGAAACAACTTTGTTAGACTGTATGTGACAGCTATCGTATCAACGTGCATTTTAAAAAAGACATCAAAATTGGTGAATTTTTGTGTAGCCATTTCAACGTTGAAGATGGAGGAAGAAAAGCAACATTTTCGGCATATTATGCTTTATTATTTTAAGAAAGGTAAAGATGCAACCGAAACGCAAAAAAAGATTTGTGCAGTATGTGGAGAAGGTGCTGTGACTGATCAAACGTGTCAAAAGTGGTTTGCGAAGTTTTGTGCTGGAGATTTCTCGATGGACGATGCTCCACGATTGGGTAGACCAGTTGAAGTTGACAGCGATCAAATTGAGACATTAATTGAGAACAATCAGGATATTTTGAGTATGTCAGCAGGAGACAGCTGACATACTCAAAATATCCAAATCAAGCACTGAAAATCATTTGCACCGGCTTGGTTATGTTCATCGCTTTGATGTTTGGGTTCCACAGAAGTTAAGTGAAAAGAACCTTCTTGACCACATTTTCACATGCGATTCTCTACTTAAATGTAATGAAAACGTTGTTTTTAAAACAAATTGTGATGGGCGATGAAAAATGGATACTGTACAGTAATGTGGAAAGGAAGAGATTGTGGGGCAAGTGACGTGCACCACCACCAACCACACCAAAGGCCAGTCTTCATCCAAAGAAGGTGATGCTGTGTATATGGTGGGATTGGAAGGGAGGCCTCTATCATGAGCTCCTTCTGGAAAACCAAATGACTAATTCCAACAAGTACTGCTCCCAATTAGACCAACTGAAAGCAGCACTCGATGAAAAGCGTCCAGAATTAGTCAACAGAAAACACATAATCTTCCGTCAGGATAACACAAAACCGCATGTTTCTTTGATGACCAGGCAAAAACTGTTACAGCTTGGCTGGGAAGTTCTGATTCATCCACCGTACTCACCAGACATTGCACCTTCAGATTTCCATTTATTTCGGTCTTTACAAAATTCTCTTAATGGAAAAAATTTCAATTCCCTGGAAGACAGTAAAAGGCACCTGGAACAGTTCTTTGCTCGAGAAGACAAAAGGTTTTGGGAAGATGGAATTATGGAGTTGCCTGAGAAATGGCAGAAGGTAGTGGCACAAAAGGGTGAATACGTTGTTCAATAAAGTTCTTGGTGAAAATGAAAAATGTGTCTTTTATTTTTACTTAAAAACTGAAGGCACTCTTTGGCCAACCTAATACAGAAATACCGAATCACTATGTCGTGCACCAGGAACTCACATAGTGTCGTAGGCCAATTATGCTTCAAAAACAAAGTAACTCATAGCAAAACAGAACGATTTGTGGCTACCAAAGGCAGGGGTGTCTGGGGGTTGGGGGAGGAATTGGATGAAGGTAGTCAAAATGTACAAACTTCCAGTTATAAGTACATGATAAATACAATGAACACTGCTGTATGTTATACATGAAAGTTAAGAGAGTAAATCCTAAGAGTCCTATTGCAAGGAAAAAAATTATTTTTCCTATTCTTTAATGTTCTATCTGTATGAGATGATGGATGGTCACTAAACTTCCTGTGGTCATCATTTCATGATGTATGTAAGTCAAATCATTATGCTGTATACCTTAAACTTATGTAGTGCTGTATGTGAATTATATCTGAATAAAATAGGAAGAGAAAAAAAAAGTTGTGCCAAAAAAAAAAAATTCCTTAAAAACAGTGGCCTAGCAAAAGCAATGTTTTCGGTGGAATAATACTTTAAAACTTAGAAATCAAACTGTTTCAAAAAATGTATTCTGTCTCTCTCTCCATATATAATAAACTCAACACTGTCAAATATATATTCATTTGTAGTACATTTTGGCATGCCAGATGGACAAAGATAGTATCTTGTACTTATTCTGCATAACGCTCAGGGCAGTGTTATGCAAATAAAGTGGTTTAAACCATAGTATTTGATGTTGACAGTGATGACTTTTATACAAAGACAAAACTTCTAGAATCAATTTATTAAAAGCTCTGTCAACACATTTCCCTCCATTGCCCCCTATATACATATATACACATATATATGTAATTAGCCATAAACACTATTAAAATTTTCTTCACCCCATGTATAGTTTTGGTATTCATAAAAGGTCTATTATCATTATAAACTGTTTAAAAAAGAAAAGTGTTACTTAACAAATACTTATTATATGCCTGATCACTTTCTATTTTTTTTATATTTTAAATACGTGTACTAAAAAAAAAAATCACAATTCTTTGTGAGTCACAAAATCATATTGTCACCATTTATAGGCAAGAGAGTGTCAAGACACAAAGTGCTCAGGGTCTGTGCTGTAAGTTCTGTAATACACACACTGTACGAGCACTTCAGACACGGGCAAGAAAGCAATGGAAAAATGGAAATGCAGTACTAGATTAGCTAATATATAATTTTTTAGATATGGGAAGGCAAGCGAGTCTAATTCCTAAGAAATCATGTGGCAGTATACTGATTTATAAAGTCAGAAAATGCTTGGGTCTCATTTCTATTTCTGTGATTTTTGGTGAAACTTTATTGTTGATATTTTAGAGTTACTATGTAAAGAAACTTTACATTCATTACCTCATTAGTTATTATATTATACCCATATTCCAGATGAGGAAGGTGAGATGCAGAGAATGCTAACTTGCTCCTAAATCATATGACTAGTAAGTACTGAAGCTCAGCTTTAACCAGATTAACAATTAATGGTCTTCATAGATAAGATCAGTATGCCCAATAAAATTAAATACTGACTGAGAGCAATTATAATATATACAGTATTTGTTATGTTCATTGTAAACCTCAGGATGCATGTACTTAGAATTAAGAACAAAACAAAATTTTCCATCCAAAACCAGAGAACAACCCTTTAAGATTTCATTTGCAGAAAGATGTAAAGACATCTGGTAAGATGAAAACATTAAGATGTACTGAATTATCAATATGGTGTAGGACTTCCACATTCGAATTACTAGTTTTTAAGGGCTGCTCCTAGAAAAGCATGAAACACAACACTCCTAAATGTTTTAAGTAAAGGTTTATAATGTTTCTCTGGGGTAATTTTACTAAGTAATTTTAAGATAGCTGTAATTATAGTCGTCTTCATCTATTTTTACTGTCTTAAAGGCAGAGCTGAATCAACATCATCCTAGACAGATGCAGCAAACCTCTCATAAAGATCAGTCTCCCAAGTCCCCACAGCAACCTGCTGTAGTAATGAACACATTCTGGTTGGGATCCTACTGCAACATCCCTTTCTTGTTCTAAATTTCACAAGGCAGGAGCTATCCTGCCGTACCAGAACAAACAAAATTACAAGAGAAATATGTCCTCATATTTGTAATTTGCCCAACAAACAGTAATAAATGCTTCCTCAAAAGATACACTTTATGTATCTCTTTGTTCCTTGACTAAATGTTATCTTTCTCGGTGACAGAGGTAACATTTTACTAACTCATGTTGGGAAATTCATTTCACTTTCTGAGCATTTACATAGCATTGTTGGAAAATGGAAAAGCAGGAAGAGAAGATAAAAATTGTTTCAAACTATGAAAGAGATAGGGCCATTTATTTTTCTTAGAGTAAAATGTTCCAGGATAGCAGTTTTCAGTTTGTGTGTGATGAGATCAATTTAGTGGATCAAGAGGAACACTTAAAAATAATGAAATAAAACAGAATAGAATAAAACAGAAAATATAATACCAGCAACATACCAAGTGTAACTGTTGTTTCACGAAATTTTGGTTTCAGTTATACATATTTATGCCTGTATGTACACTGCAAAATGTATTCCTGAGAGCCAGATTAAGAAAATGTAAAAGCCACTGCTAAGTGAATACAAAGTAGTAGAGTTATTGTTTTTAATATTTTGTTTTTTGACAGATAATAACAATTTTAAAAAATGATAAGACAGGGCTTCCCTGGTGGCGCAGTGGTTGAGAGTCTGCCTGCCGATGCAGGGGACAGGGGTTCGTGCCCCGGTCTGGGAAGATCCCACATGCCACGGAGTGGCTAGGCCCGTGAGCCGTGGCCACTGAGCCTGTGCTCTGCAACGGGAGAGGCCACAACAGTGAGAGACCGGCGTACCAAAAAAAAAAAAAGATATGACATTGATGAAAGAAACTGAAGAAGACACAAATTAATCTGAGGCTCTTCCGTACTCATGGGCTAGAAGAATATTGTTAAAATGTCCATACTACCCATAGCAATCTACAGATTCAATGCAATCTCCATCAAAATTCCAATGGATTTTTCACATAAATGTAACAAACAATCCTAATATTGTATGGAATCACAAAAGACCTAATAGCCAAAGGGATCTTAAGAAAGAAGAACCAAGCTGGAGGCATCACACTTCCTGATTTCAAACTATATTACAAATCTATACCAATCAAAACAGTATGGTATTAACATAAAAACAGACACATAGATCAATGGAACAGACTAGAGAACCCAGAAATAAGCCCATACATATATGGTCAACTAATTTACAACAAAGGAGCCAAGCATATGCAATGGGGAAAGGATAGTTTCTTTAGTAACTGGTGCTGGGAAAACTGAATAGCCATATGTAGAAGAATGGAACTGGAATATTACCTTATACCACACAGAAAAATCAACTCAGAATGGATCTAAAGCTTTGAACATAAGACCTGAAACCATAAAACTCCTAGAAGAAAACATAGGGAGTAAGCTCCTTGACACTGGTCTTGGTAATAATTTTTTGGATTTGACACAAAGAGCAAAGGCAACAAAAGCAAATAAAAACAAATGGGACTACATCCAACTAAAAAGCTCCTGTACAACAAAGGAAACCATCAACCAAATGAAAAGGCAATCTACAGAATGGAAGAAAATATTTGCAAGTCATATATCTTATAAGGGATTAATACCTGAAATATAAAAAGGACTCATACAACTCAATAGAAAAAAAATCCAATTAAAAAATGGGCAGAGGATCTGAACAGACATTTTTCCAAAGGAGACATACAGGTGGCCAAAAGGTACATGAAAAGGTGCTCAACACTGATAATCAGGGAAATGCATATCAAAATCACAATGAGGTATCACCTGTTAGAATGACTATCACCAAAAAGACAAAAAATAAACAAGGGTTGGTGAGAATGTGGAGAAAAGAAAACCCCTGTGCACAGTGGGTAGGGATGTAAATTGGTGCAGCCACCATGGAAAACAGTATGGAGGTTCCTCAAAACATTAAAAATAGAACATCTAGCAATGTCACTTCTGTATTTACCCAAAGAAAACAAAATGACTATCTCGAAGAGATATCTGCACCCTCAAGTTCACTGCGGCATTATTTGCAATAGTCAGGACATGGAAACAACCTAAATGTCCGCTGATGGATGAACTGATAAAGAAAATGTTCTATATATATATATATATAGAGAGAGAGAGAGAGAGAGAGAGAGAGAGAGAGAGAGAGAGGGATCAAAATATTATTAAACCATTAAAAAAAAAAAGAAATTCTGTCATTTGAGACAATTTGGATGGACCTTAAGGGCATTATGCTAAGTGAAATAAGTCTGACAGAAAAAAGACAAATACTGTATAATTTCACTTATATACAGAATCTTAAAACAAACAAACCACAAAACTGAACTCACAGATACAGAGAACAGATGGGGTGGGGGGTGAAATGGGTGAAGGCAGTACAAAGGTACAAACTGCAAGTTATAAGATAAATGATAAGTCAGTCCTGGGGCTGGTGTACAGCACAGCGCCTACAGGTAATACGGTATTGGATGCCTGAAACCTGCCAAGGGAGTAAATCAAAAAAGCTGACATCACACACACACACAACTGTAACTGTGTGTGGTGACAGACGTTAACTAAACTTACTGTGGTGACCATTTTGCAATATATGCATATATCAAATCATTATGTTTTATGGGAAATAACTCCTAAATGTTTTAGGTAAAGGTTTACAATGTTTGTCTTGTGTAATTTTACGGAGTGAAAAAACCGTAAAACTATTACAATGTTATATGTCAATTATATCTCAATAAAAATGAACTTTAAAAACCCACAAAATAATTAATCACATTTCTCCATAAAATATCAATTTGGTTTGTTTTCAAAACAAAAGAAAACTAACAATCTATCCAATTCCACCAGTGAATATATTTCACGAGTTTGATTTAAAAGAATGTATAATTTACAAGTATACTTTATTCACATGCTGTAATCTATTTTAAATAGCTTATTCAGATAGAGCTTTTAGCAATGTGTGATAAGTACATTTCCAACATTAAGTAATAAAATGCATCAAACTCCAAAGAATTCCAGTGCTGCTTTATTATTGGATTTCCCAAACCATGCCTTCGATATAATATGCTGCTGACATTTGATTCGGATACCCAATAACCTTATTCTGACTCACATGCTGGAAAAAAAATCTTATTTCATAGCAATGACCTTTAATTTAAACTGAAATTTATTAAAAATCAGGCTAATGTGATGTGTTTTTTAGTAGAATTTTCCTACAAGAATAAAAGGTGAATAGTTGAAATATTAGGTCCGACATTTCCAAAGAGGTTCCAATCTTTTAGAAGTACATAAACAGTATTTAGTATATACCATGTCAAAATCCTAGCAACTAGAAATATGCTCTTTTAATATATTTTGATTAACTTTATCAATATACTTATATTTTACTTATATACTTTACTGAAATGCAGATGTCTAAAATCACAGATTGTGTATGGTGTACATAGTTTTATGTAAAGATCACTGCTTAGAAATGTGTAAATATATAATCTATGCATTTTAATATGCCATATATAATTTCTGAAAAGATAGCATACAGAATTAAATCACTCAAGTGTACTGTTACTGGAAAATTTTAACAAATAAAAAGATTCCAACTTTGTTGGCTCTTCCTGTTGGTTGTGTCATCCAGAGATATTTTAGTGTTTATCTGTTAATTATCTTAGTGTTTATCTGTTAATTATCTGACTTCTTCCTACCTAAAGGAGAGTTAGAAAGTCAATGTCATCCACCTGCCTGGGGCCTGAATACTTCTCATTCAGTGGCCAGTCAAATCACCTTTCAAATCATCCATCTGTTCCATTTGTCAGAGGATTTATCAATATTCAGGGATAGCTGATATCTTTTGTCTGTGTGCAGTGGAATTGTTGGCCGGCTATTTAAATCCTTTCTGCCCCTCCACCTTTTTGAAAAAAAAAACAACATTGTAATGATTCCTCTGATTAGAGATTTTATTGATACAATTATCACAAACCCCTAAATAGATAAGATTTGCAGGTCACAGGCTGCTGATTCCTTAAGGTTCATACTAAAATACTTTTTCCCTTATTGTGCCAATGAGATAGAAGTATTCTCAGAATGTAGGGCTGGTGGGAGATCATCTACTCCATCTACAAAGTGAACTTAAAAAATTCTAATCCTGGGATGGTAAAAAGGAAATGACTCTACTGTAATATTCTAATTTTACAATGCAGCAAAACCAAGTTTCCTTTTCAGGAAAAAACTCTGGGCTATAAAAAGTGACTCACAGCTATTAGGCTCTGTACCTTGGAGGAGCTTTCAATTACAATTATGGTCTCTGGAGGTATCAAACTGGGGAAGGAGGTGTTTGGGGAAGAAGGAATTGGTGGCAGACTCCAGAAATCACTTATTGGGACAAACATCATTGGATGTATTTCCTGGTTTCAGCTCCACAGTGCCAATCTGTTGTGGGTCATGATCTATGTGTTAGCAACTGGCAATCTACCTCTACCTTAGATTGGGCTTTTAGGGCAACTTACTGTGAGGAGAAAATGTGCAAACGATCAGCTGGGTCTCTTAAAAGTGATCACTTAAATGATACAGAAATATGAAATAATAATAGTAAAAAAAATAGTAACTTATTCGCTTTGGGTAGTACAAATAACCACACTTTCCCCATTTTTCTTCTCAGTCTTAAAATGCACCACGCCACATAAAAATACGTAATGAAATGGCTATCCCGAAATGAAAAGGCCATCTAGTGCAGTATTTCTGTACATTGAGGGGAAAGAAATGCCTGATCAGAAAGGACCCAAAGGTAGGCTAATGAGGTAGATATGGTGCAGGTTCTGTGAAGCCAAAATATTTGTTGTTGTATAACTCTTAAAACGTCCAATAAAGGACTATTCAGGAGTCTGTTGTCCATTAAAGGACACTGGCTCCTAAAGCCTGGATAATGAAGGTGCTTTTAAATGATTAAGGTACTAAAGTTTTCAATGCTTTATCTGATGTAGAACTTCTTCATAGATAATTAGTAAGTCAAAAGTGTTTAAGAGTATTTTAGAAGTAGTTTTGTAAATAGTTTTTTCTGCTGTTGCTGCTTGTTTGCCTTTTATTGCTCTGTGATTAATAGTAAAAGGTGGCTTTGAAATAATGAAAAAATTAAAAAAAAATAAAATGCACCATGCCTTCTAGCCTAATGCAATGTATAAAGTCTCCTCTAGGTAGCTTACAAATGTCAAGTTCTATCCTTGGCCATATTCATTTCTAATTTCTATTCCTGGCCATTCACTTCTACCTCTCTATACACTACCCAGCAGGGTTCATCTACTCTCCAAATGTGAATTATATAGATGATTTTGAGTCTTTACACTCATACATAAACTGAACTTTCAGGCTTTAGTCCCGTATTCTAATTGCTTATTAGGTGCATCTATCTGGATGATTACCATCTCCAAAGCCAAAATAATCTCCCCCAGCTATTCCTCTCTAATTCTATTCGCTCATGTTCAAAATGTCAAGGTTACTTTTGACCTTTTCCTCTCCTTCTTCCACTAAGTTTGATTGATTCATTCTTTACAACATTATTTGCATCCATTCTTTCCATGCTAATTCAGAATCTTTATACTTCATGTAGAAATGAGATTATGACAATACAACTCTTTCTTCTGACTCTGGTCTATTACCACTAAGCCATCTATCATATCACCACCATATTTCTATTTTTGTAACAATTCTGATCATGGTCCTTGACTGCAAGAGCAAGTCCAGTCTTTAACCTTCCGTAATTTAGCTTTATGTATTTTACCTCTTCTCACACTTCTATATAAATTCCTGGTTTGGCCAACCTGGTCTATTTAACAGCCAATGAACCTACCCTATGCATTTCCCATGCCATGTCCTCCATCTGGAAGACACCATGCTTCTGATTCTTAAAGTTTGTTATTAAATTTTACATCTTCCCTGGTCGCCCCTAGTAGATAGAAGTGCTCTCACAGAATGTTAGAGTGGAAGGGAGATCGTCTACTCCAGTTGCAAAATGGGCTTTAAAGAGTCACCTCCTCCATCTATAAAATTCAAATGCTTGGGGAAACTGAGGCCACTAAAAGAATTTTCTCTTTGAACACTAATTTTTTTCAACACATCTTTCTTGATTGGTTCCTATGTGCCAGGAGCCATTCTAGCCACGTGGGATTACAGTTTAATAAGAAAGACAGACTGTACTTAAACTCTGATGAGCACTACCAGAGGAGGGGAAGCACAGGGTGCCACTGATGTCTGAAACATGAGTGGTTGAGGGAAGGGGTGAGGCACGAGGTTAATACACTGTGGGAAGACAGGATGGAATAAAGTCAGTTTGGGAAGATGAGGAAGGCTTCCCTGAGGAGGAAATCTTCTAAGCAGGGGCCAAAAAGTAGGAATTAACTCTGCAAAAGGTGGGTGATTTCTGCATGTAGAAGGAAAGCCCAGAGACAGGCACTTTCATGGAACTAAAAGAAGGTCGGGGTGCTGGAATCCAAGGGGCGAGGAAGGTTGCCAGAGGTGAAGGTGGAAAGGCAGGGAGGGATAAGAGCATTGCTGGGCCTGAAGGTCATGTTGAAGATTTCTGGGCTTTATCCTAAGAATAGGCATTGGGTTGCATGTTCCAAGGTACTTCAAGTCAGGACCACGGCTTACCCTGGGAGGAATGGGAGAAGCAACTATGAAATTAGAAAGAACTTGAGTTTTATTTCAATTGAAACATTTTCTGTATCCTTGTCACTCTTCCCTATGTGTCCGATCTCATCCCAAGTCAATTTAAAAAAAGAAGGCATGTGAATTTATAAAAACCACCATTTTAGCTAGCCTGCTTGGCTTGGACAAGAGCTTGTGTATGTACAGCTATTCTGTGCTTTTCAAAAGTTGCTTCGTGACACTTCAATTTTAGGAAAGACCTACGTTAGTACCTGTTTTTGATAACCAAAAGAAATAAGATGATTTTTGCTTTTATGAAAAAAGGCAAAAAGTGAAAATAGCGTCCAGCACTTGGTGTGCTGTGAGCAGTTGAGAGGTAGCACGTACCCCATCAGGGAGAGAGGCACCTCCAAGTTCCTTCCCCAGGAACCACTCTCAGCACCTCAGCATCAATCTGCCATAGCTTTGAACTGTGTCTGTGAGCGCTTTACCTAGATTTTTTTTTTTTGCGCATCTGTAAGCAAGATGTGTCCTAAGGTAATTGCTTCTTCACTTCATGCCATTTTGGCTTAGGAAAGGTTTCATAGGAACTCTCTACTTTCAGATAGCAGGGGGGAACCTGTATATGGATGTCCGTGAACCTACAGACACTTAAGGGAGTAGGGACCTGTTTTATACTTTTTATAAGCAAAACATTCCGTACAAGAACAATCCAGGGAAAAGCTCCATTTCACTCTCAGCTGTGCATTGGTGCTACAGTTAAAGTGAAATGTTCATTCTCTTGCCCTTTCCCATAAGATCTTTAATAAGAGAAAATATTTTAAGAGAATACCAACAAAATTTTTCCAAGGATTGTTTTAGTCACCACTGCTTTTTTAGTATCATCTTGTCTATACTAGGTAATGACTTTCAAAATGCAATCAAATTTATTTCCTCTCAAATTACATTTATATCAAGGATAAAATTTTAAGCAGACAGGGTGACAAAGTTAAAGAACAGCTGGAATTTTGAAGCAAGTTTTGTGTTCAAGGTATTGTGTTGGACACCTTAAAATATATTATCTCATTTTATCCTAACAAAGACTCTTGAGAGGTGCATGCTATACTCTAATTCACAGACAAGGAAGATGGAGCTCAGAGAAGCAAGCATTTCCCCAAAATATATACACCTTAGACCTACACTGTCCAATATGGTAGCCTGGAGCCACATGTGGCTGTTGAGCAACTGAAATAGAGCTAGTCTGAACTGAGATGTGCAGTAAGTGTAAACTGAACACCAGATTTTGAAAATTTAGTATGAAAACTATTAAAGTATCTCAATTTTTGAATACTGATTACACGTTGAAATGACAATATTTTAGATAGAGTAGGTTAAATAAAATATATTATTAAAATTAATTTTACCTGCTTCCCACTTTTTACAAAAAATCAGCTAGTAGACATTTCAAAATTACACACATGGCCCACAACTATATTTGAATTGAAGAGCGTGACCCTAGACCAAAGGCTGGATTGCTGAATTTGCCAATAAACATCAAGGTCAAAGGCAGCGTGGTATAGAAGAAAAGAAGAATACGTGGATTCATGCAGATCTTGGTTTAAATCTCCTCTCCACCAATGACTAGTTTTGGGCGAAATATCAACCCTCTCTGCACTTCACTTATGTCATCTGCATTATGGTGATATTAAATACCCCCAAACAACTGTTGTATAGAATATGTAAAGCAGTAACTGGCAGAGGGGAGGGAACAACTACGAATACCTCCTACAGCAACTGATTAATTTAAAAACTGATTCCCAAAAAGAGAAGAAAATTCATTTATTTGAAAATCCCATTTTATTCTCTTTAAGTGGGAAAAGTTAAAGAACCAACACATTGAATGCCTGCTTTACCATAATATGTGCATGATATATACTGTATTGTAAAATACATGGTATACACAGATTCCTTCTTTCTTTCAACGTTGTTTATAATATGCTATAGGCCGGGAGGCCAGATGATGAGATTAGGGTGAAGTAAAAAATACCAGGACACAGAAAGGCCCAAGCGGTTCTTAAGGACACAATGGATGAATTCCAGTGAAAGAGTTTATGAGCTACATACACTTCAGCTGGTCTTTTCAACTTTTACATCAGGAACTGAGACTAGTGAGTAAATGACATCTGGGCAAATAGAATTTTACTCTTTTTTTTTCTTCCTGGGTCACAGTGCAAACAAATAAATTGTTCCAATACACTACGTTTAGACTAACTCATTATTAGTAATCTCTACTAAATCATAAGAAACTACAAAATCATATGGACTAACTATCCAATGACATTTTACCATATTCTGTCCGCTAGGCTTGTGTCAAGAAGTTCGCCCTGGGCATGTGACTTTTATCAATGCACGTATTATCTGTATATGTTTAAATATAAAGGGTGGAGGAGTTGGGGCATTTACTTTATTACTTGATGTATGTATATGGCCTAAGATTGACATGTGACAATGTGTTAGATTGCCCTGTTTTGTATGTTTTTTTTTTTAAGTAGTATGAAAGGGGAATTAAAGATTTGAGCCACTTGAATGTAGCCTCTTAAATATCAGATACATAGTAAATTTAACACCAAAAGTGTTCCTATGTTAACTATAACAATTAACTTTCAAGAAAATGAGACTGAAGAAGTAAGAAGCTATCAGATTCACAGATCTCAGAACACCATGAGAGGCTATAAAAATATCCACTTTATTCTAGTTTGAAATTTAATGGAAGAAGTAACATACCAAATTTTAGGTTAGCTATTAAAGTGCATATTCAGTGAATTAAGTGGGGAGAGCTTCAGGAGAGGGCCTCGCCTTTGATCTCGTACGTGGCATTAAAAATCTGCTGCTTCTAGTGAATTTTTGAGCAACCCCTGAATATATGTGACTTGGTATTTGCTCTTTCAAAGTGAGTAGACTCAAACTGACTAAAAATGAGACTACGTCTACAGTACACTTACAACTAGTTTTCAGCAAATGTCTACAAATTTAGGGTTATAGGTAGAATTGGGTAAGAAAAACAAAATTACACTAAATCAAAATTATTAGCAATTATTAACTAATAATAAGAATCAGACAAAGCAGTAACATGTAAACAGTAATTAGAAAAATTTGCTAAAACTTTGAACTGAGATATTACACTTCTGATGCTTGAAATTATAGGAAAAAATATACTCAGTCAACTTAAGAGAAAACAAATATCATAAGCCATTTATGCTACCAGCCATATTTCCAAAATGCACACTTTAGAAAAAAGAGTTCATATCAGGAAGGAGCTTATTTGCATTAACTTTAAATTAGCTAATATCTGAGTCACACCTTTGAAGAAACTTGCATTATTTCCAGGAATGCCTTTTTCCCTCCCTTTTCTTTCTTTCTTTTTTTGTTTTTGAGGGGAATAAGGCAGCTAGACTAAAAAGAAAAAAAAAAGTCGCATTCTTTAATGTGAATGGTGTACTTGTGCTTCTATATACTATCTCAGTCCAACTGAGCCATGTCTTCAAATAATTTGATAATCTGTCTTTAAAGTTTCATCTTAATTGGAGAGTTCATTTTTGTAAAACGCCTTGGCACCATTCAATCTTTTATGAAACGAGAAAGGTCTCTTTCCTTTGGACTTGACATTTTTAACCACGTACGTGTGAGCAATTTTTGCTGTCAAATACTGCAAAGGTAGGTTTTCTGTTGTTGTTCAATCTGAAAATGTCTCCACTATACTTGCACAGCTGCCCTCTTCCCAGCAGAAACCTACCCGCCCCCTCCCCCCCTGCAAGTTTTAAACTTTGTTTCCTTTGGGGTTCTGCACAAGCGCTACTAGTAATATCCAAGAGACAAAGAGCTGTGCTGTGGGTTCACGGGATGCCAAATTTGAGTTGTGAAACAAAGCACTCAAATTTGAGATTCAAGATGAGGAGGAAGATGCTGGTAAAAAAAAAAAAAAAAAAATTATCATAAAGCGTAAGATCGCAGAGCCATCTCCCTAGACATCTCCTCCTGCCCACGGCCACCCCAGAGCGCGCGGGAGGGAGTTCTGGCCCCGGGACAGGGGCTGCCGGCCGCACCGCGAAGCCCCCTGCCCGCGCCCCCGGCCCTCTCACCGCTTCACTCGGATGATCTGGTCCCGCATGGGCTTGATGTCCTGGAAGCTCTGCTGGTTGACGAGGCTGTAGACGAGGATGAAGCCCTGGCCGTTCTTGATGTACAGGTCCCGCATGGACGCGAACTGCTCGGTGCCCGCCGTGTCCAGGATCTCCAGCACCGACGGCGACGAGTCCACCTCGATCTCCTTGCGGTAGAAGTCCTCGATGGTGGGGTCGTATTTCTCGATGAAGGTGCCGGTCACGAACTGCACAGTCAGGGCGGATTTGCCGACCCCGCCCGAGCCCAGCACCACCACTTTGTACTCGCGCATCGTCCCTCCGCGGCCGCCGCCGCCGCCGCTGCCCGCGACATAGACCTACGCCCGCCGCGCTGCGCGCCCGGACCCTGCGCCGGCGGCCGGCTCCGCCGCCTCCCGCGGCCGCCCCCACCTCACGGCCGCCGCGGCCCCCCGGGCGCCGGCGGAGGGAGCAGCAGCCCTGGGCATGGGCCGAGCCGGGCGGCAATGCGGCACCGCGGGCGCCGGCAGGCACTAAGGGCGAGCAGGGAGTGTGAGTCAAGGAGCCGACGGAGCCGCCCGAACCGCGGGCCCGCAGTGCCGGCGGCCCCGCCCCTCGCGCCTCCACGCCCAGCTCCCCGCCCGCCGCCGCCGCCGCCGCTCTTCCCGGCGCCGAAGCGCGCGCCCGAGCCCGAGCCGCAGCGCTGCTAGGGGCGGGGCCCGGCGGCCCGGGGCGGAGCCCGGCGGCGCAGCCCCGCCCCTGCTCCCCCCGTCGCCTAGGCGACCGGCCGCGCGCGCGCTCCCAGGAAGCTCGGCGCGGCGCGGAAGCCTCCGCCCGCGTTTAGATAAACAGCCACCTGGGTTACCGAACAACACCCCACCCGGTCTGCCCCGTTGAACCCCGGGGCCTGCGTACTGAGCATGCGCAGTTCTTCCTCCTGCGACGGGAGCCGCTTCTACTTGAGAACGCCACGGTCAGAATTTGGCGGAGACAAGATGTTGGAGGGGCCAGAGCAATCTCCAGGTTTTAACATGAGGCGGGGAGAAGATACTGGCAAGGTCCAGACGGAGGCCTTCGCATGAGGGCCTTGCTGGGCACCACCCAGTCTGTCAGCATTCCTGAGAGCTTTGGTTTTCTCTTGTATAAACATAAGAAGCTTTAAGGGAGGAGCATAAGTACAACGAAATGCAGCTTTGTTTTAAGCGTCAGGACACTGAGGGAGAAGTGACAGACCCCCATCCAGCCCACTGCCCGAGGCGGCGAAGGCCAGAAACCGCGGAAGCCGGGCCCACGCTCTGTGACGTCGCCGGGGGTCCCTCCCACCTTCCCCAGCCCCGCCCTTCTTCAGTGCCTGATAAAAGTCGAGCTCTTCCCACGCCCTGTCAGCTACGGGCGCCTGGAAAACCGGGAGAGCGGATCCCCCAGCAGCAGCAGCCAGAAGGCCCGGGGACACCTCATAGCAACAGCCAGCCGGGGCATCTAGTAGGAAGCTGGGATTCATTTCAGCCAACCAGCCCGCGTTTTTGGACCCCGTGGTATCATTCTCGGCCAATAGAGAGCCGCTTCATGCCACGTGACACTGACCCATCAGCCAATGGAGGAAAAGTCTAATCGCAGGCTCAGCCATCCCATCTGCCACTGTTGGCCAGGCTGGGCGTTTGCTCCTGCGCACACTCTGCCAACCAATCATAGGTGAGCTGAAGAAAGACGGAGACTTGCGCTGAGCCAACCAGAATTCGCGGTTTCCTTGCCACCAAGGGCCGGTAGTATGGAGAAGGGGAAGAGCTGGTGGGGTCTGGGAGGGGTCAGTGATTGAGGGGTGGGTCGCGGTACCCTATTCGGGCAAAGAAACAGGATGTGTTGCGGGCGAGAGTGATGCATTTCACTTTTAACGTCGTCTCCATGGCATTCTGCCTAAATGATAGACACGGAAATAGTGCTGAGGGATGTGGGCTGAAAAGTGAGGTGAACTGACAAAACAGGGACTCTTTAGGGTGAGAAAATGTCGGGTCCTTAGACATACGGCAGCAGTTGCATGGGTCCTCCATGCGTGCCTCCTAAAACGTTTTTAACAACTCAATTTTGAAACTTACTGTTCTCTCTGTGGCATTAGATCTTAATTACACACTCTCTCCCACCCATAACGTCAAATTTAGGAGAAGTTATGTCCCTAAATATTCCTGGATTATATTTTGCAATAACTGGTAATTGGATTTACCTTCCATAAACTATGTCCTTCTCGAACTAGTCTACACCCATCCATTACCGTCTCACATTTCTTGGGAATAATAAGTTTCTATAGTTCTGACTAAGGTTTGATCTTCAGCCTTCCTCTTCCGCACAAGGTCATCATGTAGAGAGAATTTTGGTCTGAGTTCATCAATAAAACAGATGTCCTTTTATCATCGTTTTTTTGGTCAATTATCAAACTACTACAAAGATGTACTCAGCTTTAGCTGTGTCCTACAGCCCTATTGCTCCATTATCTTAAAATGAATAACTTACCCTTGCATTATCTTGCTATAGTGTAACACACCAAGTTTTTGCTTAAAATAATTGCGGGCAAGTGTCCTGTCAAAATATGTGGTAAAATATAAGTCAATCATTATTTCTTGATTACTTATCAAAATATGAGTGTTATATTTGAGCCACCAGAATCAACAGTGAAGGCAGATTGCAAAAGAACTAAGAATCAAGAGGAAAGTTTTGGGAGAATTGAAACCAAAGAGCATCTGATACCTCATTTTAAACTAGTAATGTGAGTAAGTGAATTAAAATTAAGAGCTCATATGGATTTGAAGTGCAGCTTCATATCTGAGCTTTTTTGGCAGGCATGTTTCAAGAGGATTTTGTTGGTGAATACAGTGTTGAACTAGCATTTTAGAAGTCTCATATACTGTGTAAAACTTACATGCTTTTTGTGGTTTCTTTAGTAACAGCTACACTTCTTTCACGGAAAAGGCATACTATCTCTTTTAAGATCCAACTTTTGTATTGTAGTCGTAAGAAATCCCTAGGTTTGTCAGGGGTTGAATAGAGCCAAGAAGCATCAAACTTCCTCTCTTTGTATGGATCATTACAACCTGTGTATTACCTTGTATTACAGTGGAACTGAAAAACCATTCACTTTGCAAGAAGTAAAGACTTTTGTTTTTTTTAAGAAATTTGCATTGGGATTGTGGGTCCAGAATGTATCTTTAAACAACTGCTTTCATTTCTTAGGTCCCCAAAAGTTGAGAAGCTCTGGACTGGAGTGCATCTGATAGAAGTTGTCACAAAAAAATAGTGAGTCGGTGCCCAGTTACTCCACTTAGCATAATAGAGAGAGGACAGGTTTTTTAAGACATTTCTCAGTTTATTTTCCCTGACCTTTCATCAGTGCCAACTTTCTTGATAAGGAGAAGTGTAGAGACTGCAGCTCTTGGAGTAGTGTAGCTCGTTTATGTTTCTCCTAATGACAGGCCTCAATTTTCATTCTCAGTGCTACCATAAAGGTAGATTTTTAATCAATAAGACTCAAAAAAAAACATGTTAAGTAGGAGCGTATTTTCCTACCTATTCTGTCTTGGTAGTGACCTGATTTGAGGTTCTATGTGAAAGAGAAGAATTAGCTGCTAAAAGAAAGGATGTTGGGATGTGCAGAGAATTTTGAAGATTTGGGTGGGAATTGGGTGTGTATCTCCTGATCTCTTAATTGTGTTCATTGCTATGCTAGCATGAACTATCTATTCTGAGAGTGATTTTAGAAATAAAATGTCTCCATTCATTTGTTTGTGGGAAAGACAAAATAAAAATGAGATAAAATAAAATTGAATTTTCCCCAAGAGCTGTAAATCTGTATGATAGTGAAAGCTTAACACTGACACTTCAGGGTCTCTTTAGCTTCAGAAGTACATTGCTGGGAGGAAAAAAAAAAAGAAAAGAGAAAAACTTCATTTCTCCTCTCCCCTCTGAATCTGAGAATTATCTCACCTATGCCCATATATCCTCAACTGTCACACTTGTGTTACCATGGAAACCCAGCTCCTTTCTTTGCTTCAGTGAAAGATGTTGGAAAAGGTGGGATGAAGTGGGAAATACACTGAATTCTGGGACTTTCTGACAATGGCAAGAAGCAAGTATGCAAGGAATTTAATGTAAACAAGTTAGTAGAGGGCATTCGTAATATGACCAGTGCTTTTCTTGGCTATAAGACCCTGATTTCTTTTGCTTCCTGTAAAAGCCTACATATCTCTGATTAACCATAAAGGGGAAGGACAAGTCAAATACATTTAGCACCTATGAAATGCTACTGGTAATTACAACGAGAGCAGAAAACATTTTCTTGGCCTCTCAGGCTCCTAATACAGTTGAGAAACAGAAGTATATATGAAGAGTGGAAAGGAAGGGGCAAAATAATTGTGTGTCTCTTTTGAAAATGTGATATGTCTCAGCACTTTAGAAAAGAAAAAGAATTAGAATGCAGAAATTGAGTATGTAAACAAATCAATGAAAGAAACCTTTTGATAGAGAAAAGAAATTTTTCTTTTTTTAAAAAATTAATTTATTTTTGGCTGCATTGGGTCTTTGTTGCTGCGTATGGGCTTTCTCTAGTTGTGGCGAGTGGGGGCTACACTTCATTCTGGTGCGTGGGCTTCTCATGATGGTGGCTTCTCTTGTTGCTGAGCATGGGCTCTAGGAGCATGGACTTCAGTAGTTGCAGCACATGGGCTCAGTAGTTGTGGCTCATGGGCCCTAGAGTGCAGGCTCAGTAGTTGTGGCGCATGGGCTTAATTGCTCTGTGGCATGTGGGATCTTCCTGGACCAGGGCTTGAACCCGTGTCCCCTGCATTGGCAGGTGGATTCTTAACCACTGTGCCACTAGGGAACTCCCAAGAACAGAAATTTTTCAATAGGCAATTTTCAGCAGAAAAAAAAAAATCCATGAAGGAAAGGCTTAATGATTAAAATATAGGGGAGGAAAAAAAAAAAAGAAAAACCCTGAAGAATCTTAAGAGCTTAAAGGTCCTGAGGAAAATAGCTCTAGTGTAATTTTTTGAATATAGAAGACCAGTCACAATGTTGCTTGCATACCCTGCAGTTTCCCTTTACTTTTGGGGAAAAAAAAAAAAGGGATGAATCAGGATTGATCATTGATGGTAGCGCTTTCCGTTCTGTACATAGTTCAGAAGTAGGCACATGACTCAGTTCTTGCCATTGGTCTGGGAAGAAGGCTGCTAGGCTGGGGGATTTCTGGGATTCTGACAAGAATGAGTTAATATCCCCACTTTTGACATCATTTGCTTCCTGCTTTGCTCATTGAAATATGAGTATGTGGCCACCACCTTTGGTCTGTGATGCCTTATGGGTGAGTTTGAAAACCAACAAGCTTTGGATGGTTAAGAAGGAAGGGAAGAACCTAGTCCTGGATGACAACATTGAATGTCAAACCTATGTTGGAAATGCCCACCTTTGGACCATGGTTAAGTAAACAGCTAGTGTCCTTTGTTTTATGTTTGTTAGTTTAAGTCTGCTAGGTTTTCTGCATCTTGCAGGCAAATACATCTCAACTGTTACACAGAGTGTTAGGGATTTGAGACAAAATGGTGTTTTAAAAGATCAGCAATCATTTATGAGCACTTTTATTCTACTAATGAACTGCATGGTATTTCCAAGACATTATAATATTTATTGAGCACTTACTATGTTTATTATTCTAGGTCCCGAGGATACAACAATAGACAGATAGCCAAAAGAGCTTGAATTCTAGGAGGAGGTACAGACGAGACGTTATAAACAGAAGAGGCAGGCATTAAGCAACTGATTACACATTTACATTATGTAATAACAGCTATAACTAATGCTAATAAGGAGGAAAAAAATCAGGGATTACAAGGGTGTGTAATAAAATAAAATATAAATAATAGAATATTACAAAATATATAACTAAATAACTGAATAACATCACAGAAACACTTTTCCAAGTACATGGTAATAGTATGTATCATTTATACATGAATTCCTAGAGGTCAAGAGAAACATAATAACCTGGAGTGGGTTTGGTCAGGGAAAGCTGTCTGAGAAAATTAATATGGAGCCATGTTTTGAAGGAAGTGGCCAAAGAATAGACTAGGTGGGGCAGAAGATGAGAGAGCAAAAGAAGAAAGCAGGAATGGGGTAGAGTGAAATAAGGGGAATACAGAATCACTTGATTCCTTAATTCCCTATAGCAACGCCATTCTAGGGACAACTATCAGGGAAAAAATCAGAAGCCAGAAGTCTCAAAGCAAGATTATGAAAAGTATGAAAATAATATAGAAAAAAACAATACGGAAGAAGAAGTAGACGAGTACAAAGGTACATTTGAACTTAAGGCATTATTCAAAATAATGAATAATTTATAATGTGGGTATCATGAAAAAATTGTCATAAGGGGTAATTATGGACTTGAGGACATCATGAAAGAGGGATTCACACTTTCACAAATAGAAGCAGGAAGAAAAATGAAGAGTAGCAAAAAATGAAAATAAACAGGAAAACAATTTTTGCTTATAGTTATTTTTTTCATGGTAGCTGTTATTGACATGCATTATGTAAAAATGAATGGGATTTGATTGAAAAGAAAAATTTCAACAGACCAGTAATATATAAAGATAGTCTTTTGGTAAATAATGTAACTTAAAATGTTTTTTGTAGAGTGCCTTTTTGTACCTTGCCATAGAAAAATCTTTTCAATAAAGTAGCTGCAAGGAATAATAAATTATAGCTTAGTGATGCATTTTGGACGTAAAGAAACACATAGATGTACCAAATGTAATAGTATAGCAGCAATAAATAACCTGTAATAAAAATCAGAAGTTTGTCAGACATTACGTGGTTTTTGGTCAAATATAATTGTAGTAATTTTTCTAATGCTATTTTCTGTACAGATATAAGAACATTTTAAAATTAAGCCACAGTAGGCATATGAATATCTTGATATTCATAATAATGTAACTAATTTTTTACATTAGTTACATTATTATGAATAATAAAAATGTTTTGCCATTTCCAAATCACTTTCCCACATATCCAAGAAACTTTTTGTTTTTAATAAAAAATTTAAAAATAATTAGGAGCAACTCTACTAATATGTGATATGAAGATGCTGAACTAGCCTTACTGCTCCTTCCTCCTAGATGGCTGGAGTAATATGGAGGGTGAAACACCCTGCAATGAAGAAGACTATGGGAAAACCCAGGAATGAGGGTTTTTTGTCGTTTTGAAATTGTCTGGGATGAGAAGAGGGTAGTGGGGATGTGGGCCTGGGGCAAGAAGCAGCCAGCCACGCTGTGGGAGAATAAAACAGGGAAAGAACTGTTGAAAATCTGCTAGTACTTCTCCTTTCCGCTGCCTTGGGAAAATCAGTGCCTGCCCCTGCATGCATTGTGACTCTGAGCTCTGGGCCATGTAGACTCCATAAGGAAATCAGGGCCGCACAGAAGCCCTGTGCTTGTGAGGAGCCATGAAACTCCTTGGCTCCCAACCAACTTAGGGCAGTTGCCCACCAACACCTCCTTCTCTAACTTCCCTGGCAGCTGGCGAATCACAACCTAAGGACTGTTCCTCCTGAGGTTGCTCCTCTCTGGGGAAACAGAAGGTGAATTCTTGATCTAAGAAGTGATTGGCTGTGATTTTCTTGGGTTTAGGGTTCTTCACTGCAGAGCTCATTTACTCTCACCCCTGAGCAACTTGGCGTGTCTCAGACTGGGGTCTAGTAAAATGATGAACCATCCTTGTTTACCTAGGACTGCCCTGGGTTTAGTCTAGCATCCCAGAAAACCCCTAAGTGCCAGTGGGTCATCCTCGACCTATCCTCAACACATTTCCAGAGGAAAATGAATGCATGTGCAAATTAGATTATTTTGAGAAGTACAGTTATTTTAAAAGACACACACACACACAAATAGTAGATTATGGTTTCCATCAGAAGCATAAACATTAGAATGGACCACAATTTATAAATTAGCCTGATAAACATACTAAAAAAAGATAAGGGATAATGTTAGCTGTATGAAAACAAACAAACAAAAAGGAACCAAATGGCCATATTACAAATGAAATATATCGTAGCTGAAATAAAGAACAAGAGAGATAGGATAAGATAGCAGAAGAGACACAGTAAAGAGCACGTGAGAACATTGGAAGACCAGAGTTCATCTCCCAAAAGGAAGAAGGGAAGTGCAGAGAAGTAGAAAAGGGATAATGGAGAGCAGACGTAGAAGTGGCAGTATACAGATAATCCGGAAAAGAAAGAGAAGGAAAAATAAATGGATGACTTTTTAGAGAAATGAAAGTGTTAAATTTCCAATAAATGAATGGATGGATGAATGAACAAATAAAAGACTTCAGATGGAAGGGCCCATGCAGTATCAAAGGAGAATGATATGGAAAACCCACACTAACAGGTTATAGGGAAATTTGGGAGATCCAAGGCAGAAAATTCTAAAAGTTTACAGTATGAAAAATTAATATCAAATTAACATTGAACGTTTCAATAATAGCATAAGAAGCAAGAAGAACAATAACATAAGATTTTCAAAATATTGAAGGGAAAGTACTTAGAAACTGAAGTTTTATATTCAGCCAAAGTGCCATTCAGGTATGAGAATAGGAGACAGATAATCTCAGGTGTAGAAAACCTCAGAAATGTCGCAGCACAGAGATCCACACTGAAAACAGTGCATGAGTTCTTGAGGAAAAGGTGGTAAAAATCTAGATGATATTGCACTAGAAAAGATGATCAAATATTTTAGTAAAATCAGTTGTCTTTAAAAATATCTAAGATGAAAGAAATGTCTAAGAGAAAATACATCCATAAATTTTCAGAATTAAAAGTCTATATAATATCAGCCTGATGGGGGTACACCAAGAAGTTTGAGAACATGACAAAGGTGTTCTTGTCTTATTAAGGGGGATGTTTTATATATACATATATATATAAATGTAATTATACATATATAATGTGTAATATGTATATGTGTATGTATTCACAGGAAAAAAAAGGAAGAATAATATTAAAAAGTATTAAAAATAATAGAATTTTTAAATATTGAAAAAATAAGATATTCACAATAGATCCTGAGATATCAATAATTATTAAAAAGCCAAACTCACCAGTTAAAAGGGAAAAAAAGGTCCATTTACATGCGGTTTACAGAAGGTACACCTAAAGGATAAGGACATACAAAAATTGAAGGAAAAGTATGCTAGAAGTCCTATCAGGCAAATTATTAAAACAGGCAAAGGAAAGCCAGTATAGTGATATTAGTATCAGATTTAAACTCATTTTAAGTAAAAAGTATTCTTAGGCATGGGAAGAATTACTATATGATGATAATAGATTCAATACACCAAGAATTTTTACCATTATTTTACTAATAAAATAGCATCAGATTATATAAAGCAAAAACTAATATAACCGTAAGGAAAAGTGGAAAACTCCACTGTCATATTCCCTATAACCTAGCAATTCTAACTCGAGTCATATATCCAAATTAAGTCTTGCGTGTGTTTAACCATAGCCATGTTCAAGAATTTTTAGCAGCTTTGTTCATAATAACAAAAACAAAAAACAAAATAAAATCCTGGAAACAACTTAGATGCCAATCAATTGCAGAGTAAATTGATGTATCATGGTATGTTCACAGTAGAGAATTTTATATGATGGTCAAAACATGAATGATAGTAATATGCAACAATATAGATGACATTGTTCTTTTTTTTTTTTTTTTTTTTTTTGCTGTACGCGGGCCTCTCACTGCTGTGGCCTCTCCCGTTGCGGAGCACAGGCTCCGGACGCGCAGGCTCAGCGGCCATGGCTCACTGGCCCAGCCACTCCGCGGCATGTGGGATCTTCCCGGACTGGGGCACGAACCCGCGTCCCCTGCATCGGCAGGCGGACTGCCAACCACTGTGCCACCAGGGAAGCCAGACATTGTACTATTTACTAAAAATAAAGTAAACCCCAAAGGTTGCCCATACCATGATGCCCTTTTAACAATGTTAAACGACTAAAATTTTTAAAAATATACTTTTTAGAAATGCAGTTAGACTATGTAAAAAAAGGAAAAAGGGAAATGATGAACACATGCAAAATGATGAATGTATTGAGTAGAGGGAGGCAAGGGGTTGAGATAATGGGGAAAATCTGGTAGTTTTTCCAACATGTAGGGCTTTTATTTTGGGGGGTAAGTTCACAGGTACTTAATTCATTATTTAAAATAACTAAAGAAATAATAAAAGTAGATCATGCATGAGTCAATGATAAGAATGTGTCATGGATCAAAGATTATTAATCCATATTATATGCCAGAGTTAAAAACAAACTGTATATAATGACTCAAATTCTAGAGATTCTAATACTTTAAGGTTGGAGTGTTGGGAGCAGAACAATAAAAGACGTAGAACAATATCCTTGCCTTTAAAGAGGTGAGGTACACTTTTCTCTCTCTCACTGTGATTATTAAACCTGCCACTCCCCAAACTTGGCATTCTCAAAGTGTCTGTTCCAATGTGAATGAAAGTGGAGGGAGTGGGCAAAGGAAGAGGGGCTGGGAGGAGGAGATGATATATAATTTATCCAAATATCTCTAGTAACTTTTCTAAAACCAAAGTATTATATGTCCCGCTCTCTCCAGTGAATTCCTTTCTTATCTTCTCGGAGCTTCTGACTCTGACTCTTGACTTATCTCATGCCATCTTACCTTCTAGCACATACACATTCATTTCATTTCATACTCTTATACTTTGGAATGCAACTTAGAGGAATGCAAAAAAAACCCTGGCCTTTGACTTCATACAGACCTGGTTTCACATGCTGAGCTCCTCCACTTCACAGGGTGGGTTACTCAACCTCTGCGAGACTCAACTTATCTGTAAACTATAAGAATTGTGTTTATTAGTTTGTGTGGCATGTGATGTAGTAATCCCTAGGCATAAAAAAAGTGAAGTTTTTGTCAAATCTATACATGCCTAAATGAGGAATCATATGATTTCCATTCCAAAGTGTCATAATTAGTGATTTCTAGGCAATAGTGTCAGGAGACTTTCCATAATATCACATGTAAAGAGGAACATTAAACAGGGCCCTAAAAATGAGCTTTAGAACTGACATCTTCAGCACCACACTCAAGTGCCAGGGTGAAGAAGTTCCATAAGGCAGTATTCATTCAACAGACCTCTATCAAGTGCAAACTATAAAATAGGCACTGTTCTAAATGCTGGAGATACAGCAGTGAATAAAGTTGATTCAATGTCTTTCTCCCATGGAGTGCAACAGTCCAATGGGGGAAGACAATGAAGAAGTAGAAGAGTCAAAATAACGAGGTAAAATTAATGTTTACAATGTATTTTACTTAACCCAATCTATTTAAAATATTATAATTTAAATATATAATTAAGATAAAAATTATTAATAAGGTGTTTTACTTTTTTTTTTCATACAAAGCCTTTGAAATCCAGTGTGTATTTTACACTTACAGCATTCAGACTAGACACATTTCAAATGATCAATAGCCATATGTGGCTAGCGGCTACCATATTGGACAGAACAGTTCCAGGTGATAGACGATGGTTCAGGGGAGCAATGGAGAGATGTGAGACATTGTCTTGTGGGTGATGCTGACAAGCCTAGATGATGGTTTGGATGATGGCGTGATAGAGAGAAGAAATCAAGGAGCACTTTCAGATTCTTGGCCTGAACATACTGGCCTGTGTGGTTGGGTCCGATTTTCAGAATGACTTTGCTTTGGATCCTTCAGATTTTTACTTGGCTGATTCCTTCTCATTTCCAAGGTTTCTTCTCATATGTCACTTCTTTAGAAAGATCTTTCTTAACCACACAACCTAGAGTTATCTCCAACCCTAGAACATGCTTTTAGATTACTGATTGCTTTTTTTTTGCGGTACACGGGCCTCTCACTGTTGTGGCCTCTCCCGTTGCGGAGCACAGGCTCCGGACGCGCAGGCTCAGCAGCCATGGCTCATGGGCCCAGCTGCTCCGCGGCATGCGGGATCCTCCCGGACCGGGGCACGAACCCGTGTCCCCTGCATCGGCAGGCGGACTCTCAACCACTGCGCCACTAGGGAAGCCCTATTGTTTTCATTTTTGTACGCTCATCATTACTACCTGAAACTGCCATTTTGATTATTTGTTTATTGTCTGTTTACTCCACCAGACTCTAAGCTCTTCTCTCTTGTTCATTGTAATCCTTGGTACCTAGATCAGTGCGTAGTACAAAGCTTAATACATGTCTCTTGAATAACTGAAAGGAATTTAGGTAAACAAATTTTACTTTTTTACCACAAACTTATAAAGATCAAAATAGAATTTAAAAAATTCCAAAAGTCAAAAGAGAGTTAAGAAGATACCTGTGTTATAGAAAAAGCAGATTCTTATGACTTGACTTGCATTATGCTGTTTGGTTTCCAAGATTAGCATTCAAGACCACCTACTGTGTGCAAGGTGCTGTGCTGGGAATTAAAGGTGACTTCTTCCTTGTCATATGTATATATAAACTAGCCATAATGTTAAAGATTAGGCTTTACTTTGAAAAGGGACTTATAAAAATGTAGGTACAGGATTATTTAGGATACATTTCCATGTATGGTCTGTTCTCTGACATCTTTTTTTTTTTTTCTGATTTATGTTTAGTTTGTGAGTTTCACAGTTCTCATCACACTTGTGACAGATGTGTGGTTAACCTGATGGCTTTGAGTTAGGACATAATTTTCCAAAATAACTTTCTCCATTTGAAGTAAGGGCAACTGCTAGTTTCTTGCTGGGGGTTACAATATTCTATCTTTTTACACAGTAGGTGAAATATTCTTTTGTCGGAGATTAGTCAGTTCATATAGACATGGATACGGGAGATAGAATTTCCCACTCACCGCTTGTGACCCCGAGTGTAACCCTGAGCAGACTTCTGTCTTAACATCAATAGTACATTATTGCAGTGTCTCCTCTGCTGACTGAGACAGGGACAGTGTTTTGTTCATTTGAATGTTAGTAGCGTTCAGCACATTGCATAAAACATCTCGGGAACTCATACAACATTTGCAAATACCTGTAACTGCACAATTGAACTCTAACTTTGCTTCTGAAAGTCCTGTATTTAACATACAGAGAAGATGAAAACAGGGGGAAAAAATAGAGATTTTCTCAATATCAAGGAGAGGGAGATATAAATATTTCTCAAAAGCTCACCTTATCCCCCAAAGAAACTTCCAGCTCAAAAAGAGAAAGTCCACAACAGGCGAGGTAGGCATTGATCTGTGGGTTTGAATGTAGAAGTGCCAGGAAGAATTTGAAAAATCACCCCTTGTATCAGCTGACTGCTGCCTGAAATTCTGCGCTTAGGGTTTTGGTCTTTTGATGTAAAAGCTTTTTTTTTTTTTTTCCAATTATAATGTAAGTGGCAGATACGCAGTTAAATTGCACCATTATCCTATAAACTTTAGGACATTCAGCTATGCTTATCTGGCAGGAAGAGAAAACAGGGAGAAAAAAGTAGAAGAAAATAAGTTAAGTCAGTGCATAAGTCATGGCATGAATGTGTGCCCAGAGTGAGCATGAGGAGGCCACGGGAATCCACTGTATTGATATTTTGCATCATATGCTATTTTTTTTTTAATGAGAAGATTAATCTCTTCACATGGTATGACATGAACAGTGCCAGGCTTAACAATTACTAGATTCTTAAATTTGATTCAAATGCTCTCTTTTTTTCAAGCGGATGTGAGAATTTTCCAAACTTTGGAGCTGTATCTTTCATCTGATTCCATGAATTTCTCTTCTGCTTCTCACTCTATTGTGTTAAACAATGGTTTAGGGCACCTTGGGGAAGACAGATCAGAGCCACAGTGGAAGGTCCATCCAATTGTTCCTCTCAGCAGCCAGCCAGTTATCTTGTCAAGGAGAGTTATTCATCCTGCTTTCCAGGGTTATCGCCTCAAAACTCAACTTCCTGCTTTTACAGAACAATATATCCTCTTTTTATTATTACCCTAATTAATGCTTCTCACACAGCTTCACAAAATATTAGCACTCAGTGAAAATTAACCACATCAACTGGCTGTACTAGTTGAGGAAGAAATATTGCTGCCTCTGTGCAATGGCACTGCTGGCAAAATTGACTCCAGTCTACATTTGAGTGAGAGAATCTCAGGAAGACATTTCAGGGGTATTAAACCTTTTCATTTTCCTTGGCATACTGGGTAGTTGAACAAAGTTAAGCCATCCTATAATGCAGGTTGCTTTGATTCTATTCTGTTGGGGACCGGTCTCTGGCATTTATAGGGTTTTTTTTTTTTAAATAAAAAATTTGACTATTTCTCATACAAACTAATGTTGTTTCCAGTGAAAATATTTATATATGTAAATTATCTAAGAAATATTAATCTGTTGACATACTTAGATTATATGAACAACAATTAGCTCCAGGAATGAAATTAAGTCAGTTCTGCACTACATACTGACAAACTGAAAGGAGCTACAGTGGGCAATTTATGGTGTTGTCAGGTTATGATTATGGTACTCCAAAGAAAGAAGTCCACGTAAAATAATTGCGAAAGGAGACCTAGCAATAGCATGTGTTACTAAGATTTTTATGCTAAAGGCGCAAAGTTTCAAAGGGCTCAGTGCTGTCTGGATATCAGGAAGCCTGGGGATTTTCTATCTGGATCTGTGACTTATGGGCTAGGGGTGGGGCTGAAGCTCAGTAAGACATTTAACCGTGACTTGGTGAGTCACGTGTGTATGGGAGCTGGTCTTTATATAGTAATACTCCTCAAACCCTGGCTCTCCAAAAGTAGAAATAGAGAACACTAAGCCATTCAGGTCATCTACCTATTTCGTTTTTCCACTTCACTTGGTTTCAGAAAGCACTGAAGTACATTTCATAAATTCATATAAGATAACCTTAAACAAAAATTAACTATAGTGATACATCTTCTAATTCCAAGAGTCAATGAGATCTTTCCAAGAAACCTTTAACCTTATTTGTCCAAAAAAGTATTTATAGAAACTGTATTTCACATTGGAATATGTCTATGTAATAACTTTCATCATGGCAGTCATACTTTGTCTTGCTTCCCGTGTGAGTGTCTGTGGGCGAGGTGTGCCCAGGTCCCACCCAGGTCTCCCCAACTAAGAATCTGGGGGACAGAGGGGCAGGCATGTGCTTACTGGGAATACTATATATGTTGAACAAAATCCTCTAGATGATTCTGTCATGCCCTCATGGTGAAAATCAATGTAACAATATTAGTTCTGCATTTTTGAAAGGAAAAATCACACTTTTAAGAGGTGATCCTGCAAATTGCTACTGAGGATATCAAATAAGAAGATTACCTACCCCAAATCCAGAGCCTAGTTTAAATTCCACGTCCCCATGTATCCCTCAAACTAGAATTAATCTCTCTTTCTGTATTCCCCAAACACTCCATACTTTTCTTTTGATACGTACTCTAATTTTTCTTGTATTATATTTATTTTATCTCCATCTGTCCTCTTAGCTAGTATGTGGACTCATGCATGTTTGCAGCAGGGGAGATAAAGGTGGAGAAGCTATAATTTTTTTCCTTATCTTTCTAATCTTTATATTGCTTTGGCTGGTCAATAGTATATATTCAATAAATGTGATTGGATTGGATTAAATATGAAATATTAAGTGGTATTAAAATTATGATCAAGTTCAAAATTATTGAATTGTTATATTATCCTCTCTATTAAAAGGTGTCATAGCACTTAAGATCAATGGTGTTTTAAAATTTTGAACTTAAACTCTGAACCAGCTAAAATCATAACAGGAGGGATTTTTAAACAATATAATTCTTCAAAAAGCAGTAAAATAGGCTTAATTCACAAGACTCATCATAACTGAGTCACATCCTTTAGGTAATCATTTGCTAATTTTCTAACCAAATCCTAGTACTGAAACACAGACAAACTCTGGATCTGACAGAGTAGTGGAAAATACAGAAAAGCTCCCATTTTTTATCTCATTGCATGTAAAGTCATTCTTAAAAGGAATCACATCAAATTCTGTTTTAATTAAAAGTAGCCAATAAGAAAATTCTAATTAGGTAAAAAAATAAACAAGCAATTATAAAACAAATCAGCAAGGCAAATGAGTTTTAAAGATGTGAGTCATCAAGGTTAAAATAATATTAGAACAATTTATAAAAACTTGAACATCCTTTGATATAGTTTTGTCTGTGTCCCTTAAAATTTCAGGATCTTTTATTGTTGTTTAGAGATCAAGGACGTCTGAATAGTAGGACTTGGACAAGCTGCCTAAGGAAATATTTATTATGATTTTAATTCCTTTATTAAAGACCCCCTCTTTCCTTCCAGCCTGAGGTCTGGCGTAGACAGGATACGAAAGCTTAGCGGTGGTGGTGGGCACAGAAACTCCACAGGGACTCAGACTAGAATAGCCAGATGGAGAGTTCCCTGGCAGTCCATGGTTGGGACTCCACGCTTTCACTGCCGAGGGCGAGGGTTCAGTCCCTGGTCGGGGAAGTAAGATCCCCCCAGAATAGAATAGCCAGATGACAGCAGACAGGGTAGAGAAAAATGAATGCCAGTTTCCTCTTGTGAGTGCACAGTGGGTGCCTTGGTTGGGGCCCTTGGCCCCATAACTCTCATGAATTACACAATCTGATCTTCTGCACAGAAGTTTTCAGAGGCACAGTTGAGTGTGCTAAAATGGCATCCCAGGATGTTTCTGTGCACCCACAAGCCCAGCTTATTTCCAGATGTATTTGGGAAAAATCAAAAACGGGCTTCCTTGGTACTAGAGAGATATAGTAAAAATGCAAATGACCATTTTGTATCCATTTATATATTTCTTTGGGAATATTCCCTCAAGTCAGGCTCCTGAGGACCCATGTTTACAGCGTATGAGTTCTCTGCTCGTAGCTCGTGGGCACACCATGTCTAGCTCAGAGGCAGTCAGATTTGTTTCCTCCCGGGACTTTAGAATTGGAGTCTGCAGCTGAGCACTTGAACTAAGAAGTGATGGAAAGCTACACTAAGGAGGCCTTTTTTTGGGGCTGTATATACAAATAAATCAGAGAATGCCAGTCTACAGAGAAAAGCCAAAGAATGAAGCAGATTCATAAAAAGAGGTAGAAAAAAAGCAGTGATGACCTGCTTAGTTCCAGAGGTGACAGCTCACTCAGTTTCTGAGAGGTGTCCTGCTTATGAGGAAATCCAGTTGCATTTCCTGCCATTGCCATGTGAGATGCCTCTCCCACTCCAACGTTATACTAAATTTTCCTTTTCCTTAAGTTAATATCAGTGGGTTTCTATTGCTTATAACCCGAAGACTCCTGACAAAGACAAGATTATTCCATTAGGATGTGTTCCCTTAAGCCTCAATTAGGTTTACATTGGAAATGAACAGCATTCTGCTGTCAATTTGTCAGCATTAATTATACATTATGGCCCAAGCACTGTTCAGAGCCTAATTGCATATAGCTTGTGACAGCGACTCTTGGAGCTGCTGCATGTTGGTTAGTTAGAAGTTCCAGCTATATTCCCTGGAGAATATAGCGTGTCCTTTCTGTAATGGAAATATTGTCTCTCATGCATGTCATTTTTTGCATTAATAACAAAATGCAACACAAAAGCTCCAGGCAATAGCCAGGTCATGCAACTTGAGGCCTGGGATGCAGCTTATCTCACAGACCCAGGCATAGAGGCGGGGTGCCAGCTCTCCAAACATGGATAGGCGATGCAGATTTGAGTATTTCCTGCAGCTATTCATATAGAGGAGGTGTTTTGCTTCAACTTACCATTTGTTCATGTACTTGTCTTCTGGAGAAACTAAAAAATAATATGAAATTATCTAGTTCCGCTGTAAGATAGCATCTGGCTTACCCAGAAAACAGTTGTAGTTTCTCTTGTGAATACAGGGAATTCCTCATTGTCCAACCTGAGGTGAAGGGCATGTAGGGTTATAGCCTAAGTCATATTTGTAAACTTACCATCATCTCTAAAATAGCTTCATATTTAACTTTTAAATCAATTTGTAGGTGAAACTCTCAGACTATACCATTCATCATCTAAATTTGAATACTTTTGAGAGTAAAATGGGATGCTGTTAATAATAAAGCTAGGACACCAAGCATAAATTGGGGCTGCCACAGGCAAACTGTATGATACAGTCACCCTACACTTGGCCTTCGTATTCAAGTTTCTGAGTGACTTAATTTTAACATAGTCATGTTGGTAGCAATGATAAAAATCATCTAGCTAACATTATTACATTAGACATAGTGCTGTTTGTTTTATTTATCTTTATTTTCACAGTGGTATGTTTGTTTTTGTTTTGTTTTGTTTTGTGGCATGGGTTTTGAACACATCGAATTTTAGCTGCCATTTTGGAGACTTGCCCGCACTCCCACCACTGGTCACTATCTGTGTAAACGGAGGCATCTCTGGGGCATCCGTCGCTTCACCTTTAAGATTAAGTGGATTATATTCCAGAAACCTAAAGTTCCTTTCAGCTCTTAACAGTCTATAATACACTTTTTTTCTTTGTTTTTAAATTTTTGGCCGCACCATGCAACTTGTGGAATCTTAGTTCCCCGACCAGGGATCGAACCTGGGCCCTCGGCAGTGAAATCGCGGAGCCCTGACCACTGGACTGCCAGGGAATTCACACTTAACAGTCTATAATCAGTGATATATACATCTAAGAATTCTACTTTTTTTGGAGACATTTTGATTATTTTGATTCAGGTCACTCCTTAAAACAAAATAGAAACTATGTATGTCCATGGATAACATTATAAATATGTTTTATACACATATAGTTAATATGAAAGTAATTTTTTTTTTTTTTTGGCTGCATCGGGTCCTAGTTGTGGGATCTCTGTTGAGGCATGTGGGATCTTCCTTTGCAGCGTGTGGGCTCTTCGTTGCGGCGTGCCAGCTCCAGGGTGCATGGGCTCTGTAGTTGGGGCCCCCGGGCTTAGTTGCCCTGAGGCATGTGGGATCTGAGTTCCCCGACCAGGAATCAACCCCGTGGCCCCTGCATTGGAAGGTGGATTCTTTACCACTGGAGCACCAGGGAAGTCCCTGAAAGTAATCTTAATGATGCATTTATGAAGTTGCACTGACAGCATGGTGTAGCATCAAGCCCCTGGACTAGAATCTAACCACTTATTTCCTCTGTGAAAGGTACTTAGCCATCTGGATCCTGAATACCTTCAACTATAAAATGGGAAGAAGAATAGCTACTTTTTAGTGATACTATGAGGATCAAATGATGTGTAGTACGTTAAAGTATCCTCTGTATACCAGGTAAATAGATGTATACAATCCGTAAATGCAGTCCTTGTTCCTATTAGAATGTTAGTGTTATTATTGAATATCTGTATCATTAATGTGGACTGCTAATGGACCTTTCTACTCTCAATATTGGCTTTTACTGTTAGAGGCATATTTACATTAGGTAAAAGTACATCCATAATTATATACTTTATTAGAGTCAAACATTCCTGGGCCAAAATACCTTCTCTCACCTTCTGAATATATGACCTTGGAAAGGTTACTTAGGCTCACAGAGTCTCTATATTCTATCTGCAAATGATGAATGAGTAATGTATATAAGTCACATGGCACAAGGCCTAGTTTATGTGAACTATCATTACTATTATTATAGTTAAGATAGTATTGGAGAATAGAAGTCAAGGTCTCCATTTAAGGTGGGGAACAGAGATGTTTCCATAAGAGGAACTTTATATAGTGCGTGTAGACTACAGAAGTGTTTAAAAGTGAAGAATGGCAGTTGAGACAACAAACCCACAGACACTTCGTCAGCACTGTTGTTCCCACTAGGCAGATCTCATTCATGGTCATCGTTGAGCCATCTATCATGGACTGGCCACAATGCTGTGACTCCTAAGAATTCAGATTTACAGTAGGGTTGCAGATATGTTTTCCTATACAGGGCTTCTGCCAGTGAAATCAAAGGCTTGGATTGATGAACTCTGCAAACAGTGTTAAGTTGCTCTTAATCATTTTATTGATGAGGCAGAACAGTCTGATGAGTAATAAACCAATTTTGCCTGAGCCCTACCTGCTCCTCTTGTAAACACTATTTGGAGGAACCCACTCCTATAATTTGTTGATAAGAAATCAAGTATGGAGTGTTGACGATCGCATTTAGAGAATTATATCTGTGATATTAATGAGGACAGGCAACATGGATGATGATGATGATTTACCTAACATGCATCAGAAACAGACTTGACAACTTGATTTTACCCTCATTGTCTCAATTAATTCTAATTAAATAAATGCATGACTTAGACAAGGGTCAAAAGTTATCATTGCTTAGTAAAGATTCTGAATTTTCTGGTGCCAAGAAACATTTGCCTCAGGTTATTTTCAGCTGAGTCTAAAGCTTGCTGTACAATTATTTTTGAGGAGAAGGATCTAGATTTAGGAGATTTTTGGCCAACTTCTGGTTCTCGATTTATGGATTTGGCCGTTTCTTAAGGTCCTTGGGTCTATCCCAGCTCTCCTCCTGCCTGAGGTGGAAACTATGGGAACCACGTGGATGTGAAAACCCCAACCTGCCTTCATTCCCCAGGACCTGGAGCTCTGTCAGGATCTGATTGCCCTGTGGACAGCCCAAACCTCAATTCCTACTCTCCACTCTGGGTTTCAATTTCTTTTCTGTTCCTGTATACAGTGATTTCCAATTCCATCTTCCAATTTTAGCTTTGGTGTAATTATATTTGATATATTTTATCCAACATTTATAAGTGTTTGGAATAAGACCAAGGACCCATCTGCTTAGTTTCCAGATTTTGGTATAAAGAGGATTTGACTTCTCCTGATTTTCAGATCTCCCAGAATGCCATGTCTAATGTTTGTCATGAACAGAATTGGCGTGAGGAAACTAGAGCCAGGATCTAAAATCTCAGAGTCCATCACAGTATGGCAGGTTATTTGAGAAAACAAAAGAAAACAGTCTCCTAAAATATCTAATACCTGGAATAAAAGGCACAAACCTTAAACTCTGATGGCAGTGAGACTGCAAATTTTAAACTTTGAGGAGTAACTGGGATTATTTGTTTTACCAGGAATAAGCACAATAGGTCAGGTAGTATTTGAGGAAAGTTCAAGGCGAAACTTGTAGAGTGTTGACTTTTGAGTAGGACTGTGGTCACCCCAAGAAGTCATACCGACATCAGCGCAACCTTCCTGGACCCTGGAGCACAGTCAAGGTGGAGATGTATGTTTCCCCTTGCCATGTCAGGTTTCCTATCAGTAAGTCACACTGTTCTTAACTTCTTAGGTTCTACAGACTTTAAGCAAGCTTTTTATCTGATTACCTTAATTATAGTGCTTGGTACCTTAATTGTGTCTTCCAACAAAACATAAATTGGTGTAAAAGCATTTTGTGTCCTTAAATACAAACACTCACATTCGTACGGGGTTTTCCCATTCCCGTTTTCCTGCAGGTTCCGGTTGGCTGGTTCTCTGAGGCTTGGTGACAGTGCTGGGCAGTCTGAGTAGGGCTGTGCTCTGGCAGGGACTGATGGGGTCCTGGAGCAGCAAGATGCACACAGAGTAGCAATATTCTTTTCTTTCTGGTGTTCAAAAAGCGTCAGATTGCATTGTGAATAAACACGTATTGGAAGGTTATTAAAGGAGGTGAGCACCGCTTTGCCCCAACCACGTAAGTTCACAGGCTCCCTAGAGGAAAGCTGGCTGAAGATTGTTTCCGGATGCTGAGACTTCCGGCTTCATAGTCAGGCCTTTCTCTGTCCTGCTGCCTCTAACAGCACTGAGAGAAGGGACTAGGGTAGACCAAGGTGAGATTTTCATACACTTCCACTGTCCCCTACCCACTAGTTCTCAGCACTACCTTATCAAAAAGGCAAGTTAGGAGACAACCCAAGTGTTCATTGACAGATGAATGGTTAAACAGAATACGGTAAATCCATGCAACGGAATATAACTCAGCCACGAAAAAGAATAAATTGTGACACATGCTAAAAAAGGGATGAACCTTAAAACATTATGTTACGTGAAATAAGCCAGACACAAAAGGACAAATATTGTACAGTTTCACTAACATGAAATACCTAGAGTAGGCAAATACATAGACATGGAAAGTAGACTAGAGGTTACCAGGGTTTAGGGGAAGAAGAGAATAAGGAGTTGTTGTTCAGCGGGTACAGAGGTTCTGTTTGGAGTATGAAAAACTTTTGGAGATGGCTGGTGGTGATAATCGCACAATATCTTGCAAGTAATTAGTGTCCCTGATCTGTACACATAAAAATGGTTAACACAGGGGCTTCCCTGGTGGCACAGTGGTTGAGAGTCCGCCTGCCGATGCAGAGGACACGGGTTCGTGCCCCGGTCCGGAAAGATCCCACATGCCGCGGAGCGGCTAGGCCCGTGAGCCATGGCCGCTGAGCCTGCGCGTCCGGAGCCTGTGCTCCACAACGGGAGAGGCACGACAGTGAGAGGCCCGCGTACCGCAAAAAAAAAAAAAAAAAAAAAAGGTTAACACAGCAAATGTTATATACATTTTAACACATATACAGACAGAGGTAAGTTAAGGGGACCATCACTTCGGGAAAGATGTAGAAGGCATATTTTTCTCTATTTCTCTAAGTACAGCTGTATGTAGTTATATAAGCTGTAAGGACAAGATATATAAACCATAAGCCTCTGAATGGTAGAGAGAAAAAGGCAACCTCCTAGGGGTCTTGAGATCCAAGGAGTGATACTGTTGTGAGTTCTGTGGGTTTTCTTTTTGCCTCATGTATCCCAGACTGGGTGCGGGAGAACTCAGCAGCTTGGGAACACCAACAGTTGCTGCCAAAAAAAAAAAAAAAAAATCCCAAAGAAAAGCCAACTTGTCATTGAAGATGCTAGTGCCAAATTTAACGTGGGGGTAGGGTGGGGTTGGAGCTGACAAAGGGGTGACTCTGCGCCTGCACCTAAAGATACCGTACGCTTACACATATAGATGGAATCTAAAGCAAAGGTCATGAAGAACCTAGGGGCAGGATGGGAATAAAGACGCAGACGTACTAGAGAATGGACTTGGGGACACGGGGAGGGGGAAGGGTAAGCTGGGACGAAGTGAGAGAGTGGCATGGACGTATATACACTACCAAATGCAAAATAGATAGCTAGTGGGAAGCAGCCACGTAGCACAGGGAGATCAGCTCCGTGCTTTGTGACCACCTAGAGGGGTGGCATAGGGAGGGTGGGAGGGAGACGCAAGAGGGAGGGGATATGGGGATGTATGTATACGTATAGCTGATTCACCTTGCTATAAAGCAGAAACTAACACACCATTGTAAAGCAATTATACTCCAATAAAGATGTTAAAATAATAATAATAATAAAAGAATAGCGCCTGGGATTGTTATGGCTACAAAACCTGCTGGAAGTTTGTCAAAGACAACATCAACTCCCCTAAACTCCTCCCTCACTGAGACGGTACAAAGCCTCTGCTTTAATCTGAATGTATTCAAAATGTTACCTCTTCACTCACTTCTAATTTTCCCAGAAAATTTTCAAAGGCTGGTTTGTTACCATATGCAGTGAGGGACTCCTTGATTACTGCAGCTCAATTCAATGCCTGTAGAGACCTAGCAACCCATGTAATTATATCCAAAGTAAAAACGGTTACTGGGGAGAATTTATACCCAGAACTATCAGTAGGCCAGTACTTTTAAACAAAGCCTCAGGAATTTCTAAAATTCAAACTATCATCCTTGATGAAGTTTTGCCAACTTTGGATCCTGTGAGAACAAAGTTCAACACAAAAGGGGACTCCAGATCCCACCTCTGCTTCTCTGTGAACAGTAGGGTACAGAGTGAGCTCAAGTTGAACCTCATTTGTCTCCCTCATTGTCTTTGTTGCACTGGACAGATCACTGAACTCTGTGCTTTCGTTTTCTCATCTGTAAAATGGGAATGTTAATAATAATAAAGATTCTTTTAAGGAGTAAAAGTCAAGTTAGTTGCTTATAGCTCCCATTATAAAAAAAAAAAAACCTTGTAAACTCTTAGAAAGCAGGAACTGTCTTCATCTTTAGAATATTCCAGAAAAACCTGCTCTGCTGCCTTGTAGACACTCAAGGAAGACTTCACGGACCAAAGCAGTGTTCTGTATGAACACTTAAGCACCAACACTAAGTACTCTCTGAGCTCTTGAGTACCTGGAACTCCTCATCTTCTCATCCCTGGGAGCTGGAGGTCCACACTGCCTAGTCACAGGTCCTATTTTTGACAGCAGTCTAGCCACTCTCTCATCCCAGGCTGGAATATCCCAGTGGCGGGACCAGTGGGCACAGTTCTTCATTAAAGGCTCTGAAAAGCAATTACATCATTCCTTATTTTTATATCTCCCTGGGAGGATATGAGGATTATCTTGGCTTCCTCAAATCTAATTAAACCATGAAACCACCTTATAGAATGGACTGTTTATCCTTACCTTGCAAATTATGAAACCTTAGGGGTTAAGTGATTATGTTAAGCTTACTAATTTAAGCATGGGGAAGTATAAACAGAATTCAACACTTACTCCACGTTTTATCCACTGGGTTCTACTCTCCTGGCGCTGAAGAAGAAGAATCTAGCGCTCACATCCTTTATGCTTGTTTTTTCCTTCCCGTAGTTATCTGAGGGACTTTAATTCCCTAAATCACAAGGTGGTAGGTAGAATTTAGAGTAGTGTAAGAAACCTGTAAGCTAAGAGATCACTTTTTGAGGGGGGGTCTAGATATTTAATTAAGGAAGTCTCTAGATAAGGACAGATAACAGAATTTCCTTAATCTATACACCAGTTTCAATTAGGCAGTGGTTAGTTAAAATGCATTTATAGGACAACCTAAGTCAAGAGTTAATGAAATTTGTCATTTATTTTGCCTGCTATAACAGGAGAACCATACAACTTCATTCTTGGGTATCTTCTCTTGGTTATTTACATGAATTATTTATCTTATGTCTGGAAATTTAATACATGTCATAGTGCTGCAAATTACACAATCCATCTCAGGTTTTGTAGTTTGCTGTCTAAATGGGTAATCAGTCTGAGCTATTAGTTTTATTTATTCAACCCGGTTCAGGAAGTAGAAATTTGACCCCATTTTACACTGTGCTGAAAACATAGATATGGTTAGTCCAAGATGTTAGATGTGGTGAAGGTAAAAAGAAAACCAGTTGAAGTGAAAGGTGAATTGATAAATGCTGTGCTGATTCTGCATGGCAGGATCGTGGGAGGAGATTAATCTACTGCCTCTGCTAAGGCAGAGACCAGAACACACTGGCTAGTAGGTAAAGCACTGAACTAAAATACGGCTTCATTCGTCATTCTGAATCAGTGAAACAAACTTTGGCAATTTTAAGAAACGAACTCTCAGAGGTACAAAACCAATCCGCTTCCTCTTATCTGATAATTAAAAAAAAATAATGTTGGTTTCTATCCCAGGATCCTTGAACAAAGTGTATGGAATGTTATACTAGCTTAGTTACTACATCCAGTGACAGACTGCCATGAAAAACAGATAGTGAAATCCTTTCTGAGTTGGTTTCTGTATGACTGCCTTTCATTTGAAGGGAAAAATGCAGAATAAAGGATGGGAAGGTTTAGACCCCGTGACTATGCATCCGAGCTCAGGGAGGAAGAGGAAGGAGAATGGGTCACACACACAAGAAAACAATTTAAAAACTTCAGGACACACTCAGGTATTCACATCTCCCCGCAGCCCCGCACCCCTGCCACTGCCTCATATGAGGACATGCTTTTTACTCAACTTTTGAAAACAGTCTGCAATGTTAAGCTTTCCAAACTGCTAAATAATTAACTTTTATTAAACAGAACATTATGTAGAATCCCATGAACTTGACCACTAGGTAGTATTGCAGACAGAGAGAGGATGGAGGACCACGTTAGCTTCAAGGCTGTTTTTTTTTTTTTTTTTTTTTGGGCCCAGCCACTCCGGGGCATGTGGGATCCTCCCGGACCGGGGCACGAACCCGTGTCCCCTGCATCAGGAGGCGGACTCTCAACCACTGTGCCACCAGGGAAGCCCTTAAGGCTGTTTTTATCTCAGTGTTCATAAATGTCCTTTGTCAGGCAACAAGGCCTTTGTGTGCACTGCTTCACTCTGCCTAGAACATTCTCTTTCCTCGTCCTCCCTGCGCTCTTCCTAGTTAACTCATACTCAACCTTCAAATTTCAGTGTACAATCCTTTTCTAGGCAAACTCTGTAATTCTCCAGACTATCTCAGATTCCTTTGTCTCATACACTTTTCACAAGACCTTCTTTCACAGCAGTAAAATTTATATTTATCATGAAATTATTTTATTGATATCTGTCTCCTCTAAGGGAAAGTAAGCTCTGTGAGGTCAGGGGCCATGCTTGCTATTTCTCATCATTTTGCCTCTAGGTTTTAGCACAGTGCTTAGAGCATAGCAAGAACTTGATTAATGTTTTGAATAAATGACCGAAAAGCAAGAGCAATTTTGCTTTTGGATTAAGTAAGAAAAGGAACTCAAAACACAACTTCTGTGCCTTTCAAAACCACTATGGGTTTTGAAGTTCTTGTGACCAGTATGAAGGGACAAGTTCTCCATAGAACGCTGGCTCAGGGGTGACTGTGAACTTCACAATAAAAGTGTCTGGCTAATTTGGAAATAACTATGAAAGATGTTTGGATGGTTGATTCATTATCATGTGACAAATAAATAACTGGCTTTAAAATTAACAATGATTTTTTTTATCATTTGATTGGAAGAAGTAAAGAAGAGAAAATTGAGATGGACCTACTGGGCATCTTGGCTAATTATAGTCACATCATTCCTGCTTTTTTCCACCACTGTAACATCTGCTGACCTTCCGTGACATATTGTATTGCTCTAGTACAACAAGAGAAATCAGCAAGTCTACCATCTTAGGGAGATTAGAAAATAGGACTTCCTTTTGTTCCATGACCCCAACCCCCCCCTTGTGGCCTTTAGTTCCTCTTTCCTTTGTCAGGGAAGGTATTACCTTTGGGTTTCCTCTTCAAAACTGCGAAGGAAATTCAAGATTTAGTTCGTTTTCAGCTTGCTGCTTGGCTTAGTGACAAAACTCAGCTATTGTTTTATTTATTTTTTTATTATTTTTTTTCAGCTATTGTTTTAAAGATCAATATAAAGTTGAGAGTAAAAATTGAGATCTGAGTGAGAAGCTCTTTGTGTTTCCTTTTCATCTCATCTTCAGTTAATTTAATACATGTTTGTTGCAAAGCTATGATACAGAATGCACTATGATTTGTGTTAGCTGACTAAAAAAAAAGATTCACAGTCCAATGGGAGAAGCAGAGTTGTAACTAGCAATATAAGACAGATAGTGATAAGTATTAGAATAAGAGTACAAAGAAAGTTCTATGGGAATATAAGGGAGGACAGATTAATTTCAATTTAGGGATTTTTGGAAGACTTTGTGAAGAATTTGGACCTTGAAGATGGACACAAGGGGAACCTAGACAAGAAGGTAGGAGAGCACAGGGAATGCTTTAGAAATATATGATAATACTGTGGGGCTAGAGTTCCCAATGTTTGGTGATATAATGAGTAGTAAGATTGTAAATGCAGAGTGAATCTATAGAGTAGGCTTTGAATGTTATGCAAGACAGTTGCAACTTTATAGATAGTGTCTGTTCTGGAAAGGTTACCTTTATCAGAGTTTTAGTAAGTTTTAGTTTAGAATGGTTTAAGATAGCTGGAATTCTGTTCTGATGAGGTAGTGAGAAATAAGGAGGCAGGTCAGCCCAATTTCTTTTGTCTTGTGTTAGTCTCTAGGGGATTTTGGCTCTAATTTATCTGAGATGGGTACATGGGCTTTGTTGGTGGGAAGGGGGCATGGGTAAATGATACTCAGGTTGCATCCAAATGTATTATCTGCAAAAGAGGCTGGCTGCCCTGTGTCCTGGTTGGTAATGACTCTGGATCCTCCAGCCTCAAGGAGGGCGATGGAGGAGGAACAATGCCTCTTTCCACTGTCTTGCTGGCCTGCATGGCTTCTTTTTCAAGACTCAAAGCATGACTCAGCGTCGCCCATTGATTTTGAAGTTCATTTCAGCTTTGTAGATTTTGTTATTGGCATTTCCTCCCATAGTCTGACAATAGGATGTGTGACAGTTTTTGTTTTCATTTCATTTTTTTCCCGCCAGTGTCCTATATATATTAAAGTTGAGAAAGGCTAAAGTCTTAGGCTGCTGTCCAGAAGTCATGTCAGACTGGAAATGAGCACATGATATTTTGAAGTTCCTTTTGGTGATTTCATGGTTCAACAATAAGAGAAATAATAAGAAAATCTTGATATATTTCTTGTCTGTGATTATTTTCAAAAATCTGACAAGACCAAAGTGGAGTTGGAAGATCATGTGGGCACTATTGTAGTATCCGGGGGGGAGGGATCAGGGAGCGAACTCAGGTCATTGTAGTAGAAATGGAGAAGAGAGGATGGACATGAGATTTGTCAAAGGGGTAGAATATGTAGAGGTTATTGTTGATTGGATGTAAGAGCTGAGAAAAAGGGCAAATTTGCAATATTACCCAGGTTTCTGGCTTCAGTGACTGAGCAGATAGGTGAAAGTGCCACTCAAAAGAATGGGGAATGTGAGAGAAAATAAAGACTTTTATGAGACCAGTCATGAGCTCATTGTGGATATGCTGAGGTTGACATGCCTGTGAAGTTTTTCAGTACGTATACAAGCAGTGGGAGGAAAACACATGGGATTAGAGCTTAGAAGATATATCTGGCCTAGATTTGATGGTCAGTAGTCTATTACAGTTTATACCAAGGAACTGAATGAATTTCCCAAGGGTTATGGAAATAAGAAAGCCAAGGGCAGAAGCTTTAAGACCATAGAAGGAAAGACCAGGACAGCTCCCGTTTAGGAAAATTTAAAATGTTCAAAAGGCTAAAAGAAGGAACAGGGTTCCTACCTCAAGAACTGGACATTTCTGGGGAGAAAGAGCATCCAGATTTGAAAAAAGAAACATGCAGACATTTTAAGCAATGAAAGATATTGTCATTAAAATAAAAATCAACAGATAGATTAAAGAATAGACTAGATGCAGATGAAGAGAAAATTAGTGAATTGTCAAATATGCCTGATGAAACCACACAGAATGCAGAACTGAGAAAGAAAGAGATGGGAAATACAGAAAAAGAAATGAAGAGACATAGAAAACGAAATGAGAAACTTCAAGAAAATGAAATGAGAAGCTTCAATTAAGAGCTAATAGAAGTTCTGGAAGGAGGAGTTTAAGAGCATTATGGAGAAGCACTATTAAGAAGAATTATTAAAGGTGTTTTAAAGTTAAACAAAAAAGAAGCCTGAGTTTGAAAAGGCACACAAGCTCAGTTAAGATCAATGCAACAAATCTGCATCTAGAAACATTATATTAAAATTACAGGATATCAAAGGTAAAGAGGAAAAAATATAAAGCTACAAGAGGCAAGACAGATTATGTGTAAAGGAACAAATCAAATCGACAGTTGTAGGATCACTGTGATCATAGATAACAGAAGACAATGAGATATTTTCAAAATGCTTGGGGCAATTACATTGTATAACCACTTAAATGTCATTCAAGAAAAGGCACATATTTTTATTCATTTCTAAGGAACATTACCACCTACCAACTCTTCTAGCAGGAACTTCTAAGGGATGATACACTTTAACTGAAAAGAGCTGAACCCAGAAGGAAGGAGTAGGAAACTCACATGCAGAAAATTGACCTATGTCTGAGTTGGCATTGCAGACCAATGGGTAAAATATACCTGACTCAATAAATGGGGCTGAGGCATTCCATTCTCCTCAAGGGAAAACCAAAATAAAATTGGGTCCCTGCTTCACTCTGTATACAAAAATCAGTTCTCAGTGGAGTAATTTGAAAGGCAAAATTATTATAGAGAAAATATAGGAAAATATCTTTATGGCCTCAGGGTAAGGAAAAATGATTAAACCACAGAGAAAAGGCGTTAATAAATTTGACTATGTTAAAAATTAAAAACAAATCTGCCCCCACCCCAGTAAGATTGGTATGTAGAACAATTTTCAGAAAATTCAAGTGGCTAGAAACTTATAAGAAAGAGGCTTAACTGTACTAGTAATTGGAGAAATGCAGATTAAATCCCAGTGGGATTAGCAGACTGTCAAAAAATGTAAATTGACAATATTAAAAGTTGTAGAAAAAAAAAAAAGTTGTAGAAGATTTGGCATATAGAAATGTAGACAACTAATGTCCATTTGCAGTAATAAATGAATATTGACAGTATTCACTAAATCAGGACAAAAATTGTGGTGTATTTATACAGTGGAACATCATATAGGAGTGAAAATGAGTGAACATAAACTGTGTATGTGCACAGATAATTCTCACACATAACGCTGAATGAATAAAGCAAGTTGCAGAAGAATACATGCTCTATGGCACCGTTTACACAAAGCTAAAAAACTCAAAACAATATTGCATGTGGTTAAGGAGACACACATGATAAAATTATGGAGATACATGGGAATGGTATAGTTCAAATTCAGGAGGGAGAGTTATGTGATCTAGAAGGGTTCACAGGGGTTTCACCTGTGTTGTAAATACGTTATTTATCAGGTTGTGAGGTAGGTACCTGGTCATTTGTTGTTTTGTTCTGTTTGGCTTTTTATGCCTTAAATTTTGCATAATGCTTTTCTAAAATGAAGAGTAAATCAGAGGTGAGGAATTGGAGATGGCAAGTGAAGACCATTCTTTCTACTTTTTTTTTTTTTTTTACTGGGAAGGAAAGAAGAAAAGAGATTGTATTCTATTTCTTGACACCAAGTGATTTGGAAGAATTCAAAAGTTTATTCTATTTTGTAGATAAACTGACATGTGAAACTGCAGAATTCTGAGCTCAAATTCAATATATTCAAATTTGTGAGGTAATTTTTATTATTTGGACCACACCATGGTCTAATCATGCACAACTTGGAATTATGTTGAATTAAATCATTAGATAGCAAAAAGCTCAAAATGATTTTTTCTTTGTATTATTTCTTATTCTCTAATTAATGTAACTTTTTGAGAACCAATAGTATACACATAGAAAAATGATCAAAATTGAAAATACTAAATCATTAAAAATATGTATAAAGATCATTCTTTCAAAGAAGCTGAAATTTGATATGAAGTTCTCTTAAAACCTGTGCTCTAAGTGTAGATGGTTTGTGGTCAAATTTCTTTGTTTATGGTTTCAATTCCAGACACTAAACTAGGTATCTTTACATATTTTGTTTCATTTATTCATCGTAAAACTTTCAAAAATGAAAGAACTCACCAACAACATCCATATCTCTTTAATGAGATGGGACAGGTATTTTTAAACGTGTGTTAAAAATTATGTGCTTTAGTTGTCTCCTCTTTAGAACTAAATCAGACATTTTCTGAGTAGGGTACAGCATGTTCAGTACTAAAGGAAAACCCCTGCTTGGAACAAAGGTGTTACTGAATAGCTCTGCCAGAGACCTTTATTTCAAAGGCAGAATTTTGTTTCACAGGAAATGTGAATATGACATGTGAATATTACTAGTAATTAGCTTTTAAAATAGCAGGAACTTCATTTTCTTCATTTATGCTTGGAAGCTAGACGTGGAATTTGTGGGGTATTTTTGTGGCTTGTGTGAAATTGTTAGAAACATGCCATATTGTAGCTAAGAAACATACCAAACTTGGTCTTCACCTGAGACAGCCCCTGCAGCATGGTCTTGAGGAGGCAGTAAACCTGGAAGATGAGCAACCGCTGTTCTCAGCAGGTGCTGTCCCAGTCTGGGCCCCCAGCCCCACCCCCTTACACATTCATTCTTGTCTCCAGTGGAAAATTTAAAAGAATTAGTAATCATAATAGCATTCACTAACTGTTCAATCTTGCTGTCCCCATTTAGAGATGGTAAAACTGAGGCACAGAGAGGTTAAGGGTCTTAACAAAGGCTACAGTGATTGAGTGGCCAGAGTCAAGCTTTAAACTGAGGCAGTCTGATTTCAAAGCTACTCACTTAACTGCCATGCTACATGTCTTACTGTATTTGAAGACATTAAACTTGGCCATTAATGTGAGTTACTATCTCACACTAGGAAGATTCTATCATAGTTTCTGTTATCGCCCCTGGTAGCTGTTATCACTGGTAAGTTGGGGCTTAGATCTTTACCCTCAAGCGCTGTGCTGATGCACATATTCTGCTAGGTAATACCAAATAGTTTTCTAAAATGATGATACCAATTTAAGTTCTCAACACTGCATGAGAGTACGTCTTGTTCTACATTTGAAGTTTTTGCTGACCTGCTAGGTGTGAAATGGTATCTTGTGTTTTTAAATTGCATTTCCCCAAATTATTGATACAGTGGAGAATTTTTCACATCTTTGGGCCATTTGTATTTCCTCTTCTATGAAATGTCTGTTCATGTCTTTTGCTCATTTTCATATTGTCTTTTTTTTCTCATATTGATTTATAGGAGTCCTTCACCTATTCCAGATACTAATCTTTTATCTCATATGTGTATCAATGTCTTAGTTTGTGTCTTCTTACTGATCCCCTTGATAAATAGAAATTCTTAATTTTAAAGGAGTTAAATTGATCAATCTTTTTCCTTTATCATTTTTGAGCTTTTAAAAAACATTTAATGTATCTTGCTCTACTCCCAAGATGGTAAAGGTATTCTTATGCATTTTCTTCTTAAAAACTTATAGATTTGCCCTTTACATTTAAGTCTTTAATTGGAATTGGTAACTTTCATGATGGTGGGAGGTAGGGATCCAATTAAAAAATTTTTTTTATCCATTGGATAACCAAATCTCCAAGTACCATTTATTGATAACCAAATCTCCAAGTACCATTTATTGGACAGTTTCCCTACTCACATTGATTTTCCAAGTCCCTCTGTCTCTCTGTCTTGAGTCAAGCTTTCTTATAAGTGTGGACTGTTTCTGGCCTTTCTATTTTGTTTCATGGGTCTACCTTGTATGATACTTTATCATTTCCACCTTGTCTTAGTTGATACAGTTTTATAACTAGTTCTGATGTGGATTGGGAAAGTCCTTTACCTTATTCTCCTTTGGGAGTGTTTTGGTACTTTTAGTCCTTTGCTTTTCCATATACATTTTAGAATCAGTTTGTCAGTTACCGTAAACGATGTTAGTATTTTGATTGGATTGCATTAAAGCTATAGATTAATATGGAGAGAAGTGACATCTTAATGATATTGTTTCCCATTTGTGTACATGGGATATCCCTGTTTATTAAAGTCTTTCAAAAAAGTTGAAAAATTTTCTCAAAAAGTCTTTGTACATCTTTTGTTAGATTAATTCCTAGGTACTTTATGCTTTTGTTGCTATTGACACTGGTATCTTGCTTAAAAACTTATTTTCAAACTGCTGTTGGGTACAGTTATACAATTTTTGTTTATTGTGTGGCAGAGACAACTTTGCTTATCATTAAAGGTGTTTCCCTTTCTTTCTGGACACACATCTTTCTTCTTGGCCTTCCTTCCAATTAGGTGCGGCCATGTGACTGACTTCTGACAAATGGAACAGGGGGCAGCTATGATATACCCCACATTGAGGTCTGGCCCATAGAAACTTCCTCTCTGGCCCCCCATCCCTTCCCTCTAAGCTGCTGGATGTTGGTGCCAGAAAGACTTTGGAAGCCACATATTGAAGAGGGTGGCATCTCTATCCATTGGGTCCCCATGTGACTGGGTAGCATGGAGGCTCATCTCTCATCTGCTCCAATTAAATTAGCTTTACATGATGAGAAACAATTTTTATTTTGTTAAGCCACAGAGATGTATCCATTACATCAAATACGATTATCTTAATTAATGCATATTAATTCTAATGCCAGCAAGTCAATAAGCACATTTATTAATCTAAATATTTACCTGTTGATTCCTTAGTATTTTCCACATAAATATTACATCATTTGTAAATAACGAACTTTGCTTGTTTTCTTTCCTATTTTTTACAGATTTTATTCTCTTTCTTGTATTACAGTACTAGCTAAGACCTCCTGTACAATGATGAATCAAAGCAACAATGGTTTGCAAGTTGCCTTGCTCCTTATATTCAAGGGAGTTCTTTTAACATTTTGCCATTAATTGTATGCCTGGTAAAATTTTGTATACATCCTTTATCAGGATATGGAAATTCCTTCTTATTACTAACATATCAATGGATTTTTTTTGGTCATAAATGGATGTTACTTCATTTAATGATATATTTGCATCTTTGGGAATATCATATGTTTTTCTTCATTAAACTGATAATGTGCTGTTATATCTCTTTTCATGAGTGACATTCACCATAATTTTAGCTAAGACTCAAAATTAATAAATCAACATCCATTTTAAGAAGAAGATTCTCTACATTATCTATTGGTTTCTATTTTAGGGAAAATTTCTGTTACATTTATTATTCTCTTCTTCATACTTTTTTGGGACTTATGCTGCTTTTTTAAAATTTTAATTTATTTTTTTATACAGCAGGTTCTTATTAGTCATCAATTTTATACAGATCAGTGTATACATGTCAATCCCAATCGTCCAGTTCATCCCACTCACCCCCACCACCCCGCTGCTTTCCCCCTTGGTGTCCATACATTTTTTCTCTACTTCTGTGTCTCAATTTCTGCTCTGAAAACTGGTTCATCTGTACCATTTTCTAGGTTCCACATATATGCATTAATATACACTATTTGTTTTTCTCTTTCTGACTTACTTCACTCTGTATGACAGTTTCTAGATCCATCCACATCTCTACAAATAACCCAATTTCGTTCCTTTTTATGGCTGAGTAATATTCCATTGTATATATGTACCACATCTTCTTTATCCATTTGTCTGTCGATGGACATTTAGGTTGCTTCCATGACTTTGCTATTGTAAATAGTGCTGCAATGAACATTGTGGTACATTACTCTTTTGAATTATGGTTTTCTCTGGGTATATGCCCAGTAGTGGGATTGCTGGGTCATATGGTAATTCTATTTTTAGTTTTTTAAGGAACCTCCATACTCTTCTCCATAGTGGCTGTATCAATTGACATTCCCACCAACAGTGCAAGAGGGTTCCCTTTTCTCCACACCCTCTCCAGCATTTGTTGTTCGTAGATTTTCTGATGATACCCATTCTAACTGGTGTGAGGTGATACCTCATTGTAGTTTTGATTTGCATTTCTCTAATAATTAGTGATGTTGAGCAGCTTTTCATGTGCTTATTGGCCATCTGTATGTCTTCTTTGGAGAAATGTCTATTTAGGTCTTTGTCCATTTTTGGATTGGGTTGTTTGTTTTTTTAATATTGAGCTGCATGAGCTGTTTATATATTTTGGAGATTAATCCTTTGTCTATTGATTTGTTTGCAAATATTTTCTCCCATACTGAGGGTTGTCTTTTCGTCTTGCTTATGGTTTCCTTTGCTGTGCAAAAGCTTTTAAGTTTCATTAGGTACCATTTGTTTTTATTTCCATTACACTAGGAGATGGATCAAAAAATATCTTGCTGTGATTTATGTCAAAGAGTGTTCTTCCTATGTTTTCCTCTAAGAGTTTTATAGTGTCCGGTCTTACATTTAGGTCTCTAATCCATTTTGAGTTTATTTTTGTGTGTGGTGTTAGGGAGTGTTCTAGTTTCATTCTTTTCCATGTAGCTGTCCAGTTTTCCCAGCACCACTTATTGAAGAGACTGTCTTTTCTCCATTGTATATCCTTGCCTTATTTGTCATAGATTAGTTGACCATAGGTGTGTGGGTTTATCTCTGGGCTTTCTATCCTGTTCCATTGATCTATATTTCTGTTTTTGTGCTGGTACCATATTGTCTTGATTACTGTAGCTTTGTAGTATAGTCTGAAGTCAGGGAGTATGATTCCTCCAGCTCTGTTGTTTTCCTTCAAGACTGCTTTGGCTATTCGGGGTCTTTTTTGTCTCCATACAAATTTTAAGATTTTTTTGTTCTAGTTCTGTAAAAAATGCCATTGGTAATTTGTTAGGGATTGCATTGAATCTGTAGATTGCTTTGGGTAGTATAGTCATTTTCACAATATTGATTCTTCCACTCCAAGAACATGGTATATCTCTCCATCTGTTGGTATCATCTTTAATTTCTTTCATCAGTGTCTTATAGTTTTCTGCATACAGGTCTTTGGTCTCCCTAGGTAGGTTTATTCCTAGGTATTTTATTCTTTTGTTGCAATGGTAAATGGGAGTGTTTCCTTAATTTTTCTTTCATATTTTTCATCATTAGTGTATAGGAATGCAAGAGATCTCTGTGCATTAATTTTATATCCTGCTACTTCACCAAATTCATTGATTAGCTCTAGTAGTTTTCTGGTAGCATCTTTAGGATTCTCTATGTATAGTATCGTGTCATCTGCAAACAGTGACAGTTTTACTTCTTCTTTTCCAATTTGTATTCCTTTTCTTTCTTTTTCTTCTCTGATTGCCGTGGCTAGGACTTCCAAAACTATGTTGAATAATAGTGGTGAGAGTGGACATCCTTGTCTTGTTCCTGATCTTAGAGGAAATGGTTTCAGTTTTTCACCATTGAGAATGATGTTTGCTGTGGGTTTGTCATATATGGCCTTTATTATCTTGAGGTAGGTTCCCTCTATGCCCACTTTCTGGAGAGTTTTTATTATAAATGGGTGTTGAATTTTGTCAAAAGCTTTTTTTTTTTTTTTTTTTTTTTACTACTTAATGTGGATGTTGACTTATTTTGAGGCTTTCTTTACTAATATAAACATTTAAGGCTATACATTTTCCTTTATCATATTATTTACATCTTTAAAGTTTATATATATTTCATTATTGTTCAGTTCAATATTTTCTAATTTCCATTATTCTGTCATTCAGAGGACTGTTTTAAAATTACTAAACAAGTGGAGTTTCTAGTTGTTTTATCATTAATTTCTAACAATTGCATTTTTTATCAGAAAAGTGTGATTGGATATGTATAATTTGTAATTTATTATTGAGGCTTGCACGAATGGCCTGGCACAGAGTGAATTTTTAAAAATGTTTCTTATGTGCAAGAAAATAATGAATATTACTTAATTTTTTGAGTTCTCTTTTTATTAGGTCAAGCATGTTGATATGATCTTTAAGTATTTCAAGTATTTCCTTATGTCAGTCAGTTACTAAGCAGATGTATACATTTTCTTTGATGAGGATTTCTCATAGTTCTATCAATTTTGCTTATATTCAATTTTTGCTTATGTGTTTTGCATTTATGTTATTATGTGCATACCAGTACAGAACTGATTTTCTGATGAACTGATCATTTGACAAGGCCTTTTAAAATATCTAGTATTGCTCTTGGCTTTAAAATTTATTTTGTCTGGTATTAATGTGGTTATACCAGCTTTCTTTTGGTTAGTTTTTCCTAGTTTCTCCTCTTTCATGCTCTGACTTTCCAACTTTCTGTGTATTTATGTTTTAGAAGTGCTTATAGTAAACATCACATACCTAGGCTTTTAAAAAAAATCCAGGCTAGCAATAATATAACAGAGAGTTCAGTCTATTTATATTTATTGTCATTAATGATATTTGCATTTATTTCTACTCTCCCATTTTGTGATTTTTATGTATTCAATATTTTGGGTTTTTTTCCATTTCTTTCTTTGTATTTCCCTTTTTCCACCTTCTTCTGGATGGGTTGAGTTTTTCTGTTTGCTTGTTAATTTTTTTTTTCCATTTGGTAGTTGTACTCGCCATGGTTACCTTTAGTAGTTAACCTAAAACAGTGTCTTTGAAACTGTGAGTTGTGAAAATAATTCTGTGGTTATTGACCAGGACTTTAAAAAAGTACATAGAAGGGAATAGTAAATGTCTAATTAGGGAAAATGTTGTTTTCATGACAATGTTGTTTCATATATATGTATATTTCATATATATGTATATTGCGTATATATGTATATTGCCCTTAGAACAGGGCTTATTATTACCGCCTCTGTTAGCCACACTGGTCCACTGGTTTTATTTTCAATCATTCTCACATGGCTGGACAGCAGGGCCCTGTAGAACCATATTAGAGTCTGAAGCAAAAGAAAAAATGTGTGCGCTTTTCAGGATTTGTTCTCATATACAAAATATATATACTTTTCAAAATAGCCTCTCCTATTGTGGACCAAGTGACAAAAGCTAATGAAAGGTCAACAGTTTAAAAACAAGACTCTATAGAAAGCCCCACGTGGCCCAGTCTGACGTCAGGCCACTATCTCCCTTCTAAACCCACCCGGCAAGGACATGTGGGCTGATTGGAAAGGCCAGTTCCCACTGCAGAGTGACGTGGGGCGACATGTCAAACAAACAGCGACAGACAGTCTTGTTCACAATTTTGATATTTTGTTCATTATGAACTTTTCCCCATTAGTTTTGATTTTTAAAATATCACACTAACAATATTCTTTATCTGGATTACTGGGTCTTTTACTGGCCACCTGAGGTGGGCGAGTAAACACGAATCCAGCCGTGCTGACGGCGTAGGCGCTGGGGCTCCAGCTGCAGGCCCACTCTGCCTGGGAAAGGTCCAATCTAGTGTTTGGTCTCCTGTGCCATGTGGAGACTCCAGTTTTCTGTAGTTGAGCACATGCCACCAGGCAAAGGGTAGATTTGGTGCTAGCTCACGTTAAAATTTTCCCATTTAAAAAAAAAAAATCTCTGAGCATTTCTTACTTTCTTGATAGCTCCACAGTGCATTTAAAAGGATTTTCTTTACTATTTTATCCAGTTGTCTTGTTATTTTCCTCCAGAGGCTCATTCATTGTATTTATTCTATTGTACACCCTCCCCCCCCCCAGTCTAGAAGGTTCATTACGAAAAGATATAAAAAGATGAGCTGTCTGCTGAGTTCAACCAGTGTCTGCTGACTAGCTGCTGGTTTACCTAATTCCACTGTGAGGCAACCAGACTATCCCAGTTAACCTTGCCAGGAGCATGGCTGACAGGCTGTCCTCCTAGAAAAATGGTACATATAGAGGAATTCCTTTTAAATGGCCAACTTTTCAAAGTCTGATTTTTTTTTTTCAAAGGTGGTTAATGCTTTTATGTTCCAGGCACAGTTCTAAGAGTTCGGTGTATGTTAACTCACTTTATTCTCACAACTACCTTATGTGGTAGATACTATTACTGATCAGCTCCTTTTTACAGAGAAGGAAAACAGGACTAGAGGTTCACTCACTTGCCTGTGATCACACAGAAAGTGGAAAGTCAGGATTTGAACACAGCCAGCTTGGCTACCAGTGCCATGCTCTTAACCTCTATGCTATAGGGCCTTCACTTGTCACAGGACGTGGTGCAGTTAGCCCAGACCAAGGATCAGCAAAGGGCTCCCTGACTGCCCCAATTTCCTGTCTCCTACAGTGGCTCATGTGGGTAGAATATATGAAAGTGGTAGTCCCTGTGTCCTCAGGTAGTCATCAACTCATGCACTAAATATGCTAATTGATTTCTGTAAAGATTTTTACCAGAGCAGAGTCACCAAACATGTGGCTATTATTCAGAACACAAGGATGACTTTTGGAGGAGTTGAGATAATCTCAGTATTATGTGTATGTGTTTCTTAATTACTCCTTGCTGTCTTAATGGGTGCTTTGGTCAATAGTGCATGTGAACTGCACTAGTTTCCAAGTGCGACCCACTTCAACTTGTAAACGCGACGACTGATAGGGAGGAATCACTTCAATAATTTTGAAATGGCTCTGATGGGTGGAGCGGAGTTTTATACTCCTGTGCTTTATTTAGAGCCAAAACTGGCTCCAGGATCGTATTTACCAAATGCACACTGAATACTCTTTGTTTTAACCTTATATGAAGATACTTGGCTTCCGTAAGAACCAATTTGATCATTTTTCTTGATCAAACCTTTGAAAAGGTTTCTTTTCAAAGAAATGCTGACAAAGAGCTCAGTAATATAAAAGACTAAGAGTGAAACTTTGGACCAAGTGAAACATGACTTTTCATGCCTTTTAAAGGCATGCTTTAAAATAAAAAATAAAAGCTATGTTTCCTCTGAAAGTATGTGAAAATTTGCCATTTTTGGAATCCACAATAAAAAAGTACTTCAGTTTTGATTTCTTTCTTCCTCTTTTTTTTCTTCTATGATTAACTGAGTACTCTCTCAGGTGAGACACTTTTACAGGCAATTAATTTTCTTTATCAAAAGGAATCACATTGCGAGATTGAATATATTTCTTGCATCAGTTTGAAAGGAACTCAAAGCTTGGGCAGTGGAATTAATAAATGGTAGAGTTGCCTTTCTGTCTCAGTTTGGATTTTCTGGGAGGCAGACTCTGAGGTGGAGAGTCCAATCCATGGAGAAGGGAAGGAAGCACGATTGGGCCAAGGGAGAGGTTGGGCCTTGATGCAGTCTCAACAAAAGCCTCAGCCCACGCCCTGGGGAGCTGGGGAGCCCGGTGCAGTATTTGCCCTGAGTTGGGCCAAGCTGGGGGCCTTTATACTCCTGTGTCAATCACCTGGACAAGGGCTGTGCTGGGGGAGGGAGCGAGACTTTGGACAAGGCAGTTCTCTTTAGTCAGTGCGATTCCAGAGGGAGGCTGGCCGCTGCACCTGACTGCTGTCGCTCCCGGACACTGGGGAGTGAGGGCCTCAGCCGGAACGGGGAGCTGACTGCAGGCTGCGGCAGCCACTTACCCTTCTTTGAGTTGTGGCTGTCTCGTAGAAGCCAATGCCCTCTTCCGTTTTGTGTGCCTCTCATTCCTCAAGTGTAGAATCCCTTTACGTGTAGAATCTGCATTCATTCTAATCACAGGCCACTGTGTTTCCATTCCTGTTGCTTCTCATGCTTCTTGCTTTGCCAAATACTATATTTACAGCTCCTCAGCTTCCATCTCAAGAAACCCCTCCTTCGGGGAGCCTTCTGTGACATCTCCAGCTCTCAGTAATCTCCCATGACAGTCACTGGTATTTAATAATTTGGAATTTATCATGAAATACCTCAATACATGTATTTTGTTTTCAGCCATATGTATCTCTAGCTAGATGGTAACTAGATTATGATGATTTCAGATTATTTATAATCCAATAAGAATATATGCTCTTCTTTTTTAATGTTTTCTAGCATTTTTTAATACAAAAATGTTTGTTAAATGAGTGGATCTGCAGTTTGTTTAGTTCCTTAGCCAAGAATGTGGATCGGGTATAGGCAAAGTTTATGAAAAATTATTTGAATTTCATAATTTTATACTTTCACTTATGTCTGTCTCTTCTGACACCATGGTTTTATTAGTCATTCATTCAAACAAATACATATTGAGTTATGTTCTTAGACACTGTTCTAAGCAGAGGGGATATGGTGGTGAATAAGACAAGGGCCAGACATCACAGAGCTTAAATTCCAATGAGATAACCAATAATACAACTGAAACAGATGAGCAAAATAATTACACAGTGTGATGGGTGTTATGATGGCAGTAAACATAGTGGTGAGATGGAATCAGCCACTTTAGATCAGGGCTGAGGTGATATTGTTTTCAGAAGGAAATGATTCTGCCATGGCCAGAGAGAGAAGATAAGCACCTAAGGCATAAGGAGTAGGAATTCAGTAGGCAGAAAGGACTCCATGTATTTAAGAAACAAAAAAGAGGTCTGAGGGATTGGACGGTAGTTGGCACAGCAGAAAACACTGGATGAGATTGGAGATGTTGGCTAGGGTAAAAGGTTTCAGATTTTATCATAAGAGCAGCGGAAAACTAGTGACTACTGTTGTTTGTCTTGTTTTGTGTGTGTGTGTTTAACTAGGAGGTAGAGGTGTTTGTAGGGCACACATCTGTAAGAGTATAATAAGCAGTATGTGTATGTATATGTGTGTGAGTGTGTGAATTGCACGTAAATTATCATTACAAAAACAGATGCTAAAAAATATTTTGCCAACCATGCTAGAGATGAGATTGAATTACCTTTCTGTTCTCTATATAGGAAATGACGTCACAAAAGTGTTATCATAAGACAATGGGGATACAGTCAAAAATGTAAACAAAACATAAGGCATGTCAAATGGTTAATTCATAAAATGGCATGTTTTTCATATTCTTTTTCTATGTATTTATTCTCATATTTAATTCTATATTCATTTTTTGGATTCTTTTTCTTTAAGACCCCTCTTCCCCAAGTTTTATAACCTTTAGACCCCACAAAACCTGGAGCGGATCCACCTTTGATTGGGATGATGCTGTGATCTGACTTTTATTTTATGAACGTACTGGCTGCCGTACAGAGAATGGATCAAGAAAGGACAGGGATAAAATCAGAGAGACTCCAATTTGTATCCAAACAATCACAATTCTTTGAAGTTTGGGTATTGAAGACGGCCATCAAAATGGTCAAGGGTTGGCAGTGGTTTTCCTTCATTGTTTTCTAGAGTCAACAGAGCCTTTAAGGGGGTGGCGCTGGTTAGCACCGTGTCACTTCTCACACTCTAATGTGTGTATGAATCACCTGAGCGTCTGGTTAGAATGCAGGGTCTCCTTCAGTTGGTCTGGGGTGGGGCCTGGGATTCTGCATTTCCAACAAATCCCCAGTTGCTCCTGTGGAAGTTCAAGGACCACATCTGGCGTAGTGAGGTAGTAAAGCACTGTGGATCCAGAGTCAGGCAAGCTGGGTTTCAACGCCCATTTTTCTACAAACTTTGTGACTTTGGTTAAGTTAGCTAATCTTTCCAGTCCTCAGTGTTCTTATCTATTAATGGGTGTGCTAATAATAGAATCAACCAGAGAGGGTTATTGTAAAGATTAAATGAGATGATCCAGACTAAGAGGCTATCACAGTATAAGGGCACAAAAATATTTGATACGATTATTCTTGATGTAGTTATAACACTTGGTCTTCTTAACCAAGCTTGGCTAAGACTTCCTATGAATGATTACTGAAATTTCTCATGCATATAGAAAGAAAGGAAAAGGCTTTCTCTGCAGTATGGATTAAGTAAAATTAATCCAATCAATAAAAACTTATAAACAATGAAATATATTTGCAAATCAAAATTACCAAGTAATGGACTTCCCTAGTGGCGCAGTGGTTAAGCATCCGCCTGCCAACATAGGGAACACGGGTTCAAGCCCTGGTCTGGGAAGATCCAACATGCTGCAGAGCAACTAAGCCTGTGCGCCACAACTACTGAGCCTGCGCTCTAGAGCCCGCAAACCACAACTACTGAGCCCACGTGCCACAACTACTGAAGCCTGTGTGACTAGAGCCCTGCTCCACAACAAGAGAAGCCACCGCAATGAGAAGCCCACACACCGCAACAAAGAGTAGCCCCCGCTCGCCGCAAATAGAGAAAGCCCGCACACAGCAACGAAGACCCAACAAAGCCAAAAAAAAAAAAAAAAAAAATTACCAAGTAAAATAAATATTGAGACCAGTGAAGAGCGGGCTAAGCTGCTGATTAAATCACAGAATGTTGCATCTAGAATAGAAGTTAGAGATCTTATAGTCCAACTGGTTCATTCTACAGACAAAACCAAAACAAAGCAAATGGAAGAGGCCTAAGGGGTCATGACTCTGGTCATCATATATCATGTAGGTGGGATCTTCTTATTGAAAAGACAACAGAAACCCTTTCATTGATATTTTGATATCTATAGAAACCTATCTTTATTTAGGTTGTCATTGTTGTGACAGGTCGAACTGTGTCCCTCAAAAGGACATGTTGACATCCCAACCCCTGGTCCCTGTGAACATGACCTTATTTGGAAATAGGGTCTTTGCAGATGTCATCAGGTTAAGATGAGGTCATTAGGGTGGGTCCTAATCCAAGATGACTGGTGGCCTTATAAGAAGATAATGTGAAGACAGACGCACGGGGCGAGACCCTGTGATGATGGAGACAGAGACTGGAGGGACGCAGCTGTGAGCTAAGGAACGCCAAGGATTGATGGCCTGCACCGGAAGCTAGGAAGAGGCAGGGAAGGATTCTCTCCATAGCTGCAAAGGGATCTCGGCCCTGCCAACTCCATGATTTCAGACGTTAGTCTACAGAACTGGAGAGAATTCATTTCTGTTGCTGTAAGCTACCCTCTGTGCGGGGCTTGGTTCCAGCAGCCTTGGGAAACTATAGTACTCTTTATCCTTTCTCCATTTTTTCACAGGTTTACTTTTCTTCTTCTGCTCCACAGAAAGCTTCTAGAGAGTAGGAACTGGACTTTGCCCATGTTCGTGTTCCTTGAACAGCTTAGCAGTGCTTAGTCGGGGCTCAGTGAGCATTTGTTGAATTGAAGTAATTGTAGGCTTCCCCAGAAATAATGCAGCTCATTATTTGTTATTATAAAACACCTATAATTTGCTTGTCAGCTTTTGACATTGTCATCGAGGACATAGAAGAGGTGCCTCTTAGTTGCCAAGAGATGTTTGGATAGAATGAAGAAATAAATACTGATAGGGAAACCCAGGAGCATACTTTAATATTATTTTAAGAAGAGTTACTAATATTCACTGAGAGTTTGCTATATGTCAGACTCTGTTCTCCGTGGTCAGTGCACATTCTTTCATTGAATCATTATAATGTCTAGGTGAGAGAGATCCTGTTAGACCCAGCTTACCGATGAAAAACACCGAAGCTCAGAAGCTGTAAAAAGCAGAGTTGAGAGTCAAACTTGAGCCATAAGACTGTAAAATTTGCTCTTAACCACTAGACTATTGGGAAATGCAGACGCTGATCATTCCTTTCTGCAGAACTGAGAGATGCTCAGCTTTGTGTTTATGGACGATAATGTGTTTAGATTGCTCTCCATATAAACGTGTGTGTGAGAGTGTTGCATGTATATTTATTCTGTGGTATGTTTGTTACCTCCATATATATAGGCCATCAGGTTCCTCAGACATATTTAGAACTTATGAGCCAGGTTTCCTAAGCTGCCACGCTACCTTTTTTTTTTAAGATTTTTTTGATGTGGACCATTTTTAAAGTCTTTATTGAGTTTGTTACAATATTGCTTCTGTTTTGTGTTTTGGTTTTTTGGCCTTGAGGCCTGTGGGATCTTAGCTCCCCGACCAGGGATCAAACCCACACCCCCTGCATTGGAAGTCAAAGTCTTAACCACTGGAGCACCAGGGAAGTCCCTGCCATGCTACTTTGAGTATACTCTTCTCCCTCTGTAAAGCCACAGGTTTTATATTTAAGTGAGCGGGTTTCCACCTTTGTGTGCGTTGCAGCACTTAGTAGAGGAACAGAGAGCCTCAGCAAGGAGAGCACTTTCCTGTTGTTTTGCTTTTGTACTGTTGTGGGGTGACCCCTTCGTTTGAAAGAAAGTTCCTCTAACGAAAGAAAAGTTAGATTCCCCTAATTTAGATCATTTTAGTTTACACAGGAGGATTGATAAATAAACTTCTCCCTTTGTTTATATAAGCCCAAGTCCTGAAAAGACCCAAGAGCAAAGTTATCAGAGAAAGGAATGACTGTCTGGACACAGTTGGATTTTAGGTGTGTGTGATCCATGTGTGACCTTTATCTAGGAAATCATTCTCTCTGGCTTATGTGACATGTTCATCTTTTTAGGGGCTGCTTCATCATGACTTAATGACATACGCTTATTGGGAAAAATTCAGTGACTTTCAATATTTTTATTTCAAGAGAATCATATTGAAGTTTGATTTAAAAAACTGGATGACACTGGAGAGATGGTGCAATGTCACATTCCCTCCAGCTGCCTCTGGTCCTAATAAAGAATTAGGCTCTGTCCTAAACCTAGAATAGTACTTTGCAGCCCAGAGCTACAAAATATTTCATAAATTGTATTCTTGCTATAGGGAAGAAAACCTGTTTATATATCCTATGAAAGGATTCTTACCATGGCTTCATCTTAAACTTGGATGAATGGTCTACTCTGAATTCTTTTCTGAAATTTGGGCCTGAAAGTTTGCCACAAATAAAGTTCACGTCAACATGACCATAGAGTTAGGACAAGCCAGGGCTTGAGAGTTCTGCTGCTCTATGTGATCTTAAACGAGTTACTTAATTTTTATGTGTCTTGATATCTCATGTACATTCCAGGTATAATAACTCCTTCATAATGCTAAGGATTATGTCAAGTATATATGAACAAAACAAAGTTACTTTCTGATTATACCCTATTTCATGAAAATAGCTATATGTTTTCACCAACTTTTCTGAAATGGTTTTATTAAAATATAGGCCACATAGCACATATGACATTTACATGGGGGACCTAAAAGGACACCTCAAATGGGTGGGCCATCGTTCTTCAGAGTCGCTGAAGCAGAGGGAGAAAGTCACATGACTGTTGGTCATGCATTTGAAATCCCCTGGACAGCTGTGGATCCAGTCACCCTGAGGGCAGCCTCGGGAAGGTAGTGTTGATCTAGAATCAAGCTGCTTGTCACAGCAGAGCCTCTGTGTATCTTGATTAAGAATCTCTGCGGCCGTTAGAACTTACTTATTAGTTATTAGTAATTCTCCTCAACAACCGGGGTGAGTTTCTATATAGAAACCTATATGGACTATTTCACATAGTGCTTGACACATAAGCTAGTCCCTGGGGAATATTCTCAATCCCAGTCCTTCCCCATCCCTGCCACCCCCCCTCCCACCAAAAGCATGGAGGGAAGTCACTACTGTGTTCATTTTGTATGATTCGTTCTGATTCATAGTGACTCAGTCATTTCTATGGACATAGCTCAGTCCAACAGCAATGGTAGCCTAATATTTCGGAGACCCTAGGATACTTGGCGGGGAAGAAGAACTCATTCTTCAGCGAGCCAGTATTTCCTTGTCACGGACGTCAGAATGTTGAACTAGATTTTGGTTTGCCTGGCTGCCCCTAAAAGCTTTAAAGTATTGCAGAAGAACTGTGGTTAATAATAAAGAGAGTATGTTTCTGAGTCTGAAACATTAGTTTTAGTTTGGGCTGCCCCAAATTAAAATAACACCTTCCTATCGGCAGATAATTATAGAATAATTGATATTTAAGTATTTTCTGTGCTGAAGAGATAAATTAGTTTTATCCTCTAAGGTTTAAATTTGTCTTTTGATTTTGATGTAGTAAGTACCATAAAAAGTCAGTCTACTGATGAAAATTACACTTCATAAACCAGGTGTGAAAATTTTTGAGAACAGTTTGTCTTAGATTTTTCACTTAAAATAACAACTTGTTCTCGAAACTTGACACCTTGAACTAACTTAACAGAGAATGTTTTCTTGTCAGGAGTGACTGATGGAGTAGCAACTTTTCTTCTGCTTTTACAGTAAAAGAAATTGCTCACCCAAACATATAGCCAATTTTTCAAACATCCACAAAGGTGTGAAAGTATTTTTACCCTTGGAATTCCTGATGGCACTGTTTAAAAATACAAGTGCCTTTATTTGTATATGCCTGATCTATTGAATGTTTGTGTTGTCTACCCTTATAAGGGGTCTCATAATCACTCAGAAGGCCTGAAGCTTTAAACCTGCCATGGAGAAAATCTTCTTCTCTCCCTGTTCCTGCCTTGGTCCATAGAGGAGGTGACTTCCGCCAACCTCTGCATGACAAGGACTGTTCCCACCTTCCCTGAGAAATATCATGGGCCCCAAAGGACAGAGAAAGAAGACTGAGAAGGTGCCCCGCACCTCTCAGGAGGCCTCACTTTGTTGAGCACCTGCCCTCAGGTGTGATGCTCAGCTCTTGTGCTCTCCTCAGTCCACCCAGCCAGGATGTCCACGTAGAACAGGTTTCATCATTCTGCCTCTATCTGCAGCCTAAGGTCTAAGACACATTGCTCAATCAGGCTCTTACCTGAAAGCCTGTCTTATGGATTAATGGGCATTTTCTTGTCTGTTAATTAACTGACGTTTTGCTCCCCATTTGGTTACTGATCTCTTCACATATCTTCATATTCAGGCAGAATTCTGAAGATGAGGGCTGAGTGGTGGGATTTATTTTTATTTCTAATTTCAAAGGATAATAGAAGTAGTTCCAAAATGATCCTTGTAAATTGTTTTTCTTACTGTTAAAAAGCCCAAAAATCCAAAGCCTGCTCTTCTTTGAAGCTACGAAATGTTATCTGTATGAATGTAAAAACCATTTGTTTTGGCTAATTATCAATCTGTCTCAACAACAAAAAAAGGAGGATGACTAGAAATCCTTTTAAATGCTTCTTTTATTTCATTGGTTGTACATTGGGTGAGTGAACTGAATATTACAACCAAAACATAGAATTGATACAAATTAGACTCCTGTTTACACTGTAAGGTAATGAATGAGGGAATTCTTTAAGTGTTACAGAAAGATTTAGTAGAAATGTTACCAGTGATATGGCTCAAAGAATATTTAGGTGAAGTGCTGTTATATCCTGAAAACCAAGAGTGAAATGTAGTTCCCATACAAGTGGCGAGTTCATCTTTTAACTACAGTATTTGTTGAATTGCTATCATCATGTCTTGGATATTGGTGATTTTGTTCTGTAATTAAACAAAGCATTTAAGATTTATTCATCATAGTCAGACTTCTGAATATAAACAAACTTTTGGCAAATAATATTTATACAGAAAAATAGTTTTAGATCCTCTCAAATCCCAGAATTATTCTATAAAATTACATTATAAATAAATAAAAAGCAAAATCTGTTGTACATATATTTGTACATCTATGCATTTGCCTTGCCTCCTCCTTACTGTAAATGGCATATTTATGACTCTTTGCATATTACAATCACAATTCTGGAAAATGGATATCATAGTAAAAATACAGTCTCCTATATTCGCTTGGGGGTATAGGTGATGTTTCTGATGCTCCATTATTAAAGGGCTGAAAATAGTTGTGTGCTAAAAACTTTAAAAATCAAAATCATGAAACAAAAGAAAAAAAAGACAATGTTACAATAATTAGTCTACAAAAATATTTCAGTGATTCCCATAATTTACCTTTTAGTAATGTATACTATGTTTTCAATGAGTTTAAGTGAATTAACAAAGAAAAAAGAAAATAAGTTTGAATGTTTTAGGCAAGTTGTAGCATAACTACATTGTTATAGCTGAGAAAGTTACAAATATCAATAATACATAAAGATGAAACTACCAAAGAAATACAAGTTAGATACAATACTTTCCCACAAATTAAAACAAATGCAACAATACAAGCACTATGTAAGATTACACTTAGAATGTGATTTTTTTTGATAGGGTTATCAAATCTACGATATAAGATAAATAGTCATTAGACTTTGACCAACATTAATTAAAATGGCAGATTTCTTTTTCCTCAAACAAAAATGATATGGTTGGTGCATCTAGTTTTCAGAACAGGCGGTGGTGCCAAAATTTAAAATATTTTACATTCAATCTCAAAAGTCAAAATACTTCAATCACTAATACGTTCACAAAGAAAATGGATGTTTTAAACAATTACACATAATAGTAATTCATAACAGCTGTTTCGTTTTTTAAACAATAATTTAAAAACTATGTAGGTACTGTATAGGCTATGTGCAACATATAAAATGTGAAATATGAAATATTTGGTACGATAGTGCTTAAAATAAACTTTAAAACAAACTTTCTGAACAAAATTTAATTGTATCGCTATTACCTTGAAGATCAACCAAGTATTTAAAAAAGTAAACAACATTAAAATATGTTTCATCCATATATAGTATATATATATGTATGTGTATATATATGTATGTACTTGTATTAAAGTTTTTTATACTTTTGAGACATAAAATATGCTTTAAGGTGAAAGAATTAAAAGAACTATTTTTTTCCATGCTGTAGTCAGTTACAACCTTTTAATCCAACTTTTGAAATGCAAAACAGTAATGGATTTTTTAAAAAGTGAAACTATCTACTTTTTGTTTACATAGTAATTTAGATTAAAGTCACAGTCAAATTTTCAGTGACTAAACTCAAACTTACTTAAATTAGAATATTATACAGATCTCCTCACCTACAGCTTCCTTGTTTGTCTAGGTTTTTAGTTCAGAAGAGTTATTCTGTAACAGGCAACCGGATGGTGAGTTTGAAAGACTAATCCTTTTGATTAGACTGTTGGCATGGGCCTCTCATTCTTGTCAAGCTGGATGAAGTCTGGCAAAATCTAGGCACTTCTACAAAGTCTCTCTTATAAAACAATTTTAAAAATATACTTGTAAAATAATACCTTCAAGACTTTGTTTGGTGGGGTATGAAGATCATACCGTGCAAAGTTTCTTTTTCAATCTAGTTAATGTTATTCTAGAATCACATGATTCAATGCGGCATCTCCAGGCAAACCAAATACCACACTTTGATGTGTCCCCAGTACTTGTGCTTGAATTTCCGTTCAAATTTTAGACCTGCAGGACAGGTAACGGTTTTACTTCACTTCTCATCTTTGCTGCAGCATTCGTGTTGTCAAGAAGTGAAACATAGCTTTGATCCAGTAGGTAAATGAAATGACAGTAATTGAAGTTAGAATCGAACCTGCCCTTGGAATAGGTTTTTTTTTTTTTTTAACTAATGCTAATTGTTTATTGCTAACTTTGAAATATTCTGAGTCAAAATGAGTAAATTGGTTGGACTTTCTGCATCAGCTATAGTTATGGAGATAAGACAATATTCCTAGGACAGAAACTATGTTTAGAAACCCTTTAAAAGTAAACTTTATCCTTTATGTCTTTAAACATCACAGCTGGTCTCAGGTAGTTAACTATCTTAGGTTGGAATATACTAAGCATACCATATTTAATACTCATATATGATATAGCAGCACTAGCTTCTTAGAGTTGTGGTCTGTCCAGAAGAACTAAATCTTTATTTAGCATGCAGTTTGTGGCAATTCTATTGAGGAGGAAACAGGATAGTATGTACAGTAACAATGTTTAGTTATTCTCAATGCAGATTCTTGGCATTCCATTCCATTTCTGCTGATTATTTCAGAATTATCTGTTAAAGAAAAAGACAAGTGTGATTTAGACATCCTTCTTGAGGGAAGATAGCTAGTTTAAGTTTTACTCCTTGAAGATAGACATTTAAAAATAGGAATTTTCTGCAATTTCTCATAGTTTTGATGCAATTATAATTTTGCACAATCCCCACCCTTCATGCTGAAAATGTTTACACTTAAGCACTTCTGCTATGTGGCCACTGTAAAGAATGATGATTCAAATGCACACTATTTTCTGTAACTGTGACTGCATATATATGGGCATGCAGTGTGTTTAGACCTTAATCTCTTTTCTTAGTTTTGGCTTCATATCTCTTTATTATACGTTCAATTCTCATTCAATTAATATTTGCTAATGTGATCAGGAAGTCTAATCAAAGAATTAGTTTGTACGTGAAAGGTTCTTTGTAAAGATTAAATACAAATATTTAAAAATGTGTAACAAATTAAGTAATACTTATCTATTAACTTGCATTTATAATTCAAAGATATGTTCCCATCAAAAGTAATTTTGTTCGCAAGATACAATAACAATTAGTTTCAAATTCAGGAACGTTTAAATGTCCCATATTAAAGAAAAAAGAAATAACATTCTAACAAAGCTGTTAAAAACAGTCTTGATAATTCAAAAAGCCCAGATAAAACTAAACTATCAAATGCAAGTTTGATATAAGTTCATTTCCAACTCCATAACTTTGCAAAGGACAGGGAGTTTGCCCTGTGTGACCCAGTCAACTAAATGTCAAGCTTAAAAGCCAAGCTTTTGACACATTCTAACAAAAATATTTATTCTTTGTGCAATGCTTTGACAAAACTTTGTGCAATTAATAAACAAAATGTTTATTTATTAAATAGCCAAGAGTCTTTGTTTTCGAAATAACCGGTAAATATTCTTTATGGTCAAGGTCAGCCAATATTCCTACACACTGGGATCCAGTTCCCAATAAAAGCCTCATTTCTCCAAGTATGATTTCTTATCCCATTATGTCAGAATTTATACATGTGGATATTTTTTACGTTAAGTGGGTATTTCTGCAGTTAATATAAAACAGTTTTAGTACATACACTTAATTTCTCCTCTGAAATAAATATGAGTATCCTTTATTTTATTGGAATATACAGATATGTATGGAATTGATAAAAATAGAGGAAGAATTCATGTGTGTTAAATATTTATACTAAATGGAAACTCAAAACTTTGGATAAGATCAGATCATTTTTTTGTTTTTCAAAAAGTTCTAGGAATTTAAAATTAATTGGGAAAAAATATCTCATGTACTGATATACAAATAAAAATAATGGGATATAATGGTTTATATGTAAATATTATCATATTGTCTTTGAACAGTCATTGCAGATAGCTAACATTCAAATTCTTCAGATGGCTATATTATAGCTTCATTTTTAGATTTAGATATTTGATTATTAAATAGGAATTATTCTGTTTCATCCCTTAGCTTCAATCTTGTCTGTAAGTTTTCCAAATAAGAATGTGCCCTAGGACATCAGATCATGTTTTTCTTTTGTCTTTCTTTTCACTTTAGCAGAAGCCTCTCTAAAATATTTATGGAAAACAAACTTGCAGTTTCTTAAATTGATATATATAATAATATATGCTTTAGAACATATTCACATTCTTGCTTATTAACTGAAATGAAAATGCCATATAGGATGAAAATTCCCAACCACCTGGAAAGAAAAAGTATCCTACAGAGAGCCCAGCAACGGGCAAATCTGTATTATAGAAATTAGTTAACGATGCTTTGGACTTGAATTTGACAAACAGACGTGTCCGACCACCCAGATGTAATTGAACTGTAAATCAGCCCTGCAGTTAACTAAAAGCATTAACTGGGCTCACCCAGACTGCTTTGCCCCTCTGCCTCAGCCTACACACCATCCGTTGTATGGATAAAGACGTAAATAAAAATGACCTCTGGTACTACTGAACTCTCAGCCGCACTGCTTCCTGGCATCTAGGCCAGAAAACTCTGGCCATACCCTGGTCTATGCGTTGGGCTGTCTTGAGGACTGTATGTGTGATGTTAAAAAATGAATTACACCCCCGCCAGCTGTGAGCTTCAAGAGGTTTAAGAGATTTGATCTTAGATGGTAGGAAAGCTATGGGTGTTTTTGGTGGTAACGTTTTTCTCAAAAATACCATTTGATTATTAAATTTTTTCCTGAGAAATATAGCTTTGTTGGTACAGTCTGAATTAGGTGTACTCTGGGGTGAAATACATTTTGGAAATATAGACAGATGAGGAATGCAGATGAGGACCGGTTCCCCACTGAGAGCCTCTTGTGGCACTCCTGCCCCTTTGATCGCTGCTTCTGATGTTAGAAGGCACATGACATTACAGGTCGTAGGGCCCACGGGGAGGGGAGGACAGTTTCCAGCAGGAAGGAACCTCTGGAGGGAAGAGGAGGGCCAAGTGGGCGTGTGTCAAGCGGGAAGGGTGTGGAGAAGCTGTTTTGAGGGAAGGAGGGCTCTTCTGTCTAGTTTTTGCTATGGCTTTTCTTTAGTCAGATTATATTTTTAATTCACATCAAAACACCATAATTTAAAACAAGATGAATAGGTAATCTTGTGTTTCCCTATTGCCTCTCTTTGGAGATTCTCTTCCACACCAATTCAATATGAACATATAAAATAGGTTCTATATATGAAAACTTCTTCAGCCTCCATTGTAATTTCAATGGCCAGGAGGATCAAAAGCTTCAGGAGGGGGCTTCCCTGGTGGCGCAGTGGTTGAGAGTCCACCTGCCGATGCAGGGGACGCGGGTTCGTACCCCGGTCCGGGAGGATCCCATATGCCGCGGAGCGGCTGGGCCCGTGAGCCATGGCCACTAAGCCTGCACGTCCGGAGCCTGTGCTCCGCAACGGGAGAGGCCACAACAGTGAGAGGCCCGCGTACCACCAAAAAAAAAAAAAAAAAAAAGCTTCAGGAGGTACCTGAATATTTCAATATAGATACAAAATTCCTAAAAGAACAGGCTTATATGTGGTCCCGGAACATGGGCTCCAAGTCTGATATTGACAAGTCCTAATCCTGACCTGGTCTATTTTAAAACAATGGTTAATTAAACCACAGTTCAGCAAAGTGACCTCTATAGACTAGCTGTCAGTGGCATCCTTCCTGCCCTGAACTCATCAAAACTGAGGCTGATATCCAAAATTCCTTCCTCAACCTCCAGGCACTGCAGCCCATGCTTTTTTGGAAAGGTCAGTCGAAAACTCCCCTGGGGTCTGCCAGCATATGTAGAGGTCAGAGAAATAGCTACTACACTAGGTCCCCTAAAAGTCCCCTCCCTGAAGCATTGTTATTGTCTCTGTTTTAATTTTAATAGATACTCCCCTGATTTTCCAGGAGGTACTAAGAAATTTTTATCAAAGCCTTAAGAGCTATGTCAGTATTGCCGGTCATATTTCATAGACATGGAGAAGGCAGCATGAACAGTGTCAGCTGGCTTGCACAATATACCAAGTACTTGTGCAAACCAGCATGAGCTTAGAGGTGTTAGCTCGCTCTGCTCCCTGGCATGGGAATCCCCTCCAGGGTGTAGTGACAGTCTGCGATGGGACCAGGAGACAGTAATTCCAAAGAGCAGGTCTGTGCCTCTTAGGGTGCCAGTGGAGGTCAGTGCTCAGAACCCTTCTGAGAGCTTGGGAATCAGGGAAAGGCGAGGCCATGGGGTAGGGCCTAAAGCAAACAGAGCCTGGAGCACTGGATGAGAGGCAGCAATGACTGTGTGCAAGAACCAGGTGCATAGCAACTGCTGATGGACCTGTGGGCTGCTAGGCTCCCTGCTAGGTCATCCCTGCCTGGGTGGTCAACCACATCCTAGCCTAGGCCTCCTCCAGACGGATGCTGCAAACGTCTGCTTATGACAGCAGAAGCCCCTACCCAATCAGAGTTCCACCGCTTCAGCTTCTACGGAGCCCTGGCAAGCTGTATCATAGGAAAGAAATCGGATATATTGAACAAGTTGTATTTCTGTTTATCTCTCTGATAGACTAGTCCCTCAAATAAGTATTATTTTCTATAACAGAATCATGATGAAGATGGGGATTAAATTATTAAAATAAGATTCTAGCTAACCTTTTATGGTAAATCAAAATCTTGGACTGAAAGCATTATTTTCAATTTCTTTTTCCACTAAAAGGAGAACACACAAAAATGAGAATAGCTGATGCCCACCAAATTGGTGATTCTGTTTTTAAGACAAAGACACACTTGATCTCAAAAAGTGACTGCGTTCATAAATCTTCAGTGGACCCTCTAGTTTTTTTTTTTTTTTGCGGTACACGGGCCTCTCACTGTTGTGGCCTCTCCCGTTGCGGAGCACAGGCTCCGGACGCGCAGGCTCAGCAGCCATGGCTCACGGGCCCAGCTGCTCCGCAGCATGTGGGGTCTTCCCGGACCGGGGCGCGAACCCATGTCCCCTGCATCGGCAGGCGGACTCTCAACCACTGCGCCACCAGGGAAGCCCGGACCCTCTAGTTTTAACAAGAGTGTCTGCAGGCAAAAATATCCGTTGGCTGCAACAGAGTCTACCAAGCAATGAACATCTCCTTCAGGTGGCTGGATTTAAGAATGTAAAGATTCTGCTTAATCCACATCCGTAAATTATTGCCATATGAGCCCAGGACACAATGAGTCTCATTTTTATTTACTGAAGACAAAATATGTATGGCCTCAAAGAACATCAAATGGGTTGTTTCCCCACCAAATGTGTTATGAGCAACCATTTACTAACCCCTGCATGCCCAGCGAAATGCCTACCGTTGACTCACAGTGCAATGGCAGTCAAGCTCATCGCAGAGAGGACCGGGTTAGGCACTGCCTGAATACTAAGCCTACTGGGGCCAGGCAGGAAATGTGCATAAGTGGGTGGATCAGCCGGGAAGTGTGGCAGATGGAAGGGCCCGTGCCTAGAAGGAATGGAGCAGCAGGTACTCACCTCCAGCCACCTGCCACCTGCAGAAGCCTGGGCTCTATAGTGCCTGACCTTTCCATCTGCCAAAAGAAGCTGGAAATTCAGCTGCTGATTCACATTATGGAAAACAACTCTGTATGGGTCAGATATCTTTGGGCTGAATTCAGCTATGAGCTGCTAGTTTGTGTTCTCCTTGAGCCTTACTTTCTTGAAGGAGATATCTACTAAGCCTGGATTGCTAGCTTCCTGAGCCGGGCAGTAGCCAAGGCTGAAGGCATCATCCAGGGAGGCAGCGCTGGGGATGGTGGGCGGGATCAATAGAGCACGTCTAATGGGGAGTTCATCCTGCAACGTTCAGACATTTGGCTTTCACCCAAAGGAACAGGGTACTTGACCCACCGGTACCTTCTACCTAAGAAGAAATTACTGACCTCCCTTGACTGAGTCACCAGATATGAAATACACATGTTGCCTTGTCTTTTCCAAGCTGATGATGGATTCAGAATGAGCCATCATGTGCCCTTACCTTTGGTGTGCACTTGAAAAAGAGCTGACCAGAGTGAGAAATGCGCTCGGTTGAAAGCAAAATAGTCTGTGCAGAGGCTGAAACACTGAACTTGAAAGCATGAATACCACGAACTCAACAGCAGAACTAACTAGCACTCATGCAAGAGGGTTCAAAGAAGACAAATCAACATATAATTTCCTCAGTGCTTCACGGTATCAAGTATTAACACTTTCTGAGTTTTCTACCTTGTGGCTGATCTCCAGGAAATGTACATGTAAATAATTTTGGAAATTGTTAGCTTCTAGATGACTTCTAGACATGTTCGCACTTCTTATGTAAATGTGTTCATTGCAGACATTCAGAGATGTCAGATGAGTTATCCTTTAAAATGTTAGTTCAGTAGTAAATTCAGTAAGAACTCTTACTGCTTGGCTTAAATGATAGAAAAAAATATTTCAGTGAAAAGACCAACTGTTTCTAGGGATCCAAACCACGAGAAACAGTTAGAAAAGAGGGCTAATGAATGTTTTAGTTAAACATTCAATACTAACTCTCTTTGTAACGTTGAGTTTGGAGAGGTAGATATAATATACCTTATCAAATATCTGTGTGGCCTTGCTGAAATCTGAAGGAATCTCAGTGGATCTGCATACCACTAGCATAAGAGCTCAAGCAGACATTTCCAAGCAGGGCTGTTGCATTAACTGGGTCCACAGCGCAACCGAATTGCGTAAGGACAGGGGCACTGTCTCATTCCTCTTTAGATCCCTAGTAAAAAGGATGGGACTGGCTATATAGGAGACACTTCTTAATTACTGGTTGCATGGATGGCTGAATAAGTAAGAACTTACCGAGGCATAATGCCACAATGTTGGCATCTACAGAAGACCAACAGGCCTCTCACAAGCAAGAGGTTGCGGTGGAGGCAGGAAAAGAACCCCTTGGAGAGTTTACATCTCTTACCCTTTCAGAGCAGCTAAGGCTTCAGGAATATCCAAGAAAAAGAAACATTCATCCCCATCCCCCCACCCCATGTTCTATACAGATAAAAGGAAAAATATTCCAGGCTGGGGGCAGAATCACTCAGAGGATGGAAACATGGCAGATAAACAAAAATGGCACCTGAAGAAAACTTCTAGACTTAGAATATTTCTTAGAAATCTCTTCTCATGGTAACAGGGCCCTGTTTCCTCAGAAGGTAATTAAAGAAAGGGATGTTTCACTGTCTCCTTAAACAAAATTTATTATTAATCTAAAAATAGACAACTGGATGGAATTTCCTAAAAATATGGCCAAGCTAAGGAGGCCAGCCTGTTGCTCACCATCCCAGTATCTTTGTCTTTATTCACGGTATTCTTCTTGTTCTCTCACTCATGTCGCTCTTCGCTACTTTCCACTGGCGTTCCTCCGTCCTCCAGGCCCTGCGTTATTTAATATTCTCTGCATCTTCTCCCTAGCACTCCACACGTCTTCTCCATGGAAGCCTCTACTGTCTGAAATTCCCTGGTTTTGTCTGAGAGGTGAAACTTGTATTTTGGTTGAAGCAAACTATACAAAAGCAGAAAGACATTTGTATATCTTTGGCTGCCAGAGAATTCTGTACTTAATTCTAGGGTAGATTACTATAGATTAGCATACTATGAATTATTAACATCGAAAGCAAATGCCTTTGGTTTCTTGGTAGACATATGTTATCAGAGTAATTCTCATGATATGTGTTGATCAATGAACACTTTCAAGAACTTTGACTTATTTCATGACTATTTGTAAATTTTGTTTTTGAAGATTTTTTTTGATGTGGACCTTTTTTAAAGTCTTTATTGAATTTGTTACAGTATTGCTTCTGTTTTCTGTTTCTGTTTTTTTTGGCCATGAGGCCTGTGGGATCTTAGCTCCCCGACCAGGGATTGAACCCGCACCCCTGCATTGCAAGGCGAAGTCTTAGCCGGGGGACCACCAAGGAAGTCCCAGTATTTGTAAATTTTAATTGTATAAAAAGTTCAAAGATAATTAGAGGTGCATGAAAAGACACTTTGAAAACCAGTCACATTCATTATTTGAGCGGTACGTTTTTCCAGGGCAGGGCAGGGTCTTCTGCTGTATTTGATTTGTTTTCCAAGTGGAGTTTTATTTATACAGAAAAGGCATATACTGGGTTGTGGGAGAAAATTCTCAAGTGTGACAACCAGTTTCACTCTTGGGAAGAGCAACCTGAGGTTGGTGGGAAGGCCCACAATATTTAGCAGAACTTAAAGAGTACTTCAGTGCAGATTATTGTTTTGCCTTCTGTCATTAATATAAAGTTTACACTTAAAACTCTAATTCTTCTGTTTTCAATGACATATCACTTTGCTGATGACTCACGACTGTCTAATATTTTCCACTCTACGATATTTGAACAAAAAGACTTTTCAGATATACTTTCTAAGAATTATCATTTAAAATACTACTAACTGAGTTTTTGTATGAAAGGCAGTAACACTGGCCTCACTGAAGATTACTGACGAGGGTCCACACTGGCGATTTATATCATCTGGATAAAATACATACATGGAGCGTCTTGATTTGAGCAAGATTCCACTCCTTGCATGAGTCCAAGTCACCTGGAAAAATCCAGCCTCTTGTGAGGATTACAGCGATGCTTTGATCATGATTCCCAGCTCCACCCCTGAGGGGATGCTGAGGTTTACTTCTGTTGCTTTCATGGTGAGATGGGAGTCTACACCTCAGATCATCTAAAAATCCATACATCATTCATGGGTGACTTTTTCTCCAAAATGATATTTATGAGGAAGAAAGGAAAGGCATTTGAGAGGAGATTTTGTATTCCTCATGCCTCCCCCTGTTGCTATAGCAGTGTTGAAAAGAAAATCGCATTTGGGAGTGTTGTGTGCTCATTCAGGAAGAGAGGGGCTATGAGACCATGTTTGCTCTGCAGGTGCCAGAGCAGGTCGAAGTAAAACAAAATGCTAGATTGGAAGGGCCACATGACAGCCAGGAAAAAAGAAATTGGCAAATCAATTATAGCATCCAAGGCAAATGAGAAAGAGGGTGGTGTGAATGCATCTGGTGGCCACCCAGGACCAGGTTCCAGCTTTTACCTTCCTATTCATCCTCTGGCATTCTTGGTTCCATGCCGTACATCCCATTCCTACTCCACACACCTTCCCCAACAAACATTCCAATCACGCAATGAACCATAGACTGTGGTGCCTCTACCCTCAGCTGGTGGAGAAGGTGAAGGACTTTCCTATCACACGCTGTCTGGGGCTTTGGGTTAAGCATATGCTTTTGGCATCTTTCTTGAATCGTAAAGATGTAGAAACATGGTATTTAGCCTCTTTCATGCTGTGAGCACAATATTATCCTTGAGCAATGTCACCAGTTAAGTAAACTATTATAGGCCAGCCTGGAGACCTAACCATCAAATCCACCACTGTCTCCATAGGAAAATTACTTGAGTTCCAAACCAAGTGGCAAAGGGAATTTTGAACAAACATTTTTAAAATTAGGGACTGTATGTATATTAAGGAAGGCTAAACTCCTCTACGACATCAAGAAATAATATATAATTGGGCCACACTATTTAAAAATACTGTAAAATATTATAGAAAAGGTAATAAGATATTTTTCTAAAAATATTAAGTTTAGAATATGTGCAGTGAGATACGGAGCAAGCAAGGCTGTCTGGGATTAGACAGGCTGCCCACATCTGAGGCTACTTCAGGGAAGGTGACCTCTGGACATGAAGGGAGAATCTAAGAAAACATTTTTTCTACCTTTAAAAACCAGTTTATGCAGCGACTGAAAAGAAATTCCAAAAGCATTCCTTTAAACCTGTTTTTTTCAATATGGGGTTTTGCTCCCAGTAATAAATTGAAGAATCAGGCCAAGAAAAATCACAGAAGCAGGATCCTGCTGGATTCAACATTAAGTCCCCAATCCTGCTCAGCGCCCTGCTTTTGTATCCTCTACCATTATGTTAGACTTAGGATCCTGGGCACATCTTGGCCGTAGTAAAACAGTGGAGCAGAATGTATAATTCAGTCTGCTAAGAACTGGTTTTTAAGACACCAAAGGCAGAAAATTAACCAAATGCTGGGATTCAGTGAAAAGAAGGGTAAGTTAATGTCATGCGCAGGACGTGAAGTGTGCCTTTGTGTATTGTAGTCATCGTCCACATTTCTCAAATTGATAGGATGACACTGCCATTTAAAAATTTCCAGCAAAAGTAGTTTTGTTTTGTTTTCTTCCTTTTTCGTTCTTTGCCTGGGTGTTTGTGTATGTGTGTCAGAGAGCGAGAGAAAGATGAACAAAACCACTCAATGTGTGTAAAATAATGGTGCAAAGGAAAAATCAAAGAGAGTCCTGGAGTGGAATTTCGGGAGGCTTGTTTGTGCCACCAACCAGCTTTGCGTCCCTTCTGGGCCTCAGTGTCTCACTCTGCTTGTACCACATTGGCACCTCTGCAGTGTGGTGGGTAGTTAACCAGGTTGCCATCTGTCCTCCCTAATAACTCCTCAGAAAGTGCCCTAAATATCCTGGTATAATAGATGGCAAAATAGAAACCAAAGGAAGAAAGCAAGCTCCTACATTCTCTCTTATTTCTCTGTTACTAACTGTCCTCCCTCACAGCTCAGTGCTTAGGCCCATTCTTTCAGCTTCTCTACTTTTTGAGATGATCCTTATTATATAATAATTACTTTGACTGTAATTACTTACATGTTGGTTTATTGCCTGTCCCCTTGACAGTGTAAGAGCCACAAGAACAGGAACTGTTTTGTTCATTGCTGTATTCCCAGAATTTTGAATTTCACATGACACATAGTGGGCTCTTTATAAACATTTGTTGAGAAAAAGTATGAAGATGCATTGCACTGGGTTAACAGTGGACTTTTGTTACGGCCTCAGAATAGACTCAGCTTCTGGCCTGCATGGTTCACTGAGGAAGAATTTGCATTTGCACTCAGTTACCTGTTCCATGAAAAGAGAATTCTTAAAGGAAAACACAGCAACAATAAATAATTTTTAATGTGAAAAGAATAATTTTATACTATGGATTAAAAAAAACAAAAACCTACGTATAATTAGGCATCTTTCTTTCCAATCCTAATTCTTTCTTCTTTGGAGAAAAGTCTATTCAGATCCTTCACCCAATTAAAATATTGTGGTAAAGTAAGCAGAGCATAAAACTGACCATTTTAACCATTTTTAAGTGTATGGTTCAGTGGCATTAAGTACACTCACACTATTGTGCAATTGTTGCCACCATCCATCTCCAGAACTTTTCATCATTCCAAACTGAAACTCTGTGCCCATTAAACAATAACTCCCTCTTCTCCTTTCTTGCCAATACTTAACGCCTCCTTCCTTCTTTCCCTCCCGTCCTTCTTTTTATCCTCCCCATTTTGGGCTTCAAAATGGAATTTTTCTGTTTGCGTACCTGAATCGTCATCGATTCCTTGGGATACTATGGAATTGAGCTCTATGGTTTTACCTACAACTGAATTAACCTCTAGTCACTCCTTTCACAGTTGCCTCCTCCAGGCTGCCCAAAACATTCCTTCTCAAGTAGAACGAATCAAGTAGTGATGTTCGTTTAACCTGAGATTTATATGAAGGTAAGGTTCTGTGAAAACAGTGGAGAAAAACAGTATCTCTCTTTTAAAATTATTGTTTAGAAAAAAAAATAAGAGTCCTGGATGAAAGGACTCCTCCTGGTAGACTCTTTTTTTACAGAAGTTTCCTGCCAGTTTGCCACCCTTGGAAGGGTGAAATGGTGCCCTCATTCATCCACTTTCTAGCTCTTGTTTACTGGACTGAAATTTGAATTTCCTTGTTGGTCTCATCAACTAACCATATTTTCAGACATTTCTGATATCGAACTTGGATTTTAAAAAGGTTTGCTTCTACTGGAACTTTCTTCTTAAATGGTTAAAACTTTGTAAACCAATAGGTAAATTCAGTAGTTAGCAGTTTTTAAGGGAACCATATAAAGAACTTCACCCCAGTCCTGCATTGACCATAAGCTCCAATCTAATTCAAATATGGTGGAGACACAAGAGAACAGGATTTGGAGATCAGTGAACCTGAGTTCTAAAACTGTCCAGCCACTTCCAACCTGCTTGAATCTTAAGCACATTATTCTTTAAAATTTGCTCTCCTCTGGAAAATGGATGAGACACTTCACAGAGTTCTACTGAATATTAAATTAAATAATGTATATAAAGTGTCTGATATGTAGTAGTGTTTTTTGATAAATGTTGCTTCCCTTCCCTTGGTCTATTTATTTGAAAATTCATAATCCTAAATAAAATTTGGTTTCAGCTTCTACTTAAATAGGCATTCAAATAATAATTTTGTGCATTTAAATATTATATGATCTGTATGACACTCCATATGTGTTGATAATAAATTTGATTTTGATGAGATTAGGATTTTCTAAGATGTCAAATGCACTTCCCTTTCTGTGTATGTATATCTTGACCTGTCACTGACAACTAAATAAATATAGGCTGAACTTCTTTATTGTTCGTGAAAGTCTTGACTGTCATTCATATTAATCATTTTCCAAACTAAAATCTTTTACTATAAAAGCATCAACATCCAGTACCATACAGTGATCAAAGTCTACTGCAATAGAAAATTACATCCCTGGTGGTCCAGTGGTTAAGACTCCATGCTTCCACTGCAGGGGGCACGAGTTCAATCCCTGGTCCGGGAAATTCTGCATGCCACAGGGTGTGGCCAAATAGATAAATTAATTAATTAAATTAAATAATAAATAAAAAATCAAGTTAAAAAAAAAGTTACATCCCATGGGAGGCAGCATCTCCCACTCTTTAAATTTAGATCCAGTTCAAACCCAGCTTCTAGACCTAATAACTGTGTTACCATGGGTAAGTGATTCAACATCTTTTATTCTTAGTATTTCTCTTCTCTGTAATGGGAATCAAACGTTGTCCCTAATGCATAAGTAGTTGTGAGCCTTAGATAATGTAATTAACAAGTGCTTGGTGGTAGTAAGCAGATGCTACTGTTATCCTGTGGTAATAGTTCACCTATTTTAATTTCTTAGGCTATGCCACAAAACATGAATATGAATAGTTTGACAAGGTATAGCATTTACTAATAATTCTTAGATCACTGGGCTTAGAGCAAACCACTATTTATGGACGCTTCTGCACACCCAGTCTTGTCTAATAAACACCCATACTTCAATTTTCAAACCTTCACCTCTTCTCAGATAGGTTCACATAACCAGCAGGAAAAATGAGGGGACTTAGGTTATGAGTTTATGTTAAAAAAAAAAAAAAAAGAAAGCAATTCTTAAACACAGTTTTCCAAGGCAAAGGAATATGGTAGGGTTTTCTTCTCATTCTTCACACACACCTTAGATCTCCCTATTTTAACTTCTTTCCTTGTTCAAGGCCATCCTTAGTTTTACAGGGGTCAGAGAAGACCAAAGAAAAGAAGATGAACAATAGGAATTGATTCAAGCAATTCCTTTTCTCCTGGATCTTCATAACTAAAGTGGTTCTCTGGCCCTTTCAAATATCTCGGGATAACAATGACAAGAATTGAAAGAATGACTAATGGAAGAGTTATGAGCAATATTTTGAGAAAAAGAAGGAATTGAGTTTAACATCCTTGGGTATCTTTTTGATTCCTCCAAAACCTTTCTAAATTTTAAGGAGGAAGAAACTCTATTGACTCTTCAAAAAAATGTATAGCTAGCATATTCATGCTGGATTGTGGTTTGAGGGAGGGAAAGAGGACTAAGCATGGTGTTAGGAGATCAGTTTCTAATCCCTTACGTAACCTTGACTGAGTCACTTAACCATTGTAGGTCCTTTTCCTCATTATAAAATGGAAGGTTAGGAGCTTGGGGGAGGTTGTATATCTGGTTTTGCCACTTAATAGATGACCTTGCACAAGTTTTTCAGCTTCTCAAAGCTGCAGTCTCCGTATCTGTATATTAGGGAGAAGAATATTTCCTTACTGGGCCATTTTGGGTTTTAATGAGATAGTTTGTATAAAAGCTTTGCATGATGTCTGGCAGTTGGTAAGAGCTTACTCATGGAGAGACGCTTGTGTTATCTTTGTGCTGTCTGTATGCTCTGTAGTACTTTGGGGTCCCTTTAATGATCATTTAAAGCACTTTCTCAGGAAGGCAGTGTGGTGAAAGGGAAAAAACACTACCCTAGGCAGGGCACAGACAATTGGGTTCTAGTCCTGGCTCTCTTATTATTTATGTGACTTGGGTAAGCCACCTTACTGATCTGGGGTCTTGTTCCAATTTATAATGTAACTTGCATCATCATTTCCCTTTTCTGTTACTATAGAAGTATGGCATGGTTGTAGTCAGTTTGCTCTTTTGACTTATCGCCTTTCATAACTTTGATGTAGTTAATGCAGGTCTTGGGTCAGACCTGCAGTGCCTGAGGCAACAGTGACTATGGGAAAATGGGTGACGTTTTACAGCATTCAGCTCAATGATGCTGCTTCCAGAAATGCATTGTGGTAAATACCGAAAAGTGTCTGTATTTGATTAGAGGAAGCTCATCGACATAAACTCTGAGATCTTTGGAAACTCCAGAGCAAGGAGAGTGACGATAATACTATAATTTGATCACTGAGAGTTAAAACAGACAGACCAAAAGTTTCAGCATATTATATGTGATGCCGAGGCATGATGGAGTCTAAGTGCTAGACTAGCTGTAGTTTTTCATAAACCAGTGTCAGAAAATCCCAGGCAACAAATTTCTCCTTTATAGTACAAATAAAGTGAAGAAGTGTCAACAGGAGCCATTGTATCTATGTAAGTCGTCGGGAGAAATGTCTTGTAGAAGGTTGATGTGGCGGGGAGCTGAGAGCTGGTGAATCCGCAGATGCTATAGAAACTGGCAAGGGCCGCTGGGAGACTAAAGGATCAAAATGCCTCCCTGAATTTTCTTGATTTTCTTAGTTACAGTCTGTCCTCCTTCATAGCTTCAGGTTCTGAATTCATGGATTCAACCAACCATGGATAGAAAATATTTGAAAAAATAAAATTCCAGAAAGTTCCAAAAAAAACCACTTGAATCTGTCATGCGCTGGCAACTATTCACCATAGCATTTACATTGTCTTAGGTGACGTAGAGATGATTTAAGGTAGAAGAGAGGATGTGCATAGGTTATATGCAAATGTGCCATTTTATATAAGGGACTTGGGCGTCCATGGATTTTGGTATTACTCGGGGTCCTGGAACCAATGCCCCACAGATACTGAGGGACGAGAGTATTCATCCTCCCCTCCCCACATTTTCCCTTTTCTCTCTATCCCAATTTTATCACTTCATCAACAAAGTAGCTTCCTTACCAGTTAACCTGCGCTCAGCCCATCCCAGCTCACACCTACCCACTCACTTCCTGTAGATGAGTGTTGCAAGTCTCTCGTTTTGCATTTTGCTGCCCTGCCCTCAGCCTGCCTTTTGACCTCCTCAGTAACCTAACCTCTCCTCACCTGCTCAAGGAGATTTTCTAGTCCTGCCCACGTGTGTCTTCCCTTCACTCCTCACTCACCGCGGTGTGGCCTTTAGTGCGTGTGAGCTACACTGTCCCCCCCTTTAGATCTGATGTAGTAATAGCTGCTCTGTCTGCATCTTTTGTGGGATAAAGTCCAAAACTGATTCGGAAACTCCTCTCTGAGCCGCGAAGGCTACTGGGGAAGAAGGTGGGATAAGGGGGAAGCATTGACCTCAGGGTCAGAGTTTTGAGGTCAAATGCAGGCCCTTCTACTGATTAGAGCCACGGCCACATCTGAGCCTTGATGTCTTCATATGTTAAAGAGCGAGAATAGGGCCCATCTGATAGGGTTAAATGTGAGAACACATGTAAAGCATGATGCTGGTACATTTATAATGCCAGTCTCCTTGCCCCTTACCCCACCCCCAGCTCTACCCCTTACATTTCACTCTGGTCAGGAACAACCTCACCAGTTCCTTATCTAATTCCTACACATCCTTCAAGGCCTGCCTCTGCACTTCTATACACAGTAGTGTGTATATGTTAGTCCCAAACTCCTAATTTACTCCCCCTCCCACTTAGGGCCAAGGCTCTGCCGTGGAGCTTACTTCCCATGCACTAATGTTTGAATCCTTGACTGTTTCACTTTGTGACCTTGTCTGATTGCATCACATCTCTTTGACTAGGCAGTAAACTCCTGGGTACCCTTAGCACCTCCCCACACTGGTGACCTCTAGAATGTTCAGCAGGCTCAGCCAGGTCTGACCTTGGAAGCCATTGACTCCTGAGATGTGGCCCAGAGAGAATGCTGGAAGAGGCTGAGAGGCCGGACCTCATGCCAGTTTGTCTTTGACTCATCATGGCGTCATATCCAGTAAGTGAAGTGACAGGCCAGCTTTGTGTCAGGAGACGGCAAGGATCTCTCCTCTCCATCCACCCACACAGCAAGGCTGGCAACTTCCCCAAACATGCAGGTAGAAGTGTGGGAAGGCAGGCAGCAGTGGCAAAACTTGGGGAGATAGATGCCTATAAGTCAAAGATTTTCTCCGTTCATAGCAATTTTTATTAAAAACAAGACCCCATTCATCTCTCAACCCTTGACAATGGATCCAAATTCCTGCACTGTGCCTAGTCTCTCCTTCCTTACAAATGTAGAGCTGGAAATAAACACACATATAGGATGAGCTCTATGTTTATTCCTCTCAAAGAGGAAACCTACGATTAGAAAAATGAGCATGATTTTATTATGGTCAACAAAAGCCAAAGTACTGCTGGGAATATAACTTTTCAATCTAAAAAGATTCCCCCAAATTCCATCAAAATGCAAAAGAGGATGGGATTTGAAGTAAAGTAAGTAGGACGATCCACCAGGCAGTCAATTTCCACGTAAGGACCCTTGACATTTTCTCTTCAACTGCACAAAATTGGAGCTGATATTATGTCTTTAGGAGCTGTATACAAAAGAATTCCACTCAAGTTTCTCACCATGAGGTGTAAATTATTCATGAAAGATGAAAATGTACTAGATTACAACACTTAATATAACTTAGCCTTTCCTTGGAGAATCTGCAAATACATATATTAATTAAACCTCATGGTAGCTCTGCAAAGCAGCTGCTCCTGAGGCAGGAAAATAAGAGGCCTTTTTTCTTCTTATTTTCTGCTTTCTTGAAGAGAAAAAATAATCTGCTTCTCTATGGTTCTCACAGATCCAGCTCCACCTAAGACATACGGAGCGGCCCTCCCACCTCTCCTCTCCACCTTAAACATCTTTTTTTTTTTTCACCAGACTAGCAAGACTGGATTCCAGTGCCCCAGCCACGTTGCACCATGGAATTGAGACTCAAATTGCCAAGCAGCTTTAACCAATGGTGTTAACTGAACGCAAACGCCGCCATTTTTATTGTTTTGATTTTTTTATTTGAAGAGATATACAGCAGGCTCCAGTTAATCTCCCTCTCTCTCCTCCTCTGTCCCTCCACCCCTCTTTCTCTCCACACACACACACACACACACACAGTCCCTCTCTCCACAAAATATTTGATATGGCGATTCTACCTCATTTGAGGCAACCAGATCCATTACTGAAATGGAACCTTCCTCTACAGTTAGAAGATCAGCACAGAGTTAGAGAAGGCCGAACAACGTTAGCAGTATGACGATGCTGAGATGGGTGTCTCAGCCCGAGCACTATTAACAGGCCCTGGATTTGGACAGTTGCTGTCCAGGCCCTTTCAGAGCACAACATACTTGGGGCCCAGCTGCTTTCTGTTGACTGTTCTCAGGACCCAGCAAACTGCGGGAAAGGAGTGGTTCACAGTTCGATCATCCATGCAGGGAGGCCAGTCGCTCTCCTGTATATTTCAGGGGAGGGAACTAACAGGGGTCTCCTCCTCCCACGCTGGGGCTTTGCAGAACCCAGATTTTTCTTGTGAAAAAACACAGGCTCCAAATGGGTCAAGTGGTGAATAGTGGGGAACGTTTAATGCCTCCTACATTTGTCTGAATATAGTCCTAACAGATGACTTTGAATAATAGATGTTTTAGAAAACTCTTTGAGATGAGAGATTAAGTAAAACATGACCTTACCTTTCTAGACTTCTTGGTTAGGATGGGGTGATTTACTGTAACTTTGTATATAGAAGTCCAAGAATCTACATACAAATAGCTTTGAAGTTGTGTTCATGTTTATGTGTGAGAAATGAGTAAAATCTGATGCTCTAAACTTTTCTCATCTCCCTTTAGTAATTTGTAGCAGGCCTGATGAAGCATAATATAGGTATCTGGTTGCATGTAATTATTTTGTCTGGTAAGATACCGTTGAAATTGTTATTATATATATACTAATCAGGCATGTCTGGAAAATGGGGATTTTCTGACTTACCAAATATCCCAATAAATGGAGGGCTAGGAATGTATAATATGTTATTAACTAATTTTCAATAAACTCTTCCTAAGGCCAGCTTTCTGTTGAATGGATTTAATCTTTGGAAGAGGATTCAGAAGATGTGATAAAACCTTGAGGTCATAATTAAACACCAATCAGCACTTTTTGGAGATGTAATTAGTGTTGTTAACATATTGCCAGGAATATAACTGATTCCACCAGCTTTAAAGGCACTGCGTGGGACGCTCCGTTAAAATATTCCTAATGTCCAGTATGTAAGAATTTGCCTTCCTAGCATGGACTCACGACCCAGAATGAATTAGATGAATAACTGCCCTCCGCGTCCACATAGCTCTAGCTGTGGACACGTGGACAACACGTATTCACTCCAAACCTGAAGGGACCCTTTCTTCCAGGCAAAGGCCTGGGAGGTGTCTGAACTTTTGTGGCTCTGATGTCTCATTCGGGTAGAGAGTGGGGAGCCGCATATTCGGCGCAAGTACCCTGGAGGCATTTGCCCAGGGAGTCCACCCAAAGGCTCTCCTTAAATTCAGGTCCTACAGAGGCAACTTCCTGTGGTTAACCTTTCATGTCAGCCCACATCTCTTATTCTGCTACATGACATTTATTTGGACAGGTTTTGCCATAGTATGAAACCATTTTTATGTTTCTCTTTGGCTAAACGCGCCTCTCCCTATGTAACAGGCAAAGGCAAGGCAAAGTCGGCCACTCGCCGGCTGCCACTGTCCCACTTCCGGCTCTTGTGGAAGCCTCTCCACGGTCTCCGCAGACTCTCCTGCCTTGTCTCCATCTGCCTGCTCTTCTCAGAGTTGTGTTCCGTCACTTTCCTGCTTGAAAACCTTCAGTGGCCAAATAAAGGCCAGCGAACCCTTTACCCTGTCATTTAAGGTCCTACACACTCGGAATCAAACCTGTGTTGTAGCCGCTCACGAAAACTGGTGCTCTGGCCAACGGGATTGTTAGTTTTTCTCTGCTAAGCTTTACACTTCCCCACCTTTGTTGTATATCAGCACTGTCATTCCATCCATCTAATGACGATGCTTTAAGGAACACGCAGATAGAGTCCTTGTGGAATTCAGAGGATAGAAAAAAGAAATTCTAGCTGCAGGGGTTCAGGGAAAGACTCAGAATACAAATTGTATTTCAATTGGGCCTTCAAGGATGTTATCAGATAAGGTGAATAATCTCTGTATATAAATGAAGAAACTAAGATTTAAAATATATTTACTAGGAAATTATTTTCTCCCCTTTTGAAATAGAATGTATTTTTGAGGTAAAAAAATAATAAAGCAATAACAGGATAGAGTACCATAATAATTTAAGTTAGAGGGATTTCAATCTGCACTCTCATTTTATTAAATAAAATTTCTTATAATGTGAAAAAAACTAGATCCATATACTAAGCTGCTGACCTCTCCTCTTTCACTGTATACTCTAAGATTAAATTGCCTTCAATATAGGCATCTATAGATGTATATATACATCCTGACCTTCTATTAGCGGACTGAAATTGACTGACTTATATAGTACCTGGGTTTTCATTTCTGATTTCCCTTGTCACGATGCTACTTGTGAGATGAGTGGCAGAGGCTGGGAGTAAAGTCCAGGGCCATGATTCACACAAAAGAAGCCCATAAATCTGCTTCACCAGGACTAATGACTAATTCCTTTTCACTTCTCGTCTTAGTTCTCATCTTACTTGTACAGAAATTATTCATACTTTTCGGTCTACTCACTGGGTATAATATAACATAGACTATTAATAAATAGTTCTGTATCATAATTAATATATATCAACTATGTATATGGTTTCTAAATGTGACCTGGGTACTACATAACTAGCCTGAAGCTCTGCTCAGATGCAGTTCATCTCCCCACCTTAGAACTCACCTCAGTCTGAGCTGCATCAGCAGAACGCCTTCATTTTCCCTAGAGCAACAGAGCTTGCTGCTATTGAATTGCACTTTAAAGACAGTTTTACCTGTGGAAGAAGTGACTTCCGTTCATTTATAATTATAGAGAGAGGCAGTGTAGCATGGTGGTTAAGAGCAAGGCCTCTGGGATCAAACTGCCTGGGTTTAAATTCCAGCAAGACCATTTATTAGATGTCTAACTTTGGCTAAGTTGGTTAACCTTGGTTTCAGTTTTACTGTCTATAAAATGGGGGTGACAGTAATATTTATAACACTGTAGTAAGGATTGAGTATATCCTATACATATGTATTCTTTCTCATATGATATATATAATATGATATATTAAAATATGTAATGTATTGTATAAGAGAGAAACCATTTAGAATAGTATCTTATATCTATAAGTAATTTGTTAATAATATTATTATTAGGTGTAACTTGTATATTAAGGCCCAAAGACCTTAATTGAAACAGGAGGTAGCTGTTGGTAAATTTGTTTATTGTATTTTGGTTTATATATCTACTCCCAGAGCTAAATAACCAAAAAATAATTTTCTATTTCCCAGAAGTATTTGGATCTTGTCGTCATTTAATTTCAAACTGCAAGTCTAAGTTCAGTTAAAACTTTCATTGCTGTCACCTTGATTAAGCCCTGAGGGTAGAATTTATAGATTTATTGCCAGTTCAACTTGACTCATCATGGGGTAACATGTGAAGGAAACCTGGGCCGGAGGAGCTGTCATGGGATGTTTTGGTGTATGTTCTTTCTTCTCTGAATGACTTGTATCTTATTACAAATACTTATGAGATTTGAACTATTTGAACTGACAGTCTAAATTGATCAAATGAACTAAAAAGCTGTCAAAACCCTACCACATTTTGTGTTAAAGACAGATGGCTCAATGAAGGGAAAGAAGGGAGGATGCGTATCATGCACTGAACTCTGAAATCATTAGCACCACTTTCTACTCTGTGTTTACCTTTATAATCTCATGCGTTGGGCTTAGCACAGCAGCTAAGGAACCATAGGTTTGTTGAATCTTAGAGCTGAAAGGGACCTCGGAGGCCATCTAGATCTAATCTTCCTTTTACAAGTGAGGAAACAGATTCATTTTGTTTAAATGACATGTAATTCACATGGACATGATTCAGTGTGAGTTTAAAGGGCGAAATCTTAATAAGATGAAAACTTGTCATTTCACAGCCATCAGAAATCTCTCTGAATTCTGAACTCTTGGGCACTAAAAGAATTTCCAAGTTCTTTTGTAGCTGCTTTGCTCTTTGAAACTTGTTGAAAATACATTAAGAATATCATATCTGAAAATTTATGTTTACTACTATTTCTTTTTCTGTTGTCTTCATGTGCAAGCAGACTTTCATTAGGAGTCATCACTGAAGTGCAGTCCAGCAACGATTACATCTGATAAACTGCAAAATGGAGAATCTAGGATTCTTGAAGCTACTGTCAGGTACTTCTATAATTATACTTCTTTGGATTTAACTGACGTTAACTTGTTAGTTCCTTTACCAATCACACTCTGCTGAAAAGTGATATATTTTAGCTTCTGAATAGTTATGCTTCCCCTACACACATACATAAACCTACGCATACGTATGCAATCTCAATTTTTTCTACCAAATTGAGCCAAAGAATCATTAGGCTGGAAAAATATTTATGATACATGATCAAGAATTTATCATAATAAAGGGACTTATCCTAAAACTCCAAAATAGTTCTTTATCTTGACTTCCTTTCCATTCCCAAGAAAGAGCTCTCTGTATTAGAAGTGCTTAACTTGCCGTAAAGTATAACGTTACATTCCATTGTAACGAACACTCTATTATGCTTGAAACTTGCTTTCTGATGAAGGGACTTTATATAAAACTTCTGCTCCAGATCGCAAAAACATGGTTCAGGAAGACAGGACTTAGACATAAAAGAAACCTTTCCAGTTTCCCTACTAAGAATGACCATGTGAAAAGAGGTGCTTTGAACCTAATGATGGAAGGACGCACACTGTCTCTCCCTTCTGCCATCCCATCATTTAAAAAAATCTTCGCAGCTAAGAAAGTGATTTGCTGTTCTTTGTTCTATCTGTTTGGAAGCTGAGCTAGCTTTCCTTAGAGGGAAGCTGGCATGTTGAGGTGGCGAGTGAAGAGCCAAAGCGTTGTCAGCAGTTGGTATTGCCTCTGAGGGCCTGCTTGGCCTCTCCTCCCTCCCTCCTCGATCTTTTCTGCTTTATCAAAACTCAGAGGGCACAGGAGGAGCTCACAGGATTTTACTTTTATTCCTTCATATAAGTGCACTCACGCCTATCTATTCAGCAATGAAACCTATCGCTCTGGAATCACTCATTCACTAGAACTGGGAAAGAAGCGTGACTCAGCCCTTCCCGCCTGCAGAATGTAGTTTGGAATCTGCTATTTATGCCCAGACATGATTTTTTCCAGTTTATCCCGTTAGCTGGGACCTTCCCTCCACCTCCTCCTATATGTCTTGTCATCTTTTATCAGTACAGTTGATTTTATTAAAACAAAAATCAAAACAAAACAAAACGAGAAAAAACCCACTACACTCACAGCAAAACCAGAATGGCTCTTCTGTGAAGGGAGAGCATGCGCAGTCAAGTGTTTTTCCGGGCATGTGAGAGTTTATGCTTTTACGCCTCTCCTGGGACCAGAAGCACATGTTTGCAAGTTGGTTGGCTGGGGTTAGGGTTACAGTCAGCCTGTGACGACAGGAAACAGCCAGCTGGCCCTCCCTGAGAAAGAGTCCATCCGAGGTCTCACTGGCACATGCGTTAAACCAAAAGAATTACACGCCCCTAATCAGTTATATCCAGCCTTTGTGAACTCGGTGGCCCCGTACTCTTCTTCCAGGACCGTTTGTCTCTCACTTGGGAACCAAGCGAGTTTGGGAGCACATAGGATCCAGGTGAAATGTTAACAAGAATCATTCAGACCTCAAATTTGACACTAAGGGAAAAGGGGAGACTTTTCTAAGAGGAGAATTTTCTTTTCCTCCACAATAGATAATACGGTCTCTGAATGAACTGAATCCAAATACAGCCAGCTCTGAAGCACTCCCAGGTGAGCTTTTCTGATTTTTCTGTGACAATTCACAAAGCCCTGGATGCGTAATGCTGCCCTGAAAGGAATGTAAGCCTGTCAGGTTAATCACACAATATTAGGTACGGAAACGAACAGCGCAACACGAAACACAGCTACATCATTATTTGCAGTAAATGTTAACTCTAAATAAGTGCAACCTGTCCACAAATGCTGGCCATAAACTAATCAAAAAAATAAAATAAAATAAAATCTGATGGATAAACATGAAAAAAAAAAATTCTCCCTGAGAATTTTTTTTTTTTTTTTTTTAACTATCAGCACTCATTTAGAGTTTGGGATTTGTGAAAGAAAAGCTTTAAAAGGAGCAAACCTGATTGGCTGTGGCTGCTGCTGCGAAGGGGGCACTTGTTGCAGGAGCTGTTGCCGCAGAGACAGTGGCTGACGTAGCGCTGTGCATCATGGGTACTTTCAGGAGGGGGACCATGGGAGCAATGAACAGGAGGGTGTAGCGTTACGGTAACAGAAGTGGCATTTTGGCATATGGTGAATATCAGAGCAGCAAGCCATCATGGGTTAAACCAGCAGATGGCATGCAATCACAATGCAAAGCAAGGAAGCATATGGGAGAGAAATAAAAAAAAGGGAAAATAGCTTATTACAAGTACAATTAAAGGAAGTTTTAAAATATCATCAGTGATTCCCAGAAAGGCCAAAGCAGATTACTTTGGTTGATGTATTTATAAACCCTTTTACCTCCAGCACTAGATCGTTCCCAAGTCAGAGTCTACAGTGCCTGTAATAAACAGTGCTCCCCAAAACGCGAAATTGTAATGTCCAAATGAAGTAAGACTATGCAATATTCACTTTTAATCATCATTCTAAAACATCAAAGCCTCGATAATGTAGGCCTAATTTGGGTTAGAATTTTCTTGGAATTAATTGCAGTTAAATTGAATGTTTTGGGTCGATTTGGGCCTGCCTGCTTGAACTGGAATTACTGGGGATTGTGGTTTATTTGGGTCAATAAACAGTAGAGCAGAAATCATGGCCTTGATGTAAAATTGTAACACAGTCACTGTGAAACAGCCAGACAAATTTTGCCAATGTTTATTTTTCTTTACTCTAAGTGGAACTAATCCATATGTCCTTAAGACAGACTTTTGTACCAAGGCATTGGAATGTGTGGGGATAGCTTATGTATGTACTATTAAAAGTTAACGTCTAAGGGAATGGTAAGGTACAAATACTCATCACAAATAAATCAACACAAAATTAAAAAGGATAATAAAGCAAGGCAGTTGAGACATTTGTTTTCAAAATACATCCATTTATAATTTTTTTTAAATAAATACTTCTGGGAAACTCTGATAACTCTAACACACAGCAAAGAGGAGATAAAGGCACACCACATGAAACTTTAAAACATTGATGAAATTAGCCTGCCTCTCTGATAAAGTAAGCTTTTTCTTTTTTCTTATGCTAAACCATATAAACTATAAAGAGAAACAAAATACAGATCATTAAAAAGCAGACTCGTACTTGTGGTTTTATGTCTTGCAGTGGTTGTTCTAGTCACATTAAGATGGTCACTGTCTTCAGTATACAAGTACATTTTGAAACCTATACATTAACTCTAAAGCCAAATAAGCCTTCAGATCTACCAGTTCCTACAGCATTTCTACGATCTTTGAGGTAAATCTCAATCAAGTGAAGGTATTGTACATAATATAAAAGACAAATAAAAAAAGGTTGGAACCTACCAATACTGGTAGCGGGTGTCATGCACAAAACTGACCCTGCATGTCATGCAATGGTAGGTGGAAAAAAGTGAATAAAGGGAAAGAAACAGGTTAGCGGTTTAGAGTTAACATTCAAAGTGAGATTGAAGCACAACCAGAAATAAGTAGGGTTAGTTAACACAGTCTTTTAGAGTCATTCACATGTTCAGTGTGGACACAAATATATCTGACTTATTTTAAGCCAATATTATTCATTACTTTTCACACTTTTGATTCATCTCCATTGACATGATTCTAGTAAGAATGACATGTGATAATGCAGCAGTCACCTTCCTCTAAGACCTCACAGTATCTTACAGACATTCTCAAGTTCATCCTCCAAGGTAGGAAGTGGGTATTTTACAGATGAAAAATCTGAGGCATAGTAACTACTCCAAGGTCATGCATCGTGGGAGTCAAGGCTAAGGCTAGAAATAGAATTCTGTTCCTAAATCCAGGTCAGGTTTTGTATTCACTATATCACACTGACCTTATTGAATTAAAAGTTTGCTTGTCTGATTGTAAAATGTTTTGTGTCAATAACAATATGAAAATAAAAACAGTAATTAAGATTCCGTATCCTCTAAATCAAAGGGTTGCAGGTCAGGTGAATTTTAGAGTACTGCTTGAAAGCCCTCAACGTAGGAAGACTGAGGTTCCCGTGACGGGATGACCGGATGTGTGTGTGACCTATTTTCTGTTATGAGATTCATTATGACAAAGGAGCAGTGGCTAGCAATAAAATCTAAACACTGCAGAGGCAAAACAGCACTGAACTGAGGCTGGGATAGGACCAGGGCTAGGGGTTTTTGGTGTCTAGGTGGGTAAGTGGGAGGGTGGGAAGGAGAGAGGGAGGGAGGGGGGTTTACAGCCCTTCCTTGGGAATAGCTGCCTTACCTGTGGGTGGTCATATTAATGTACTTGAATCAGAAAACGGACCATGAATATAACATATGTTGTGGAATACTGAAAAAAGAATTGTATTGAAAGGAATTATCTACTTCTGGTTCAGCTCCTTAGAGTGAAAATCAAGGTAATGTAAGGATTTAGGTAACTGAGGATTGGGTGTCATATGGGTACCAGAGAAGTAGTCTTTAATGAAGGTAGGTGTACCCACTTAGGGTTTTAGAACTGCCTTCTGAGATACTGGGTGAAGAATCTGAGATATGTACGTCTTTATTCTCTCTGCTGAACTGTTCACACCTGAGGGAGACTTTTTGCCTGATCTGCGTTTTGATCAGGCCAACATTAACTAGTCAGGAAAAGAGGCTATTTCACTGGGCCACTCCTGGATTCTTCAGCAAACATGTGCTAATATATCCAACTGAAAACACACACAAACACCTCATGACACCCTATCTTTCTCCAGCCCTATGTTTTTAAACTTCTTCACAATCAAACTTCTGGAAAGTTACCTACACATAAATTTGCACTTCCTTGACCCCGTTTATTCTTCAATCCTCTCCAATTTGGCTTTCATTTTCACCTCTCCACTCAAACTGCATGTCATCAAAGAACTCCGTATTTCTGCAATCAGTAAGAACCCTTCCATCCTGAGTCATGGTAACATTTAGCACTTGTCTACTCTCTCCGTAATAAACTACTCTTTTCCCTTGGATTTTCTGATAACACAGACACAGACACAGACACATATGCAAACACAGACACACACATACTCTATCTCTATATACTAGAGTTTTTCAGGGCTCAGTCTGGTTCCTTTTCATCTACTCTATACTTTTCTTCTGGTATGTCATTCACTCCATGGTATTAATTCAATTTAAGATTTAAATACTATCTACAAGCTCAAGGCTTCCAAATTTATGTATCCCGCCCAGATAGCTCCTCTGAGCTCCAGGTTTTTCTATCTAACTGTTTATCTGGCCTTCCTACTTGGATTTCTCACAAGCATCTCAAATCGAACATGTCCAAGCGTTGACCTTTTCCACAGCATCTGTTTCTCCACCTCAGGAAATGCTAGATGGACGTCACCATTGATGTCGTAGCTCTAGCCCAAACTGAAAGTTCTCCCTGACACCACTTTCCCTCGTGAAATTCCCTGGTCCAACTCACCAATAAGACAAAGCAGTTCTGCTTCTAAAGTGCGTCTTGTGTTTGTCTATTGGTCCATCTTCACTGCCACTCCTCATGGCCTGATCACCATTTTATGATCTGGGATCGGCTATGCAGTAACATCCTAAGTGGTCTTCCTGCCTCCATTCTCGTCCCCCCCTTTAGTCCATTCTCCATTCTGCTGGCAGAGTAAACCTTCCCCAATACAGGTCTGTTCACTTCTCTGCTGGAAATGATTCATTGCCTTCTCATTGCTTTTAGGATAAAGGTTCCCATGGTCTAGTCTCTGACTATCTCCCCAGCTCACACTATACTCCTCCCCTGGCCCCCATGCACCAAGCTTCAGACAGATTAGCCTTTCATTTCTTTGAAATGAACTCATCACACTTTTGTCCTACTTTTGGGCTTCTCACAGCTCTCTGCCCCTGCCTAAAATCATCATTACCCCATTCTTCATTTTCCAGGTCTCGAGGTATATGTTGCTTCTTTAAAAAACTCTTCAATTGTTCTGTTACCTATATTCACATGCCACTTAAATCAGTTTCCTATTTTAAACCTTACTGAACTCTCTACTTTTTCATTCATTATACTCATAAAAACTTTTAATTATATACTTCTCTGGCTATTTATTGAAATCCACCTCTCCTCTTCCACTGTAAACTCTGGAGGGCAGGGTTCATGTCTGTCTACGTCTATGGGGCGCATGGTAAACAGTCAATTGAGTGAATGTTCTCAGCCACCAGTGAGAGTGTGTTGGGAGCAACTTATTCCTAAAATGTATTAAAGTACCCAGTTCGTGAATGATTTCAAAGTCAACCATGGCTGGATTCAAAATCATCCCTATAAAAATTCCATGTTATTCTCTCGCATTCCAATGCGGATGGGCTTTCTTGGAGCACTTTCCTTTCTTGGACACACCTGAATGTCACTGAGCTGCAGATCATCAACAGCAGCTCCTACAGCCACACTGGGCTAGGACTGGAACCGTCCTTTGGCTTCAGTTCAGGATGCGCCTGAAACGCTCAACCAAATCAATGTGATGAGCATCTCTCTCTATGTGGCCTAAAAGTGATATGCATATCGGAAACACAGAAGTTTTGCAATGTGTGGCTGTCTTACTCAATGGCAGATTCTGGTCCTGATCTTCTTTCTAAGCTCCATCTCTGCCTTTTCACCCCACTCTCTCCCACCCCCCACCCCTGCAAACACAGCCCCTTCAGTACTTTACACTGAGCTACAACGGGCAACTTGTTATTCCTCAAGTACACTGTTCCCAATCCATGCTCTTCCCCCTGCCTGGGATGCTCTTCCCACACTGGTAAAATTTCCTTTCAAAGTCCTAAGCAAATTTCTCCTCCTTTGGAAAGTCCTTCTTTCTCCATATCCTTCGTCGCCACCACCTACTGCATGTCCCATGGCGAATACATTGTCTCTTGCTTCCTCATTCTCAAATCGCTTTGCCCACTCCCTAAGGTAGCCCTTCACGCTTTGCATTATATTTGGTTTTTGCCGTGTTCTGAACTCCGTTGTATGCCCCTACTGGCTTTGGAACCCAGAACAGACTATGTGTTCAACAGTGGCTTGCTGAATTCAATAGGATAAACACATTTTGCTATGGTTATACAGATAGGGTTTCCACTAAACACTGACAAATCTTTCACCAAGGTGTGTGATACACTTATGTAATAGTATGGTTTCTGATCATTAGGCAGTATTTGTGCTAGCACTTCCCTGTTCTACTTACTCTGTATTTCCAATATAATGAAATAAATCAAGGAGAGAGTCAGTAGGTCGTCTTTGCTCTGACTGGCAGAAGCATTTCACTAAGGCACTAATTCTATTAACAAACACTTCTCAAATGTTTTCTGCTTCAGTTGCACAAACATTTCAGCTCTAGAATCTGCGAGTAGAATTATCTGGACAATTCCATGAATCATATATTCCACTTTACGGCAAAGGCACAGCCTCAGTTTTCCCATCTGCAAAATGCAAATAATTACGCCTGCCACTTGGCGGAACTATCTTGAAGGATAATGAGATAAGAACACTTAGAGGAACTCAGAATAAACCTGTCAGAGAAATGCCAAGAATTATTATGCTGCTATTTCTGTGTGTGTGGTTTTTGTCACTTTCCTAACATAGCAAAGAAAAAGTATAACCACTAGGTTAAAACAATGCCTATCAAAAAAGGAAAAATCCCACCCACTGCAAATGTGCTAGGGCATCAACCAGGGTGATAATTATATTAGCATGGGTTTGGAGAAGAATCCCATATTTTGCGTAATATTTTAAATTAATATCTCCACAGCCTGGAGGCAGAATTCCTGAAATTCAAAGTCACATTGTATCAATGGGAGAATTTTAGCAGCATATCAAAAACTTCACTGTGAATGACCTTTCGGTAAAGGGTAACTTCCAGGAGAACATAAAATGTTTTTTTGTTTCACATTTATGATAATTGTTAATGTAAAGTATTTAGAGAAAAATCAAAATCTGTCAGTTTAAAAGTAATGAGCTCCTCATTTACTAACTTAAAAAAATTTTTTGAACATCATCACTTAATTTTCAGAGTTTAAAACAACAGTGATTAACAAAGAATGATTATTATCATTATCATTTTAAATTAGGTTGAAAATGTGGCTTATGAGAAAGAGTGCCTGAAATAAAAACTAGAGCCAAAATAAACACTGAATTTTCTGTTACGGATTTAACTGGGGGAAGGACTATGCTAATTTCCTTTTAATAAAATTATCCTTTCATCATTTAAGAGAAACGTGAAAACTTCATAGAAGTTGAAATACCATTTCAGAGCATGAGATCCACGTGTTTGTTCATTATGATATTTATGTCATGTTACAGATGGAAATACTTCTAATGCACAGAATTAAGCGGGCTAGGACCCACTTTTCTGCTCCCAAAGCCCACTCTATGGAGAGTTGCTGGACACACTTGAACAGTTCTTAAAGAGTCCAGCAGGGGGCGGAAGTGCACAACCACAGCACCCAGAACAGCCTTTGGGTCCTCAATACAAGCATTTCATCAACTATAATCAGGCCATTGCAAATGGGACGTTATTCGTTCTTGCTTTGGAAGTCTTTAAATGGTTTCCAGGTGAAATATTTTTAAATGAGAATTCTTCCCGTGATTTAACAAGTCAGTCATTATTGAATTGAAGTGTTAATATGAGTTAGAGGCCTTCAGCCTTTTGCATGGCTTAGCTCCAGGGTTTCAGAGGCATTCCCAGGAAATGGTAGTGGCATTACTACCCAGTCTTCAGAAACAGACTTGTCCTTTTCTGTTTTTCCACTCAGTATATTCTTCCACAATTTTTTTCTCTTAAAATATCTAGTGACAAGGTCTATCAAATATGACACTTGTAGAAATCACACAGGGCCTTCAGATAAGTTTACCTTCTAGTAATTATTTTATAAACATGCTATATCAAGTGGATTACAAGTACAATCACTGCTGTGCTATAACTGTACTGAAATGTCACTAATTAAGGTTGTAATAGGACAAGATTGAAGCCCCAATAATTACTGATTTGGAGACACATTCTACAGGTCTATGAGTCTATTTATTTTAAGAGAAGAGCAGAACTAAAATAAGAAAACTATATACTAAGAACCACTTTACTAATGTAATTTATATTTTTTACTACAATATAGATATTGTTAGGTTAATAATTCATTTCAAAGTGTAGATTTTATATAAAGAATAGGATAGAAATATTTATTCAGCTCCCTCCTATGTTAATTCCTGATATGCTACAGGATTTAAGAAAATAGATAACAAACGTGAAAAGTCCACCCGTGTGGATTGGGATCAATATGCTTTTTTTTTTTTTGATAAAATTGTTATGCACCTATATTGACCTTCAAGTGACTGTCATAGGCTGAAAATTTTGACTTCAAACTAAGAACTCAATGGACAGCCTTCTCACTAAAGCCTAAGTCACTCCGTGGTTCTTTTTTTATTTTTGACATTCCAGCAAATTTTATTTTGCAAATGTTATCCCTTCCTTTAGCTCAGACTAAAAGGTCAAAACCCCAGTCATTTATGGTGACTCTTTGTGTTTGTGTATGGTGTATGTAGGTCTGTGGTCAGGAAGGTGGGTAAAAAAACAGAGGGTTGGCATGCATTGTGGGTAAAAAAACAGAGGAGGGTTGGCGTGCATTGTACTCTTGTTCCTTCGCTTTTATCTGATGTTTTATGCCAGGCTCTAAAGGAGGACTCTGGCCTCTGCCTATGGAGGCTGGCTGGTGTCATGTCATGTACATCGAGCTGGTCACAGGGAAACTGGGTTCTAGGTCTTTTTCTCTTTAGTAGTGCCACCTTGGGAAGTCACTGCACATTTAGGGGGCCTCAGCTTTCTCATCTGTAAAACAATCAATTGGATGAGGAGATCACTAAGAATCCTTTAAACTTCAAGGTTCTGTGATTAACAGAATTCATTTCTTAGTAGGATGACAGAGTTAAAGCACCTTAGCACCTAATATTATCAGGCATTGGCTTAGAAACTGAGGATAAGAGTTCTCTATATTTGTGAACTTGGTGGAAGTTGAGAAGGATGGCAAAAGAGATAGAATGGATGTAAAAATATGAGTAGATGTTTGCTTTAATTTGAATAGCCTCTCTTTTTGTTTGTTTGTTTTGTTTTGTTTTGTTTAGTGCTCTGAATAGGAATAGGAAAAAAAAAAGGTTAGTATTTACTGGAATTGCTATTTTTAGGTCATTCAGGGTTAATGACAAATTTCAATTGTCACACATAAGAGGTCTTACTTACATAAACAATTTTTACACAGCTTGTGTAAACACAAGAAACCAAAAGCCCTAACTGCTGTTTGCTTCTCACGGGTTCAAACTGTCACTTAACTCTATAAAATATTTGGCTTTAGAATCCTAACAGTCTTTAGCTATTGTCCCAAGCAAGGTAAATTATCTAGATAGCTAGGACAATGATGAGTTTCAGGCTGTATTTATCGTACCTTTAAAAGCAAACTAGATGCCACCAAACAGCTTAAAGGAATGAGAAGAAAGCACATGACCGGAGGGCACACGGACACAGGACTTGGAACTGTCAGGGCACGTACCTGTCGGAATGAATGCCGTGTGTTGCTGCAGCTGTGCACTGGTGAGAGCCTGCTGGTAGTGCAAGACACTGGGATTAAAGACGGTGCTGGCACCGTTGCTTTTTTCAAGTGCTTGTCTCTTTGGTAAAGGATGAAGAGCACCAGGAGGAAAGGCCTGTAAGGGAGGAAGTGGATAAGATACGTGTAACTCAAAGTGAGCACACCTTCAGCGTCCACAGAGATCATCAACTGCAGCATACTTTTAAAAAATGACAGCTAAGGAGATGCGTCTGCCATGCACCTTAATTTAAACAGCGGCAAAGTCGAATGAGTGAGAGTTTGTTACCGAGAGCAAAGCATGATTTCTGTAATCCAAAACGGTAGCATCTTAACTAAGGAAAAGAAAAGCTATCAAGCAACAACAACGAAAAATGACTTCAGCTTTTAAAATGAGTTAAACTAGTCTAAGGGGGGAAGGAAGCATTTGTGTTATTATTAATACCTATTCTTTTCCTTAACAAAGTGGCAATTTCTTGAATTTAAAGGTTAATTAGAATTATAATGAGCATTTTTCCAAGCCAAGTAATTTAAATTTGCTTCACTCTTTTGGAAAAGGTATTAAAATTTGTTAGGATTAATTTATTCCACATATTACATATGAAAATGAGATGGCTAAACACCTTATTGAATTTTTTTCATTAATTAATAATAATGATTGTTTGCAACCAATATTTTACAAGTAATACAAATCTCAGATGGTTCTCTGAAAAGCTACATGCAAAGCGAAAGGTGAAAGGTCAAAGTACCAGGTCTACAGATGCTTCGAGAGGTCGCTTCATTGCTTTGGCAGTCGACTGAGTCTTTTAATAACAGGCAGCGAGCACATGATGGCAGTGGGCCAATGGGATTCAAGCGAATTAACATACAGGTAAACAGCAAGCAGAGGTGCATCATGGGAACGGCATTGCATTGTGGATAGGTGAGAAGGAAAAAAATATTCTGAATGCAATATACAACGTACAAAACACTAGGCATGCACAACAACAAAAATGTTCTCTAAAGAAATGAATATTACACCTTAAATTAGTATTGAAGCAAAAATGCATCTACTATACCTTAGTTAAAAGCATATAAGAGAGTAAAATATAGATGTTTGAAATTCAGGAAAGTTAATTAAAACAGCAGCTTGCATACACACCATAAGCATTTTTTACATTGCTTCAGAAAAAAATGCAAAACTTTTAAGGGCCACAGGATTGAAGAACTTCTGATAAGTTAGTTTTCAAATATAAAACAATGAATGCACTACGTATAACATCCAAGTTATAAGATCCAAGTTGAAAAAAAAGATAATATCTTTAACTTTTATAAAAATAATTTTTAATGAAGATCTAGCCTAACAAAATGAAGCGGCAAACTGAGACAAACAATTCAGGCAAAAAAATATTCAAACACAAGATTATTTAGGCAAAACTGTTTGGGTTTGGATCTTAATTTTTTTGTCTGAATTATGTGGATAATTGTCTCAGTTTTTCTCTTCACTTTGCTAGTGTGGATCTGGTAACGTGGAATAAGGTTCCAAGCTTAACAGGTTTTGAATTTGCATGGTAGGTTTCTCAAATGTCCTGCTTTTATTCCATCATATGGTTTCTAATGACTAACTTATCATCCATTCTGTTTTCCACCACATTTGAAATTTTAATTCAATTTATCGCGAACAACTTACCAGATTACACTAAGAAAATACCCTTTAACGGGTATTTAGTGTCCTCAGGTATCAAAATAATTTATACTTAATAATTCTAGTCGTACTTTTAAGTATAATCAGTGACCAACCCAGTTAATGAGATGTGGGAAACTCTTGGCTAGAACAAGTACAATAGCTAAAAATAGCAAACAGCTAAAAGAGCAAAGAACTGCTTGGACTATTAGAAGTCAAATAATATCCTTAACTTATAACCATACTTGTGGGCAGATAGTTTCATTTAAACAGCTGAAATAATAATAAATATTGATTTAGACCATGATGAAAAAATTTTCCTGTTCCTTGATAACTGTTGTAAAAAAAAATCTAAAAATTTTATGATGGAATTCTATGAAAATAAAGAAATTCAAAGGAATAGCTCCAATGCAAACAAAAGAAATGAAATACCCATTTTCTATGTTTAGCACAATAGGTAAATCCCTAAGGTTTGCACAATAAATACAAAATGTTTTATTCTAAAGTTCCGAGTTACAGCTATGGCATTTGAAAGAAAATGGGATAGTATTTAACCCTCAAAATGGGAAACAATGAATGGTATCTTCCTTGGCCAATAAAGAGCGGTTCATCATCATTTGAAGACTCAGGATTAAAAGTATGGAGGTGATAGGAGGTAAAGGAAAGAGCTAAGGGTGGAGCGGGGTGGAGACTAGCAGTAAAGCGGAAAGGACTATAGATAGAGGAGAGGCTTAGAATGGCCAGTGGAGAAGCTGCTTTGGAAGGCAGTCTGGATAGAGGCCATCACATAATATGAAATCATCGTTCTTCAGGCAGAATTGTGAACATTTTCAAAACCCAACAAGCTTCACAATGAGAAAGCTTCTTTGAATATTCTTTCCTCAAATGTCAGTTTGCCATGATGTAACTTTCATGACACCATTTTTGTTTAAAGTCTTTCATTCCTGTATAGTTTTACACTGCTAGATAATGCAATTTTTAAAAATTAAAAAAATTTTTTGCTTGTATTAGTCTGTACTAACTACATAAAGCTGCATAGCCTGTTCTCATAGAGTACACTAACAACATTAACTGGATGGTTAAACCCAAAATCATTTTGGCCTCAACTTTCTGGTTTCAATTCTTTCCTTCACTTTTCCAGTCTGTGAGAGTTATAGAACAAATCTGCTATTGGGTTGATCTTTTCTGATATGCTAACTAGAAGAGTGATTATGTCTCCACAGGCTGGTATTTATGAGCAAAATTTTGATTTAACAGAGCATCATTTAATGAAGTCTCCAAGTAGAAAAAAGAAATATTAAATAGTTCTCCTTAGGATCGACACCTGAAAGGTTAATGTTCTCTTTTTTTCCAATCTTAGTTTGATGAAATGCAATTTTGACAGAAATTATAATAAACTAGGAATTTAAAGAAGCTGAGAGCCCTAAACTGAGCTGGACAGTGACTGCATTTCCCTTTCTACCACTCCTTATTTGGGGTTTTCTTTACTAAATGCAAATATCTTGTCTCTTCAAGGAAACACTAAGGTCTTGGAGGGTCGAGTGTACATATTAATATCTTGCCCACCTCACACTTTGAAGCACATGGGTAGAATGTTTTTAAAAAACTGTATGGATGAATAATCATGTTCTAATGTGGCTTTGTAGTACACAGATGTTCCGTTTTAGAGGGTATTATGTGGCTGCAGGCATATGTTTACCTATATTGAAAGATCTTCAGGCTTAAAATAGACCTGAGCGATCCCCAAGCCCGGTGCATCTTGGGAGCTTCCTTAGGCACCTATGCAGAGAACGAGGTTCTCTTTAATTGAGCCCCTACTGTGTGCCAGGCACTGGGCACCCATTCTTGCTGGCTTCACCAACATTTCTGATCCTTTGCCCCCTCTGGGCTTTCTCCAGCCTAATATACATACAGCCAGGCTTTTCATTTTCTGGATCAAGGAGCAAGCCAACTTCAAGCCAAGGCAAGCCAACCAAGGGCCCGGCATTAGAGGCAAAGACCAAACCTGAGGAGTCAGGAAATGCTGACGACAGTAATCAGAGCTGCCACTCGAACGTGGAAGAAAAGGATGTGGACAAGTAGGATGGGATTCAAAGTTCCCGTACATGTTTTCTTGAACAACTGAAACTTATCTAGCTGATGGCAGCTGGTCCTGTTTCCTTTTACAAAATAAGTATCTCCTGGTGTAGCCCCATTTTGGTGTGTGTGTGAAGAAGGACTGCTGACTTGAAGATCAGATACCTTTGTGTTAAAATTACCAAAGAGAAGCTCTGTCTGGCTTATTTTTACATTTGAAAAATTCTGATGAGGATGATGCTCATGTTTTAAGAGGCAGTGCAAAAGAATAAGGCCCTAAAGGAAAGAGATGTCTCTTTTTCTGGAATCAAAGCTTTAGATTCCTTTTCAGGTCCAGTTAATCCAGAGAAGGGGAAATCCCGGACAATAATAAAAATTGCACTACAGAAATTCTTGGTGTTCAGATATGGAACCCAGGTGAATGGAATACTAATATCTTCTGACTGCAATCATCACTCCCATTTGTTCTTTTAAATAAGGAAATAATAGTTTTTCTTCAGTGTACCGAGTAATCTTGCTATGAGAATAAGAATACTTTGACTTCATCCAACTGCAACTAGACTGGTTTCAAATGAGCCTCTCACTTCAACTAAAAAGACATGACAGATTCAGTAATTTTCATGTCATTGTCAGAAAGAAGCTGACGCTTTTGTTCTGAAACTACATTCCTTTGGGTTGTCTTTGACGGTGTTGCAAGATCACCTGAAGTATCAGAACTCCAAATCTGGGCACAGGGTAACAATCTAGGAAACTATGGTAACTAAATATACTGACATCCACTGCAACAAGGTCTGTGCATCTTGATGAAAATGATGTGAAAATGCACAGAAAGGCACATAGAGGAGTCGAATCTTGCTTTAAAGATACCGGGCTGTTTGTGTAAATGGCCATTTCTTCTCTTATCTCCATCAACCCAGGTCATCTACCATTGACATATTCTAGGTGCACTGTTCCTTCAGTGATTGAAGAACATACTGACTGCAGATGTTAGAACTGGTACTTCTAGGTAACAGCCGAATAAATCAAGGCTCAGATAAATTCAGGGCTCAGCTGTAAAGGTCACTATTAGTACCAGTGTTTTCTTGTATTTAACAGGTATTTGAGGTATAGGGACTAAGTTTTTCATAGTCCCAGAACCTCATCTCATATCCCAGTGGCCAGAGATGGCCATCGTGATCCGGGCTGAGCCAATCATGGCATGCTATTACTCTCACCACAGGACAACCACCAAAATGACCCTGGTGGCTCATTTTTTTGTTCCTAATTGGAGATGGTATAGATACTATTTTTGTCTCTTGTCAGGAAATGTAAGAATGTGTCCCTACAGGTGTCCAAAGCCATGGCCAGTGTTGTTTGGAGAAGCTGATCTTAGAGAATGGAGCTGATATACCAAGAGGAGCAGAAAAAAAGAAAAGAGAGAGACCTACTGGTTTTCAAGTTTCCGGATCCATCTACCCCTGAGCCCTATTTTACCGCTCCTCCCTTGGAGGGCACTAAATGATCTAGTGAAGTTTTTGTCTCTTGCAGCCAGAGTTCTAACTAGCCTTGGGGGTATCCTTGATACCTAGTTATGATTTATAACATTCGCTTAAGGTAAAAACGTGTTCTTTGTGCCCAACGATCAACACACCAGTTAGAATAAATTTGGGCTGGCCTGAAAGAGTGATTACAATGAAAAACATTTTACTTCTCGGTAGGATGAGATCTTCACTAAGTGGATGAAGATGGATTCCACACTGCAGAAGTGTATAGAAGACCTCATTTGCTCTCTAAAAGAATTCCTTTTTCATCAGCATTAAGTGACCAATTTATTCTCATCTCCCCTACAGGTCCCTCACCCCCTGCACCTAATTATAATCAGTTTTGAAAACCACTCTTTTATGAGAACAAAAAGGGGAGAATTTATCTATATTGTCCTGACTCTCTCATGTGGATGCATACATTCCCACATATATAGAAACTCACAGAAAAATCACTGTTATGTCCAGTGATGAAAAAACACTAAAGGGACGAGGACTCTGAGAAGAAACAGTGAGAGAGATGAAGGACTCAGTGCTCAAGATACTTGAGAATAAGCTGAGATTGGAAAGGTGTGAATAAGCACACAGGCCACACTAAGCGGTGATGACCTTAAGGGCAGGCTCTGTGCCTTCCTCTCTGCATCCCTGTTGCTTGTCACTGGGCCAGGCCTTATAAACGTTTGTGGAGGGAATTCCCTGGCGGTCTGGTGTTTGGGACTCTGTGCTTTCATGCCGAGGGCCCAGGTTCAATCCCTGGTCAGGGAACTAAGGTCCTGAAAGCTGCGTGGTGTGGCCAAAAATAATAAAAAATAAAACGAATCATTCTCTAAAAATATAAAATAAAATAAAATGAATCGTTCTCTAAACAAAAAAATTTGTGGAAAGAATGTTGAGTAATATGAACTTGGTGTATAACAGCTACCCTTGCATTCTGATCAGGCATTAGTGTATGAAGTGGTGGTCGCTAGTTAGAACAATGTGTTTTAAACTATACCTTTCGTATCTGAAGCCATATCTATCTTTCTCGAGGGATGACTGGCCACTGAGTCTGTCCTGCCCCCCTCCACCCTGGACCCCATTATGCATTTCCATTGTGTCATGGAGGAGCAGTATCACTGTCGCTAAACTCCAAGCTCCCCGAGGGCAAGGAAAGCTGCCTAATTTATTTTTTCCAGCCGGCAAGTGCCTGATGCACGGCAGGTCTCATATGTTTTGAATGAATGGATGCCCAGTGCCTATCATATATTAAAACAGACTTCTGTCAAGCCAGAGATCTCACATGAAAACAAATTAATTCTACAGGCCAGTGCAGTGGTTCTCAAACTTTGCTGCACACTGGGATCAACTGGGAGCTTCTAAAGAAAGAAAGAAAGAAAGAATAAAGAAAGCAAGCCCCTGCCCAGGCCACATCCAAACTAATTAAATAAGAAACTTGGGGGAAGGGACTGATGTTAGAACCTTTCAAGATCCCTCAGGTAATCCCAGAATACAGCTAAATTTAAGTGTTCTAGGTAGGGGCTTCTCAAATGTTACTGTGTATACAAAACACCTGGGGATATTTTAAAATTTGTATTCAGAGCCCAAAGGTCTGGGGTGGGGCCTGAGACAGGACAGTGACTCAGGGACCTGAGGCTGGGTTCCAGGACTTCTTTTTTTTTTTCCAAGCACCAGCCCTACAGCTCCATCTTCAGCTGTTTCATGACTTGATGTTCTGCATAAAATTTCGTTTAGGGAGAGAGAGTTCGCAGCGTAGCCTTTGTGATAAGTGACAGAAGAGGGACAAAAGATGGGGGTAGGGAAAAGCCGGGCAGCGGGGGCCGCCGGCCGAGGGCTCCTGGCTCCGGACTGCCGTCTCGGGAGCGCTGCGGCTGATGCGCAGCAGCCGCCGCAGGCCTCCCGCCCTGTTTCCCTCTCTCTCTGTCTCTGTCTGTCTGTCTGTCTCTCTCTGTTTCTGGGCCGCCTCCCTGGTCCTTCCCGCTCTGCGAGGAGCCCGGGCCGGTCCCGCCCGTGTCAGGTCTCCGAGCAGAACTGGGCGTGGGGAAGGGCGCTCGCACCCGCCCCGCGTTCCCTGCGCCCGCCTGAGAGATTTACTTATTGTGCTGCAGAAGGGAAGGAGGGAGGGACAGAACAGAACAAAACAAAACAAAACGGGGGCAACCGAGACAGGACGTAGGCAGCGGAGCAGCGGGAACAGCAGCCGTCCCCCGCTCCCAGCGGTCTGGGGAGCGTGCGCGTCCCCGCGCGGAAGGCGCGGCTCCGGGCTCGCGGGCCGGGGAAGGTGCGCGGCGCGCGCGCCCCACTTACCATGACTGTGGCCGCGGCCGCGGCTGCCTGGGCGGCCACCGCGGCCTGGTTGGCTTGGTGCTGCGCAGCTTTGATTTTGGCCTGCAAGTGTGCAGGAGGGTGAAAATATTTGCATTTCTCCCTCATGCAACGCCCCTTTATGTAATCCATACAAACGGTTACGGTGTTGTCGTTTGTGTCGATCATGGTGCTGTCAGCGGGGTGTGCAAAGCGGCAGTCAGTCTCTCCCCGGGCACAGTTTCCTCGCTGGAACTCCCTGCAGACCTAGGACATGGGGAGAAGAGCACACGATGCAGAAGGAGGCCCCAGGGCCGCCGGGAACTACCTCTGCGAGCGCAGGCACGATGTAAAAAAAAAAAAAAGAAAAGGAATAAATGCCCTTCCTTTCTTTTAATGGTGGCTTTTGTGCCATTTACAACATAAACATTCGATTATCCAGGACTCAAGTAACTGGAATCCCGGGCAAAATAATTTGAGTTTTACTTCCCCCTCTTTTCTGGGGTGAGAATCTATATTAAGAAAGTCAAAATCTGCAGTTAAATCAACAAGGCCCCCATTGTTCTTGGGATTTATTTATTTATTTAGAGAAGGAAAGGAGGGAGGGAGGGAGGGAAGGAAGGAAGGAAAGAAAGAATATTTTATATATATATATAGTAATTTGGAGATTTTATATACGTGTGTGTATATATATATATATACACACACATGTATATAAAATTTGGACGTCTATATATAGCCACATCTACTATGACAACTCTGGGATTTTACAGGGTTTTTACATGGAGGGATTATTTCACCAAAGATCAAGCCACAAGGTCATTGCTGCACAACTGCTAAAAGCACAAGGCGACGTGAGGAACTTGTTTCTCCTCTCTGAGGATGGGGAGTGGGGCTGGAGTGAACGTGAATACTCCCGTTTTCCCATAGGTCTGTCCTGCTCCATAAAGCTGATGTATGCTTATACTCATAAATTAGAAGAACTACGATATCTAAGACACCAAAACTTTCATTTAAGTCACAATATTATTATTTCTGACAGCACAGAAAGAAGGTAAAAATACAAAATAAAACGGAGAGAAATATGGGAAGAGATAAAGGGAAAGAAGTAAAAGGAGGGAAGTGGAATAGAGTTTGAAGTGTTGATGTATTGTTTCTTTTTTTATTCCTTAATCCTTAATTATCCTGAAATCTCAAGTAACTGCAATGCTCCATCCTCTGAGAATTCTCGTGGATCAGGAGTTTACTGTTTAAAGAAAATTTTCTTTGGAATTTAAAGAGTATTCTTAACCTTGCCCTAAATACCGATAACGTCAAGTAACACAAATAACATATATACATAATACTTATATTTATAAATATCATTATCAGGGAAGAATTACTAGTAAAATTGTAAGTTATTTTCTTCTCAGGCTCCACATCCAAAGTTGATGTGCTCAAGTGGTGGTTCACATCTTTATCATTAGTGACATTACAGGAAGGGTCACTGACATGACATTTGAGCCTTGTGAGAGTCAAAAGTACTTGGGAAATACAGTTTCACTGACCAGTGACCAAGCGAGTTTAAAGGGTAAACAGATAAATCACAAAATTTTTAATTGTTTCATTCTACTTTGGATATTATCCAACATTCCTTCTTTAGCTCATAAAATGTACAAAATAAAAATTACTAAACTGTTCCCACAGATTCTGAGTATGCCTCCCTCTGTAAGTGGAATGACTCCAGGCTAAGACTGCATTGGGGTGTAGAGTAGCCATCAGGCATTTACCAAGGGGCTCTGTGTGCAGCTGACTTCATTCCTGGTTTGAAATGAATTGCAAGCTGCTTTGCTAAAGTCCTCGTGAATCAGTTTTACATATGTCTTTGTCTACCAATCCTGTTGGGAAGGACAACTTGTTCCCAACTCAGCTGATTTAATTTGTTTTCTAAACCACACGGTCACGTACTGAACACGAAACCTTCATGGGTCCACCAGGTGGAGCCCCAAACACTTTTCCAGTCCCATGAAAGGTCTGTTCAGTATTCACAGGGTTAGTCTTGATCAAAACAGTAGCGATGGAGTTTATTGTCTTTTCATTTGGGGATCTATGTACTCCAGATGGAAGCTGATATTAGGCAGCATTTTATCATTTTCAATATTTATTGGGTAAATATTTAAACAAATGCTCATTGAAAGAACATTCTCAAATGATCCAAGATAAAGCACAGTGTACATCCTAACCATACATATATATCACCTAACAACTAACTGATGGTTGGATTAAAGGAACTCTTTGAAAAATCTGTCAGACTCTTTACACACCCATATAAAATGCTCTATTAAATGTCATAGGATACAGTAGTTAAGATAAATGGATGAATGCCCTAACTGATTAAAGAGAAATTTTACCTAGTAAAGTACAGGTGAGCTGGTTTGACTCATGACTTAAGAATTATGTTTTAGAAATATATGAATTTTTAAACTTTTTATTTTATATTGGAGTATAGTTGATTGACAATGTTGTGATAGTTTCAGGTGTACGGCAAAGTGATTCAGTTATACATACACATGTATCTATTCTTTTTCAAATTCTTTCCCCATTTAGGTTGTTATATAATATTGAGCAGAGTTCCCTGTGCTATACAGTAGGTCCTTGTTGGTTATCCATTTTAAATATAGCAGTGCGTACATGTCAACCCCAAACTCCCTAACTATCCCTTCCCCCCACCCTTCCCCCACTGGTAACTATAAGTTTGTTCTCTAAGTCTGTGTTTTCTTGACTTTTGTAGATCACTTGAATTTAAGTTAAAGAAAATATCCCAAATCAGTAATTAGATTTTCCCAGGCTCCAGTTCCCCGTTTACCTATACATAACTGGGGCTGATATCCTGGAACATGCTAGAGCAGCCATACTAGTTCTTCAAATACTGAAATATGATCATACCACTTGGTCAGTAGTCACAGTCCTACGTCCTCCCACCCCTGTCCCTGAGTGTCCCCCTTGTCCTGGCTGCTGGCCTCCTAACCTGCCCGTTACCAGACCTTTCCAGGATCCAGCAAAGGTTCACGCCTGGAACAGCTGGAGCCCTTGGGAGCCATCTTCGTGGCCTGCATAGTGATTGATTCAATGTTCCACTGGTCATTACATATTTTGCCCCTGAACACACATTCCACACAACAGATTTTTGTTTGTATTAAACTTATTCTTTTCCCACAGACTAATTTCCTTTATACTTGACCTTAAATTCAAACAATAGAAGTATGAATGCATGCCTTTTAGGTGAATGTGTGTACATGGTGGTTTTGCAAGACTGAATTAATATCTTACAAGCATTCACTTACACAGAGGTATAGTTCTACCACAAATGCATCTCAAACCACAAATATAATTGAAGTACCTCCAGTTTGTCAGTCCTGAGAAGTTTCTGAGTTGCAGTTGAGCCCGGAACAGTGACAGGTGGACTTCCGGGAACAATAACAGGTGTGGTGGGTAGAATTTCCGTTGGGACTAACCCAACTCCAGGGGTTACCGGTGCTAAGTAAGGAGCAAAGCTAATCGCCGTATTTGTCCCTATTGCGGGACCTACAGGAAAAGTGGGCTGTTAAAGGAAGATAACACAAGACAAAGATTCCTTTAGAATAAAACTTTTAAAAATCACCAGCAAGTGTCATTTGAGCAAAATTCATTCATTGCATACAAGACTCTTTATGTTAATTGCATAGATCCATGCTGAACTGTGAAAATTCATTAAGCTTCTCTGTTTTCTGCTTAATAAAAATGAAGTCCATACAGATCCTCTCTTCCCCAAACCATACAAACACATGGGAGAACATCATAGAAACCTAACTACAGGGACCAGGTGAAACTTTTATTCCCATGAAAGTGTTCTCAAGAAAAGAATAAGTTCACCCTAATTGCTCATCATTCCAAACTATTGAATGTTACAACAAGAAGGCAGTAAAACTTAGGGAATGCTGACTCATAATCTTTGATTTCTCCTACGTGTCTCTCAAAGGGAGAGGAAGAAAGAAAAACACTTGACTATAGACTGATTTTCAGACTGACCAAGTTTATACACTCTCAAAAAGTGGGGATTATTTGGTATTTTATTTTGCTCGGGTTTACCAGTATGTTTCCGTATTCTATCACTAGCATATATAACCCCAAAATTCTTAGGCAGCTTACATCTAGACCTGCTATTTCTTGCTCTAGCTCAACTATGTCTAGATCCAATCTTCCTTTCCTGAAAGGTTGGACAGAAGGGCTTGAGCTTTTCCATTGGCCATTAAAAGTTGCTTTGGTTTCCTAGGTCACAAAATCAACGCAGCAGTGATGAAGGTATAGAGTTCCTCACTAAACTTCTCGATCACTATACTCTGTGTCCAAAAGAAGTATATTAGAGGGTTGACGGGATGATTGTTTTCAAAAGCTTCACCTGAAAATATGCCTTTCAGAAAGGAAATAATGCACATTTAAGGGAACAACAAACTTGGCTTCACTTTTTTTTTTTTTTTGCGGTACGCGGGCCTCTCACTGTTGTGGTCTCTCCCGTTGCGGAGCACAGGCTCCGGACACGCAGGCTCAGCGGCCATGGCTCACGGGCCCAGCCGCTCCGAGGCACGCGGGATCCTCCCGGACCGGGGCACGAACCCGCGTCCCCTGCATCGGCAGGCGGACTCTCAACCACTGCGCCACCAGGGAATTGGCTTCACTTTTAAAGAGCCAATGTTAAAAATGTACATTTAAGAGAACAACAAACTTTTGCTTCACTTTCAAAGAGCTGATGTTAAAAATTTAAGATGCTAAAGATTTTTCTTAGAATAAACTTTGCACTGAATTGGATCTGAATAGTTTTTGTTTGTTTTTAGTTATTGGATGACTTTTACCCTATTTATTTTTAGGATATTTTAGGTATTTGCAATCACATGTTAATGCAATTTTCTCATATTGAACTATGTGGTTGGCCATGTCATGCTACTTCTCTATTTGTACATTGTGGGTAACATTCTTGTTGTCTATTTATAGCTCTGAGTTGTTGAACATATGGGAAAAATAATAATCTGTGTGTATTACGTTTTTTGTTGACAGCAATAATGGAAAAATATCTTTTACAAACGATGATGTTAGAAAGCAGTGAATTATTGATAGTTTGTGCGGGGAGTTCTTGGAGAGGCTGAAAGGCTTCACTGAAGTGGCTGGTCGGGGGAGGGATGGAAGAGGTGATTCTAATGGTCTTAGAGGGCTGCTGCTGCACTCTCACGAGGGGCCCTTAGATCTTTATGGCTCCGACATAAAATTCACTTTGGGGGAAAGTTGCTTCATGAGGTCTTAACATGGGAAATTGATGGCAGTTAGGAGTTTTTTTCTTCCTTGACTTTCTACAGAGTTTTATACATGAATGTTTTCCATTTTCAACCCATTTGAGTCATAATTATAGAACGTTGTGGTTTTCAGTAACTGTAGCTTTTATAATTTAGTACTGTTGAAAAGAAGCCAAGTGATTTAAATGGTATAAGGGCTCTATAATGTTAGGATTTAAGAAAATCGATTCTGAAAGGTCATAAATCACAACAGATCAGTGATTCAAAGAACCAGCTATATCAGAAATGCCTGAGGGGAATTTCATAAATAGAGATATCACAAATTCTGACTCAATATGTCTGGGCAGGGTCCTTGAGATTTGCATTAAAAAAAACTTACTACATGATCTGATGTGCACCCCAGTTTGGGGACAACTGTCATAGATGAGGAGTGAAAATAAATATTAGGAAAAACCAGTACTAGTAGTATAATTTAATCTAGAGGCTAATGATTGAAGTAAACATTTAGAAATTAGAGCCCTCCCCACATCTCCATTTTTGACTTTCTGTTGGAGCAAATTCCCAACCTCCCTCCCTTTTAGATAATTTGAAGCCTGGGTCAGTGTAGGGACACACATTCAGGTTGTACCTTGACTGTCAGTGGGCTGTCAGAACCTCAAAACCCATTTCCCAAAACCTTTTTGCATATCAACAAATCTCTCGCCATTAGCCAAATTTTGTTCCTTGTTCATCTAATTTAATGGTCGAAAAGGAACGTTGCAGTTCGTTTTATTGATGTTAGCTGTAATATAGGTCACAGAGAGTATTATTTAAAAGTAAAAACACAATTACTAGACAAAGGGAGACAGGAATTCAAAATCCTGAGCTCGGCCAGTTATTAATCTTTACCCTGGGCAGGAGGTCAACCTCTCTGAACTTTAGTTTTCTCATCTGCAGAAGGGAAGTAAAACTACTTAGCTTCAAGACTTGGGCTGAGCAAGGTGTTAGTTCTGTCTTATAATACTTCGCATGGTTGGAACGCAAGAAATAGCAGCTATCATTAGTAGTGTAAAAATCAGTATTAATAAAGGTTTTTTCCCCCAAATTGTCCATTGTTCTATAACAGGAATGTAGTCAGGATAGCAATATAATAATAGAGGTATAAAATCTTACTAAATGACAGCAAATATCTTCTTTATTTTGAAATATAGGTTGGGAAAGTATGTATTTTCTTTCATGTGAAAGTTAAAAGTTCATAGGCTTTATGAAGATAGATTCAATTAGATATTTTCTCTTTTTTTGTCTAGAGTGTTTTCTGTTGAAGTTGAATAGTAAAAAAAATACAGTTATGGTAATTTTCAGAGATGGGCACTATATTATTATTATTATCATCATTGACAGTAATACCTTACATCTGTGAAAGGTTCGGCTATTTTCAAAGCATTCTCACACACTGTGTCTTCTTTAATCTCCTCAATACCCGCGAGAAGCAAGCGTGGCAGCGAGAACTGCACAGTCTTCAGGTGAAAGCAATTTAGAGTAGAGACCACGTGGATTCCCCAAGGTCAGCGCTGCCGAGGCAGAGTCAAGGCAAACTACCCAGGACCCCTGGCTCCCAGTCTGGGGCTGTTTTTACTCCTCTGCACTTATTAGATTTCGTTGGTAATTTCTTGAAACAGAAGAGGGAACAAAAACACGAGCTGCCCTTACAGACATAAGCGTACAGAGTGAGCATCGGCGGGGAGCCGTGTCCCACCGTCAGCCAGGGCCTCCCTCAGGCAGGAGGTTAGGGCTGCTCTGAACAGCTGCCTGGAAAAGTGGGTCTCAGATCCTGCATTCAAATTAAAGTCTCCAGGTGGAGTTGAGGCTGATGTCTGAACTTGAGTCTGAGTTGGTAGCTAAGAGAAGGGCAGGTGACTCTGCTCCTGGAAGGCCACGAGCTAGGGCTTGGGAGAAGCGGCCCTGCGGTTCCCGCAGGAGGGCTGTTGCCAGGTGGTCTGAGACGAGATCCATTTGGTCCTCCTCGTCTCTCAGCACTAACTGCACTGAGAGAGGCCAGAGGACAAGAGCTGCAGAGAGTCTTCTGGAAGAAAATCGTGTCCGAAATGCCGGTCTTGGCGTCTTCGCTCTGGACTTCACCCCACCTGCCTGTGTTTCTCGCTCTCCACTCTTCCTTCTCAGTACCTTACAGCAGTAGGTCTGGGTTCAGAGATCACACACTCACATGTGCACACATGCTCTTTGATATTTTGTAGTGGCGAGGAAGGATCAGGGCTGGGGAGGAATGACTAAGTGGCCTGAGGTATTTTATGGCTCTAAAATGTAGTCAATTGACTTTTTAAAACAAGAGCGTGAGAGCTCATACATTTAGAAAGCTCTGACTTCAAAGGGTAGGTATTTGGCACTCAAACTGAAAGGCCTAAAACATGACATCTCTTAAGCCTTCTCCCTTTACTCCCGGAAGCATCTCTGGAGCACAGAATACTCAACACTAGACCTTGCCCCCAAGGACCGGATTGCATAGGCTCTTGAATCCCTGTCCTACTAGAGGCTACCCACCTGCTGCTTTATCTTGAGTGTACGTGGGAAGGTTGTGTGGGAGGTGAGGGGTTGGGGGCAGTGTGCTGGGAAGGGAAGGGAAGGGAAGGAAGAATTGCTGTTACACTCTGTTAGGAATTGGAGAAAGAAAAACTGGTAGGAGGAATAAGGTGAATGAGACTTTTGAAATGTAATGAATTTGAGACAGAAGAGGAAAGAACAGTTTGCATTTTCATTCATTCAGTAAATATTCATTGGTGGTACAGACATGGTGCCAGAACACTGTGTCTACATTTATTGAACTTAAACCCTAATGGGGAAGGACAAAGAAATAAAATGACAATTCATTTTTATGGATAAGCAGAAATGAGAAGGCCTCACTGGTAATGACAGAGATTGGTGGTGGGTCGCAGGGGATAGAGTTGGAGTCCTTATGAATAAGATGAAGTTAAAACGTGAAGAGTAGTAGGAAACTTCCAGCAAAAGCAAAGGCCTGGAGGCAAACAAGAGCTCTGTGTGTTCACAGAACGGAAAGTTTGGTTTGGTCTCAGTGGACAAAGGAAGAGTGGCCCAGAATGAGTTGGTGAGCTGGGAAGGGACATGATCACAGATGACACTATAGATAAAGTCAAGGTTACATGTTTAGGCTTTGTCTCCAGTGAAATGGGAAGGTGAAGGGTTGTAAGAAAGGGAGTGATGTGATGCCTTTATGTGTTTAAAGGCAACTGTATGCCGGTTGCTGTGTGCAGGATACATTGGAAGAAAGCAAGAGTGGAACTTGAGAGATTAGGAGGGAACAGCTTATAAAGTATTTTGAAATACTTGGCGGCTCAGACGAGGGTGCTGGGAGAAGAAGTAGATGGACTTGAAGGCACATATGACAGGATTTGCTGATGAACTGGATGTGAGAGAATCTGCTTGGTTTTGGTTTGAAACTGCTGGTTGCACATACTGAGATGGAAGTGTAGTAGAATAAAAAAATGGGTCTTGAACATGTCAAGTTCCTGTGAGAAATTTGAAGGTGAGTCCAGTAGGAAGCTGGATACCTGAACCTGGGACTCAGAGGAGAGGTTTGGACTGGGAACGTGCATTTGGGAGTTCTCAGCCTGTAGATGATTCAGAGCCTCAGAAATGGATGAGACCATGAAGGAGAGGGTAAATGAGAGAGCGGTCCAGCACTGGGAACATCAGTGTATAGCAGCCTCAACATATAACAGAGGAAAAGAATGGGCAATGGAGTCAGAAGAGGAGGGAACGATCAGAGAGCGAGGGGTGCTCCTCGAAGGAGAGATTGATTGCATGTTACTAAGAGGTGGAAAGAGTACAATAAAAGCAGAAGTGCCCATTGGTTTAGCAACATGGAGGTCACTGGTGAGAGATTTCAGTGGATGGGTTCAGGGGAGATGGGAGATAAAGGGAGTGGAAAAAATATGCATAGCTCTTTAGAGAAGTTTACCTAAGAAGGAAACCTAAAAATGGAGGGATACTGGCTACTTTATGTTTATCAATTTCTTTGTCTTAAGCAATTTCTGCATGTATTAATTTCCCGTGTCTGGTCTAACAAATTCGCACAAACCTGGTGGCTTAAACAACATGCATTTATTCTTTCATAGTTCTGGAGGCTGTAAGTCTGAAATCAGTTTCACTGGGCCAAAGTCAAGGCTTTGGCAAGATCATATTCCCTCTGGAAGCTCTAGGGATGAATCCATTCTTTGTCTCTTCCATTTTCTGGTGGCTGCTGGCATCCCTTGGTTAGTGGCCACATCACTCCAGTCTCTGCCTGTACGGGCACATTGCCTTTCTCCTCTTCCGTATGTGTGTCAACTCTCCCTCTGCCTCTCTTATAAGAATGCTTGTGATTGCATTTAATCCAGGAGAATTTCCCCATCTCAAGATGCCTAGCTTAATCACATCTGCAAAGACCCTATTTCCTTGTAAGGTGACATTTACATTTCCAGGTACCTTGAGGGCCATTATTTGGCCTACTACCTTGTATTAGGTCACTAATTCATTCCTGAGACTCTGAAGTTATTTGTTTGTAGAGTTAATGATTTTTAAGTTTATTACATTTTTCATTCTCATTTTTCTTGCAATTTAAAAACCTCTATTAAAATACTTAAGTGTAATATTCCTTCTTCATAGAGTAATTGTGATTATTGTCTTCTAATTAATATATGAGACAATACATAAACATAACTTTCAAAGAAAATTCAACTAATAGTTTATAACAGGAATGGAATTTTCTTATTAACATTGCCATTATTGGGTACCAGGGTCAATCCTTACAAATTCTAAGTAAATAAGTAGTGAATGATTAAAATGATATAATGCACTGTTGGTATGTTGACCTAGGTGGTTCTAAGTTTATTCCCATAGATGTCATTTAATGTGTATAATTAAATTATTTTAGCATTTAGGTAATTTAATAAAATAATTTATACGTGTGTATCAATAAAGAGAACCATAAATTATACATGTGAATGGTTTTAAGTAGATCCACTTAAACACCTGTATTTGGTGTTAATGTGTTCAGAACTCTACCTGTGTTGTCCTTACATCTAGGATAGCTCCTACTCATCCTTTAGGATGTACTTATTTGGGACTTCCTTCAGGCAGCCTTTCCTGCCTCATCCAAAATCATAATGCTCTGGGCCTGAATCTTATGTTGTCTTTTCCTTGAGTCTGTCTACACCCACAAGACTGTAGCTGATTTATCTTGGAGTCCCCTGCACCTGCACTTTTTTTTTTTTTTACTCTGGGCAGAGTTGGTTCCTGGCTACTTTGTGCTGCTATTCTTGGGCAGAAACCCGGAGACAAGCAGAATTGCCAACAATCTGCCCAGATTCTCTCCCCTCTTCCTGGACCAAACCCCACCTTCCCCATCTCATCTCATGGACGCACAACAAGAAAATGTAACTCCCTGGTAGCTATCCCTTTTCATTTAGCATCTTTCAATGACATAGAGTTTTCATACAATAAAGACTGATTTTTAAACAATCATCTCTTGTTTATGTACCTTTTTTAAAAAAAAATTTCACTCACTTCACTGGCTTTGTTTTTTAAAAAATTAGCTTGTTTTTGACAAAAAATTTACAAGTGTAAACGAAATTCACTAAAGCCCAGAAATGCACTCCTTTTTCTCAGGGCCTCATTCCTAGAGCAATTTCCAGACCTTTAAGGAAGTACTTTCAAACACTGTGAAATCAGGGAGAAAATATGACAGAGTACTGAACTCCCTGGGCGTTTAATCCTGTGGGCCTTGCCTCAGCTCCTGCACCCTTTGCAGGCCTCTGAGATGGGAGGCGTGGGTGGCTCAGGCAGCCTTCCTTCATGCCTCTGCCAGGCTCCAGGAGGAGCAGACTGCAGAAAGCGCCCTGGTCAAGATGTCTGAGGTCCAGGCTCAGCTCCACAACTGATTAGCTGCAGGACATTGGGTAAATCCACTAACTTCTGTGGTTTCATTTTCCCCTTCCTTAAAATGATACCATTGAACTAAATAATCTATCTGTTGCATTGCTAATAATGTTTTAGGCATCAGAATCTCTTCTTTGCATAGATCATCAATTCATACTCTAAATGAGAACGTAGAACTATCGCCCTTCTAAGATGGTTCAAATATGGAGGTTACTGGTGAGAAATATGGAGGTTACTGTCACTAGTTGGAGTGACACAGATTTCCCAGATATTGATTAGAAATTGTCTTTGCCTACAGTTTCTACATGCGTTTTTCCATTTAAATAATCTTAAAAACCCTATTTTCAGCATCTAGTTAGCTTCAAAGCTATTTGCTTTAATGGTAGCCAAAGAGACAAAGTAGGGGGACACCATTTTAGGTCAACGTGGCCTTGCCTGTACCAACACTTTAATCATCAAGCCCATCATGAGATGCAATGTACTCACCACTGGATGAAGTGGGGTTCCTGGAAACATAAATTGCATCTGCTGGGCAAGCATTGCTGCTGCAGTTTTTTGCTGGATCAAATTGTTCCTCCCGTTAATTTCGAGTTGAGTTTTTAAATGTGTCGGAGGGTGAAGATACTTGCAGTTCTCTCTTGAACAACGGCCCTGGAAGAAAGAGTTTTGGTCTTAGGACTGTCATAAGTAGCTTTCAACTCTGTGGTCAACCATTTCACAATCATTCCTTATATACGAAGGTGTGTATCTGTGTGTGTGCACATGCGTGTGCACGTATGTTTGAACATACAAGGGGTGAATCAGGCATTCGATGATTATCAGCCTTGCTCAGACCTGTTGAACAGAGAAGCGTCCTGAAATGTTGTTGTTTTTAGTGGATTCTAACTCTGACAAAAGACCCTAAGGAAACATGACTGCTGAGAGTAAAGTCGGACCCTTCTAGGCAGTGTGGGAGGCCATCAGAGGAGCATATTTATTGTGACTTATCAAAAGGAAGCTTTGAACTTGCTAAACGTTGGTTTGTGCTGGAGTGATAACAAAATGCGAATAATTATGCGCCACATTTGTGCAGCAGGGAAAGTAATCAGAAGGTCTTGAAATGTGTGCTCCAGCGTGGCTGAAGACAGCCCTAAATCAAATGATTGAAGAAGAGGCGGTGGTAGAATAGGGCAGACATTTCTGAGTAACTGATGCACAGGTGAAATTTCCAGGCATGAACTCAGATAATCACCTGCAACAGAGCAGTTTGCTCTAATACACGAAAGCTGCAGCCCATGTCCCTGCCCCAGTCCCGTGACAGTTGTATAAAATTAAATGTCACAATATGAGGTAGTGAAGAGTGTTTACAGCTAAAGGAACATCGGGATGTTAAAGTTGGCAAAGTGAAAAAAAAAATTAATTAGGTGACAGGTGTGCCTAAAACCAGTCTTGAAGAGTAATCACAAATGGTAGTGTTTATACTGAATTCCCAAGTTTTCAAAACTACCAATTGAGAGAATCACGTTGATATGTGAAGTATGCAATTTCTGGAGAAAGAATAACGAACTGTGTTAACCAGTATGGGGACTGTCAGTCTCTAAAGAATTAGTCTTATTTGCAACCAAGAAAAGAGAATATGGGTTTGTTTACCAAATATAAAAGTAATTTTAAAAAGCAAGCTGGGTGGATCTGGGCAAACAAATTTGTTTATAGTCATCCTAATTCTAAACATCTGGAGTTCGCACGCTGCCCCCTGCTCATTTCAGCTGTACTTGTGGTGGCGCAGGCTCCCTCCCAAATGTCAGCCTCCTACACTGCCGCGGAGAAGGGCAGACAGGAGTCCTGGGCTCAGCCTGGTGCTCTGCACTCATCAACCCGTGTTAGCAGCATGAGAGGCTGTGCCGCCCTCTGTAGGGAGGACACAGAGGCGGGCACCGGGGACCCCAGAAGGAATTGGTCACGTTTCCGCTAAAGTTATTCTGTAACAATGGGCAAGGGCAGCATGTCTCCTTAGGCTCAAGTTCATATTGTCGATGTTTCATTCAGCATCCTAAGGGAGAAAACAGACATCTTGGGTCAAGTACTGGAAGGTCCACTGTTAAAATACTGGCAAACTGGACCCACAATTTAAAATAATCCACTTTGTTGTACACCTGAAACTAACACAACATTGTTAATCAACTGTACTCCAATACGAAATAAAAAGTTAAAAATAAATAATCCAAGTCAAAGCAGTCTAGAAATCTCTTTCTCTCTCCATCTGCTTCTGTCTGCAGATTTTTAAGGTAAAGTTTTAATCCTAACTTTACTTTGCTCATTGTTTTGTGATGTCCTAGGGTCCCTCCAGCCCTACCAACCTGCTTCAGGCATGTCTTATTTTACTTCTCTTTCTGTCCTCCCTTGACAATTGCCCAAGTCTCTGGATTTTCTAAAATAAAATCTCCAAGAAAGCATTCAGATTGGGCCAGCTCCTAGAGCACAGGAGTATGACCAGCCTATGGACTGTCTGCCTTATGTCAGGTGTCCAAATACATTCTTATCATCTATTGTGGGAGGTGGTCACGGGACGTGGCTACTGCCCATCATCAGGGGTGGAGGAGAATTGAACAGAGTGACATTTCTTGTATAGAGGATAAGTCTCCCCAGGCTTCTGTCTGACAAGCTCAATTCAAACTCTCTTCAAACACAGTCAGTTCACTTGGAAGATGACACCCAGAGAGGCTCATGTATACAGGGTACACATATGGGCCTCTGTGTACAAATGTACAAATGGCCTCATGTGGGGGTTTGGGAAAACAAAGTTCCAGAGAATGGAGTTGGAATTTGTGAAACATCCACACTTCTACCAGTTTGGCTATTCTATTTTGCTCGTTCATATAATTGTCAATTTGATCATTAGTCTTCTAATGTAATGCTTCAGGTAAAAATTTCGATGAGGCTAGAAAAATATGGTTTTTTTGTGAATGCTGTCATCTCTTGATACAACTGGGACTCTTAAGGAACTACATAAACTATTTTCAGCCAATGGAACATGATTTACAACATCGAATTAGTAATTTATTGATGGAACCTTCTTTTCCATGAGAATTAATACAATTTCCTACTGTTCTTACTTACACACTTGGAGTGAGGTATATTACTGATTACCCATGTGCCAGACAATTTATACATGGTTATCTCATTTTCTCCTTATAACAGCTGTAATGATCCCTATTTTACAAAACAGCAAATGTACCCAGAAAGATCAAGAAACTTTCCAAAGGTTATATAATTGGTAAGTGGTAGGGCTGGATTTTAAATCTAGGTTTATCTGACTCAATTACCTCACTGTACTAACCTATTTATTAGCAACAGTTAAAAATCCAGGGAGGATAAAAATCTAGCATTCTCCGTCATAGAATAATAGGCTACTTAACACAATTTAAAATATAATAGAGGGCTTCCCTGGTGGCGCAGTGGTTGAGAGTCCGTCTGCCAATGCAGGGGACGCGGGTTCGTGCCCCGGTCCGGGAGGATCCCACATGCCGCGGAGCGGCTGGGCCCGTGAGCCATGGCCACTGAGCCTGCGCGTCTGGAGCCTGTGCTCCGGAACGGGAGAGGCCACAGCGGTGAGAGGCCCGTGTACCGCAAAAAAAAAAAAATATATATATATATAATAGAATATATATGAGGATTTGGGAGTGGAGAAAGATCATTTGCCTGGGTCTGTCTGTCGGAAGGGGGTCAGAGGAGTGGTTAGGCTTACAGGCTCTGGAGGCAGATGCCTGGGCACATAAGTTGGCTCTGCTTTTTCCTACCTTTGTAACTTCGAGCAGATTACTTGAATTTCTTGTATATTGGTGTTTTCATCTATACAATGAAAATAATTATTGTGTTTTCCTCTAAAGGCTGTTGTAGGATTAGATGAGCTAATACGGGCACAAGGTGTAGAGAATGCCTGGCACGTAGTAAGCACTGGGGAAGCGTTGTCAGCATTACCAAAGAAAGAAAAGATATTTGTATGTCATTTTCTTTACAGTAAATGCAGGATTACAGATTTAGTTATGTTTTGATTGGCTTTTTGTTTCTTCTCTAGAGGAGCTTTTCATTTCAAAACATGATGAAAACAATCAGTACTTAATTATACTTATTCAAATATCTTATGTTTAAAATTATTTTCAAGTCTTCAGGATATTTCTGCAAGTATCCATATTTGAGGAGAGAGCCCTGGAACATAGTTCAGTCTAGCATCAATATTTTGAAGGGTGTTGCAGCACAGATGTATGAGGCATACAATTCAAAGCCTGGGAAACTCCAGGCAGCAGAATCTTAGTAAGGGATACTATAGGACTCTAAAATCCTAAAGGAAAACTTACTGTCAAAATATAACTATTTGACACAGTAAACAATTGGTAAGGAAGTTTTTGTTAAGGCGTAAGATCTGTCAGGATACACATCATCGCACAAAAACGGTTGATTATCAAAGCAAGTTGTCATAACCCTACGGGAGAGGGCAGTGAGCAGAAATGTAAAGCATCTTTGTATATCATTGTGAAACAAAACAGAAGTGTCAAAAATAGCGTCTCCCAATTTTAGTCCAAGAAATGAAGACGAAAATGTCTTGGGAAAGTCTTCCTGTGGCTGCTAGGATTGTTTTTTTTTTGTTTTATTTTAACTCTTCCTCCCTTGGTTAAACACTGTTTCCGAGAGATAAGAGAGGTGAGGGTCCAGCCCCTGGAGAAGGGGGCTGGCACAGCTTCTGTGGGATGGAGTGGGAGGGCACCATTCCAGAGTCTTTGTGAAGAATCTTCTAGAACTGGAAAATGGGAGCCCTGGAGGAGTCTAGGCAGATGGTCCCACACCAGGGTCTAATGTGGAGATTGCAGCCCTCAGGGGCTCCGCCCACCCCGGGTGGGATGCAGCAGGTTTAGAAATGACAGGTGGTCTGGATCACACTCACCATTGTTCTTGGTCTATTTCCGGGCTAGGGTCTCATTCCTTCCTTCATTCAACAAATATTGATTGAGACCTTGCTGTGTACCAGGTCTTGTGCTAAGTGCTAGTTAACTAAAGGTGAGTAAACACAAGATCTGCTGCCTCCCTGCCTGAAGCCTGCAATCAGGTGGTGAAGACGGATATTAGCCAAACAGTGACACAGATAAATGTATAATTACAAACTGTGGTCCCTGTTCTGGAGGAGAAGGCTGAGAGACAATGGTGGGAGAGGGTCAGAATTGAGACTGGTGGCAAAGGAGGGCTCTGAAGAAGTGACATATTTAAACTGAGACCTGAAGGATGAGAAGGAACTTGGCAAGGGAGTGAGTGAGGGCTAAAGTGTGTGTGTGTGTGTGTGTGTGTGTGTGTGTGTGTGTATTTGTGTGTTGAGGGGGAGAATACAAAATGAGGACAAAAGGAAGAGGACATGCTAGGAGAATGTACCATCTGGGGGCCTTCTTGAAGTTTCTCAAGGCTGGAATACAGAAGGGGGTGTGGGTTGCAGTGGGGGGATGATAAGAGATAAAACGGGAAGAAGTAGACTACAGCCAGATAACAAAGAACTTTGGGAGTCAAGTTAAGGGCTATGAACTTCATTGCCACTGAAAGTTTTGAAGCAGGAGAAGCGCAAGATCAGATTTATGTTTTACGCTACGTATAAAATCTTACCCTGATTATTAGATTTTGTATCTCTAATGTTGTTATGGTTCGCATTGTTTGGAATCCGCTTATTTAAAAACAATAACAGAATTCTGACGTAGTTTACATAGGATTTGTGCACTTCATTCTGCTTCCCAAAATAATCTCTACTCCAGGAAAATTTAGTTTAGGGAGGATGGTTAGAAGCAAGTGAGAATTTCAAGCTGAATTAAGTTTATTAAAATAAGCGACCATGAAAGATTCTAATGCAGAATACCCATGTTGATTCTTAACAGGATGAGGAAAGATGCTGAATAACTAATATGTACTTGTCAGAACAACAGATCGTAGCTATCGGAATTACGTGGTCATTACATTGCATGACGTGGGAGAAAATAAATGCAGCTTTGGCTAAGAAAAAATTTCAGAATCAGGTTGGTGTGAGAAAGGAAAAGCGTAATTGGAAAATGAGGTTTTCCAATTGCTTATTTTAAAACCAGGAATATTTAGAGTCTTTTCCTAGTATGCTCCTAATTGAAAAAGTCAATTAAAATATGGAAGCAAAAAAGAAAACAGATTAATTAGGAGATTATTAAAGGGATTAACAATAGGAGTTTGGCCCATAGGAATAGCTAACAGACAACTATATCCCATTAGTTTTCCATGGGAAAAGCAATGGATTTTATATGATCTTCAATTCAAACTGACAATAGGCCCCTGCTGTACGACTCGGGGATAATTTAAATTGTTTCTTAGTGTGGGCCACGCCATTGATCAGCAGGCTCTACAAAGGCCCTTTTGGGAAATAATTCCAGTTGAGGCCCAGGGTCACAGCCTGATCCACTGAATTCCTCCTCTTCCCGTTGGGTCCTGGCTGCTCACTGCTTTCAGCATGTGATGGTATTTTCAAGGGAGCAGGCCTGGCTGTGGAATGGAGAATCTGACTCTAAGACTGGGGGCAAATGGTATGCGTTCCCAAAGTGGCCTGCTGGGATGCTCTGAGTCCAGGAGCCTGCTTGGGAGGTCCATGGAAACCACTGAAGAACCTCTCAGATTCCCTCGCGTTCCGCACGCGTGAAACCAACTTAGCGAAATCCTGATGTCCTGGAGTCACATTCCTGAAGCCTGTTCTATCTTGGAACCTTTCCTTGAGAAGCAGTTGAAACCAGTGGTAAAGGGAACAGTCTCTGGAACTGGACCACTTGGGCTCAAAATCCAGCTCTGCTGTTCTTGCCATGGGACCTTGTGGCCTCCAGTTGCCACATCTGTAAAATGGGGATAACAATAGTTCCCCCCTCATAGACTTGCGTAAGGATTAAGATTTAATGCATATACAGTGTTTGAGCAGTTCCTGGCACATAGTAAGCCCTCTGTAAGTTTTTATTATCCTCCTTCCCTGGTGGCACAGTGGTTAAAAATCCACCTGGCAATGCAGGGGACACAGGTTCGATCCCTGTTCTGGGAAGATCCCACATGCCGTGGAGCAGCTAAGCCCGTGCGCCACAACTACTGAGCCTGCGCTCTAGAGCCTGTGCGCTGCAACTACTGAAGCCCGCGTGCCGCAACTACTGAAGCCCGTGTGCCGCAACTACTGAAGCCTGCGCGCCTAGAGCCCACGCTCCGCAACAAGAGAAGCCACCGCAACGAGAAGCCCACACACTGCAACAAAGAGTAGACCCCGCTCACCACAGCTAGCGAAAGCCCACGCGCAGCAACGAAGACCCAATGCAGCCAAAAACCAAGCAAATAAATAAATAAATAAAATAAAAATAAAAACAACCTTGCTGATAACTAGTTCAGTTTCTGTATCACGGTGCTTCTCTCTGGCCTGTCTACCAAGCTCTTTAACACTATTCTTGTTCTCACAGTTAGCACTAGCCTTGGCCATTTCTCTCTTTGGAAGAACCTCAGATCTGTTTTTCTTTGATATCTGTCCTGCTGAAACTTGCCAGGCCTGATTAACATGGCATGACTAATGCAGAGTTTAAAGCAGCTATGCATTATAGTGGGGAAATCCTGGAATTCTGGTTGTGGCTTCATCCCTAAACGGTTAGATTAACTTTTGCAGATAATGTATAATATTCTGTGCCTCAGTTTTCTTATCTGTCAAATGGGGGTGATGATGTTCCCATATCTCAACTCTTTCCGATGTCTGTGAGAGCTCGAGAGATGGCCACAGTTGCTCTGAAAAAAGTCATAATTTGCTATACATTGTCAATTCTACATCTATTTCCCCCTTGAATGTTCCTAATCTAGTAAAAGGAGAAAGCCACATAAACCAACAGTTACGGTGAAGGGTGACACCTGGGAGGTATGTTGGCAACAGTCCCAATATGTTATGAGAATTGTGAGCGGTCTGTGTGACAGGCGGGGCATGAAGTGCATCAGCAGACGCGGCAAATTAAGTCAAAATCGATTAAGTCTAGGAGGATCTATTAAGTACCTACAGTGGAAAATTCAGTCAAATAGACCACTGCTTTGGTCCCTGTGACATGTAAAGTGTTTAGCAGATGTTTTCTAAGTGACTAAACTGGCTGGGGGGGAATCAGATGCTCACAGCCTCAGTTTCCCTAGTTTCAAAATGTCTCAAGGTTTTTGAAAGTGGGAGAAAAAACCCAGAGGCCTTGGTTTGAGCAGGCGAGGTCCAGCCCTCTTCCCAAAGCTGGCGCTTTTCCCTTCCTTACAGGGAGCTGCGAATGCTTCTGAGTCTGCCCTCTCTAGGTTTGCATTTAGGGCAGCCTGTAATCCCCGGAGAGGCTGGAAGACCTTGGGGCCATCACCAGTGCTCTAGGAGCAGATCTGTGACTCATTATAGTCATGCCAATGTAACTGCCCTATTCCTTCAAGCACTATTGTGCTGTTAAGACCTAATTTGTGACCGTTTAAACAGATGAAACATAAAAATTAATAAATGGGGAGGAGAGGCAAAGAGGGTGAATTGTTTGCAGTTTGCCATTCCAGAGCACGTGTCAATTTTATTTTTTAATGGATTTGGCTGCCTGAGAAGTTTAATTAGTCAATCAATTAATTTGTTAACATTAAGACTCAAGTTTGTTTATTTATTTAGTTAGTTAGTTAGTTTTTGCGGTACGCGGGCCTCTCACTGTTGTGGCCTCTCCCGTTGTGGAGCACAGGCTCCGGACGCGCAGGCTCAGCGGCCTTGGCTCATGGGCCCAGCTGCTCCGTGGCAGGTGGGATCTTCCCGGACCAGGGCACGAACCCCTGTCCCCTGCATCGGCAGGCGGACTCTCAACCACTGCGCCACCAGGGAAGCCCTCAAGTTTATTTTTTTATATATGTTTCAAAATGTACTGAGCGTGTCTCCTTCCCTTGCTTCTCCAATTATGTGAAGAATTCTTTTTCACTGTTTTTCTCTTCGACTTCTTTTCTCTGTCCTTGAGCCTGGGCAGTTTAAGTGTCTCAGACTACTGTGTCTTATGACTGGAAAGAGCTGTTTGTCAGTTTGATTGAGGCGCCAAGCCCTGTCTTTACTGGTAAGGATTATCCATCTTGTTAACTTTATATGTTAACTGAAAATGTGCCAGTTAAGAGAAATCAGTGAGACCAAAAATAGTCCCTCCATTTTCCAGAGATTTAAGGAAACTGATTTCCAAGCATCAGATGCTTCATTTCAAAATTATTTTATTTAGCTAAAAGATTAATATCTTCTGAGTCACAGAGGAACACTGGGCAGTGTGGATTGTGATAACGTACCGACATAACACAAAACCGGTCTAGCTGCCGTCTGACTTCAGAGTGTCCAGTTTCCTGACATCACGTTCATCCGTGTATGCGTGGCTATGGCCGTGGGTGAAACAGAAGCTCTATGCAATATTAATCTCACAGCATTAGGATGTTTCCTGTGTGGGGAGGGCAGGCCTTTCTGGTCTATGTCTTATACTTCTCAGTACAGAGACCCTCACACGGTGGGCACTCAGTGCACGTTATCGAATGACTGTCCTCCTCTCTCTCCTCCAGCAAATCACGTGCCGAGCCCTGTGATAGTAAATGGGCAGTCAAAACACAGAGTGAGCCACGCCACAATATGGGGGAATTCAAGGCGCTTTGTGAACACGTTGTAGGGAACTCTGCCTAGCTTAGGGGTCAGGGATGACTCTAGTGGAAGGCACATATCACATCAGACTAAGATCTTTATCGGATTATGTAGTTGCGTATATGCGGAGGGACGTGGGTAGGTAGGGAGTAAGGGTTGGCGATTTGGACAATTAAAACGAGCCAGACTACTTCATGACCACTCTGCGGGGGCGGTCAAGTTCCCGAAGCCTTATAAAGGCCTTCACACGGCACCTGAAACAAAGCAAATGCTTAGGAAATATTGGCTGCTGTTTTTTTTATCATCAGCTGATCAGTATGTTCAGAAGCTGGTCATTTTCCAAATAAGTGAAATCTAGCCCAAGACACAAACTTTGTTTTACACTTTCTGTTATTGTACAGTCTCTTTCAGTCTGATTTGAAAACCACGTGGTCAATCACCTACCCCCCCCCCCCCACCATAGGGAACTTCCTGGAATTCGGACACTGGCAGACAATCAGCCTTAAAGGCTGACATTTACTGGGTATAAATACCTCGGTTCCACTTAGAAGATAGCCACAGTCCCAAGCCTGTGGCCTGTCAGGTGTTTTCCCCACTTCTCTGGTCACTCTGGCCCCTTCCCCCAGATCCTACCACCTCCCCCTCCTGGCACAGCAAGGGGGGGCCTCCCTGACCCAGGTCACTGCCCTGGGAGGTATTTATATTACAAGATTTTGCATATCGCACCTCATTATAAATATACTTGTGACAAGGCCAGAGTGCCCTGGTTGTTGGTGTCAAGCTGGGTAAGGCTTCCAGGAGGAGGTGGGAGAAGGGGTGGGTGAGGTATGGATGGGGCATTGGGAAGGGGGGGTGGGCAGGAAGGGGAGGAAGATGGGGAAAAAGACCAGGAAAACAGGGCCAATCAGGTGAAGAAGCGCTGGAAGGAGATGGAAGGGTAGAGTGTCCTTTTCAGGGTGCATTCAGTTTTAGTAACAAAGAAAAGCACATTCCTCTTGGGCTGGTGTGTATTACTCGCTGCCTTGAGACTGACCTGCAAACTGAGCAGCTGCAGGAGGAAGCTGCACTTGATTCAAGAAACCCAGCCTGGGGAGGTATGGGCGGGCGTGGCCCCTGCGTCACTGCAGGGCCAGTTCTGCACCGCTTCGGGGAGGATCAGAGCAGAGGTGAGGGCTTTAGGGTCTGTCTCCTGAGGGCAGGAGCTGTGGACCTCCGTTCCTTTATTCATTCAGCAAACATTGTGGAGCATCTGCTCGAGGCCAGAAACTGGGGTGGAATTGCGCACAGGGTACTGAGATGTGATCTTACCCTCAATAAAAATAGCAAAGACTTATATAATAGTGCACATATCACGTACCAGGAGTTTCTAAGTGCTTTTGGTACATCACACTCTCATCTTCAATACAAGTGCTTAACAAGAGGAACCGTTAATATTCTCATTTTATGGGATAAAAGGGAGGCACAGAGAGGGGAAGTGACTTCCCAGAGTCACACAAGTAGTCAGTGGCAGAGCTGGGCATCTGACCCAGGCCGGATGGCAGCCTGTGCTGTTGACCCTCTGAAGAGCCATTTTTCAGAAACTGAAAATCCCGTGCAACGTTCCTATTACACCTTAGAAAGCATTCTTCACACATAATATCTTATTACAGCTTCACAACATTCTTGTCATATATTACTCCAATTTAAAGGGAAGGAAAGTGAAGCTCCGAGAGATCTGAAGATACTTTCCAAGGCCAAGTTGCCAAAGTCTACCAGGCTGAATTCTGGGCCCCATTACTAAAAAGCGTGCCCTCCCCTGCCCCTTGCTGTCAGTGCGGGGAAGCTGCAGGGTAACATACAAAAGATTTGTTCAGAGCAGAGTGGACCCCTTGCATAATAATGAACTAAATTAGGGAGGTGACACGGGACGATTGTGTCGTGGGTTGAATTGTGTCTTCCTGGAGAGACGGGTTGATGTCTTAAGCCCCACTTCCTTGGAATGTGACCTTATTTGGAGATAGGGTCTTTTATAGAGGTAATTAGGTTAAGATAAGGTCATCTAGGTGGGCTTTAATCCAACATGACTGGTGTCCTTATAAAAAGGGAAAATTTAGACACAGGGACAGACAATGTGAAGAGACACAGGAAAAAGATGGCTATCTCTAACCCACAGAACGTCTGCGGCTGCCAGAAGCTGGGAGAGGGGCCTGGCACAGTTCCTTCCCTAGACCTTTAGAGGAAGCATGGCCCTGCTGACACCTTGGTTTCAGACTCTGAGCTTCCAAAACTGTGAGAGAATAAACTTCTGTTGTTCTAAGCCACCTGATTTGTGGTACTTGTTACAGCAGCCTTGGAAACAACTACAATCACTTATAAGAAATGCTAGATGATGGGTTTTTTTCCATGAGATTGGAGGCTACAACCAGCAAAACACTATGCTATCTTCTGACACAAAGATTTGGTTCTGCGAATGGGTATTCTAATTCTTTTCGCGAACTCAAGTAACAAGATCCCCTTGTCTTATCAAAAACAAACTACAACAACTCCCAAATCCTTAACAAGTACAATGATTTTGTGCAAATGAAATTTTGTCAGCTTAAACACTATTAGATTTTTCACATGGCAGATTTAATAGGAGAGATTTATTTTAGTAAAAGACAAAATGTTTCACTAAAGAACTTATTAGTAATGCATAAAGGCCTACTGAGTCTCTGAAGATCCCATTTTTAAAGAGAAACGTTGGGATAATTTTTATGTCCTGATTACAGAGAAAGGCTCGATGAAGATTGTCCTCGATTTTAAATTTGTATGGAGGAGGCAGATGGGGGAAGGGAGAGGAATCACTCAGTCAAGCAGGAGGGAAGTCAAAGAAAGTGTGTAAGTTTGGCCAGCATTTTGAAGTTGCTCTTAAAAAGGTTGATATGCGTTTCTGGGAAGTGAGGCCACCTTCACAGGTACTTGGATGTACCAAGCAACGATGTTAGAGGACGGGGTGCAAGGACGAAGCCTGCCGACTCCAGCCCAGGTCTGCCCTACTCCCTCCCTGCTGATCGCCTCACCTATTCATTCTCTCCCAGGCTCCCAGGACAAATCCTAAACTGAGGCTGGCTGTTTGCCCCTGGCAGATACCAAGTCAGGCCCCCTGTTTTGATGGCTGGACGACTGCTCTGTGCTACGTCCCAACTTTCTGCTTTCCTCTTCACCTTGTCTGCCTAGTGGGTGTCCCAGTGGGTACCACAGGGTTTCTCTCTTCACTTCCAAGTTCAAGAGCTGAGAAACTGCCTCACTCCAGGCTCCCTCCTCAGGCTGGGTCTGTGACCCACTGGGGGACAGCTGCTACCCACCTGCAAACCCACCAAGGATCATCTACCTGGATTTGTCCTCTCTGTCACCCACCCTCAGCTGACACCCTGCTTATTTTTCTCAGACTTCCTGCTGCTGAATATTTCTCTGGGATGCACCTAGAAGGGTGGACACACAGTCAGTGGCTCAGTCAGCATCTCTTTGGTCCAGGGGGCAGAACTAGCTCCAGACTCTGGAGCCCCTCTGGTCAGATTCAGCCAAACACTGAGGTATGACATTATTCCCTTTCCCTCTTAGGACTGTTTGTGGAGGAAGTGTTGTCCCTCAGCAAATCCCAGTGTTCCCCATTAGTGGCTACAGGTTGGATACTTAAGCTCCTCATAGCCCAGCAACTGCGGGTCAAATTTATTTATAAACTGAATCAGTCCATTATTAGAGGGTCCAGTGTTTTGTGTTGCTGTTGTTTTTTAAGAGAATTACATATATGGTAATAATACTTGGTAACATTAGTTGAGTACAAATAAATACTGATATTATTATTATTATTGACTACTACTACTACTACTACTACTTATTATTATTATTATTATTTTGCGGTACACAGGGCTCTCACTGTTGTGGCCTCTCCCGTTGCGGAGCACAGGCTCCGGACGCGCAGGCTCAGCGGCCATGGCTCACGGGCCCAGCCGCTCCGCGGCCTGTGGGATCTTCCCGGACCGGGGCATGAACCCGTGTCCCCTGCATCGGCAGGCAGACTCTCAACCACTGCGCCACCAGGGAAGCCCTGACTACTTATTATTAAATACATACTAGGCACTGTGCTAAGTGTTTCACCTGCATTGTCTCAGGCAAACCTATCAGAAGGGGAGGTGCTATTAATATCTCCATTTGATACATGAGAGAACCGAGACCTGGCTAGATTAACCACCTTGTCCCAGGTCATACAAGGAGCAAAAGACAGAACCAGGGTTTCCACAAGGTTACTCCTGAGCCACTGCTCTTGGTCCCTGTGCTTCTTTCACATGTTCATATACTGCAGTGACATTTACTGAATGCTTACGATGTGCCAGGTAGGGTGCTAAGAGCTTTACAGCTAAGAGCTTTACCTTGTTAGTGTTCATTATAAGCCTCTAGGGTAACTCTTATTTTAATCTTCATTTTGCAAAAGTGGAAACCAAGGCTCAGAGAGGTTAAGTAACCTTCCCAAGGCCACACAGCAAATAAGGGGAAGATCCAAGATTTGAACCGATCCAACCTGGCTCAGCCAAAACTGCCATGCTCCGAGAATATAAATTATTAATTCCAACGATATGCCTGGTACTGTGCTAGGCCCAAGTGGATATAAAGATGAAAAATAAATTGTTCCTAACTTTAAGACACTCTAGATACATAGATCTACAATGCATATACACATGAATGGAAGAAAGGGAAGAAACCATAGTAACGAGTAATATTTGAGTTTAATATTAGCTGAAAGGATCCATGTAGTGTTTCATAAATCAGGCATTCTTACAAATCCAATTAAAGTGATTGAGGACATTTAATAAATATGGTTGAATTTTAACACATCGAACTAATAACTGAGGGGAACAACCGAAGTAGACCCCTGCCAGCACATCTGCAGGTCTCAGGGCAGAAGGAGGCACTGCTAGCAGCCCTAGGGACTACCCTGTTTGGGGAGAGCACAAGGTTTCAGAATCTGCAAGTGACGCACCTGGATACCAGGGAGATAAATGGATTATGCATATATCAAACCATAGTTCAAGACTAACGCGCGTACGTTTTAGGCACGCGTCTGTGCTTTGCTTATTGAAAAGGCCTAAAGCCCCGGATGAGGGCAGTTCCCCAGGAATAGTCGGTGGAGGTTGGGGCGCTCTGCACCTCCCTGGGTGACCCCAGCGTGGAACGTCTGCCTGGCCTGGCATGGCAGAGTTGAGCAGGGCAGAGTTGACACTTTGTGGGATCCACTGGGAGTGCATGCAGTTGTGAGCTGTTTTTATAGGACTGGTATTTTGTTCATTTTTATCTACTCAATTTCACCTGGTCACTTCTGTGATCCTAAGGACAGGGGAGCAGGGCAAGGCACACAGTCCAGGGACTCTCACAGGACCACCCGGGATTGAACCTGTGTCTGGTGCCTCATCTCTTCCCAAAGCCCCACATCTCCCATGTGGAGTCATCTGACTTTGGATACACATCCACTCCATCTCCTGCATTGTCCCTCCCTTTCCATCCCACTGCCTCCGTCAGGCCAGTGAAGCATCGGATGTGGCCCGATGCTGATGCGAGACCACTCACCGACTTCCCTTCCTGCAGCGCCCTGCCCTTCGCTCACTTGTCTACCGTGTGCCAGGAAGCGCTCTAGGAACAGAGGCTGTATCAGTAACACAACTCACAGATACCCTGTCCTCATGGAGCTCGGCTTCTACTTAGGGCAGACAGGCAATGAGCCGTACGTAGCATAAAAATGAGGAAGCCGCAGGGTTGAATGTGTCAAGTTCTATGGGGGAAGAAAGGGAGAGATAAGTTGGATGAGGGGGACTGAAGTGGGGTGCATTGCCCTGTTAAATTCAGTAGGCAGGGTCAGCCTTCCTGAGAAGGTAATTTTGGAGCAAAGACTTGAAGGAGGTAGACAGCTGGGCCTGGCCTGACTCAGGTGCAGAGAACAACCAGTGCAAATGCCCCAAGAAGGAAGTGTGCCTGGAGTGTCTGAAGCTAATGCACCCGGAGGGGTTCCAGGCGGCCAGAGGCCCTGGGCACCCAGAGGCAGGGCAGAGTTGTAAAGGAGGTCAGAGATGCAACAGGGTCATGCTGGGCCCTGTAGGCCACTTTAAGGCCTTTGTTTACTTTGAAGGAGATGGGGGTTTTGAGCAGAGGAGTGACATGATCTGACGGCTATTTTAGAAGGGTTGCCCTGGCTGCTGTGTTGAGGATAGACAGTGGGGGCCAGAGGCACAGTGAGACCAGTTATGCTGCACAGTCGTCCGGGGGAGGGACTGTGATGGTTTAGGCCAGGCTGGTGGCAAAGGAGGTGGTGAGAAGTGATGGCTTCGGGTGATATTTTGAAAGTAGATCCAACAGGATTTCCTGACATGCTGGATATAGAGTATGAAAGAGATCAGGGTAGGGTTTGGGGATGACCTACCGGAAAGGTGGAATTGATGTCATCTGAGGTGCAGAAAGGCATGGATCAAGCCAGTATTGGGGAAATCGCAGGAGCTGTTTCTGGACATACTGAGTTTGAGATGTTTATAGCATATCGAAGTAGGCATGTCAAGGAGGCAACTGGATACAGGACTCTCAAGTTCAAGAGAGAGGTGTGGGGTGGAGATGTACATTTGGAAGGGCTGGGCGTCTGAAAGGTATTAACAGCCACGAGCGCACCTCCTCAGTTATGGCCCCGGCTGCACCCTTCTCCCTCTGAGAACCTCATGGAACACCATTCCTTCCTGAATCACGTCCCGATGTCCTTATCTGTGAGCAAGGCCTCCCATGTTGTCAGAGAGCGAGCTTCCTTTCCAGTCTCACCCCTGCTGCTCTCCTTTCTTGCAGCCTAGAGCCACATGCAGCGGGAGCTGGGACACCTGAGTCCCCATTGCCTCCCTTGTTCCTCTGTGACTTTGCTGAAGCCGTGTCCCCTCCTTTCTTTTCTTTCCTTTTTCAAATTGTTCAAATTCCACTTCCCCTCGAAGGCCCAGGTTAACTGACCTTCCTCCATGTGCATCATTCTCCAGCCTCTTTACTTTTGTGTTGCCTGCCCTGGGCTGTTTTAGCAGCCTGCACCCTCGGGGGTTCATCACGCCTTATGCCTGTTCTTATCATCAGGATTCTCGGGACCAATCTCAGGTCTTATTGTAAGTTTCTCCTGAGCAGAAGTGCTCTCATTTGCCTCAGAGTAGCCAAAACGTAGAGCCCGGTGCCCGGCAGAGGAAGAGCTTGTACACCATCAACGTTTGCTTAACAAATGAACCTTGGGGAGACATGGATTTTTGCAAGACAAGACCCTGTATACCTTGCGGGATGAGATCTAGGGGACAAACAAGTATAACTTGAAGACGATTTTCACTGATTTAGAGGCCGCTTTGTCCCACTTAAGGATTCTTAAATAGTACAAATACATAATGGAATCTAATAAAAGCGTATAGAGTAGGCTTCTTTTTTTTCCACAAGGACAAAAATACTATTGCAAGTTAGTTTTAAAATGACTGAATGTGTTCCCTAAAATGAAAATACCAACAAGTATGTGAATTCTTACTTTTACCAATAACACAAACAACTACATATTAATAGAAATGATTTACATATATAAAAATTTCACAAAGGTTTGCTATATGTCAGACATTTTACATACCTTGACCCTGATTCTCACCACAACCCTGGAATTTTGTATCCTTATCTTCCTGTTACCTATTGAGTGAATTGAGAGAAGTAACTCATTGTCTGTGGTCACAGAGCTAGCAGGTGGTAGAGTCAGGATTCTAACTTAACTGTCTTGAAAGCCAAGGGCAAAATTCCTTGCATCCTGTCATCTGACCTCCTCCCTTCCACCTAGAAGCCCTCAGACCTACAGTTTCTGAGCTCAGTGTCCAAGCTGCTGATTGTCTTAGTAGAGGAAAAATATCATGGCATGATGCTTCCAATAATCACGTTCTTAGACAGAGTTCACTACCATTTCCAGACATTCATTCACTCAATGCATATTTCATGAGCACCTCCCTCCTCTGTGTCAGCCACTGTTCTCAGCAAGGGAGAGGGAATAATGAGAAAAACAGGCAAAAGTTCCTACCCTCAATGGAGCTTACATTTAATGAGGGAAGACAGACACTAAACAAGATCAATAAGTAAAATCTATAGTGAGTGTGATGGGGATAAGGGCTATGCAGAAAAAGAAACCTAAGTGAGATAGGAAGTGTGTGGCTGGGGGACTTGGCGGTTTTTGTTAGCATGACTGCAGGAGGTCTCAGTGAGAAGCTGCCAGTTGAGACCAGGGGAACAAGCCAGGGGAACAAGCCTGGTAGATTCTGGTAAGAGGAGGCAGGAAGTTCAATGGTCCGGAGGCAGGAGTGTGCCTAGAGTATTCTAGAATAGCAACCAGGGCAATGTGGCTGGAGCAGAGTTTGCAATAGCAGTAACTAAGATGGGAGACGTGAGGAGGGTGAAGTGACCAGAGCATGGTGACCAGGCTCATCAGGACTTTGGCTTTTACTCTGATTGAGGTGCAAAATCAATGGCGGGTTAATGCACTGGGCGATACTACCAGAGGTTTCCACGCTCTTCACGTATTTTTAGAATGTATTAGCAACTTTAATAAATTATGAGGAAGTGCATTTTGTCAGCCTTCCAATCACTAAATATTGCTGATCTCACGCAGAGCTCCAAATAGCACTGCCCTTGTGACCGGGAGCAAAGCAGGGAGAGCACAGAAGGCTTAAATGCAAGAGGCCCAGATATGGGGCGGGTGGGGAGGGGGGACCTATCTCCAGCCCCCAGACCTTTCCCACTCTCTTCCTTGAAAGGAAATGGGTGGCGATCCCCACAGTCTCCGTCTCAGTCTTAACAGCTAAACTGCTGGGAACAGATCAGGCCGTCTTCACTCCCGGCTCTTGGAGCTGAGCTGCGGGATAAAGCCATCCATCAACAGCCCGCAGATGCACCTCTAAGAAGAACAGCAGTGACACGTGCACCTATGCTTCTCTTCTATGAATCAATTTTTCAAGTTACTGCCTAGGATGGCTCATTTCTAGATTGTCCTCACGTGCCATAGGGATTTGAAAATTAAAAACTTTTCAATGTTTCAACTCAACACTAAGAGCTAGTTCTTGGTCATAATTAGTTGGTTCCATTCGAATTAGTACTGGGTAGCAGCTCTTATCCTCTCTTCAGAGAAATAACAAGATCAAGATCGGCACAGAGAAGAATGATCTGTAATGACCAATGGGGCAGGTTATGCAGAAGGACTATTGGTGCCTGGGAGCTCACGGGAAGGGGCTTCACCAAGATGTGCGGGCCTAGGAAGGCACTATGGGCGGAGGACGGACGGACCCCAACCCGTCACTACCCACCTAATAGCATCTCAGCACTGGCTTAATTCCGCCAGCTTTTCAGGAACCTCAGAAGCAAACAAGGAGAGCTTCTGAGTGACCACCAACATGCACACGGTTAAAAAAGAGTCATTTCTAGGACACAAAAGCCATTTCAAGAAATTGATCAACAGCTTCTTCCAAGTAGTGCAATCACAGCTTGCTATTTTTGCATTTCTGAAAACTTTTCCTTTCCTTTGAACTAAAAAATAAAATCCCATAAAGAATAGCTAGAAAGCAAAGCTTCAGTATGTGAGCTGACTTGTTCTCTTAAAGTTAATTGTAAAACGTTATTAAAAATTTGGGAAGTATGGGGCTTCCCTGGTGGCGCAGTGGTTAAGAGTCTGCCTGCCGATGCAGGGGACGCGGGTTCGTGTCCCGGTCCAGGAGGATCCCACATGCCACGGAGCGGCTGGGCCCGTGAGCCATGGCCGCTGAGCCTGCGCGTCCGGAGCCTGTGCTCCGCAACGGGAGAGGCCACAGCGGTGAGAGGCCCGCGTACCGCAAAAAAAAAAAAGAAAAATTTGGGAAGTATGGGGGATGGGAATCACTCTTAAGAGCACCATGCTCTCATAATTATTACTGTCTGAGGGCTCCCTTTTGATGTTTTCCCTATTTTCATATAGTTATAATCTTGCTGACCAAATCATTTCATATCCCGATGGTGCTCACTGAGCCTATCATTAGTGTGTTTGTTCCTCTCTGCTGATGGGGAGTTTCATTTATGATGCCTGCTTTATATTACTACCTCCCTGAAAGGAGGTAGCACAATTAACTATTTCTCTCCTTTTTTTAAAATTTTTTTAATTTATTTTTTATTTCTCTCCTTTTGATACAGTTTTGCACTTTCATAAATAATTTTGTGACAAGCATTTTCACATGCATAGTCATCCTCCCTGCCCTGTTTTTCTTTCTTCAGATTAAGTGGAATTATTGGATTAAAGAGGATGGATTTTTGCATGGCTTAATATATCTTGAATCAGCGTATTTTTAAGTGAAATCTTATCTGAGCACTCAGCATATCTAGATGTTTTTCTCAAGAACTAATCATATTACACTGATTTTTATCAGACAATGAGCATATGTTTTTCTTTTTGCCTCAACTGGCAGGAAACTCAGAGGTAAAGTTCAAATCCAATAGTGAGTTCATCTCAGGTGACCTGTAATAGTTTCTTTTGGATTGATATTCTACTTTGTTGTCCCTTTGAAAAACAGTGATGCTGAATTCTTAAAGTTCCCTCAGGTTCCTTTTAGAAACAGGGTGGTTATAAAGCTCACTCACGTACGCACGCAAACACACATACAAATGTGCCTTTATTGTACCTTAACACACAACTTCTTTATGTAATCAGCATCATAAAATCCAAATTCTTGGAACTGAAATCTGTGAGATGATCTAGTGCAATCCCCTCCTTTTACAGTAGAGACACCGGACTAGAGAGAGAACATGACCCGTCTGGGATCCCAAAACTCCCTGCAGCTAGAGCCAGGGTTAATGAGAACCCAGGCCTTTTCATGCCCGATCTGAGCCCTGAGCAAAGCGTGAGGAACTGCCTGTTGATTGGCTGTACCTTACACCTTGACACTCTTGCCAGGGGCTCAGTCGTAAGCGCCTCTCTCCATCTCTCTCTCTCTTCCTTTTGCCACCATTTCTCATTGCCACCATCCTCTGTGAGGCACGTGTTATTTCATTCCTAGAGCCCCGATTCTGCCCACTCTGGCCCATCTCACACACTGTCACCGTATTAGTTTGCTAGGGCTGCCTTAACAAAGTGCAGATGGGGAGGCTCACACCACAGAGATTCATTGTCTCCAGTTCCGGAGGCTAGAAGTCCGAAGCCAAGGTGTTGGCAGGGCCACGCTCCCTCTGAGGGCTCCAGGGGAGGATCTGTTCCAGGCCTCTCTCCTTGGTTCGTAGATGCCTGTCTTCTCCCTGTGTCTCTGTGCATTGTCTTCCCTGTATGCATATCTCTGTGTCCAAGTTTCCCCTTTTAATAAGAACACTAGTCACATTGAATTAGGGCCCACCCTAATGACCTTGCTTTCTCTTGATCACCACGTGAGGACCTTCTCTCCAAACAAGGCCACATTCTGAGACACGGAGGGCTTGGACTTCAACATAGGACTTGGGCAGGGGTAGCGGTGGGGTGGAGTGAACGGGTGGAGGCGGGATGCAATCCAACCTGGAACAGTCGCAAAGGTCTTTTTTCCCCAAGTTTTCATCTCCCTGCTCAAAATCCTTCATGGTCCTGACTTGCCAAATTAATTCTAAATTCCTCACTTTGGCGTTCCAGTTGTCCCTTGACCCAGTTTTGACATATCATTGTTATTTCATCTCCCCACATGCCCCATATTCCTCTACACTGCAGTCCAACTGCATTACTCTCAGATTGCAAACACCCCACACTCTCCTGCCCCCAAGCTCACTCTCACGCAGCTCTTTCTGCCTCAAATGCCCTCTTCCCCCACCTCCCAGGCCCGTCTCAGGCGCCCTCCTGTCCGCTGAGCCTTCCTTGTCCCCCACAGACATGTCTCTTCCTCCTTCAGGGCTTTGCTTCATGTATCTTGTTGGCAGTTAAGGATTATGACTATTGTATTACAGTCACTTGTGTGTTCCCTCCTGCTAAACTGTATCCCTCTTAAGCGTAGGAACTTATCCATCCTTGCATCTTCCCAGTGTCTTTTCTTTTCCAACTTCCCCCAAAGTGGTTGCTGGTACCTCTGGTGAAAACATAGCTGGCAAAAGATATATGTACTCTTCTGCAGAGAGCAATAGTAACATGTCAGGTCATCTAAGACAGCTCCTCTGTAACAGTGTGCAGACTCAGCATGATGGATATAATAGACAGCGGAATAAATAAAATAACGGTTGGATGTAAAATCTAAGATTGTTGGTATGTGGGCATGGCTGGTGTTGAATGGGAGATTATTTTTACTAGGAAATTCCCTTTGTCCTCATCATTTTCCCCTCCCAATAGAAAATTCCATGAAGTTTATTTCTGAAGAAAAGTAAATATCCAGATGGCCAGAGCAATGACCTTTCTCTAACGGAGGGGATGGATTTGTTATCCGGCCAAATGTTTGAGATTCTTCCACCGGCACGCATAATTGCGAGAGATGTGTTAATTACCCTTACGTGACAGCTGGTGGGACTTCCTAGACAAACTCTGAGAGGAGTATTGATCTGGAGTCGTTGTCAGTGACTGTGCTGTGGTGATATAAAGGTAAGGTCCTAACAACAGTTTCTGAATGGGCAGGTCAATGTGCAGGTTCTCTATGAAGTGGAGCCTGCAGGCATTAGGGCAGCTGGCCAGTGCTCGTCAGGAAACAAAAGCACCAGTGTAGCTCTTCAAATGACATCTGAATGAGTGGCACAGGCAAACTCTCAAAGATGTAATCCCTATTATTATAATAGCTCTATGGCTCAGAATGGGCTGTTATCAAAGAGAAAGACGAATCCAGAAAGTGAAGATGAGATTTTCTTTTTTACCCCCTGCAGCTGTGAATCAGCAGCGCCCACATCATCGACTATTACTTAAGGGAACTGAGCGCACAGCGCTTGACTCAGCACTGCGGACATGTTGAAGAGGAAGCAGGAAATATGATCCTTGCCCTAGAGGAGTCACTGTCTTGGCATTGTGTGCAAAATAATTTAATTCTCCAAAGTCTTTTACAGATCCAAGATTTTGTGAGTCTATGATCAAGAAAGAGAACCATTTTATCTTTAAAAAGCAAAAATGTCATGAATATTCTTTTGTCTAAAAGGCAATTCATATTCCCTAATATAACTTGCTGTGTTGCTTCTACATCAAATTGCTCAGTTTCTGTACCACAGATCTGCACAAGAGAGCTTTTGGATTTATTTTCCCCTTTCCTATTGCCAACTAAGTATTTTTTTCTTTTACCTGGAGTCATGTGAAATATGGGATTACTAGACTTCTCTGAAATCAGATATAATGGCATGTCTGCTTCCAAAGTAACCACTGTGTTGTTCATTCATACGTTCCTGGAAAAAGTATCTGATTTTGGTTTAGTCTAGGGAAAATACATTCAAGTTTTTTTTTTTCCCTTAAAATGTGTAGAAGAAAAATATGCATCTCTTTTGAGCAACTGGAATCAATTTAAGGTTTTGGCACACACCATGGAAAAATAATGGAAGTTAAAAGTTGACAGGCAAAGTTTGCCTCTGCAAGTGTCAATAAACTTGTGCCCACTAAGAAGAATCAAAAAAAAGGACCTTTGACAACCAACTAGGATGGTAGGTCAAGTAATCAACCAATATAGTTTTATAGAAGATAATTATACACTGGATGTTGGGAGGTGGGACCCATAAAATTTAGGCTTCCTTTCTATCTCTCAAAAGGGTTTTCAATGTAACTAGGGAGATAAACAAGAGCATGCACAGAACAGTAAATAAATAAGATGTTATGTTGATAACAAGAATCAAACATCTAGGCATGCGGGAGGAACTCATGAACACTGAGGATCTAACCAAGGTTGAGTCTCCCTACGAAGTCCAGACATCCTGTTGAGAACCCATCCAAATCTGCTTCCCACCTAGACAGGAACTCATAGTCCTTGAGCCTTGTTCTTGTTGCTTGACAACTGACATCAGGCTCTCCTGAGCCCCAGGAGACCAATGTCCAAGACTCTCTACTTCCCATGCATGTTTTTTTTTTTCCCACATGGAAGGTGAGCTAATAAGTAGGACACCTATTTTTCTCCTTTCCTTTCTGGTGCCGGGAATTCCTTCAGGTTTTTCTAGAAGCATTTGCTGCTTTGTTCCTTGCTCAGAGGGAGCAAGTTAAATGAGGATCAGCAAAGGCTGAGCTTCCCATTTATGTCCCAGGCATTCACACTGGTGGCCCAGGGCCAGCCTCTCAATAGTATCAACAAATCATGGCAATGTAATATAATATGTGTCATGTAAGTTACAGTGGTGGCAAGAGGCCATCATCCGTCTGGTCTCAGATGGTAATTAAAGGCTCCATAAATATGGGTCTTGGGGAAAGGAAAGAAAGGAGTGGTATTGGGGGAGAGAGTGAGAGTGCCCGGCAGTGTCAGGTACTACGGAGAGGTCAGGTAAAATCCAGAGTTGCAAAAGTGATCTTTGAATATCGCAATTACATAGTTATTGGTGATCTCATCAAGGGCAGTTTTGGTGGGGCTTTGAGAAAAAAGTCAGATTGCAGTGCAGTGAACAAGGCCTGGAAAATGGTGAGAAGTAAGGTTGGACAATTCTTTCACTGAAATATCCTAGTAGATTAGGTTCTTCTGGTCAGCGATGTCGGAGGAAGAGGAGACAAAATGATGTTTAGTGTTATGGAAAATGTCTCTATTTTCCCACCCTCCTCTGTGTGAGTAGACAGAAGGGACCGCGTGCAGACTAGCAGTGGAAGGTGCCCAGCCAGGGCACTAACAATGGCCTCCATGCTTGGGGCAGAGAAAGCCCCACTGGAATCCTGCTTTGGTTTTGGTTTCTGTTGTTTTCCCTTAATCTGTGTGTGTGTGTGTGTGTGTGTGTGTGTGTGTGTGTGTATGTGAATGCATTTGTTCTATTCCTTTTCTGTCCCTTCTTCTCCCCCCACCCTTGCTCGGTTCCTCTTAGAAATGTTAATTACTTTTGGGTAACTTTCTGTCAAATGTCTTGAACTTTTCATGAGAAATCCACCATAAGAATCTGACAAAAATATATAGAAAGCCTGCAAATACATGATTTGGGATTTTTGAGGTAATGATTTAGGCTTTTAAGCGGTTAACCTAAAATTATATCCACTTAATATTACCTGAGCACTGGAGACTGATCAGTTTTCTGATTTGCTCACTTTGCCTGGTACATGGGTAAGTCTCAGAGTTCACTTTTATTTCCAAGTAGTAGATTGTAATTAGCTAAGAAGGAGTTTTCCTATTATAGTAATTTCCTAATTATGCATAGGGACAGTAGAAACGTTGCGAATAATAGTAGTTCATCTAAAAACCTATTTTAACCATTAGCTTTAAACTCAACTGAAGAATTTAACCAAAACTCCTGATAAGAAGTAAAGGAAGGAAAGTAACAGGAATTTTACCTTTTAAAAATGTCTGTGAAGGTGATAATGATCAGTTACTTGCTTAAGGGCGGGCTTGCAATTTAACAGGCCAGAATATGGGCAGAAAGCCCAACAGACCACAGAACAGTGATTTTCAACCCCCCTTTTTTAAGCAGCAGATTTCCAGTGAAGCCTTATGTAGAAAACTAATTTATAAATCAGACATGAGGCAGAAAAATCAAATAGAGGTTCTCTAAATTGGCAGAGCTGGAATCTCTCCCACTTTTCCTCTCCTTGGGGACTGTCCTGGAGGTGACTACATAGGGCTCTTCATTTTAATTCTATATGGTAATGCATCCCATTTGTAAGCATTTAATAGTTTGCAAAGCACTGCCGTTTTCATCACATCACTTCATTTTTATGAGAAGTCCATGAGCTATAGGCAGACTAGACACTGGCATTATTATTGCCACTTTGCAAATAAGTTGCTTAAGGCCATCTAGCTTCTCAGTGGTAGATCTTCAATCCAAACCCAGGTCTTCAGAGCTCTTCTACTTTGGTACACTGTGAAATCCTTCACTTGTCAGCTCATGACACTCCTGTTCCAGGTCAGGGTATATTTAAGAATTTGGATAACATACTAAAGGACAATAGCAAATATTATTAAATTAAAAATTAATAAGTAAATACACCTGTTTTCATACGTTGGACCTATGTAAAACGGTACATACATTTTTTAGTATAAATTTTAAAATCATAGTTGGTATAGGCAATGAGCAAATAAACTCCTCCCTACTTAGCCCCACTAGGTCAATCCCTACAGAGGTTAGGTGAATAAAATATGTGACAAAGCTTTCCTCCCTGGATAACAGAACAGCATTTCCTAAATATGACTTTCCAACAGAACTAATCAGACAACTTTTGGATTTTTATTTATTTATTTATTAAAAATTTTTTTTTTGGCCATGCAGCATGGCATGTGGGATCTTAGTTCCCCGACCAGGGCTCGAACCCGTGCCCCCTGCGGTGGAAGCGTGGAGTCTCAACCACTGGACCGCCAGGGAAGTCCCAGAGAACTTTTTTAAAATGCAAATTCCTGCCCCCTTGATTGAAAATATAAGTCAGTAGGTCCGGATTAGAGCCATTCTTCAGATGTGGGGTTCGGTTTGTAAAACACAGATAAAATCATACAGTGGATTCAGCTTCCCCAGTTACTTCCAGAGAGTGGGCTAGAAGTTTTGGGAGAGGGCTTTTCAGGTCACAACAGTATCATTTATTCAATTATAGCATTAAATTCTATTCCAGTGACCTGAAAGAATCAGTGCATATCCAATTATGTCTAATTTATACCCTGGGACGTGCTGGCTCTGGCTCAATGTAAAATCCTGGCAGAATCGCAATTTAACAAGCTTGACAGGACATCAAAATTGCTATGTCGTTTCCAAACCCCATTAAGTGGGAGCCTACATGTTCCTATAATGTTCTGAGGCAGTATACACTATTATTATTTTTCTCTCTGTTTATGTAAGGCAAATACTCAGCAAATACTTTACCAGAAAACAAGAACCGGTTAGAGGGAGCTACTGTGCAAACAGGGCGCTTTGCCACCCAAAGCAGTGGCGCTGAGACAGTAGACACCGCGTCATCCTTTGTGGTTCCAGCATTTAATGGAATTTAATATATTCTTAACAAATTTGACATGATTGAAAATATCACAGCAGCGGCCTGGGCAGGTTAGAGTGGACCAACGGCAGGCAGGCTGCGGTGCGCTTGGGCTGGAACTTTCTCTGCACGTCCTCCACGCTGAGTCTCTGATCATGGCATCCTCTGGTGCCAACTGTCCCTTTTCCACCTCTTTTGGTGGCACCTAGGGCCTCTCCTGGCCCCTGTTTGTGGGGACGCCCCTCTTCTCACAGCAGAGCAGAGAGCTGCCGGACTGGGATCCCGCAGGGTCCAGTTTGAATCCCTGTTCTGCCACTCAGGGGCCGTCCTTTCAAATCCTGGAACCCATCTCTTCAACCACAAAATGGACGAAATTAGATCTCCTTCATAAAGTGATTGTGGAGCTGGCTGAAATAACCACGCGCATTTGCGGGGCACGCAGGGTGTTCACTCAGCGTCCTCTCCCTCTGGCCTTTGTTCCCCGTTTTACTCTCAGCCTGCCAGTCTTTCCTGCGGATGCCCGCTCCCTTCCTTTCCAGTCTGTTCCTGCAGCCGACAGAGTCCTGACCCTGAGAAATCCAGGACTCACGCCAGCTTCCTGGGAATGCCCCTGTCTTCACTCTGGTGACATTTTTGCACCTGTTGTATTTGGACTGAAGTTCTCAGCATCAGACTCGGCTCTGCTACGGACCGGCCGTGGGACAAACGAAGCTCTCGAAGCTTCAGTGGCCACATCCACAAAATGGGCACAAGCTCACAGGGCTGGTTGTGAGGATTAAGTGAAATAAGGCTTTTAAAGAGCTCAGCATGGTGCCGGGCATATAGCAATTCTCTGTCCTCATAGTGAGCCACAGTCTCTTTTCCACTTGAAATTAGTCTTATGTGCTATTACCAGATCATAGGTCGTAAACTTCAACTTTATCCTATCCAACTGTCTCCTGCTCAAGGAACTCCAAGTCCTTCCTCACCTGATCCCAGCCCACAACCAAAATATCCTTAGGAAAAAGTATGAACCACTCCGTTTGACATTCAGACCCTCCATAGTACAGGACACCCGCCGTATCCGAGCGATTTGAGATTCTTTTCCTCTCATTTCCCTGATCAGAACAACGAGGTACTTCTGGAGGAAAGCTCTTCGTACAGCATTTGGGCATTGTCTATGGCTTGGGTCAGAGAATGGAAGAAGGGGGAATGGCCTAAAAGGAGGACTTTTGCTTAGGCTTTCCAGTTGAGAGGAGCTTCGTGAGGAAGAAGCCAGTGGAGATGGCTGCGGTGCCAGGGAGACAGCTGAGGATGGGCTGGGGAACTGCTGCAGGAATCTGGTGGTGTCTCTAAGGCGCCGCCTTGGAGAATACACTGCGTTATAGTCACCTCAGGAAGAGCTGGAAAAGGTCCAACAGAAGAAATCTGAGAGGAGCAGGTACAGCTTAGCGTTCTCCAGCCTCTGAAGAGATAGGAAGACCCTGCCTGCCCTCGTCTCTAGGGAACCACAAGTAACCTGGAGCAGCACAGGGCTCATCACCATTTGCTGTTGATGAACTAGCACAGGCTGGGGGTGTTTTCTGCGAACTAAGCCCCTTTTCTAAACCGGTTACATTGTTAAATTGGCCAGTGGAGCTGGGCTGACTCGTAGAGCTTCCTTCCCCCAGGCCTGGGGGAGAACTCAGTGCCAAGTGAAGCATGATACAGCGCTTCCTATAAGTAACTCAATCCTCTCGCACCGGACACAGCGCTCAGACACCAGGGTGACCTCAACCCCAAGGCATCTGAACTGACATCCTGCCACTCAGGCAGCACCCCTCTCATACCTCAAGAGACCACAGTCAGCCCCATTCCATTCCATCACTTCTGCTTTTCCTCCTGAAATGCCTGAAGTGCTCACACAGTGAGGTAATTGGAAGCCAGAGAGACCTAAATCTATCCAGAAAATAGAGGAATCTAGACCCAGATCCCACCTCTTCCACTTACTAGCTCCGGGGTCCTGAATCGTTTATAGAAGCTCTCTTTGCCTCACTTACCTTACCTGTAAAATTAGGGTGTCTATCTTAACAATGCGTTATAAGGATAAGTGCAATAATGAAGGCACAATGCCTGCACCGTACACAGCACGTTGCAGGTGTCAAGAAAGTTTCACTCTCTCCACCCAATATACATGTGAATGTTTTTATGTCTAGACAAATATCACATGTGCCCGTGGGCCCGATTCCAGTCTCATCTCATTGAGGAATTGTCACTTAAACTTCCTTTCCCAGTCATCATTGTGAAGTCCTTCTTACTTTAATGGCTTCACCACTCACTTGGCCATATCAGCTGCCGCTGTTACTCATCTGCTCAGACACTGATGTCTTGTTTGGCCAGTTAGACAGACTTTCCTGAAGGGGAAGGCTAGTGTCAATGAAAATTCTGTCTCATCACTCCAACTTTCTACTTTGTCTAGCACTGTTATAAATGCTCAGGATATTTGTGTGAGCTGCAGAGTGAAGGAGAAAATCCTAGGGGAGGGATAAAGGCCAGTGGCGAACTGTCTTTTTAATAAATTACAATCCCGTAGGTGCTGCGCATCCACACTTTGGAAGCATTTCAGTGGTGGTTAGTGTGGAGGTTCGTGGGTAAAGATATCGGAGGTGAAGAATAAGACGGAGAGAAAGGCAATTTTGCCAGAGTTATAAGAAGTCAGCTGGGAGGTCAAGTGAGCTGCACGGAGCCCTCCCCCACTCAGGATTAGACAGCAGATTAGCCAACTGACCTCGTTACTGGCTCCCAGGCAGTCATAATCTCTCCTACTCACATTAAACGATTCAAAGAAATGCTGACACAAAGATTTCCTTTGAGATGCTGCCCCGTCCTCACTTTAGAGCAAAACTTCACATTCCCCTTTGTTTTCTATTTGTGTTCATGTTCTCTATATGACGGAGGAGACAACTATCTGCCCACCAAAATCTACTCCCTTCTTCTTCCACTGTAATAATCTGTGGTTGGGTGTTTGGTCATCCAGCCGGGGCTGCACATCCAGCCTCCTTTGCTCTAAGGGGTGGAGGTTTGGCCGAGTTTTCACCAATAGATCGTGAGTAGAAGCGACGCGTGCTGTCTCCAAGTTGGGACCCTTGAGATAGTAAGTGGGCTTCTTCCATATTTTCTCCTTTCCCTTAAGGCTGGTCGGATCTTGGATGTAGCAGTGATCCAGCCTTGCTCATGCAGATGCTAAGACTCTAAGGCCTAAAAACTGCAGAGCCATGATATGGAAGGAACCACGGCCCTGAATGACCGTGGAACACCCATCACATCCTTTATGAGAGAGAAATGTTTCTCATTCACTGATCTATGCCATGTGTTTAAAAGCTATATTATTGCTGGGTCACTTATTACAGCTTAGCTGCAGCAACCCACTTGCAGCATATATATATATATTATACATTATAATATATATTGTATATAAATATAATCTGTAGATACTATATAACATGATATATTAATATGATGTGTGATGTACTATATAATATTATATATAATAGGTACATTATATATGTACTTATAGAAATATATCTCTTGGAATGTATTTTAAATACAAATAGATAATAGTGTATAAAATATTGCAACTAGCCTTTTTTCCTACTAAATAATCTGTTTTGGAGATTTTTCCAATTCAGATGTGTGTGTGTTTGATATAGATGACAGACAGACACACTTCTGAAGTGTCAGATGTATTTCTTAGTGTCAGTGATCCATAGTTTATTAACCAATGTCTTTCCTGGATTACCCTGTGGACTAGTTTTGTGATCGCTTTTACTTTTCACTATTATTACTACTGACATGGACACCCTTGAATATGCTTCTCTGTTCACATACATAAATATTTCTCTAGTGTAAATATCTAGAAATGGGATTGTTGAGTTGAATACTATGAACATTTAAGAATATAATTTATTATTGTCCTCTTAAAAGTCTAAGCTAATTTATACTTCCATAGCATATGAGAGTGCGTAACTCTCTATAACACTGTCAATGTTAGCAATCTTTAATTTTGCTCAGCTAATGGGGAAAAATAGGGAGAAAAGATTATTACAGAAAGAATAAAAAGATATCTAGAACAAGAAAGATGAAAGTAGCTGGAATCTAGTACGATAAGCTACCAAAAAACCCCATCAATGATCACATTTTGTGAAATTCTGAGCCACTTGTACTGTTCCAACGATCACAGCAATTGTCAGTCCTAATCCTGTAACTCCTAACATCCCACTGCTTTCCTGCTGTCTTTCTCCCAAACCAGCCAGGTTCACGACAAGTTATACACTTCACTCTGCTCTTATACTACACGCTAGGTTATCATGACCGTAGGTAATTATGAGGCTGAGCTGCAATGCATCAGTGTGTTTGTCCTAACATTTTAACAATATAAATAAATGCTGAGGAGGACACTAAGCTGCGTCATCGCAATAGCTGAAGCCCCACTGCAGCTGTCAGGAACACGCAAGCCATTCTGTCTGTGTATTCCTCTAATGCTTTTCCAGCCCAAGCAGGAGGAATAAAACTTTCCCATTTCTCTTCCCCAATCCCCAACTTTTTTTAAGAAAAGTTGATTATTGCCACTATAATAGGTATTTGCTAAATATTTACCAATATGTGCTATTGTGCTAAGTCCTTTAAACAAGACCTTATTGGTGAATTATAGACAGAAAACTATCTCTGGAATATAAGCAGGCCTGAGATAATTAGAGAATAATTGTGCAGAAGGAAAAGCCAGATTGGTGTGACGTGGAGGGAAGAAAAGCATGGGTTGACCTGAGAGCAAGTCCCAAATCGTCCCAGTTTATGTGATGATTTTATCTTATGTGATTTTGCGTAAGATACTGAATCGTGCTAAATCTCAGTTTCATCGTGTTTTATTTTCTGTTTTTTTTTAATTAATTTATTTATTTTTGGCTGTGTTGGGTCTTCATTGCTGCTCACGGGTTTTCTTTAGTTGTGGCGAGCGGGGGCTGCTCTTCGTTGCGGTGCGCGGGCTGCTCATTGCGGTGGCTTCTCTTTTGCGGAGCACAGGCTCTAGGCACACGGGCTTCAGTAGTTGTGGCACATGGGCTCAGTAGTTGTGGCTCGCGGGTTCTAGAGCACAGGCTCAGTAGTTGTGGCGCACGGGCTTAGTTGCTCTGCGGCATGTGGGATCTTCCCAGACCGGGTTTCGAACCCATGTCCCCTGCATTGGAAGGCAGATCCTTAACCACTGTGCCACCAGGGAATTCCCTCCTCGTGTTTTAGAAGAGGCACATTTATTGAGTGCCTGCCATGTGCCAGCCTCCATTCTAGGTGCTTGGGATAAAGAAGAAGGCAAAACGAGGTTCCTGCCCTCAAAGAATTTACATTCTGGGGATGGGGGAGGGGAGAGAGATAGACGCCAAGCAAAGAGAAATATTGATCTATTCATTTATTTAAGAAATAGTTACTAAGCCCATACTTTGGCAAAAGACTGTTCCAGGACTTGCTTTAAGAATCTGCCTTCCAGGGACTTCCCTGGTGGCGCAGTGGTTAAGAATCCGCCTACCAATGCGGATTTGATCCTGTGTCTGATGAGAAGTTTCCCTGATCTTCCCCAGCCCCCAGTCTGAGTTGGCTACCTACAGTGCGTTTCCAGAGTGCATGCCCTAGAGCTTACCATGCTCTAGAGCACACAGACACCCTTCCTGGTACTTAACATCCTGTATGGAAGTTGCCTGATACTCATCTCTGACTCCTCTCCACACCCACTAAACTCTCAGCAGCTTGAAGGCAGGGTAGCATCTTCACTGCTGGATCCTCTATGCCAAAGACAGAGCCTGGGACACATCAGGCTTTAATAAATACATTTGATAAATGAATGAAGGCAGAGAGAGAAAGAGAAGGTAGAAAAGTTAACAGGGCAAAGGTCTAGAGGTAAGGCACAGGTACAAAATGAATCTCTAGAAGGCGTGAAAAGCAACTTTGACCTTCAAATAGTAACACTCATTCAACAGTGCTAGATAGAAAGGCCAAACAGAAGCTCAAAGAAAGCAGGTCTACAGAGAAGATCCCCAGAGTGAGATGCCCTTTCCTACCAGAGAAAATGAAATTGGACTCTTGGCCTCTGAGATCCAGTTATTCGTCTCTTCATCTAGTTTATGTTTAACTGTTTCAATGGACCTACTGTTTAAATGGCAATGAGACAGGTTCACACCACACCTTATCCAAAAGCCTATTTTGGCTCCGTGCAGTCAGACTTGATGTTTGGGGCAAAAGACCTGGAAACCTTCTGTAGGTCTAGCCTTCCTCATTTTCTAGTATATACATTGAAATGCTCAAATAGGCCATCTCAACTAATAATAGTCTTTTTTCCTCTTTTCAGCACCTTTTGCAATCCAAATTTAAATGATAGAGAAAAACTGATGGCATCATCTCTACTATCTTATTAAACCAGGCTTCTATTAATGATGATTCACTGAAGTGTCAAGAATAGATACACTGAAAACTTCTCAAGCATATTAATGTGTTAAGCATCATACCACACGTAGCTGCTGATATAATTTTGAGTTTCCTCTGGAGGAAAAAACAGTTCTTTTGGATTCTTTTCATAAACAGCACCTTGAAAAAAGCTTTCAGATGCTCAAAGACATGAATCTTGCTCCGTTCCCTTGTGTATATCTGATTTAAAGGTTAATAAGTAATTAGGGAGCACAGTCATCCAAAAATTACCAATTAATGTGCCATAATTTTCATTAAAAATGCTATTAATTATATTTTTGTACAAATGTCCTGGACTGGCTAATAAAAAGTTACCTAAGGCGATTCTGAACCTTTCAGGGAGAAAGAGAAATTAATCCGTATCAATCACTTTTTAAAGTTATGTTTTGGGCTTGAGAGATCAAACAAAGGAGTGTCTTAGTTATTTAGTGTGGATAGAATCTGACAGGGTTCCATTGTTTATTTTGTACTGAGTCATTATTGCTCAGAAAACCTAATAAGGTATCTCGGCAGATGTTTAACGTGGAAGTTTGACAAATAACCGTTCTTGGGTTCTTATAACGTAAAGCAACCCTTTATAAATGAGATCAAACTTTTAAACTATCCGGATATATTTTGTCGAGTTCCTAGGAGACTGTGAATGGAAAGTTATGATTAACTGATTAAAGCATGTTATATATTTAAAATTTGTTCTATACCTTAAATGATGGTATCAGTCACTTATGAAAAATCCACGGAATTCCAAAGTTGAAGAGCTCATGACAAAACTTCTACCATCACTCTAAGGACGCTACTAGATTTAACTTTTAACAGTTTTACAGATCCCCAAATTCTTCTGTTCTCACCATCTTATCGCGTCACCTCCTGTCTGAATGCAACATCTATTTCCATCGTGTGCATTGTGGCTGGCTAGTGTTTGATAAACATTAGAACTGGGCAGGTTGCAGCTCTACACCATTTTGGTACATAACAAATTGTAGTGGGAATATTTATCATCAATGCAATGAACCAAGTGTGGTTAGGAACTATACAATCAACTCAGACACAAACTATTGATATTCCATTGCATCATAGATATTTACTGGTTGTTAGGCAACCAAATGTTCCAACACTGACACCGGGGAAAATTTCTCTTGCTGGGCTTGGCCATTTTAGTAATTAGTTCAGCATGGGACTGTCTCATAGTATCTCTGGCATATGAAAGAACTTTATAAAGGACATTTAATACAAATCCCAGGCTTGCATTATTTGAGCAGTTCCTGAGATGGGAAGTTTTATCCTACCAGGCACATTTATTAATTTTTTCCTCATACTAAACAAATACCTGTCTCTCTACAGACCTTATACATTGGCTCCACTCTTTACCTAGAGCAAGTTTACTTCCTCTTCAACATGCCAGCTCTAATATTTGGAGAAGGCTATCATGTCTTCTCTGAATCTTTCTTTCTGCAGAGTAAATATATCCGATTCATTCCCTTATTCAGAATTCCCCATTATCTCACATGCTGGCTGTTCTCCCCTCTCAATGGCACCATAATATTTTAAACTGGGACTAACTAGGATTGGTTGCTGTTTTATAGTTTACAGTTATGACTACTGATTTATAGGCTGTTGTGTGGTTGAACATTGCAATTAAAATTGGCACAGGAATAAGACGTCAAGGGTATAGAACAGGTGCCTGTTTTTATTTTTTTATTTTTTTTTTAAATCCTGACTTGGAAAATGCTACCAGTGAGAAATCACAGCATTTGTGCCTTATTGGAACCTTGGAAGACAAATGGAAACTTTAAGTAAGACCTTCAGGGATGCCTAATAGATTTATGCAGCATAAGAACAGTTTCAGAGTGTGGGATGCAATCATTTAAAGTAATATTTGCTAAATTTGGCCGTGCATATGAATCACTGGAGAGCTTCTAAAAATACGGATTCTTGGCATCTGTACCCAGACCTACCAAAGAGGTGCCTCTAGAAGTTCCCAAGGGAAAAGCATTTGGGAGCCATGGATGTAGGGTACGCAACATGAAGACCAGTCCTTCCTTTGAGCTAATTCTACCTACCCTATAAAGCTGTCTTCTGTGACACATTTTCGCTGCCTATTACAGCCAATTACTCTCTCTCTTTTCTAAAAAAGCCTCTTCTTCTAATAATTGGTACCAAATAGTTTGGTATTTAATCGTTAATTTTGCATGGCTTTTTGTCTCCGTTATAAAATCCCTCAGGGCAAGAACTCCCAAGGGATATGGCACAATATTGAACGGAGTCATTGATTGATTGGTGAGGATTTTTGGAGGTAGCAGAAGAAGTTAGAGACAAAAGGGAGGCAGATACTGCAGGAGTCTAGCTGGAAAAGTTTAAGATCAGGGAGATTAAAGTCTTTCTCTTTTGAAAGAAGTATCTTCTACACTGTGCTGTGGCCTGCTCCCAGGTGTAAGTGATAGAGTACACAGACGTTGCTTGATGTCTCCACCTCCATCAAACCTGATCCTTGGAGATGTCAGACAGTAACCCACAGACTACATTATATAAATATGGCCAGAAGGCCTATTATTTCCAGTGTTTCTAGTCCATCTGGAACACCAGACATAAATGAGTTCTAGCTCTTTTGGTGCAGTTCTATCATCTGACAAAGTCAATAGTGAGGGTACTGTAGGTCCTGATAAAAGTTTCAAAATAAAGATGAAGGGGTTCCTTAGATAGTTACATAGGCTTTTTTTTTTTTCTTTTTTAAATATCAAAGACATGTAAGACTTCAAAATTCATTCAAATTAAAAATCAAATTCGAAGCAATGATGCTTACATGAGATAAATACATAATACAATTAAAAATAAAAGAATGACAAGCTATATTTGGAAAGCATGAAGAAAAAAAACAGGGATGGTACATTTGTATTAAAGAATAAATTTGACAGAAGTTCAACTACATATTGATACAAGTAAAACCATAAAAAAGCCACGAGTCATGAAACACTAGGCACAGAATAGCATAGTGTCAAGCCACGAAAAGCAAAAGTTGCTAGAAATATAAGGAAACACATGAGTTGTATTAAAATTTCAAAATTACATAACTCTCTGGTAGGTCAAGGAGACAAAAATAAGCAATTAAGGACATAAAACACATGAATTATTTAATGGTTGTATAAATATCGATACACTGATATAACTTTGCACCTAAGAACAGAAAATGAACCTTACAAACACTGATCATGATCTGGACCATAAGATATTTCAGTGCATTTTTAAAGTAAAAATTGCACAACTCCATTATCTTAATAATAAAATATTACTAGAAATTAATATCAGAACTTTAAAGGAAAAAAATCTCAAATTACTTGGACATTTTAGAAATAGTCACATAAATAATAAACGAGTTAATAAGCAAACTAGCAAATAACAAATGTGAGAACGTTGTTGAACAAAAACCCATGAGATGGAGGCAAAGCTATTTTATGTAGTGATTCACAGCTCTAAATGCTTTTTGAAGAAAAGAATTATGAGAAGACACCTAAATAGTCTACATGGGAATTTAGGAAAAAAAAAAAGATAAAAGAAATTAAGGAAAGCTAGTGAGAAAGAAAATAATAAAGTAGAAATTAAAAAATAAATGAAACATAATAATGAGAAAAAAAAATAAGCCTATCTTTTGCAGGATTGATAGCTAAAACCAAGAACACGTTCTTCAAATAAAACAGACAAATCTCTGGCAAATTGGGCAAATTTAATCAAAGAAAAAACTAGAAAGAATATAATAACATTTATAAATAAATTTATTTAAACTATTTAATAATAGAGAGAAGATTAAGGCTTATAACAGAGTAAAATAAATTAGTGATTAAATTGAAAACTTGAGTAAAATAAATAATTGAGAAAAATGTAAATTAAGATGAACTTAATGAGAAGAAAATCTATAAAGAAAGAAGAAATTGAACCACTTATCAAAAAGTTACTTTTACTTCAATTAGAGATTTTAGAAATTTGGGGGACATAGGGCTCTCTGAGAAAGGAACACTTTCTGCAATGTAGTTAAAGAACTGGGTTTAAACGCCATGTAAAAATAACCTAAGTTTTTAAATTTAGGATTGAAATTGGTAATAAATAATTCTGAAAAACAAATGATCCAATAGAACTTTCTGTGTAAAACGTCTAAGAAAAAGTTCATGCGATTCAAGCCAATCTCAAGACTTGACCAAAAGAAAACCAGAAGTAATAGGAACTTCAATCATACAAGGCACATTTAGAAGGGTTTTCTAGATAAGCAGCCTGATTTTGCATAGCAGCACCACTACTCAGATAATAAACTAACTTCTCCCGGGAGCTCTGGTTCCCACCCAGCTCCTGAGTGACCACATAGAGAATATCCTTAGAGAACATTAAGAATAAAATAGCCAGCAGGGCAAACAGGACCAGGAGAAATGAACTCTCCAGAGGGGACGGTAACTTCCCTCTCCAAACCTTCAGTTCCACGTGCCATAAAGGAACAAACGAGGCTACGATGCATATTCATTGGCCCTTTTAATACTCCATCAGGATGCATCTTTCCTAATAATATCTACCTCCAAAATTTATTTTAAGTTTACTCTTCTCTATCACTGCCGCCACCCCCCCCCCCCCCCGCCGCCCTGGGTGGCATTGGCAGTGACCGGGACAATGCAAAGCTTCGCACACTGAGCTCCCGGCCCAGCCTCCTCCTGCAATTCCTTGTCCAGGCAGAGGACCTTCTCACAAGGCAAAATATCCTCTCGCTCAAATCTTAGTACGGAGCATAAAATCCAAACTCCTACACAGTCTCTCTCTTATTCCTTGTCTCAGGTGCGTCTCCCCCTGACTGATGGGTCATGCTCTAGTCACCCTCACCTCTTGTTTCCAGAAGTTGGCTAAGTGCTTTTCTCTCCAGGCTTTAGGGCTCTCTTTTCCCTGTGCCGGGGGAAGCTCTTCTCTCCTCACATGGCTGCTTCCTTCTCACCCTTCAGGTCTCTGCTCAGAAAGCACCTCCTTGGGGAAAGCATCCCAGGCCATCCTTTCTGTTTAAATTCTTCCTCAATCGCATTGTTTTCTATCCACATACCTTGTATTTCCTTTTTTAGCACTTCTCACAACGTAAAAATAATTCCTTTTTGCAGGGGCAGTGTTTCTACCCATTTGTTTCCTGTCACTCCCATTAGACTGAAAACCCCACGGGGTCAGGAACGCTGTGGGCTTTTACACGGTGCTGTATTGCTAGTGCCTGGCCGCATGCCTGCACTCTGTGGGCGCTCAGCATTTCGTGAAGGAATAACAGTCTGGATAAATTGTGATGATTTGATTAGTTTGTTTACTTTTCTCTCGTTGTTGTTTCCTGCACTTGACTGTGAGTTCCACGGGAACAAGGTTCCTGTGTCTTTTTTAGGCACCAAATGTCGTGCTTGGCACTTAGGGGTAGCTCAGTGGCTATTTGTAGAATAAGTAAATGAATAAAGATATCGAAGTTCTCTAGGATATGAAATTTCTTTCGCCTCAGCTTTATACAACACTCAGAACGTCTGGATCTACTAGAATCCTTCATTAAGAATTCTGCTATCCCAATATTTTCCAGTATCACTGTTTCTGTTAACAACTCAGGCACCCAACGGGAATGGAAGAGAAGCAATGCGAATTAAATCACTCAAATGAGGCTGCTGCCGGTTAATTTTAGATCCTGAGCATCTGGGTCAGCGCTTAGTTTCATAGCAGGTGTGGAAATGATATCTTCAGTGTCATTATTAATGATTTTACTAAGGGCTGGGAGCACTTGAAATATTCTTCCGAATGAGATTTGAGAAGTGGACCAGATGGGCATTTTTAAGAAGGCTATATTAACTGTATTCTACTTTTCAGCAAATAAGTCTTCCTATTAAGATTGATTACAAATGTACCTTAGTGTCCATATCATATTCAATCAAAAATTATAAGCAATGATTTTTAGAAGAATATGAAATACTCCAGTAAGATGATAGTAATCTAAATGAAATAGATAAACAGGCCTGAAGTTGACTCTAGTCATTTTGTTTTGCTTTCTTTTCCTCTTTCTCCCGGCAGTATCTCGTCTTCTACGGGGTTTAATGTTCATTATGGGTACATGACTTCAGTCATAAGAAAACGGTCTTATCAGTCACATCCCCAAAATGCTGGTTGGTCAGGCAGGATGGCTAGGTAAGGTTGACCACAAATAAACATGTCAGCATCCACCTACTCCCTGAATCCCAAGGGTGGGTGCTCAGGGCAGTATTTGTCCTCTATCAGTTTTATCCTTCTTGGTCAAAACAGAGCTGAGAAAGAGTAATACATACTAGACTGTAATCTTTGAGCCAGAGGAAATTGAACCAAACCAAGTGGAAAGAATGTTCTATTTACCAGTAGCAGGTCAGTTCACGGGGAAATTGTAAAACAGGTGAAGTTCATTATTGGTGAAGCTCCCCTAGAACAACCCTGGTCTCCCCAGCCCCAGGGGTGAGCCCCTGCCATGGTTTAGACCTTGACACTGAATGCCAGCTGTCTTTGGCTTCCTAGAGACTTGCTCTTGTGCAATGAAGCAAGTATGTGCTAGGTCTCATAGTCTCCGGTCAGGCTCTTCTCCCCACCAAAAATGAAAATTAGCTTATTTGATAGATCAAGCTGTCCTCATTTGCTAATAGAAAAAAGTTCGAGAGGCCTCTCAGGTAATGCGGACTCAACAGTGACTTTCTAATGACGAAGACTTTCCTGTGTGACTCAAAGAAGTGAGTCTGATGGTGGGAATGTCAGACCAAATGATATAGATTTTTATGGAGCAGTAATATTTCATAAGAAGAGAGGGGAACTGACATAGAGTTGCCCACTTGTTTTTGCTGAGTAAGGACATTCAGGAAAAAAGAACAACAGAACACATCCATTGACAATCATTTTAGAAAAGAAAGGAATATTATGATAATCAGAAAAAAACAAGAAGCAAACAATCTCAGTAAAAAAGCAACCTTTTAAGAATTTACCTTTATGAAAAAATGTACTTCATACAGTTTCAGTTATGCTAGATGCTGTACAACGTCATGCCTGTAGACAGCAATACTGTATTGTGCACTTAAAAATGTGTTGAGAGGGTAGATCTCCTGTTGTGTTCTCATCACAATAAAAACAAAACCAAACCAAAAAAAGATACACAAATGTATTTCAATGTCCTAATTTTGTAGAAGACTAGTGAAAATGTTGTCCAATACCAGTATCAGTCTATGGCCAGGCTTTGGGGAGGGCTGAGGTGGGCGCCCACAGTGGCCCAACAAGCCAGCCCAGGAATTTTAATAGCTGACACTTGTGGGCAAGTCTCCATATGACCTGCCTATCAGTGCAGTCAAAACCATGAACGTGATCCAGAAACACCTTCTGGGTTGTAAATCAAAGAACTTGTTTGTACAAAGCCTTTAACTTTGAGGGCTTTTCTGTCTGTAGATTAACAGAGAAAATGAATAATAGGTAGCCAAAAAAGTGATCTGAATTTTGTTGGAACAGTGATACTTTAAAGTGTAGGATTTAAGGATATACTTATTCACTGGTAAATATGACGGCACACCCAGCAGCTGCCATGTACCAGGAAAGAGCAATGAGACCCCTGCCTTACAGCCTTAACTCCTAGCAGTGGACACGGGCAAGCAGGAGATACGTAGGCAGATAACATCCCTTAAGGACAAGTTCTGAGGTTGCTTTTGTGGATGGGTGTGTGATATTTAAGCGAAGTCCAGACTAAAGTGAAGAACTGAGGCTTATGGTAACCTGCGGAAAGAGCATTCCAGGTAGAGGGAACATCCAGTGCAAAGGCCTGAGGAGCAAAGAGGCCAAGTTGACGGGAGCACAGTGGGACCAGGAATGCAGCGGGGTGCAGACCATGTGGAGCCTTAGGGACTTCAGGTTCCATAAATGAAATGGGCAGCTATTGGAAGGTTTTGAGCAAGAGAGTGACATGACTTACGGGTCACTAGAGTAGGAAGTGGCAAAAGTGAAAGCTACAGTAGACTATTATGACAGTCCATTTGAGACACGATGGTAGTGTGGGCCAAGGCAGTCATCATAGGAGTGCTGAAAAACGCTCAGATTTAGGATATCTTTTGAAGGCAGAGAGAATAGGACTTACTGATAGAATAGACTGAGAGACTGGATATGGTGGTAATGGTAAGAGAAGATTCAGGCTGGGTTTCAAGATGTTTTATTTGATCAACTGAATAAATGGTACCATCTACTGAGAATAGGTACCATGGGAACAGCAGGTTGAAGGGGGAATCAAGAACTTATTAGTGGATATATTAAATTTGAGATGTCACTTGAATATCCAGGTAGAGATGTCAGGTTGGCAATTGGATACATGAGTCTAGAGTTCAGGGGAGAAATCAAGCCTAGAGCTAGAAATTTTTTAAAACTTCAGTATATAGAAAATGTTTACAGCCTTTGGGTTGGATAAGGTCATCTAGGGAAGTCCAGTTTTCTGGGCAGAAAGTACAAAGCTCCCGAGGCAAGAACATGCTTGGTGAGTTACCAGAAGAGTCAGGTAACTGTCCACTGTGGATGTGAGCAAATGCAGAGAAGATGCTCAGGGATCAAGCCTGGAGAAACGCCAGCATTTAGAGGTCAGGAGGAGGCAGAAGATTCAGGAAGGGAGACAGAGACGGAGTGGCCAAGGAGGTAAGGGGAAAACCAGAGAGTGAATCACCAAAGCAGTGTGAATCAAGTCTTTCAAGAATGATTAAGAGCAGTTTATAAATTTACTCTGCCCTCAGTTAGCTCTATTGACGGAAGAAGTTGTATACGCTGTTCTATTCCCAGTGTTTAGTGGCACCTGTCACAGGATCAGTATCTGTTTGTTTATTTCAGACGATACATGTGGCAGTCTTCAGGCTGAATGCAACCTGTAGGTGTGTTTTATTTGAACTTTGGGGTTTAAAGATATTTTAATTGGTTGCCAAGATTTAGAAATTGGGAAACTTCACATCAAAACTTGTATCTCTGGTTCTTTTTTAAAAAATCTCCAGGATTCTCACAAGGCAGGCCACAGCTGTTTGTGGCTGGGTGGCAGCTGCCGTCTTTAGAGGGGTTATGTGCTCTTCAGCTAAATTCCTGCCGTCTCCAGCGAGCCCTGGGTCTCACCAGCCGTGAGTGCTGAGTCACTCATTCATATTACTTGCTGGTTCCTGCAGATTTGGAGTTTGTACCTCTTGTTTAGTTAAAGAGGGAATGAACGAATAAACAAACGAATGAATGAATGTTTACTGACGAGTAACCTGGAGCTGGGAGAGGTGAAATGATGTAAGCTTACATGCAGAAATGCCAGGGCTCAGCTATAGATGCTCAGGCCAGGGCTTTTACCTAAAATCTTTGCTTCCAATGTCATTGTATTAAAAACATCCTAAAATAAAAACAAGAGTTTGAATGAAAGAAGTGTACTGACAAAATGCTATTTCCATGTTTGGAAAAAATAGAATATTAAGCAAATCGTTTATTATGATAAATGTAAAGAAATGGTTTCCTAAGAACTGCTACACAGACTAGCAGAAGTTAACATCACTGCCCAAGGCAAAGTGAATAACAAACAAATGTAATTATTAAACAATATAATTAAGGTTAAAATTAGTATTTTACTCCATTAGTTTTTTTTTGGAGAAGTAAGTTATGCCATTTTTCTCTGTGAATTATTTTTATCTACTCTTACATGTTTTACACACAGACTATTATAATCATAGAATGACAGTTTATCATCATCCCTTCTTTTACTCACTATCAAAAACTGGAGTTTTTTAAGCCTCCTCTCTTTTGCCAGCTCCGGTGATGGCTAGTGGCTATTCAGGGCAGTGTGTGGAGGTGGACTCTGAAACGCAATTTGGGATCATTGAATGAGACCACAGTGCTTCATTTCTGATGTTCGGACATTATTGTTATGCATTGAATTGTGTCGTCCCCCTCCACGCCTCCACCCCCGCCAAAAGATATATTGAAATCTTAAATAGAATTATCCCTGTCCCTCAGAATGTGACTTGATTTGAAAATAGGGTCATTGTGGATGTCATTAGCTAAGATGAGGTCATATTGGAGAAGCGGGGGGCCCTAACCTAATATAACTGTTGTCCTTGTAAGGAGGGGAAATTTGGACACAGACTCAGAGGGAAGATGAGGCAAAAAGAGACACACAGAAAGACAGACACCTGCAGCTGGAGGCAGAGATCAGAGTAATGCTACCATAAGTCAAGGAACGCATGCACGACAAGAAACCAGAAGAGGCAAGGAAGGATCCTCCTGTAGGAGCTGCAGAGGGAGCGTGACCCTGAGGACACTTTGATCAAACTTCCAGCCCCATAACTGGGAGATAATAAATTCCTGTTGCTTTAAGCCACCCAGTCTGTGGTGATTTGTTACTACGCCCCTAGGAAACTAACATAGAGATTACCTTGTCTGACTCTTCATTTTATTTATTTTTTAATGTTTTAAAATATTTTTTAAAAATTTATTTATTTTATCTATTTATGTTTGGCTGCGTTGGGTCTTCATTGCTGCGCGCAGGCTTTCTCTAGTTGCGGCGAGCGGGGGCTACTCTTCACTGCAGTGCGTGGGCTTCTCGTTGCAGTGGCTTCTCTTGTTGCGGAGCATGGGCTCTAGCCATGCAGGCTTCAGTAGTTGTGGCACGTGGGCTCAGTAGTTGTGGCTCGTGGGCTCTAGAGCGAAGGCTCAGTAGTTGTGGTGCACTGGCTTAGTTTTCCCACAGCATGTGGAATCTTCCTGGCCCAGGACTTGAACCCGTGTCCCCTGCATTGGCAGGCAGATTCTTAACCACTGTGCCACCAGGGAAGTCCCTGACTCTTCATTTTAAACTGTGTTAGAACGTAGGTATCTCACTGGCGGAAGCTGTGTCCCTAGGAAAGTGGCATCAGCCATAAATGCCACAGATGTGCTATCCCTAAGGAAGACATTTAGGCAGATGCTGCATTGCTGGAGAAGCCTCATTCCTTTGCTTACTGAAGGCACTGAAGCTGATTCCACCTGTTCTTAGACAGGGAGTAATGGCCCTCCTTTTGTCCTGGAAGCTAAAGGTATATCATTCCTTAGCAGAGAATATCTTGAGCATTAGGAAGAATTTGGCTCTAATCTTGGCCCTAGGAAAACTTGGAAAATAATCAGAAAGTATCTTTAATGACCCTCTGGTCTTCTTGCGCCCACCTTAATGTGTCAGACTTCTCCTTGAATGAGAGTTCCGTAACTCACAGTCCAGAGACAGCTCTTAGAAGCCAACATGAAACCTTGGAGATCTTGAGATTGTTTGCAGTAGTCTGAGGGTATGACCACTTTTCTGGGTAAAGATTCCATAGTTTTGATTAATTCTTAAAGATGTATACTTCCCTACAACCAGAACATCAAGAAAAATAAAACAAAAAAAGACTAAGGGTGCTTGGCATGATGGTCAGGATCCACCTAAGATTTTGTGCCTGGGGAACAAGGCATAGGGATGGAGTGGGATGATGGCTCAGGGTGGAGACAGGATGAAGAATGTGGATTCAGATATGTTGACCTGCAGGGGACAATGGACCGTTCACATGGGGCGTTCAGTAGGCATTGGGAGCCACAAAGTTGGCAAGGAAAGGGCACGCAGCATTGGGATTGAGCATCACGGAGGTGGGGACTGAATATTTGAGTGCAGGTCCGCTTTCAGAACTGATCACTGAACCTGGCCTAGGAAGGACCAACACTGAGTCTCGGACAGCATCTACGTTAGGGAGCAAGGGGAGGAAGAGGTGGCGTTAGAGGTAAAATAGGCAGGCAGTTTAGAGGGGTAAAAGAATGAGGAGCATGCCCTGGGGGAAAAGAGCAGGAGAGACTTCAAAGGAGAGGCTGGCCAGGCTTGTAAAATGAAATATTTAAAGAAAATGCAGAGAAGTTCTGTGTCTGAAGTTCACCAATGATCATCAATAATCCCTTTTGAAAAACTATGGGGATTCTTTCTTCATTTATGCATACTTTGAATGGTTATGATTGCATTTCTGCTATGTGCCAGTTACCACGTTAGGTGCTGGGGCACAAAGATGAATAAGACACAATCCTGCCTTTGGGAAACTTACTTGCTTGTGCAAGGACACATACTTAGAGGAATCAACTGTATATGGAGGTCTGAATAGTGTCAAGGGAGGCCACAAAGGGGAAGCATTGATTTACAAGGGAGAGTAGAAGTCATGATGGGGAAATGGATCTCTTCTGCAGGAAGTATAATTGGTGGGTCCAAGAATTCTTAAAGTGTGAAGCTGTCCTGTACATTATCACATCATAATATCTGAAATCGTGCATTTCGGAATCACGTGGGCACACACACACTCCAACACCTTGAACCAAAACCACTTTTAAAAAAAAATTTATTATTTATTTATTTTTGGCTGTGTTGGTCTTTGTTGCTGCACGCGGGCTTTCTCTAGTTGTGGTGAGCGGGGGCTACTCTTTGTTGCGGTGCGTGCGCTTCTCACTGCTGTGGCTTCTCTTGTTGCCGAGCTTGGGCTCTAGGCGTGCAGGCTTCAGTAGTTGTGGCACGAGGCTTCAGTAATTGTGGCACATGGGCTCAGTAGCTGATGTTTTTGGGCTCTAGAGCGAAGGCTCAGTAGTTGTGGCGCACAGGCTTAGTTGCTCTGAGGCATGTGGGATCTTCCTGGACCCCCAGGGCTCAAACCCATGTCCCCTGCATTGGCAGGCGGATTCTTAACCACTGCACCACCAGGGATGTCCAAGAATTAAAAGTTTTAAGAAACTTGCTAAAATATCAGTTTAATAGTAAATATCTAACCAGAGAAGGGTTGGATTAATAAAATGAAGAGATTGGGAATGACCTGGAAAATGAATTTCTCATCTCTGACCTGATTCCATATCTTAAAGTTCTTATGTTCTAGTTTTCAATCTACACTGCTTTTTATAGTGAATGCTTCCATTGGTGATAATCATAGAAGCAAATACTTTGTTTACTTTTTTGACTACAAGCAAAATAAATACTAATATAAAAATGTGCTTATGCTGTTATAGTTTATATGAACTGTGATTTATCCATCTATTCATTTCTGTGTAGACAAAATGATTTATAATTTTAAAGTCTAATCTAATAAACTTAGACATAAAAGATAAAAAAGAAAGAAAATGGAGTAGCTGTTGAGGTAAATCACATATTTATAATTTTTCAAATTTTAATCCTTAAAATAATTCTACTGAGCTATAAATGCATTCTTCTGCTTTTAGTATATAGACACATTTTCCCTTTAATATATGATTTGAAGTCTTGTGTTTCAATTTTCACTTAAAAGTCTTTTTACTTTAAGATGAATTTTTTCCAAAATACATACCCAGTCCCTTCATACTCAAGAAAAGACTAAGGTCACTATTTTGTAAACTCACAGCACTATGATTTCCCAAATCTTTTTTTTTTTTAAGCTATATATCTTACCTATATCCATTGATGTTAGAACTGTCCTAGACAGTCAGGGATTGATAGAATCCATAATCTTAGGGCAAAATCAACCTCAAAGCGTTATGGGCTAAGGCATCCCCCTTTCCTTCAATTAGATCTTTCATTATAATTCTCCCATTTCTTCAAGCCCAGGCTCCACCAAACTCAGTATACAACTCAGGTGCCACAGCCTCCAAAAACATTTCTTGAAACAATCAGCTGGAAGCCAGCTCTCCCATCTATGGTTCCCCATAGAAGTCTGCCCTCTATCCTTCTCTTAGGGCCCATGTCCCTTTCTGTCTTGCATTGTAGCCATTTGCTGTGTTTTCCCTACCAGACAGTGAGATCACCAAGGATACCATCTTGAATCACATTCATTTCTTCTCTGATGTGCTATGTGTTAACTTACACATAGTAGGTTCTCAAGAAGTACTGCGTGTGTACTTAATAATTTCTGTAGCCATGACAAATTGTCAAAGAGAGTGAAAAACCTATTAAGTAAAGTATTTTAGGAAACCCTTGGTCAAGAAAGAAAGCCACAAGAGTAGAAAATTCTTCAAGAGGTGAATCAGAATAACTGGCACATAAAAGTGACACATTCAATTTCTTCACCTTTGTATAACCTCCAGAAGATCAAACGTTAATAAAATATTTATCCTCAGTTGTCACAAGCCAGACTTTGATTTAAAACTCTTGGGTACATGAATGTCACGCCAGACCAAAAATACAGCACCATGTATTTTTAATTTAAACATGGATCCGTAAAATCTTTATATATACCTGATATGAAAAAATTTGAGTGCAAATCTCCCAACAGTCACCACAAATAAGAAAACAGGAGCTAAAATCGATTGTTAAACGTCTGTAAAAGTACAACGAAAAATATTCCATTTGAAAGTCCAATGTGGCATTGATGTGACACGTAAAATACATTCTCTTACCTTTAGGGAATCAAAGCAGGCGATTACTCTTCCATTTTCGACCTGGCAACTTTTGGGGGGGTGGGCAAATTTGCATTCCTCATCAGAACGGGAGCACGTTCCTCTCTGGAACTGTCTGCAGACTTCCAAGGTCAGCCATTTTGTATCTCTGACCGGGGCAACATTCAAAGCCATGATGAGAAAATAATTTGGATCCTGTTCGTTTCTGTTAAATGATGAAATCAAATCAAGTTCCAATGATTCCAAAACTATTGCTGTGAAAAATCCCACATGTAAGTCTGAAGGTAAGTGACAAATTGCTTAAAGAAGCCCAATCCGGGAAACAGAGTGAGGAGAGAATTTATCGGCAGGCGGTCACTCATCAATCAATATGCCCCACTCGAAGACTGCGGGCCGCAATGAAAGCATGCTCAGTGTCATCTCTGGCTGCAAACGTCCGAGTCGCCTGATCGTTTTGCAGACACAATTGTTTTTAATAAAGTGACTTCAATATCATGGCACTCCTTGGGAGAATATTTAGTTCTGATGCTCGCAGCTATTGACGATGCTGGAAAATAAGCCACTTAGATGTTCAGATCTTAGCAGGATTTCTCTTTCCTTTCACCTTTTAAAATTCCGAAATCAAGGAATTGGCAAAGCCAGACAACTGAGGTATCTTCATCCACTCGTAAGGTCAGGGTAATGTGTATTGGATAGCAAAACACGATAACACAAAAGCTCCCGGGCTGTGTTTTCCAGCAAAAGTGACTTCACACAGGCACTTTTAAATCTTGAACCTGCAAAACACAAATAAAATATCAACTTACACCCAAACTCAATGGAATCAACACTTTAACAAACTATTTGGCTCTTATCTAGAATTTGCGAAAGTGCGGTTTAGAGCTTTGAGCTTTGAATATAGTGAGGAAAGTTATGCATTAAAAGAGAGAGAAAAGAATGCGAAACTGCAACTGTACTGCAGAACTGATCCAGGCAGCAGTCCAAAAGTTAGGAATGACTCAAACAGATGAGTGTGGCAGACACAATAATTAGGCATTCTGAAACAATTCAATCTAATGTGCCTAATCGCCAAAACAGTGTATTAGAACTGTGACTTCCAATTAATTTCACATTTAGGCCATTGATTTTATTGTTGGAAATGCTGTAACCAATCATTTGGGATGTGACTCTCCTAAATAATAAGGATATTGTCATTCTGGATGAAGTGTGGGCTCCTTACCCTTTCCATCCTTTTCTAGTTTACAGAGATTTGAACTTAGAGAGGGAAAGGTAGATCTGATATTTTATTCTCAGATCTCTTATACTTTCTCTCTACATTTTTTTTTTTTTTTTTGTGGTACGCGGGCCTCTCACTGTTGTGGCCTCTCCCGTTGTGGAGCACAGGCTCCGGACGCGCAGGCTCAGCGGCCATGGCTCACGGGCCCAGCCGCTCCGCGGCACGTGGGATCTTCCCGGACCGGGGCACGAACCCGTGTCCCCTGCATCGGCAGGCAGACTCCCAACCACTGCGCCACCAGGGAAGCCCCTCTCTACCTTTAATACTTGCGTGACGTTAGTGTTCCTTTCTAGGCTGTAAGCACTCAGAGGGTAAGGGCAGTTTGCATATTCCATTTCTGTTTCCCTAGGGCCTTAGTTCATGGCTATTTGGTCCTCAAAAAATATTTCTTGACTGATTTAACTGATGACTGACTCACTGACTAAGTGAATGAATGCAAGTTCATTTTAGCTGAGTCCGGTTTAGATTTTAACGGAGTCACAATCTGAGAATGTTCTGTTCTGTGGAATGCTGGAGCTGAATCACATATCTAACACAACAAAAATATAACAAGTCAATTCAGATTTCTAAGATCAGCACGATTAGTTTCTTTTAATATCTCCAAGGATTATGAAATTATTAAAACGTTAAAAATTTAACATTACTGAGTCAAGCATGAATGGAGGACTAAATATCAGAAGTTGGTCATTTTTATATATTGGATATGCCATGGGCTACCTTAGATACTTGCTTAGCCTTGACGGCCTTCTAAAATATTTATAACTAAAAACTTAATGGAGGCTGGAAGTAGGTTATTTAAAATCGTCATGTACCATAGAAGTTCAGAGAGCAATAATTCTTGAGCGATTCACAAGTGTTCCCTGAAAAAGTAAGTCTCACAATCAGTTAAGTTTAGTTAACTCCAGGCAAACCAAGCTGAACAGGCTTCCTTGCAAGAGGGCTTTTTTCGGCCTTGGATGAGTCTCTGATAGGGGAAGAGAAGCAGTGGCGTCTCTCAAGCTTATCTGATTGTGGATCATTTATTTAGCGGGACATCTCCCGGGACTAATGGGAAATGCTTCTTCATCCCAATACTTCTCTGACTTGTTAGTAGAAGTGTTTGAATGAGTTATCATTGTATGTGCATTTAAGGAAGTTGGCAACCTGGAAAGCTATGACACATTCCTAGCTTCCCATTTTGAAATATTTGAGGGGCCAGACAGGCTCCTGCTTGTCTTTTTGGCAGGATTGCATTCCCAGCAGCTAACATCAACTATCTTAACTTCAAGAGTTTAAGAAGATGACTTTAATAACCAAATTGCCTCTGGGTCAGGTTTCACCGACCAGCCTGGACCTGCACCCTCATTACCTCAACCCTTACCTCTAAACCCCGTGAGAACAAAGCAAGGGAAGCAAGGGACAAGGAAACATTTCTGCTTGTGTGTTCAGTGGAGCTGAGGCGCCAATAATGTGGAGACAAAATGAGGGGCTGGACACACGTAGTTCATATTTGCCGAATATTTTGCAGCGTCCCCGAGTCCCAAGGACCTGGGTCCAATGGGGTCACAGAACAGCAAAGATGCAGGAGATGCTCTTCCTCAAAGCAGCACAGTCTTGGCCGATGCGTCACGTGTAGGAAAAGAAAGAGGCAAACACAGATTCATGCACAGATGGCAAATGAATCATTACTCAAGTCTTCCTAAAAACCACACAGGAACAATGCTCTTAACTCAATCCAGTGAATGGGGTACACTTTTGCTTATACTTTTAGATAAGAAGACATTTCCCCCCCCCACCCCGGGAGAAACGGAGTGCCATTTCTACTCCTATGAAAATCCAACCAGAATTTAGATGGTCACACTCTATCAAGATGGACTTGCTTTTGGAAACAGAGGAACCAAGTTTCTGCTGGCCAGAGTCCTGTGTAAGTCAAAGGTGTTCCACAAGGCTCGTCAGGTTGCACCTAAATATACCGCTGTCCTAACCGTTCATGGATCCAGTCTTTCTCCCAGCTTCTTCTCTGTTTCTATCCTAAAAGTTACCGAGCTACTGTTACAAAGATATCACCTCTCTTGGGCCATGACAACCTCCATCTTCCGGAGTGGGCACAGCAAGCAGCTGTGGGAATGAGGAAGTGAGAATAGATTTAATTGAGGTCACGGGAGGCCACCGAAGGAGATGGGCAATGATGGGCAAGGATGGAGAAGACCAACCTTTAACATGGTTATCAAGGGACAAGACTAAATTAACCAACACATAGAGCAAATTACATATCGGGTCTCCCAGACTGGAGGCTCCTGGGAGGCCCACTAGCCACCCGTGGTTATTGAGCACTTGAAATATGGCTAGCGTCACTGAGGGACTAAATTTAAATTTTTATTTACTCTTAATTAACGTAAATTTAACTTAAAAACGGATCCTCGGTTTACTTATCGGAAAACTTCTAAGTATGCTTGGGCCAACTTGACTATATGAATCTACTTTTCAGTTGTAAATTTTAGAAAATCTAAATACAGATCAAGTATTTCTAATAAAAATCCAGCATCCTAATTGAGATGTGTTCTAAGTATAAAATACACACTGATTTCAAAGACTTAGTATGAAAAAAAAAAACCATGAAAACACCTCATTAATATTGCTTCATATTTACTACATGGTGAATTGATAATATTTTTAACAAACTGGATTAAATATTATTATTTAAATTAGACTCACTTGCTGCTTTTTAGCTCCCCTCCAAAAAATTCAGAATTATATATGTAGCTTACATTGTATTTCTGCTGATGGCGCTGTTGTAGGGGCTTTTGCATTTCTTCTATTAGCCACAGCACTTTCTGGAATGGTGGAAAGTACCCCGTCCTAAGAGCCAGCTTCCAGCCCTTGTTTTGCCAAGCCTCCTTCATATGACCTTAATAAGTCAATTTCTCTGAGATCCAGTTTCTTCATCTGTAAAATGTTAATGATAGTTCCTACCTACTTTACATGGTTACTGCCACGAAGGACTGATTACAGAAGAAACATAAAAACACTCTGTGAACAGTCAAGAGCTGTCCCAAAGCAAGGTGATGAAAGGATGAGCCGCTCTATAAATATTTATTGAATAAATCCACTTCCAGGCTTCCTCTCTGCAGTCGTTCCCTATCAATGACTGGGGTCATGCCTGGGGTGGATCTGCTCAAGCCACAGATTCTGAGAGCAGGACGGTACCTTGCAGATCAAAGAGCTGACTGCATCCGGAGCGCCCCTCATTTCTCAGACCATCTTATTCTGCAGCCGAAGGGAACCCACAGAGAAGTTTCCCCAAGTACACGTCCCACGGTGTCACTACAAAGGCCTGAGCCTGCTGTCTTCCTCCAGCTGCTACCAACCCAGAAGTAGATGAAACACTTTTAGGGCCCAGTGGTCAGCCTGGGTGTGATGCCGAGTCCCAGTATGCTGGTGGCAGTGGTGGGGAGCCCATCTGGCTCGAGGCCTTGGTGGGAGCACAGCTGCTGAGTGAGCTCCCAGCGTCCTGGGCAAGGGGGGAGCAGGGGGCGGCACTTTCTAGTTCACCTGCCCAGAGGGCTCCCCGTTAAAATGTGTCTGTGTGGAGAGGGCACATCTTTCTATTCTCAAAAAGCTGCCACGGCTGTCAGCTTTGGACCCATTCGATGCCGGGCACCCTTTGCCTTTCCTGGAAGTTTCTGCGCTGCTCTGGGAAGCCAGGTCTCTTGCTCCCATTACTTTCCAGTGTTGTCTGTTTAAGTTTCTCCCAGTGCTTTGCTTTGGCTTCTGTTTGCTTCGCTGCTTTTCAATTGTGCTGCAGCTTTATTTCCAGCTTCACATCAATCCCCTCCCATTAGCTCCTTCCCAGGCAGAACCTGGGCCGAATTCTGAAGCACTTGTTCCCAGTTATTTCTCTGGCCGTTGTAGGTATTTCTTCCCCTGTCCTCTCCAGGCATTCAGGCACCTCACGTTCTCTCCCCTTCCTGCCTTTCTAAGCCCCTCACAGAGGAGGGTATGATCTTGCCCTTGAGGCGCTGCTGAGTCACAGGCTGGTAGCCCTCACCGGCCCTGCCCCCTGAAGCGGGGCTCCAGCCTGACCTCCTTCACTCCCCTTTTTAAAATTAATTTTATTAATTTATTTTTTAAATTTTTTGGCCACACCACTAGGCATGTGGGATCCTACTTTCCCCGACCAAGGATGGAACCCGTGCCCCCTGCATTGGAAGCGCAGAGTCTTAACCACTGGGCCGCCAGGGAAGTCCCCTTCATTCCCCTTTTGATGGCCTCTCTGTAGTCCGTCTTTTAACACTGCCTGGTAATTATTTGTAAGTAGACATCATTATTCCTTAATTCATGAGAACTGTGAATACTGATTTATCCAACTGTCTCCCCCCAGTATAAGCTCCTGTGTATCTAATAGACTGTTATTATTTTCAAATCCTCAGGGTTCAGTTCAGTGCTTGGTATCTAGAATATGCTCAACGAATATTTGTCCAATAAACTCCTGATCCTCCTCCAAAGAGCATTTGCATTTTAACATGGACCAAAGTCTAACCTAAGGGAATAAGGCTCTGAATAGAGACTTTCAGTATTATCCTGTAGGAAAATTCCAGCGAGTGCCAGCGGCTTACCCTGTTGTTGCCAAGGAAGCTGGGGGTGTGGGTGAGGAGCTGCCCCACAGATAAATTATTTGAGCTTCAAAACCCTGAATCTTTAGGCCAGAGGTTTTCAAAGTGTAGTATACGTGGGCCAGCAGGCCCAGCAGCCCCTGGGAGCTCATTAAAAATGCAGGTTCTCAGGCCCCGGCCCAGAGGTCTTGGGTCCGAAGTCTTGGGGGTAGGGCCCAGCAATCTGTGTTTTGACAAGCCCTCCAGGGCTGACTCTGAAGCACTCTCAAGTTTGACAAGTACTGTGGTAAGCATTTCTTGCCGCCCTCCTGTGTGCCAGGCATCCTTTGGGTTGCTAAGGGAACCAAGATGTCTGTCCTGAGTCAATCACAGGGTCTTGGGGTCACCGATTCCCACACAAACAGTTGCAGGAGGGCTGGCTGAGGGTTTCTCCCAGTGGCTGTGTTTCCGATCAGTCAAAACAAAATAAAACTAGATGACACAGGAAACACCTGAGAGATCTGTCCCCGCTAAGACTTGATTTTGAGAATTTGAAAAATAGATTGTCTCATAGCTTGCAGATTTTGTTCAGGATGAAGCAGGCCTTTGATGGGGGTAAATAGGGCTTTGTTTCTAGGGCCCTTGTCTGAGAGAGGACCGTCTTAGGGGGCTGGCGGCCCTTGGTGGCCAGCAGCTTGGTCCTCAGCCGCGTGACGCCAGAACTCTCCACAGAGGGGCTGCTGTGTAAAGCCCCGGCGCCAGATATGACCAATATGGAGGTTCACTGCTGGACTCATCTTCAAAGGAAAGGCAAGATTGAAGTTCAAGGATAAGGAAGGAGGTTCTGTAGTATTTCCTGAAATGCCAAAGGACTTGCTGTTCAACAGTACAAAGTAATCCTACGCTTTTTTTAGGGTCTTCACTTACATGACGCTTCATCTTTCAAAACATATTGAAAACTCTTCTAGGTGTTAGATTTTCAGAAAGCTGTGACTTTTGACTGCAGGAAAGAATTCGCTGTGCACGTTCCTTCCTTACAGTAACTCTGTGATGTCGCAGGGTGAGTTTGGAAAGCACGGTCCTCCACTCTACCACCCTGGCGACCTGCCCCAGGCCACGCCCCTCAGACAAGCCCGGGCTGTGGACCCCAGGTGTCCTCACCTTGCCAACGCTTTGTAGCCAGTTTGTACATTTCTGAAGGGAAACACATCAATCATGTCCAATCTTGAGACGGAGACTGCTTAAAACGTTAAGACCGCCTTAAGGAAAATAGTTGTGCAGCACACAGCTTCTCCAGCCAACTCTTGGTCATCTAAGGTATTTTAGCTGTCTGCCAGACAGCGGCCTCCTAGAGAGCTGATTAAAGGATCCTTGCAAAACAAACCGATTTCTGAGTCAGACAGTCAAGGACTTATTTTCCATTAAGTAATTTATGGGATGCCTTTAATTTTATTTTGCATAAATCTAATTACATGAAGAAACTATGTCTCCTTGAGTTTCCTAACTTCTAATTTGGAGAATCTTGGATTTCCTATTTTTAATCCTTTATTTATTTATTTAATTTTGGTAATTTTCATGAATTTTTCCCTTTTTATGTATATATACATATATATATTTAACATCTTTATTGGAGTATAATTGCTTTACAATGGTAGGTTAGTTTCTGCTTTATAACAAAGTGAATCAGCTATACATATACATTTATCCCCATATCTCTTCCCTCTTGCGTCTCCCACCCTCCCACCCTCCCTATCCCACCCCTCTAGGTGGTCACAAAGCACCGAGCTGATCTCCCTGTGCTATGCGGCTGCTTCCACTAGCTATTTTACATTTGGTCGTGTATATATGTCCATGCCACTCTCTCACTTCGTCCCAGCTTACCCATGTGAATTGGTGCAGCCACTATGGAGAACAGTATGGAGGTTCCTTAAAAAACTCAAAATAGAACTACCATATGACCCAGCAATCCCACTACTGGGCATATACCCTGAGAAAACCATAATTCAAGAAGAGTCATGTACCACAGTGTTCATTGCAGCTCTATTTACAATAGCCAGGACATGGAAGCAACCTAAGTGTCCATCGACAGATGAATGGATAAAGAAGCCGTGGCACACATATACAATGGAATATTAGCCATAGAAAGAAGCGAAACTGAGTTATTTGTAGTGAGGTGGATGGACCTAGAGTCTGTCATACAGAGTGAAGTAAGTCAGAAAGAGAAAAACAAGTACTGTATTTTTAATCTTTCAATTCTTAAAACACGTTGAAAAATGATTCTTCCTTCCTGTGAGTGGCTTGACGTCTCCAGCTCTATTTCTGGAGCTTAATTTAAAATATCTCTCCACATGCTCTCTCCTTCGGTCCTTGACTCCCTGTATCCTGCGTGTCAGATGCAAACGCCCGGGCTGGAGAGGAACCCAGAGTAGCGCAGCCTGGAGAACTGGGCTAAAAGCCACTTGACCTCCGGGAGTGGGTGTAACCCTGCTCTGTAATCACAGCCACTGAGAAGAGGTCCCCGACTGGGACCTTCCCATGGGAACCCCGGAGGACCAATAAAAATACAGAAATGAAAGCAGTCCCAAGTGCCAAAGGCAATACAGAACCTCATTGACTTTTCCAAGCAAAAAAGTGAAGGGAGCAGCAAAAGTGATTGTCCTTAAAAAGATTTTTCTTTCTAGACACCTTAAGATTTTTTAAAAATTTATTGGAAATATAAATGAAATAGTGCTTTGAAACTTGGCATGGGTTAGGGGTAAGAACAAAATTTTCTACCCTGGATTCCAGTCAGTCATTCCTCTGTCCCGAATAGCTGTGAAATGTCACCTAAGCTCTCTGAGTCTCAGTTTCCTTGTTTGGAATCGTGGAGACTGGAAATACCTAAACCATAAATGGATGTATTGCTACCAAAATATAATTAGTAGTATATTATAAGGACTCTCTGTTTGGTGTCTAACCCTTATCAGCATTAGATAAGGCATCAACTTTCCTTAAATTTGTGTTCATGTACACACACACGCACACACATATACACGCACAGGTGGAAAGGACTCCTATTCACTAAGAGTTAGACATTTCTGTAAAGCAAATGAAGTGTAACTTAAAGCAAGTAGAAAGTCTCTTTCTTTGATGATGGTACAAAGTATGAAGTCCTTCAGAGAATGTTAGACAAAACTTTGATAGATGCTCCTCAAAAACTAATTCCAAACGCTCATTCATTCTAAGCAGGGAAAGAACCACGGCTACCAAGCATGTCTTCATTTCACATGGTACTTGTTCTTTTGAATATACTTTCAAATACATTTCTATAGAGGAACTTAAACACCGGGGCACCCAAGCCACACAGTAAGTCAGATAAGCCAATGTTTCATAATAACAGAAATAAAAGGAGAAATTCCCCCACTAAAAATCTTCCTCTTGGACCTTGTCTCTTAAAGTACAAGTGAAAACTTCATAAAATCCAGAAATCATTTTAATGCATGAAAATTTCCAGCCCATTTTCATTGTAGTTTCCAGGAACGGGCAGAAAAAGAAATCCCTTCTTCAATTAGAAGAGGAGAGATTTCTAAACATACTCCTGAAACTACAGCCAGATATAATATATTCAACACACATTTGTATTCAAATTATGTTTTTTCACCGCGCCTGTGTTTTCTATCTAAACATTTATCATTCAGTTAGGAGCTGCTCTTATTAGAATAAAAGCAATTGTATTAGATACCATTTAAGACTGACAGCACTTACCGGTTTCCTGGATATCCAGGACCCAGTGGCTGCAGTGAGAACAATTATCGAGCTGCAGGCTGCAGTCTAGGCCTGAATGCCAGAGAATTCTTCCCAGAACTTCCATTTCCTTCCCAGCCACAGCTGCTGGTGGCCAGGACTGCTCTTCAGCTGACCTTTTCCCTTTTCTCTCTCTATTATCACCAGCCAAATGCCTAGTTCATCTGCCTGTACACGTACAAAGACCAATGCCCCCTGCTTTGACAAAATTTTTGTAACATAACTTTTATTACCACCAGATGAAAACATAACTTTTATTACCACCAGATGAAAATCGTAAATAATCTAGCCAACATGTACACATTGAAGAAGACTCAATATATTGTCATAACTGAAATATAACTAAGATATCAAAGGAAGTCGTTATTTATAAGATAAATAATGTGTGTTTTAAAATGTCCACACTTAGGCACAAATATGTTAGAAGACAGAATGAAGTGGTCGGATGTTCACACCTTATTTTGTGTGACGGGCACAATGCAGACCGACATGGGTGAGACAGGTGACGTGGCTTTTAAACATGCCAAGTCAGTTCCTGTTCAAGTTCCTAACAAGTTAAAGAACAGTCTTGACTCAATTTACACGGTTGTTGTTGTATTCTTGAAAAATTCAGTTATATTGACTGTCCAAAAAATAAAAAATACATCAGAAAAAACACTCCATGCAAATACATGAAACAGTTAAGATCTTGCCCCAGATCCCCCAGAACAGGATTTTTATCCATGTGAATGTCCAGGAGGACACTCAGAACTCATGAGATACAGACTAGTTCTTTACTCCCAGGGAGTCGTATTCATTGCAAGATGTCAAAATCCTTTACTTCAGCCCATTACATTCCAGAGAGGTTGCCTGGTCATTAGGACAATGGGGGAAAAATGCTCCTTTAAATTTCCAAAGTTCTCTATAAGGAGTGGTGTCGTCCCCATTGAGGATAGTGCTGTAGGGTCTTAGGCTGAGTTAGTCTGAGGAAGTAGGCTCAGTTATAAACTATCAGGATCTTTACTCTGGTAGATATTGGGGAGCACTTGAGCTCTAGACAGGACCCCAACTGGAGGATCACTTAGGATGCACTAGAATTAGAAGAGCTCGCAGGTGGTGAAATTGGTTGGCGATTCCAGCAATGGTCCAGGAGCAAAGGAGTAATCCAGGCCCAAAGTTATACTGCAGGGGTGGGAAGGAAAAGGATGAGGGTGATTCCATATCATGGCTGGGGTAAAATCATCAGAAAAAGATAGATTGGGGGGGACTTGGAGTGAGGAGTGCAGGAAAGAGATTTGTCAAAGAGGACCTCAAAATGTGGGTCCTGTGTGGGCAGAAGAACACTGATGCTTTGCCCAGGAGGAAGGATGTTGGGGAGTGGAGGCAAGTTGGAAACGGGACATAGGGGTCGTGGTCATGGATACATAGTTGGAATTAATGTTCATAGAAATGATAGCTAAAACCACAGACTGGCTAAAATGGGAGAGAGAGAAACACATATCAATATTTACATCTGTGTGTATATCTAGGAGAGAAAAAAAGAAAGAGTTGGACAGGGTCATGGACACTTTTTTCAGTTATTTAGAGGTGACAGAAAGAGGAGCAGGTGACGCCACAGGAAAAGAATAATGAGAGACAAAAGAGCCTCTGAATAGCGCTGCATCCAGGGTGCTGGGAGAGAGATTCAGAGTTTCAAGGAGGACCGAGCAGCCGAAAGTGTTCAGTGCCACAAGATCAAGGGCATGTGGACAACTGGTGGTGGCTAGATGCCATAACAAGGAGGTCACTGCTGACTTTCCAGGTGCCAGTTTCTGTGGCACTTGCACAGGGGGAGGAGGGTGCCCAGCGCCTGGAGCTCCCTGGAGTATCTGAGGTCGCAAGAACACCGTGGAGCAGCCAGGAGAGTTGTTTTTTTTTTCTTCTTTTTTCTTATTATTTATTTTTCTGTGTTGGGTTTTCGTTTCTGTGCAAGGGCTTTCTCTAGTTGTGGCAAGCGGGGGCCACTCTTCATTGCGGTGCGCGGGCCTCTCACTATCGCGGCCTCTCTTGTTGCGAAGCATAGGCTCCAGACGCGCAGGCTCAGTAGTTGTTGCTCACGGGCCTTGTCGCTCCGCGGCATGTGGGATCCTCCCAGACCAGGGCTCGAACCCGTGTCCCCTGCATTAGCAGGCAGATTCTCAACCACTGCACCACCAGGGAAGCCCGCCAGGAGAGTTTTGAACCCCCTGTGCTCTGCAGGCAGATGGCCCCTGACCACCTGTGCGCTCCTGGGGAAGTGACCTTTGTGAACCCGAGGTTTGTGCACAGAATTGTAAGAGACCCAGGACAGTGGCGAGAACCTGCTTCTCCATCACTCTCCGTCCTCTCCTTTCTCTTCTGAGTGGAAGGAGAGAAACACAACAGGAATGTGGGAAAATGCCAGGGTGGGGGTGTGGGCCAGAGGAGGCACCAAAGGTAGGGGAGGGACGAGGGCATTAGCTCCAGGGGAGGCTCTGAGACCTGGGCCGACAGAAGGAGGGGAGCGACGGCAACCACCTGCTTTCCCGTTGGAGGGCAGGCAGGAAGAATGGGGCAGCTCTTGTGGCCCCTCCATCTCAGCCGGGGAGGAGGTGTTCCACCTGCTGAGACAGGCTGAGGTGGGACCTGCGATGTTGCCCACAGGAAGAGAGAGAAACCGAGGAGTGTCGAGCTGCCCAGGGGGCGCCACCTGAGCGGGACAGCGTGAACCTGCTCTGAAATGAATGATTTCTCCATCTATCCTTGGCAACCTGAGAGCAGGGGCAGAGAAAGGATGCTACCGAATTCAAAGGTCCAGGCCTCGGAGGTGGGACAAAAAGCAACACAAAGGGTGGAATTCTAACAAGAGGATGTGCAGAGGTGGCTGAAGCCGAGGAGGTGTGTGAAAGGGCTATACTTCTCTCCTTGCGGAAGTTGTATCTGTTATCCTGTGACTGGGTCTGAGTGCATCATGAAGTATCGTGTGTGTGTGTGTGTGTGTGTGTGTGTGCGCGCGCGCGCGCGTGCCCGTGCGCGCACACGCGGGCGTGAGTGATGTCAGAAGTGCGCACGGCTGGACTCCCCAGTCAAGAGGTTCTAGATCAGTCGTGGGCTCAGCACATAATAATCACATGTGATCTGCGAGTGAGTGAAGGCCAGTGGCTTCCCTCGGGTGCCAGTGAATAGCTGCGGAAGGTGCCGTGGGAGGTGCGCACGTGTCGAGAAGGAAGAGGCAGGTGTTGGAAGAGGCTGGTGGGCAGAGGCAGCTGATAGCTTCCCTGGTTGACAGCACTGGCCTGGGGGTGAACAGCGAGATAAGACCCAGGGACTAACTTAAAACAAATATTTATGGAGAAGCATTTGAGATAATGGTTTTCAGGTGAAAGGTAATAATGATGAGAGCATTCAAAGAGTTTATGCCTCGTGGCCAGTGTTACTTGGAGGAGGCTGGCATATCTGTGGATGGTGAATGGTGGCGCTGAGGAAAGGGCTAGAACACAGGCAGTTTGGCTGCAAAATCCACCAGGCCTCTGCTCCACCATTCTCTCCTCCAATTTAGAGCTTCAAGACCGCTGGATGGTGATGACTCCCAAATGTGTGTCCCTCTCTCCCCTCCTCCCTCCCTCCCTCCCTCCTCCCTCCCTCCCTCCTCCCTCCCTCCCTCCCTCCCTCCTTTCTCCCTCCCTCCCTCCCTCCCTCTCTCTGCTAGCCCACCTCCCATCCATTAGGAAGTTCCACTGGCCCTGCCTTTCTAATAGATCCAGAACCTAGGCCCTTCTCTCCACCTCCCCTGCGGGCACCTTCAACGACACCATTACCTCTCCTGTAAGTTAATGCAGTAACCTCCTAACGCTTGCCTCCTGCAGGCCCATCTCATATTATTCTGACAAATCCCGTGCAAACATAATCAGATCACATCACTTGTCTGCCAGACGCCTCCAGTGGCTCCCCACCTCCCGTGCGAGAAAGCCGAAAGCCTTGCGATAGCCCGTACTGACCTCCCGGATCTGCCCACACCTTCGCTGACCTCCTCTTCCCTTGTCCACTCCCCCTCAGCCACCCTTGCCTTTGGCTGGGCTTTGAGTGGCCAAACATGGGCCTGCCTGGGGCTTTGACCTGCTCTTCCCCTGCTGAGAATGTGCCTCTCCCAGATGTTCAGATATTAGCCTGGGGTAGGCCATTCCTGATGTGATATGGTTTCAGTCCTACCTCCTCACTCCAGCTCACCCTGCTTTATTTCCCTCCAGAGTCCTGATCATTATTTTACACTCACATATTCACCTACTTATCTGTTCGTGTTCTCCCCCAACCACAGTGTGATGTCCGTGAGGGCAGGGTCTGTCTGGATCTAGTGCAACACCAGAACTTTAGGACATGGTAAGCACGCAATAAATATCTGCTGAATGAGTGAGTGGCTGAATGCGCAAATAAGTGAAAGAATGTACTACACAGCTCACAGTTTGTACTGCCTTTATGGTTTGCTTTGTTCCATCTTCATGATGCGATTTGTAATATTCCTCAACCATTGTTCTTGCGGTTAGCCCTCTGGGACTCTGATTTCTTAGGTTTAAAAATGGAGAGGGTGCAACAATTTCGAAGGCCACTTCTGTCCTTCAAGTTCTGTGATTGTGCAGTGATTGGCAAGGCTGGTTTAAGGAGAAATGTATTTTTAGGAACTCTTCTGGAAATCTTATCAGCTCGGCTGGGTTTGGCCTAGATTTGTTAGCCGGCTGTTCGAGCCGGGGGATCTAACAGGAACATCAGTGCGGGGGTTTGGGGGGAGCCTCTGGGGAGCTCGTTGTGTTCCTGCTCCAGAGTTCAGATCCAAGGGGGCGTCCAGGCGGGGTGGAGAGGTGGCGGCTCTGTACTCAACACCCGGCAAGGAGCAGCTGTTGAAATACTTCAGCCCCAGGCTGCAAAAAGGACACAGATCTAGGTCTTGGGACCCCAGAGATTTAATTGTTCTTCTTTACATTTTCTCTTCTGAGAAAAGAACAGCACACAGAATGCTACTGTGCCCCCAGAACTCAGCCACACCCCAGCCCTGTCTTCACGGTGTGGTGGTGGGAGCTGCTCTGCTTTCAGACCTCCAGGAGGCTCTCGAATTTTCTGAATGGAAGCAATACTGGCTTCTGAAGGCTGTCAGCCGAAAAAGGTTGCTAAAAGTGGACGTGAATTTGTTTCTTGATAAGACTGGGGTCCAAGAGGCCCTGCGCCAGCCGCGGTATTCTCCAGCAAGTTAAGGCACAATTTGTGAGCCACACGGACCCTCAACACAGGGTACCCTGTGGGGTTAACGTATCTCTGAAGGCAAACCAGAGAGAGCGGGTTTTCCTCCGTCCTGGTCCCCTGAGCCAACGGCCATTGCTAGGTCCCATTCTTCTCGATGTTTGTAAGCTGATGTTGAATACGTCACAGAGAGGTTCTGCTGGGAAGAACCTTCCAGCTTTCCATTTTCTTTTCACATCCAACCCCACCCCACTAACTATGGGGAACACAATCATTCTGTCACAGAACCAGATATGGGGTATGTGGATTGGATGCTCCCAGGGTTCAGAAGATCCCAGAAGGATGCAGAGTGCTACTTGTTTGTTTGAACACTGTGGGAAAGATACCAGCAGGGTCAGGCATGCAGGTGATGGTATTTCATTAATATTTAACCAAATAAAAATTTCCCTACAGAGCACCATTTGACTTCAGCAGAAAAACAGAGCCCAGGAATTCAGGATCAGGGAGAGGTCAATCTATTAAAATTGGATTTTAGTTTTGTTGTCATTTCACTGACCCTAGAAGTTAAAAAAAAAAATCAACTTCCTGCCACACTTTTAAATATCGCCATTGACAAGGCACGACTCAAGTCGCAAGTACAAAGCAGGCTACAAAGATGGTGTGTCAACAGTTCCTCTTATCTTTCAGGAGATGGAGCTAGAATCGAGATCAACAACAAATATTTACTGCACTTAAACCGGGAGCTCTGAGTAATAAAGAAGGACAAACCTGGCAACCAAAGGGATATTCTGTAAAAATGTACGGCACTCTGATACGGGGCGTTATCAGGTCCCGTGATTCCTAATTGCTGGAGGCAGGTAGCATCCGCTCACGATTTGTTAAATCAAGCTCGCCCTCCCGTTCCTTCCTTCTTTTGTTGCCTCTCCGCCCAGACAGGGCGCTCCTCCGAGGCTAATCACCACTCTGGCTCTGCTTCCCCGCTGTCGCCAGTTGTCATTATTTCTAAGCGACGTCACCCTGTGCTGTGTCACCATGGCAACAGCGGGCCACCACTTTGAGGCGTGCAACAGGGAAATGAGAAAAGGAAAAATAGTCACGGGCTAAACCGCTCCTGGTCACGAGCAACTTCTGAGGTGGCAAACGTGTTTCTTCCCATTTTATGGAAGGGGAGACTGAGGAAGGGCTCAGGCTCTCCCGCATTCCTGTGAACGGAGGAGCAAAATGTAAAACCTGATGGCCACACCCATGGAGGTCACTCAGCCATTTCAACAAACAAAAAACAACAGAGAGGGTGGGTGCTTTGGTATTTTGTAGATGAACCAAAAGATCCCTAGACATCTATTTTAATGTACAAAACACTGCTGTCTTAACTACATCTTTTGCACATTTTTTTCAAACACACAATGCTTATTTCAATGTACGTAGTATTGCTTTCCCGGGTCTACCGACCTGTGGACTCACTCAGCTCCTTAGCTCTCCTCTGCCAACTGCATTTCTTTCAAAAACATCCATTTTCCTTTAAGAGATTTTTAAGAGACGTACTGCTGAGTCAGAAAACTAATAACCTGGTATAACCTGTCATACCACCCTCAGGACAAGCTCTCAAGTTACCTGTTCATTATTTTTCAAAATGATTTTTATCACCTGCGTTCCCATGTGCATACTTCAACTGCTCTTCTAATGCTGCTTATTCCTGAAACTGGTCTGTCCTCCTTCTCTAAGAGAACCAATAGCTTTGAATCAAACCAAATCTGACAAGATAAAATGAGAGAGAGGAAAAAAGAGTCTGAAAAACACCTTCTCTGGTATGCAGATCATCCCATGGTTACCCACTTACGCTCTTTGCCTATTCCAGTACCTGAAATGTTTTTTTTTTTTTTGGTCATTAACACTATGTATGAAAAAGCAACTTGTCCATGAAGTAGTGCTTTTACATTTAAAGTATGATTTTCCTAATGCAGTCTCTTTGTAACAGGGATGAACTTGGAAATAATTTTTATGATGCCAGTAAAACTTTATTGTGTAGATGTAAATGATGTTTTGCTTATTGGAATGGGTCTTCTTGGCAGCAATCAGAATGACTTTCTTAGAATTTAACAGAAGTGTGCATCTTAATGAGACATGGATGGTTGACTGAAATCCAGGCTTCTTTTTTTTTTTTTTTATGATTTTGCAAATCCAGGCTTCTGAGAGTCAAGAGATGCAGCTTACAAAACCACGTGCCCTTGAGACAGCCTTTAAACTTGAGAGTTCCTTTGCCCCATCAATAGTAGGTTGTTTCTAAGACTCTACTGATCAACTGTCTGTGAAAACATTGGAAGACTTAACACAGAACACTAGTGTGAAGATTTCATCCCTGGGGTCCTTCCGGAGCCATGGCAGGAAGATGGCAACTGACAGTGGAAACCTTGGTGAAGGCCAGTGATAACCCTGCAGCGCTTGGCAGAGATGATCTTGTTTGCATCGCTTTTCCCAGGAAGAATGACTCAGCAGCAAACATTTATTAGGCCTGGCTCCGTGCTCTTCACTGGGCCCGACATTATAACCAACTCCCCATCACCTCTGCTAACAGGTGTTCCCAGATCTCATCCAGCTTCGCAAATGCTAGTTCTGATATGTTCAAAGAAAACTGATAATAAAGGTCCCTGTCCCCAAGCCAGCAGTTTTAAGGGTTCACTCATATTTGTCTTAAGGTGATGCTTTAGGCTACTCAAAGGTGGCCTTCAGGAAAAGCACCACTCTGCTCACAAGAGCAGAAAGAAGATGGAGTGTTTGAACGCACAAGGCCATGGGTAGATTACGGACAAGTTGTGGATAACTGGCTCAGCTCTCCTCAGTCCCGACCAAAAACACAGTTAGCTCCTCAGGTTCCAGGCAGTTTCCAGAAGGAAAGGGCAACCAGTATTTCTTTTTCCAAAGTGGAAAAGTATAAAAGGTAAAGACCCTCTGATGTACTTGACTGCCCTTGCGGGGGTGGCCTAATTGCCTAATTGTCAGAAAATGCATAGGGCTGGGAGTCAGAAGAGATGTTAGTTTTTGCACAGTGACACGCTTGCCAGGAGATTTGGGGTGAGTCACAATCCCTCTGCAGGCCTCAGTGTATTCAGTTATTAAAAAAAAGGACCAAGCAGTGGTTTTCCAACTCGCGTGTGAGCAGCTACAGGGCCAAAGGTAAACATATAGCATAGTTTATGGAAGCATCAGTTTTACTTAAAAAGTTTTAGGGTAAAAGGGGTATGTAATTTTAAATTTTTTATACTAGAGCAGACATACATAGCAGATAGAAGGCAAGATTTAGAAGACTTTAGATAAGTAAGGGGACCTGGTCCATCAGTCCTTCTAAGCTTCAGGAGACCAACTCCTCTCTCCTTTGCTATCATGATGCCTCAGTGGAAAAACTTGAGAAATTCTGAACAACAGGGTCTCCAGGGCCGCTTCTACCTTTCACATCTAGTGTTTGTGTTTCTCGCCTAGTAGTGAGAGGGATCTTTAGGGAGATACCTGTCATCTAGTGGGGTTTAGTTTGTTACCTGCAGCAGAAACACAAAGTTCATTATAGCTAAAGATTTCATCTGAATCACTAACCCTCCTCAAAGAAAATATTACTTCTTACGGCCATTTGCTTGCCTAAAATGAGTATGGGGGTATACTCTGGACTTAGTGTTACCTTTGGGGCTGGGAAATCTAATATACCAATTAATTTACTACAGCATCAGGGTCAGCCAGAAGCACCTGGGCTGTTCACGTCGCTGAAAAGTGGTGTCCATTGCATTTCAGTTGTATTTGCTCACATTGGACAAGAGTCAATCTTGTTTTAAGAAATCCGTCAAATTAATTATTTACTTAATGATTTGCACTATGACCAAGGATAATTCGGTAATTAAAAAGCAGATCTGGAATTGCGGATCATTTTATATGCCTACATGTATAAGAATCAAATATTAGACGAAGGAGGACTAGGTTTAAAGTCAAAAGAAGTCAAAATGCAAGTTCAAATCAAATGTTTAGACTGAAAAAAATATTTTCAAAATAGAGGCCAGGGGCTTCCCTGGTGGCGCAGTAGTTGAGAGTCCGCCTGCCGATGCAGGGGATGTGGGTTTGTGCCCCGGTCCGGGAAGATCCCACGTGACCGTGGAGCGGCTGGGCCCCGTGAGCCGTGGCCGCTGAGCCTGCACGTCCGGAGCCTGTGCTCCGCAACAGGAGAGGCCACAACAGTAAGAGGCCCGCATACCGCAATAAAAAAAAAAAAAGAAAAAAAAAAATAGAGGCCAGTGTTTTTCAGAGGGTATTGTGGAAATAAGTTAGAGAGTTAGTTAATAATATTAGTTTCTCTTTTCCGGTTTTTTTTGGGTTTTTTTGCCGTACGCGGGCCTCTCACTGTTGTGGCCTCTCCCATTGCAGAGCACAGGCTCCGGACGCGCAGGCTCAGTGGCCATGGCTCATGGGCCCAGCCGCTCCACGGCACGTGGGATCCTCCCGGACCGGGGCACGAACCCGTGTCCCCTGCATCGGCAGGCGGACTCTCAACCACTGCGCCACCAGGGAAGCCCCCAAAAGAACATTTTTGTGTATCATTATTTCTTAAAGGGAGGATTAGCTAAAGGATTTTTTTTTAAATGAGTGTGAAAATTGGTAGACTTGGAGCACATTTAATTTTCTTGCATTTACTCATATAGCGCCAGTCTTTTCCCGACTGACAGACCTTGATGAGGATATAAGAAAATGGAGAGGGAGAAAGAGGCCTCTGGTAACGAATGAACAAGATCCACAAGTGATGTTTGCTTTTACTCACGTGTCACAGGTGTTTCTATCTCAAAGGTTGAAGTTTTAACTCATAAGCATATCATTAGAATGTAATAAGAACTTAATAACTATATACATTTCCACTTGACATCATTTAATCAAGTCATGTACTTTTGGGGGTACACTTATGTGAACAGAACTATACATTCCTAATAATTCTAGGCTGAGACTCTCTAGGGTTGGGATGAGATTTTCATTTCTTTGCTTTAAGCACAGGGTTCAATGAACAGTTGTTGAGTAGATAAATGGATGGATGGGTGGACGGATGAATGAATGGGACAAAACAAAACAAAAATTTTTGGTTCTCCTTATTTTAAATGTATATATCAGTTATATTTTCTATAAAGCAGGAAACTTTGTGCAATCAGTCTAAATGTACTAGCCTGAATTTTGTTTTTAATATCATAAAACTAATATTTATGAGATGTGTAAGGGTCTTAGATTTCAGTTAGCAAGATGACATATCTACTGCTGGTTGTATTATTAGTTGAAATTTCTCTGGGGAAGCTTGCATTCATAGCAGGATATAAAATAAAGAGAAACCTCTGTCACTAACTATTTGTTTCTGAGAATTTTCAGAAGATGAGCTGTTCATAATTTTCAGAAAGTCAAGAAATGGTGCAGCCGATACATTAATATGTAACAGGAATATATGGCATAACTATTGGAAAAGAGGAGAAAATGTTATCATCTTCAGATGATATGACTATATACCCAGAAAATTCAAGAGAATTAAATTTACTTCTCACAAGGAAAAAGTGAGTTCTGTTAAACTGCCAGAAATGAGACAACGAAATAGAGTTAAATGGAACCAATAGTTTTCTTGTTCTCTAGCATAGCGATAATCAGGTAGAATATATAATAGAAAAATATATCATTTATAATAGCTACATAAAACATAAAACACCTGGAAATAATGCTAACTGAAAATGTTTTAGACAGACATAAAAATTAACAAACTTTACCTGGAGATGTAAAGTAATATTTGAATAAAATTCAGAGATATTTCTAGATTAGTATTCTTATCATTTAAAAATATTAGTTCTTACAAAATTATAGATTCAACACAATTTTAATAAAATATTAAAAGGATTTTTTGTTGCTGGAAGAGGTCATTATGAGTATGAGAAAGAACTTAAAAATGATTTTGAAATTTGATGAAGAAATAGATGAGGGCAGAACAGAAATTTCTGAATAAGAATCATAATATATAGAATTGGTCTTAGTAGATGGATACATACACTATTAATCTAAAACAATCAAAAGAGTTTGTTACTGATGAAGAAATAGATAGATAAATCAATGAAATTGACTAAAAGTATCTTGAAAAAGATCCCAGTATACACTTAGGATCCAAGATAATAAGTATACAGATGGGAAAAGATGCCTTACTCATATTGAATAAGACTCGTTTAGAAAAATGGAAAAAACAAGAAAAAAATTAATTTGTAAACTCAACTTGTACTGTCCATCAAAATAAATTCCATGTTGACTTGATTAAAAAAGATAATCTACAAAAAGGCAAAAGAAGATATAGCTGAATCTTTAACCAAGAACAGGCATGCATGTCTTCCTAAGAATAAAAAAAAAAAAACCAACAATGTATACAAAGAAAACAAGGAAGAACAACAAAAAGGTCGATCTTTTACGGCTTTAATAGGCCTTCACTCGAAGCTTCTGAATTCTTAGTTCAGTGTCAGCTTGTATCTAACTTCCCCCGCAAAATCCCCAGTGAAATGACTAAAGGTTGGTTTAAAAAATATGGAAAAAAAACCCAACTTTAAGCAGAGTTAGAAATAAGGAAAGTGTGTCAGCCACATGTTTTGAAGCCTGTGCTACTACTAGTTATACTGAAAAACCCCAAATTATGCCCAGGAGCTATATTAAACCAAAAAACAAGAGTTCACTGATTTGTCTCCTTTGTGTAGTAGAAATAGCAACAGCAGTGGGGCTTGACTGAGTTGGCTACTTGGCATACAGGCTGAGCAATGGAAAAGTTGGGTAGAGAGAGTAACCCCTATGACAAGAAGCTGAGCAGAGGTGGCATATCCCTGGTGGGCACCCCCTGGCCACAGCTCTCTCTAACCTATACTGAAGCTGTACCACCACTGAACTCTACCAAACTGACATCAAGGCATTTTCTACTTAATATTTGACGAGAGAGTCTATCTACAGTCGGGTGGCAAGCAAGGAACTATACAAAGACTCCTCTGCCCTGTTTAAATAAGAAGAACCAAGCCTGGACAGACTTCTTTTCATTCAAGATGAATAAATGAATTAAAAAAAAAAGCAAAAATCTAGATATGCAACATAGATCCAATATGAGACCAAAGGAAAGATTCTGCAAACTAAAAAGAGGATCAAGCTTGAGCACTCAAGATTTATCATAAAAAAGTGGGAAATATTAAAACAGCATCTTGCTTTGTGTTTTCAGTAAAGTTCAGTAAAGCTCATCCTCTCTTCATGGACTTATGACATAGGAAAGGAAAGATGAGAAGCAAAGACAACAGACTGAATTGGAAAGGGACTGAGAGCTATCCAGAAATAAAAATGGTAGTTGATTGACATAAGAAAGGAATCTGAGTAAACCAACATTTCAATAGCAGATTACAAATCTTAATTTTATGCAGCAAAGAGCATTGTCGGTGTACAAAATGTAATCAATGAGGTGGAGAATACACGAGACACAGTTACACAACGTAGAGAAAAAGGAAAAAGATTAAAATGATCAGAGAGCTAGTGACGGATATGGAGGTCAGAAAACAAAGGTGCAGCTTAAGAATTATTAATGCCCCTGGTTGGGGGTGGGGGGTGGGAGAGAGAGAGGGAGGGAGGGAAACAAAATAGAAGCAATAATTAAAAGATAGAGGGGCTTCCCTGGTGGCGCAGTGGTTGAGAGTCCGCCTGCCGATCCAGGGGACGCGGGTTCGTGCCCCGGTCCGGGAGGATCCCACATGCCGCGGAGCGGCTGGGCCCGTGAGCCATGGCCGCTGAGCCTGCGCGTCCGGAGCCTGTGCTCCGCAACGGGAGAGGCCACAGCAGTGAGAGGCCCGCGTACCGCAAAAAAAAAAAAAAAAAAAAAAGATACAGGTAAGAAAGTCTTGGGAGGTTCAAAAAGGAGCTGAGAAAGAAGATCCAAAGAGAATTCAGTGTCGTAGGCAAAGCAATGAAAAGTCTGTGAACATCCTGGCAATTGTGAAGATAAAGGAAGATTTCTAAAATTATTACCCTTTCTGCTCAGAAAAGAGTTACCTACAAATGAACTGATTGGCTTCTGACTTCTCCTTTGCAGTACAAAACACTAAAAGTCAGTAGAAACATCTCTGTTGAATTTTGAGGGGAAAATTTATTATTCTAAATAATATACTCAATCATATTATCTTGCATGAAAATGAAAAATATTCTCAAATATGCAAGGGATCGAAAACTACAGCAGTTCCCAGGAATACTGGGATATATCCTAAAGGAACAAAATCAGGCACTGGGATTAAATATTTATGTATCAGGATGTTAATCACAGCATGATTTATGAAAACAAACAATTAGAACCAATGTAAATGTTAAGTGATGGGAAATGCTAAATAAATTATGGTACCTTCATATTATTGGACATTAAGCAACTCTTAAAAAAACATGTTTTCTAACAATGTAGAATGTCAGGTCCAAACGCTTAATCGTGTGATATAAATATTTTATATTTTCTTCTTTAGGAAGCAAATATTTTATTATCAGAAAACAAAACAAAAAACATTCTGAGACAAAAATTCTAAAAATGCCCCCTGGGCTTTTATGCTTGCAAACGTGTCACTTCCTCATTTAAAACTGAACAATAGGTCAAATGTTACGAAGATCTAGGGACAATCATTTAGAAAGTGTGGATACACTTTCCAGCCTGAATAGCCTCAAATGCAAGATAGTAGCAAGATAGGGAAATCACATTATTTTGCTAAGTCTAGACATATTTTCATGATTGTGAACTTTGCCCAGTTAGATGAGATAATAAGCATATCATATGTCATAGTCGGTCGTCCAAGTTGCTCAGCAGAAATTATAATAAGTGTTACTGAAAACTAAGTCACAAAGTAAAATACGGTTTAATATTTAAACAACTTGAGGTTAATTTGAATAATTCAAACTCACAGTGAGTGGGTCATGGTGGAGGAGGCTGGCCAACTTTTAAGAAAAGAGATTAGATGAAAGAATGAACAGAGTGACAATGGCTTGCAAATTGTAGCTTACTAATAATAGTAAAATTTGCATAACACTTTTCACAGAACTTGGAATAAAAATGTTAAATTATAACTGCTTGTTATTACTTCTAATAATAAGACATAACTAACGCAAAATTAACCGCTAAGGCACCAGATGAGACAGTTTTTTTTTTTTTTAGAAGATGTTGGGATAGGAGTTTTTTATTAATTAATATATTTTTGCTGTGTTGGGTCTTTGTTTCTGTGCGAGGGCTTTCTCTAGTTGTGGCAAGCGGGGTCCACTCTTCATCGCGGTGCGCGGGCCTCTCACTATCGTGGCCTCTCTTGTTGCGGAGCACAAGCTCCAGATGCGCAGGCTCAGTACTTGTGGCTCACGGGCCTAGTTGTTCCGCGGCATGTGGGATCCTCCCAGACCAGGGCTCAAACCCGTGTCCCCTGCATTAGCAGGCAGATTCTCAACCACTGCGCCACCAGGGAAGCCCGAGACGGTTTTAACATTACATTTAGGCTATGGCTCCACCTTCTCCTTTGATTTTATAAGATTTTAGAAAAACAGAGAGGGAATTCTAAGAAAAAAAGAAAGGTATCTGAATTTTATTATTCTTAACGGCAGTAATGAACATAGGGTTTCCTTTTGTGTTTTAAATGGTTAAAGATATTAGGCTATGGTTTGATCTCTTTGGGAACTCATAGCACATATTTTTAGAAGGGTTGGCTAAGGTTTGGAATGAAGCATGAGTCTGTGGTACGGGGGACCCATAATCACTGTTCATGCTTTAATCAACTAAGCTATTCAACCACGTACAAGAACCTCAAACATGACGATGAAATATTATGAAGAGCAAATTGTTCTGTAAAGAGTAAATAATTACACGTTAAATCCAGCAGTAATAAATATAGGAAGGAATATTTGCCGAGAAACATCGTTTCTAGTTCCACATAAAAACATTAAACTAGAATGTGACTGCCTGAAGATAAAATATTTTAAGTTGAGAAAGTGTGATGCAGGATTTGCCATATGTGCTTTGATTCAAACTAAATGTGTCCTAGATATGGGTGCACCTAGAGTTTAGGGTAAAAGTTACAAGTAGAGCAATTGGTCAGCAGATCCAAATATTAATTGCTTATAAACTATTTAAAATAAAAATAATGCAACTGAATCAAAATGTGATTAAAATATAGGGTAAGTGACATTGGCTTTTTTAAAGCTTTCTGACTAATGAATGAAGTAAAGAAATCATCTAGAGTTCTAAACAGTTTTCATATAAGCAACACCACTGCCTCAAAAACCACGACATTTTACATCTGAATCCACAGATGAGTATCCCAGATTGATTAACTTCAACCGATCAACAAAGAGGAACAGATATGAGAGAGATGACGCCTTCCCCGAGAGCTCTGAGAAGAACCATAGTCACGTTTTCCTAGAATGAAAAGCTAGTGGTTTTCTGTCCTAGACCTTAGAACGTATATCTTTTCTAGTCCCTCTTTCAAAAGACAATTCAATCAAAAGACAATCTCGAATTTTTTTTTTTTTTTTTCTTTTTGCTGTACGCTGGCCTCTCACTGTTGCGGCCTCTCCCGTTGCGGAGCACAGGCTCCGGACGCGCAGGCTCAGCGGCCATGGCTCACTGGCCCAGCCGCTCCGCGGCATGCGGGATCTTCCCGGACCGGGGCACGAACCGGCGTCCCTTACGTCGGCAGGCGGACTCTCAACCACTGCGCCACCAGGGAAGCCCAACAATTTCGAATTTTAAAAATCAAGGCAGCATACCATTTTAAAGAAAAAAAAAATCTCCGCCTGTCTTCTGAGGGCTTTTGTATTATTAACATCTAGCCAGGATTCAGGTGCCTGTCCCTCCTAATACTGTTGAACATAAAGAAACGAGTAAAGCAGACTGCAGTCTTTAATGAATCCTCTTTTTGAAGAAACATGGTGGGCAATCTTAGAGCTCTCTTCATGTCTTAGTTAAAAGCTTCAATATAATTATTGTCATTAGTATCATCAACTGTCATTCACACAGAATTTTATACAGTGAATGAGGAGCCTCCAGCATGCACTATCTCATTAAACTTCAGACGTGGACAATACGTACTCAAAGGGTTGGTCTGGAGATTGTCAGCCTGCACAATAAGGAAGATTTCCAATTACTAGTTTCATTATTTAGGCTACTCAACACTTTCTTCCCCAGATTACCGGTAGCAATCTCATTGTGACCCCATAAGTGATTCAGATTCATGATTGCTCCTGTGCTATTTACAGAACAGCAATAAGTATATTAAGAAAATCTACTGGCTTTGCGATAAAGCTGACGGTAACCAGCTCATAAAGTTGATATCTATGTCCTTCAGCAGGAAGGAAAAATCCCATCTGGGGGAGCCTGTCCTGTGGTGTGGTTCGGTACAATAGCTCTCTTTTTCTTTACAGGGTCAAAAATTCAGCAAAAGAAATTAATAAAAAGCCTTCTCAGAGGAAAAAAAAAAAAAGCCTCTCTCCCTACCACCAAAGCCGCTGCCCCCTCCCACCAAAAGACAGAGACAGTGAATTTTAGAAACAGGAGTTTATTCACAGTGCTTAACTAACAGCAGACTTCTTCTGGATTAGAACTGCAATTTGCCTACTGTATAAAATGTCAGGATGATATTCTAGTTCCTTACACACGCTGCTGATTTTATTGTATTCCTTACAGTCTCTATCCTCCTATAAAAATTTCCCCTTTCTAGGTTTAGATAATTTTCTAACACAAAGAGTAGGCATTCACATTTTCTTTTTGAAATAAAAAGGCAAAGTGGTTTGCAATAAACATTTGAAGTTCAGTAGGGCATTAGTCCACAAATATAGATGTATATATATGAATATGTGTATGTATACGGAGAGAGAAATAATAGTAACCAACATTTACTGAGGGCTCTCAAAATGCTAAAGTTATAAAACTCTTAGTAGTCAATACATTAAAACATCACTGCTAAAGTCCTGTTTAAAAGTTAGGATGAGTGGTTATGTTTAGATTCTGAACTCCAAACAGAAATTTCGACCAGTTTTAGAGTCTGGCTCCACTGAACTAACAGTCTACATGTTCTAAACCTCACTTTTCTTATCTATAAAATGAGGCAGTATTATGAAGCTCTCAGGGCAGTGAGGAGCATTAAATCAGAAAAAAAATTTAACATTTTGAAAGTAATTGTCAAAGTGCCTAGAACATAGCAGGAGCTTTAAAAGAGTTAGTTCCTTGCCTCTGTTCTGTTCATTATGTTACTTAACCTAGAAATGAAAGAAAATTGTGCTGCGCTGCGGACCTGGCCCTGAGTTTCCGATTTGTTTTAGTGGAGGGAAATAAGCACTTGTTCACTTTCTTTCAAAAACTGCAAGAGTAATGACTACAGATTAAACTATACCAAAATATCAGAATATCATCTCAAAGGGCTCATTCCTGTGTTAACTGCTCCCCACCCTACCCCTAATATCACATTCAGGAGAAAGGAGTGAAAGAAGAGTTGCAGGATAATTCTGTTTCCTCAAACTTAGTAAAAATAAAAACGCATTTTACAGAGCTACATTTAGTAAATGCAACTTAATTTTCTTAGAGTTTCAGTGAGTTAGGATAGTTCAATGGCTACCACCCTTGCAGAAAGAACCTTTGATGGCGGGATTTTGGAGACACACAGAAACTGTGTCACCTGCAGCATGGAAGTTACTACCGTTTTGCGGTCTATTCCGGAGCTGACTGTTGTGAGAATTCCAACTTTCTAACACTTCAGAAAGGCCTACGCCAGGCTAACAAATGGACGTCACTCAGGTTCCTTCTGGCCACCTTTCCCATCCACAGCAGGCATGACCAATTGATCCCAGTGCTCTTCCCCTGTGGATCTGCACTTGGCACTCCAAAATTTCTCAAAACAAGTTTCTAGGCAGGCAGCCACCACCCACTGATTAGAGTTCCCTTGTGAGTTGGAACCACCCCGAGGCTAGGCTAAAGGTTACCTTTGAACTACTTATGAAAAATGGGGGCAGAGGGTGCGTGCTTGCTGAATAAATTAACTGTCTTAACGTAATTCTAATGGGAATATTTACCCTACTTAGGAGACCAAACTTCTCAGACATTTCATTACCGTTCATTTAGATATAAATACCTGTAATACTACTTATAAACCATTCTTATCTCTTCATTAATAAGAGCTTCTTAAGAGCCATTATGAGATAAAATAGTCTTGGCCAGCTCACATCGCTGTATGTCGCTGTAATTAATAAAAGGGTACATCTTTATGAATAGTCTATAATTCAGGCTCTTCCATAATTAGACTGAAATGAAGTTTTATTATATTTCAATTTCATTTCCTATAATAGTGGATAAATGTAAGCCTACCCCAGCGCAGACCTGGGGTGTCTTTCACCCAGATAAGCCTCTGTTTTTATGAGCAGTGTAAAGATGTACCGAGAGCTGATTTCTTCAAAACAAGCACTGTGAAACAAATGTCTGATTCTTTGGCCAGCGTGCATTAGTGGCAAAACAAACAGGCCATTCTATCTGTGGCAAAGAATGAGATTGCAAAGTCAATGAGGAACAAGGCGCATTGTCAGCTGGTCTACATTGTAAAACCAAAGGCACAAAAGCGCTGTTAACACATGAAAAAGCCAAAGTTTCACGGTTCTCAGTGAACTTCAATGGTTGGTGGGATCATCCTGAATTTAAGTTGACTTGTCTCTATTTAGTTTCCATATTTTCCTTACCAGAGGACACGTTTCCCTTTCTGATCATGATCTACTCAGCAGTATTATTGGGTACTGGCCTCTTTTTCTCTCTGTATCTCTCAATTTGTTGCTCTTAAAATTATAGCCTGTGTGTATTCAGGACAGCTAAAAAAAAAGTCAACATGTTTGAAACGCAAGCGAACAAATTTACTGCAAATATTTTCATGAGTGCGGGTTTTTCTCTGGGCATGTGGTAATATTTGAAATAAATTAAACACAACTAAAGAATCACATTGGAATTCTGCAAGCATTTCCATGACCTAACCCTGTAATGCTAATGCCTTTAAACTATGAGGAATTTTGAAACCACCGTTATCCAATGTCATGTGAGACGAATTGTTTTTTTTTTTTTTTATTTCGTCATTTTTAGCCAGCGGGGAGGGCAGGAGACGGTCCACGCTGTGGCCAAGAAAAAGGGTGCGGTTCCTTTTCTTGCCTTTTTGATGGTGTGGGAGATGATGGTGTAGGGAGAACAAGCAGGAATCTGCGGAGAAGTTTTACTTCGACCCTTTTCCCCTGCTGTTTCTGATGAATGATAACAAAACAAGATCTAGGCTGGAGGACAAAAATCTCCCTAAATATCTAGCCCTATCCATGCTGAATAAAATAGTCTTGTTTTTGTGCATCTGCATCATGCTATCTGCTGCCATATTAACTCTTAATTCATGTGTTTTTCCCTTGAAGGGTAGGAGGAAAGAGGCAAAAAAAAAAAAAAAAAAATCGAACTGCCTAGTAGTTGTAGCTTATAGACAAGACTTGATAAGCCCCAGAAGCCACTAATTAGAAGGTGCATGCTAATTAGGAGACTGTGACAGCCTTCTCCCCTTTCCTTGCTGGCTGTCATTGGGTGCATCCTACAAGGTCCCCGATCAAATGTCCCTTCTTGGAAAGTCATTCCCTACCCTGTCCCCCATCCCCACTGCCCCAGAGAGCCACTCTCACTCTCCCTGACCACTGTGACCCCCTCTCATGTCCTTGAAGTTGACCTTGTTGTTGTTGAGTCTGGCTTGAACGTGAGCCAGCTGAGCCCAGGTGCCAGGCTAACCCCTGTTTCTAGCTCAGCACCCAGAACGGCGTCTGGGTACTCGCCTAGGGTCTGTTGACGGATTGACCAAATAAATAAATGATCCAAGAGCAGTTCCTAAGAAAATTTAAGGGCCTTAATTTTCCATCCTCCAGAGTGAACTGAAAATCAATTTACCTAAGCTGCAGTGAAACTTGATGTGTTCAAGGAGCACTGTCTTGTGATCAACTTTCTCTCCTCCATCCACTGTCCACGCCTGCTACTGGCCACTGCTGCAGACAGTCACGTGGGGGAGGATGGAGGACAGAAGGATTGGGGTGGTGACACTCTGAGCTTGCGCCTAAGCTCTGGGGATCGAGGTGGAAACGGATGGAGACTCCACCACAGGAGCGCATCCACTCAGGCAGGGGGAGGGGGCCAGGCCGTGTGTTGGGTGTGGAGCCCTTAGTGTTAGACTAAGGAGACTCAGTCTTCTCTCATTTCTCCTTCCACCAGCACCCTTTCAGAAGATGACGTCAGTGGAAAATGACTCCATAATACATGCCACTTATAGTAGCATCCCCACAGACCCAAGCTTAACTGTACTCGAGCTGTCAATCAAATAACACAAAGGTGAAAAAAAAACCAAGTTCTGCTATTCTGTGCTTTTTTAACAACACTTAGGTGCCCCACCCCAGGGGCTCCAGGGACCAGGGAAATTCCTATTTCTTATTATGTTTACTGGAATGAATGATCCTCTTCTAGACCTTAAAGTCCTTGGGAACTGGGAATGTCATATACATTTCTATGTTCCCCGCGGGGTCCGGCACAAGCACCAGGCCAGGCACCAGGCTGTATCCTGCAAAATCAAAAGCTCACGGTCAGGATTGTGTTTTTGGGTAGAAGACGGCAGGAAGCAAGCCTGTTGATGTTACTATTGTCTAACTGAGGGGCGTGGATGTAATATCCCCCTGAGCTGATCAAGGGGCCTCATCCTGGTTGGCCTGACCCACCCCAGGGAGCCAACAAGGGCCCTGTAGAGAGGTGGCCCCGCAGGGCACAGGCTATGTCTCAGTTGGCTGATGGACCCTGAAGAATGAAGGAACTTTACCTACGTGCCTGCTCCCCGCTCTTTCCTATCTCCAAACACCCCAAAGCACAAGGAGGACCATAAGAAAATGCCTTTTAGGTTTCCAAGGATACTTTTCGTAATCGAAGTCTCTGGAGGTCCAGGAAAGTGGGTGGTTTTGCTAAAGTCCTACCCATTTCACTGCAGCCAACCCTGGGTAGAGAAAGACACACCTTCTCCAGGTTGTGGGAACGCAGGCCTTTCCTGGTAGCTCCAGCAGGCATCGGAAGTGTCCTGAATCAGGCAGTTTCCTTTCTGTGGAGCCCCGTGTGTGTGCACAATAAGAGCTCATTTCCTCCTATTGGCTTTTGTTTAAATGGTTGCCTTTGATATGGGATGTGTTCCGTTCTCCTTCGAAATTATCTAAATCCAGGCATCCTTCTCGACTCAGGAGCCACTCCAGTTGGAGTCAGGCCTAACTGGTTTAACTCTAATGGCCTTTCCCTCCCTCCTGCCTTAGATTAAGCAGTTAAGTGCCTGGGGCCCTTAATCCAAACAGAGTTACAGTTAGGGTTCTCCACTGTGCGCGCGCGTGTGTGCATGTATTTTCAAGATAGGCATGCGTGTGTATGTCTTAACACCTCAGTGCAATTGCTAGCTACCAATCCTCCTCGTTTTGCTTGCTTTCTATAGCATCTGCGGACAGGCACACAGTTGGGTTTTAATCAGTACATTCTGAATGGAGGGAATGAGTCTTTTGAAAATGATTCACAATGAATTTGAAGATTTGCAGATATACCGAGCTGAAGCTAAGCCTTTTCTATCCCAGAGTATCATAAAATTCTCTTTGCACTCCAATTCCTGTTTTTGAATTTCTTTTTCACTTTTCTGTTATTTCTCCCTGTGTGTCGATCAAATGGACTCTGTACCACACTTCTTTCCTCCTGTTTGTGTGTGACCCAGATCTCATGACCTAGAGCACCAGCAAGCATCTAACTTGTGAAAATACTTCTGCTGTTGATGGCTTCTAAGTGGGAAAAAAAAAAAGGACACGTGACATTGAGCCTTGCAACACAGGCAACTGGGTTACTACATCCAGGAAGGAAGGAGCACATGGTTGCAGGAAACACCTTGGAGCAGTCCTTGCTTATTTATTCCCTAAGCAACAAAGAGTCAACCTTTCCTCAGGGACCAAAGGGCCAGAATGGACTGGCAGATGTCAGGAGTGTAACCGGGCCTCAGAGGAAATTCATTCATTCATTCATTCATTCATTTCCAAAAGTTTAAGTTCAGGAATTTAGTCTCCACGTGAGCCAGTTACCATCTACTTCAATGACCTAAAAGCAGCCTGAGTGGGGACAGAATCAACTTTATCTTTGCCAAAACAGCTCAAGGCACGGGCAATCACAGAGCTGGGCTAAGGGCTCCACTTTCACACACACGCTGCATGAAACTTCTTGAAAGTGGCTCAGTCCTCCTGTTTTCAAAAGCAACAGCATTCCTTCAGTCCAGGGTAACATGCTCCAGTGTCTCACCATCCTTACCAAATATAAGCCTTCCCCAAAGTCCGGTATAGCATTATTTTGTAAACTATAAAGGCTTCTTGAATTTTGCTGAGAAAACAGTGCAGTCTGTGAGTGATAGCAAGACTCTAAGAAATTGCAGAAATAGTCCTGGTGAAGCCCCTACCCTTTCTGGAATTGTCTAGAGGTTACGTAGCATTAATTGGAGATTAGTCCTCAGTAGCTTCACGTTCACCCAGAGAACGATACCCAAATGTTCTGTATTGAGTGTTTATTCTGTGCCGTAGGGAAAGTTCTTTATATGGGTAATCTCATGCAATCCTAACCGCCACCCCAAGACGTATTACTACCCTCATTTTAAAGACGAGAAAGCTGAGATTCAAATACATTTTGTAATTTGCTTGAAGTTGCGCATCTAGTCTGTGGCCCCGCCGTAATCTGAATGCAGGGTTTGAATTGTCTCTTAACCTCTGTGCCAGGAGGTCTGTCAGTCATTTGTGTTCAAATCACTCTGTGGTTTTACAATAAATGCAGATTCCCGGGCCCTGCCCCAGACGTCCCAGGTCAGAACCTCAGAGGCCGAGGCCTAGGAATCTGTCATCTGTTTTAGTTTTTTAAACAAGCTTTCCAAGAGTTTGTGCAGCCAATGAAACCAGGGTTTGGAGTAACTGGAAAGGGCTTTTGAAATGGGTTCAGAAAGAAAACACAACTTCTTTCTTCTCCTGAGGTTAGAGTTGGGTGGGGCAGCGAATGTAGTGCAGACATACGACCTTGTCCCAGTGGCTACAAGAGCTCATTGTGGCCTGGACTGTGGGCATGTTTCTCTTTTCCTTAGTTTTCAAGTGGCCCCCAAGCGCGAATAAATAGGCCAAATCCATTTTGTGAGATGTGCTGTACGTTTTGTGCAGCTAAGCATAATCAGAAGTATCTGTCCTACAGCAGCTAAGCAACTAAAACGTATTTGCAAAGTCAGGGCACTCCGGATAACTCCCCAGTTGATACATTTCACCCTTCGTCTCTCTCTGCCCGTTGTCTTCATCAGCAAAACTTCTTCTGTGAAGTTTCAGTGAAAAAAGAGCCCTAGCTGAAGGGGTCAAGGTTTAGCTGGCCCCTCTCCAGTACTAAACGACAACTTCATACAAACGTGCACAATCTCTGGGGGGAAATGCATTCTCTCTGTGTCTGTGATAGAAACTTCTGGGTGTATTTGGGTGGATGATGGACTGTGTATTTCTGTAACTATGACTCGTGGCTAATAATCATCTCTAGAAAGGCCTGCCTCGATTATAAAATATTTTAATCATTCAATCGTGTCCCATAAACATTTATCGAACACCTACTTCTTACCAGACATTGGTTCAAGTTTAAATTGCACAAGGATTACTAAAATAAGGGGCTTTAAAGATATTCCACATGTGATATCTCTATTGACAGATTGTTACTTCAGAAAAGAGTGCTAGGCCCACGGATTGTCTTTTTGCTGAACCCAGTGAGATGAAGGAAAAAGCTAAGGAGAATGAGTAAATAACAAAGCAACAACTGAATAACATTGGTGCAGCACTTTAGAAAGAAGTGGCAGTCACTGCATTTTAGTTAAGCCTGCAGTAACGCAAAGCTCATCTTTAATTAATAATTGCGGATCAATGCAGTATATTGGCCTCACCCCACGATGGTTATTTTGAATAGAGCAGGATTCATCTCACGGCAAAGGCCTCTCGGAGTCTCCCTGGGAAGCATTTAGACCTCAACTTACACCTTCCTTCAAATATGTCTGACGTTTCCCCCCCTTCCTTTTACAGCAGAATCAGACCTGTTCCCTACAGATTTTCACAAATGATTTCTCCCTGGTGGTCTCAGCCCATCTATCCCCCTGCAGCCTCCTCGGGCTTCAAGCAGCACCAGGTGCCAACAGCCAGCCCAGCCCACCTTCCGACAAACCTACACAGTCTTATCTTAACCCTGCTTCTCCTCCACTTACTTCCTCTCCTTTGATTGCTCTAAATACTCCACACCCCCTCCCTGAAGATTTCGGCTTTCCACTCTCCCGGTACCTGGCTGTTCAGCTGCCCAGTCACCACTCTCTGGCATTATTTTCCATTATCACCTGGTTTTAGGAAACCGTAATTCAAAACACATTCATACTGTACCATTGATCGGTGTTATTTCTAGGACGTAGTAAGTCCCCTACACATGAACCTTCAAGTTGCGAACTTTCAAAGATGCGAACGTGTGTGCCGTCAGCGTCAGGCGTGAGCGACATCGCAGCTCGCCCTCCGTCTCCTGTTGCTGACGATCCTTCAGCTCTACCGTCTCCCCCCTCCTCTCCCTCCTCCAGTCAGTAACTCTTCTTGCCTGTTCCCTCGATGCCAGCCCTTGTACCCCAATTGTTGTACCATACTACTGCACTTTTCAAGATGCTGCACTGTAAGATTTTAAATGTTTTATTTTTTTGTGTTTGTTTGTTTTTTATGTATTATTTGTGTGAAAAGTATTATAAACCTGTTACAGTACAGTACTATATAGCCAATCGTGTTAGTTGGGTACCCAGGCTAACTTTGTTGGACTTAACGAATGTGCTCTCAGAGCGGAGCTCGTTCGTATGTAGGGGACTTACTGGAGTGAATAGACTGATCTCTTCTCACAGACCCAAAGGCAAAGGGAGACACCCTGAGGCCCACACACCTGTTCCAAGGAGCACCTGCCCTCTGAAATGCTCTTGACGCTGGATTTCTTTGCCAGCGGGAGTGTGCCTAGGAAATCCCGTTAAACGTAAACCTTCCCCAAGCCTGTGCCATCTACCGTCTTCTAGATCACACTCGCTTCCTTAGGGATCTCAACGCCTTTTGTGGGTGCAGATACCGCTCCTCTGTGGATGCATCCCAAATGTACATTGAGCTCTGCACTCCACGGAAGCCACGACCCACACTTCCACGAGGACGTTCCAACTTCACTTCAAGCTTCTGATGACCGGAACCAATCTGATTCCCTCCCCCACGCCTTCTGGGGAGCTTCTGTCATTGGCATCATGAATGTTCCTGCAACCTCACTTCATGGACTCCCCCCTTTTCCCTCGGCTTCCACAAGTCCTGCCCACGATCTTAGGACGCTGCCGCTGTACCGGTGCATTGCCTCCTGCGACGTTGCATCGCCTCCTGCGACGTTGCGTCGCCACTATTCCAGCTCACGCCTCCGTGACTCCTGGGTGCCTGTGGTTCTCGGCTCTAAACTGCGCTCACAGAATTATCTCCCTCAGGTAGTGTCTGACGCCAGCACTCATCTGCTCACAAACATTTGGTGGCTCTCTGCTGCACTCTGAATAGAGTTCAAAACCTATAGCTTGGCATTCAGGGTCCTCCCAGCATTTTAGCTCTGCCCCTGAGAGTACTCCCTAGACTCTGCCCCCTGCTCCGCGGACACCTGCACGGGTGCCCCCAAGTGCATGCACCGTGGTCCTGCCTGGCCTTCACACGCTGGGTCAGAGGCTGTATCTTCCAGGAAGCCCTCCTTGCCTCACCTGGACAGCAGTTAACCTTCTGCAAAGACACCTTACACCCCCCTTGTGGCACGGATTACCTTCACCAGGGCGATTTATTTGTACATTTTTATCTGTTATTCTAGAGCATAAATTCCATGAGAAAAAGGAAATGAGGAAAACTGAAGACCGTGACCTTTCACACAGCATTCTTTTTCTCCGCAAACTTTTCTGTAGCCAAGAAAACTTCACTAAGTAGAACACATTTGCTCTGGCCAAGCAGGTGAAGATAAAATTAACAATGATTCTGTCTCTCCCACGGACACTGGGGCTTTCACAGTGTGCAGGGCACTTCCGGTACCTTGTTTCACCAAATCATCACAAAAATCCCGAGACGTGTCACGATGATCTTGCTTTTTGCCAGCCAGGAGATCAAAGTCCCAAGTGTCTTGGTAACTTTCGTTCATCCTAAGCGGGGGAGGCCAGGATTCAATCCATGTCAACAACGCGCAAGCTGTGGCTTCTGGCCATCCTCAGCCACCCTTATTTATCTTTTGAGACCTGCAGTCCCCCGAAAGGGCAAAGGGCACTCTCATCTGTGGTCTCCAGGGTGTCCCTTCCTCCCACTAGTCTTGACTGCCAAATAGGATAAAAAAGAACCCCAAAACCTTTTAAGCAAAACTTTCATGTGTTTGTAAAACATAACAACAGGGAGAGAAAAGTAGATGGTTTGTACACCATGACCAAGTGGCCTTATTATTACTATCATGATTACCATCATCATTATTATTTAACACCGATGACTTCCTTTCAAGTTTGCATTTGAAGCGTTAACTTCCACTGGCCCGGGGGCAGGACGTTATAGGGCTTCATGGTTCCTGTTATTAGTGGGAATGGAGCCCCACTTCGGAAGCCCGGAAGTTTAGGAGAGAAACAGATAAGGTGGGGAGACGTGAGTGGAAATAAAAGACGGAAACAGGGGTACCTTCTGACTCGTTCTTCGTTTATCTGATAACAGGCAGTACCCGGCGGCCAGCTACATTTAAACATTTTTTCTTACAGGCAGGAAAGACTAAAAGACCTAGCCCCTTATCCTAAGTGTCCAGCTCGCTGGATTCCACCAAGCGAACACAGTGGGTAACCCACACCCAGACGGAGAGGTCACGTCTTAGCAGGACCCTGGCTGCCCCTCCGGCGTCTCTCTGGGTCATAACCTCCCTTTCCGCAAAGGGTGAGCCCTCTCCTTAGCTAGCCACTACGTCTAACCAGCTGGCTCCAGTTGAAGTTAACCCTTTGTTCTGGCCAGGACAGCGTGTGTGTTTTGAGAAGACTTTTCTGGCAGCAACTGCTATTTCAAAGCGGAAAAAAAAAAAAAAGTGTGTGTGAGGGAGTAGTTTTGTGTGTAGGAGAAAAGTGTTTCTAATTTTCCATCCTGAAGATGTGAGGGGAAGAAGGGAGATGTGAAGGAGGGAAATAAGTAAGTAAACGCAGCCTCGCTCTGCTTTCCCCATTAGAAGCTGGAAGCATTCCAGCGACATGCCATTTTGAGAAAGGAAGCAAACGGAATCGCCCTTCCCTACCTGCCTCAGCTTGGCTGGAGCAGGCCGGCTCCTTCTTCCCAAGCCTCCGGATATGGGGCTAGGTCTCTGACTATTATTTCATAGCACAGTGTTCAGTAGAAGCCTGATACCGTACTGAACATATGGTTTTGATTTCTTTTTTCTTTTTTTCGGTTTTGAACCAGAGAGCAAGATGGAGAGTGTCACAACCCTAACTCCAGGATTTGCTGGTCTTGCCAAACTGTAAGGTGAAACTAACTCCAGACCGATGCCCATCCTGCTGTAGCAGCTGCGGTGGGTCGGGGCGGGGGGGGCACCCACTGAGGACCAGGGGCTAAAACGCGGCGGCACTGACCCCGGACTGCTGACCTGACAAAACACGCAGGCCCTGTCCGAGCTTCACTGTTACTTTCCGCACTCATTCTCAAGCTGGAAGGAAGGGATCAGAACGTCAAATAAAAACCCACAGCCGTGGGCTTCCCCGGTGGCGCAGTGGTTGAGAGTCCGCCTGCCAATGCAGGGAACACGGGTTCGTGCCCCGGTCCGGGAAGATCCCACATGCCGCGGAGCGGCTGGGCCCGTGAGCCATGGCCGCTGAGCCTGCGCGTCCGGAGCCTGTGCTCCGCAACGGGAGAGGCCACAACAGTGAGAGGCCCGCGTACCGCAAAAAAAAAAAAAAAAAAAAAAAATCCACAGCCGCAGAACAATTAACTCAGGACGCAGCATGTATCTGGCTAAGGGGACGATTATTAACTCGGGGATCCACAATGTTTGAACCGCAACCATCTCCAACTTCACCTCTTGGGTTGTCAGCCCGGCATTGTTTCCCCAAATCATCACTCCTCTCAATTATTTTTTCTGATCAATTATTTAGTGTGGTCTGGGTTATATGACATCAATTTTACCCTGAGGGGGAAAAAGTTTCTTGCTCCCTAGTGGTCAGCTGGAAAATTTGTAGGTTTAATTAAAAAGGCAAATTTTCAACAAGGCGAAGAGTGCTGGCTGGGTTTAGAGGACATTAGTGAAACTAGCAGTAAAGAAAAAAAAAAAGGCAGTGTTGTGATAGAGTAGGGGGGCCTGGGGACCTTCAGGTTAATTATTAACCTGGGAATTTTCCTAAGAAAAACTGGAGGGCTTATCTCAAGTTTTAAAGCCTTAGAACAGGCTTTCTCTAGATGAAACCTGGCCAGTTAGTCGGGAAATGGTTTACCAGCCTTCCCTGCCTCCCTTTGTTTGTTCAGGGAGGCCCTGAGTAGGCCCGGGCAGAGCTGAGGGAGAAAATCCTTCCTGGTTTCTTTCTCCCACTCAGAGGAAGGAGGGCAGGTTAGTGCAGCCTGCTGTAGACTGGAGCTGGGATTAATTAGTTCCTTCGGTGACCTTGGCATCTCCTGATGGCAGAGTGTGTCTCTAAGCTGCTGAGGACTGTGCTGAGAGCCGCAGAGAAACTCTGGAAGACTCAGAGCTACTGCTAAAACGATTGCCCTTCTGTCGTGCCAGAAGACAAACGCAACAAAACAAAAGGAAACCCAAAACGCGTACTTCACCTCTGAAAGTGCCTTAACGGGGTATTCAAGTTGTGTGAACAGTATCATTGATCTGTCTTTCTATCATCTATCAATCAATCTACATCTGTGTATATATACTAATCTATATAGCTATCTATTTGTGTATACATTTATCTATATCTTTACCTACCTCTATCTGTATATATAAATATTAATCTGTATCTATAACCATCTATTTATACAGTAATCTAAATCTATCTATAGGTGTATCTTTATTAATCTCTATCTGAGTGTATTATATAGATACATATATATTAATCTATATCTATACAGTTATCTATTTCTTATCTATCTCCCATCTATCTATCCATCTATCTATCTATCTATCTATCTATGGGTGGTTTTGCAAGTCAATGCCCAGGAACTTGCCAGGCATTTCCAGAGGTGCCTAGAGCCTATTGTTGGAACGGAAGACAATTTTCAACCCTTCCGTGCAGTTGGGGAAGCTGTCTGTCCCTCCCCCGCTTCACCTCCATCCATCACCTTTTCCCCACTGTGCTCAGGCCTGAACAGAGCTGAGGGAAAATGGAGAGCCCCACCCCCTTCTCTACCACAGCTGGTTCAAGGTTCAAGTACAATACCAATATGGGTCAGCAATGCAACAAAGCTGCCAGAAAAACTGTGTATCTTCGGTTGCATAAATAAAGTACTCTTTCCCGAAAACAACAGGCAATGCCCGCTGCTCCTATCAGAGGAAGCTTGTTTGCTGTCTTTAAATATGTGAAGGGGCTCGTCTGCCGAAGGGGCAGTTGACTTGCTTAGGGTCAATGCAAAGGCCTGAACGAGGGCTGAGCACTGAAGGTCATGGGGAGTCACATGTCGTTTCAGCACAGGGAAGAATTTCATAACAAAGCGCTATGGTTTGCTTGCATCGTGGGGTCGTGACTGGCCGGCACATAGAGACGGATGAACCCCTGTTAGAGTCTGCTTGGCAGGACCGTGGCAGAGGGTAGACGCGAATTGTGCCAGCTAGTCCCGCCAATTCCTTCCATCTTGGGATTCCCTTCTGCTTTTCATCGCACACTTGTGGGTTTCGTCAGTTGGGTGGCTCTCGGAGGGGCGATCAGAATCTGGTGGGGTGGGCAAAGCTCCTCTGCCGACCCCGATGTCTCCCCACAGCTCACCCTCCTGATACCTGAGCACCCAGAGGAGCAGAGACGCGCAGCAGGTCACAGGAAGCAAAGAGTTAAAAAGGCCAAAGCTCTGCTGGGTCCCGGCAGCCCAGAGGCAGCTGAGTCCCTTTGAGCCCGCCTCTTAATTGCAGCTTAGCTGCAATAGGGAACTTTGAAGAAAAGAAACAGGGAAACTCTGGAGATAGGGTTTGTTTTGTTTCCTGAGGGGACGGTCTTTGTGGTGGATGCCAGGAAGCTGATACTTCAGGGTTCAAGTGATGGGCTTCCTCAGGGGCAAATAAAGAGTCCTTTCTACCAGCTAAGAGTCGGGTGTGACTAGAACCCCAGAGACATGGGGCATCTGTGTGCCATTTAGGAGGGGTGCCAGGTACAGCCTTGGCAGAGAGAAGAGAACCCGGGGAGAGAGGTCATGGGTCAGCTCAGGAGCCAGCAGAGTAAGGGAGAAGGAGAGCCTGCAGTGCCACGATGGCCAGGAGATGCAGCCCGAGAGGTGGAACACGTGCCCCCACCAGAGAACGGGTGACACGCGTGAGTGTAAACAGCCCTGCATGAGAACAGGGAAGTCGATGGCAAGGAAAGGGGATTTCTAAGTCCTCCTAGAGGGTAGCAAACCACAGCCACACAGAGCATCTCACTTTCACACAGGCCTCACAGCTGATAATGAGCGTGTTATCAATTGAAAGTATCTAGAAGGCACCTCGGAGGAGATCTTTCTTTAAGCATCTTCCTGCGCACCTGGACACACACACACACAGACACACGCACACAGACACAGAGGAGATTCAGGAGTAAGGAAAAGGCCCACTAATCACAACAAATGATGAAGATGATGCTCTAGCTGTCCCTGGAGATTTCCCAGGTCCCTTTGTGAGGAGGAACTCACGGCTAAAACTGAACTCATGCCTGCCCAGGCTGCCAGGAATTGCTTGTTTGTGTTCTATTTAACTGTTTAGTGAATTCTGCTAACAGTACGTGCAAATGAGAGAGAAGTTTTCCCGAAGCAAACCCCTTTTTTTGCTACCCCCAAGTAAGCACCGTTGGAAAAGGTCTGGGTGTTCGGAGACCTGCTAACTGGAGTTTCACCCCCTGCTCTGTGTCACTTGTTCATGTGTGACCTTGGCAAGGAACTCAGACTCCTGGGACTTTATTTTCTTTGTAGAAAGGTTTAACTGAGTTGATGTACATAAAGCTCTCAGCAGAGGGCTTGGCATATAGTAGACACTCAATAAATACTTGTTTCCTTTCAGTCCTAAAAGGTTATTGGTAAATTAAAAATGCATCAAAATACCGGTCGTCTTGTGTGTGGGCTAAAAGGGCATCTGGGCAGGGAAGACTTTCTCTAAATCCGGTTAGCGGGACCCCTGGTTCTAGGAGAGAGGGGGCCACATGCTGGACATACAGAAAAATGAAGTTCTCGAGGGCAGGGAAGGCAGACGGACATGAAACAAGATCTAAGACTGTCCACAGTTTCACTGAAGCCACCACCTGCGACAGCTGTCGTTTCTCTTAACGTCTTCACTCATAGCATGAGACTTTAAAACTAGCATGTTTAAACAAATGTGATTTTAATTGCACATAACACTTCCTCTACACTCTTCCTATTCTTTGGAGGGAATGAGGGGAGAATGAGAGCATCCTAAGGGAAATGCTGGGTTTGTCAGAGTTCCCCGAAGTAACCCGCTGAGGCTGTCAGACTCACAGGCTCCAGCTCCGACCACTGTCTGGAGGGAAAAGTCTATGGCCGATTTTGAACACATATATTTGGTAGGAAAAGATATCTCTGGAGCAGACGTGGAAACAGACACACTAGCCTTCCCTGGAGGCAGTGAGCAAATCTTTTTGGGAATTGGTGAGAGTCTGTGTCCGCAGAGAAAACGGCCATTGCGGGCACGGGGCGCCATCCACAGACCTGCTGCTGTGGCCACGGAGCTGCTGGAAACTGCTGGAAGGCTCACCTTCGTGGCCTCCACCACAGCAGCTTCGGTGCAAGGCTTGCAGGATAAGTCGGCTCGACCTCTGCTCCACTCTTGGGCCCGGGAAGCCTGGAAAGGCCTCCTGGATGGAGGAAGCCGGTCCTGGCCCTCAGCCCCACAGAGCCTCCTTTAGAATCATCTCAGACCCGGAGGCCCACCGCCGTCTACGTTCACGCCAGCAAAGCCTCCAGGGCAAGCAACAAGCATCATCTTCATCCCGGAGGAATGCAGAATCTCGGACCCCGCTCCTCATCTACCGAGTCAAGACCCTACAGTTTGAATTCGATCCCCAGTGGTCTGCTGTGCACACGAAAGTGTGAGGAGTGCTGTTCTGGCTTGCTCACTGTAGGCATGAGGGTACTTTCTCATTTCCTTCAGAGTAGTCCTTACAGCTGGGTTCAGCTGACGCCTGCTAGAGCCAGCAATGAACGAACCCTAGGTCTTTGACAACAGGTCAAAGGCCTGTTCCTAGGTCTCTGACAACAGCAAGATCTCCAATCACTCTGGAATGACTGTCCTAACCGCTTATAGCCTCAAAATGTATATTTTGAGATACAGATGCATACATCTTGATCAACAATTATTGTTGGTTTTAAATGCTTTCTTTTGGTTATTAGTGAAGAGTTACTTTTTAAAGAGTCAAATATCTATATCTGTATCTACATGAAAGATCCAGGTAGGAAGTTCTCCTTATCCGCCGATACTCTGTGGCTCTCACCATGGCATTGAGTTGATATTGGCCTCCACGAGGACCACGGGCTGAGCACTCATGTCAGAGAGGGTAAGCCCCGGCAGAACGATGCAGCACAGGAGCCGTGGAGGCCGTGGTATGGTGCGCAACAGTCTTGGTTACGTATTTTTTGATTGACAGTTTTGCTCCTTTGTGGGTTTTCGTTTTCCTGATTCCTTGCTAGCTCTTATTCTCTCTGGGCCCGGGCAGTTTTCCCTAAGGCTCATCCTTGGTCATCTCCCCATCTCCATTTATGTTCCCTTCTTCTTGGAGGCAGTAAGCACTCCTGGCCTCAACAATGGCTTCAACACAGGTGTGTCTCAGTTTACATTTGCAGCCTGGTGCCTAAGCTGTTCTCCATTTCATGTTGTCAGATGTCTACGGATGACCCACTTCGATGACCCATCGTTAGCTAAAACACCATTACCAGGACTCAAAACTCAAAACTCATCCTCCCTCCCTCCCCTGACCCCATTCCCATGATGGGCCCCTTTTTCCATCTACTCCTATTTTCTGTTAGGGTCCCACAGATATTTCTCCTGCTAGAAACTCCAGTGTCACTTTGGCTCTTCTGAGCTCTCACTAGCCTCTATTATTTTTCCTTCAAGACATCTTTTAGATTTGCCCTTATCTCCTCCATCCTCATTCGGCCATTCTAAGCCAACTCCTTCCCACACGGTGCCTGAAATATTGCAAAAGTTTTCCGGCCAGTGGCATCACTTGTTACAAATTTTCTAACCTCTAACCTGATCTCACAAGTTCAATTCAATCCTTATAAAGCATTAGACGTGATGCTGTAGGTAACAAGTTAAACTCTTCCACATAGCTCTTTAGTTCTCCCATATTCACACTCCCCCACTCTGTCTAAACTTATTTCCACACTGAAAAAATGCTTCTTTTCCAGCATTTAATCCCTATTCTTCAAAGTTCCACACTGGCCTCTACATTACATCATGCTGTTCCTCCCTTCTAGAGATAATCTTCCTTCCTCTATTTTTGACTATTGTCCTCTCCAAACTTTTTAGATCATATATCCCCATCAGAAAAATACTTTCATGCAGGAACAACCATTATAAGATTAGTTACTTATTTATAAATGTTATACTTGCATAACAATATGCTACATACATTATCACACATGTGAAACGAGACATTTTTAAAGGACGGGTTAAATAACATATAAGATGTAATTTCAACTATTTCCTTTCCTCACGGAGATGATGGCCTTGCCCTAGGCTTGGGGTGTAAACATCCCATTGTAGAAACACTGATCTAGAGACAGTACATCCATAGAGAGCTAGAGGAAGTATCTCTTCCTCTTCGAAGCCTTATCTAGTACTCCAACCCAAAAGGAGTTCCACTTTCCTGAACTCCCAGAGCACTGAAAACTACAAGCAGTAAATCACTGACATAATATTTACTTCACCAATACTTTTAAGTTGATTAGGTGAAGCTCGTATCTAGGATGCCCGAAATAGATAGATTTTTAAAAAGTAATTCAATATCTTAATCAAAAACATACTGTCTTCCCAAAATTGCTTGGGTTGAGCTCTAGTCCAGTATGCAACGTCCATTGCAAGAAAACTCCAAGTCAGGCTGCAGCGTCATTTCATTTAAAGACTGCTTGATCTCATTGAATATCATATGCACAGATTCCCACAGTTTTGAGGACCAGCTTTTCCGCTGTTTGGCTAGTGAGATTTTTAACCCATTGCTTAACCTCATTCAAATTGGGTTTTTATTTAATTTATCAGATGGGGACACATAGGGGGCTTTGTGGCCATTAAAAGAGACGATAAGCATAAAAACGGAAATGATATATGAAGTAAGATGCTAGTGTTATTACATTCAGTATTTATGTATCATAATGTAAACTCTATAAAGCACATCGGAGATTTCTAAAAGAATCGGCCTCCTACCTTCACCTTGAGCTTTCTTTCTGCAAATAAATTATTTTTATTTCCTCTATTTTATTTGCTCAGCTGAAAACATGGTGCTGCCTCCCTATAGGAGTTGGAGGTATGACCGGGCCTGAGTTTAAATCCTGGCTCTGCCAGATACCAGCTGTGGGATCACGGGTGTGTTCCGGAAACTTTCAGAACTTCTATTGGCCAGCGTTAACTTTGCGGGGAAAACATTAACTTCATGAAGTCCTTTTAAGGTTCGAAATACACAAGATATGTGTGTTAAGCACCTAGCTTATAACACATGCCACTAAAATATTAATTTCTGCCCTAACCCCTTTAACAGGCTTAAGAGAACTCAGTGAGGTGCTCTCATGGGCAAATGGACTACTTTGAATTTTGGGTTCATTGTTGACTATGGTTTTTCCCTGACCTGTGAGCCTTTTACAACCATTTATGAATGTTATGTTCTAGAAGCACCTCCTTGCCAGTCATAGCCAGACTCACGTTGCCACTGTGTGCCTGGGTTGGGGCATGAAACTAGTGTAGGTTTTGTCTCCTAATGACTTCTGAGCAGTCAGAGCTGGGAAAGCGAAGCCAGCCAACCTCTCCTGCTCTGCTGCCACATCCGGACTGCCTCCTGTACTAGTTTTGAAGTGTAGTTGTCCAAGAAAGCATCTGGGGACAGGAGAAGGTGACACGCATACTTGTAACCTGGAGCACTTGTGTCTCCTGGTTTTCTAAATTCAAATCCAACACTGAAAAAAATCAATGAATAAAAGTTTTTAAAATCCGGTTTATAACTCATCTCCGCCGGAAGCTTTACCTAGTACATCCTCACAGGCATGCTCTAATCTTAGGCTCCCAGTTTTTAACCCACTGTTTGAACTGTTAATTGAGATAAAGTCTGTGAAAGCCCTCTGTAGAGGGTACAGAACTATACATATGCTAATTATCCTTCTGATGGCATTTGTGTGCTGAGCTGCTCTTATCTTGTTTGTGAGTGTCTTGTGCCCCAGCTAGTGTGGATTGCAAACTGCTCAGGCCCAGGGACCTGCAGCGTCTTCCATGCCTCCTGCCTCCTTCTGCTGTCTTCTGAGATGGCTCACTCCCCCAGAGCTCTTCTCTGGCAACCAGCTCGCCTCGATGCTCCTAGACCTTAGAACCTGCCCATCTGCCTGCCAGGACCCATCGCTGAAAAGAATTCTTGAGGCTCCCTTACACCCTCAGTCTCCTCTCCCAGCTCTTCCCAAACTTTTGGCTTGTCTGTGCCCAGAGAACACACATTAATTTTGATGTCAGGGTGAAAAACAAAGCAAAACAAAAACTTTGTGTTTAAAAAGGGAAATAGATTTTTTTTTTAAGTAACTGTGCTTTTAAAAAAGAGTTGTGTGTGTGTGGGTGGTGGAGCTTAACCCTCCAGGGTCAGGAATCAGGTTTCCTTGCTGGGATGGGGACGGTGAGATCTCAGCCACCCCGAGGCTCAGAAGTGTGGGAGAGGGTCTAGGATTTCCTTTTGCTGATTGATGGCTAAGATCCTTTTGGACGATGCACCCATATTCCCCAGTCATTTCGGGGCTGTCTCTCAGCTTGCTGAGATGGGGGGATGCTCTCCACAGCCTCATAGTTTGGATTTGTGGAGGCAGCATTCTCATACGTCTGTTGCTGATCGTACATCATTATATGTTATTTAAACAGTATTATGCTGAGAAATACAGTAGAGGTGAAGAAATTACAGAGTTAAAACTCAAAATTCCTTCTCTTATACCTCCCCCAAACACCAAAACTGTCTCAAACCTACAATTAATGTTTGATGGTTAACAATGTTAAATTAATGTTAGCCAATAAAGTTATTATGAAAGTCTTTGAAACTTACAATTCCGCATTGTTTCTTTCTGTCCTACATTTTGCACATACTCAAAGTTAGCTATTAGGTAATTGACTTGTTCTAACCAAATGGCAAAAGCCAGGGGAGCCAAGAGGTGTTTAATAAACACTTGTTGACTGATTGATGGAATATACCGACCTAGGATCTCGGAGACAATGCAGTCTTTGTCAGAGCACTAAGGTAAATCAGTGGGTCCACTTCTATGACCAAGCGTTTCTGCCATATTGAGGGGAGCAGGCCAGCCGAAAACTTATCCATCAGCACTGTGGCTCCGGATCACAGAAGAAACCCTATGGCCTCGCCTTTCACACCTATGTTCACTCTCAGCAACAGAGCGGGGACCAGCTTCAGCTCAACGAGGCCAAGCAATTGGAGGCATGGCCTGATGTAGACCAGCCATGACGCCACCTTGAGCCCCTTACTATGAATATGATCACAGCTGCAACTAACAGTCTATGCACATTAAACAAAACAAAACAACAAAAACCAAAAAACAACTGAGCTGAGTAAAAATCTGGAGGTCAAAAACAGTACTGCAACTAATTTACAAAGCCCAGCTAAGTCTTCCTGCATCGTTCTTCTGAAATAAAGCAAAGCATGAAGTACCAAGTTCCTTGCTCCACCCGGCAGGGGACATCTGTGCCCATCTGGTTCCTTCCAGAAAGTATGCCTGGGCACATGACATCTTTACTTCTCTTCACAGCCACTTCCTCTCTTTCTTTGCTGGGCCTTCAGGTCGGGCCTCAGGCAGGTTTTATGAGAGGAGGTAAGTGTCCTGCCCCTGTGCTGCTCTACCCCCGGGCTTCCGTGCTCACCTGGCCTGCCTTTGGACCTACAGCTTTCTCGTGACTTTGCTCCGGGCTGACATTGATGCCTCACACCTCCCTATCTTTCCATAACGCCCCTCGCCCCCCTGCCCACCTGCTCCCCAGAGATGCCAGCTTTCTCTGCCTGACACGGCAGTCACAACTGTTTCTGACCTACCAGCTCTCCTGTGCAGCTGTACCTGGAGCTACTCAAGACCCCAAACTATGTTTTCACAACCAACAGGTCCTGCAGTTGTCCCACCTCTTCGTTAATCAGAATCCTTTGCCACTTGCCACGTGGCCAGCCTCCTTCTATGTTGATAATATGTTTTGTCATCTTGGAAAATGTAAACAAATCAGTAGGCCTTCCCATTTTTTTTTTTTTCTTATTGACGTCTCGTTGACATACAATACCCAGCTTTTCTCGTTACCGGTAGGAAAGTGCAGGAAGAAAGGAAGAGAAAACGCATGCAAGCCTGAACCTTATCAGTCTCCCATAAGGAAATTCCTCAAACTCAACATCTGAATCCGCTTCTCCCAATTCTTGCTTGGAAGCGTGGGTACCTGATCTTGAATCTCTGTGGCACTCCCCGAGCGGGACTGGCCATGTGATATTGATTTGTGTTTACCATAGCAACAGCAAATTAAAACAACTAGCAGGGAGAAGGCAGGCTGTTAACCAGTAACGCTGCACAACCAGTAGATTTCACAAGCGTATTTGTCTCCTTTCCTCTCATTCTCTCTCTCATTCACTCCACTTGCACACATGTAATACCAAAGTCAAAGAAAAAAGCACTAAATGCTTCGGGCACTGCAAGGCCTGTGTCTGAAGGGTCTGGTTTGCACAGTTTCTAGTCTATTGCACAAGACCAACGGAGAAAATGCACACAGCAATGCTCTGATTTCCTTGGAAATTGCATGCGTTGGTCTAAGGAGAAATATCCCTAGAAAACGTACATGAACATGAAGTAGATTGAAGGGTTCTGTATATATGACGATATATCTTAACACCCTAAAGCATTTACCAGTTTCGTTAATAGGGAGGTTTTATCCCTTTGTACTTTAACTAGTTCACTGTGTCAACAGACAAACTTTTTTTTGTTTTTTGGATGCAAGGTCAAGACCTCTCAAAATGCTAGACGTATGAAGGAAAGTGTAGCAAGTATTCAATTCTATTAAGAGAGAGAAAAATTGAGATGGGTGCTTGCTCGAGGCTACACAACACAAGCAGTCCTGAAGAGGATGCAGACAAGGACTGGGAACTCCCGAGAACTCCAAGCTGTTCTAACGGAAATTCTTTCTGAAAAGCCTCCTTATTAAAAACTAACCATCCCCTGATCGCGATGACCAAGGTTGCCACTTGTGACACGGGATGAACAGCCTGCAGTACTGGACTGCCCTTCCTTGGGTCCATCTGCACGAGGACACGGTGCTCTTTCTATCAGAGCGGCTGTTCCCACCATCACGACCAGCCGTGAACTCGGTGGCATAACCTGGGTCCTAAAAAGTGGCTCTGGGGGAGCTAGGAATGGGGCCACGGGGACTGTTTGCCCAGGGGGCAGTGCTGGGCTGCACTGAGGGGAAGTGGGACCAGAAGCAGAGCCGTGCTCCACTCCCTGCCGCTTCCAGTCAGCACAGCCAGGGTCCTGCAGAAAAACCGCCCTGACCTGCCCGACATGAGGAAGCAGGTAGGAGAAGATGCCCTATTTCTGCTGGAGGTCGGTTTAGGGTTTAGAAAGGACAGGAATATGAAGACCTAACTCAAGACCTGCCAAGTGACAGTTAGAACGTTCCTAGCCAGGACATAAAAAAATATTCCTCTCCACGAGCTTGAATAAAAAACACACAGCAGAAATAGTTGGGAGATGACGTCAGAAGTTCTGGGCTAGTGTCCTGCACTTCTCCTTGAAAGTAAAAACAGTGGGTCTGGAAGAATCTACGTGGCATTGCCCTTATTTAAATGAGTACTTCTACGGCTTCTTCCAAAACAGGCAAGCTAGCTGAAGAAACTTCATCTTATGTACAGGTTATAGGAACCTCTTTATCTTTTTACTTTATTATCCTCAAAATGCACATATTACTCAATGAACAAATATCTTTCCACTTAACCTTTGTCTTTTCAAAGGCCAGTGATGTTTCTTGAACAACATTCACAGTGGTGATGGTTACGCAAGTCAGATTTTTTTTTTCTTTGCTTCAGTGCTTGCTAACTATTCTAAAAATGTTACACATTTATTGTAAACATATGCTTCTGAGGCCTAACAAAAAAGCACAGTTTCCTCATGCCTGGCAGAAATTTAAAACGGAAAAGGGCAGAAAGAATTCTTTAACAAATATATCCTTTCCTTCTCTTGGGCCAAGTGTGTTAAAAATAAATCTTCTCCATCATTTCTCACTGCTGCTTCTCGGCTAGAAAGTTGATATGGTTCGGCACAGTGAAAACACAGCTTTAAAAGCTAGCCTGCCCTCATTAAATTATTCTGCTGGCTGTGTGTTCTCATTAAAAATGCATAAAGATCAGATAATTGCAGTAAGCATTATTAACCCAGCTTTACTTTTGAATATAATGGTTCCACTTTTAAGCTGGAAACAAAGGCTCAGACATGCCAGAAAAAGAAATGTAAACATCGAACTACAGTATCAAAAACTTGTCAGAAAGCTACCTCTTGCTGGCGTGTTAAAAATGTGCTTTTGAAACTCAGTTAAAGCCGTGGCATTGTAGAGCTAGGTAGGTCCCTAATTTCCGATAAGTAGACGTATTTTTTGGGCTAAACGTCCAATTGATAATTATTTACCGTGAAGTTTTTTTTTTCTTTTTCTTAATTACGAGTCTGTTTTCAAATCACAGGATCGACGTAAACTTTATTTATTCGGGAGCTAACTACGACAGTATGAACATTTTCTAGAACAAGAAAATAACAATGCTCCCAAGAATTCGAATGGGTTTTGTTGAGTAATCAATGGATCTATTCTTTGAATAAAAACTCGTTTTATGCCTCACCCCAAACAGGCAGCAGAGATTCACGCTTTGCCATTTCTCTTTCTCGAATCAAAATGTTACGTAAAACTCCAGGGTCCCCCCTGCAAGTATTACATTTGAACTAGTGGAATCCGGTTTCCCTGGCTTCCCTAAGCAACATACACGGAATGCAGCATACTGCAGCAAACTCTTTAAACATTCAGGAAAAAAAAAAAAAAAAAAGAAGGGGGGGATGATTTCCCTACCTTGTTTAGCTCTGCCTCTCCTTTCCTTTTACAGTAACCCCAGGAACATCTGGCAAAATCAAGCGGCCGAGGCTTCTCCGCTGCATCATGAGGAAGAAATTTCCATGTAAATAGTTCTCATTCCCTGTTTATTGTACTCTGAGAGCCGTCTGCCGTATCTGGAAAATTTTGCCTTCAGATGATGAAGCAAAGACAGTCTAAACTCTGTTGCTGTAAGCTGCAGCCCTTCCTTCCGACAAATCCCTCCCAGCTGTGAGCAGCCAATCCCCAGCAAGTTCGTCAGCCCTACTCGTCTGAAACTGGCCCTAATAGGATGACTGACACAGCAACACAGCACTTGCAGTGTGTGAAAACAGTGCATCCATACTGATGAAAGAGGAATTTCCCTCTCAGAAGAAAGCAATCAGAGCACCAAGACAAAGTGGCACATAATTGGCAGAGCAGAGAGAGGGGTAGCTCCGGAAAACACCCTTTAAGACAGCCAGCCCAAAGCTTGTGGCTGCACTGTCGATACTTTGGAAAACAGAAAACTCTGCTGATTTAGGAAAAATCCAGGTTGTACATGAAACTGAAGTCGTTACCCCATTGGACAAAGCATTATATTTTTTTAAAAGGAAAACAATTCGATGTCTGCCATGGAAATTAATAGACCTTACAAAACGTTTGCATATGATTTCCATTAGTGAGGAAGGATGTGTTAGCCCAAGTGCATCGTCAAAGCCAAAACACGCTTATATCCTTCGCACAGTTTTCCTGTATAACATCTGTTACTGCAGTGGTTAGTTACTGCAGCCCATATATCTTTCCTCTTAAGTTTTCAGACTCCCCGGGACTTCATTAAGGAATTCTGAACAATAAAATTGATATCTGTACTTTACCCTTTGTGCTCTTGGCAAGATCCCCTGAGAGGATTAGGTGTGCCTTAACCTAACCTTAGCTTCCTTGGTTACCACTTGATAAATACTGTGCATTGGTCCATATTGTCATTAATGAAGCAAACAGCACAGGAGGATGTTTACTGCTGAACACACGTGGCACGTGACCCAAGGGGCACCATCAGGTGCGACTCCACAAAGGATGGTCTGGAGGTGCTGAAGTTCCCTGAGATAAAGCAGAAGAGGAATGGAAAGCTTAGTAAGGGTTATTTACTTCTTTCCCAGTCAACGGTACTCCGTTTTGAAAAAGTATAAATGGCATTTAGAAAACACAAAAAAGCATACATTTTCCTTCCACTAAACACAATATTTTGAATTTAAAAAAAACTGCGTTATGATTACATGGCTAGACCAAGGTGGGAACCAAGGCCCATTCATCTGAAAGGTTGAACCCAACGCACTGTTGTTTATAAGCGACGGCTTGAGGCATCTGTAATGAAGTAACAGTTGGGGTGGAATGTAATGGTTTCTTTTGACTTTGGCAATTGCATTTAAAAATCACAATGTTTCATATGATTTGTAGGTTCTTTCTTTAATAGAATACCATACTTTATTCCCCTTGAATCTTATACTTACAATTTTTTTTTCATCCCAGTGTAAATCCAAGGTATACCTAACTTAGAGTCTTTCATCTACTATAATTTTTCTGGAAATTTAAATGATCTCTGTGGTCAAACAGGTAAACAATTATTTTTAAATATTCTTAATATTATACTGCATGTAAATGGGATATCACAGGTTTATGGCTATCCTCTCCCTGATCCCCCTCTGATTATGACTTTAAAACTACCTTTCCCTTAATTTCAATCCTGAAATTTTAGTCTTCTTTGACTCATTCTTCTGTTTTCTTTTGTTTTAAAGGCTTTTTTTAAAAAAATTGTTTATTTTATTTATTTTTGGCTGCGTTGGGTCTTTATTGCTGTGTGGGCTTTCTCTAGTTGCAGCGAGCGGAGGCTACTCTTCGTTGCGGTGCACGGTCTTCTCATTGCGATGGCTTCTCTTGTTGTGGAGCACGGGCTCTAGGCGCACAAGCTTCAGTAGTGGCGGCGCACAGGCTCAGTAGTTGTGGTGCATGGGCTTAGTTGCTCTGCGGCATTTGGGATCTTCCAGGATCAGGGCTCGAACCTGTGTCCCCTGTGTTGGCAGGCGAATTCTTAACCACTGTGTCACCAAGGAAGCCCATTCTTCTATTTTCATTCAATGAAACTAAATCTGGTTGATTTTTTTCCTTCTAGCTAGTTCACAAATCTGACCTATTACCTGGCTAATGCAAATGCCAATAAGCTGGCTTCTGGGACTCAAGCCTCCCATGTTCAAGCTCCCCTGTTGCCAGACAGGTTTTCCTAAGTCATGTACTGTCATGTTCCTTTCATATTCAATTCTTCTCTCTTAAAATCCAAACTACCGACTTTCAAGGCCCTTCATAATCTGGGCCCTCCCTTTCCACTCAACTTTTTCTACTGTTTTTCTAAGTGAACTTTGTGAGGGAGCCATGCCTGAGTCTCCAGGACCTGGCTCCTACAGCCAATCTTCAGACCTGACTCCCAAGAGCTTCACTGAAGAAAGTCTTATCCAGCCTTTAAACCTCAGCTTGCATCCTCTTTCTTCTGCGATGGCTTCCCTGTTCACATTGTCTTCTCTGATCTCCTTTAAAGCATTCTGCACTGTTCATTTTAGCAGACCATTAAACCCTTAGCAATGAGTTGATCTTCCCATCTCAGAAGGCTAGGCTCACATAGTATATTAAAGAAGGTAATGTATGTAAAGTGTCTACACAGTGGCTGGCACGTGATAAATGCTCACTAAATGATGGCTATTCTTATCTTAATTTCTATATTGTTCATTGCATTCAGCAAGATGCCATGCACAAACTTGCTAATTTCATGACTCCTATCTCAAGAGTTGATATCATATCCATCCAATTGCACCAGCCAAGAATCTGGCAGTCATTCTTGACCCTCCTCTCCCCAACCACCATATGAAATCTATCATCAAAGCCTGTCAAGTTTAGCACCTAAATATTTTGAAATGTTTCACTCTGCTCCATCTCCACCAGCGCAACTTTGTCCAACCTCTCAGTGTCATTCACCATGACTATTGAAATAGCCTCCTGGCTGGTGTCCTACATATATTCTTGATCCTTCCAATCCCTTTTCTGCACATCAGCCAGAATAATAGTTCAAAAACAGAATTTTGAATACTCCACATACTTTTGCTATGGACTGAGTTGTGTCCCACCAAATTCATATGTTGAAGCCCTAAGCCCCCATGTGACGGCAGTTGCTGATGAGGCCTTTGGGAGGTAATTAGGTCATGAGGGTGGGGCCCACATGATGGGATTAGTGTCCTTATAAGAAAAGACACCAGGGAGAGAGATCTTTTTGCTCCCTTTCAGCCAAGTGAGGACACAGCAAGAAGGCAGCCAGGAAGAGGGCGCTCACCAGAACCCAACCATGCTGGCGTGGTGATTTCAGACTTCCAGCCTCTAGAACCATGAGAAAATAAATTTCTGTTGTTTAGGCCACCCAATCTATGCAGTATTTTGTTATGGCTGCTTGAGCTGATGAACCTAACCTTTAAACATCTTTGAGTTGCTATTAGGAAGAGATGACAGTTTTCAAAATAGCCTACAAGGTCTTGTGCTACCCAGCCCCTGCCTACCTCTCTAGCCAACCAGAGGCCATTTCTTCAGGGAACCCTTCCCTAACCCCCAAGAGGAGTTCCGGTCCACCTGTTGTTTTCTCTCACAGCCCCGTACTCTCTAGAGCACTGCTTCTCAAATTTAATATGCATGTAAATCCCCCCCCAGGGATCTTGTTAACATGCACATTCTAGGGCTTCCCTGGTGGCGCAGTGGTTAGGAGTCCGCCTGCCGATGCAGGGGACACGGGTTTGTGCCCCGGTCCGGGAGGATCCCACATGCCGTGGAGCGGCTGGGCCCATGAGCCATGGCCGCTGAGCCTGTGCGTCCAGAGCCTGTTCTCCGGAGCCTGTTCTCCACAACGGGAGAGGCCACAACAGTGAGAGGCCCGCATACCGCAAAAAAAAAAAAAAAAAAAAGCACATTCTATCTCAGTAGTTCTTAGGTAGATACTGAGCTTTACTAACAAGCTCCCAGGTGATGCTGATGCTGCTGGTCCATTGACTATTCTTTGAGTAGCAAGATTTTATAGATGTTGCTCATTTTATAGCACTTTTTAACAGGATATAGTGATACGTTTCTTTGGTTAATTACTTAAGATCTACCTTCTCAACCAGCTTGTCAGTGTCAGAGTCATCACTGCCTCTTCAGCATCTAATCTAGGATGTGCCTGGCACATAAAAAAAGATTCTCAATAATAAATGTGTGTTGAATTAGTGAATTGATCAACACAATGTACTGCAGATCCAAGCTGGACTTTTTCTTTTTCTCCTCTTCCCCTTTTGCTTTGTCGCTAATTCAAACATCCATCATCTTTTGTCTATTCTTCACCTCTCTGCCTCCAATCTTGCCCCTCACTTCTCACTCTATTCACAACACCACAGCCAAACTCATCTTTTAAAAACACAAATCTTATGGTGCCATTACCTGCACAAAGTCACTCAGTGACTCCCTATTACCTTCAGAATAAATCTTTTGCCTAAGACTTGAGTATATTCTCTCACCACTCCTCTTGAACTCACTTCCCTCCTACTTCACATCTAATATTACTAAACTAATTTTAATTTTATTTCCTAGAATGTATCATGCCCTTTCTAATTTAGAGCCTGGATTCCTTCTGCATGAAACATCTTTTATTCCTTTTATATCCATCTAACATATTTCCATCCAGCAACATTTAATGTACACATCACCTCTCCCAGGAAGCCTTCCTTGACCACCAAAGCTTCCCTGGCAATTTGACATTTTACTCTTTATAGCAGTTATCACATATCAATTAGCAATTAAATATGTCTTACTTGTTTATGTACCTCACTAGTCTCTATAACAGAAGTGACCATGTCTTTCTTGCCCATCAGTTTATTCCAATACCTAGAACATGCAGTGATATAATAGACATTTGTTAAACAGTTGTTGAATGGTTAATGGATAACTTGAAAATAGCACTAGTAATAAAGTGGCAAAGACAAATTCAGGGTTCAAGAAAAAAAACTGATAATGAAGTCAAAGAGACAATGGATTTGGTCTATATATTAAAAAACGTTTCTCTGGAGAAGGGAAAGGAGAAATACTACAAAAGCCAAAAAGCACATGCAGTTATGATCGTCTCCTTTGTTGGATATACCAAAGTTAGCAAGCTTACAGGCAAGAGGAAAATTAATCTTTGATGATGTTTAAAATGGAGGTGATTTCCATAGAAACAAAGCCTTCCTTCAAGTGGAAATGGATAGGTGTCCTAGAACAGATGGAAGTGTTGACTTTCCAGAAGAGATGGCTAGAAAGGAGAAGTTTGTTTACAGCAAAAAGAGAAATGAGACAGGAAGGCAAGGTGCAGATGGGCCAGGTTTGTGACAATTCAGTCTCTGGGTGCATTCCTCTCTCAATAGAATATCTCTACCCTACACTTCCCCATCTAGTTCTTTAGTAGATACTATTTTTTATTTTCCTCTAGTTATTTTATGTATAAATCCTATTGGAAGTCCTTTGAGGGCACAGATCATGCATTTAAGTCCTTTTGCATCCTCTACACTGCCTAGCATGGAGCAATGCTGAATTAATTTTGGTTGGTGGATTTTTATTTATGAATCTGAAGAAAATTTACATACTTAGAAGGGACTGGTAGTTTTTTTTTTTTAATACATGGATTGTCGAAAATGCAGTAGGAAATAGAAAATTTGTTTTATAATCATTAGAAAAAAAGTTATAGTGTTTTCAATCAAATTTATTACAAAAAGTTCAACTGGTTCCTAAATTTTCTCTGTAGGTCCAGGGGCAGCAGGCCTGGGGAAAAATTAAGACTAACATTTCTGGGTTAAAACAAAATAAATTGCATAAAGCATATAAATAAAATACTGTCTGAGAAATCCTTTGCATAGACATGGCACATAATAAATGCTCAATATATGTTAACTACGACTGTTATTACTGCTGCTGTTATCATCATCGGCATCATCATTTTTAGTTTCTAGAATTCTAGCAATATTTCACTGAGGAGTCTATGTGGTAATGGACTAAAGTAGAGATTTCCAGACTTTCTTGTATTTTTTTCACCATGCTCCTAGGCCAAAAGAAACACCTAATTGTTCTATTTATTAACTAGATCCTAACAACTTAGTAAGAGTTTATGTTTTCACAAGTTTGTAGATGATTGAAAAGTTAATATAAAAAGTTTAAAAGAAAAAACAGTATTTTTATTTCATTCTTAAATAACCTTAATTAGTTATTAATGAATTGTGAATGCCTATTGGGCACTGCCTGCAATTCTCAAAGCTTGAAATAAGAGTGAAGCACTGCTCTCGTTTCCTGCTCCACATTGATTTTTGTGTTGCACTTGCTTTTCTTCTTAGCAATTGCTGCAAGTCCAACTTTGCAAAGATATATATACCATTGAAAGGAATGTAGTGTGTTTCTAATATTGGAATTGCATTACTTTGAATTAGTAGTTTGCACAGTTTCTGACAAATGCTAAATATTTCTGTGTTTCCCCTGGAAATATAAAATATTCCATGGAACCCATGTGTGTTCACCGCAGTCTCCCAGGGTGACTCATGGTTCAATTTGGGAACCATGGCACTAAGGCAAGGGTCGCAACAGGTTGGCCAACATCATCTGTTCCAGTGTTTTTTTCTGGTGTGATGGCTGCATCAGGCTTCCTGTCCTGAGGCCCAAAGGCATTTGGAGTTGCAAAGACAAGGTCAGGACATGTCCAGCCCTGAAACCGAGGTCATTTGAAAACAAGCTGCTGAGTAGTGGATGAACCTTATGGTCCTCAGAATTTCAGATGCTTGTGGGTCAAATAGAGAAGAACGTGATGGGACAAAGAGGATGCTGATGCTGCCAGCTGTTCACGGGGACAACTTGCCAGTGACCATTTGCCTTTCAAAATGGTGAATTCTGAAAATAAGTGCAAAGAGGAAGAGACAATGAGTCTTTTTCCTATAATTCCTCTTCATTAAGACCACACACATCTTTTGCAGCTCATCTCCATTGTTCTTCTAGGCTAGCTGGTGGATCACCATGCTTCACTCATATTTCCTGTTGTGGCCACCATAACTTGACCCTTCACCTATAAGAAAGGGTGACTGTTCTTAGACCCTGTCTCCACCTCCTTATAGTAAAGTGGTGTGTATGACAGAGAATCCTCCAAACCTGAAATGCTAGAGGGGGCTGGCATGCTCCCCTTGTTGGATTACCTGAAAGACTTGCCCATCCATTGCCTCCTGACCATCTCCTGACTGAAGACCCCAAGCTGGACTGGGGTCTAATAGCAACTGGATGGAAGGAGATTCCATAGCACCTGTCACCTTTCATCATAATATATAATGTACTTGATATTTATTCTTTGTTGTCCATTTCCTCCACTAGGATGTAGGCACCCATGGGCAGGGGGCTTTCCCTGTTTTGTTCATTGGTATAGTCCAAGCGCCTACCACATACTTGACATATGGGACTGATGATAAATATTCATTAAGTAAATGAATAAAATATGAGAGGACTGAAATGTGGCACAGGGTAAGTAGGAAATTGTGCTTGAGACACAGGAAACCATCAAAGCTGGAGTGGCACTTCCTAAGGGCCTTCCAAGGGTCATTAGAGCCACATGTGTGCAAACCAGGGATGAGTCAGGACCGGCTATTGAGGGTGCAACTTTGTGCCACCTGACAGCATGAGCTCTGGCAGAGTTGGGATGTCATGTTTCTTATGTTCAATGAGCAGCCCAGATCACTAGAAAGGGTCTTGAATGGAATGGGAATAACCTCCTTTCCAAAAGGCTGAGATGTGGGTGGTGAGTTTGAGAAAAAGGTCTTGGTGAATTCTTGGGTGAACCTCTGTGACAGCAGGAGAACGTGAGCTTGTTGACTAGAGAAGACAACTGTTGTCCTGGAGTGCCAGTATGAGCTAGTTGTGGGAAATGAAGGGTGGCATGTGTGTAAGTGCAGCTTTGATTGCAAGCTTGATTTTAAAAATAAATACAACCAGTTTTGATATAGTACAATATGACGTTCCTTGATGGGACGCTTTTCAAGGCTCTCATTCCCATCTCCATCTCTTCCAGTTTCTCCCAGGACAGCCACTCTACCTAGATTTGCTTTTTCACTCATCTGATTAGGATTTATGAAATACTTGCTATGCGTTGGTTCCAACTGAGATATGGAAGATATAAAGATGAGTAGGACCTGACCCCGAGGAGCTTGAAGAATTACACAGAGGTTCCCCAAAGCAAGATCTACAGATCTCAAAATGTTCCTGAAGAAAAGGGTCACAGACAAGTAAGTTCAAGAAATGTTGGAATAACCAGTTAAGCATGTGCTTTCATCAAAGGACTTCTCAGAGGTTTAATTCTAGGAATATGCTTTGTGAATCTCCAAGTAGTTTGTAGTTTGCCATGTTTGAAAATTTATTTTACCACAGACCCTTTTAATTAAAAAACATCTAACTAGTATGGTGTAACATCTAACTATATGGGTGATGCATTTTGGGGAACATTGGCCCAGATAAATCTTTTTTTATTTTTCTTGTCCCGTTCTTTGGGCCATGCCCATATCTGCTTACCTCATTCACCTCAACATCTTTTATCTGGTGCCAGATCTTCCTACTCTATAGAGGTCCTCAACTGTGCTGACAACTTGTGAGGCATCTACCACGTCTCCAGTGCTACTTTCTACTCATTTCTTGGGACCACAGTTACCTGGAAGCCCCTGTGGCTCCAGGACGTCTTGGCTGGACCAGACCTTCACAACCATCCTTCTTGGTCAAATCTTGGAGACCATTTGCCCAGGCTTTTCTGGCCAGCAGAGGGCCCCTGGTGGTTGTCCAGTGACCTACAGGCAGAACTACCCTACCTAAATCGTAATCCCACCTAAATTCTATGCTTCAACGAAAATACCAGTTTCTGGAAAATGTGTTATTCATCTCTCTCCTCCATCAAATGTCACTCATGACAAGTGCTTCTCAGGATTTCCCATAGTCTTGGGGGCTTGGAGGGGGTAGATACAATTTATTTACATAGTAAATATTAATATAATATTTAATATGGTTAACTAACAATACTAATATTGTAATATTGTTAAATATTTACATAGCAATTACTATGTTGAGCACAACACTATGAAATACATGCTACTATTATCCCAGCCTTACCTTACAGAGGAGAAAAGTCACCTGCGCGGTTAAGGAACCTTTCCGGGGCCACACAGCGAGTCAGCGGTGGAGCCCATTTGTCCCAAGCAGGCTGGCTTCAGAGTGCATTTTCTTTGCCACTACAGTATGCTGCTCTAAAAGTAACAGAAAGAAAAATCATACAGTAAATTAGAAGGTGTCAAGTGTTGTTACAAAAATAAAAGAAAAAGGAAAAGTAGGACCATCTTACAGTAAGTAGGCAGGACAGGCCTCCTTGAGAAAGTGTCCCTTGAGCCGAGATTTGCAGGGTTGGGGGAGTCTGTCATGGATCCCTGGAGAAACTTGCTCCAGCGGAAGATGCAAACTCCAGGGAGAACTCTGGAAGACCTTCATGTAGGAGGGACTTCTGTATTCAACTGCTCTGGCCTCCAACTTGTCGCTGAATCCCACCCCTTGTTTCTTCATAGGTTTTCTCGGCTCTGCCCTGTTCTCTCCGTACTAATGGCATAATCCATTATTCAGTTTCGCTCAGTCCATAGCCTTAAAACGGTGTCTTCTCTCTCTCTGTCTTCCAACCCAGGACTCCCCTCACTGCCTTCCCTCTGTCAACAATCTGAAGGTGACAGATCTTTCTTTTCCCTTCTAGATGTTTCCCTATTTCTTTTCACTAAATTTAGGGTGATTCATCAAATCATCATCTCATTCAGATAATCCATTTAGATCTCAGTATACATTCTTGATCATCAAAATTTCAAACTTATATAAAGTGTTCCGAATTTTCTTTGAAGAACAGGTGGTATGTTTTGTAATAAAAATTTTGTCTTTAAGAAATAATTTGTGCAAAGAGAAAGCATCTGGCTTTGTTTCATCTGCTACAGAAAAGGGAAAATGCCATGGATAGATTCTTTACCAGAAATGGGCAATTATTTAGCCTTCCATCTGGATCAGAGAGAAAAATAGGTTCACCTTAGCAACAGCATTCTGGTGCTGATGTCATCACCTTACATCATTCCGGTCTCATGTCACTGTGTTCTTTCTCTAAAATCTCAGACCTTTAAATCTCAATGCTTTGTAGATCTCTGCACCTAAAAGGCTTAATGAGAAAGGAAGAAATAACCACATTTAAATATTCACTGAGTCATAATCCTGAACTCTGTTAGCAGGTCTCTCGTCTACAGCCAAACAAAATAAGAATTGATCCTTTTCGACTCACTCCTTTTCGACTCACTCCAATTATTGCTACAGCTTTGCCTAAGATACCCTTGTATCTCCCGAGTCATGCTGATGCCCACAAGCTCCCTCTCTGTGCCCCCCAGCCCGTTGGATTGCCAGCCTCCCCAACAAGCCTGATCACTTACAAATGGAATTATTTTATTTTGCAAAGGAGCCCAGTCCTGAGGCGATTATGGTGAGATTACAATCATGGATCCTTAGGGCTGGAAGATATCTTACTATTCATCTAGATTCTAGCCCCTTATTTGAAGGTGAGGAAACACAATGCTTGGCTTTTATGAAAGCAGAAGAGATTTTAACCCTCTGGAAGTTTGTACTTCCTCAAAATATCAGTGAGGATGATTACAGGGTGTCATATTATGCACTGGGTGCATACTTGGCCCCCATTCCCTGCATCTCTGCCCCAGGCGCCTCCCCCTGGTCTCCTTCATACGCAAAAATTCCATACACCCAACTGGCTGAATTACAGCAGCCAGAAATCCTTCCTGTACCAGAAACTGGTCTGAGACTCCTCCACTTAAGAGTTTAAATACTCACTGGGGTCTCAAAATAAATAACATTAAAAAATTCGCAGTCGTGTAGGATCATTTAAGCTATGTTTACTTACAGTAGTAAATATTTGTATATATCTACAGGAAAAATTTGCTATCAATGAGTAGCACACTATCCACATACATGCAACACCTTGGCAAAAGCAGGTGCTCAGCTTTCAAAACCACAAGCTCTGCTACAAACAAAGACTTCCTTCATGAGTTCTCATCACGTATTAACCGTCACGTTCCAGAAGTAATTTCAAAAGTTCTCAGTTTGCTGGATCCCTGACTAAGAAGCACAGATGATATTTTTAATCTATTTTAATCTTAAAGCATAAATATTTTTTAACATGATTAAGCATTTATAACTTTGCTTTATATATATTTTGAGTTACATAACATTGCTGAGCTAATAATTTGGACCATACTTTAAAAACCTCTCTATTCTCGAGATTTCACATCTAAATATAATGAGGAAACTGCCTTTTGGTTAGAAATCAACATTTTCCTTGTAAAGGACTTTTTAACATTGAAAATAGAGAAACAAAAGATTCCCAAACTTCAAGAAAAATGTAAATTTCACCAAATGGGCAATTAGAGCATATTTTTCATACCGAATCAACTAATAAGTACTTATTGCCCTAATTATCCTGACACCCAAATACGGATTCTATCATTCTCAGAGGAGAAAAGAGGGCTGCCTAATTTATCTTTATGTCTTCAGTATTGGAAAGATTATTACCAAGCACTCATTGTACACTCTCTTTCGAAAAGCACTTCACAATCATTTTTCACTTCATACTTGTACTCAATCTGGGAGGTCACTTTCTTTACCTTCATTTTACAAGTGGAGAAACTGAGATGCCGAAGGTTGAAGGCTTCATCCTGGGTCTCTGAAGAACCTAGTGGCTGAGGTGGGTGGTGAACCCAGATTCTGTGTAAAGTTTAGGCCCTTCAGTGGCACAAACACTCAGACACAGTCTAATCCTGAAACTTGAGCAAAGATTCATACTCACTTGCCATGTTTCAGCAGGGAGTTTGCAAGTGAAATTTTGGTGGGTTCTCTTGCTCATGAAGAGGAAAATAATAAGGAAAGGGATTGTCTTGAAAACATGAAAATATAGAGCACTTCCTGAAATGTTCTAAAGGAAATACCAAGATTTAATTTTTAAACTCATAATTAAATTACTCAGATCATATCTTTATGGTATTTTGAATTCATTTCTTGTGTGTTTCTAGCTGCTTGGGTAGCTGTTTGATTTTACTGCCTCCAACTTTAAGAACTCTGCTTAATGGACAAACCAGATACAGCTTGACAAATCAAATAAATATTTTGTAAGAACACATTTTCCGTTAGTTTACCTAGTCGCTGAGGTTAATGTCCAGGGCCACTGTGTGTGACCAAGGAGGTTATGTGTGGCAGATCTCCAGGGCTTTATTCAGGTTGTAGTCAACATTCTGCATTCACCATTCATAAAATATGTGCTCCCCTGGAGTTATGCGGTACACAACCTGCTCAACCGTACGTGTCTGCCCGGTTAACATCTTCAGATTAAGACTGGGGTGATAGACACTAATAGGGGCTGGTCACAGATTTACCACTTTTAGATAATCTTTGTGTTTCTCCCCTGACTCTTTTCTAGTCTTCTGTAAATCTTCTGTAAATCATTATTATTATTATTTATTATTTTTTTTTTGCGTTACGCAGGCCTCTCACTGTTGTGGCCTCTCCTGTTGCGGAGCACAGGCTCCGGACGTGCAGGCTCAGCGGTCATGGCTCACGGGCCTAGCCGCTCCGCGGCACGTGGGATCCTCCTGGATCGGGGCACGAACCTGTGTCCCCTGCATCGGCAGGCAGACTCTCAACCACTGCGCCACCAGGGAAGCCCTCTTGTCATTATTTTTTCGAATCTTTCTTAAGCCCCTGACCCATATACTTCTACAACTGAGACTTCTCTACACTGCTCCTAATAGCCTAAGGACTAATAACTAGGGTTTCTAAGTCCCAGGAGATTGATAAAATAAATCCATGAATCAGCTCTTACTTCTACAGTCCTAGGAACAATCTAGTTCTGTTGTACAATCTGGGCCAGGCTGCAGCTTCCTCAAAAGGTTTGAGTTCCAGCTCTACAAAGGAATCAGCGGTATAGGGTTAGTCTCATTGCTCCACTCCCTAAGTCACAGAAACAATCCTCAGCATTGAGTTCTACATCTATTCGTGGGTGTCACCGAAGCCCAAAACCTTCCCCAGTTTTTTCCTGCTCAGTACTGGTCTTGCAAGATGATCTGGGGAAATAAAAATGGATTCCTTTTTAGATTTGTTTGGGAAACACTGCATACTACATTGTCCACTTGGAGATTCACATAGTGTGTTAGCATACCAAAGGCTTTGAGAAGTCCTGCAAGAAATAAATCTGTTTAATTTTGTTTATCCCCAAGTTTACTTATTTATTTTTGGTAACTCCTATTAATAACAATAATGCACTTCGGGAAATATTAGTCTACAGAAGAACAAGTTCTACAAACATTGCTTCTCAACATGATTTAAGACTCTTCCCTGATCTCACCCTCATTGGCTTAGCTAGGTTGTAGCATCCATAATAATGTGTACAGCACAACCTTGACCGTTTACAGGTTCTCCCAAGCACCTCACAGGATTTCACCGTATAATGAGTTGAGCTTCGCAACAGCCTGCATACAAGAAAGAGAAGGAGGGAGCTGGGGGCCTAGGGAGACAGCAAAGTAGAGGGAAAGGAGCCACAGACAGGTGACCAAGGGAATTCAGGGAAGGTCAGCCTGTTACCTGGCCCTGTTCTATTAAACCCATTTTGCATATGGGGAAATTGAGGCTTAGAGAAGTTATATAGCTTGCATTAGCTCACGCTGTTTATTCGGTGAACAGCTTTCACCTGAACCCACATGGCTGCCTCCAAACCCCTTGCTCTTCCATTTCATTACCTCTGGTATCATCTTACACTTGCTAATATCGCTACTGTGGAAAAGGCACCATGGTGCAGTGGTGAGTGCAGGCTCCAACCAGTCCTCAAGTCCACATCCCATCCCTCCCACGGATTGGCATGTGACTTTGCCTGGGGTTCCCTGTGCCTCCGATTCAATTCCTCATCTCTGCAGTAGGGAATAGTAATCCACATGGGATTGTTGAGAGGATTAAAGGAATTGGTGTTCAGAAAATACTTTGAATACTTCCCGTCACTATTTGAGTAAACAATAGATGTTGCCAGTTGTTTTTATTATTACTATTCACAGCTTAATTCTCAAATTTTACAAGTTTCATAGCCAAGGCTATGTCAGGAACTGTCAGGAACTGCTGGGATCAAATGTAAAATAGAGTCCCTCTCTCCTTCCTCTCCCCTGAAGCTGAAGGGGGACTAAGAGGTCTTAATATGTGAAAAATCGCATACTTGTCAGGTGGACTCTATGATACCCTCAGTCACTGTGCGGTGAAGAGTGAGAGCATTGAGCATTCAACTAGAAAATAGAAAATATCCAAGTGGCTTGTGCTCCGAGGCTCAGAATTGTTATGGATCACGATTCAGACACAGGGGTGAGTTTTGCTGGGTCAAATGCTTTCTTGCTGACTCATGACTGTGGATACAGCTGAGCGAGACAAGCGGATGCTTACTGAGAGCTAAAGCCTTCTCTAGCTACTCACTGGCTTTTATATTGATTGATCTAATAGCTTTGATCTATAATCTCAAAAATAACTCAGTTTTTTTTTTCCATACCAATGGAAATGCTATTAATACTTTCCTGACGAGGTAGACTGAGCAATTTATATGGGTTAAAAACAAAGGAAAATACATGTGAACTATTTCCAATATTTCCCCCTTTGTGTTGTCCTCCATCATAAAGGTTGATTACATTTAGAATTAAAATTTAACATTGGCAGTGCCTTTAATACATTAATATATCTTGATGACACTTTACTGCAGCAGAGAGATGAATGTCATATTCTATTCGGGTCAGCTATGGAAATCAGCACATTAATGAGCTTTATTAAATCATCTTAGTAAAAGCTCTACTGTCTTAACTGTTTACTTAAATTCACATCCAACAAAAAACAGCTGTCACCTTCTGGCAGATCTTATTCTGAGTGAGAGTTTTCTTCTTACAAGAGGGAAATTGATATAAGTTGTAATCCAACCTAAATGTCAGATGCAGAGTCTTTTAAGAGGATACTCTGTTATCAGATGCAAGATTCATAGATCCCAACTCACTGTTACAGAAGAACATTGACAAAGGGGAGAGTTCAAGGGGAACGCTGTGCTTCCGTCATTTACTTTATATGCAGAACATTACGGAAACCACTGAATTGCTGTACAGGCAACTGCGTGGACTTGGGGTGTCGACATGTAGCACATGTGCGAGCAGGCTGACGTTGGTGGAGCTGCAGTCCCCTTCCTCCTCCTTCAGAAGAAGAGATTTCCTAAATAAGTCGATACATCATTCAACTGCTACATAATTTTAAAAGTTTTTTCAACATTCTTAAGAAAGTATAGCTTTTTTTCTTCCTTAAACAGTATATTTAAACAGTTTATGCAGATAAATGCTTCCATAATAAATGTACTTTACTTGTTCAAAGAAACAAAGCTAGGAACTCCTCATGTTGGTAATACTTTGTTAACAGTTTGAGTTGCTTCTACGTACTTAGAATAACAAACTTGTATTCTTTTGATTTTTTTTTTGGCTGTGCTGCGTGACTTGTGGGATCTTAGTTCCCCGACCAGGGATTGAACCCACGCCTTTGGCAGTAAAAGCAAGGAGTTCTAACCACTGGACCACCAAGGAATTACCAAAATTGCCTTCTTTTGAATGTATTTTGAAAAATGTTTTAAATGGATGTTTTATTATTTCAGATAAGCCTTTTCCTAAGATATTTAATAACTGGTCAAGGCATTAAATCCAAGCATAGATCTTAAAACTCTCTGCTTAAGTTCTGCGACCGTGTAACTCACTGCAGCCTCTACTCCACATGTGGAAAAGTAGGACTTACTGAAGTCAGATGATTTCATGTTGTGGGCTGTAGGAGGTGGTGACATGGCAGTTCTCTTAGAAAGGGGACATCCGTCACTGCTGTGACTGTCTGGGGTAAATGAGATCCTCAGGCAGGTAGCTGAGACTCAGAAGACAGACGTAGGCAGGCAGAAGAGGGAACTGGTCTTTGCCAGTGAAAAATGAATGAGCAACACCTTGTGATGACAAGTTCTACAGTTTTTTCAGCATTTCTTTCCCTTATTTATTCATTCAATTAAACAATGACTACGTGCCAGGCAGTGTTCGAGGCACTGGCGATCCGTAAAAGAAAGCAGACACAAATATATACACGCCTTCGTAGGGTGGGAGGAGAGCCATCATTTTCTAAATAAGTAAGTAAATTACATAATGTGTTAAAAGATGCTAAATGTTACGTAGAACAGTAAAGCACAGAAAAGGGGTAATGAATGCAGATTCAGGTGGTGGTTTACTGCATTGACAGGTTGTCAGCGGAGGCCACCCCAAGCAGGCTGTATTTGATTAGACACTAAGGAAACAAGCCATAGTGACCCCTAAGAGGTCAGTTTTCAAGGTGGAGGAAAAACAAGCACAAACAGCTTGAAGTAGGGGTGTGCTTACCTGGAGCACATTGGGCTGGCAATGGAAGCCGTCGAGAAGAGATTAGGCTAGTTACAATGTGGGGTTGGGGGGTGACGGCCAGTGGTGCTCCAGTGTAGAGACTCCTATGATATTCTAAAGACTTTGGCTTCTATCATAGAATTACTGAACTGTTTTGCATTTAACAATGTATATGTGAATTAACAAGGACCTCTACCCTTAACAATGAAAACATACCAGGTTTTTGTTTCCACATCCCTGCACTTAGCAGTGTTTCAAATGGGCACTGGCTAAGTCCTGATGATGACCCTGCAACCCCGATCCCCCGCCAAAGTCGTCTGCAAAGCAATAGGTCTTGACCTTTTTATGGAAAGTGGTCTATATTATGAAAAAGGTACGGCTTCCTTGACTCTGGTTAAAGGCATCCTTTCCTAGAACTTTCCCATCTCCAGAACAGCCCTGGCAGACAAATCCTTCTGGTCTACCCATCACTCTAAGCATGTCACTTCTCCATAAAAAAAAGACAAGAAAATCAGTGGTGGACGAAGTGAGGCAGAAACACAAGCACAGAAGGAGAAGAGAAGCCAAAGGGAGTCTGCACCGAGCAATTCCTTTGGCAATGAATGGAATCTGCCGGCCGCAACAGACCACACATCCAGCCCCAGGCCAAAGCCACCTGTGCTGCCCACTTCTCAGCTGAGTGTAAGATATAAGATTGCTCGGACTTTGGTAAAGATTCATCTTTATAATCAAGAACATTTCTTTTCTTTTCCTTTCTGCAGTCAGCAATTGAACCTTTCGACTTCTCTGCCACTCGTCATCTGAAAACTTCAGTGAGTAACTCTGTCTCTCCAGTGAGTAACTCTCTCTATCTCAGAACCTAGGATAATAGTATTCACATCTTTTATTCATGTCACATTTCTTTTTTAACCATTGCAGTAGGTGTGGAAGAACAGAAAGCCATGGAGATAAGGCAGCTTTTCAAATAACAACAATCACAGCAATAATATACTAGGTAAAATTTGAGGGATTACAGATGTGCTGGGGTTGTTTTAAGGATTTTATATGTATTATCTCATTTAATTTTCATAACCCTATGAGGAAGCTACTTGACATGCATTCTATAAATGGAGAGGTAGTAAGTGGCAGATCTGGAATTGAAATCTCCCTCATTTGGCTCCCCTCCAGAGCCTATGCTCATCACCTCAATGCTCCAGTGACAGTGCTTTTTTTTTCTAAGTTAACTTTTTGTTGTGAAAACATTCAAACATGAACAGAAGTAGAAGGGATAGTATAATGAGCTCCTAGGTATGCATCACCCAGTTTCGATAATTACCAAATAAGGCTAGTCTCGTTTCCTCTATTTTTCCCCCAACACTATTTTGCTTTGAAGCAAGTCCAAGACACCCAGATCATTTCATCAATAAACATCTCATTATGTATTTCTAAAAGAGGACTTTTAAAAACTATAACCACAATACCATTATCACACCTAAAAGTATTAACAATAATTCATTAAAAACAACAAATACCCAGTCTCAAGCTGTAGTTTAACTACAAGGCCATAATCTTATAGGTATGACAAGATTTGGTACAGATGAAGGAATAAATCTACCAAACCCCTAATGGCATCATTTGTATTCCAGCATTGACACTTAAATGTGTTTGAGCAAATGAGGCTACTTTACATGCAAGTTGCTGAGGCCATGTATTTCTCCAAGTGGCATAGCAGAAAGCAACAGGATTTAGAAAATCTAGTTCTCAAGTTTGGGCTCCATGTTTAAGTTTACTACTTATACTCTTAGGACCTCAGTTTCTTATATATGAAAGAGGAATTTGAACTATCAGTGACATAATTTGGAATTCTCAAATTCTAGAACTTTCTGAAGGTTATTTTACATATATATATTCCAAAAGGATTTTATTTCATAAATATGATTTCCTTAGTGGACTGTCTTTCTAAACTTGAAAAGTGGAGTCATTGGTGTTAAAAAGGAATAATAGGTAAATACCTTCAAATAGCCTCTTCCCCTCTGACCATCAGTATATTTATCTATCTACCCATCCATTTATGCATCCGTCAATCAATGTGCCTACCTATATATCTAGCAAGACATATGTCTAAAAGTAGTCTTTTAATAATATGTAAAATGAAACTATTATTCTTCACAGAACCCAAAACATAGGCAAGCAGGTTAATTACAACATTATAAGTACGATTGCTTTGTTACGTAATATGGGAAAAAAAGAAATAATTGCAAACTCGGGTGAGACTCAGACAAGAGGGCTTATGTGTTTCTAAAGATAAGATGGTCTTTGAAGTTTCACTTTTCTTCTAATGGGCAGATGACTCTGACCGCCCCCAGCCTTGCTTTACCAAGAAGAAAGCGATAGATCATTAAAAGCTCATCACTCGGGCTTCAAGGAAGCAGAGGTTTTCAAAGAACTTTCTTTTTTTCTCTCTCTCTCTTTCTAGTCTATTAGCTTAATGAGAAAGAGAGAGGAAATAATTTCAGAGAGAGAAGAGAGTCTGAGGTCAAAAGTAGGGGGAAAGGGCTAGGGTGGATGAAGAATAATGAACTTCCATAAACAAAGGTAGAGTTTAAATGAAACAAGTACGGGCATCTAGTACTGCAGGACCTTGGGCGGAAGGCTGGGCAGCCTAGGTTCTGGAAGGAACCCACCTCCCTAACGCATCTGGAACTTGTCTCTAGGAACAGAGGGCAGAGAAAAGTGCTTCTCTAGCATACAGTGATTCAATGTGTCTACTTAGTTTAAAACCCTCCACAACTGCTTCATTCATCTTTAAGTGCTGTCTGCAGGTGCTAGAATATTAAACAAGATACTCAAATACAAGTCATGTTTGAGGGATAAGTAACTTGCAAATTTTAAGGAGATCTGACGAAAATTTATTTAAAACTCCTTACAGTCAAAATCATAAAAAAATGCAATCCAAGAGGACTTTTTTGTTGTTGTCCAATGCCTATTAACATTCTATACAGAGAGATAACATACAAAACGCAAATGTTTTGAGTAGAAATTCTTACAACTGTGGTGGGTCAGCTTGGCTCAGCCGGAACTGTGTTTTCCCAGATTCCTTTGCTTGTACGGTTCTGGGTTAGCGCTGGTCGCCGGAGACATTTGAAGTGAGAAGGGGAAGTGCAGCTGCAGCCATATTCCCTACCCTCTGAAGGTCGGGGCCAGGCTCCAGGCCCCACGGTAGACCTTGCACATCACTGCTGAGCCGCTAGCCGGAGGCGGGGCTGGTGTAGCACAGCATCCAGACTCACCGCACCTCCAGCTCCCGCGAGATCTGCTCCTTCTCCTTTTCCGAGGCATGGAGCAGGTGCACGTGCACCTCTGCGCTGAGACACCCGCTTCTCCTGCCACGGCATCGGGGTCGCAGGGGTTGAGACACAGGTGCAGGCCCCAACTGGTCTCAAAGGTTACGGTTGACTTCATAGGGCTGCAGTCCATCAGTGTCAGCTCTCTGCTCTCGGCCACATCCAGCTTTCTTCCCCACTTGCCGATCTGGCTGATCCAAAGGCTCCGTGTTTTTGGCTTGACATGGGGTGCAGAGCCAACAGCAGTAAGGGACTGCACCACCAGCTCCCACGCTTGCGGACAGGTCTAACTCCTAGGGACTGCACCACCAGCTCCCACGCTTGCGGACAGGTCTAACTCCTAGGGACTGCACCACCAGCTCCCACGCTTGCGGACAGGTCTAACTCCTAGGGACTGCACCACCAGCTCCCACGCTTGCGGACAGGTCTAACTCCTATAACAAATCCCTTATGTCTTACCATGCGTAGCGATTCTGCTTCTTGACCAAACCTCGACTGATTCACTAACCATATGAGGTAGAAAAACAATTCAGAAACTAAAATTCATTCAGTGCTTGAAAGAAAAAATATCCTCCAGAATTCATGGAAAGTCCCCCAAATTGGCAAAACCTATGAATATTGCATATAAAAGTGTAACTCATATTTCTTCATTCACCAAGATAGTTATTAATCAATATTCTGTTCATTAAGACTAAAAGATCAAAACCTAAATAATTTTAAATAATGAATAATTCTAATAATTATGTAATAATAATTAGTTAATTTAATAAAATAATAACAAAATAGTTCATTTAATAACTAAATGAATTGTAAATAATAATCCTAGATTACATTATATACTTAATTATATATTCAAACATAAATAATCCTAATAAAAACTTGAACAATTCATTAAATGTTGAATTAAATAATCATTTGCCCATTACAGAACTTACAGGAAGATAACTTTGTCAGTTAATGAAATCCAACAATGTAGATTTTTGAGCTTCATTGTTTATTTTCACTTTATCAGCTATAAATAAATTCTCAGAATTAAAGAAACAAAATCATGGAGCAGTGTCCAGAAACCACCCATTAAGAGTTCAGCAATTTCATGAACTTGCATTGCTTTAGCAATCTCCACTTTGGGATTATATTCCCCATAATGCCATTCTGAATTCCAAATCCACATCCAATGTCTGCTAGATGTATTCCGACAAATAATCCAGTGGAATGTCAACCCCAAACTCAATTTTTCAGCATCTCCTTTCCCCGAGCAAATACACTCTTTCTCCTGACTTCCTAATTTCTGTTAACAGCAGAAATTGACATTTGTCATGATTTGTGGCCTCCAAGTATCTTTTAAAAACATCTCCTATGTCTGGGGAATTTTGCACGTGGTTAGTCTCATCCTAGGAAACTCTCTTTCCGCACCTTCCTTGCAGGTCCAGTAAGGTGTCTGACATAATCTATACCCATCAGTTGTAGCCAGGCAAGACTTCCACTTGAAGGAGACTAATGGGACAGAGTAGGTATCATTTGGAACTTGCTTTCTGGCAAGAGTGGCGGTTGGATGCTTTTGGCTTTCCAGGACAGCAAGGGTAGAGGTTCTGGTTTCTGTTGCCCAGTTCTGAGGCGGGAATTGTGGTGTCTGCTCCCCATGGCAATGGTAGGGACTTCGTGGTATGCTCTGTGCACTGTTCCTGTTAGAGTCTCCAATCCTATTTCTTTGTATATTCTGAAGATTTTACAAGTTAGGTAGGCAGGATTAAACACTTAATCCAATTAGAGGAGATTCTCTTACTTGCAATTAAGAACAACTGGCTGATGCAGACACATAAGAGCAAAACATCAGAATCCTCTTCTTTTCTAAGCAGTTGCAAGATCTGAGTCCTTTTGCATCGATCCGCAAAATGTCTTTAGAATCTGTCCTCATCTTTCTCTCCCAAAGTCCCTACCCAGTAAGGCTCCATAAATAGCTAGCAGGGTGTTTCCCATATATCAGAAGAGTCTAAGCTTTTTATGTGCAACAACTCATTGAAGCTTCGTATCAGCTGTGCGATATATGCACCATTTACTGCCTGCATGAAGGAGGCAAAGAGACTGAGGTCTCAGAGATTGACTTGCTAGAATGTTGCAGAGCGAGGTCTGGGAGCCAGGTTTATCTCGTTCTAAATTCCGTGCTGCGGAGGCAACTTGCACGCGGATACCTCAGTCCTTCCTTCACACCGATTAGAATGGGTTTGTTCGGATCATCTCATTCCAGCTGCACCCCGATGCAATGTCTTCGACGATTCCTTGGTGACTTCAGATAAAGTTCACAGGTATGGCCGCCATACAAGATCCTCAAACGTCTGCTACAACCATCCCCTCTTCCTCTTTATCTCCCGTTCCCTGTGCGTGGCCCTCATGTTCAGAAAGATCAGACCATCCTGCTTTTCGCCAGCCACAGCCTGTGCTTCGCCACCTCTTATGGCTCCTTTCCAGGTCTCTATACCTAGAATGCTTTCTCCAGTTTTTGCTTCTCTAAGAGTGACCGCGTGTGGAGATGTGCTTTTCGAGCCTGTGAAACATGACCTGTATTCACCCCTTACTCTAGGAAACAGGCCTTATTACTCATTTCCAGTTAAGAAAATGCAGGGTGAGAAAGGTGAAGAGATTTGCCAAAGGTCACCAGAGCTGTAAGCGGCAAGGTCGGAGTTGGAATCCAGGTGTGTCTGATAGGAAGCCTGAGCTGTTAACCGATTTAACCATCCTATCCGAATGGGGATCAGAGCTTCCTCAGGCGTGAGCCTTCTTTGGTCTTTCCCATCAGAAGTCACCTCTCATCTCCACATGCACAGCTCTCGTCTCGTGGCTCTTGGATAGCAGTTACACATTCTGCATTCAGCCGTGGTCATCCATGCCCATGCTTATGTGTTCAGCCAACTCCTATTTCTTAAGTATCTATATGGGGGCAGGGACTGATCTTCATGCTAGGATGCGGCATAATACGCAAACACCTTGCCCCCATGGAGCTTATATTCTAGTGGGGAGACATCAGATTAGAGAGTGGATATAATATATGTGAGGAGGCAGTAGTTGCTACAGAGAAAAATAAGATCAATTAGAATCGTCAAGCAGAGAGGTTGCTCTTTTCAATAGGAAGGGAAGGGAAGGGTTTTCCGACAAGGTGCCACTTGAGTAGAGACGTGGAAGAGGTAAGGAAGCCAGCTGTCGGAGCTCTGGAGGACAAGTATTCTAGGAAGGGAGACCAGTGCGTTCAAAGGCCTGAATCAGAAGGAGGCCCGGCATGTTGTTCCGGGAATAGCAGGGAGACCAGTAGGACCAGTACGCATGAGCAAAGGGGAAAGGGGAGGTCGACAAACCCGAGAGGTAGCAAGGGCAAATCATGTTGGATCTTATGCAAGCAATTTGTAAGGTCTTTTGCTTTTACTCTGAGTCAAAAGGGAAGCCACTGGAAGGTTTTTGAGCAGAGGAGTGATGTGACCTGAGTCCTGCATTGAGGGCAGATGACGGGGGCAGTGGTGGGAGCAGTGAGGTTGATTAGGAAGCTATTGCTGACTGCAGTAGGTGAGAGACAGTGATGGCTTGGATCAGGGTGGAGGGTCTGCATATGCTTTGAAGATAAAACCAATGGGTCTTTCTGAAGGACTGTTGTGGAATGTGGTAGAAAAAGAGAAGCCTGGGATGGCTCCAGGGATTTGGGCCCGAGCACCTGGAAGGATGCAGTTGCCTTTTACTGAGGAACGGAAGACTGTGGGAGAAGCAGGTGAGGCAAGGGAAGTGAAGGGTTTGGTTAGAGACACGCTCAATGTGAGATACCCATTAGACATTCGAGAGGAGGCAGATGAACGAGAGTCTGAAGTTCCGTGGACAGGGCTGGGCGGGAGATCCAGTCCTGGGAGTCTTGTTTGCACTAAGTTTTCCTGACAGCAGGCTCTGTGTTTGTTTATCATTTGTATCCAGGATAGAAGTAGAGGCTCAATACATAACCACAGTGGAAAAAAAGAGAGAAAGAAGAATTAAGGATAAAAAGTCAGGCAAATGTTTAAGGAGTTAAAAAAAAACTTAACTAATTTAATTGGATCTCAATATAATCCAAAGACCCATTAATATTATTCTCTAGAGAAACATTACATTACTGAAATCAAAATTAGGGGAATTATAAATACTTCAAATAAAGTAGTAGTGCATTTGTAGATCAAAGAACGCAAACATATCGTTCATGTGATTTTTATCAAGAGAGTTGAGTATGAGAAAGCAGAGAGAATGAGCACAACGGGCTGGAGAAAAAATGGCTAAACAAAACAAAACGAAAAAAATTGCCTAAACATATGAAAAACTATCTCTAGGGCAAAGGAAAAGAAACCACCGTAGCAGCAAACTTTCAAGAGATTATCAAGACTATTTTGGGAAAATGAATAAACATAAAGCTGAGCTTGACACACTAATGGAATAAACATAGAAACTCAAGAGCTAGGAATACCAGAATTCATGTTTTAACCAGGGATGGGTAATGGATAATTTCACTTATAAAAACACGAATCTATTGCAGAGGTTATGAATTCATTCTTCAGTTTGTTCTGATTTAGTAAAAGTGTAGGGTACAAGGCAGAATGATTGTGCATGCAAAGAACAGTCATTTTTTTAAATAAAAGTAGAAGCATGATATCAAGACAATTTATCTACATGAGAAATAAAGTATATTTGTTACTCAAGCTAGAGAAAAACCTCTCGCCAAGCTTACAGATGGGAGAGTTAATACGGGAGGTATCTGACCTCCCCAGTCAAGTAGCAGGCTGGATAATCAATGCCTTTTGAGGTTCTGTGACTCTGCTTTTTAATTTGCAGTATCACTGAAAGCAATTTCCTGGCATTCCACAATCTAGCTCTAGGGGCAAAGTAATTGGTGACCCTTGGTCTGTGTAAACAACCTGAATAAAAAAGATCACAAAAGGCCCATTAGAGAGACATTCAATTTAAACAGCAAGTTTCTAGGTTTTCAAAGATGGAGCTTCGGAACCATATGGTGGCGAAGAATATCTTGGAAATGGGTAAGGTTCAGGAGAAAGTATGTGGGGAGGGATCATGGTAATTAGAATCGTAGAATTTAGCTACTTCTTCTGCTTTTCTCTCCCCACCATCCTCACCTTTCTGTGCCCTGGAATTAACCCTCTATGGACACCCAGGAGGAGGTATCTTCCTGCCTCGTTTTCAGTTGCATTTCTGGAAGTGACTGTGACCCGCCATGGTACCAGCTGCTGTCGTGGGCCCCTCCTCCGTGGCCCCAGCAACACTGTCCCTCGCTTCTCCCCTTCAGACCTGAAGGTGATAATGGCTTCCCACTCTTGATAATCCCTGGGTGCCTCGACATCTCTTATAGGTTGCTTTTACCCTGCCTTTCTTTACCTTTGTGGACGGTCCCTTCTTTATTAAGTCTTCTGAACCCTTTAGATTGGATTCTGCTCCCCTGAAGAACACAAGAGTGCTAGGTAATTTCTAAGCGGCAACAAAAAATTGAAGGGTAGGGACTGTATGGTCTTATGATTCCCAAAACACCTTCTGTGGCTCTTCAAATGCAATGCAATCTGAATATTTCTGTTCAGAAGTTGTTGATGAATTATAGGCTCTACGCGGGCCTGTTCGCATCCTATGTCAATTGGATCCACCTCCCCCTTAAGACAGTCATTTCTCAGTCTTTGAGGTTTCCCGCCATGTCCACAGAGGATGCACAGAGTTTCAACCTTGCAAAGCACAAAAAGGTGGTTTATATTTGTTATTGTTTTACGGGACTGATACAGGACACAGCGAGGGAAAGATTAAGGTCAAAATTATTTGAAAACTAATGTTCCCTAGGCTGAAACAGATGAAGCCGCTTGTACACGTTTGTCTTGCTGGGACTGTGGAATTCCTTGGAGATTATCCTCCACGTACCTTTGACTGATGCTGCCCAGTGTAATGAATCTATAAAATAGCATTTGCTGTACCGTTAGTGAGAAAAACAACGTGCCGCAGATATGAGGCTCTCACAACTAAAATGGATCGTCACCAAGCTACATGTCAATTGGCAACATCAAAAATGTCCAGGATTGGGCTCCCCTGGTGGCGCAGTGGTTCAGAGTCCGCCTGCCGATGCAGGGAACACAGGTTCGTGCCCTGGTCCGGGAGGATCCCACGTGCCGCGGAGCGGCTGGGCCCGTGAGCCATGGCCGCTGAGCCTGTGCGTCCGGAGCCTGTGCTCCACAATGGGAGAGGCCACAGCAGTGAGAGGCCCGTGTACCGAGGAAAAAAAAAAAAAAAAAAAAAAAAAAAATGTCCAGGATTACCAAGAATCAACCATTAGTGAAAATGTACCTAAAACCTTTTAGTCACTTATCACATCTAATTATCTGACACCAGGTATAATTATGCTATAACGTATCATTTTAGTACCACGACCTACATCATGCTAATTCACCCTATATGCCATATTGAATTTCTAGTCTAAAATGATCAACTTCAGTAAGACTAATAAGTGAGTGGTCTAATACAGTTGTTCTAAGAACCTTCCAAGAGGGATATTTATTTATTCATTCATTTATTCATCTGACAGTTTTTTCCTGAGCGCCAATTATGTGCTACGTAAGGTGCCAGATTGTGGCAATACAGTGACAGATAATATGTCCCTGAGGCCCACACGGTCCAAAGGAGAGCAGGGTTGGTAAGAGACAAATAGTTCCAAACAGGGAGCCATGCATAGTGGAAGGTGTGAGCTGACGTCTTTGGGGCGGGCTGGGAGGTAGCTGAAATGGTAGAGGAGATGATGCCTGAGTTCTCTAGCAGGACAAGCACAGGGCAAAGTCTTCCAGGTAGAAGTACCATCCTGAGAGAGGCTGCCTCTAGTAATGGAGAGAGACGTCAGGAGAAGGGCGTGGATGGGTGGGCAGGGGCCTCACGTGCCGAGGCCTTTGATCTGTGCTGTGTAATCTCCGGAGATCACTGACGTTTGTAATCCGTTTAATTCGTCTGGTCATTTAACAAGTATTTAAGGAACCTACCTGTATACGGGGTATGATGCTAGGCATCGAGGATATAGGCACGAGCCAAATGGAAAGGGTCCCTAATCCTCACGGAACTTAGATTCTAAAGGAGGTATGGTGGGGCGGACATTGAAAGGAAAACAGTTTTAATGGATAAAATAGGTACACATTGTTATTAACGCTACCGAGGGAATAGGGGCATGTTGAGAATTGTGGGCCAGGGAAATGGACTTTGGGCGGGGCGTTCAGAGAAGACCACTCCAAGGAGTTGTTATGGAAGGAAAGGCCTGAAAGCTGAGGCAGTCACACACAGAGCCGGGTGAATGTTCCAGGCAGAAGGATATGCCAGGATATTCAGGTAGTTATGCCCTGAGGTAGGCGAGGAACCGGCACTACTCCAGAAATTAACAGACCAGTAAGGCTGGAGCATAGCGAGAGAGCACAGTGATCCGGGATGATGTGGGAGGGGTTACCAGGCGTCAGACCCCGGAAGGCCCGAAGTCCAGGGCTAAAGGGCTGCAGGTTCATGGAAGATGCCCTAGGAAGGCATTTAAAGGCCGTGAGCAGTGAGGTGACGTGACAGAGCCCTGGCCACTAGGTAGAGAGTGGGCTGCGGGCAGACAAGAAGGGAAGCAAGAAAACCAAGCATACGGCAGTTGTTCAGGAAGGAAGTCATGGTGGCTGGGACTTGGGATGGTGGCAGGGGAGACAAGAACTGGGTATACTTTGGAGGTAGCACTGCTCTGTCTTCTGACAACATTGCCGCGCAACATGGTGGCCAGCATTTCATCACATTTGTCTCCTAGCTTTACGGCCTGCACAGCCATGTCACTGATGAAGCCGCTTACTGAAATGTACATGGCTTCGGGCCTTCCGTGGTCTGACGCCTGGTAACCCCTCCGACACCATCTCAGATCACTGTCCTTTCTCGCAATGCTCCAGCCTTACTGGTCTTTTAATTTCTGGAGACTCTGGGTGGAGTGGAACAGGAAACATGACACTTACACTGTAGAAATAAAATCTTACTTGTGGGCTGGTGGATGTACTAAGCTTTGCGGGGTGTGTGGGACTTGGGGGAAGGTAGGGAGACTTCAGTCACTGGAAGATTTTACGTTCTGAGGTTAAGAAGGCTGCAATAAAACACTGGGGAAATGACTGCAATAGGGACAAAGGTTGCTGAGAAGTGAGGACAGCCAGGGCAAGCAATGGAAGTGTGGTCCCGTGCAGGGAGAGCTTCGGGACATTGAGAAGGTATGACGATAGCTCATGAAATGGAGAGACGGTTGAGCCTGGGAGAATGGCCAGCAAGGAGGGAGGGAGGCCCAGGAAGGAAGGAGTGGGTGAGCGCCAGGGGTGGCCAGGAGCCCTAGACACAACCTTCTGAGAGGCACCTGCAGATTTGGCCATCATCTCATCAGGGACGCTGGCAAGAGCAGCTGAAGGGGGGTGGGTGGAGGCAGAAGTGAACGGTTGGTGAGGAAATGACAGAGTATAGTTGAATCCTTCAAGCAGCCTCATTTTAAAGCCAGCTTGAGTTGGAGTGTTAAAACGTGGAGCAAATTGCCGCATTTGTATATGCTAAGAGGAATGAGCCAGTGGTCAGGGAGCACGTGAAAAGAAGGAGGGTTGATTGACAGAAAAAGGCCAAGAAGACAAAAACCTTCTTCATATAGCAACATCCCTCATGGGTAGCATCTACCCTGTGATTTCTAGTCACTTTACCTTGTTATCACATTTAATCCTCACAAGAACCCAAGAGGTAGAAACTGTAATTATCTACATTTTACTGATAAAATAGTTGAAATTCAAATACTTTGCCCACGGTTTCTGAAGCCATAAAGCGCTAACACCAAGATGTAAACTCCGTTCAGCTGCAGGAGATGCCTCTTAAAACCCTGCACTGTGCTTCCTTCCCACTCTGTCGGCTTTAATCCCCGCAGAAACCAACAAGTCCACGTGTTCCTACCAGCTCAATGTCCATCAAACATACCTTTCAGGGTCCTGCCTTCCCACTGTTCCACATCTTGCCCTCAACCATCCCAGGGGCCCTCAGGGTGTGAACCAAGCCTGGTAGAACCAAATCCAGCTGATTGGGTAGATCTTTCTCCAGGGCTGGCTTGTCTAAGGAAGACAGTACTTAGGAGGACTTGTGCGTCCCCTGGACAGTGGTGCTGCTGTTCCTTTTTAACCCGCTGGCTTTCCCTTCCCTTGCTACCTCTTCCTGACCATCTATGTTCTGTCCAGCCCTCCACACCAGGTGCCTCCCTGTAGCCTTCTCTCAAAGAAGGTCCTGTCCTCTACGTAACCATCCACCTGAAAACCTGTCAGGGCTCTTCAGACTTGGATGGGAAACGGGCGACAGAGTTATCACATCCAAATATCCACCAAGTCCCTCTTGATTAAGCTGTCTCGGGACCAAAGCCCAAGTGTTTATTCTTCATCTGCTGGCTTCACCCATGGCTTCTGTCAAGCTTCATGTGAACCTGCTGATTGATACTGGGCATCCGTACACACTTTGACTTCACCTCCTCTTTATCTTAATTTACTCACTTACCAGTGTCACAGATGACCTACTTGTTTCGGGGTGAAATCGAATAGTATTCCCTAGTACAGTGTTTTCCAAAGTGTGACCCACAGGTTCCTGGGCCTGCCATAAATCAACTGAATCAGAATCTCTGCAGGTGGAGTAATTCTAACCTCTGGGTAATTCCAACCTCTGGTGTATAATGACTTCCTGGCCCCTTCTCAGGATGCTGGGTTTCCTGCTTGCCAAGCCATAGACAGTAAATAGGGCAGCTCATCTGCCCAGGTACCCATGAGCCTGTTCAGATTCAGCTATTCTTGGGCACCCTTGTCTATGCTGACAGGCTCAATTCCATCTGTTTTCCGACTGGCCTAACCTTGGGAGTATTAATTATTTTCTTAAGCTCTAGTATAAACCAAGCCTTCAATTCCAAGTTATTTAGTCTCACTTCTGCCTCCGATTGTTTCCACTTGACATCTGCCATGTGGGCCAGGTCTGATCTTATTTTCTCTAGTGACAGTTCAGGTCCAGCCCAGGGTCATATCCATACCAGTAGCAAAAATTATGCTGGAAAAATACGGATGGGGTCAGATCAAAGCTAAATTAAGCAGTTGGTACATTGTGAAAGCATGAACGATGAAGATTTTTTTTCCCTGAATAAATATCCTTTAATATCAGGTCTGCCTCAGTTACTGAAGGTGTTAATTTCTCATATTGTTTTCTTTCATTTGAGGATGTGAATGTTAAGCTTGAAAAGGCCAACCGAGCTGTCATAGTAACGAGGTTAACCACGGGCCAGGTGATTTCTGGTTTTTAGATCTTATAGTTAAGGACTGCCTGTCTAACATGTCTATATCAGGGAATAAAACTTAGGAAATGCATCATAGTCACTGCCTGACCTATAAACACCTAAATTATGAATGTTCTATATATAAGAACATCCTGTGCTGAGTCCCAAAGCGTGGGTAGAACATTTTCTTCTTCTCCTTTGAGACGCCATGGCAGACGCATGGAGGAAGGTCCCTTCTCATCCTGTGCCAGGTGCCCAGCACAGCTGCAGAGGGAGTCCCCTTCCCCAGGGGACTCTTCTCATTGGCAGGGGGGGTGTTTTTGCAACTGTTCTGAAAATGAGAATGTGTACTCACAGCATCCTGAGTTCCCATTCATGAGTAAATTTTCCCACAAGAACGGTGAATAGATTAAAACCGTGCTAGTCCACGAGATTCCTTTTAATCCAAAACATAGCAGAATTATTCCTCTTACATTTTGCCCACACTGTGATTCAATAGGCGTTGGTGGGCTGACTGACACAGATAACATGTTTTTCTGTGGGACTTGAATTATAAATTTCAATAAGTGTAAACTTATACGTGAACTTCTAGAACACAATCTTCATGTAAACTGAAAAATGCTCCTACAGAGGGTTCAGGTGACAGCTCTTTTATCAGAGCCAGTCATTCCATTGTTCTGTATACAATAGCATGACTTGATTTTAGGCATTTTGATTCCCAAGTAAACAAAAAAATTTTCAATTTCATTTGACTTATTTTTAATGAAAGTACACATCTCTCATTAAAACTTTGTGTTGCTATCCATAATCAAAGCAACAGAAGGTATTTTAACCAAGAGATGATAAGTTACAATGAAAGATGAAACCAGTTTGTGATTTATGAATACGTAATCTGTTTGCAAAGGGATGTTAGGAGCAGATGTATTCTAGTGATACCATAAATTCAGATTCGGGCTTCAGACTCTGTCAGATGGGCCTCTGAAGACCAGCAATCAGTGCAGATGATAAGGACCCACCACACTGGTGGTCACCCCCCTGTAGGAGTCCGTCCTTCGTAACTCATAACGTCCTTTCACATACACCATCTCCTTGGACATGCAAAAGGCAGTGTTTCCTTCCTAGTGATGAGAATATCAGTCCCAGAGAAAGCAAATGACTCGCCCAAATCCAGTAGATGTGTGTGGACAAACTCAAAGCCCTTCTACCTCTAAGCCCATTGTTCTGCTACTATTTTGAACTTTTGTTTCAGGATAAATAAATATGTCATACAAAATAAACATGACTTTTCAAGGCTTATCATGAGCAGTTACGGGAAATTAACTTCACTTCTCTATTTGCATTATCTCCATTTTTTAAAAAATCACATTCTGTCTTCTTTCCTCTATTACTCTAGAGAACAGACAAAATGATAGATATGAAACAATGAACAAACTGTGAAGTACTATCCAAAGGGAAGGGATGGTAATTATGCTGGTCTTCGTAAAATGTTTCTATTTCACTGCTGCTGATTGTTTCTTTTTTATAAAAAATTTATTTACACAGGACAAGGGAACTGGAAAATTTATTCAGGACATTCTCAGCATCAGCGAGGCCACAGGTCGGTTTCAGGAAGGACTGAGCTTCAGCTCCTGTCACCTACTGTGGCCAGTTGGATTTGCTTTCTGTCATGCTACAGAGCACATGGAAACCAAGCAAGGGATCTGCTGCGGCAGGTGGCCAGAGCCCCAGGCCGTCGTATATACTGCTGACATGCGTGGTTTGAACTCCTTTGCCCAAACACAGACTAAATGATAAAATACAGAGCAGCCTGGGCTATCTGGTAATTTTCTCCGTCATCTTGGTAATCAAGCATGATTGAAGAAGTACGAGGTAGCAGGTGGCCCACACAGCATCTCCAGCTGCACATGCTGTGCACGTGGCTTCAAAGGTAAACATCGATAACCATTTGCTGAAAATTGGCTCAAAGTCCTTATCTGTCCCCTTAAGTTCTGATCATCTTAATTTCATTTTGCATACGTGGGTTGCATAGATATGCTGCTGGCTGATCCAGGAAGACTAGAATAGGTGTGTAGGCATGCTTGCACGCATCCATGCATGTGTATATGCACGCGTGCATGCAGACACACTTGCAGACATACAGATGCATATACACACACGTATATGCATATAAATATATGTACATGCATACGTATACACATTTCTGCTGATACATGTATACATACATGTATGTGTGTATACACACCCATATACGGACGTGCGTCCTTCCCCACAGAAACAAAGAACAATTTTGTTTCTTCTCCTACCAAAATATTCAGTGTCATCTTAGCAAAGCCAAAATGCTCTGATTCCACCTTGAACTAACTTCCTCCCTCCCTCCCTCTTTCTTTCCTTCCTTCCTTCTTTCCTTCCTTTTCCTCTGCAATAGGTATTTACTGAGTTCTATCATGTACCAAGTACCTGTAAAACAAGATAGAGAGCACAATCCCTTCCTGCAACAGTGAGGGACGCAGGCAACTAAACTGACCCCTGGAATTCAGTGGATGGGGTTTTGATGGGGTGAGTACAAGGGGCATGGAGCACATCGCCTACTTTGGAGTGTTAAGCTATGGCTTCCTAGGTCAAGGAGTGCAGCAGTTGTTTAAAGGACGAGATTTATTAACAGACGGCGATAGGAGAGTCCCAGAGGGAGAGATGAGCCTGTGTGGGCAATGGTGTGGAGGCCTGAGACAGCACGGCTCTCTCAGCGATTTCAGGTAATGTTGGCTGAAAGTGAAGAAGTCAGTGAGGCCTGGGTTAGGGGAAGTGGGATGGGGTGGGACACTGAGAGACAGCCAGAGAGACTGACAGGAATCGAGCCATGGAGAACACTGGGTGTCACAATGCGGAGATTAGAATGCGTGCTCAGGGAAGCCCTGGTCCACGGCCCAAAGGAAATCAGCGTGGGCTTAGTGAAAAATAAGGCATCAAAGATGTGTATTATTTTCGCCTCCCTTTTCTTTTTCTTTTGGCTTGGTTTTCACATGTATTCGTGTTCTGGGGAAATTATACGTGCATCAGCTGCATATAGACACTTGGTTCCCTCAATCAACTGATTCAGAAAGCTATAAGAAACAGTGGATCCAGTTAAGGAGAAAACATTGTACATTTCAATGTGAATTCTGTGCTCTAAACAGAAATACAGGAGGAGAGAAAAGTGTGTGTGTCCCCCAGTAAATTTCACCACTCGGAGTTGATGGGTATGATTATGGCCCCAGGAGTGAAGATAATTCCCGATATCTGTGCATGACTCTAGTCACCTTAGAGTGCCCTTATGTCCACTGTCAGGACGTTATTTGGGGAAGCATCCTGTGAGGAGTCTTGGCCATGGATTTCCAGCCCCACCAGGCAGGGAAGAGAGCCAGGATCTGGAGAGGTGATGGAATTACTCTGTCTCTTGGATGATGGTTGCAGGGGAGCCATTTGTCAGCCCAAGTGCCTCCCGAGGATCCTCCCACCTTTTGTAGCTTCATTTTGAGGACAATTACCCTGTGGGTGAATTTAGGGAAAATATTCCCTCTGCCACCTAAAGCAGCCTTGCTCTAAGCATGAATCTGTCAGAGGTGGCGAAGAAAAACAAAATTGTTCCCCAGAAGATCTAGTAAATCAAGGGCTACATCATTTCTCCACGGACTAGGGACAAATATCTTTGTCCTGTGTGCATTTAAGGAAAGATATTATGTCCGTTTCCTTTTTTTTTTTTTTTTTTTTTAAGCTGCAGACTGCATGGTGTGAAGCCTAAAGCAAGAAGGAAACAGATAGGTTTGGCTTTCTAATTACATTAGGGAGTCTTCTGCGTGGCTCTGGGCTCTGATTCCTTATGTTTGCTGTCACAGCACTAATAGGAGATTGCTTCTCCTATTTTTGAACCTTTTAGCTTCTCTGTTTCATTTCTCCGCCTCTGGCACAGACACAAGCCTTTGAGTTACTTGCTGCTTAGACAAAATCCTGAAAGAATATGAACCAAATGTAAACAGTAACTAAATCTCGGTGGTGGATTTAAGGTGGCACTTATTTTATATATCTTCGTTTATACTTACCTTCACTTTTTGGCAATGAGAACGTATATTTTTATAAACAGAAAAACAATAAGGCTGGAGCCCATTTGGAAACATAAAAATGACAAACCCTCTAGTCTACCCTCCAGAAAGCACATGGCTTGTACATCTCCATGTCACCTGCACTTTCTAAGCAGTCATCTGTTATAAAAATTTGATGGGATCTTTAAGACTGTCATCCCCAGTAGGACAAAATACACAGGACAGGGAATCCTTTGGAGATGGACTTCTTACTCTTCCAACTGAGCGTGAAAATAAGGCAGTGGAGGTCAATGGGCCCCTACAAGATGAAGTCGCTGAGAGATCACTTGGGGAGCCCCTGGGATCCAATTTCAATACATCTAGATCTTAACCCAGAAGCACTTTCTGAGCACCGGCAATGACAAGTGTGTGATGCTACCCCTTCCCGCATATGATCAAAATACCAATGCCTATATCATGATGTACAATGATCATTTTAAATGCTATTATCGGGGTAAACTGAAAACAGGAATAACCTCTTTCTATAATACAAGCCTGATTTGCTGTGACCTCCAGAGGAATTTAGAAGTACCCATAGTTGGAGAAGAAAGAGCCTGCTGTTATACCGGTAAAGGCCCTGTGCAGTTTTCTAGTTAGTAAGGGGAACATGCATTGCATATGGGGAGATATTCACTCTGGCCTGTTTCATTAATTGACACACCAGTTTTAATCCTATATTTGTTTATATATAATATTATATGCATTTTTTATTAATGGCTAATGATAGCTAAATTATACTAAAATAATAAAGTCTACTATTATTATGGTCCTTGATGAATGGTAAGCTATAAGTATTCCAAAGTAAACAACTGACGAGCTCTCCACATTGGAGCATAGGGTGGCATACACTTCATAGGGAGAAGGAGAGATCTGCAATAACTTTGAGGTTTGAGGATGAGATGATTGGGCGTTGCCAATATAACCAGGACTAGAAATGCAAGAGAAGGGTTAGGACTGGGGGAAATTGTGAGTTCACTTTTTGACATACTGAGTTTAAGTATCTATGGGTACATCCCGGTAGACATGCCCAATAAGTTATTGAACATATGAGTCCAGAGCTCAGGAAAGTTCTGGGATAGTGATAAATTGTCCATGTCTTATGGATCTGAAAACCCTTGTCTAATCTCCCCTTTTAGACAAGTGTTGACCTCAGAGTGCTATTCTCAGCCTAGGATTTTAGATACTGAGGCCAGACACTGAAGAGATGAAAGTTGGCTTATCAAGAGAGAGCATCCAGGTAGAAAGTCAACCCAGGTCACTAATCCAAATCCAGAAGGGCAGGGTAGAGAGGAAAACCCAAGGCCTGGGCAAAAGCAGCAAAGTGAGGAGAAGCAGTGGACTTGCAGGTGGGTGATAGCGTTTAGAAGGAGACCCTGAGTCACTGGAACAAAGCCATGGTGTTTTGTACGGAGCTCCCGGAGTTCTGGCCTTGAGTATGGAAGGGGATTGTATTAGTTTCCTATGGCTGCTGTAACAAACTACCACAAACTTAGTGGCTTAAAACAACACAAGTTTATTATCTTACAATTCTGGAGGTTGGAAGGCCAAAATGGGTTTTGCACACTAAAATCAAGGTGTGGGCAGATCTGCATTCCTTCTGGAGGCTCCAGGGGAAAAGGCTCTCTCCTTGCCTTTTCCAGCCTCTAAAAGCTGCCCACATTCCTGGTTCATGGCCCATTCCATCCTCAAAGTACATTACCCCAATCTCTGCTTCCGTGATTAAAAGCATGAAAGATAGGCAGGAACACAGAAAGTAATTGAGATAACACATATGAAATGCGAAAATAGACCCAAAGGAAATATATCAAACGGGTAATTGTTTCATTAGAAACATGGGAATACAGATCGTACTTTTATCCTTTACTCTAATTCTCAAGCATTCTATAATAAAAAATTAATTTAAAACTGCTTTTAAAAAGTGACATACCAAAGAATTCTTAACAGTCTGACTCAGGGAAGAGATGAAGGAATAAGTCATTAAAGCCAAATACAGAAAAGAGGTGAAATGCGGGCAGTGGAGGAATTACAGAATTGGGGAGTCAGATGGTCACTGGTGATGGCTGGGGGAGAGCAGTTCCCAGGTGAGGTGGGAATGCAGACAAGACAGTGAGGGATTACATTGGAGACCATCAGGACAGCAGCTGGAGATCACTGGTTAGGGAGGGAAAGATGACAGCAAAACTTCTTGGAAGCCAGGGACCAGGAAAGCGAGTTGTTTTGTTTTTGTGTTGGTTGTTTTTGTTGTCATTTTTTTTTTTTTTTTTGGCGGTACGCGGGTCTCTCACTGCTGCGGCCTCTCCCGTTGCGGAGCACAGGCTCCGGACGCGCAGGCTCAGCGGCCATGGCTCACGGGCCCAGCTGCTCCGCGGCATGTGGGATCTTCCTGGACCGGGGCACGAACCCGTGTCCCCTGCATCGGCAGGCGGACTCTCAACCACTGCGCCACCAGGGAAGCCCTGTTGTCATCGTTTTTAAGAGAAGAGAGGAGATTCTCAGCTCTGGCCAAAGCACCAGGCAGAGCCGTGTAACAAGAGCTAGGCTATATTGAATGTACACTTTAAATTTTCCTAGATGACACTCTCTGTACCTTGCAGGAGAGAGAAGCAGTACCTGGTAGTGTTATGAATATGAGAATAGTCTTTTCTCTCTCTAACTATGGGAGAGATATTTCCATTTGATGAGCCTCGGTTTCTTCATTTTTAACATGCATGGTTTGGATCAGATGGTCTCTAATGCTCATTTAAGCTGTAATATTTTATATCCATCTCTGAAATCTCTAGCTCATTTGAAAAGCCTTAGTTTCACCCTCTTATGAGAATGATTAGACCAAAGCACAATAGTGAAGAAAAGAGACGGGGGTTTGATTTCATATCAAATTATCTGATTCCTATACAGTCCAAACAAGTAGTTCAGTCACCTAGAAGCACTTTTATGCAAGCAATTCAACAACTGAAAAAAATGGTAACGCCAGAAAGGGTAAGACAATAAATTCTGCCTCTTACCAACGACAGAAGGCAGGTAAACACAATCCACCTGGGCAAGGATCAGAAATTACCATTAAAACGTCAATATTTTTCCTTTCACATCCTTAAAAAAATACCATTAAGAGGAAAATTAAAGGGGGAAAGGAAGGCATGCACTAGAGAATGCACAGTTACCTTCCAGTCAGATCAGGCCAAGGTGCTTTCTGAGAGGTACCCAACTGCGGGTGTGAAATTGTCAAACACCAGGTGTTTGCCACTATGTATTTAGGAGAAACACAAATGGGTATCTGGGCAGAGAGGAAATCCCACTGGGTATCTGGCAGGGTATGATGGCAGATTGAGGAGGGCTCAGAAAAAGGTAGAAGGAGAGATCAGTGAGGTGATGAGAAGGCATTTGCCAAAATGCATCTCCCAAATAGAAAAATGCTAGTCTCAGGCAATAAATAAAGGGAAGGAATTTTACAGGTACACTGGAAACAGAAAGAATCTTCTTAAGTTCTGTGTAACTAAGAATAGAGGTAGCTAGAGCTCAAGAACATAGTTGCTGAATGTTGAGTAATTAATCTGAGAGAGAGGATTTCCTGCAATTTCTATTAAATATAATAATGGAAGGAATACTTGGGACAAACAGAGACACACAGAGATCACTGGTGCCGAACAATCAAAGCGGAAGAGAAAACCAAATTTGAGACACATCCTGTAGCCACATCTAGATTGAACTTTCTTCAATTCTTTGTTGAAAAGAGATTAGAGCTGATAAGAAGGCCCTACTCTGTAACGTTTGATTTTGAAAGATCTGCATTTATGCTTGACTCCACTGTATAGTAATTGTATAGTAAACTGCATATACTTCCATTGTACAGTGCTGAGAGTTCAGACATTTTTATGGACCTTATAAAAATCTTGAGTTTAATTATTCTCCAAATATGGCGATAGACATAACTATACTTGGTGGCGCTTCCAGTGGACACTTGTCCTTTCTGTTGTTTAGTTTTTGGCTGCCAGCATGCATTCCCCTTCCCAAGATCAACCAGTTTCCTTTGCCAAGATGAAATACACAATGGAGGGGAGTAATTCCCCAGAATGAATTCAACATATTCTTGGAAAGGTGATGGTGATGTGCACTTAAAAAAAAGAGCTGATATATGCCTAATACAGTCCACTCGGTTGCCTAAAATACACCACATCTTTATTCTCATCTTGACAGTTCAAAAAATACCCCAAACTGGGCTTCCCTGGTGGCACAGTGGTTGAGAATCTGCCTGCCAATGCAGGGGACACGGGTTCGAGCCCTGGTCTGGGAAGATCCCACATGCCACGGAGCAACTAAGCCCGTGCGCCACAGCTACTGAGCCTGTGCATCTGGAGCCTGTGCTCCGCAACAAGAGAGGCCGTGACAGTGAGAGGCCTGCGCACCGCGATGAAGAGTGACCCCTGCTCGCCGCAACTAGAGAAAGCCCTCGCACAGAAACGAAGACCCAACACAGCCAAAAATAAAAAAATTTTAAAAAAATACCCCAAACTAACATAAGTTAACTCTCCTGACACATCAAAAGTGAGCAATTCTCTTCTCTCAAAGGAACATAACCCAAAGTTCTGCCAGTTTCTCCATCCATCTCCAAGCCTAGATTATCTGAGTGATGCCCTCTCCTCCTCTTGTTCCATTGTGTTCCATCGTTCTCATCAATAGTCTTCCACCTATGAGCTAAATGGCGTGTATGTCACTAGTAAGACTATATCAGTTAGTGGCAGCAGGGAGAGGAAAGAGAAGGAACTCAGGTAAAACATTTAATAGATGCACAGCATCGCAAAGAAGGAAAACTGAGTAATAGACTTCTTTTTCTGTCCCTCTGACACACCTTGTTCCTTCCTTCCTGAGGGCTGTCATGCATACTGTTTGCCTGGACAAGCAGGAACCAGATTCTCTGGCCCAGGCAGCAGTCTTAGAAGGTGGGGCTGGGCAGAATAGTGAGCAAAAGGCTCTGAGATTCAGGGCATGCTTCAAGGGAAACTGGTGACCTCATATCTGATGAGAGCAGGTGAAGAAGCAAGCAAATCTGGAAGCAGGGAGAAGACATTCTGCTTAAGGGTCAGTCCAGAGAGGAACCTAGGAAATAACCCGGAAATTGAGTTACAGGGACTGAGAGAGGTTTTCTGAGCACATTTGCATGTCAAATAGAAAAAGCAGAAGCTTTGGAGGGGTGAGGAGATAAGGAGTGACCAGAGGGGCACAGAGAGTAGGAGAAATTGTGGTAGGTAAGCCAAAAGAGAAGTGGGTAGCATGGTCAGACAAGGAAAATGAATTCATGGGGTTAAGCAAGAGATCAGGAAGGCGGGGGGATAATTAAGCGGCCAGTGAGAAATGGAGACAGTGAGAACAATCACTGCTAAAGAAGCTGGTCTGTGAAGAAAAGGAAATGGAGCAGAAAGGAAGAAGCCAAAATGTCAAGGGAGGTTTATGGTGTTCTTTGTTTTAAGACGAGAGAGAGACTGGTACATGCTTAAATGTTTGTGAATCACAGATTGCTCTTCCTTATTGTGTAAGTGATTACGTCTTAAATTATATATATATATGTATATATATATATATATACATATATACACACACACATATATGTATGTATTCAAAGCAATACATGTACAAAATTTTAAAAAGTCAAATGGCTCAAAGGCTAATAAAATGACTATAATTCCCCTGTCTCAACCTTGATCTCCAAGACTTACTTCCTGGAAACATGCTCAATGCTTTTAGCTGTTCATGTTGATATTTGCCATTGTACTTCTAAGTAATGCTTGTTTGGGACATTTCTACTGACTCCCTACTATGAAAGATGAGGTGGAAGTACTCTTAGAGAAAACCTATGTACCCACACACATATGATTTTCCCAAAATGGTTATATAACAATTTTTTATTTATATAAATATTCAGTGTTTACTATATAATTATTATTCATGTTGAGCCACAAAGTATACTATTATTGCTTTTTCTTTCTTGTACAGTTTGTTTTTCATTAAATTTCTTTGTGCTGATCATAATTCTTCCCCAACCTCTCCAAGAGAATTGTATATTCCTCTTAGTATAGTCAAACACATAAATAAATCAGGTCCGTTTTCATAGCTGTTATTGTTCCTGAAGCCTCTCTTACTGTCAACCTCTGTTCTTCTGCTCCAATCCACCCCAGTTGCTCTCTCTTTATGCCAAAGGGCTGTCATCCTGGCATTTTCTTTGCCAGAACCCTGTGGATCAATTCCCACAGCCTCTTCCTCTGTCGGAGCCCCTTGTTTCCTAGATTCTATGTCTTTGGCTTTCTTGGTTTACTCTGTCATTTTGGTAGTGCAAGTTCTCCAGTATCTTTCTAAGAACAGATGCATAGGAGGTAAATTTTTGAGACTTCAAATGTCTGGAAGTGGGAGTAATCTGTGCTCATACTTAATTAATAGTTTGTCTTGGAGAATTCTAGGTGGAAAATCATTTTCCACCAGAATTTGGACCTTGTTCCATTTTCTTCTAGCTCTCACTATTGTAAATGGGAATTCTGATGCCATTCCAATTGTTGATCCTTTATATGTGACATATTTTATCTTTATGGAAGTTTTTATTTTTAATTAATTTATTTTATTTTTGGCTGCATTGGGTCTTTGTTGCTGCACGCAGGCTTTTCTCTGGTTGCAGCGAGCGGGGGCTACTCTTCGTTGTGGTGTGCAGGCTTCTCATTGCAGTGGCTTCTCTTGTTGGGAGCACGGGCTCTAGGAGCGTGGGCTTCAGTAGTTGTGGCTCATGGGCTCTACAGTGCAGGCTCAGTAGTTGTGGTGCATGGGCTTAGTTGCTCCTTAGCATGTGGGATCTTCCCGGACCAGGGCTTGAACCTGTGTCTCCTGCATTGGCAGGCGGATTCTTAACCACTGCGTCACCAGAGAAGCCCCTATGGAAGTTTTTGACATTATCTTTTTATCCTTAGTATTCTGAAGTTTAATGATAATGTGTCTTGTTTATATTTTCAGTCATTGTGTTCTTTCAGGAATTTTCTACAAACACTTTTTTTAAGTTTGGAAAAATATTTCTGTTACTTCTTCGATAATTTTTTTCTCTTCTTTCTTTGTCTCCTATTTCTGAAACATTGGACCTAATGAATTGATCCTCTATTTTCTTATTTTTTCTTTTCAATTTTCCTTTTCTTTTTCACCTTTTTGTTCTACTTTATCTTGAACTTTATCCTCCAAATCTTCTCTGAGTTATTGATTTATATTTTAGAATATAGTATTTTAGAAATAATGATTTCTGAGTTTCAAAAGCTTCTACTTATTCTTCAGATGTTCCGTTTTGATATCCTGTTGTTTTCTCATGGCTGCAGTAGCTTCTCTTATTTCTCTGATAAGTATACTACATATTTTTATTTTTTTGCCCCCTGCTCCACATGCATCTCTCAAAGTATGTTTTTTCTTTATTGTTTTTTTGTATCTGCCTCTCAAGTTAGTCAGTTTTCTCAGTTGTCTCTGGAGATCTGACTTTTGGTACATTTTCATTATTTATTGATTACTGGTTCATACTCATTATTTATGGGCTTATATTCATATTTAGGTATAAAAACCTAAATACCAAAAAAAGCTGGAGGGATGTCTACTTCTGTAGTGGCAAAGTAGTTCATTGCAGAATAATCATCTATAAAATATAACTAAAAACATAGGGCAATATACATAAAATATCTGATGACAGGTATCACAAGGCTACCAAATCATCCAGGACTTGAGGGACCAAGATCTGTGAGAGAAGAGGAAGAGTTTGAGGTGGGTCTTACATTCTTTGGGACTTTTCCCTTCAAAACACTCGCAAGTTCTTATGCAGCACAAGCTGAACTTCTTGCTAATGCTGTTTACTCTCTCTTGCCAGTGCATTCCTGATGGCCTAGGTGACTGTTGTATCCTCTGAGCCCTCTTGAGGAGAATCCTCAAGAGGGACTTTGGGCCTCATGTAGCATGTCTATTCCAGCAGGCCTACCTTTCTCCAACTTTTATACCTTCCTCTGCCATCTGCCAGAGAAATCCAGGCATTTCAGTTTTCCTCAGTGTGAGGCAAGCATGTACAGGCTTGCCTAACAGTGAGTTTGCTCCAACCCCTGGGATCCTAGCCAGAGTATCTAATCCCATGTTCTAAGGAAGTACCCTCAAATCAATGTATTCTTGCTTAGACACCTTTATATTCTGGGCCCCTTGATCAATTAGTCTTAAAACCTAATCCCAGGGGTACACTGCTAGTTCCTCCTGGTACATACTAGCTAATTCTTTCAGCTTCTTAGTGAGTAATCTCTTTCCTCCTTTATCAGACACAGTACATTCCCAGCAAAGTTATGTTGGGATTTAACTCTAGTTATTCACCTGCACTTCTTTGGCTGCTACAGAGGGTCATTTTCTCAACAGAAGAATTCTATAGTCTACTTCCTGAAGACCCACATCTGGTTACCAGTAATCTGTGAGTTGAGGGGAGAAGGGACTGAGAATATCATTATCAGTTTACAGACTTTCACTGAATTTTCTTGCTTTCAAGGTGAATGACTCACTACCTCTTTCCACTGGTTGCAGTGTTTCTGAGACTGGAGAGTCTCTGCTTCAAAACACAAACCTTCTCTGTTCCAAAACACAAACCTTCTAATGCTGAGCTAGGGGAGGGTGATTAATTGGTTGCAAAGTGGGTGATGAGATTTAGGAGTTTGCTTCTTCTATAACCAATCATGTTTTCAACCATACCTTAACCTGCCTTCTGAGGTACCATACCTCATACCTCCTATCCCTCAGTATGTGCTGGGGTTTACAGCACAAAGCAATCTGCTTCTTGTTAGCATTTCTCTATGTAGACACACAGTTTTCAGCTATTTTTCCTTTGCTAAGTCAATGACCATTTATACATCCTCTTTCCAGCTTCAAAACTTGGTTAACAATTCTCATCCACTGTAGATTTCTGTCCTGCTTTTCTTTGTCCTATTGGGTCTACACCATTTATGTTCCTTTATTCTTATAGATTTAGGGACGAGAGTGGAGGTAAAGAATATATGAAACCTACTTTCTTTACCTAGAAGCGCTAAGACCAGAGTATGTGTAAATTCTGATGGAAGGCCTCAATCAGTCGAGAATTCAAGAGTTAAGAGATAATCAATGACATGAGAGCCTTCAGGAGGAAGAAGAGAATGGGATCTAGAGATGAAGTGATAAACTTTAGTCCAGAGAAAGGCCAACTCTTCCATGTGACCAGAAGAAAATTGGAAAGAACTGGGTACAGACTGTGATAGCTCTTTGACTATAGGGTTGGGATATGAGGCTGTTCCCTACTGAATGCCCTCCTGTTTGTTTCCTGTTATAAACCTATCTTCTCTCATGCCTGCTGCCCACCCACCAGTATCATTCCAGGAGCAATTTAGATTAAGCACATTTCCACTCTATCTAAGACAAATCTCCCTTTTCTAGGTGTTTTATACATAGTAGAGAAAAGCAATTTTTTTAAATTTACTTTCTTAAAGGCACTGCATCTAAAGCCCCATGTGTACAAAAACATGTAGCATTTGGCCCTTGCCTTTAAAGGATTTTAAACTAGTGAGAGCGATGATCTAGAAAGGCAATTTGAACATAATGTGGTAAATTTTTATGGTACAGGAATATAGAGAATGCCCTGGAAACATACAGGAGGGCCCCTAAATCAACTTGGAAATCAGGCAAGATCTCTGGAGGAATTGAGGTCTCAGCTAAGTGTCAGATGATGTTAGACCAGCCAGGCACAGATGGGAGGGGCAGACGTTCCAGAAATAGGTGATGGAATAGCTAGTGTAGGGTGGTGAGGAATATCCAGCTGCATGTAGGGAAACTCTAAGGCAGTGGGGCAAGTGAGAGGCTGAGGGTGACCTGAGAGGATGCTAGAAAGTGCAAGGGCCAGATCGTGGGGCCCTTTGGTGCTGCTTCAAGGAATTAAAGAAGAGCAACATGGTCTGACTTGGATATTGACACAATCTGATGAGGCCATAAGGACTAAGGAGAGAGCAGGGCAGGCTAGCCATTGGCAGTGAGGGCCTGAACCAGGTGGGTGAGAGCAGGAATTGAGAAGAATTAAGGGCAGTAACCGCAGCCAAAAGACCAGGCTGGAATTGTTACTCTGCCAATCATTTGTACATGATGTCATTCAGCCTCATTCCTGCAGGGCAGAACCACACTCTGCCCTGTGGTTAATCCTGAGCTCCAGAGAGGACGATCCCGTGAAGTACCTGACGTGCTGCTTGGCGCACAGAACGTGGTTTCATCCCCTTTCCTCACTCTGTGTTTTTAAGTAACCTCCAGTTTTCCCTACTGTCTTGCTTTTGGTAGCTATTTGAGGCCGATTGTCATGACAAGTAAACATGCTCAGTGGACCCTCTTGCTTTAAACTAGTATGCACCCCTGCCCATCCATCCATTGTGACATTGCTTTTATAGACAGGTGCACGCATGCGCGCACGCGCGCGCACGCGCGCACACACACACACACACACACACACACACACACACACACACAGCATATTCCTCACTTTTCTACCATAGTCACCATCTCCCATGGCTCCCATCCTCCACTTTCTGGGCCAAGAATCCCAAAGACTCTTGAGGATATGAGGAAATTCAAGATGTATCAAAGAGTTCATGAAATGTATTTGAGCGCCTAGTCTGTGATACCCAACAAGAACACTCCTTGCCTCTCGGGAGTTTTGGAAGAGGTGAGAGAGTTGGAAGGCTTTTAGTCACACCCTGACCTTCTCAACCATTTGGAGGCAACATCTTCCAGGGCTCCTAACTGATGGCAGTGAGGTAACTAACAGGTGTGAGAATCGTTGTTTTATTTTGCCGATGGAATAGCATGGCGATTTCATTTCTCATTCTCATGGTGCAGCCCTAGGAAAAACTGACAACAAATTCTCCTTTAACCATGCTGTCTTCGTGTATGTCACCTTCCCTGATGCCTCAGGAGCATAAGCTCCTAAGCCACGTCTGGTGGAAAATTTGCCATCTCTTCTAGATTAGATGCAGATGCAAGGATCCATCTTCCCACAGTGGGACAGGTCTTGTCACAAATAGCTGGGATTTATGGGTGTTCTTCTGCAGCAGAAATCATTTCACCTTTTGAGGTAACCTTTACAGAATCATAAAATCAATCAGTTTTATTTGACATCCAAATCAGAGCTCTGCCCTAAATAAATTGCTAACACTTTAGGTAGAGGACAGAACAGAGAATAGGACTGTGTTCAGGGCTAGGCAGAAGGGCACTGAAACAACAGCAGGACGATTTAGAGTTCACAGCTGACCAAGTGTCAGACAGTGCCCTGAGCACCCTGCGCCTTGGGTTTCTGTCTGTGGTGCTGGATACCACCAAAATAAGCTCTCCTCCTTCATCCTGGAACGGACCAACGGAAATGAAATGCCCACAGGTTGATTCTTTTTCCTATCCTGTTTGGCTTGGTGTCCAAGAAATCTGTGTAGATTTGTCTGGTGGGGAGAAAAGGGGACAATTCTAGATGTATTCTCTGTAGGCAGGATCTATTTGGCATGGTAAATTTTTAAACTGTAAATGATTCATATGGTGAAGAAAGGGCATTAAGTATACAAATTGCGTATGGGTGTAGGAAACAACCTTCCAGAACACCGCAAAGTCAGAGCCGAGCACACTAGGGAGCATCTTTTAAGCCTCTGGTCTGGACGAGGTTTGGGAAGAGTGGCCCCAGTCGTAATTGGGAGGGAGGGCAGGCGGAAGGAGCAGTGTGAAAGGAAGACCGTTAGTCCTGTTATTAGACGTTCTCACTTGACCTTTTCACATACACAACTATAAAAGCCAGGAAAGATGGAGAACTTTAAATGCAAAAGACAATTGCAGGGTCATTTTGCATTCATGATGTCATTTAGGGACACAAGCTTTCAAAATACAATAAAACGTTTGGCTTTGGCCAGGTTGAGTTTTCTCAGCAAACTATGAAAGCAGAGAAATCTTGGTTTTGCAAAATTTCCAACCTAATTTATCTCTTCTTGAGGACATTTGAGGAAGCACACAAACATTGATAGGCAGACATGAAACCATCAGACTCTGTGTGTGTGTGTGTGTGTGTGTGTGTGTGTGTGTGTGTGTGTGTGTGTGTGTATTAAGCCTTTACTATTTTTTTTTCAGAGCAGTTTTAGGTTCACAGTAAAATTAAAGGGAAAGTACAGAGACTTCCCATATACTCCCTACCCCTAAACATGTATAGCCTCCCCCATTATCAAGTGCATTTGTTGTAACTGATGAACTTAACACGGACACATCATTATCCCCCGAAGTACATAGTTTACATTAGGGTTCCCTCTTGGTGTTGTGTATTCGACAGGTTTTGACAAATGTATAATGACTGTACCCACCATTATAGTATCATACATGGTAGTTTACTGCCCTAAAAATCCTCTGTGCTCACCTCCCCTTTCACCTCACCTATTTATCCCTCCCCTGTCACCAACCCTTGGCAACTCCTGAACTTTTTACTGTCTTCATAATTTTGCCTTTTCTAGAGGGTCATATTGTTGGAATCATGCAGTCTATAGCCTTTTCAGATTGACTACTTTCACTTCGTAATATGCACTTAACTTGCAAGGCCTTTAATGGCTTGATGGCTTGCTTCTCTTTAGCACTGGATAATACTCCATTGCCTGGATGTACCACGGATTATTTAGCTACTCACCCATTGAAGGATATCATGGCTGCTTGCAGTTTTTGCAGTTATGAGTAAAGCTGCTATACACGTTCACGTGCAGGTTTTTGTGTGGACATAAGTTTTCAACTCCTTCGGGTAAATACCGAGGAGTACAATTGTGGATCTTACGGTAAGAGTATGTTTAGTTTTGTTAAGAAACCACCAAATTGTCTGCCAAAGTGCCTGCAGCACTTTGTACTCCCCACCAGCCATGTGTGAAAGCTTCTGTCGCTCCACACCATTGCCGGCATCTGCTCACGTCAGTGTTTTGGATTTTGGTCATTCTAATAGGGAAAAAAAAAGAGTTCTTTGTATGTTTTGGATAACAGTCCTTTATCAGATGTGCTTTTGCAGATATTTTCTCCCATTCCGTGGCTTGTCTTCTCATCCTCTTGACAGAGTCTTAAGCAGAACAGTAATTTTTAATTTTATTGAAGTCCAACTTATGAATTCTTTCTTTCATGGATTGTGTTTTTGGTGTTGTAGCTGGAAAGGCATCACCATACTCAAGGTCACCAAGGTTTTCTCCTATGCTACCTTCTAGGAGTTTTATAGGTTTTCATTTTACATTTAGGTGTGTGATACATTCTGTTAATTTTTGTAAGGGGTTTAAAGTCTGTGTCTACATTCATATTTTTGCATGTGCATGTCTAGTTGCTCCAGCATCATTTGTTGAAAAGACTATCTTTGCCCCATTTTATTGCCTTTTGGTCCTTTGTCAAATATCAGATGGCTGTATTTATGAGGGTCTATTTCTTTTTTTTTCCAGAAAAACAATGTATTTTTATTAATTTACTGCTTGATAGTCATCTATAATACTTTTTTAAAAACATCTTTATTGGAGTATAATTGCTTTACAATCGTGTGTTAGTTTCTGCTTTATAACAAAGTGAATCAGTTATATGTATACATTTATCCCCATATCTCTTCCCTCTTGCATCTCCCTCCCTCCCACCCTCCCTATCCCACCCCTCTAGGTGGTCACAAAGCGCTGAGCTGATCTCCCTGTGCTATGCGGCTGCTTCCCACTAGCTGTCTATTTTACGTTTGGTAGTGTATATATTCCATGCCACTCTCTCACTTTGTCCCAGCTTACCCTTCCCCCTCCTCGTATCCTCAAGTCCATTCTCTAGTAGGTCTGCGTCTTTATTCCCATCTTGCGCCTAGGTTCTTCATGACCATTTTTTTGGTTTGTTTTTTAGATTCCATATATATATATGTGTTAGCATACGGCATTTGTTTTTCTCTTTCTGACTTACTTCACTCTGTATGACAGACTCTATGTCCATCCACCTCACTACAAATAACTCAATTTCGTTTCTTTTTATGGCTGAGTAATATTCCATTGTATATATGTGCCACATCTTCTTTATCCATTCATCTGTTGATGGACACTTAGGTTGCTTCCATGTCCTGGATATTGTACATAGAGCTGCAATGAACATTGTGGTACATGACTCTTTTTGAATTATGGTTTTCTCAGGGTGTATGCCCAGGAGTGGGATTGCTGGGTCCTATGGTAGTTCTATTTTTAGTTTTTTAAGGAACCTCCATACTGTTCTCCATAGTGGCTGTATCAGTTTACATTCCCACCAACAGTGCAATAGGGTTCCCTTTTCTCCACACCCTCTCCAGCATTTATTGTTTGTAGATTTTTGATAATGGCCATTCTGACCAGTGTGAGATGATATCTCATTGTATCTCATTGATTATATCTCATATCTCTGTATATCTTCCTTGGAGAAGTGTCTATTTAGGTCTTCTGCCCATTTTTGGATTGGGTTGTTTGTTTTTTTGATATTGAGCTGCATGAGCTGCTTGTAAATTTTGGAGATTAATCCTTTGTCAGTTGCTTCGTTTGCAAATATTGTCTCCCATTCTGAGGGTTGTCTTTTCATCTTGTTTATGGTTTCCTTTGCTGTGCAAAAGCTTTGAAGTTTCATTAGGTCCCATTTGTTTATTTTTGTTTTTATTTCCACTTGGCTAGGAGGTGGGTCAAAAAGGATCTTGCTGTGATTTATGTCATAGAGTGTTCTGCCTATGTTTTCCTCTAAGAGTTTTATAGTGTCTGGCCTTACATTTAGGTCTTTAATCCATTTTGAGTTTACTTTATAATACTTTTTGATTCCAATGTTGTTGGCAGCATAGTTTTTGATCATGTCGTCATATGACAATGATTTTGTCATACTTTCTGCAGAGAAAAGAAAGAGAACCAGTCTATTTTTTAACATAGTTGGTTGGAATTTATTTTCTATTATTTTGGTTGGGATATATAACGCATATGACTTTACAAAGATATATACTTACTATTTGTAATAATGCACAGGTTTTATCCTATACATCTTAAAATTCATAAATTTCTGTTTTGTGCAATTCCCAGGCAAAAAGAAAAGGATGGTATAGTATATTTCTCATTGCCAAAAAAAATACATTATCAAGTATATTTCTGAGAGGAGGGAATTTCTGGGTTTTGTTTTTTTTTCTGCATTGAGTCTTTGTGTTGTGTGTGGGCTTTCTCTAGTTATGGCGAGCAGGAGCTACTCTTCGTTGCGGTGAGCAGGCTTCTCGTTGTGGTGGCTTCTCTTGTTGTGGAGCACGGGCTCTATGCATGTGGGCTTCAGTAGTTGTGGCATGTGGGCTCAGCAGTTGTGGCTCCCGGGCTCTAGAGTGCAGGCTCACTAGTTGTGGTGCGTGGGCTTAGTTGCTCTGCGGCATGTGGGATCTTCCCGGACCAGGGCTTGAACCCATGTCCCCTGCATTGGCAGGTGGATTCTTAACCACTGTGCCATCAGTGAAGCCCAGAATTTCTGTTTAAAGTAGGTATTAATGAGAATCTTTTACTAGAAATTGTATATATGTAATTACTGGTAGAATCGTCCTCAAACAAGCTTCCAGCTCTTCTCAAACCTTGTTTTTCTTCCATTATCCACATATTTCAAGTGCTGGATGCCGTTGGACATGCCGATATCACAATATTACCTCTGGCCTCGTGATGATAATGATAGACTGTCACAGTGAGTGGTAAGGACATACATAGAAGCCATTTTTACACTAGAACAGCTAGCAATAATAGCCCTACATCAACTGAGTTTGAATTGTATAAATTTTTCTCACTAAACCCAAACTAAATGTATCACCAACTCAATTTCCCCTTTGGATCACAAAATTCCCAAGGCCACTTTATTTTTTTTATTAGGTAAATATTATTTTAAAAAAGATTTTATTGGAGTATAGTTGATTTACAATGTTGTGTTAATTTCAAGTGTACAGAAAAGTGAATCCGTTATACATACACATATATCCACTCTTATTCAGATTCCTTTCCCACATATGCCATTACAGAGTATTGAGTAGAATTCCCTGTGTTATACAGTAGGTCCTTATTGGTTATCTGTTTTATATATAATAGTGTGTATATGTCAATCCCAATCTCCCAGTTTATCCCCCTCCTTCCCCCTTGGTAACTATAAGTTTGTTTTCTACATCTGTAACTCTATTTCTGTCTTGTAGGTAAGCTATGAGGGTCTGTTTCTGAGCTCTCTGTTCTGCTCCATTAATCTATTTGTCTACTCTTTCACCAGTACCACCCTGTCCTGATACTGTAGATTTACAGTAAGTCTTGAAGCTGGGTAGCGTCAGTCTTCTGACTTTGTGCTTCTCCTTCAATATTGTTTTGGTTACTCTGAGTCTTTTGCCTTTCCATGTGAACTTTAGAATCAGTTGTCAATACCCACAAAATAACTTGCTGGGATTTTGATTGGCATTGCATTGAATCTATAGACAAAATTGAGAAAAATTGACAATATTGAGTCTTCCTATCCACGAACATGGAATATCTCTCAGTTTATTCAGTTCTTTGATTTTGCTCATCAGAGTTTCATACTTTTCCTCATATAGATTTTATACATATTTTGTTAGGTTTACAATTAAGTATTTCATTTGGGGGGATGCTAATGTAAATAGTACTGTGTTTTTAATTTCAAATTTCACTTGACTTTTGCTGCTCTATGGGAAAGGGATGAGCTTTAACTTTGTATCTTGCAGCCCTGCTGTAACTGTTTATTGTTCCAGGAGTTTTTTATTTATGCTTTTGGATATTCCACATAGACAACCGCGTCATCCCTGAACAGAGCCAGTTTTATATTTTTCTTCCCAATTGGCTTATGTTTTATTTCCTTTTCTTCTCTTATTGCAGTAGCTAGAACTTCTAGTATGATGTTGAAAAGGAGTGGTGAGAGGGGACATCCTTGCCTTGTACCTTATCTAAGTGGGAAATCTTCCAGTCTTTCACCATCAAGTATGATAATAGCTGTAGGATTTTTGGAGATATTCTGTATCAAGTTGAGGAAGTGTCCCTCTGTTCTTAGTTGACTGAGAGTTTTTATCATGGAAACCATCATTTTCTGAAGCCCTTTTTGCTCACTACTGAACCTCTAGCGTCCAGCAGAGTGTGTGACACCTTACTGCATTCTATCAATAGTTGACCCTTGAACAATGCAGGGGTTGGGGTGCTGACCCCCTCCCAGCATAGCTGAAAATCTGCATATAACTTTACAGTTGGCTCTCTGTACACCTGGTTCCGTATCCACTGCTTCAACTAACTGTGGATGATGTAGTACTGTAGCGCTATTCATTGAAAAACATCTGTGTGTAAGTGGACCCGCAGAGTTCAAAATCTGTGTTATTCAAGTGTCAACTGTATTTTGTTTATAATGAATTAGGGGATAGGATAGAAAGGAAATGAAACCACCTTAGATAATGACCCTCTCTGTTTCATTTGACAACATGGTGTCTCATAATAACTACAAGAACACGGTTGTCAAGTAAGAGTTATCTGAAATTATGGAGCATTCAACAATCTGACCTGGATACATTTACGACAAGTCGTTGGTTGCTGAAATGGCCATTTACAGGGATGCTGCATGGAGGGCAGCTTGAGAAGAATCCAGAAAGAAGAAGTCATGTGGCTGAAGGGAGTGCAGATAAACTTTGCCTTCTCAGGATGCAGCTTACATCTAAGCTCCAGCACTTTCTGTGTTTGGTGATTTAGGGCAAATCCTTTCACCTGTCCGAGCTTCAGTAACCTCCTTTGTGACATGGTAAGAATGGAAAAAGCTCCCCAAGAGGCTGCTGGGAAATCAAATGAGACAGTGCAGGAGACAGAACTTTGCAAATTGCTGAAGTGCCATGGAAATGTTATTTAGTTTATTGTTTCTGTAAAGTATGACCTGGTGGTCCTTGAGAAAACACTGTACCACATACTGTTCTAAGTAAATGTTGATAGAAAATTGGGGCTCTGAGCTGCATGTGTTGGCATGAAATTTGTAGCCCTGAATTAGGTTTATTCCATTCATAAAATGCTTATGATGTGCCTACTGTGCGCCAGTCACTGTTTAAGCACAGGGGATGCATCAGAAAATAAAACATACAAAACTCCAGACCTCATGGAGCTTACTTTCTGCAGAGGCAGAGGAAAACAAACAAAGTTAAAAATCATATAGAATCTTAGAAAATGGCAAGTTCAATGGGGGAAAAAGAAAATGGGAAAGGGAGGTAGGGATGGGGAATGCAATATTTATATAACGCTTCTAGTCTCTTTCGTTTACATAATATCTGTTCTTTCTTTGTTGTTCTTCATTTGTTGACAATTCTGGAAAGCCACAGGGGAAATAAAAGTTAATTGGGGGCTTCCCTGGTGGCGCAGTGGTTGAGAGTCCGCTTGCCGATGCGGGTGACGCGGGTTCGTGCCCCGGTCCGGGAAGATCCCACGTGCCGCGGAGCAGCTGGGCCCGTGAGCCATGGCCGCTGAGCCTGCGCGTCCGGAGCCTGTGCTCCGCAACGGGAGAGGCCACAACAGTGAGAGGCCTGCGTATCGCAAAAAAAAAAAAAAAAAAAAAAAGTTAATTGGGGGATTATTTGTGTTTGATGAGTTTTGAAGCTGCTCTTTTTAAACTTCTGGACCACAGTTTTTATTATTATTATTATTATTTAAAGTATACACCAACAAAAAATTTGGGCCGTCTTTTTCCCCTTGCCACAATGTATGCTAATGTGGCAAGAAATTAGTCAATTTAAAATTTGACAAATATATAGGTTAGGGGACGAAGAAGACATACACTTTTGGGGACATGATAGAAGGCATTCATTCCTCAGACCTCATGTTCTATTTTCAAAATGATCTCTACACGTAGGAACACAAGGAACTCTAGAAGTATAGGAAAAATGTTGCTCCCAAGGTCATGTTTATGATCCATGTGGAATGAAGACCTTTAGTTGAATACCCAGCTTTATGATTAAGTATAAAAGTTGTCTATAACTTGTCTAAATATATTAAATAAGCTGATGTATAAAAATATAAAATATAATAAGGGAGTCTAATTTGAAAACAGTGAAGTACAGCCTCATAAATAAATAAAAAGAGTTCATTCTCTACAGGTTTTTGTTTTGGTTTGAGTTTTTTTCTTTTTTTTTTTCCTCTTTTTGGTGTGTGTTTGTTTGTTTTCGTTTTAATGCTTTATTCCCTTTACTTTGTAGGTTTTCCTATAAGAATTTCTACTTTCTGGTTCCCATTTCTAAGATCCACCTTTAAAAAAAAGGCAACTCACTAACTGGTCTTCCCATGTTTGGAGCATGTAGGTGAATGCTACAATTGAGAGGCAAATCTGAGAGCAATTCAACTGGCTTATCTCTTTCAACACGCTCCTACGCCCATGTGTACTCCCCTACACGTGTTCTGTTTGATTTGTTTCGTTATTTTGGTTATTGACCTCAATTCCTGGGATTTCAAATTGAATGATTCTTTGCTGTTTTATTCCATTAATTATTATTCTTAATACAGGAAGGTAGCCCCCCCAATATTTTAATACTCATTTATTCATTGGTTCAACAAATGTCATTGGGCATTTGCTTTGTGTTGTGTAGCATTCAAGGCATTTCTCTTATCTAAACTTTGTAATGGGAACGGAGTCCAATGGGTAGATCTGGGTAGAAGAAGACCCTTAGGTTGTTGAGGTCCCCCCACCCTTGCTGCTGCAGAGTCAGAATTACCCAGAAGAGGAAAGAATTGAGGCACATGCATGTCCTAAGCCTTATCTACCTGCATCATTCACACCTGAAATTAAGATGGAGAGGAAAGGCATCCACTAGTGTAAGAATATGAACACATTAAAAGACCCTCTGAAAGGCTTTTCTGAATTCGTATGATTCACGTGCTGCCGATAGCTTATTTAATTTGGGAGGAAACATCCTAAACAATACATCTCCTAAGTTAAAAGAAAAAATCATGCCTGCCCCTGTCTTTAACCAACATGGAGTACCATTTTCACACTCTAAAGATATTCATGTCTTAACGCTGTGTCTTCTCCACTCCCCTTAGATCTTTAACAGTTACTTTGTGTTTACCTGGCAACTATCCACTAGGATTAGAAAGGGTTTCTACTTACTTGTCTTAAAACATTGATAAACAGTAGCCATAGAGGGGGCAAAGCACATTTTTAAGGATGGAGGAATTCTACCCCCAATAATAAGTTACAGCTCCCAGGTTTGGGAACAGACTTCAAGGCTCTTGATACCCAAAGGTGGACTCCAAATGTCATGGACAGTGTGAATTATATGAAGAGAAAATACAAAATTAGACAGGGTGGTATATTTTTAAAAGCATAAATGTATTACTAGGTGTTCAAGATTCTGATAAGATCATCCCTCCTGGGGCAGTGTCTTGGTGCTGGTGAGTTGCTGGTACTCAGATGACTGTCTTTTATGTGTCTCTACTAGCGAGGATTTGTCACCCTTTACTTCCTGTGGTTTGTATCATCAAAACATTTTTTAAATTTTTCTAGAAATAAATCTATATTACAATGTTGAATATGCTTTTCAAAACTACTCATGCCCCAAAACCTTCCAACTGAAGTTCTGATTTACTCTCCTTTCTTCTGAATAATTAATTCAGAACCAAAGGACTCACAAAAGACATTAGAAAAATGATGTCAGGAAGATTTTTTTTTTTTTTTTTTTTGAGAAAAAGTAGCTCATCTTGGGTCAGGGCTTTAGATAATAGAGTTTAACTGTGTCACAGATAGAGAAGAAATGTAATAGCACAGCCCCAATTAAATTAAAGTGACTTTTCCCCTTTTAGGGGATTATTATCAAAAACGTTCATTTCTCCTCATTTCCCTCAGGCTATATTTTTGCATAGGCCCTTAGCGTTTGTTTTGGAAATAGAGTTTATTTTCTTTTTCTAAGTCTGGTAACATAATGAGAATGATTCTCCCCCTGGAGGCCTGCGCTAGACCTTTGTTTGTGGCCCAGGAGACACAGTCGTTGGTGGTATCATATCAGGTGAAAAATCAGAACTGGGGTTGCCTGGAACTAAGACACATTCTTCTCCTTGGCATTATTTAGAAACAGAGAAAATTAATCACCTGTTTCTAATTGTAAAAATTTGTCTAAATTTGGCTCTCTCTAAAAGAAGAAGACTATAAAAATTGATGCAATCCTTTCAAAGTCCCTGCCCTTCAGCCAGGGACCGCACTTTATAATTTACAAATGTAAATATCTGGTATCTGGACAGGACCTCCATTTGTCCTCTCATCCCAGCCCACAGAGGTTACAGCCTGGAGGCTAAAAGGGAGGGTGGAGGCAGCTCAGGAAAGCTGTAGGCTGGCACTTGCCCTGTATGGTGCTCTTTCTGCTTGGTGCCTTGTTCCTCCTCAAACCTGTAAGGACAGGGGCTTCCCTGGTGGCGCGGTGGTTAAGAATCCGCCTGCCAGTGCAGGAGACACAGGTTCGAGCCCTGGTCCAGGAAGATCACACATGCCGCAGAGCAGCTAAGCCCGTGCACCACAACTACTGAGCCTGAGCTCTAGAGCCCGCGAGTCATGACTACTGAGCCCGCGAGCCACAGCTACTGAAGCCCCCGCGCCTAGAGCCTGTGCTCCACAACAAGAGAAGCCACTGCAATGCGAAGCCCGCGCACGGCAACGAAGAGTAGCCCCCGCTCGCCACAACTAGAGAAAGCCTGCGCACAGCAACGAAGACCCAACACAGCCCGAAATAAAATAAATTAAAAAAAAAAACCTGTAAAGACAGAGCTCGTTCTTTGCTGTGGTTCATTGTCATCGGGTGGTTGTTTGTGGTGGTGGTCTACAAACCTAATTATTCTGCAGCGGACGGTGTGCTCAGGCTGGCAAAGGAAATGATCTTGTGTTGTCACTTCCTCTTCCCCTGAACATCTAAATCTCCCACCTAGGAAGCCAGAACTTCTCAAGACCTGTGGTCTTTGCCATCTTTCCCCAAATGCCCTGACTTTCCAATCTCCCTGTCCAGACTAAAGTCTTCTCTGGTCACCCACATCTTGGCTAGGTATGGAGAATAAACCTGTTTTATGTTAGACCTTAAAAATAATAAAAATATAACTTTGCACAGGTTTACACTCTTGTGAGCAATATGGAAAGATGAGCAAATTCACTCCACCCAGTCTGAGCCGGTGGGGAGAGGCTGGGCTGCAGCACAATTTCCTTTTCCTTCCTTAATGACTGTCCTGTCTTCCTCCTGAGGATGGTGAAAGAACAGTGAGTAGAACCAGATACCCAGCTATGGGAGGGTTTTAGGACCTGCCCTTCCCAGTTTCACAATTTCCCTAAGCCACATGCAGCAGGAACTTCGGTTGTAAGACAAAGAAACCTATGCATACGAATGCACACGTATCAAAAGTAACAGGTGTTAAGTGGAAAATACACTCATTTCTCCACACAGGAGCATTCTCTATGCAAGAATTCACATATATGAGCCACTGCTTATGTACAGAACATTTCCACTTATCCAAGGTTGGAGCCCAGTAAGCACTGTTTCTTGTTCTCCCACCATACTTTTCATTCTTAGAGGTGGCTTCATGTAGATCTCAACTGGATGTACTCCTCAGACCCTGTGTCCCTGTGTTAAAATACAGAGCTTTTATCTTTTAAAATATCACTCAGTATATTTTTAAAAAATGGATCCCAAACCATGCAAATATATCTACCAATTCCAAATAATTTTCACAGCTTGGGGCAACTGAAGACACGGCAAGCACTTGTTTGTTAACTGTTATTAAGTTCCCAGTTCTATCAGGCATGTTAATATTCCGTCAGTGTAATGATAGAATCCACGGTCATCTCAAATATGCTATTCTGTTATAAATACATATTTTAGATATTTCCAAGGTGATTCTTAAGCTTACTTGTTCATTCATAAAAATGTTATGGCTACAATCTTAATTATGATGAAAACTCATAATTATTTATGCAAGTTTTGCCTGAAACTTTTAGAATGCAGGATGTTACGAGACAAGCTGAACGTTCCAACATCCTCTGGGAATTTCTGACCTTAAGTCCAACACCGGCATGGAACCCACCCAGAGACTACCTTCACCCTCTATGGTGGGGTCCAGCTTAGCTGCAAAAGGAGTCAAGATGATGAGTAGAACGAACGAGCCATGAGAACAGAGCCAAATATGAAAACGTCTCTAGAGGGGGGTGGGCAAGAGAAGATGCTGGGTTCTTAACAACCAAAGAGTATGAAGTCCAACTGGATTCATTTTCCTTTCGACGCCCAATGCCACTGGAATGAATCTGCGTCGGCTTCAGTGAAAGACATCCTAACCAGTGCTTTTCAAACTTTACTGTGTATATGATTCAGCTGGGGATTGTGTTAAAAAGAAGATGGAGGGCTTGAGATTCCTAATTTCTAAAATCTTCCAGGTGATGTTGTCTATAGACCACAATTTGATCATTGAGGACTAACCAGCATCTTCCCACAAACCACAGAAAATCCCACCTTCAATCTCAGACAAAACTTAGCATGCCATTCTCCAACTCCACTGAAAAATTAAGTGTGAATTACTTCTTTTCACTTTTGCCTAAACAGTGGTGTCAGAAAAAAATAGGTTTTAAAGAAGTAAACAATTGTTGAGTGAAATGAAATAAGTCCCTCTTCAGCAAGCCGTAAAGCCGATCTCTGGCTACATCCATGATAATAAGAGCAAGGTTGGAGACCTGAGATTCCTGATTCTCATTCCACGGTGTTTCTCCTTGAGAATGAAAAGTCAGTGCCGATAACTATGGTTAGCTTGGTTCTAACGAAGCAGAGGGACAGCCACCCAGGCTGCAGAGGGAGGGTGAACCCTGCAGGCAGTGGATGTTGGCCAACCAGGGCTGCACAGCTTACCGGTACCCATCTGATGCTTGCCCTGAGAACAAGTGGGGAAGCACTTCCATGGTCAGAGAATAAATGGGGGCTGAGAACCGGCTTAAACGCTTTGTTATTACCTCAGAAATTACATTCCATAAATAAAATGGTCCAAACGCTGCCTTGAGTTACTCCCCTACAAAGCCGAGAGAGCTTAGTGCAGAGATCCAAAAGAGAAGTGATGGAACCAATATCTTTAATTTTCAAAAGGTGCCTTTATAGTTGGCCATAGACCTTTTAAGCATATTTATAGGTTCACCTGCCTAATTTTGTCTGTCTCTCTGTGTGTTTTAGGTACCTGACAAGCAACTGAAGTTAGTGCTGCCTCATTTTCCACACGGTTTTCAAAGACCTATTAAGTGCAAACTAAATGCAGTTAGACAGAAACAAAGATATGACTGCCCTTTGCTTCTAGTAAGTGGAAGTCGTCCAGTTGTACTGGACCCACATTTATTCTTACATTGAAGCAATGATTCCTTTCAATGAAAACAATCTGAGATTTATTAGGGGGTTTCTTTTTGCCTTTGGCAGCAAACATAGAAGCAGCTAGCTCAGCAAGGTGAGCTAAATGCAATTTGGAATTTCCTTACAACTCAGCTTAAATCACACAATCCGATTGAGAGACAAGTTTAATTCCAGAAGGCTCTTTCACCCCAGAGTTAATGTTATAGAAATTTGTTCCCAAACAGCTATACTGGCTTTTAAACATAAGAAAATAACTTCCTTTCCAGCAAATATAATGTCTTTGGATTTAGACAAGGGTCAGAATGAGAGGAACAGAACTTGATTTTAGACAGAAAACTTATTATACTAATATGTATAAAGCAGATAACTAATAACCTGCTGTATAAAAAAATAAATTAAATAAAATTCAAAAATTCAAAACAAAAAAAAGAGAAAAGTTATTTAAAACCTGGATCTAAAAATACGTATATTAGCTATTGCTAAAGAGAACAACGTGGAATGAGAGCATGGAAAATGTGTTTCCAAGTCAAATAAAAATAGCTGAGACACATCCTGAAGTCCATGGGTGTAATTAGTCCCATGATTCCCTGAAATCTAAACCAAGGAAACAAGGAACTCTAAAAATGAGCCCTTTTAAAAAGTATGGCCCCTGGGAGTCTAGGCTCATCTCAAATTTGTACTTATGGAAGCTGAAAGGGCTGGAATATTCATGTCCTGACTGTAAGAGAAGCCATAGAATCAGATCTACCCAAAGGATTTCTTTTTTGGAATCAATGCAACCTATTTACACAGTCTGCAATGTATGGTCCCTCTACTCTTAGAATCACCTTCGTAATGAGCCAAGGTGAATTTCAGACGAATCAGCTTATTCATCCTTCCTTCCTTCCTTCCTTCCTTCCTTCCTTCCTTCCTTCCTTCCACCATTTATTCATTCAAGAAACAGTTATGCGGTACCAATCATGTGGCAAGTACTGTGCTAAGCCTTAGGGATAAAAGCAGAATAAGACACCCTTCTATTCTGCCTTCCCTGTTACTTTTGCACTGCTGATGCTAATCCAAATGCTTAAAAACTCAACAGGGTGAAAAATAGGGTTAAAATCCTCTTGTGAAAACGTATCTAATTTTCTTATGAGAATGAGGAGGTCGGTCCATCTCCAGTCTATTTTTTTTTTTCTTTTATGACTGTGGGTCCAGGAGGAGGAAATTCTGCCTGTTTCACTAATCAAGTTTCTCCAGCTCCGAGGCATATTAGGCACAAATATTGAATGAATGAAAGAAGGAAGGAATGCCTTTGCTTCCTGAGCACACTGTATAGTCCGGCACAGAGTATTTGTCCTCCAGAAATATTTACTATGTGAAACTGAATTCACAGAGTCAACATCCAGCGAATGAAGCGGACCTAGCAATTAATCATTAGAGTTTGGTTAAGTCTCTTCTGCATAGAAGTATGTCAAGGGGTAGTCATAGCATACGGGAGAAATTTATAGGTACGATTTACCTGAAATCTAGCATATTGGCAAGTTTTCCAGGCATTAGGAAACTTCATGGTAAGGTGGACATGGTCAAGTCATTGGCCACTTTGTTGTCAGTCCTTTGTGAAAGGACACCAGACCTCTGGGGTTGGGTGTAATACTTCATGGTTTGCTTCTGCCAGGAGTATACACTATCCTTTGTCCTGATCATTCAGAGAATATTCAGGTAGTCATAGATAGTTCTATTAAAGGTTTTATTTTCTCTGAATATAATCATTTTCTTTCTTGCTTTATATTTACTGTTTAATCAAAATTATCTGTGCTCATGGGATTAAAATAAAAGTTTTTTCTACAAGGCTCTTTCCACCTGCCTTTTTTTCCAGCAGCCTCTTTTCCCCTGCCTCCCAACTACTTTAACTTTTAACTACTTCTACTTGATTATTTCTTTTGATTATACTTATATTTATCTAAATAACGTGCTCATACTGTTTCTGTTACTTTTCCTTGGTTCTCTGCAGAAGACTAGAATTTAGGTTTTTCAGCCCCCCATCCTCAGAGTGTGCGCACACACATACACACACACACACACACACACACACACACACACACATTCCCCTCCCAATATTCTTCTTATGCAATTAGATTGCAATGTTGATTTGGACATGTATATTGTCTTTTTTGTTACTGTAAGGTTGGAGAACACTATTCACATCTAGGTTCTGATAAACTATTACATTTCCTTTCTTTTATTCATTTTTATGTCTGCAGAGTTAGTAACTGTTCTGATTGATTGGGGGGATTGCTTAATTTTCTAGGTACCTATTACTAATTAATCCCCAGACTCTTTACCATAAATGTGAATCTCCTCTTAGCCACACACATTCGGTAAGTCATCGGTTCTTCTTTTTTGAGACATCCCTCCAGAGCCTTCTGACTTCCTGCTCCAATTCACAGTTAATGTTCTCTTTCTTTCCTGTTGAGATGTCTTCCTGGGATCTCTCTTCACCATCATCTTGGCTATTTCCTTGGCTACTCTTTGTGTCTGATGATTTGTTTCCTGGATCCAATGCCTTTTTATTGACATACTCCTTTGTTTTAGAAGATTCTCTCTTCCAGTAGCTTCCTGAGAAAAGGTACAAGGGAGGAAACTTTTTGGACCTTGAATGTCTGACAGTGTCTTTATTTTCTCCTCTCAGTGGATGGTGGGCTGGGTACAGAATACTAGATTGGAAATCATGCCCCTCAAAATTTTGAAGGCTTGTGTTGATCGTTTATCTCTACTTTCCCGTACGGTATTGAGAAGTTCAACGCTATTCTGAATCTTGATCATTTGTTTTTACTTTCTGAAAGCTTTATGAAAATGTTTCTTTGCATCTAACGTTCTGAAATTTCGTGATGATGTGCACGCACTTGGGCCTTTTCTATTCATTTTGCTCACACTTGGTAATCCCTCTAATGTGGAAACTCACATACTTACATTCTGGCAATTTTATTTGTAACCTTTCTTAGATTATCTTCTCCTCTCTGTTTTCACTTTCTTTCTTTATGAAACTCTTGTCATTTTGTTCTGAGCCTCTTGGATTGATTATCTATTTTAAAATATTTTTCTCTCATTGTTCACTTATTTGTGTTTTCTCCTTTCTAGAGGAGAAAACTTTATCTTTCAACTCCTCTGTTGAGATTTTCCTACCATACTTGAAAAAAATTTTAAGATTCTTTTCTTAAATGTTCCAGAATGTTTCTTTATAAAGGCTTCCTTTTCTTGTTTCATGAATGTAATAATCCACCTCAATCTTTTGGAAGTGTTCTTCTTTCTACATTGGCTTTTTTTCTTCCAAATTCCTTTTTTACTCTTTCTTTTTTTTTTTTTTTTTCACTTCTGACTTTCAAGTTGGCATATTTCCTATTGCAACTGTTCATCTTTCACTCTCTGCTCACATATGAGTGGGTTGGTAAAGTGCCAATGATAGCTCTTTGCAGGGAGGGCTTGCTGTCAGGTGAAACTCATTATAGAGCAATCTTGTTGGTCATCTTATGAGGGCACTGATGGCCGTAAGAATTTCCAGGTCCCTCTTATCTCTTACCAACTAGTCAGATTCTCCAAGGGAAAAAAATTACAATATACTATCTATAATGTAGTATCCTGACTGTCTGAATATAGGCATCAAATAGTGAAGGGGATGCAGGTAGAGGTTATTTCATAACTCTGTGTGTAAAATTCCACTTATTTCCCCTATTTTGAGCATTCTTAGTGGTCCTGTAGCCGGCTTGCCCCAATTGACAAAAAGCTGATTATATGCCTCTCTTCCCAGTTCCACAATCAGAGACGTTATGTTGTTAGCTTGAAATTAGCTTTGGGGGGAGTATTTCTGCCTCCAAAGTTGGCAAGGACTACAAGTCGTCTCCCCCTCTATGCCCCCGAACCCTGAGTGATTGTTAACATAACCAGTGCACTCTATGCAGCACACTAAGCCTGCCCCCAGCTGTGTCTGGTCTTTCCCCATGCCAGAACTCCTCCGGTTCGCCCCTCTAAAAATACACTTTAAGTCTCCTGCCAGGGTTGGGGGAAGGAAACATGTTCATGAGGTTGTGCAGAGTAGGAGAGAGAGCGGGAATCCAGCATCTAACTGCCTCTCAGATTTTCAAACCACTCACCTGTTTTCCACCCTCTCTTCACCCACTCTTTGAAAAGCACCCGGCACCCCCAGGCCTGAGTTTCTGAAGCACAATCAGGTTACTTCTCGTCTTTACGTGCTGCTAGCTGAGGTTTCGGCTTTCTGGGATCAGCCCAGTCAGTGGCCATTCATCCATCCGTTTTCCAGCGTGCAAAATTAGGTTTTTGTTTTCTCCTCTTTGTTTAGGGTTTAGACCGTTCTTTATTTTTCTCTTTTAACCTTTTATAGTCCATTCAGTGGTTTGAGGGAGGAGCACAGTAAACGCAAACTCAATCTGCCTTTTTTTATTTCAAAGTCAAACTGAAGAGTTTATGGTGTTTTAGGGGCAGGCCAAGAGTCAGAGTTGTCCTGAAACACTCCTCCTACCCTGGGCCCACCCAGAAGTACCTCTCAGGGCCATGGGCAGCCCCACAGCCAAGGTGGCCTTTCTTGGGCTCCAGTGAATAATAGGCGGGTCAGAGTTGTTTGGGGCAGAGCAGAACTGCATTAAGTGAGGATGGAGTCACCATGTATTTGTTAAGTACTGGCTTGATGCTATTCAGGGCTTTGCCAACCGTTACAAACTTGGTAACTCTGACTTTCTGAAAACTCCCTCTGACTGGTCTTTGTAAAACACATACATATTTTCTCTTGGAAAAGTTTCCAAGTACCAGGGCAACCTGAAGAGATCCTGTGGATTTGAGCCATTACCTGTCGGTCTACAAATTGGTTAGGATTTATCTGGCAATTGAGACATAACTAATCTCGCTCCTGTTTCGTGCAGCCTGCAGGTTCACACCATTCGTCTTGTTAAATTCAGCTTTTCAGCTCCAAGAGGTAAGGACGCATCTCAACACGAATAACTCCGGAGAACAAATGGCACTTCTGGGCAGATTACTTAACAAAAACGTGTCCTGGATAAAGCCTCGCTGATTCCTCTCATTCGGTTCCCGGTGGACCTAGTAGTGGCGAGCGTTGGATGGCTGATGATCGTGGGTTGAAAAACTTTTCCACTTTTGGTTACAAGATTGGCAACAATTTCTGAGACAAACACTGCTGTGACAGCAGGCAACCATGTAGCGCCAAAGTACAATGGGAAACATGCTCCAAAGTGTTGGCCCAGACTCCTGGGAGACCTTGTGTCTGGTGACTGGTGTGCAATATGGTGGGAGCACCTCAGGCCAGTTATTTCCATGCACTTCCTGATTTCACGTCTGAGAGAACAACTTCCCCTCCGAGACGAGAGGGAAAGGGATCCATCCCCTCAAGATTTATCTTTCAGGGACTTCCCCGGTGGTCCAGTGGTTAAGACTTCACACTCCCAATGCAGGGGGCCTGGGTTCAACCCCTGCTAAGGGACCTAGATCCTGCAATGCCACAACAAAAGATCCCACGTGCTGCAACTAAGACCTGGTACGGCCAAATAAATAAACAAATATCTTAAAAGAAGATTTACCTTTCAAGTGTGGGAACAGAGTTGATAAATGATTTGCATACGCATGTGGAGTTAGAAATATGTGGATTCTAACCTCTGCTCCACCAGTCTCTAGCCGTTTGTATTGGGGCAACTGTCCTTTTCTAAACTTCATCTTCTGGAAACTGAAGTGATAATTAGAACTACCTGGGGAAGTTACTGGGAGGGGTAGGTGCAAAGCCGTGGGCTGCAGGCTGGCTCATGAGCTCCCTAAGTGTTTGCTGCTGTGGGGCTGTTCCTGTGGATGGCATGTTTGCCCCCAGCAGCTGAGAGTCCTTCGAGGCGGCTGTTTTTTTTTTTTTTATGCGGTACGCGGGCCTCTCACTGCTGTGGCCTCTCCCGTTGCGGAGCAACAGGCTCCGGACGCGCAGGCTCAGCGGCCATGGCTCACGGGCCCAGCCGCTCCACGGCATGTGGGATCTTCCAGACCGGGGCACGAACCCGCGTCCCCCGCATCGGCAGGCGGACTCTCAACCACTGCGCCACCAGGGAAGCCCGAGGCGGCTGCTTTTGAAGGTATGGATCAAGGGGCAGGTTCTGGTCAAGAGCCAGGCTGCTCCCGGAGAAAGCAGAGAATGACTGAGTTGAAACTGAGGAAGACACAGAGTTGACATTAAATATTTACTGAGCGTCCAGAGCGTACCCCAAAGCAGACAGATTTATCTCCAGGAACGTTTCACTTAAGACAAGGCATTAAACATCCATCTGAAGCCTGAATATGTCCTCATTTAAGCGCTAATGAGAAGGTACCATAGGAAGCAGAAGATTACACTCTCTACCGCCTGCCAGGGCTGCATCTTGCCCCATTCCTTTCTCTGCCCTCTGTTTTACACCCACACAGTTCAGAGGCCCCGCCCTGCATCTCCAGGATAAGGCAGCTCAGCCAGTGTGTCTTGGCTTGAGCACAGACAGGTTTCGTCAACTCCCTACACACAGCAAACACATTTTGTGGAAAGTTCCCAAGTCGCAAGCTGGGTTTGAGTCCTTGCTCCTCTCTAGGCATTTTTCATTTGTTTTGAATCGTGAAACGTCCTCTGGGTGTGCACAAGTGTCTGTACAAGTGTGTGTGTGCACACGAGTGCATGTGTATTTCTACTAAGAACGGACCTAATTAGTTCACTTTTACCTTTAATAATAGTGATTATCACTACAGGAAATCACTTTGGATTTCATCACATCCTATGGAAGACACTCACTAACTCTGAACATATCAGGTATAAGGCATATACATTAGCATAAAAATCTTGAAATTTTCCATGGAAGACAGTAGGTAATAAAGTAATATTGATCTATATCTTATATGATGCTGCCTCTTTGTAAGATCATAGATTTTTGTTTTGAAAATAGACTTTATTTTAGAGCTATTTTCAGTTCACAGCAATACTGAACCAAAGATGCAGAGATTTTCCCTAGACCCCCTGCCTCCCCCATTATCAACATCCCCACCAGAGTGGACATTTGTTACAACTGATGAACCTACCCCGACACATCATCATCACCCAAAGTCCATAGTTCATCTTAGGGCTCACTCTTGCTGTTTGTTGTACAGTCTATACGTTTTGATAGATGTATAATGACTTGTGTCCAGGGTTTATTTTAATAGTCCTTTGGGCTTTACCAGATTGAAAGAATAGGACATGAATACAGAGATTTTCCTTCCCAGGTTCCACAGACAGAATTGTCTCAGCTAAGAACATTTTCTAACGATAGAGCAAGGCTCCAACTTAAAAAATTTGTTGTTCTCTTCACAGAATTCTCAAATGAACATTGTCAAGAAATGAATGTGTTTCCAGGGACAGAGCCTGCATGGTTATTCTTCTCCCTGTCACTAAGGTGGCCCAGCATCTCTGCTTCTCCACAATTTCTCCTCAGCCATGCCGACTCCTATTCTGTCCAAGGTCAAGCTCACACAGCGGCAGTTTAGGCTGACTGGAGCCTTGACCCACGCCTGACCCGCAGTCATTTCTCTCCCTTTTCTAGTTCCCTCCTGTAGCTGCCCAGAGCCAGGGTGTCTTCAGTGTCCCCTTCCCCTCCCCCCTGCTCCCCGCACGGTGCAGCTTTGTGTCACTGCCTCTGAATTCTGCCGTCTGCCCAGGCACCTCCTTCCTCACTCACTCTCATGAGTCTACAGAGATGTCTTCAAACTACGATTCCTTCTTGTTTCTCATCAAAACCGTGCCCTGGACATCAGAGGAAACAATCTCTGCCATCCTTCCTTGGGTACCCAAATGGATGCTGATTTTAATGCTGCTTCTTTTCTCTCTGGATCTTGAGGGCAGACAAAGCTCTAGTTTTCATTGGCTCTGTGATATTTTTACGGAACCATGCAGCTCCTGAGCTATAACCGGCGTGAGAAATGGCCTATTTCATCTGCAAGCTAAAACATCAGGTACGTATGAGCCTTTCTTTATTTAGTTAGTGGGGGAAAAAAATCATTCTAGATTGTCCATGTGGGACGATTCCTAGCTGCTGGTGGGCTATTGCTTTCTACTCAGCCAAAGTTACAGTACTGGACGGGGAGACGTGGTTATGGAGACAGAGCTGGGGACAACTGCCAACATGAACATGTATTATATAAACACAGCTCAAATTGCTTTCATACAGTCTGAATTTAGAAATCTCACCAATCCACAGGTGAGAAATATTCCTGCAAGGATCAAAGTCTGGAATAATAAAAAGTGAGTGGACAGTGCCGTGAGTACTAGGAGTACATGAGGCATTTCTCATGCTTCCAGCAACTTGCCTACTTTGCAAGCAACCCAAGAAGCAGGAGAGCCAACCATAGTAGTTCATGTAACTTTTCAAATTTCCAGATGTTGTTCTTGTCTCTGCTGCTGTTTGGACAACTGCCATTGTGTTCCGTTTCCAATAGAATCTAGTGTCCAACACTCTCCTCCAGATACTGCTGCTTTCTACCTCCTTTTCACCAAATTATCCAAACCAAGTAGGGGTCTGCTGTGGCGCACAGAACAGCAGGAGTCCCCCTCAGTCCTGCTGCAGACCCAAGAGTGACCTTTCCACTGAGAGATGGTCAGTGTGTCTTTCCTATCCAAACCAGAAGTGGCCTTGAAGGCCTCATTTTGGTCTCATGCACGTCATCCCCAGAAGTTAATAACCCCTCTGATTATTGGGGGACTGGCCAAGGTGCCCTGGGAACAAGATATATCCTAGGCATCCCTGGCAACTATTCCTGGCTTTGGGTAGGATGGGAGATTAGCCGTGCATGCTGATGAAAATGCTAGAAGACGACTTGGGGTTCTGAACAGGGAAAAGGCTTTCCGTAAGGTCAGAGTTTCACTCCCTAAACATAAAGGGTACTCCCTCTACAGGACCCTCCCTCTAGGTCTTTCATTACCCACTGGCCATTCTTAAGTCCCCCCCCCCGACCCCGATTAAATGAGATCTCTAGCCAACAGCACTCTTCCATTAAGAAGTCATATTTTTAAACTGCAAACCTCATTTCATTCTGAATGAAGTGTTAATTTTATACAGGATATTGGGTGGAATACGAGAAGTGTGTGACATTTTGTCCATGATAGACTGGATCTGTTGTTAGAAAACTTTTCTTTTGAAATGAGAACACCTTCTTCAAATAAAATCTTAGGTAGAAGCCAGCTATACACATCAGATAAAAGTGCACCTGCGGGCTTCCCCGGTGGCGCAGTGGTTGAGAGTCCGCCTGCCGATGCAGGGGACACGGGTTCGTGCTCCGGTCCGGGAAGATCCCATATGCCGCGGAGCGGCTGGGCCCGTGAGCCATGGCCGCTGAGCCTGCGAGTCCGGAGCCTGTGCTCCGCAACGGGAGAGGCCACAACAGTGAGAGGCCCGCGTATCGCAAAAAAAAAAAGAAAAAAAGAGAGAGGAGTGTCGTGGTTTTAAATGCATAATCTCTGGTGTAACACAATGATAGTCCTGTAGGCAGAAGAGAAGGCTGTGTCAGGACCCTATAGCTGCGGGGCCCTAGTTCAGGTTCCTCCTTCACTGAAAGATGCAGTCCTGGGGGACACTGGTCTTTCCCAGCAGTTGATGCTAAAGTCATGCTGCTGAGAGCTCACTTGGAGCACACTCTCCCTTTCCCCATTCTGCATGACTCCATATTAATATCACTTAAACAAACTCTCTTCCTCCATAGCCATCACTTAGCAGCCCCCCAAATAAGTCAGAGTAAAACCACTCTACTTTACAAATATATAGTAAAGAATCGAAGCAAAAATACAGGGGGCAGGGTCTACTCAGTATCAATTGTAGTAAGCATGAATCCTAGGAAACAGCTACATTGTAAAATTACAAGGAAATCTCTAGGGTAAAGCCAAATCTCAGCTATCCATAAAACATTACCTGGGAGGTGAAGAAAGGCAAGTACGCTTTATTTGGGTATAAATGTTATGCATTTATACTGCTTAGTCAGGTAGCTCTGGGGACCAGAAAACCAGAAGCCAATATGCCTACTATCGCCAACCTGCTGAAGAGTCGTGTGTAGTTTTGCATCTTAGACTTCCTTCCTGGGTAGCATAGGGCCATTGAGGAATTTGTGAGGTGGAAGGAAGGTCCTTCAACAAATTCTATTGTGTTACCTTCAGGCTGTGACTCCAATCAGCTGAAGTCTGTGTGTATGATGAGACACAAACTGGTCTAACATTGGGAGTGTTTACATGTAAATGGCTGCTTCTCTGAGGTGATAAAGGACACACCTTAGGAAAGGTTCTCAAGTGTCTCCCTCAATGTTTACTATGTACAACTAGAGGATTATTCCTTTGAGAACAAAGGGTTTTATTGTTTGTTTTGTTTTGTTTTTTTAGTTTTCAGAAGAACCAATAAAAAAACAACATACCTGGGAGGAAAAACACTAATTTTTAAGCCATTGTTGACTAACACTAGATTGCAAAGCTAATTGGTAGCATGAATCTGGACCAGGTAGCTACCTGGGAATTGGGACATGAAGAGTCCTTGGTCCTGAGCGGAGGTGGTTGGTGCTTCTTGGGAAACCAGAAGGACCAAAGACAAGATTGACCACCTTCTGAGTTTTCCTGAGGAACAGCTCTGATTTTTCTCAAGGCAAACTAGAAAATTTTCTATGATACAGAAACAAAGCTAAGTTTTCCAAAGCTGTGTGTTAGTCCTATTCCTTGGGCCACTAGATATATCCCAGATTTCCCTTTAGGGTAAGTCAATTCTCCAGGGATCGTACCTTCAAATTGTTGGTTTTCAGATGGAGGACGGGAAGCTGATGTGGGGTTAGGCTGGGAGGAGAAGCTCAGAGGGAAGCTACGGGCGGGCACAGCCCACGCTGAGCGAGCCATTGGCTATTTCAAGCCCATGGGGTGTGTGGGGAGGTGTGTCTGGCTTGGTCATCTCTAGGTCCTGAGGAACTGAGACCTGAGAACAGTTGAGTTTTCATAGCAGTTCCAAACACTTTCAAAGACGTAACCGCGGTGGGAATTGTTTTTAAGGGGCTAGAGACAAAGCCCTTGCATTCAGCATTTGATGATTCTATAGACAGTTAAAAATCAGAGGTGAATATATTATTTCGATAAGACAAGCCAAGTTCCTTTCTTGGTAGGAAATCAAGGACTACTAATTAATGAATTAAAAAATGCACAATTATTAATACCTTACCTTTACTAAACTTTTCTATCAAATCAACCACTTGCTACTGTTTTGTTTACAATTAATAATAAATAGTAAAGCAATAATAGGCATTAGTTCTCATTAAATGAGAAAGATAACCTCCCTTGGGCTTTTACGTCTCTTGTTCTGCTTCCTCTTTTCCCCTTTGTCAATGTTCCATCTAGAATTGTTACTTAATTTTTTCTTTGTTTTGTAAATTAACTTCTCTGGCTCAGTTCCTTAGGTGAAAAACACTGACTGGCAGCGCCTTATTTTAGGGAACCGGATATTCTGAGATATAAAAGCCCCACAAAAAGGTGACCAAGCGCTGGCTGCCTCTGTTGGAGCGGAGGCCCCCTGGTTCCTCAGTCACAGATCCTCAGCTTCTGCACAAGGCTGCTTTCCATCTGCCTCCAGGACAAACAAACAGCCCCAGGTGATGTAGTAGCTAAGGACTCCAGTTTTGCACCGGAGTGCCTCTTGTCACGGGGAACCTGAGTCATTCTGTACTTAGCGTAATCATCGCTTTCCCTGTGCTCCATCCCCACCTCCATCAAAGCTTTGAGGACTTTGAAGTACATTAAATGATCTATAGAATGTAAGGGAGGAGTGACACTGTGTGTGTAAATTGCAGTGGGCACGGAAGCTTCAAACGAATTGTAAGCATAATATATTTACATTTTAAGACAGGAGAAAAAACTACAAGAATACATGTGTTACTTTTAAATGAAGCATATCAGCATAGAAGGTAATTGAAAGAATTCTAATATGTATGATTGCCTCTAAAAAAACACTATTTCCTCAAAGGAATGGACACAGTTGGGTTTGAGGGCATTTTCCTACTCACATGAAGATGGTTTGCATTTCAGATTTTTTAAAATCACTGAACATACATCATGTCATCAGACCCATTCTATTAAATGCCATCTTAGGAACAAGCTCATGAGAGTTGCAGCTGGAAATTGAATCTAAATGTCAGATGTAGGACAGGTATAAAGGACAATTTTGATCATCACTTGGGGTCAAAATGATTACCTTTGGGTTCTTTTCCTATAATAGTCCTTTTTCAGAGAGATTATGGTTTATCGGTTTGCTCTAAATAAAGCATATTATTTTTCATAAGAGAAAAAAACTGAGTTTTTATGATCTAAAGATGGTAACGTGTAGCCAGTATATGAGAAGTAAATATATTCTCTTTATCAGAGACAAGGCAAAAGCCTTTCCAGACATTATTTTTATAAGAATCCGCCAAAGAGAGAAAAAGAATGAGATGGACACAGGGAATATTTCTCAGAAGCCAAACCCAAAAGAAAAATCTTAAGAGAGATAAACATTATGTCATGTTTCTGAAACTTCCTGATCATCCTTAAAGTAGACCATCTGTCCTTGATGACAGAACTCACTGGATGAGACCTTGAGGAATGTAACTCATTATAAAATTTCTGAAACAATGAATTTGTTTCCCTGTATTCCAACTTTGTAGCAAATCTGTTACCCAGATGTAAATTTAGAAGCATCAGAGCTCTTGGCCCCCTGAAGGAAGAATTTCAATTGAGGTAAGGCATTATAGACTCTAACAAAAGAAGAATCCTCAAAACCTAAATTACCCCAAACAAACCAGGGCTGGACATAAATGAAGTGGATGAAGAATTCGGCCATGGGGGAAGGTGAGCTGCTCTTACCACTGGGAGGAAAATACTGTGACAGCAAACAGAAATGAAACTCACCCATTGACCCAAATGCTAGGCAGATGGTGTGGCTTTGACAAGCGATTCACCTTTTGCAATCATCTTCCTAAGTGTCACTTAGTACATGAACAATTTCAAATCTGACATTCACCAAAGGTGTACGTGTATGCGTTTGTGTGTGAAGCTGTAGGTTTATCACCAACTCTCTACAAAGAGGCAGATGGTACCAGTAAAAAAAAAAAAAAAAGTTGTCAAACAGAGACCCGCAGTATAAATCATGATAAAATCCTTAAGCAGAGCAAAACCAGGATGAGTTGTAAAAATGCAACAAGAAAAGCTTCAGAAAGGACAAGCAAAACTGCGGAAGGCATCAGGAAGGGGCACCAACTTGGAAAAAGTGAGCAGGAAAAGTGCTAAACAGCAGATTTCTCTTCTACCATAAGAAGAGCAAGAGAATGGGTCCAGTCTCCATGTAAGAAAATTGATGAATGTAACACCTCTTGTGAAGACAGGAGAGGTAAGAGGGGAAGAGGACGAGATGCCAGAGGGCAGAACAGGAAGCAGCATCCTCCCTCCGAGCTGTAGAGACTGCTACTCCTTGCTCTGAAGGGGCTGACCGTGGGCATTGTCCCATGTCTGCCCAGTGGAGGGCCGTGCAGCCCTCTGGCTGTGGGTGTCCTCAGGGACTCAGACAAGGTTCCCTGTATGTGCTTCGTAAGCTGGACCACACCACACAAGAAGGCTCTTTCCGCTCTACTCCAATAGCCGCCTGAGGGCACTTGAGCACAGTGGTTTGGGACTCAGAACGACTCACCAAAATGAATCTGACATATTCACAGAATGCCTGCCTAGTAGCCATTGGACATGCGGCAATTATCCCATAAATAGGTCTTATAAATCACTACGTTGCTTTTACACTGCCAAACCAAGGTGGTAATTTTCCATTTCATTAGATTTATCATAGTCACAATAGTATAGTGAAGCCATACACCCACCACCAAGACTGAACAATTATTAACATTCTGCCACGTGTACTTTATTATTTTTTGATGTCCTATTTAAAGTAAACTTCAGACATGGTGACATGTTACTCCTGAAGACGTCCGCAGCATCTCTAAAAACTAAAGACGTTTTCCTATATAATCACCATCCCTTTGCTACACCTACCAAAATTAACAATAATACCTGCATGTTATGCAGTCCTTGGTCCTTATTCAAATTTCCCTCATTGTCTCCCAAATACGTTTTATGACTCATTTATTCAAAGCCGCACCCAATCAAGGTCCACAAATTGTGTTTGGTTTTTCCATTTCTTTTTTTTTTTTTTTTTTTGCGGTACAAGGACCTCTCACTGTTGTGACCTCTCCCGTTGTGGAGCACAGGCTCCGGACGCGCAGGCTCAGCAGCCATGGCTCACGGGCCCAGCCGCTCCGCGGCATGTGGGATCTTCCCAGACCGCGACACGAACCCACGTCCCCTGCATTGGCAGGCGGACTCTCAACCACTGCGCCACCAGGGAAGCCCAGTCGTCCCATTTGTTAATTCTCTTTGAATCTTGCAGCGCTCCACCACACCTCCTGCCCGTACATTTTTATTTCCATGTTATTGACCAGCAGGGGTAACTGGCAGGGGTCCCACGGAACGCTCCGCCCTCTGGATTTGTCTCGTTACTCACTCCTTGAGTCATTTACCCTGGTTTCTAACCCCTCTGTCTCCTGTAAGCTGGAAGTTAGATAAAACCCAGTTCAAACAGTTTTGGCAGAAATGACTTCACTGATGATGCTGCCTGCTTCAGAGCATAGTGCAGCAGGATCCACGTGTTGTCCCACTTTTTGTGACGTGAAGATGGCTCATAGGTTAAGGTATGGTAATCTGAGCTCTGGCAAAAGCCCACTCTTTAACGGCCAAACCTGCTGGATGAATTGCCCCCAGCAGGCTTTTCTGTGCTTGCACCACACCTAAGCCTGGGCCGAAGTCTCCCTCAGCAAGTCCTTTCCAAGCTCACTGTCCTTCCCTTTCTTGGACCTGACCCATTGGGCTAGACCCTGAGACTTATTCTGTTTCCCGTGCTTGCCGTGTGATGGGCAAGCATAAGTGACAGATGCGAGCACTCATAGATTAAAGCACCTCATCTGCCAAGACAGTTATATTTAAGAATAAACTAACTGGGCTTCCCTGGTGGCGCAGTGGTTGAGAGTCCGCCTGCCGACGCAGGGCATGCGGGTTCGTGCCCCGGTCTGGGAGGATCCCACATGCCGCGGAGCGGCTGGGTCCGTGAGCCATGGCCGCTGAGCCTGTGCGTCCGGAGCCTGTGCTCCGCAGCGGGAGAGGCCTCAACAGTGAGAGGCCTGCGTACAGCAAAAAAAAAAAAAAAAGAATAAACTAACTAATATCAGCTAATCTTTGTTTGGATGGGAGGAGGGAGGACAGGAAGGCAGGAAAGAGAACACAAAGGAGTGGAGATTTTATGGGAAGTGAAGAGATGAAGAGACAAAATAAAAATAGGAATTGGGGGGAGACTTCTTCTTTAAACTCATAGAGTGATATTGCCTGGTACCTGAGCATTTAGACCTAAATCAGGAGACTGGGATTCACACTCCAGCTCTCCTACTGTCTGGCTCTGTGCTCTTGGGTACCTAATTTAACATCACTGGGCCCTGTTTCCTCATCAATAACTACCGGTAATAAGGGCACTTCCCTGGCAGGGTTTCTGGGCAAATCAATGTGTACCAAGCACACAGTACCGGCCACACAGTAAGAGGTGATCAGTGTGTAGAGGTAGCTACTGTTACTAAATCCTGTAATGAGTTTAGGAACCGTTTGCTTGTCCTTTATTTTTCCATTGAACTCTCACAGAAGGCTGAGGGAAAGCCATCAGAAGCTGTAGCTGTATGAGAGTCAGGAACATTGGTTGAAAATCCCTCAAGCCCAACCTGACCCAAGGATGGGTTAGGGATGGGGCTAGAGAGCAGCTAACGTGGAAACTGTCTTTCCCCGCAGTGCCACAGGGCTGGGGTCTTCTCAGATGCAGAAGTTCTTCCTACTCTTCTCCACCACCTGGCCACAGAGTTGAAGAGATTTAAGGGACCAGAAGCTCATTCTGCACCTCCAAGTTCCTTAGGGGACATGATCTGAATTCAGCAGGTGGAAGGGCGATATGGTTTAATGGGTAGTTTATGGTGCAAACTGACATCAACCGACCTAGGAATCAGACAAGACAGGGGCAGGAAAACAGAACATCACCAAATGCCAGGGAGACGCATCAGTGCACCCAGCGTGGGGTGCTCAGTGGATCAGGGACGAGGCAGAAAGCTTTCCCATCCTCCGAAGCGTGCGCTTTCTCATCTGCAACCACTGGCTCAGTGGGCGCCTCTCAGAGAAGAAATCTCGTGCTCCTTTGGGACTTTCCTAATGCGGGGTTTCATTACAATAATCAAGGCACTCTGCATTCCGTAAAAGGGAAAAGCGGTGAATTCTTCCACTTGCAGATTTACCCTGACGGGAATTAATGTGGAAGTTTCCCATTTTATTGAGCCACCCAAGAAAGGGAGCGGAGAAAGCCTGAATTCCTCCAAAAGCTCACGTGCAAGCAAAACAACCCAGATAAACACACCTCAGCTTGAAGGTCAATTCCCCCAAGCTCCATTTTTAACTTTTAGTGCAGAGACACCTTGTCAGGACCCTGATCCCCTTCGGTTGGGGCAGGTGCTACAGGGTTTAGGCGTCAGCTCCCAGAGGAAGGAGTCGCTCGCTCAGCCCACACTTACTGGGCGCTGACTCCACCGCAACTTTTGTGCCCATCCTACACAAGGGACTTCGGGAGCTCTGCAAGGCAGCGGCATCGTGAGATATTGCCCCAGGCTCCCCAACAAGTGGGGAGAAGGGCGAGCTCAGAGGAGAGAGAGGGGGATGCTACAAGTGAGGAACTCGTCCCCGCCTCCCCCTCCGCACCTACAGCAGAAGAGGAAGGACCCACCTGTCATCTCACTAGCAACTCATCACACCCGTGCCACCAGGGGTCGCGTGGAGCAATGGACAGCATCCCACAGCTGGGAGCCCTGTGCTGCTCTCCTCGTGAATGCAAGAGGGTGTGCACTGTGCACTGAAAAGGCTATTCCCACTGAAATCATTGTCAGGGAGAGCTTGTCAAGTTTTAAAAACAATTACTATCTATTCTTGTCTCTTTTAGGGTTTGGGTCATGTTCTAGAGCCTCCTGGAAGCCTTAAGAGGTCCTACAGGGCATAAGAGTATGCTCAGTTGGCTTTCTGTCATCTCTCCATCACCTAAGCATAGTACGGGGCTCATGGAAGGTGCTCCAATATTTCTTGCTGGATTGAACAGAAATAGTCACTAATAAGCAGTTAAAGACTCTATAATACCTTTTGTTCATTGACTACTTATTGTGTGCCAGCACGTATATGTACATTCATTTCTTCACACGTTACGTCACTGACTTCTCTCAATAACCATGAGAAGAAATGAGTATCGCAGAGGTTTCATACAGGTAGAGGGTGGTGGAGCTGAGATTTAAATACAGGCCCATCTAGCCCCAAAGCTCAAATTTTAAACACGATGAAAAGAGAAGGAAAGGAGGAGGGAGAAAGAAAGAAAGAAAAATGAGGAAAATGTCACTCTTGCCCTCAAGAGATTTATAATCTTACTAGAGGGATGAGGTACATTCCCATGGAATAATTAAATAACAATGCAACACAGAACACAATAAATTGCCTAAAATAGGCCCTTAGGGTCAGTTAGCAAACGCCAGGAGGGGTCAGAGTTGGCGCAGATTGACACTTATGGGATGTCTGTTGCAGCAGTGGGATTTGAGGTGGGATTTGGAAGACGGCCAGGCTCTCAGCAGTTGGTGGGATAGGGAGGGGACTTTGGTGGGATGAGAAAGAGGCGGTAAGGCTTCCCTGGTGGCGCAGTGGTTGAGAGTCCGCCTGCCGATGCAGGGGACACGGGTTCGTGCCCCGGTCCGGGAAGATCCCACATGCCGCGGAGCGGCTGGGCCCGTGAGCCATGGCCGCTGAGCCTGCGCGTCCGGAGCCTGTGCTCCGCAACGGGAGAGGCCACGACAGTGAGAGGCCCACGTACCGCAAAAGAAAAAAAAAAAAAAGAGGCAGTAGAGCCACACTAGCAGATAGATGGCAGCTGGCCTCGCTCGGGTGTGATGTGCCCTGCGCGAGGAGTAGCAGTAGGAAATTACAGTAGGCAAGGGAAAAGGTGGTGAGTGGAGGGGCTGCAAAGCTTGGTAGATCTTAAAGGGTAAGACGAGGCATTTCTGAGGCAGCTAAAGCAAGCAAGTAGCGTGGTGAGACCAGTGTCTCAAGAAGGCTTGTCCAGAGGTGCTGGGCAGACGTCACTCCAGACGGGGGTCTGGTGATGAAGAAAGCACCTTCCATTGTTTCAGTCCCCAGAAGGACTGAGGGAAAATACAGTGTCTTCCTTCTTTTAGCCATTCCCAGTGGTTGTGGACAGCTCCATGGAGAAGGCCCAGGCATGTGCCGGGGCTGGGACCAGAGTTAGAGATGGGTAACTATTTGCTTTGTCTCAGCTGGAGAAGATGGGTTTTTAATAAAGAGGCCGCATGACTCATGTCACAGAGTGTACCGACAATTCAGGAAAAAGCCGCTTCAGACAACGCCAAAAGGCAGGCAGTATCTCTGGATGTGCTCTCAGGAAGGACCCCCTCTGTCTCACACACATACACACAGAGATACACAGACCTACCTGCGCACACACACATATTTTCTCCTCCCAACAGCACCACCCTGTCCTTTGGTGCCACTAGGGGCCTGATAGAGTGTCTTGAGGACACCTGGGGTCTGGTTGCCGCAGTCACCCCAGAGCCCTTGCAGGTCCATCAGTGCGATGTGTTGAACTGTGGCTAGAGGAGGCTGATGGCCAACCAGGCGGTGCTCTACGACGCTCTCACCGTGAACCCCGCCACGGTTTCCGCAGAGCGAATTCCGAGATGGCCCCATGATCTGGGAGCCCCGGTAACACATCCTATGGAATCCCCTCCCCTCAGGTGTGAGTGGGACCTGGTCGTGCTTGTAATCAATGGAATACGGCAAAGTAATGGGACGTCGCTCCTGTAATTATGTCCCATAACTGTATATACACGACTTGCTCACAGACAAGCAGAGACTCTCTCTGGCTGGCTTTGCAGAGTGAGAAGCTGTGCTGTGAAGGACCTGTGAGGGGCCAGATGGTATCAACCTTGATGGCCCCCAGCTGACAGCCAGTGAGAAAAGGGATGCTTCAGTGCGCTAACAGTGAGGAGATAAATTCTGCCAGCAACTTGCGTGAGCCTGCAAGCAAATTCTGCCCCCTTAGAGCCTCCCTATGAGAACACAGCCTGGCTGACACCTTAACTGTAGCCTTCTGAGACCCGCAGAGGACTCAGCCACGCCGTGCCAGGACCTCTGACTTACGGAATTTGTGAGCTGATAGATACGCATTGTTTTAGGCCATTACGTTTGTGGTAATTCGTTATGCAGCGAAGGACAGCTAACCCAGCCTTCGTTTTCCTATCTCCTGAGAGAGCCATGGTGATACATGGGGAGCCAGAGACCCTTCTAAAACAAGCTGGAAGGAAGGAACATGGTACAGAGTTAAACAGCAGGGTGGCGTTAACAGGCTGTGTAATCTTGTCAAGTCATTTTCATTCTCTGGGGCCCAGTTCTCTCCTCTTTCATTTGATAAGATCAGCTGAGAGAGTCTTGGGAGAGACGTTTTCTCCCAACTTTAATAGATTCTGATTTACAGGATTGATGAATGAACGTGTTTCATGTTTGCTGAGCATCTGTCGATGTGGTGTGCTAAATATTGTTACGAGTCATCTCATTTAAATTTCACAAAAGAATCACGCTCGGGTTTTATTACAATTGCTTGCAAAGGTAAGTAAACTGAGGCTCAGAGAAGTTTAATAATTTGCACAAGACTACATGGCTTGACTGTGGTAGAGCAGGGAACCAGACTTACGATCTTTTCACTGCATTATGCTGGAACAGAGCCCAAGAGAAAGTCTACTCAACTGTTTAACTGGAAGCAGTCAGGGAAAGAGAAGAGCAGAGAAGCCTTAGGAAGGGACTTGGAGTTGTATTACAATCAAGTAAGGGGCCATGTACTTGGTAATTCAGTCTGACAGCTAAGACTGAATAGATTCCAAGTGATGGCCTTGAAAAAGTTAAATCATCAGGAAAATTCGTCAGAGATCATTTTAGAGTGGAGAGAAGGGAGAAATTAGGAATTTAGGGGGATATCTTCCAACATACACTAAACACTGATGGCTCTAAATTGCTTTTTGTGGCCCCGACATCTCTCTTTGACTCCAGACTTATCTCTGCAACCCTTCTGGTTGTCTCAATTTCCAACTCAACATGCCTCAAAACCACAGTCATCCTTGTGCCCAGTGTCACCTTCATTCTGGGTCCACAACTGTGGTTCAATGATTTACAATTTACCCACATGGCTTTCTTCCCCAGCAGCTCCCTTTGTCTACTCCTTACTTCTGGGTGGTCCCCTAGACCTATGGATTTCACCTCCTAAGGGTCTTGAATCGTTGTTCCCCTCATCGCCCTAACTCAAATTTCCATCACTTCTCTGCTGGGCTATTTCAATAGCCTCCTAACTTAGCTCCCTGTGCTCCTGGGCACCCCTCTACCCTTCCCCTGCATAAGTCCATCTTCCACATTACTTTCAAGGTGAACTTTCAAGGTGAACTTTCAAAAATGCAAGTCACTGCCATATTTAAAGTCTCTCCAGCACTAATTGGATGCATTTCGACTCCTTGCTGTGGCACCCAAGACACTTATTTCTGGCTTCTGCCTCCGTCTTCCACCTCATCTCCTACCATTCCTCCTCTGTGCACTGAACCCTTGTCTTACCATATCTATAGTTTACCCCCTGTCTGGGTCAATCCCTGCAATGTCCTTCTATGTTTTGTCTACCTACTCAACATTTGAAGGCTCAACTCAAGTGTCTCATCCTCTAGGCAGCCTTTCTGTGGCTTCTCCCAGGGCAGCCATGTGGCACAACTCCGCGTATTACCTACAGGGTACCCAAGGGCTGCCATTCACAGAGAAAATCTTGTACGTGATCCTCCTGGAAATGCGCAGTAGAGCAGCCACGTGCTGCCCTAAGGGAACTCGATCGCCCTCCCAGTAGGAATAGGTCCGATACCCTATTTGTCTCCTCCTCCAGACATTAAGGTAAGCTCTTAAAATGTAAGGGCCGTGTCTTACTCATCTTTGAACTCCTAACGCCCAATACAATGTCCCACACATTGCAAGCTTTCAATACATCTTTGCTGGATGACTGGACAGTTGGATAAAGTCTTTCAATGTCAGCATGTAAAAGGACAAGAACTTAAACTAGACATTCAAATTCAGAATTCAAAAGAAGGAACAGGTTTCTTGGGCCAGCTTAGGTTGAGCCCTCCTGGCTCTACCCACCAAAAAGAACAATGCCAGCCAATTGACTGGAATGCCATCACTGACTATATTGGTGCAGAAAAATATAGCCAGTTCTTTCCAACTGTTTTTGATATGCACACAAGCTAATTTTGCTCTTGATGAAAAGTTTCAGTGGGCCTGATTCCAGCCACATGGAATGCATTTTTTTTTTTTTTTTTGTCAACTTAGGAGAAAATTGGCCATTTTGGCGCAGTTTAAAATGTGTCTGTGGAAGGTAAATTGGTGTCTCAGTAGCTTTCTGGGGAAATGTAGGTAAATATTTAGTAGTAGCTAAAATATCCAAATCTAGGACTGCAGGAAAACTTCATTTTATTTACACATTAAGAAATGAGGGTTCCCATCCCACTCTGTTTCTTCTAGCTGAACAGCCGGGTGCATGGTTTTAGACTGCAGTGGAGTCTGAGCCTCTCCAGGGATTTTAATTCAGCCACGTACCCAGCAGCACAGACAGCAACATATTGGGAAATTGATGATAGTGTTTAGCCTTTCCCAGTTATTTATGGGCCACTTTGGGGTGTGTGTGTGTGTGTTCATTCCAACGCCTCAGAGCTGTTCTGGTCTAGAAATTCTACTACCACGTGCTCTGGTTCAAAGTAGACCTACTGTCTGGGTAGAACTTCATAACTGAACAGGATATACAGCTTCTCCTTCATTTCAGAACCCAAGACAAAGCTTCTCCGATGTCTCAGTTGTCAGACTCAGAAAAAAGAAACAGAATTCGCAGTATAGCTCCAGTCTGGATCGTTAGGAATTAAAAGACAATCAAGACATGGCCTTTATTCTCAAGGAGCTTACCGTAACTATTGGCAAACTGTTTTCCCCACTTTATTCTGACATATTAGGACAAATCTCCAGGATGTGGATTTGGAATCTTCAAGGATAGCCTGGGTTCCAGCCTCCCAGGTCAGTGTGTATCTGAGAAGCATACAGTAGGCTGAGAATTTCTGGAGTTGAGGATTTGCAGGTCAGGAGAATCTCCATTAAAGGAAATCTCTTTTAAGGAAAATATTACATTACACACTGGGTATGCCCCTTGCCCAGGGATTCACAGGTCAGGATTAACTCTCAGAAATCCCCAAGCCCCTTTATATCTCTTTGTAAAGGCTGACAGTGTCAATACAACCACAGCTGACAGATCGTACCGACGTGGCCATTTCAGCTAAAGTAGCTGGGTCTTTGGGGGAGAGGTCAAAATAATTATGCTATTAAATACAAGCTAAAGTAATTGACAGATACGGTCAGTGACTTCGGGTACGTGGTAGAGAATACTGTGTGCTGAAATAAAACACTGTTCAAACTTCTGACTGCGTCAAGCATCACTGCTGGTTGGACAAATGAAACCTGGTTGATGTTATTACCTGAGATAAAGTTGACAGTTTGGGAGCCTGTGAGCTGTGGTGTTATTGAATGCAGGGAGAACCAAGGTGGATGTAAAGGTAATCCTCCAAAGAGACACCATAATTTCCCAGTGAAGCACGGATGCCTGTACGTTCTACAGGCATAGTGGCAAACACTGACTGGGTCACCTGCAGACAGCACCACACTGGGAAATTCTACTAACCATTGGCCCCCGTTGCCTAAACACATATTTGAAAAGGGCTGAGCTCACAAGCTATTGTATGTTGCATAGTCATCAGAAAGATCCTGATATATTGGAAAGTATTTAGGACTGGAAGATGGAAAGAGTAGGATTTTAACTTGGTTCTGGCGTTAATTACCTGGGAGAAATTGGGGTGAGTTATTTCAGTTCTCTGGGTCTCATGTTTTCTCATCCCGGAGCAGAAGTCTTGTACCATGACTTCCAAGATGCCTCTCAGCTTTCAATTTCATTATTAGCTGATTTTCTTTACCCTGCATTCTGTATTCATTATCCCTTATGTCAATATAGACAAGCCCAAAGGCTGAATCTTACTGCTCCAGGCCAGCAAAAAGCAGTATAGGAAGGATAAGAGGTTACCGATATATAAGGTAAGACCTTGAGGGTAAAGACCATGCCTTAATCATCTTTCTGCTGAATGCCCAGCACAGTGCCCCATACATTCTAGAAGTCTGAAAAAGTTAGCTTGTGGAAGGACGATTCCCAGTTAGAACTGTGGCTGGGAATTGGTTGCATAGGCCAGGATGCCATTTCCCAGCCTCTCTCGAATTTAAGTGGAGTCATATGACTAGTTTTCCCCAACTGAATATGAACTCTGGTGATAAGTGTCCCTCCCAAGACAAGTGGCTGCCCCTTTTCCACTCTCTTTAAGAGACTTCCATGCTGAAGATGACAGAGTTCCTGGGTTCCCGAATGTCCCCCTACTCCATCAAACTGTTCTAAAAGGGAGAAACACACTTCTATGACATTAAGCCACTGAAGTTTAGGAGTTGATTTGCTATGACAGGTGTTTTTACTTTAATGAGTACACAGAGAGTAACAATTGCTTGAATGCCAAAGCACATTAAACTTGCAAGAGATAAGCTGAGGGACTGAGGAAGAGAGAAAGAGAGGGGGATGGGAAGGAGAGGGAAAGGAAAAAGGAAGAGTTGGTTTTGTGTTGAAGAGAGTTTTGTTTGGAAGGTTGAAAGGTCAGGCTTGTAGGACTCAGACCATAGAATTTTTACAATAAGTCTAGAACAGGGAAATACCGAGGATGATCTATAAACACAATATAAGCAGTCCCTTCTGCACAGAAAGGGCTGGGCTTTGAACCAAGAGGAGTGTTGCATGGAAGAGCATTGGAATTGGATCAATGTCCCTGAGTAGCTTCGGTCCAGCCCCATTAGTCAAAACCGTGTTCAGGGGAAGGGGCAGATGAGAGGTTAGAAATACCCTCTAACCTCTTATGGAGTTAAGGGGGACTCCATAACCCTCAGGGCCTATGCCCACCATCTATCGGAACCCTGGAAGATTTGGAACACTTTGCATTATGCTCTGAGCAAACATGGTGTCCTTGCACACTTAGGTAAAGAGGGCCTGGGATATTCTCATTGATTCTTCTCCATTAAGTGTAGAGAAAGGCAGCCAAGATGCCAAGAGGGTCAGTGGTCCACAGAGGTCTGGGGTCAGGCTAAGAAGGGATACATGGGCCCCATGATTGGGGTTGCAGCAGAACTATGGACTCAGCAGCAGATACAAGTGCAGGGCACCAGGGACCAGCCACCCCAGTAGGTACAGTGGCCTTCACACAAAGCCCTAGCTGTACAGGACCCCCCAGCATGAGCTAGAACAGAGGACTCCTACCAGACCTCCCTTCCCGAGGCTGGTGGCGCACATCCACCCTGATCTCCCGGAGGAGAAGAAAACACAGAGGACTTCGACAGACTGAATTTAAACTAAGGGTTTCATCTGGAAACGTCTAGTCTTAAGCTGAACTGTCCTCAAGGGGCAAGCGTTTCCCCTCCAGCAGTGGAAATGAAGGCTCATGAGGGAATTTAATGCAGTTACAGAAAAATAAATTTACATTGCTCCGCGTCCTACTTACGCTGCGTCCCTTTTATACCCATTAAATGTACCCACTATCCTTCCAGAGATAACACAGATCTGGTTAAAAAGCCAAGGTTACTGCCTTATTCTGAAGTCTAGGAGAAGTTATTTGGAATTTGATGGCCTTTTCGTAGGGAAGATACCAACCAGAGGTTTGAGGGGTAAGAGTCAGGATCTCTCTTTCAATGACAAGGAGACTGAGGCTGAGAGAGGCTTGATAACTTGCCCCAAAACAGGATGAATAAGTGGCGTGACTACTATTTGAACCCCGTTGCGCTCCAGAGCCACCTCCCATATGCCCCCCTCCAAGCCCCGCACCCCTCCGTCTACACACAGTGGTTCCTGGCTTCAGTCTTGCGGCAGGGTACTAGACTTAGAAGTCTTTCACCTGTGGGGCCATCACCTCCCTGGCTGGGCACAGGGGACTCCTTAACACCTATCCATGGCTCCCCGGGGAGGGGGCCTGCTGTCCTCCTCTCCAGGACCAGAGCAGACTTGGTTGTGCCCCCAACCCTGTCTCCTGACTCCTGATTGCATGGCATGGAATTTTCTTGCTTTCCTGCTAGAACAGGAAAGGTGGGGTAGAACCCAGAGCCATCGGGACCCAGTGCTAATGTCCACAAGCTCATCACCCGAGGCCAGAAACGGGCCAGAGCCAGACCTGTTGGGGTGACAGTCTGTCCCAGTTTGCCTGGGACTAAGGGGGGACTGGGGAGTTCCTGGAACACAGGACTTCGGGTTAAAACCAGGAAGCTCCCGGGCAAACCTGGATGAGTTGGGTACTCTACTCTCGGCAGAAAGGCCAGGCCAGGTGGAGGGAAGAGCAGAGACCCTCCTGCTGGCTGGAGCATGGATGGCGGGGTCTTGGAGCCCTTCTGGAAGTGCCGAGTTACATAATAAAGTGAAGATGGGTATGATTCATCACTGCCTCCAGTGGAAGAACACACACACACCTAAATATACTTCACAAGTGGCTCCTCTTGATGGCATCGCACAACCAAATTAGCTCCTTGAAAAAAAAAACACCCACTTTAAAGCACAACAGATGATTTGTACTTATGCTCCCAAACAGAAGAATTGGCTCTGGTGGCAGAAACGGTGGAGACAAACAGGATGGGATTTGGTTTCAGTTCTAAGAGAACTGTGCTTATTACTGTACGTCACCCCATGTTCCCGGGCAGCACCTGAGATGCGAGTCCTGATCCAGCTTTCCTATGTCAAATGCTGGCCCTCACGCGTGCAGGGGATTCGCGAGCAAGCCGAGTGCACCTTAATCCCTGCACCGCCAGGAAAAGATCGATCATGACTAAGGGAGGGAGAGGGGGCGTAGGCAGGGCTCCTGAAAGCTTGCATCTGGAATGGCAGAAATCTTGACTGTGTTTAGGGATAACGGATTCCTCCCAGGAGAAGCAGCTCAGAGAGGAGGACTGTAACAGTCAACGGGACTGAGGTTTCAAACATCGAGAACTGGGAACGGGGCCTGGCTCAGGGAGTCCCGGAGTGCTGCCCCGCTGAGTTTATTTTGGACGTTTGTTTTGAATTTACAGCACTGCCACTTTAGGAGGGTATTTTCAGATGCTCTGTCAATCCACGAGGGCTCCAAGTAGCTTTTGTTTCTGTGCTCACACAGATGAGGAAACTAATTGAGAGAGTGACCCAAATTTGTGAGCAACACAGACCTCACACTTGGCCTGAATTCGGCACCCTTTGCTCGGATCTACAGTCATGTCCGTTTGCAAGTCGCTCTTGGAACTGTTGCAAGCAATCCGTCACCCCCATATAAATTGTCAGTGAATAAATTGTTGGTTCCCGCTCCTAAGCGGTGATGTCGCAAGGTCCCAAGAAGAATTTCAAGGGCTCAACTTGGCCAGAGGCTTTTGTTAATATAAACACAGCGTAGCAAAACAATGACTGTTTTCTTTCTTTGTTCAGTCGTGGCACGGTGCAGCTTGTGCTCAGATACCTTCCTTCAACGGAAATAATTTGGACGTCCTAGCGTTGATCTACCCAAGGTTGTAAGGGTAGGAGATTTGCCTTATAATCTTGGAATGTTTTCATTTTTATTCCTCCAAGTCTAGTTTTCTAGCCAAGAGCACTTCAAGTTGTCATCAGAATTTACTGAAGAAAATAAAAGGGAAAAAGTCCTCCTGCCCCTCGGGCTCCCCGCCATGCCTCCTCCCACCCTCTGTACACACAGAGAAAGGGGAGGAGCTATTCAAGGTAATGGACAGAAGTGCAGGTGCTGCCTGGGGGCCTGTCAGAGAAGCTTCATTTCAAATGGGCATTTTCCGTTTAGTTTATACATTTCTTTCTCTCGTTCCTTATTCCCGGTTTTCAATCTCCTTCATGATTAATAGATACGCCAGAAAGCTTCTGATTCTCTCTTTGGGAATTATGCTTATAACAAAGGCTAATGTGCAAAAAAAGCGAGTTGCTGAGGGAGGCTGAGCAAGGGAAGCTCAGGAGCAGGGAAGCAGGAACTGGGAGGTGGCACGGCACAGGCAGGCCGGTGTCCGGCCAAGCTTGGCAGCTGGTGGGAACAGAAGGCTTCAGATGGACACGTCCAGGTCCGGGCTGTAGACACGCACTTACCTGCACTGCGTCAGCCTCCACGCTGCCAAGCAGGAGTTTGCCTGGTGTCCAAACTCCAGGTCGACTCAGCTGCTTTCCAAACCCAAACCCAAAGTTCCTCACCCTGGCCCGCTATGGTTTTTTTTCTTAGGCGCGATTCAAATAGGGGTTTGGGAATGGTATGTTATTAAGTTGCACTGAGGGTAGGAAAAGAGAGAGTGAATCAACCACTGAATGGAGGAGAAAAGGAAAGAGAAAGGAAGAAAGAATGAATATTGAATATTTCTAGAGCCTTACTGTTCAAAGTGTGGTCCACTGGCCAGCGGCATGGACATCTGCCAGGATCTTATTAGAAACGCATAATCTCAAGTTTCAACCCTGATCTAGTAAAAAGGAATCTGCAGCTGAACATTCCTGCTGATTCACATGACAAGAGAATGTGAGAAGTGTTGACCTGAGATATCATTTGAGCTTTAAAAAATTTCCGACAGCAATTCGGCATCCCCGAGGTCCTGGGTCAGCTCGCCTGCCGTAGGGCACAGGCCTCGGCAGTTTTTGAAAGCTCCTCAGATGATTTGAATGGGCATCCAGAGTTGAGAACCAACAGTTCCGCAGTAGAACAAAGGTTCTCAAAGTGAGGTCTCCAGACCAGCAACAGCAGCATCACCTGGGAACCTGTTAGAAATGCATATTCTTGGGCCCCACCCAGACCTACTGAATCAGAAAGTTTGGGGGTGGGAGCCAACAATCAGTGTTTTAACAAACTCTCCAAATATTTATCCAGAACCACTGCCGTAGAAGGATCCAAAACGGGAATAAGAGCTGCAAATATATTCAACTCTACTACTCAAAACCCCCCAGAAATATCCATTATCTATGGTAGGGAGTACAGACTTTTCAAATGATACACCAAATTCTCCATGAATCAATCCAACATGACTTTCTAAACGTCTCTCCCATAATTCCCTTTAACACCTGCTGCAAAAATGAATGCTTTGGATTCTAGGGTCCCTTCCAGCTATAAAACTTCGTGATTCTATGCTTCCAAAGCTATAACTTTAGCCAAGTTCATTGTCTCCCTGAATGTGACACCCTAGATGCTCAACCTTCTTTGTCTACATAAGTCTCTCTTTCGTCCCATCTTCCCAGGTCAGATGCTGCTTCCTCTTTAAGGCCATGTACAAATGCTGCCTCATCCACGAATTGGTTCCCCAGCCAGAAGGAACCTCTCTCCCCGCATTTCTTATATCATGGCTCATTGCATTCACTTCATTGTTTTCTATTAGTCATTTGCCCAGTGCTTTGGCTCTCAGCCATATTTACTGTTCCTTGAAACAGAACAGTGGTCTATTCTCCCTTAACTACTCCCAGCTTCTAGCACTGCCCTCTGCACACAGAAAGTAGCACATAAATACTGATTGCATGGAAATGAATGGGGTTGAGGGCTCTCAGGAGAATTTGGACCTAAGATGAATCATGACGGGTTTTCAAATACAGTAAACAAGCAGAGAATTCCAAACCAGAAAGAGCAACGAGAACACAGATATCATGAGTCTAATAAAGGTGACACTGTTCCAGAGATGTGGTTTCAAAATAAGTCTAAGTCACATCCTCAGCTACAATCCGTAAAAAGAAACTATGTCGAATATTACACTGGCTGGCATGGATTAGTCATTCAAAGATTATTTTGTTGGATAAATTTTTGGATGAATATTGATAGAAAATTTTCTAGCAAAAAGCCCTAGAAAACTAAAAATGCTTTCATTTTGAAGACATATATATATATATATATATATATAAACATGTATATATACATACATATATGATACCCTTTATTGAAATTTAATTTGGTTTAACCTTCTGCTAGGCACATTACAAATTTTATCTCCTAATCTTCATAATCCTAAGAGGGCGATATTTTTATTCGCCCTTCCCTGGGTAAACTCAAGCTCCAAGAGGTTAAATGACTTCCTCAAGGGCATCTGGTTAGAGAAGAGACAGGAAAGGACCCACACTCAGACTCTGTAAGTCCAGAACTTTTAGTCTCTCCAGTATATAAAGATGCTTGGTATTTCAAAGATCCCCGAAGACTTACTCATCCTATTGCGACTACGTAGACTGTGTGTCTATGCCTCCTTTTATATCCATCATTGACTGTATCCATTTGGATGGGAAGGCAACCAACATAACTTGGTTCCTAATGAGCTGCCCTTAGTAAAGCAGAGATTAAAGGAGAGAGGAATAAGGAGGATGAGGCAGGAGCAGAGCCCGTGTTCTAGGTAGAGTGTGATGGGTCTGCATCTGTGTGTCTGCTATTCCTCTAAGAACACTACAGAGAGAGGATTTGAATTGCACCTGGTGAAATAACACACACACAGGCATCCGTCACCCACAGCCACACGCCAAGGGGCTTCACAGTGGTCTGTTGCAGGGGCTGCCACCGATGTGCTGAGGAAATCTGCAAAATACGTGATGATTTTGCCCCCCTAACCTCCCTTCATAAACAGAGCCACCAGCTCATACAAAGTGCCGTCTCATTGGCTCAGGCCCTGGGACCCATCTCCCTACAGAATCATCTTCCTTCTTGCCTCTCGGTATTCCACATTTAAAAATGACCCCGCTTCTCCTCAATCTCCCACCTCTATCCAGGACTGCCAATTTGTCCTTGAGTGATAAAGTCACTTTATACTATGGAGTGGATGACTGATAGACATTCTGTACTGGGGAATGCATCTGAAAAAAAATAATAAATAAAGACACGTGATCGTAAATGAGTTTTCAATTGGTTCAACATGTGGAATTATTTTGAAAGGTAACCTTGAAAGTATATATCTTTTGTGGATGCTGTTCCCTGGATTCTTTCTTATCTAATCCTTGTTTTCCAGGGCAGAAAATTAATGGCCTTCTACAAGGCAGGAGACTCTTGATCTCACTCAGTTCTCTGGGATGGGAGTTTTGTTCTTAGATAAACCGAATCAAGCCCATCAATATGTAAACTGAGCTCGGAGAGGCTAGGGTCAAAGTCAAGCACAATGTAAGAACAGAGAGGAACCAGGGATGTTTAGGAAAGAAGAGCTCAGTGCCACAAAGGAGAGATGAAACGAAGCGCTGGAGTCAACGCCACCACAAACAGAGGTTGTCATGGAAACCCCGTTGGAAAGCAGGCAGTTGGATTTTGGAAACTGGATAAAGCAAGACTTGATGGCAAGAGAGAGGGGGAAAGTCTGAAGCCCCAGAATGAAGTCAGACACTGAAGAGGAATGGGGTCCTCATGCTGCCAGTGTGCCCGTGAAAGCGCACATCCCTGGAGCATGACGGATCTGAGAGGCCAATCTGTCCAGCCAGGAGGTCTATGAGGAAACGTGTTAGAATCTCCCGTTTGTGGCATTACAGTGCTCATGACTCATCCTGCAGAACAATGTGATAGGTGGGTGGAATCTCTTTTACATGATTTCCAAGAAGAATAGGTGGTGTGTCCATATCTAATGTTTAGCAAAAACGATTTCTCCACTCAGATATCGAGGAGAGGCAGGTAAAACAATTGCTGCTATGGTTTCCTGGACTAAGTATCCTCTTTTGAATATGGACATGAGGGCTGTACAGGCATACCAAAGATTGATTTCTTTGTTTTCTGGCTGAAACGAAATCTGAAATTATATGATTACATGGACTTATAACATTGGCACTCGTAATGCACATGGATTGGTTTTCCATAAATTACCTCTTAAAGAAGAGTCTGTAGCACTAAACGCACACATGTGGTTACAAAAATTTTCCAGAGAGGAAAAGCAGAGAGGGTGCCAGCGAAAAGAAAGAACTCTTTCAGCAACACACAGCAACTACAGAAGGCTGATTCAAAAGCAGGCTATGTGTGTATGTTTTCGTACCTGAAAATGGAATAAGAGATTATTCAGGACAGCAAATTGTACGTGTGAGGAAAAAGTAAAACAAGTTGTCATAATGTCATATTTAGGGAAAAAAGGGCAGGTGACTTCAGTATAGTGAAGATCTGTCATGAGTAGTTCTGACCAGGCTAACTGGTCTATGCTTCTACGTTAAATAATATCACGCCCTTTCATTTGGACCTTAGGGACTTCCTTTTGCATTTGTGAGTTATATCCTAACTTGAAGTTGGGTAAAACAAGGACTTGAAGTGCAACTAAAGGGATAGAAAAATGCTATACTTTTAAGCAACTGATACGTTATTATAATACTATACCCATGACAGGTTTGATCGAAGGACAAGCTGGGACTTCAAGAATAGACTAGCAGTAGAAAGAAAGAAACTAGGACAAAACAGGGATAATGTAGGACCCAGGCCATGGAAGCACACTTGACTGCATGATTTGTCACCTGGGGAGATGGGGCAAACATTCAACTGTTCACCAACATTGACTGGAGCCAAAAAGTGAGTAAAGAATGAGAGCAGAAGTTTCCAGGCAGTAATGAATATCAAAGTCAGGTGATGTCAGTCCTTTAGTTCCAGACGGGTTGTCTAATTTGGAGCACAAGTTCAAGAGGTAGAGTAGATAAGGGCCCAGAGTTAAGTTCCCTGATACGAACTTAATTTATTTCCAGCAGCATTTAGAAAATACAAGCCAAGTGGGCTTAATTCTTTAATTAATTATTTTTTGGCTGAGTTGGGTGTTCGTTGCTGCACGCGGGCTTTCTCTAGTTGCGGCGAGCGGGGGCTACTCTTCGTTGCGGTGCACGGGCTTCTCACTGCAGTGGCTTCTCTTGTTGCGGAGCATGGGCTCTAGGCGTGCAGGCTTCAGTAGTTGTGGCACTCAGGCTCAGTAGTTGTGGCGCATGGGTTTAGTTGCTACACAGCATGTGGGATCTTCCCGGACCAGGGCTCGAACCTGTGTCCCCTGCATTGGCAGGCGGATTCTTAACCACAGCACCACCAGGGAAGCCCGAGTGGGCTTAACTCTTGCAGAGGATTCAGAATAAAACTCAGGAACTGCAGCAGAAGATTTATGCAACCACAGGTGGGACAGAAGCTTGTATCTCAGTGAGCTCGAAGCTGAGGCTTGGTTTAAACTCATTTCCAAATCATTGGCACCCTGATTTGTGTTAGTCAAGGTTTCATCAGGAGAATAGAACCTACTCCAGATATTTCCAGAAGAAATGATTAAATGCAGGGTGTTAAAGGCTTGCAAAACTTTTGGGAGGCTAATGGAACACAAGATAATGAAAACTGCTTTTAGAATTTAGGGAATGAGGAAGTGCAGGAATTTCAGGAAATGTTGATTAATGATCTCAGGGGCCTGCACTCAGGTGCTCAGCGCTACAGGTGACCTGCAGAAGCAGTCCTGGAAGCCTCACCTAGGTCTTCTGGGGAAGCCTCTAAACCTGCCTGTAGCTGCTCCAGGAACTGTTGAGGTCAAATTGTCTTGCTTGAGATTTTCTTTTTGGAACAATCTATGTGGGAAACCTCTGGAAAGGCTTCTGGGAAATATAGTTTCCAGATTTTACGGCCCACGCTATTTGCGAGAACAGAGAAGGGGGAAAGAGATGATCTGGCCTAAGTGAGAACACTAACAACATCCCGCTTGCTAATGGGGGTGTGATCCTGAAAGGAGTCCCTCAAACGGGGTCAGACTGACCAGTGAACTTGGTAGGGCTGAGTCTGGGTGGAATTGATGCTGGGCAGCAAGGTCCAGCAGACTCTGTAGAGGTAGCCGAGTGCTGCGGAAGAGCTTGGAAAGATTGCCTGAAGAGGGTGTGGAACCATAAGGGGAACACGGCAGGAGCAATGTCAGGACCTCCAGGAGTGGCACCATCCACTGTCCACTTGAGAACTTTCACTGGAGGATGGAGCAGAGATGGGAAACAGACAGCACACTTGACTGAGAGCAGCCAGGTTAGGAGGAAGATTCTAGAGTAACCCAGCCATGCAAGTGATAGTTACTGAAAATGTTTTATAAATAAAACATGATTCCAAATGAAGCAAAAGTTGCAATGGCCCAAATTAGGGCAATGGTGTTGCAACTGGAAAGTAAAAGGCAGCAATGTGAGACCTTGAAAAGGAAGTTGATAGGATCTGACAACTCAGTGGGGAGCAGGGAGAGGAAAGAAGCCAAAGAAGACTCCCTGGTTTGTGGTCTGGGTAACCTTGTGAATGGCACTACTAACGGAGGTACAGAGCACGGATTAAAAATTGGATTTGAGTAGTTTTGTTTTGGGTCTGCTTAGTGTGAAGCATGTTAGAATGTTAATGGAGAGGTCCAGTAATTGACTGAAGATGGGAATGTGGTCCTAGTAGACCAACAAGATAGGTCTTACGTGCAGATGCGAGGAGCAATAACCTACATGTGTAATTTTGGAAATTCACTTTTCCTATTCCCTAACCCAGTTTGATGTCTGAAATCTGACTACTAGCACTCCACACCATTAGCTTAAAGTTAAAACCCTTTAAACTTCTGCGCTCGTGTGCCCCCCGCAGCATGGGAGACTGGGATTGCCACCTTCATCACGACTTAGCCTGAAGATGGTCCTGAGCATTTATATGTCCCAGTTACTAATGCTTTCAGATCTAAGGGTGTGGCCAGAAAGAACTAGAAATAGGGAGACTTTCCAATCCTACACAATGCAGTGATAGTCAGAGAGACATGGAGTTTTCGTAGATAGAACATCCCTGCACTTTCTCTTCTGTCTTCATAGGTTCCTTTCCTGCTTTAGAATTTTTATTTCTTTATTAATAACTTGAATGCTGAAATCTCAGGAAATTCCATGCCTATTTCTCCCATCAAAACGAGAGGAACTCATCAGATAGGATCATGAGTCCATAACGCTTGAATGGTGCATCTCCATTAAACCATGATTTACATTGTAAAACAGATGAATAAAAACGAAAGCACTCTGTTGGAAGGAAAATATATAAAAGAATCTTTCAGGACTATCGCAATTGCATGAAATAATATCGTGAGAAAACCCAGAGAGAAAGAAAATAAGAGACAGAGGAAGGTATTGACTGAGAAGAGCAGAACTGAAAACCCGCAGGCCTGTTAAGTGGTGTGACTCATAGCTCCCAGTTCTCGGTAGAGAGCTGAAGCTAGAGGACATTTGGAGCTGCAGACAAACACTTGAATTAGGTATCCTGGGAGAGCAAGGGCTCCCGCTGCAAAGGCCTGTCCTGTAGCTCATACGAGGTCATTATTCGTATGTTAATCGTTAGAGCTCCCAAGAGCTCCTCCCAGCCCAAAGCCACGGGTTTTACAAATGGTTTCAGGTAGACCCCAAAGTTGTTCATTTTAATTGATTCCAAAGAGTTCAAGAAAACAATCACATGTCAAGAGCTATGTCATATGTTCTATAGGATTCTGATTGTTTCAAATCATTAAAAGGTGGGAAGAAACGGAAAGTAGTGATTCCTAGCGATCTCCATAGCTATAGGATGGTAGGGGGCCTAGAACTTTCCACAGTGCCTCAATCAGGCTGGCATTGCTTTGACAGGAAGACCTTTGGCCAAAAGACAGTTTGGAAACCACTGGCTTAAAGGATTGGTATGTCTGACAGAATTAGATGTTAGATGGAAACAAGATACAGAAAGGCGCGTGAGCAAGGATCAGTGGTCATATTCCCCTGAAGAGGGCTTACGTCAAGGATGTGCTGGGCCAGCTCGTGTGTACCAGCTCACAAGAAACGATCATGCCCATATATGTCTTCCCAACTCCGCATTCAGTGACTTCACCTTGGCAGCTTGAAATTGGCCACGGGGCAATTATTTACACCATTGAAATTGGCAAATGACACAAATCAGTCTTTTCTTTCTCTTTTCTTTTTCTCCCCAGAGAGCCAGCCATCAAATACTTACCAGCATAGCACTGGAACTTAATCCGAAGGTAATATGGCTAGCAAGACAGCCACAACCCTGTGAGCCTCTGACCCATGGCCTTCTGCGTATGGTCAAGTTAGGGACTATGTGGAAGTTTGTAGAATCTGGGAAGAGGGGAAGGAGTTCTTCTGGGAAAATACACCTTTGTCGTGCAATCATAGACATGGTCGTAGACCAGGGATCTGACAGTCGATGTGGAAAAGGCCGTGTGGAAGGCACTGCTTGGGAGTGGAGTGGGGAACCTTTCTCACTTGACCAAGGACTCCAGATAGAGAAACCGGTTGGGAAGGCCCAGGAAGCTGGGGCTCAGGAGAACTGGTGGACGTGGCATTCTGACCGCTAACGTCTGCTTCCGCTGGAGTCCAAACGGAAGAAAAATGGGCTCTGACAACACAAGGCTCAGACACCACAGAGAATGTTCCTAGAGAAGGGTCAGCAAGCCGTTGGCTGGGTCCTGAGTGACGTGGCAGAAGCTCTGTCTGAGAGGTGCTGGGTAGATCCCACCTGTCTGTGAGTCTGCCGTTCCTGCTGGCTGAACCAAAGGTAGGGACATCTCTTCTGCTCTCTTCGTGGGCCCTAAGACTCATCTGGCAGGATGTGTTACTAGCCCTGAAGTGGCTTCCGACAGGCTGGAGGAAGAGTAGAAGTTGTCTAAGGCAGAAGAAGAAAGGTCCTGGAAGACCAGGGCAGGGAAGCTTCCTTCCACTTGGAGGGAGAAGTCGTTTTGTTTGAACGAGTCTGGGACAAGCTGGCCTTTGCCTGAAAAGACAGCCCTCTGTTGAGTCCTTTTGCGCCGTATGTGTTGAAGATGCAGGGATCAGCTCGGGCCATCAACACATGCAGCACCGTAGGGCCGTGGAGTAAGCTTCCTCTTCAAACCGGCTGCCTGGCAGTGGTGTGTCATTGTCACTGGGCAGCCTGAGAGTGCAAGCAACAGCGCTTGTTCATCTCAATCCTGTGACCCAAGTTCAAAGGCAATGTCTCCCCAAGAAGGCTGAGAGCAGGCACGTTTTTCTTAGAGGGTGCCACACTTCCCTGATGGCTTAACCTGGAAGAGTAAACTTTGCTTCCTCAAGAAAACACTGACTTGGGGCTTCCCTGGTGGCGCAGTGGTTAAGCATCCACCTGCCCATGCAGGGGACACGGGTTCGAGCCCTGGTCCAGAAAGATCCCACATGCCGCGGAACAACTAAGCCCGTGCGCCACAACTACTGAGCCTGAGCTCTAGGGTCCGTGAGCCACAACTACTGAACCCACGTGCCACAACTACTGAAGCCTGTGTGCCTAGAGCCCGTGCTCTGCAACAAGAGAAGCCACCATGATGAGAAGCCAGCGCACAGCAACGAAGAGTAGACCCTGCTCGCCACAACTAGAGAAAGCCCGCGTGCAGCAACGAAGACCCAACGCAGCCAAAAATAAATTAAAAATAAATAAATGTATGAAATAAAAAAGAAAACACTGACTTAATTATAAAAAGGATCAGAGTACATGAGGACAGCTTTAAGAGCCGATATTCAAAATAGTTAACAAGTATGATATGGACACGGACCAATCAGCACAGATGCTAACCTCAGTGCTGGGCTCCTGGAGACCTGCGGGCCAGCCTTAACCCCTTAGGTGCTGGATTGTGAGGAGGTCTGGAGGGCCCTGGAGCTAGAGCACAGGTCACTGGGCAGCAGGCGGACACCCTGGGAGAAAGGGGGAACACCAAGCACTAGAGAAATACTGCAATGTCTTGACAACCTGTCGAGCTGCTCCTGTATATCTGGCTATGAAAAATCTGACCACCCAGGGTCAAACGGGACGAGTCGGTTCCGGTTGTGTTTCAGTTTATATCGTTGGGAAGCAAGTACCTGACCTTGTGAGCTTTGAGTTGGAAAGCAGGAGTCCGGGATTTATATTTCTCACATACGTGTTAAATTTCAAGTAGGTTCTTCATTCTCGTCTCCCTCTTAAACTTTTCTGTTTTTTAAGAGCCCCCTTTGAATGTCACTTGGATGACATTTATCTATTATTTTCTCTAAACCTGCTGCGACACTGGTACCTTCAGTCACAATACTGATCCTTGCTTAACGTTCTATATTTAGCAACTAGCTCAGAAGAGCTAAGTCTGCATTTAGCCCTAAATAGCTACAAATAAGGGAGTAGCAGCCCTTCAAAAACCTTTGCAGGAAGTGTCATGCCAGGGGTGGTAGGACATCCAGGGAGCTACAGGTGTGCAGAACAGCTATAGGGAAATCCAGGCAGGAGCTGATCACAGGAACCGAGCTGTGTACTATGAAGCAAATTCCCCCCTTTCTTGGAGATGGGTTGTAAGAAAATATTGCAGCGTGTTTGTCTGTCTGCCCAACCCTATTTAGTGAAAAATGATTGCTCTTTACTTCTTGTTACCATGCTCAGAGGGTACCATGGCAACCAGGCTGCATAAAAGGGAGGGGGGAGGTAGGTGCTGCTTAGCAACTTGAAGATTTTTAAAAGGCAAGTACTCATTTTAACAGCAACAGTTTTTAAAATGCCAGTTTTGAGGCGAGAACGGAGAAGAACATTAGAGAAAGCAAATGGTAATGAAACAGGAGAGGAGTTAAACAAAAAAAAAAAAAAGAGAGAGAGAGAGAGAGACATCATCTGCACGACACCCTCTCAGAGCTCTTTCACATGCATCCTCACAGAAATCCTGGGAGCCTGGCAGGTTCTCTGTCCACTGATAGGGAAACTGAGGCTCACAGGGGTGAACGGCATCTTAGGGGTCAGCTACTTAGTTAGGGGCAAGGCTGGTACTAACGTGCAGACGAGGCTGATTCTCCAAATTGCACACTCTTTATCACACCAGGTTTTAAAAAAAAGATTCAGATGATCTGAGAAGAGGAAAAAAAAAAGAAAACCCCATGAAACTGTCAACAATGTGAAAAGAGACAGGCAACTGTTTTTCAGGTAGGAGCTCAACAAAAAGGACAAAATACATTTAAATATATTCAGAGGATTCAGTTCAAACTACGAGGCGGCATTTATTTATTTACTTGCTTATTTGGGGCACAAAGTGGTGACCCGCAGACAGTGTTGAATTGCGGCGTCCCTTGAATGAACTGGAGTTTTCTTGCTTCTGGAAACTAGAGCGTCTGGAGGGATTCCTGGACCTTGCAAGGATTCAAGGCAGAGAAGGTGGAGAGGGAGGGAGGGGAAAGGGAGGAGAGGGGGGCAAGACTTGCTCTGACTTAGGAAGAGACTGTCCAAGTGGCAAAACAGGCCTGAAAATAGATGATCACGTTGTTTCGACCAGGACCATGTAACCAGAGAGGGTTCAAGCACCTACCCCGTCCTCACTGACCAACACTACAGGTCACAGCTCCTCCGCCACGCCAGCCCTCCACTCTGGGAAACGAAATACTAGATGGTTTAAGAACCAGACAGACCTCCAACGTGGAGTGACTATGGTGTTCAGCTTGACCGCAGTGTCCAGTGACAAGGACAGCAGTGAGAAAACAATCGGTCGGGCTCACGAGCGTTCTCTGAGGCAGAACGAGTTTCTGTATATTACGCCCTTTCCTTGATATCCCAGGGGTTAGAGACGCCCCTCAAGGCTGAAGGGCTGAATCAGGACCTCGCTGGCGGAAGGTTTGCCCTCGTTTGGGGCGCTCTGTGGGCCGTGTAGATGGGGGCGTGAGGGGCTGAAACAAGCTGTTGGCTGAGTTTCCTGCTTGTCACTGGTTCCTCCACGAGCATTTCTGGAGGCCTGCCGTGTGCTGGGCTCCAGCGCAGCCCCCCCGCCTGTTCTCCTCACTCTCGTGACCTCGGCTGCCCTGGGAGGGGAGGACCCACAGCTCTGAGGGCCTCAGGCCCCCCAGAAGTGGCCACCGTTTCCTTCCTGCTTAATAACACGGTGCTGACAAGACAAGGACTGTTTGGGGTTCCAGCGGTCACAACCAAGCTACATGCTGGCTCTTCTAGGCATTGTTTCCACTTGCTCTTAATTGAATGGCTGCAGAGGCAACAAGAAATAGTAAACGGGCTGCTTTCTCCTGTCCTCGTGGTAACCCAAAGGGTCTAGGTGATTCTAGCCAACCATATGTCACCAAGGATCAGTCCTAAAGGGCCAAGTGTTTGAAGGGTGTGGGCTTAGAGGGGCGGGACTGGTCTTCCTCGTGACACAATAAATATGGAATGAGTCAACTTCTGGGTTCTAGTCTAATTTTGCCATTGGCTTCCCCATCCAGCTTTTCATCATCCCCGTCCCCCTACTGAAGTTCCTTAACAGCCCCGAACATACTTCCCTGAATCCGTTCACACTGTCCATCGATCCAGGCTAAGCCCTCCCACACAGGGCGACCCACGTGCCATCTTGGACACTGCAAATGGTGACAAGTTACAACTGACATTTGTATGGTATTTTCAAATATACAAATCATTTTCAAATTCATTGTCTCATTTATAGAAAAACAGCTTTAGTTGTTTAGATAGCAACATCCCCATTTTATAGATAATAAGAATCAGAGAGAAGGGGTTTAGCTGGACTCCTCCAGTGTCAACTCAGCCGGGTGACTAGTAGAAGGCTAGTAAGGTTTGGGATAAGGTCCAACTCCAAATCCTCTGCTCCTTAAGGATTTGGAAAACTTCTCTTGTGGCTTATGTTAATTAAACCTAAACCTGCCTTTTAGAGCAAAGCAAAACAAATACGTTCTCCTTTTCAAATACTGGCCCTCCAAATATTTGAAGGCAGCTGCTGGCTGCCCTCCAGGGCCTTGCTTCTCACATTTGAAAGTGCACAGAATCCACCTGGGGAGCTTGGGAAGCATCAGGTTCTGATGCAGCAGATCTAGGTTGGGGTCTGAGACCCCCATTCCCAACAGGCAGCGTCGCCTCCCAAATCAGTTGCTCAAGGCAGAAAAAAATCTTATAAAATTAAAGAAGAAGGGGCTTCCCTGGTGGCGCAGTGGTTGAGGGCCCGCCTGCCGTTGCAGGGGACACGGGTTTGTGCCCCGGTCCGGGAAGATCCCACATGCCGCGGAGTGGCTGGGCCCGTGAGCCATGGCCGCTGAGCCTGCGGGTCCGGAGCCTGTGCTCCGCAGCGGGGGAGGCCACAGCGGTGAGAGGCCCGCGTACCGCAAAAAAAAAAAAAAAAAATTAAGAAGGCTTTCCATATTCTTGTTTCCTGTTCCCCTGCATTTATAAAAGCTCCTAACTTGCATCGAGCACTTAATAAATGTCCAATATGTTTAGACAGAAGGGAGGCAGACACCGTTAAATCAAATACCTCCCCGCCCCTTCGTCATCCCAGCCCCATCCTTGCTTTAGAAAGAGCCTTTGCCTCTTATGCGTTACTCAACTCCTCCGAATGACACAGTCATCGTCTCTAAATCGGGAATAACTGTGATAATGGCTATCAGGTGCCTTGCACGGTGCCTGGTGCACGGGGGAGGGAAGATGCCTAATAAATGCAGTGATTACCCCTCAAACGAAACCGAACCAACGGAAGCAGAAACTTTAAAAAAAAATTGCCAAAACATCGTGTGCTCACTGAAATGAGACAGGAAAAATGCTCCACTGAAAAGAACACGCTGCGAGGATTGATAGCTCGTTAGGCCTCTACGGAAGGGAAACAGCACGGCTGGCGGTGCGCAAACAAGGCTGCGAGGAGCCCGGCCCGTGCTCTGCTGCCCTCTGCTGGGCGGAAAGCCCGCCCGCGCCGCCGTGTCTGGTCGCATCACCACGGCTCCCAGGGGACCTGCAGGTTATGCAACACCAGACTGCAACCAGAGCACGTTGACAAAAGGAAATCACTGACCTCCTGGCGCTTCGATTAAATCGAAATGATAAGAGAAGGAGAGGGCAAGAAAATAGCCAGTGCCTTCCCAGCACCACCGAGCAACGTACTTGAACGTAGTCTGTTCAGGAACCCTTAGAAGCGGGGGGACCGCTCCTGTTTTGTAGATGAGGAACCTGAGGCTCAGGGGAGACTGCGGACATTACTGAAGGGAGCTTAACTAGGGAGAGCCCCGGCCAGGTTTGCAGTGAGGGCCTTTCCGACTTCAGTATACACCTGTCTCTTTCGTTCCTTAGCTGTGGGGTTGGACCACATACTCAGTCGTGCTGGGCCTTGGTGCTCTATATTTTCCAAATGCGGGGTGACTGAGGTGAACTTTGAGTTCCGTCTCAGCTCTCACGTTCTGAGTACAAGCTTTTGTTACTATTTGCTCTTGTTAAGTAGGAGTAGACTATGGGACCATCTCCCCCCCCAAGGGCACCATGCATTTCTCCTCAAGCAAAGCTACTAGAGACTAGCTCCCAACTCCTACCCTGTAGCCCTCAGCATGCCAGGTCCCCGGACCTATTCTCCAGAAGCTACCTGGCTTCTATCCTCCTCCAAATTATGTCAAAGGCTTTAGAGCTGTGTTCTCAAAACAGGCCTTCAAGTTTTAAAAATCTGACCATGGGTGAAATTTACCAAAGAGTCAGCCTTGCCCTCCCAAGATGCACGGTTTATGTTGCTGAGGAAGGAACACTACAAACTGGTTCATCCCATGCCTGGCAGGGTCCAGGAGACGTGAACATTTTTATATTCTCCGGTCTGAGTTCCTGAGGTTCCACTTAATAAGCTGGTGGTACCTTTAAACATTTTTTTATCTGCTTTATTGAGGTAAGATTGACATCCAAAAAGCTGTAGATATTTAATGTATACAACTTGATGTGTCTGGAGGTAAGTATATGCGAAAGAATCATTATAATCAATGCCATAAACTTATCCATCACCTCCAAAAATTTCCTCCCCCTCTGTTTTTGTGTTTTGTTTTGTTTTTTTATCATTCGCCATTTTCTTCAAGCAAACTTTCTTTCAGTCTGAATCAGTCCTCAAGGAGTTTTAGTTTGGTTCTTTACCGGTAAGAAGTGGGTGGACATTTCAGTCCTGACTAGTTTGGATATTGACTTATGACATTCTTCTGTTTCACTGTGATCTTCAGCTCATAAAATATTTCAAGGATTGCTTTATCGACATGGGGCTGTGAAGCACCTCTGCGTCTCAGACAATCTAATGGAAAATTTCAAACTTCCAAAACAAACCAACTGGAAGGCGCCTTAGAGATTATATGATCCCATTCTCTTATTTTATGGATGACAGTCTGAGCTATTTGTCCAAATGAGGATAGTTCTCTAGAAACAATCAAAGGAGATGGACCAAGCATCTTCTCCAGGATTTCAGATGGTACCTTATATAGAGTGGGAGGAAGAAACCAGGAAAGCTGAGTCAATACAGAATGAGGGCAGCCATCAGAAAGTTAGGATTCAGCCTGGTTATTATATTCACCAGCTAAGAAAGTCAGATCTACCGCCAAAAATAAATTAGCATCTTTCCCAGATCTCTCCCTCTGAACGTGGCACCTGGAGGGCTACTCTAGTTTCATGAAAACACTGTACCTCACATTATCTGAGAAGGCCCAAATGATATCCACTCTTGAACTGATGATAAAATACCAATCAAACGCTAATCAAACCCACTTAGTCAGAGGCGGCCAAGTTGCAGTCAGAGATGGTATCTGGCAGAGTTTCCAGACTGAGAGCACATGCCAAGCATAATTGAACGTGAGTATGATAAACAATGATGGGCCTCTGACAGACTGCTATGCTGTCAGGACAATGTTCCCAGCCGTTCTGGAGTTACGGTGAGATGCAGGGAGGTCCAGCTGCAACGCCCCAAATGCTGTCATCCCAGCTTAGAGAAAACTCCCGCTCCTATTTCCTTAAAAATAAATACATAAGTCACCACTCCATTCTGGTTTTCTGTTTGTTTATTGCGTGTTTTTTTGTCCCATGCACTATTTTCCCTATTAACACTGAATTTCTGTGGCTTGTCTTTTATTTCATACCAGGTGGAGAAACAAAACTATACAGGAATGCACAGCCCCTGCAGGGTGCTTGGAAGCGAGGGGGCGGGGCAGGGGCATTCTTGAAGCCCCAGGATGAACTTGGCCTACGTTCCAGGAACATATTTATAACTCACAGCTTTTATTTTTTGTGGGGGAAGGAGAAAGAGATGACACTGATGCATTACGGAGTAGCGAGTACATTTTACATGGATTTTTAAAGCACAAGATTTTAAGGAAATTCCTCGTTTGTAGCTGATGGCTTCTAGCTCTTGACCCCCTGAGCTCTTGGGGGACCACGTATGAAAAATATAAGATTAGACATTTCGTTCCATCTACAGTTTTTGCCTTGGAGATATGCTTATTACTACTGCTACCAGGACTGCTTCTACTACTTACTAGTCTTACTACTAGTACAACTACTGCTTCTACTACTACAACTACTTCTCCAACTACTACTACTGCTCATAATAACATGCACGCCCATTTTCTTCTATTTTAGAATTTGGAGAAATCCCAGGTCTCCAAGAGGATGGGACTGCTGCTAGGTTCTGTAGAGCCTGAAAATACGATGCTTCCTTAGATTTCCCTCCTAAAGACACGTCTACATAAGAACTAATAATGGCTAAAAATAATAATTAGTCATACAGGCCAATCTGCCAACATAGTGGCCATGAGTGCTTGCAAGCTTGTTCAAACCCACCATAGACGTCCCATGCTAATGTTTGCGTGACACACTGGGGTAAGTAGATGAGGCTGTGCACGGCCGGCAACCTTGGGCAGGGGTCCAGCTGCCCCAGGCCTTCTCACGCTGAACTGAAGGGGCCAACGTCACACCTGTAATCCATCTGTGGCACACCAGAGCATGATCTAATTTACCCTCCTCGTGACAGCAAACAATTTTAACAGTTTTTCAGTTAAGAAAACAGAAGACTTCGCTTTGGACTGATTAATCACAGATGTGAAGGCACTTTTATTGGGAGAAGTCTGCACGTGACAGTGATCACACAGAAGTCCGGGAGAGGTCTGCATGTGACGGCGATCACACAGAAGTCCGTTGTTTTCTCTTCTGGGTCCTGAGATGCCACTTGCTGGTGTTTCCAAAGGGCTCAGGCTGGGTCTGCTCTTTACTGGAAAAGAACGTCATTTGTTCATTCATTCAGCAAACACTTATTGAATTCCCCCCACGTGAGTGAACAACCAGGACATGTTTCCTCCCTCCGTGGAGCTTTTCACTTAGAGAAGGACACGAATACACAAGCGATTTGAAGTAGAAGAAATAAAGAGGGATACGTGGCACGTGAAAACAGTGGAGGCCTGACTTTGGGAATCAGGAAAGACTTCTGGAAGGAAGTACCGCGCCCAACCCAAGAGCTGGCAGCATTAGGCAAGTTAGATGAGCTTGGTGGCGAGAAGGGTGCAGGCAAAGATGGCAGGGGTTGGAAACCACTGGGGATGCTAAGGGCGGGAGGTCAGGAAGACAGCGGAAAGAGGTAAAGACTGGGGTTCTGGCAAGGGTGGGAACCAGAACCTGCATCATCAGTGTCACCCCAGCCCAGAGCAGCAGGGTCCGTCCTCGCTGTTCTCGGCTGGATAGGCCAGGCCCACCTCGCTGCTGGCACTTAATTTAACCAGGGGCTGTTCTACAGATACACTCCCAGTTGTTGGGATCAGGAGACTTCATGTGAATAAATAGGTCTACTGGTAGCTGGACTAATGTTGGCCACTTTCCCCCCGAGCCAGCCATCCAGGCGAAGCCCAGGTCCAGGTTGTCACCCAGGCTAGACCAAGGGGAGGGGAAGGTGTGCTATCCAAGCAGAAACACGCTTCCAGAGCAGCAATGCACGTGGATAGGGCTACGGTGCTCCCTTTTTTGCTTTCTAAAACGTATTTCTAGATCTTCATGATCTCAAAAACTTTATCACAAAGTGGATATATGCGTGCGTGTGTGCGCGCACGTGTGCGTGTGTGTGTGTACATTTATGTGACGTGGCCTTCCAGTGATGGGAAGTATTAGGACCAGAGTCTCAAGAAGTCTGAACATCCCTGCTCCTGTAGATTCAGATTTGACTCCATGAAATCAAAACAGAAACCTGAAGGCTAAATAGAGAACATCCAGCTTGAACTGGAGGGGCTGCGTGCCCAAAGCCATCCAGACATCGGTAGACTCTGGGTGCCGTAGCCTGGCCCCTGCCTGATGCTGGAAGAGCCACAGTCACACTCTTCTCTAAATTCAACTTTTTCACAGCCAACACGAACTTCTATATGAATGCCCGTTTCCCTTTTCTTCTGGTCTTCCATACATATTTTTTGAGAACATCCTGTGCACCAGATACTACGTGGGCAGCTGGAGACCACCTCATACATGGCTGGTGGGGATGTTCACAGTGGTGCAGCTGCTGTGGAAAGGGTCTCGCAGGCGGTAAGTTTGACTACATTAGAATGAAGAACTATTGTTCACCAAAAAACTCTACAGAGACCGAGACAAACCACTAGCTGGCACACATACACACACACTCACACACAAACCTACCTATAACTGGAGAAAGACTTTGTATCCAGAAAATACAAAAAACACACATGAATCAATACGAAAATGACAAATAATGAAGCAAAATGGACACAGGATTTTGACCAAAGGGGAAACATGAATATCCAATTAAAATCTGAAAAAAATGACAAGCTTTTTAGTAATAATGGAAATGTAAATTAAAACCACAATGAACTACATTTTCCTGCTATCAGATTGGTAAATATTCAAATGCCTGATCAATGCCAAGTGTTGGTGAGGACGGTGGGCTGGCAAGAGTTCATGGTACAAACAATCTGGGAAACAATTTGACATTATCTAGGCATCTGGAGACATATATCCCCTAAAATCCAGCCTTTTCACCCCCATATGTGAGAGGTAAGAAAAATTCTTGAATACTTGCATGAAGGACACATAAAAATAGTCATAGAAGCCTTTTCTGTAATAGGTAACACTAGAAACACCAAAACCAACGGTGGAATGAGTAAATAAGCGTGATGTATTCTTACAGTAGAATATTAGACAGCAGTGAAAAATTATAGCTACACGCATCGACATAAATGGATCTTAAAACTTAATGTTGATTTCCAACACCAAATAATAAAGAAATATATGCAGTTGATTCAATTTATATAAAGGTCAAAAATAGGCAAACCTAAAGAATTTATGCAACATAGATGGTGATACAGAAAGGCAGCATAAATGGATCCTCTTTTTATTCTTTTCCGCACTTGGAGGTCCTAAAATGGGCATTCATTACCTACACAATAAGAAAAACGATGTTTGATGGATATTCCTCCAGAGGTGTCACTAGTAGGAGGACTTGGTCCTTCTGCTGTTCCACTTCTCAGGGCCCCTCTTCTGCCCCTGACCCTGGATGCCATACTAAGACCTCTCGCCCTCCGTGAAGTTTCTTTCTTTTGGCCTCTACGCGAGGCTTTAGGGTCTTGGGGAAATCTCAGTTTACACAGGACTTAACTGAGAGGAAGTGAGAAAAGACATGTGAAGTCACTCGTTCCTCTGATTTGGGGAATGTTGTAGCAATGAGCAAGGAGATCTCTTCCTGGCACAGAAACATGGATACATTCAGCGGTTAAGTTCAAGAGGACCCCAGTGGTTTCTGAAACTCATGCATCTGAAACACAAGAGAACACTTTGAAAATGGGGACACTGCTTGTTCTTCCAACTACACTTTCCATTTTTTCTGGTTCTATTAGGGTCTGTTTTGCATATCAAAAGCTTGTCCTGTTGCTTCAGAGGCAGGAACTCTAGGAAGCTTAAACTAATCTTGCCTTGAAACCTAACAGTTTGATTCTTTACTTAGCACTGATATAAATCCACATCAGCTCATAATGAAAGTTGTTTCATTATATAAGAAATGGGAACCCTTCACCCTTCTGTATCTTTGATCTTGATATAGTTTTGGAGTGTTTTTCAGATATTTAAATACATTTATTTTTAGTTATTTTAAGCACATCTTAAGGAATGCCTTTAATTTTTTAAAAAACATTTTTTATTATTGCAGAAGTTAAAGTATTAAGGAAATGTGTGTGTGTAGATTAGGGGTTCGCAATTGGGAGTGAACATGCTCCCCAGGGAACATTGGTAATGTCTGGAGACAATTTTGGTGGTCCCCACCGGGGAAGGAGTGCTACTGGCATCTAGTGGGTAAAAACTAGAGATGCTGCTAAACATCTGACAATGCACATAACGGGTCCTTGCAACAAAGAATATTCCAGCCACAAATATCAGTAGGACAGATGTTGAGAATCGCTGGTCTGTTTTGTTTTGTGACCGTACCGCACACCTTGCAAGATCTTTAGTTCCCTGACCAGGGATTGCACCTGAGCCCTCGACAGTGAAAGTGTGGAGCCCTAACCACTGGCCAACCAAGGAATTCCCTGAGAATCTCTGGTCTTGATAGAGCTGATTGGTGTGCATGAGTTTTTTTGGGTTTTTTTTTCTTCCTGTTTTTATTGTTTGTAAGAGACCCATTTTATTTAACACCTTTATTGGAGTATAATTGCTTTACAATGTTGTGTTAGTTTCTGCTGTATAACAAAATGAATCAGCTATATGTATACATATATCCCCATATCTCCTCCCTTTAGCGTCTCCCTCCCACCCTCCCTATCCCACCCCTTTAGGTGGTCACAAAGCACCAAGATGATCTCCCTGTGCTATGCGACTGCTTCCCACTAGCTATCTGTTTTACATTTGGTGGTATATATATGTCCATGCCACTCTCTCACTTTGTCCCAGCTTACCCTTCCCCTGCCCGGGTCCTCAAGTCCATTCTCTAGTGGGTCAGTGTCTTTGCTCCCGTCCTGCCCCTAGGTTCTTCATAACTCTTTTCTTTTCTTTTCTTTTCTTTTTACATTCCATATGTGTGTGTAAGCATATGGTATTTGTTTTTCTCTTTCTGACTTACTTCACTGTGTATGACAGACTCTAGGTCCATCCACCTCACTACAAATAACTCAATTTTGTTTCTTCTTATGGTTGAGTAATATTCCATTGTATATATGTGCCACATCTTCTTTATCCATTCATCTGTCAATGGACACTCAATTTGCTTCCATGTCCTGGCTATTGTAAATAGTGCTGCAATGAACATTGTGGTACATGACTCTTTTTGAATTATGGTTTGCTCAGGGTATATGCGCAGTAGTGGGATTGCTGGGTCCTATGGTAGTTCTATTTTTACTTTCTTAAGGAACCTCCATACTGTTCTCCATAGTGGCTGTATCCATTTACATTCCCAGCAACAGTGCAAGAGGGTTCCCTTTTCTCCACACCTTCTCCAGCATTTATCGTTTGTAGATATTTTGATGATGGCCAGTCTCACTGGTGTGAGATGATACCTCACTGTAGTTTTGATTTACATTTCTCTGATGATTAGTGATGTTGAGCATCCTTTCATGTGTTTGTTGGCAGCCTGTATATCTTCTTTGGAGAAATGTCTATTTAGGTCTTCTGCCCATTTTTGGATTGGGTTGTTTGTTTTTTGATATTGAGCTGCATGAACTGCTTGTAATATTTGGAGATTAATCCTTTGTCAGTTGCTTCATTTGCAAAAATTTTCTCCCATTTTGAGGGTTGTCTTTTCATCTTGTTTATGGTTTCCTTTGCTGTGCAAAAGCTTTTAAGTTTCATTAGGTCCCATTTGTTTATTTTTGTTTTTATTTCCACTTCTCTAGGAGGTGGGTCAAAAAGGATCTTGCTGTGATTTATGTCATAGAGTGTTCTGCCTATGTTTTCCTCTAAGAGTTTGATAGTGTCTGGCCTTACATTTAGGTCTTTAATCCATTTTGAGTTTATTTTTGTGTATGGTGTTAGGAAGTGTTCTAATTTCATTCTTTGACATACAGCTGTCCAGTTTTCCCAGCACTACTTATTGAAGAGACTGTCTTTTCTCCATTGTATATTCTTGCCTCCTTTATCAAAGATGAGGTGACCATATGTGGGTGGGTTTATCTCTGGGCTTCCTATCCTGTTCCATTGATCTATATTTCTGTTTTTGTGCCAGTACCATACTGTCTTGATTACTGTAGCTTTGTAGTATAGTCTGAAGTCAGGGAGCCTGATTCCTCCAGCTCCATTTTTCTTTCTCAAGATTGCTTTTGCTATTCAGGGTGTTTTGTGGTTCCATACAAATTGTGACTTTTTTTGTTCTAGTTCTGTGAAAATTGCCATTGGTAGTTTGACAGGGATTTCATTGAATCTGTAGATTGCTTGGGGTAGTATAGTCATTTTCACAATGTTGATTCTTCCATTCCAAGAACATAGTATATCTCTCCATCTGTTTGTATCATCTTCAATTTCTTTCATCAGTGCCTTATAATTTTCTGCATACAGGTCTTTTGTCTCCTTAGGTAGGTTTATTCTTAGATATTTTATTCTTTTTGTTGCAATGGCAAATGGGAGTGTTTTCTTAATTTCACTTTCAGATTTTTCATCATTAGTGTATAGGAATGCCAGAGATTTCTGTGCATTAATTTTGTACCCTGCTACTTTACCAAATTCATTGATTAGCTCTAGTAGTTTTCTGGTAGCATCTTTAGGTTTCTTTATGTATCGTATCATGTCATCTGCTAACAGTGACAGTTTTACTTCTTCTTTTCCATTTTGGATCCCTTTTATTTCTTTTTCTTCTCTGACTGTTGTAGCTAAAACTTCCAAAACTATGTTGACAATAGTGGTGAGAGTGGGCAACCTTGTCTTGTTCCTGATCTTAGTGGAAATGGTTTCATGTTTTCAACACTGAGAATGATGTTTGCTGTGGGTTTGTCATATATGGGCTTTATTATATTGAGGTAATTTCCCTCTATGCCTATGTTCTGGAGAGTTTTTATCATTAATGGGTGTTGAATTTTGTCAAAAGCGTTTTCTGCATCTATTGAGATGATCATCTGGTTTTTATCCTTCAGTTTGTTAATATGGTTTATCACATTGATTGATTTGCGTATAATGAGGAATCCTTGCATTCCTGGGATAAACCCCACTTGATCATGGTGTATGATCCATTTAATGTGCTGTTGGATTCTGTTTGCTAGTATTTTATTGAGGGATTTTGCATCTATGTTGATACGTGATATTGGTCTGTAGTTTCCTTTTTTTGTGATATCTTTGCCTGGTTTTGGTATCAGGGTGATGGTGGCCTCATTTAATGAGTTTGGGAGTGTTCCTGCCTCTGCTATATTTTGGAAGAGTTTGCAAAGGATAGGTGTTAGCTCTTCTCTAAATGTTTGATAGAATTTGCCTGTGAAGCCATCTGGTCCTGGGTTTTTGTTTCTTGGAAGATTTTTAATCACAGTTTCAATTTCAGTGCTTGTCATTGGTCTGTTTATATTTTCTATTTCTTCCTGGTTCAGTCTCAGAATGTTGTGCTTTTCTAAGAATTTGTCCATTTCTTCCAGGTTGTCCATTTTATTGGCATAGAGCTGCTTGTAGTAATCTCTCATGATCTTTTGTATTTCTGCAGTGTCAGTTGTTACTTCTTCTTTTTCATTTCTAATTCTGTTGATTTGAGTCTTTTCCCTTTTTTTCTTGATGAGTCTTGTTAATGATTTATCAATTTTGTTTATCTTCTCAAAGAACCAGCTTCTAGTTTTATTGATTTTTGCCATTGCGCCCTTCATTTCTTTTTCATTTATTTCTGATCTGATTTTTACGATTTCTTTCTTTCTACTAACTTTGGGTTATTTTGTTCTTCTTTCTCTAATTGCTTTAGGTGTAAGGTTAGATGGTTTATTTGAGATTTTTCTTGTTTCTTGAGGTAGGATTGTATTGCTAATAACTTTCCTCTTAGAACTGCTTTTGCTGCATCCCATAGGTTTTGGGTCATCACGCTTTCATTGCCATTTGTTTCTAGGTATTTTTTGATTTCCTCTTTGATTTCTTCAGTGATCTCTTGGTTATTTAGTAGTGTATTGTTTAGCCTCTATGTGTTTGTATTTTTTACAGTTTTTTTTTCCTGTAATTGATACCTAGTGTCATAGCGTTGTGTTCGGAAATGATACTTGATAAGATTTCAATTTTCTTAAATTTCCCAAGGCTTGATTTGTGATCCAAGATATGCTCTATCCTGGAGAATGTTCCATAAGCACTTGAGAAGAAAGTGTATTCTGTTGTTTTTGGATGGAATGTCCTATAAATATAAATTAAGTCCACGTTGTTTAATGTGTCATTTAAAGCTTGTTTTTCCTTATTTATTTTCATTGTGGATGATCTGTCCATTGGTGAAAGTGGGGTGTTAAAGTCCCCTACTATTATTTTGTTACTGTTGATTTCCCCTTTTATGGCTGTTAGCATTTGCCTTATGTATTGAGGTGCTCCTATGTTGGGTGCATAAATATTTACAACTGTTATATCTTCTTCTTGGATTGATCCCTTGATCATTATGTAGTGTCCTCCTTTGTCTTGAAATAGTCTTTATTTTAAAGTCTATTTTGCCTTTTGCCTTATATGAGAGTTGCTAGTCCAGCTTTCATTTGATTTCCATTTGCATGGAATATCTTTTTCCATTCCCTCACTTTCAGTCTGTATGTGTCCCTAAGTCTGAAGTGGGTTTCTTAGAGACACCATACATATGGGTCTTGTTTTTGTATCCCTTCAGCCAGTCTGTGTCTTTTGGTGGGAGCATTTAATCCATTTACATTTAAGGTAATTATCAATATGTATGTTCCTATTACCATTTTTTAAATTGTTTTGGGTTTGTTATTGTAGGTCTTTTCCTTCTCTTGTGTTTCCTGCCTAGAGAAGTTCCTTTAGCATTTGTTGTAAAGCTGGTTTGGTGGTGCTGAATTCTCTCAGCTTTTGCTTGTCTGTAAAGGTTTTAATTTCTCCATCAAATCTGAATGAGATCCTGCCAGGTAGAGTAATCTTGTAGTTTTTCCCCTTTTATCACTTTAAATATGTCCTGCCACTCCCTTCTGGCTTGCAGAGTTTCTGCTGAAAGATCAGCTTTTAACCTTAAAGGGATTCCCTTGTATGTTATTTGTTGCTTTTCCCTTGCTGCTTTTAATTTTTTTTCTTTGTATTTAATTTTTGATAGTTTGACTAATATGTGTGTTAACATGTTTCTCCTTGGATTTATCCTGTATGGGACTCTCTGCAGTTCCTGGACTTGGTTGACTATTTCCTTTTCCATGTTGGGGAAGTTTTCAACTATAATCTCTTCAAATATTTTCTCAGTCCCTTTCTTTTTCTCTTCTTCTTCTGTGACCCCTATAATTCGAATGTTGGTGCATTTAATGTTGTCCCAGAAGTCTCTGAGACTGTCCTCAATTCTTTTCTTTCTTTTTTCTTTATTCTGCTCTGCAGTAGTTTTTTCCACTATTTTATCTTCCAAGTCACTTATCAATTCTTCTGCCTCTGTTATTCTGCTATTGATTCCTTCTAGAGAATTTTTAATTTCACTTATTATGTTGTTCATCATTGTTTGTTTGGTCTTTAGTTCTTCTAGGTCCTTGTTAAATGTTTCTTGTATTTTCTCCATTCTATTTTCAAGATTTTGGATCATCTTTACTATCATTATTCTGAATTATTTTTCAGGTAGACTGCCTGTTTCCTCTTCATTATCTTGGTCTGGTGGGTTTTTACCTTGCTTCCATCTGCTTCATATTTGTGTGTCTTCTCATTTTGCTTAACTTACTGTGTTTGTGGTCTCCTTTTCACAGGCTGCAGGTTCGTAGTTCCTGTTGTTTTTGGTGTCGCCCCCAGTGGCTAAGCTTGGTTCAGTGGGCTGTGTAGGATTTCTGGTGGAGGGGACTGGTGCTTGTGTTCTGGTGGATGAGGCTGGATCTTGTCTTTCTGGTAGGCAGGACCGTGTCCAGTGGTGTGTTTTTAGGTGTCTGTGAACTTATTATGATTTTAGGCAGCATCTCTGCTAACAAGTGGGATTGTGTTCCTGTCTTGCTAGTTGTTTGTCATGGGGTGTCCAGCACTGGAGCTTCTGGTTGTTGAGTGGAGCTTGCTGGTTGTTGAGTGGAGCTGGGTCTTAGCATTGAGACTGAGATCTCTGGGACAGCTCTCACTTATTGATATTACATGGGGCCGGGAGGTCTCCAGTGGTCCAGTGTCCTGAACTCAGCTCTCCCACCTCAGAGGCTTAGGCCTGACACCCAGACAGAGCACCAAGACCCTGTCAGCCACATGGCTGCTAGTATTGGAGGGTCTACTGCAGAGGCGGAGGTGGGTGTGGCTCACCACGGTGACAAAGACACTGGCAGCAGAATTTCTGGGAATTACTCCTTGGCGTGAGCCCCTCCAGAGTCCCTTTTGGTTTGTTTTGAATATTGGAGTCTGTTTTATGCTTTTAGGTTCCCTTCTACATAATAGACCTTTTGTTATGGTGGTGGTTAGTCAAGTGGTTCAAGACTATGTTTCTGAACAACCAAGATATCTCTTTACCTAGTAGAACACCCTATTTGAGAATTTTTCCTTTTGTCCTACACTACTTCACCTGTTGTCTTAGCTGCGTAACCAAATTTAGCTGCATTAACTCTCTAGGAGTCATAGAGCTAAATGTGTTTCATTTTATGTCACTGATGAAATTTAATTCAAAGACCTAGTGTGTATCAATGTCCCAGTGATTAAGGATTTCTCCTTTTTCCTTCAAAATCTAAGCATTTCCATTTCCCAAAGCAATCTAGTTGTGTTAATTTTGGATAATGCATGGAAAATATTCCAATTAAAAATAACCCAAAATCCATGTGAGTGTTAGTACTCAGGCTATAAGTAAACTAATCAGAGACCACAGCCGCTTCAGAAAGACAGTTATACTCTATGTAGCCTAAAATCAATTCTTTTATTTTGATTAACTCTTTTAGGGGGTCTGGTAGAATAGTCACCTGGGTCTCAGTGAGTTGAATAATGCAGATCATGGAAAATAGCACCAGAAGGACTTTAAGACGTTGTTTTGGACCACAGCCTCCATGTTAATCCTGATAAAAATAGTCTATGAAAGATTCACGGGACAGCTTTTTAAAACAGTGCAGATTTCCAGGCTTCACCTTGAGAGCCTCAGATTAGTAGGTCTGGGATGGGAGCCCAGAATACATAACAAGCCCCCCAAGGTGCTCCGAAGCAGGGTGAGAAGCCATGGTTTAGAACAGCGTGCTTAGGCTTCCTTTTTTTCCTGTCAGTAAGTTATTAAAGGCATTTCTCTTTCATGTCTGTCCTTTACTGCAGAGATATGTAATAATGATTTAAAAGAAGTAACCTTGATTAACCACTGCTGTGGGAATGTTTGGCCTCAGCACCACCTTTTTTGCCAAGGTAAAATAAAATTAGATGCTGCGTGTGAAAATGCTTTATAAATGGTAAAGGGGAAAATAAGCTATTTTCATGCACTCAGCAAATAGCTTATATGTTGCCTCTCACAAGACAAGGTGTGTAGAGGCATGACTAAGCAGAGCAAGCTACAGGGTATCGGGAGGTGACTCTGCATTGTTCTCTCTCATTTGAACCTTCGGAAACAAGGAGCGGTCACAAGAGACTGACTGTTGACATTCAACAGCATGAAAGGAGCCCCCAGTTGAAAGAAGTTTTGAATCCTTGCAGTCTGTCAAAGTGGAAGGTCATCATTCTGCAGAAGACTCAGCAGAAATATGCAACCTTGCTAAGAGCACAACGGCAGATTTTTCCAGGAAGACTCACACATTTGGATTTAGAATGTTCTAGAAGGCTTAGGGGCCTGGCCTGGCCACTTACTCTCTTCAGTTCCACTCAGAAAATTACTACATGTCTGACCTTGACAAGATCCTTAAATCCTCTAATATTACTTCCCCCTTTTGTGGCAATGAGGACGATTGTTTTTACCTGAGACAGTTGCTATGAGGATTAAAAGAAATAATGTGTGATAAGAAACATCTACACAATACAGCACCTGTTTCCCTCTGCTTGAGACTATGTACCAGTGCATAGAATCGAGCAAGGCTCAAAAAGGACTGGGAAGCCATATAGTACCTCAAATCCAATTTATTATTACACATCATAGCCAACTGTCATGGGAGCTTGACAGAGGGGTACTGAGTATATGTAGTGCTAAAGGTCTAAGTGTCGTACTTGAAGTCATACTCAATCCACCTAGTCCATCTCGGTGAGGTCTCCTGCTCTACCCTTCAACACCCACAAACACACACACACACACACACACACGCACACGCACACGCACACGCACACGCACACACGCACACGTGGGGGGAGAAAGGAGAGAGAGGGAGAGGGCTTTGGTCTCATTCTCCCCAGCAAAGTCATTCCACCTTTGCAGTAGTGTTCATTCTACCTCTGAAGTCTTGATTACCATCTTTTATCATCTTTTAGCTTCACCGAGAGGTCACAGCATCCTAAAACTTGTCAATAAAAACCTGAACAGGGCTATCCCAGAGGTCAGCTTCACTCATTCAGTCAATTAGCATAGCTGCCCTGGAATTAGCAAGGCTTCATGTGTGTTGTAAATCACACATTTTTCTTGCCTTTATTGGCAAAGGACAGTGGGAGTAAAGTGAAGAGTGGCACAAAGCAGCACACGAGCTGGATGAAGATTCCCATAGAAATCTTGCGATTAATCTTGCCAATTAATATGTGTCCGTGAGCTCTGCCTGTGTAGGAGGGGGCTCTTCCCACCAGGAATCAGAACTGTAGCATTTATTTAAAACTACCTTCAGAAATAGCTTAAAATCAATAGGAAAATTGAGTCTCCTGATTCTACTTGCACCTTTTTTTTTTTTTTTTTTTTTTGCGGTACACGGACCTCCCACCGCCGTGGCCTCTCCCGCTGCGGAGCACAGGCTCCGGACGCGTAGGCTCAGCGGCCATGGCTCACGGGCCCAGCCGCTCCGCGGCACGTGGGATCTTCCCGGACTGGGGCACGAACCTGCGCCCCCTGCATCGCCAGGCGGACTCTCAACCACTGCGCCACCAGGGAAGCCCTATTTATACATTTTAATGCACTGACATTCCCCTAAAATGGTTTACCCACAGTTGGTAAAGAAGAAAATCAAAAATCATTTATGTTGACTAAATCAGAAGAATTTTTAAAAATCTTAATGAGAAATAAGTTAGGGGAGATGGTCAAAGGTTATCTCCCAATTTTCTAACCTAGGAGCTTAAAATAACAATGATATACTTCGAAAATGGTTTGTTGTAGGGAAAGTTGATGAGTTATGTTTTAGCTGTGTTGATAAGTGTAGAAATATGATATGTAGAAATATCATGTCAGCTTTTGGAAACAAAGAATATTAGTGAGAAATCATCCCACTATACTTTTACTTATCACTGTCTCTTCTTATGACATCATCCTATTATGACATTATTGATTACCTAGTCTGTTTCAAACAAATGTTGTATCTCTGTAAATATGGTGAATGCAGGATCCATGTCTAGTTTACCTTTGTAAATAAAGTACTACTTTATCTTCCTCAAAATATTAGCATAGTGAATTGTACATGATAGATTTTCAATAAACATTAGTTCTATGAATGAGCAGATTGACAAATGTTTATCAGGGTTTCTCGACCTCAGCTGTACTAACATTTTGGGCTGGTTAGTTCTTTGTTGTGGTGCTGACCTGTGTATTGTAGGTCGTTTAGCACCATCTCTAGCTCCTGTCCACTAGATGCCAATCCTATCCTCACTCCCCAGGTTCTGACAATTAAAAATGTATCCAGACATTGATAAATGTTGTCCCCTGGGGGGTGACATTGGCCCTGGTTGGAGAACCCCTGGTTGAGATAGATGCTGGATTACATATATCAATTTAGGAGTCAACTGATTAAAGATTATGCTTCGAGTCTTGGTTCCAATAAGAAATGGAACATTGAGAAGAAATGGCTGGTGGCTAAGAACAAAGCTTTGTAATGAGTATGAAATTAGGTTTGGGGGCTCGTAAGGGGGTTTCCAAACAAATTGCTAATTCCATGATCCATCTACCTATACCTTGTACTCAGTGTCAGCCAGCACTGTCCAATAGAAATATGTGAGCCACAAATGTAATTTTAAATTTCGTAGTAGTTCTATTTTAAAAAGTAAAAATAAACCGATGAAATTAATTTTAATGATTAGTCATTTCATTTATTTATGTATGTCCAGAATATTACTACGTCAACATGTAATCAATATGTAAAAACTATTAATGAGCTACTTTGCATTTTTTTGTATGAAGTCTTTGAGATGTGGTGTGTACTTTACACTTACAGCACACAATTTGATTGTCTGTTCAAGTGCTCTACGGCCACATGTGACTACGGGCTACCACACTGGATGGATCAGGACAATTCAGTCAATTTAAATAAATGTTTATTTGTCCCTTTAATTTACATTATTATCCTTTTCATAGAGGAAGCTACAAGGGCTAGTGATGTATCTGAAAATTTTTATAAATTTACTTTGTAAACAGCAGGTGTTACTTTTTTGGCATAAAGTTCTGTGAATTTTGATAAACACATGGAAGCATGTGACCATCCCCACAGTCATATACCGAACAATTTTCTTACCCCAATAATTCCCTTGTGCTGTTCTTTTGTAGTCAATTTCTCCCCCACCCTTACTTCCAATTTTTTCTTTTCTTTTCTTTTCTTTTTTTAGGAGTAAGATTTCCCCCTATTACCACCAACAACTATATGTATGTATATATGGAAGAAAAAACAGAGGGGAAACAGAAACACACGAGAGAAGATAGAACCCCACTCCCCCGGGCATTGGGAGCATACCGTTTCCAAAGCTCATTGCTCAAAGTACAATAAGCCCTGCTTTACTTGTGGTCACAGGAGCCTCCTCAGACTGGGGGCCATGTGTGCTCCCTTCCCCCACCTTCATCTGTCATTCCTCTGCAGGTTACTGGAATAGGAAGTTCTCTTCCAGAATACTGCATGACACATGACAGATTACTCCAGGACAGACCCAGAGGAGGAACACAGGCAAGCCCTCCACAGGTCGGGGGAGACCCCCATTGCCAGCTAGATATTCCTGACACTCCAGTTTATGGATTCTCAGCTATCTCCATCTTTCCATGGCCTCTTTGCTTTACTAAGGAGAGAAACTCATGAAAAATAGCCCTTTAGTGCAGGTGCAGCTCCTGTAGTGGACAGGCCTGGGCTGCTGCTCTCATCAAAGCATAGATGACCTGGGTTGTGCCAGACACCATGAGAGCAGGTAACCTTGGGCCAACTGACAGCAGTGGCCCTGGCTTTGCCATGCCTCTCAGCAGTCCATTCTGTTCACAAAGCCCAGGGAGCAGATGGGAAGAGGCATGAGGAAGCACCTCCCTCACATGTATGTCACCATTGGCATCCAGGTTGGGAAGGAGAACGTTGCCTGCTTGCTTGATGTCATTCCAGGAGCACATGCCTACTGTGCCGTCCTTAGAATCATGCTACAGAAATTGAGTTCTGCAAGCCACTCACACACCCACAAACACACACAGACACACAATACACACATGCAGGCACATTGCCGTAGTTCATGTGGTTGAACACTTTGCAATTTGCGATTGTAACAATGCAATTATGGTTCTTAGGGTACCTATTCTTGGACAGCTCTTTAGTATTATCCATATTTTATATACTTCTCCTATTGCTTCTTTTTATCTCCCACCCTCCCTCACATAAAATTTTGAAAAAAAAATCAAGAGATTGCACTCACCCTTCCTCATATAAACATAAAGTTTTGAAAAAAAATCAAGAGATTGCAATGAAATAAAGGAAGGCACTGACCTAAATGTATATGCATTAATTGGCCAAGTTCTTTGAGTAATTATCTTGTAAAATTTAAGTAGGAAAGCATTTCTATCAGAACCAAAAAATCCTTTTAACCTCATATCTCATCCCTTCCACAATCCTCCAGTCACATGCTTATACTGGAAAACCTGGGGACCGTCTGAAAGCATGCTGTGTTCAGTGGATGGCTATCCACTAGTTTATCCAAGTCATTTCAGGTTTACCATGCAGTTCAGCAAAGTCAAGCATCCTCTTTGGCATGTACTTAAAAGGGGGGAATGTCGTGTGGTCGCTGGGACTTTGTAGACCAAGAAGAAAAAGAGGGAAGTAGTGGCAGAGGGAAGAAAGACTATGTGTTCACAGATTCTCATTTCATTTTCCTGCTGGGCATGTGGGAAGGCCACATTTTCCCAGTCTGCCCTGACAACTGAATTCTGGCTAGGACATGTGGACTGGAAGTGACCCATGTCCCATCCAGATCTAGCCCAGAAAACCACCTACCAAAATCTCCATGCACTCTCCTTGTGGGCCGGCCAGACACAAGACATACCATGAAGTCTCAGAGGCCCCTGGAGATGGTGGAGCCATTCAATGGAAGGAGCCTGGATTTCTGCTTAAGCAGAGCCTCTACCTCTAGTCCTCAAACCACACTGGACTGTGAGATGGGCAAGAAATAAAACTCTGTGAGTCACTGAGCTTCTGGAGTTGTCTGTAACAGCGTTTTTTGTTTCCTACAGTTACCAAACACCTGACTCCCAGCTGTCCTCACCTCTGGTCTCAAGATAGGTTCATTGTGCCAGGTGCTCCTTCACTGGGATGTAGCTATGAAGGATATGATGTTTATGACTCTTCAGGGACTAGGGCTTGTCTACTGCCCCATCCAATTTTACTACTGTTCAATTTACTACTGTCTACTGTTCAACTTTTATTTGCTTAGTCCGGTCTCCAGGGGAAATCACTAGTGACAAGCTGGGTCTCCTAACATCACCGGGGTAAACAGCAGTTACACACTTGTTGGAGCCTGATTGGTGGTGAGCTGTCAATGTTTAACAATTGGTTCTCTGGAAAAAATCACAGGCATATATATATATATATATATATACATACACACTATATATATATATATATATATACACAAACTATATATATATATACACACACCATATATATATGTGTGTGTATATATATATATATATACTAGTCTATTATTAATTTTACCGATAATAATTTGTAGCACACAATTTACAAAAAATAAAATGTATAATACTTTTTAGTGTACGTTTTGTGTAGCCAATTGATTCTCATGGAATGCTTTCATCGCTTTTTGCCAAACTCTTGCATCCGTGGCAACCTATTATTGCAATTCAATCATGATTTGACAAAGTTATGTACCAATCTGCTAATTCTTTTCCTGATACATAGTCTACTACTTCTCAGACTTGAACAAATTACATTCACTAAAATGAAACTTCTTTCAACTTCAGCACTGCCTATATGGGAACTTCACTCATTTGTCAATTACTGAGCAACTTTTTTTGCTGAATTGGTTCATAGTTTTTGACTCCAAGAATATTTTTACAAGTTTTTATGCTAGTCACAATGTCATGGCTGTATGTTTGACCTATATTATTGTCTCCATTAGTTTCTTTTCTTTTTTTTTTTTAAAATTATTTATTTATTTATGGCTGTGTTGGGTCTTCGTTTCTGTGCGAGGGCTTTCTCTAGTTGTGGCAAGTGGGGGGCCACTCTTCATCGCGGTGCGCGGGCCTCTCACTATCGCGGCCTCTCTTGTTGTGGAGCACTGGCTCCAGATGCGCAGGCTCAGTAATTGTGACGCACGGGCCTAGTTGCTCCGCGGCATGTGGGATCTTCCCAGACCAGGGCTCGAACCCGTGTCCCCTGCATTGGCAGGCAGATTCTCAACCACTGCGCCACCAGGGAAGCCCTCCATTAGTTTCTTAAATCTAGATTAGGGGTTGGCAAAAATTTTCTGTAAAGGGCCAGATAGTTAAAATTTTAGGATTTGTGGGCCAGATGGTCACTCTCACCACTACTCAATTCTGTCACTGTACAAAAGTAGTTGTAGACAACACGTAAACACCTGGGCATGGCTGTTTTCCAATAAAACTTTATAAAAACAGACCATAGGCTGAATTTGCCCCACTGGCTGTAGTTTGCCAAACCCTCAATCAGTGCTTGATATATAGCGTTTGCCAGTTTGTTTGGAGTAAGTACTCCCACCATGGTCAATTTCAGACTACTGCTATGACGTCACTGAATGCAGAGCTGTGAAGAGAGGCACAGTAGCAGAACACTGTGGGATATTTCCACCAAACAGATACAGTAGAGATAACAAGACCATCAATAATACTAAAGTGTAATAAAATAATTAGGAAGTGACACTGGGTATTTATCACCTTTGTTTTTAATGCAATTAAACTGTAAGACTATATAATTTGATTTTTAATAATGGCTGCATTTAACAACTCGCTTACAAAATTCCTGAATATTTATTAATCAGATCTCACAAGACAGTATGAAATGTTTCCAACACAGCAGTTGATCCTGAACAGTTTCTCTTCTCCATGGCTGCTGGATCAGAGTAGGGGCATATCTCCCACTGATTTATTTTCTCCTGAGGCACAGTTAGAGTTGTTGGCAAGTAACTATTATTGAAACAGTTAACCTGCTCAAAAGATAACCTTGTCAACACTTAAAACTCAAAGCACCCATCAGTTCTTACTCACATCTTCAAAATTATTACAGATTCGTTGCACATTTTAAACCAAAACATGCTCAATGTTTTCCTTAAACACAGTGTGACTTTAACCTATCTGTACTTAAAAGCGTAGATACGATAGATTATGACATTGCATGAAAAATCCTTATGCACAGCCTTTTACCCTTTCTATACATCCATCTCAAGGTGAGGAAATCAAAAACTCAAATGTAAATTCACTACAGCAAAAGAGATCCTTACACTGAAGGTCTATGCATGAGGCAACATGGCTAACTTGAAAAGGATACCATTAGAATCAGAAAAACATAGGTTCAAATCCCTGCTTTGATATGTGCTCACAATGTGATCTAAAGTAAAATTTCTAACCATTTTAAAGTCTCATTCTCCTATTCTGTAAAGTTGATCATGAGATTGTTACGCGGCTTAAATAAGGAAAAAAATGATGTGAAGTACCCCAGTGTTCATGTCTTACAAAGCACTCAGTAAATGGTAGCTATTACTGTTGTTCACTGAAATGTTCATCCCACCCCATTCTGTTTTCTAATCATGAAGTTGATGATCACAATAGCTACTTAAATGCCAATGATTATTCACACTTTTAATTGTTCAAAATTTGGATGGGGGGCCCTGTATTTCAGACACATCTGCATCCATCATGCATTGGGTACCAGCAGTTGTGCTGAATGTTCACAGTTTTTCAGATCTGCAAGGCTGAATTGGCAGTTACCAATTACCCATGTGGTACACTGAGCTTCTTCTGCTTTTCAGCTATATATAAGAAGCCCAAAGTGGCATGCTACCATTGAAAAGAACGTAGTGGCTTACCATCGCAATGATTTGTCCCTACTTGGTAAGGCTTTCTAAGGTGGCTGGCCATAGCTGAGTGGAGGCATTCAGCTTCGAATTAGCTTTACCTTTCCCATTCTGTCTCATGAATGGGTCACACTAGATATTAAGATTGAAGTCTCTGTTGCCTTTTGCACTTCTAAACTATCTCCACAAATGTTCACATAATTCTTTAGGAAGATTTCTCTTACTAACTCCAATATGGGGAAAACATGATGCCATCATATGCACTTGAGGGTTCTAACCCAGTACTTAAGGAGCAGATAGGCATCTGTTGGTATTGCCCAGTATTGTCTTTCCCCAATAATCTCTTTATCTCCTACAGCTCTTAACGGTGATGACACAGCCACATTAAAATTTTGATTCACTATTGCACTTCGAATCTTCCCAAGTTCCCACTGAAATGTCCAAAAGTATAGAGGTGATCCCGGACTTCCAACACAATCATCTGATCTTATTAATTTAGACAACCCTGCAGTGAGCAAAACTCATATTCTTGGCCATTTAAGAGTGGCTGGTGACATCAAGCTTATGTCATCATAGCGATCAACTCGATACATTTGGTGAAAGTATTTTCTTCACCATACTTAGCACCCATAGTTGAGAAATAACTGTGTGCTCATTTGCTTTGATTTCTTTTAACAGGCTAAATAAAACAGTCACCAGGCCCAATATTCGTCTAAGAGCTTTCTGAAAGGAAGGCATAAGTGACTTTCTTTCTTTATGATTCTTTTCTTATTTCCTTTTTCCTTTCAAGCAATATGTACTTAAACATGACCTCTATTAGCTATATTTTGATAATCACATACCTTAAAGCAAAATATCTTTATTAAGCTGAGTTGTATTTTGCTCTCTGTATATTTTAATTCTCCAGCTTCAAGCACATAGCAAAGCCCTGCCCTCAGCTCTTCCTGCACTGCGTGAAAACCTAAACACACAGAAGAGGTTATACTGGGCTTCCCAGAGGGAACTGGAGGAAATGCAGTACTTAAGAGAGAACATGGGTGAGCTGAACAGGGGAAATATTCTTTAGCAATGGGCTTTGTGAGACATAATCAGAAATGTTTAGTGTGGGCAAAACTGGGTTGGCAGTTTGAGGAAGACTGGTTTTCTTTCTTTCTTTTTTTTTTTTAACATCTTTATAGAAGTATAATTGCTTTACAATGGTGTGTTAGTTTCTGCTTTATAACAAAGTGAATCAGCTACACATATACATATATCCCCATATATCCTCCCTCTTGAGTCTCCCTCCCACCCTCCCTATCCTACCCCTCTAGGTGGTCACAAAGCACCGAGCTGATCTCCCTGTGAGAAGACTGGTATTCATAGCCCCAGAGATGATTAGGCTGGAGCAAGGGCTCCACTAAGTCGCAGGGGTCCCTAATGAGAGCAGGGCAGTGGCAAACACAGACAAGAAACTCCTCAACAAGCAGTGGAATTCTCTTCTGAACAGCTCTCTTCACAGGCAGATGAAACTCTACCTAGGCAAAAAGATAGATGATAGATGATAGATAGATAAGATAGATAGATAGATAGGCAGATTTCCCCCCTTCTTTAAGGATAAAAAGATTTGAATATATAAATACATATTCAATATATTCAATACATATTCATTTTCAAGACAACTTGTTTAAGCTCCACATACTTGATGTATATAAGCATCTGAAAGGATAGGAAAACAAAGAAAACATTATACAGAAAAAAAAATCCTGTAGTTCAAAAGAAGGCATGCATCTGAGTTATCAGAGGAAACAGCCTATGATGAAACAGATTATGCACCAGGCAAAATCCAGGAGAAAACTGTTTTTAAAATCTAATTTATATTCTCAATATGATTCCCTAAGATATTATATAAATGAAAAAAAATTGAGAGCAGGGAAGATTACTTTTGGAGGGAAATTGTTATACTAAAAGTGACAAATATAGCAGATGCCCTAAAGAACAGAATGAATAGTAAATCAAGAAATTAGATAAATAGCTCAAAAAATCCTCCTAGGGCTTCCCTGGTGGCGCCGTGGTTGAGAGTCCGCCTGCCGATGCAGGGGACACGGGTTCGTGCCCCGGTCCGGGAAGATCCCACATGCCACAGAGCAACTAAGCCCGTGTGCCACAACTCCTGAGCCTGTGCTCTAGAGCCCACGAGCTACAACTACTGAACCCACACGCCGCAGCTACCAAAGCCTGCGTGCTCTAGGGCCCACGTGCCACAGCTACTGAGCCCGCGTGCTGCAACTACTGAAGCCTGCACCCCTAGAGCCCGTGCTCTGCAACAAGAGAAGCCCGCGCACCGCAAGGAAACGTAGCCCCCGCTCACCGCAACTAGAGAAAGCCCATGCGCAGCAACAAAGACCCAACGCAGCCAAAAATAAATAAATATTAAAAAAGGACTGTTGGTAATATTTTAATAAACCTGCTGCTTCTGCACAAAGCAGTCCCCTGTGTAACCTAGAGACTCTCAAGATAAGCCTTGCTAGCCATTGACTAGATAAATCCCCTTTGCTTCTGAGCTGTTACATGAGTTGCTAACAAGAAGCTGCTCAGTTCCAGGTGTTGTCACCTCCACCAGCGACCTTGATTTGGGGCCTGTGTCTGAAGACGCTGTTGTTTACCTGATCCATGGCCTCTCTAATTACCCTGGCCTGACTTGGCCAGTTGGTAGTCACATCACTTGCTTTTTGCCTCACATCAATTGCAAATCTCTCTGCTATGCTCCACCCCAGCCCCAAACTCTAATAATGTGAATTTTGAGTATATTCAAGACCTATATTTTAAGTTAAATCAGCCCACTGCTATCTCCCAATTTTTATAAAATTTAGTAGCAGGTAGAAAATTGTATTTATAGAGAATTTTCCCATTAAACATGTTTCTCCATTAAACATTTTGAAAAGAGTAAAAAGAAATACCCCCTGATATGATAAAATGGGTAATATCTGAGTGATAAAATTACAGATGGTGACTCCAGATTTTATTAAATGTTAGATTATTTTAGTAATGGTAAGTTTGAATAAGTAAGAAAGCAACCTGGTTCTTTCACAGAAAGTTTTATGATTGTTAATAAATGAATCTTAAGATTATATTTTTATATATGCTTATACACACAAAAATGTGTTATATGTATGTGAGTATGTGTATGTCTGCAAGTGTACATATTGATATATATGTGCTTATATATACATCATATATACATACCAAGTCTTAGAGCTAGAAGGACCTTAAAAATAATCTTGCTTCCTTCACAAAATCTAAAATTATCTGCTGTGGCCTGTGGTCATTTTAAACCTATTTATATTTTAATTTTTATATTAATCAGCTGGTTTGCTGGGAATTGCAGAGAAGCAGGGAGTCATTGGATATTAGAGCCAGAGGAAACTTAATAGCCTCAATTCAGGCCCCTGCCAGGAAAATGATGAATTTATAATCATTAACAAGAGGTGACTAAGGAAATCAAGCCCAATTTCATTAACAGGTGTATCTTGGGAATAATTATGTCTGGGCCAGAAGCCCATTTCAAGATTACTCTCTTCTTCTAAGTAGAGTTTCACGTTCAGTCCCTCGCTATGTTTTTGCCAAACTGACAACTGAACCATTTCAGTCCAAATGTCAAAATATCATTCATTTCGTTGGTCAACGTGATACCAAACCATCACATTAAGAGATTTGTTTGCCCTAAATTGAACATGTTTTGGTATCTACTGGCATAGTCTTTCTACGTGAAGATTTAGGACTTTCTCCTTCAGATGGCCTACGCTCCAAAGTATTATCCAGGTCAGTTTTAACTCATATAGATACGCCACTCAAAAGTCAATTAGTCAATCAATTAGTCAGTTTTAACTCATATAGATACGCCACTCAAAAATCAATTAGTCAATTTCAGATAGATTGAAGACTGACTTAACTGTCAGAGATAAAATAGTGAAGCTTCCGAAAGATAATATGGGGGAATATTTTCATGACCCAGAGATAGGCAAAGATTTCTCAACAGTACACAAAAAAGCACTGATCGGAAGGTAAAGATGAATACATTGAAAATTTCTCATCTAAAGACATCATTTGGAGTGAAAAGGCAAAGCCACAACAAGGAAGAGACAATTATTTTCAGTGACAGAGAGCTCATATCCAAAATATTTGTCACTTCTATGTATTAGTGAGAAATGAATAGATGACTTGAACAAAATACAGACGAAAGATTTGAACAGATACCTCACAAAGAAGGATATCCAAAAGGCCAATAAACATGGAAAGTTATTCAGCATCATTAATCATCAGACAAATGCAAGTTAAAAACTAAAACACTGTAGCATCGCACATGTAGCAGACCGGCTATAATAATTGGATGACCTGACATTACCAGGTGTTGGTAAGAATGTGGAACAACAGGAATTCAGGCACACTGTGCACGGTGGGGGGGGGGGGTAAATTGATACAGTGCCTTTTAGCAGCACCTAGTAAAGCTGCATATCGGTACACCCTATAACCCAGCAATCCCACTCTTATATAGGCTGACACATATACCAAAAAACGACACTTACAAAAATCACCATAGCAACAATATTCATGATAACCATCAACTGGAAATAATACAAATGTCCAGGAGTAGTAAAACGGATAGATGAATTGTGGCATATTCATATAATGTAATACTACAAGGCAATGAAAGAATAAATGACAGCTATACACAGTGTCTGGATAAATCTCACAAAGATGTTGAGAAAATAAACCAAACACACACAAAAATACAGTACGGTTCCACTTATATAAAGTTCAATTCTACATCAATAAGCAATATTTACAAACAAACTAACACGAGCAATATGCCCAGGTATGTTATAGGCTTGGTCTCAACACAAACCACTTAAAAAGCATGGGTCGTATAAATACAGAACAAACGTATTACTTAGATCTATAACTCATTAATGAGGGAACCAGCTAAAAGGTAAAGCTGGCTCAAATAAGAACTAGAAGAACAGATTATACAATCCACCAGGAAAGACATACTGAGATAACTTTCTGAGTTGCAGACAAATCATTCAACGTCCAACAGGGTAATAAAACTAACGTTTATGATGATCAGCTCCATCAGACTGAAATATGCTCCAGTATGACACTGAAGCACCCCGAGCTATCCTTTGTGGGTATCGGTGCTATTACGCATTTGATTGATCATGTTGAAGGACTGTATGAAAGGAAGTCAAGACTGAAGAAATAGATATTTTAAATATTTGGAACTACTATAGGTAGTCAAAAATAAAGTTGAAATTTGGTAAACATGGATTCACATTCCAAATTTTCTACAATTCCTCCTGGGCCATCTGCTTGTATATCTGAATGAGTGATATACCAGTAGAAAATGGTACTTGATAAGGGGGTAGAGAAAAATAGGAACTTCTTGCTTTGCTGAGAAAGAAACATGAACTAAGTGGGCTATGTGATTTTTGTGGAGACAAGTGTCTGATGAGTATAAAAGCCATGCAGACCCCTCACCTCTCTGCATCCACATATAACTTCCGTGAAATGTCTGAGGATGTCCTGTCACTTAAATTGTTTTTAATTTATAAAATTAAGTTACCCTTTCTGTGTGGTCTCAAGTCATTCAGTACTCAACAGACAGAGAATTCTTTCAACGTGGCAGGCACTGTTCAAACGCTGGGTGGCAGGAGTCAATGCGTAAGAAGTGAGTGGATACAGTTTGGATATATTTTGATGGTAGAGGCCCAGGTCAACGTATAAGGAAACGTCATCCAGGTGGAGGACTTGGTGGGGTCTGATACGTGGGCATTCAAGATGAAAGGGGGGGGATGGTCTGAAAGCAACAGTGAAGAGGCCAGGCCCAGGGCTGAGAGGACAGAGGAAGAGGAAACCACCAGAGGGGCTGTGGGCAATGCACCATCCTCAGGGGAGACTGTCGCATCTCCTTAGAATGACAGCTTGAGAACACAGTGGCTTTTGCTACTGAGGGCATAGTGGAGCGCAGGGGTCTGTGATGGGGTCAGGTTAGGGGGCCCCATAGGAATGGGGGTCCAGGTGCTGAAGAAGGACATGTGACCTTGGGGCTCAGGACACAATGGGCTTGGTGCTGGGCTCTGCCCCTCTTTGGTGAGGCTGAGGGCTTGAGAGGGGCATCGAGTTAGAAGGCTCTGGGCCCTTCTTCACTCTGCCCGGGGCAGGGCTGCAGGCTAACGGAGCAGTGGAGTTAGAGGAATTGACTATTGATTATCCCTTCCTCTACAGAGAAGTAAAAATAGGCCTACTAAGTTTTCGAAAGAAGCATTAAGAGCTGAGAAAGAGGAAGAGCAGGTATCCGCCCCAAACTCTACCACTGTCGCTAACATTTCTAGATCAGGTGGAAGTTTAAGCAGCTCGCAGCACAATAAGCCCATGTCGTCAGTGACTAGAATGGCCATCAGGCAATAAAAGAGACGAGACTCCTTTCTGCTGGGGGCTGAGAATAGGGATGGGAATTTTAAACCTTCCCTGTTTGTATGAAAAATCAGGGCACTGGCGAAGAGGACTTTGGACACTGACCGTTGGTCAAGGGGCGGCCATTGGCAAATGGGTCCACCTGTTGTGTTTTCAACACATCACGAGACACGTGGAGAATAAATATCTTGCTTATGCAGAAGCCAGGGCGTTCTTATGGATGGCGAGGAAGAAAGGACACCAAATTCAGGTGTGCCCGTGGCTGCTGGTACGGAAAGTAAAACAGTCTGAAGCGTAATGGGAAGTGGTGAAGAATGGAAACCCAGCCAAGAACAGAAAACTGCACTTTAAGTGGATAATGGATAATGGAGACCACTACTGTCCTAAGATGCTCTCCTACAAACAGAGGCACCTTTTAAGTGATTTGATTTCACCACTAAATTGTTTGCCCGTAAGATAAGTGGTCAATTAAGGCAGAGAGGGAGCTGCATTTGAAGAGATTAATGTTTCAGGCTCTTAGATGCCATGCAGAAAAGAAAAAAATTAGGAACCAACTGTTTCTTTTACCTGCCAGAATGATGCTTCCTTTCCTCCAAGTAATTGCTGCTGAGAGAGTCCAGCCTCCCTGCATTAGCATTCAACCTGGACCACTTTCCTTAAAGATAATTACTGGTAGGGCAGCTTTGGAGAAGGCCTGAAATGGATTCACAGTGTTGCCTTACATGGAAGGCACACTTTGCCCCAGATAAATCAGAGGGTAATTTGTCTATAATACTTCTTGGCTGGCTGGAAATGTCTACTTGGTTTTTAAACCATAGGTCAGGTTCCCCAGGTCCTGGCATCTCATCTCTAGAAAGCAAGGTCAGTTTTAATGGTGGAAATTAGAATGAGGGAGAGAGGATGTGCTTCAAGGTGACAGGAAGTAGCTGTTTAAATATCTACAATGTTTACCTTCCCCTGATGGTTTCCCAGGCATTCCTGTTTATTCTGGGGAGTGGGCTGGAAATAGTCCCCCTGGCAGGGGGAATTGGAAGACACCGCTGCACACAAGAGTGAAGATATTAAATTCCACTTAAACACTGGCTGCATTAGTCTCCAGGTTGTTCTGGGCACGGCTACCCCTGCTCCCTTGTCTGGGGAGCTCATTTTGTGGAAGGTCCCAAAGAACCATTGATTGTAGTGGCTTTCCTTGTGCTCATCCCTTGTCAAGGTGAAAGGTCAAAAGCAAACTGAACATTAGTGATGCTATGCCCCACCCACCAGGTTTCTTCAGTGCTGGAGGAGGGCGAGTGGGCACGATGAACACATGTTCTGAGAACTGTCCAGATGCTGAGTGAGCAGGTGATTTACTCCTGCAGAAAGCCAAGAAGAGATGACTAAAGCGAGCAGGACCCAGGAGATCGGTGACTAAATGATTTCCTAATGACCTGAGACAGTGCCTTCCTCCGTACCTAACGTAATAGCAGGGATGTCCTTTGGACCGGGGAGAGAATCTGGATCATTAACCCTAGCTGGATGACATTTTTTTCCCTAGTTAGATGACTTTTAAGAGGAAAGAGGATGGAAGCTACGGGGAACTGCAGATGGTTGGGAAATTCATTTGTACCGATACGGATGCATCACTAATTTATATTTGTGGTTTCTTTTTTTTTTTTTTTTTGCGGTACGCGGGCCTCTCACTGTTGTGGCCTCTCCCGTTGTGGAGCACAGGCTGCGGACGCGCAGGCTCAGCGGCCATGGCTCACGGGCCCAGTCGCTCCGCAGCATGTGGGATCTTCCCGGACCGGGGCACGAACCCGTGTCCCCTGCATCGGCAGGCGGACTCTCAACCACTGCGCCACCAGGGAAGCCCTATATTTGTGGTTTCTTGAATCATGGAACACCTCCTTGCAAAACATAACGTCTTGGACTCGCTCACACTCCAAGGGATGTGCATGTGTGTACATATACACATATCAGACTTGACATACAATTTCAGAGAATTTTTGTGCTCCTAAACTTACCCATTAAGCCCAGTTTAGGAAATTCTGCCTTATATAGAGTATGAGGGAAATGCTCTAAGAACAAAATTCCCCTTTTCAGAAAGTTTAAATATATTTAATTAAGGGGGGGATGGAGTGAGTATTCCTCATGAAAACAAATAGGTAAATATGAGTTTTTAATCTCTGAAGTTAAATTCCTTAATATTTGCTTTTAGTTTCTCTTCCAGGCTTCCCTTGTCAATTTGTCACTTTCATAATTAAATATGGGTAAAACTTAGACATCTATTAACAAAGTATGTATTTAGCATTTATAATATTCAAACAAATACGCTAAGAGTCCTGCCAGGTGTGTAGAGATGAACACGGCACATTCTAGATGCTCAAAGAGAATCTGAAAATGCTGTAGAAATGAGATATTTTCAAAAGCAGCTCTGATACTACATAGAATGTGGCTACAAGACAGGAATCCAAGAAGATCAAAGGGGGAGGTTCATTTCTGGATGACATAAGCTGGGAAAGTTTCATAAATGACATGCAATTTAAACTGATGTTAAAAGTTGTTTTCAAACTCTTTTATCCTGAAACTTCAATGAGAAATACATTTCATATCACAATGTAGTGCACATAGTCATATATCTATCTGAAATTAAAATTTCACAAAGAGATATTTTCTCTTATTGTGGGTCAGTATACTCTGTTATGTCCTGTTCTCTATTCTACTGTTCTCCACTTATTTTAGTTTAGCCAAAAATCACGATTGGAACCCGTGAAGTTTATTTCACAACCCAACTGTTGTCAACAATTTGATAAACACTGCCTTAATGGATAGAAGGGGTGGGGATACTTTGATTGATTAATTGATTGATTAATATCAATTGATATTTTCAGAAATCCTATGCTGGGTACGATTATCATCCCTAATGAGGAAACTGGGATTTGGAGAGATTAAGTAACGTGTTGGAGATCATGCAGCTCTTTGGTAAGTGCAATAGGAACTGAACCCAGCTCAGTCTGACTGTGTCAAAGCCCGAGATCATGAAAAGGCCCAGAGGGAGGAAACAGTGTTTGGGGCAATGTTCATTTTGGCTGTAGTGCAGGGGTTAAGTAGGAAAGTTGGGAGAGATGATTATAAAAAGGAATCAGAGTATTATTTTTTAAAAATAATTTAAGTAAAATTCTTCTTTGTCTTTAATTCCTTGTCTCATTCTCAAAATCCTCCTGGAAAATCTCCCTGCAGCCTTAGTTTAATTTTCCCATGCTTGATTTGTAGTTACATCCGTTAAGAAAGACAATTGGACTCATAGGAGATAGTTGAAAACTTATGTGCTTTAATGCTAGGAAAACAGAAGAAGAAAATATGACAAGAAGCCTGTTCTCAAAAAGTCTTACTGGGCAGACAGAACTTACAAAGGTGAAACAAATATAGGTATATTAAACATACGCACATAAAGTGAAACATTATTTTTAAAAATAAAATGTATACGCTCTATCACAGGTACAGTCTGGTGTCAAGAAAGGGAGAAAACATTTTTAGCTGGCTGTTGGAAGGCTTTCGGAAGTAGATGGGATTTAGAAGGGCAATATAGGAGGAAGGCATTCCAGGTAAGGTGATGACAAGGTGAAGCCCAGAGAGCGCTTGGGTAACGGGCAGGGGTAGGGGTGGCAGGCAGAGCGGGAAAGGGGGTGAGAGGTGGAAGGAACTGCAAGCGATTAGAAGGGTGGTGAAGAGAGTCGAGGCTGGGCCCAGGCTGCTGAGGACCGCCAATGCCGTCTTCATTAAATTATCATCTTCTGTAACTAATAGTCAACGTAGACTCTACACCTGATATATCTAAAGTGAGAATTTCATCCTTATAACAGTAGAGACAAAAAGTCGAGGATTAAAATCAAACCCCAAAACCTAACTTGTGTTCATCGTTTGAAACGTTATGTATTGCATCTTTTAAGTTATCATTAGTATTATTTAGATGAGAGCACCCACATCTTGAACTGATCTGGGGACACTTCAGAGTTAATATACAGTGATTGCTGTATTTACAATCTGAAGAAATAATGAAACCCTCTCATTTTCCCCCCCAATGTTTCACCAAATACCTTCTAAAGTAACGGAAGGCATATATAATACTTTCAAAAGAAAGCACAGGACTTTGGATAGCTGGCCTTGGGTTCTTAATTATGACTATTACTGCAACGTTCATGATACCACAGATAACAACCCCCTTTCTACTCCAAAAGTAAGCATTTTGTTCTGTGTTAAAATGTGCTGGATTATTTGCCTTTTTAAAAATATATTGCCTGCTCAATAGAAAATAGATCTCAACATATCCTTTCTGATTATTTGTGCTTTACATTCAACATCAATATCATAGAAAGAATAATTCATGAAATAGATTCCACTTTGGCTGGCTATTTGCAGAAAGCAAAGGAATTCCAAAAGGTATCTTTAATATCATCCAAATTCTAAGACAACATCCTCAGTTTCAATTGGAAATATGTTTCCAATAGCCCAGTACTCTCCTTCCAGAACTGGTCCAGTAGAAAAGAGGCAAAGAGGTTCTTAGCTAATATTAAAGCACTAATTTGGTTACCAGTTGGGGAGAGGGGTGTGTGTGTGTGTGTGTGTGTGTGTGTGTGTGCACGCGCGTGTGTGTGTGATTTTGAAGAAAGTAACTACTCAGACCTTATTTTATCTATTTTATATGAATACAGCTAAAAATGGTTGACCATCAAGTATTATACTTGTTCTCAAAATCTGCACCTGTCTGAAACACAATCAGTTCTTGTTTTATGGTAGTTATGATTTACAAAGTCCCTGTGAATACTGAATTAGTGAATACTGAATCATTGTTCCTAGGAGAAATACAGGGTTATGTTCCTTTGAGCCTTTGGTAACATTTTTTTTTAATAGTTTCCAATTTATTTTTTCTCTTCATATATAAGTTAAGCTTTATGGGCTAAGGTGTACGTCTCCTTTGTGTCTATAGCAGATACCCCAAAGTCATATAGACAGGGTAACTTAATAAGTATTGCTGAAGACTGACCAGATTTTATTAAAGAAAGCTATATTAAGCCTCTGGTAACATTTTTGTCAACTGATTAATATATAACTGTGTTTTATGTGTGTTTCTGTTTAAAGACATCTTTTTTTTTTTTTTTTGCGGTACGCAGGCCTCTCACTGTTGTGGCCTCTCCCATTGCGGAGCACAGGCTCCGGATGTGCAGGCTCAGTGGCCATGGCTCACGGGCCCAGCCGCTCTGCGGCACGTGGGATCTTCCCGGACCGGGGCACGAACCCGTGTCCCCTGCATCGGCAGGCGGACTCTCAACCACTGCACCACCAGGGAAGCCCAAGACATCTTGTTTTAATATATATTACTGATTCATTAACATTGAACTTAGCCAATAGCACTATCACGCATGCCTAAACAAAGATTACTAACTTGAAGGGGTGTCCAATATACCTAAATACTGAAAACTGGAAGTTAAAGAATAATGTGTTTAGTGTATCCTTTTCTTGTAAAAACAAAAATATGTGCATATATGTGTGTGTTTGTGTTTGCACAAGCATGCAGAACAGAGTTGAAATATAATAGCACCAGGCTGTTAGCATTATCTTAGGGCAGTAAAGGGGGAAATGGGGAGAAGAGTATTAACTTTTTCTTTATGCATTTTATATTTTTTACATGACACATAAAATAAACAGGTTTTACTAATGTGTTTAAAATAAATTAAAATGTGTTTTATAAAATTTAATTCCAATTTATTTATTTGTAAAGAATAAGAGTGTTAATAAAATTAATAAACCGCTGGCTCTCTTTAGTTAGGCAGAAGAAACCATAAATTAATCTGAGGAGGCATTATATCTGTGACTACTAACGAGGGGTTTTAATGGTCAAATTAGAATTAGACTAAAATAACGCTAACAGATTTGCAAATCTTGGTAAAAGTTCGGTTTTACAGAAAATATAAATGATCAAAATGACTTGAGAAAAAATAGAAAACCTGGAAAAATAGTAACTTAAAAAATGAAAAAATTATCAAAGAATTACTTCTCCAAAGGGACTAGGCTCTGATGATTTTAGCAGCCAATGCTTTTAAACACATGATTTCAATACCATAAAAACAGTAGAGGGAAGGAAAAATCTATAAAACTACTTTATTCATTCCATTGAAATAGAAATACATATGTGTGTGTCAAACACACACACACACACACACACACACACACACACACACACACACATTATAAAAAAGAATGCATCTATCACCTTGCTGGGAAAGAAGTGTGAAACTAGAGAGCTGGAAGCATTGAACATTTGGAAGAAAAAGCAGACTGGATCGGTAGGGCATGGAAACCAGAGAAAGAAATATATCACACACGGAAAAGAAATGTATAGACTAAAACCATACTTTCCCCCCTTGAAGCCCTCAGGCTACTTAAACTTGGAAGGGTTCATGCAATTCACAGAGCAAAATTTGACTTTGAGTTCCAACCTGAAAAATGCAACAATTTTAATCCTGTATGCATTGAATAATATACATTAATAAAATTTATAGAACTAATAATAAATAATAAAATAAATAAATAAATACTAATAAAAGTGACAGAAGTATAAGGAGAGATTGACGAAACTGCCAAAACAATGGAAAACTTTTCACCTCAAATAATGGATAGACCGCAGACCAAAAAACAAAGCAAAACAAAAAATCCGAAAAGACACACAGGATTTAAACAACACAACTAAGAAATGCAATCTAATGGATATTTTGATATTACTAAAATACTCACCCACATATCTGTCAGTCAGGAGCCAATCAAGAAAAGAGAAGCCACATTAAGTCTTTAAAACAGGGGTGAGGGGATTTAGTGCAAGAAATGGGTAACATATGTGATGGAAGAGTCGCAGTGACAGATGTGTGTAGTTGAGCCAAGAGATGAGCAACACCAGGAAGCCACCACCACGCCAAAGCCGGGATCAGTAATAACACACAGCTTTGTCAAGCAGCTTTACCGTAATTATTTGGAGAAGGATTTGGGGTCAGGGTTTGGTTTGCTTTTGCTTTTTTAAGGGATCTCTTCCCTTGCCCCTGGAGGAAGAGGTTTTAGGGCTCCTCTTCACAGCTGCTGGAGGCTGAGGTCCAAGGAGAGAGCAACTTAATAAAGAGCACGTGGTGGTCCAAGTCCGCTTCTTCACTTTCTCAGAAAACAAAAATGCCTAAATATATTATATAAGGATCATTCTCCGAAACAAATCTGCAGACTGAAGCAGCAACATACTGTGTTCCAAAAACACTGTCATGCAGAAAGCTTAACACAGAGGCACATCCTGGTGAAGTGGCTGAACTTCAAAGATGAAGGATTTCTTCAGGCATCCAGACAACAGTATCATACCACCAAAACAGAGAAAGCTGTCAGGCTGGCCTCCAGCTCTCCATGATGATGCTGAATGCCAGAAGATGTCGGTGCTGTGTTCTCAAGGAAGGAGTAACTAAGAACAAGCATCGCAACATGGATGGACCTAGAGAGTGTCACGCTGAGTGAAGTAAGTCGGACAGAGAAAGACAAATATCGTATGATATCTCTTATACGTGGAATCTTTAAAAATGGTACAAATGAACCTATTTACAAAACAGAGATAGAGTCACAGATGTGGAAGACAAACTTATGGTTACCAAGAGGGAAAGTGCGGGGCGGGGGGATAAATTGGGAGATTGGGATTGACACATACACACTACTGTCCGTACATAGAATAGATAACTAATGAGAACCTACTGTAGAGCACAGGGAACTCTACTCAGTACTCTGTAATGACCTATATGGGAATAGAATCTAAAAAAGAGTGGATCTATGTGTATGTATAACTGATTCACTTTGCTGTACTGCAGAAACTAACACAACACTGTAAAGCAACTACACTCCAATCAAAAATTAATAATAATAAAAAAAATAACTAGCATCACCAAATACCTTGTCTTTCAAGCCAACAGCTACATAATTTGAGGGGTCCCAAAGCAAAATGAAAATGTGGGGTCCCTTATTTAAAAGCATATTAAGAACTTCAAGACTGTGACAGCACAGCGTTAAGACAAGCACGGGGTCCTTCTCAGGGCAGGACCCTTACAGGCCCTGCTTTCCAGCATAGAGGAAACACTCAGGCCTACATACAAAGTACAGTGCGAACACTCTTCAGCAAATTCCAGAGTGAAGTAAAACAAAGAAGTTAGAGATGAAGAGACTGCACTGGCGGGGAGCACTGACTTTATCTCTATGTAAAGCAAATACTAAACAGCTTTGGGAATTATGGTTACAGAATATAAATATTTGACAATTAGAGGAAGGAGAAAGTGGCTAATGCACTTATCTAGCCCTGCAGGTAATCAGCCGATACTGCCTAAAATTGTATTATGTATTTAATGAGACATAATGACTCCACACTCTCAAGATTTTCTTTAGTACCTTTGCTTAATTTTAGAGGGATCTTTTGTTGGGAAATATCTCATGGAATGAAGAAACGTTTAGGTAAAGCTTAAGGGATCTCCCTTGTTTTATTCAGTTTCTTTTTCTTCTCTTAAATTCAGATAAATTACATTTAATATTGTTTATTGAAAAATATATGACTGTTTTATGAAAGTCCAAGTGTTAATGATTATTCATAGATGATGGGATCTGAGTATTTAACTTTCATCTTTGCCTTTTCTGCAATAATTGAATTCTTTGTAAGTGGCATGTGTAAACAAAAGCTAAATGTATTTTGATTTTATTTAAAAGATTTAGTCAGGGCTTCCCTGGTGGCACAGTGGTTGAGAGTCCGCCTGCTGATGCAGGGGACACGGGTTCATGCCCCGGTCCGGGAGGATCCCACATGCCGTGGAGCAGCTAGGCCCGTGAGCCATGGCCGCTGAGCCTGTGCGTCCGGAGCCTGTGCTCTGCAATGGGAAGAGGCCACAACACTGAGAGGCCCACGTACCACAAAAAATAAATAAATAAAATAAATAAATAATAAACAAATTTAAAATGTAGTCAAATATTCTTCCAACAAAAATCTCCAGGCCAGAGGATTTTATTGGTAAGGTCTAAAACTTCAAGAAACAGAACTGCTATATTTAGGTTGTTTCAAAGCACAGAGAGCTAGAAAATTTCCGACTCGTTCTACAATATATCACTGACACCAAAACAAGACAATCTATTACAAAAAACTATACAGCAATCATTTTGAATATAAATATAAATTGCTTGGAATATAAATGAATATAATAATGCTAAATAAAATACTTCCAGCAGGCTGGACCCCTTCTGACCTGTGTGTGCATGTGTGGTTGTGTGTAACTGAGAGCTATGCCACTAAGTTGGATGTTGAGACCGAAGCCTCCTTTGGCCTGGAAGTGATGTGATGGAGGTGTTCTCTGCACCCACCTGACCCACTGAAGGACATGGAGAGGGACATGAGGGACATGGAGAGCCATGAGCAACAAAGAAATCTCAGAGATGAGCAGAGCCTAGATTGGGTTCAAACTGTGGAGTCTTAATTATCACAGTGCTTCTTCAGAGAGGGGATACTGTCCTGCGTTCCTGAAGATGGTGAATCAAGGAGAGGGGGTGGGAGCAATCCACCCAGAGTGCAGGCAAATAAGAGAGTGCGTTCTGCAGACTGTTTGAAAAACTATAAGAAAAACAGCTTCAGCTACAGGTTAGTCTGCTTTGTATTATCACCATGTGTTTCCAGTTCTACACAATGTCAGCGATCAAATGCTCGTTTGTGAAAAAATCAGCTCCTTTCGGAACTAATTTTATACATATGTACATTTTAATTACCCTTCATTTAATAAACATAGCATTTTACATGGAATTTAAGTCAGAGATCTCTAAGTCAGCCATAAACATGCAGAATTAGCTACCTAGGACTTTTTCAGAGTAAGTTTCTAATGGTCTGGAAACTTTGAGCTTGTTTCAGGAACAAGCTGTATTAACAACCCCGTTAGTGATATAGATCCCTATGTTTAAACAGCAAATTATAAATAAATAATGATACACAATGATTATGAAGACAAAGAAACAAAATGCTATTTCAATTCTATCAATCATGTGATCTCTTGGATTTTTGTTTGGTTTTAAAACTGTGTGAAACAGAGAACTCATTGAAAGGTGTAATATCTTTGGTAAGTGCACATTTTAATTCACATCTGAAATAAACGCATTTTTCTTCGTGATTATTACTAAAGATAATTTTCTAGTACAGAGATGGGGTGATAAAAAGGAATCTCTCTCAGTGTGAAACACTTGCCTGATACCGAAACCCCTGTTACAATGGTGACATGACGGAGAAATTACAGCAGCAGCAGGGGAAGAGAGGGGAGGAGAAACGTCTCCAAGGCATGGAGCACATTTCCTGTTCTTCATATCTCAGGTGACAGAAGTCAGTACTGAGCCCTCTGGACTGAATAAGAGCCCCAGATTATTATAAGAAGGGGATCCCAGGGAAAAAAGAATGAATTTCTCTTGATTAGTTGGGTAGAGGCTGGTGTTCTTGTTAATTGGATTTTCTGTGAAGGCTTCTGCTTCAGCCATAATACAGGAACTGGAAATGAACTTGCTTTCCCACTATAACCAAGTAGAAAACCAGACAAAATGAGTAAGGCAACTATGTTCAGAGACTGGACAGCAGGCAGTGCAGAACTGCGATTCCTGCAATTAGGGAAACAAATGACGTGAGCCTCAGCTTTCTTCTCGGAAAGACTTTCTGAATAACAATGCAGAGAGCGAGGACTGGGAGGCTGGTTCTAAACGAGAGCGCCAGGGTCCCTCTGAGGTGAGGCAACAGAGACGGGAGTTTGGGAAAGAAGAAGCATCTGGAATTTGTGGGGAAAGTACGGAGAGGAAAGGGCTACATAGAATAAAAGCCCATGCGGAGGTTTTTCCCAGTGTCTGAGGATGAATATGAAGTTTTGGATGCATCGAAAATGCTATGAATTGACCAAAGAACTACCAGGGAGCTTTAATCTGAAGAAGTCTCAGAGCTCACAGAGTGAGAGAACTTCCGGTGCCAACCAGCTAGGGTGGAAATCTGCACACCCAGGCATTCAATAAAGACACCAGAAGAGTCAAGCCTTAGTGGTGGGACTTAGCTGGACCAAGAGGAAAGACTGCTTTAAATGTATGGAAAAAATTGCAAATTCTATATCTGTTAAGGGATTTGTATCTAGTTTATATAAATAACTAACGACTCAGTAATAAAAAGACAACTCAACCTTTGCTAAAGGATGAGCAAAGGATCTGAATAGTCATTTCTCCAAAGAAAAAAAATGCAAATAACCAATAAGCACATGAAAAATGTTCAGCATTATTAGTCACTAGGAAAAAGAAAATCAAAACCGTATTGAGATACCACTTCACACCCTCTAGGGTGGATATAATTAAAAAGTTAAATAATAACAAGTGTTGGTGAGGACGTGGAGAAATCAGAACAAAACTATTACACTTGGGCTTCCCTGGTGGCGCAGCGGTTGGGAGTCCGCCGGCCGATGCAGGGGATGCGGGTTCGTGTCCTGGTCCGGGAGGATCCCACATGCCGCGGAGCGGCTGGGCCCGTGAGCCGTGGCCGCTGAGCCTGCGCGTCCGGAGCCTGTGCTCCGCAACAGGAGAGGCAACAGCAGTGAGAGACCCGCCTACCGCAAAAAACAAAAAAACAACAAAAAAGCTATTACACTTATACTTTATACCCTGCTGTGGGAATGTAAAATGCTGCAGGCACTTTGAAAAACAGTCTGGCAGTTCCCCAAAAGGTTAAAGACAGCCTATCATTTGACCCAGCAGTTCCATTTCTAGGTATATGCCCAAGAGAAATTAATGCATATGTTCACAAAAAATCTTGTATACAAATGTTTATAGGAGCATTATTCATAATATCCAAGAAGGTAGAAACACCCAAACGTCCATCAACTAATGAATAAGATCAACCAAATATGGTAAACTTATACAGTTGAATTTTGGAGGGTACACTCATGTTCACAGCAGCATTTATTCATAACAGTCAAAAAGTGGAAACAATGCAAACATCCATCAATGAATGAATGAATAAACAAAATGTAGTCTCTTCATACGATGGATTTGGCCAAGAAAAGGGACTAAGTAGTTACATGCCACCACCTGGATGAACCCTGAAAACGTGACGCCAGTCACAAAAGGGTACACATTGTATGATTCTGTTCAGATGAAAGTCCAGAGCAGGGAAATCTTTAGAGAAGGTGGATTAGTCGTTGCTTAGGGCTGGGGGAGGGAATGAGGGGATGGTGGGTTAGTGGGGTGATAGCTAAAGGGTATGGGGTTTCTTTTTGAGGTGATGAAAATGTTCTAAAACTGACTGTGGCGATGGCTGCATATCTGTGAAAATAGTAAAAACCACTGAATTGTACACTTTAAAGAGGTGAACTGTATGGTATATGAAATTCTATCTCAGTAAAGCTGTTTTTTAAAAAGTCTGTTTTCTGAAGTCTGTTATTGGAACCGAGGCATGTGTTGTCAGAGAAATAACACTCTACCTGCAAGTGTCAGGTTCCTACACCACCTGCAAAGGACTCTGGCCAAGAAACAGCTGTGCCCCTGAGAAGCCAACATTGTACCCTGAACTGCAGCCTAAATCCTTGTTTTTATGAGAAATCATGTGAGGTCAGAAGTCAAGAAGCTGGGGACACCCTGACCTAGACTCCTTCCCAGGACAACAGCTGCCTGTATAGATGGGCACTGGGGGCTCAGAGGTGCCCCAGGAGGTGGCCTGGGTGAGATTCTGGGCCTGCAGTGCCCCCCTCCCTCACTGGGCAGCCTCCCAGAAGCTGGAACCAGGAGCCTCAAGGGCACCTCCGACGGTGTGGCCGGGCCACAACTGACCTCTGGAAGGCCACACTGCGAGTGTCCAGTTGGGTGGAGACAATGGACGGTGAAATTACTGGCCACGTGCTCCTCTCTGGGCCTCAGGGCAGCGAGCAGTGCTTGTAGCACCTGCGGGGGAGGGGGGAGCCCAAGCATCTCTGTGGGTCACTTCCTGGGTCATATCCAACCCCCAGGCTCCTGCCTCCTGGCCCTTGAAGGAGAAGCTTCTCAGCCTGAGCTGCCAGGTCTCGTGCTCAGAGCCCAGGAGACTGGGGGAAGGATATGACCCAGTGGTCACATCCACACATGGTCCACGTCACCGGGCACACCCTGGACAGGAGGGGCACCCAGCTGGTGAACCTGCATTTCATCTCCTCCTAGCAATCTGGGGTCTGGAGGAGTCTGTTGAGTAATTCTAGAATTCCAGCCGGCCTCTGCGCGGTCCTCTAAGTCTCATTACTAGAGCACCAGATGCAGCATCTCAGGGTCCCCAGGGCTGACCACCTCCTGCAGGAACGCCCGGACACATTGCCACGTGTCCAAGTGAAACTGAGGGTAATTCTCAGTTAAATCCATCATGTCACCGCCAAAGCCCACTAAGGATGCAGAGGGAGGGTGGTAAACAAATACGATAGGTCTAACCTCTTCTTTTGAGCTTAGCCTAGTTTCACTTGCTTCTAGGGGGCTGGGTGCAGAGGCCTTGCACCTAACATGTCAGATTAGAGTTCCCAAAACAGAACCGCTGCACCCATCACCTCGGCCCAGGGGGCATGTGCAAGAGCGCTGAGCATGACACCTCAATTCAAGATGGTGGCAGCGGCAGACCACGTGCAGAGATGCTGTGCACGACACTGCGATCTGAAGCTTGAGCGGCACAGCTCCGCCCAGCCCGCAAGATCTCCGCCCCCTCCCCGGCTGATGAGGCCCCTATAACGCAGCCCTGCGCTGGCCTGAGGCGGAGAGCCTGTGCGCTAGAGCGGGAGCTCCTACCTCCATTCTTTGATCACAGACTAAAGCTTTCCTTTGCTTCTGAACCGAACTGGGTCTCATTCTATTGGCGCCAGCGACACCGGCAGAAGTACACTTGTTGGGGCCTGACTCTGCAGGGTAGGTAACAATTAGACTTTAACCTGCCTTCCCTGATCAAGCTCGCTTTAATTGTGGCTACAAAAGACTTGCAAGTTCTCCAAGCCTCGTGCAGCCTAGGCAATGTTTGCCTGAGTTGTTTTCTAGGAACTTGGAGTTTTCTGTGTCCAGTTCGAGCTGGAGCCCCTTAAGACTGGTTAGGACCACCCACCCTCCAACTGGGCACGTGTGAGTGTCCAGTGACCTTTTGACATCAGAGGGCCCCAAACTCCACCCTCAGCAAACGGGGCCATTTTCATCAACCCCTCCTGCCCAAAAGACTCATACCCTTTCGCTATCCAGTGTCCTTGCTTGGCTGCCTCGTGAACAAACGTTTTCTCTACCTCAGGAGTCTCAGCGCTGGGCTTGCTGTGGGTCAAGCAGACCAACCCGGCTCCGTAATGGAAGGAGGACTCTCAGGGACTCCAGGCTCCCCAGGACACAGCCAGCCCAGGAAGGTAGGCCCCCGGGGCCCTCTAGTTAAATGTCACACTGGCAGGCAGCTGTGCAGCACTGCCTCCAGCCCACAGTGCCGGTTAACCCATACCAGGAGGTGCAGCGGGAAGGCGGCCCCAGGGCTGGGCAAGCAGGGGAAGCTCGGCTCCCAGTGGAATATTATTTGACTGTAAAAGGAGTGAAGTAATGACACATACTACGACCTGGATGACTCTTGTAGATGTTACAACTAAGTGAAAGAAAGCAGTCACGAAAGACGACATACCCTATGAGTCTGTGTATATGAAATGTCCAGAACGGGCAAATCTGTGAAGACAGAAAGTAAATTAGTGGTTGAGTAGGGATTGGGGGAATGAGATGGTTGGGGTAGGCGTGATAGCTAAAAGGTATGGGTTTTTGGGGGGATGGTGACGAAAATATTCTAAAATGGATTGCGGTGATAGTTGCATAACTGTGAATATAGTAAAAACCACTGACTTGTACAGTTTAAATGGGTGAATTGTGTGGTATGTGAATTATATCTCAGTCAAGATGTAATAAACAAATATCAAAAAAAGAGTGGGTAAGAGTGTGAAAAAAAACGAGACGTTTCAGATGCTCTGTGTGTAAATTGGGACAGTTTCGTAGCACATAGTAAATTGAAAAACCACATACTCTATGACCCAGAAATTCCACTTGTATGTGTGTCGTCTGCAGCACTACTCAATCTGTGTTTAGATAAAGGGCTTTGCACCAGAATATAAATCAATGCATCACTTCCGTTCTCTCAGAAGTCTTGTTGTGAAATGTCAAATGAACTAAAAAGTGTGCTTTGTGACATAGATGACCTTTTCTGTCACAGACTCCCTATCTTGCCAAGGACTCTAATAATTTGTGGGTGAATGGCCAGGGTGTGGACACACTTTAAGCAGCACCAGTCTGGAGACACTTGCTCATGTGCACAAAGAAATATTACAAACAATTACAGCAGTTATGGTAGTGAAAAACTAGAAACCATCTAATAATCAATAGTGAATGAATAAATAAATTGTGGAATATTGATTCAATTAAATACCATATAGTTACCGAAGGAGTTTAATACATACTTATATACGAATAGGTCTCAAAGTGTGGAATTTTGAATATATAAAGAGTATAATGTCATTTATATTAATAAAAAAGTCCCACACAAATCAATGCTCTTTTATGTTCCTGGAAGCTTAAAATCATTTTTTTGATGGATGAGAAGATAGATAGTAAATTCATGACAACAGCTACCTTTGGAGAGGAAAGGAGAGAATTCAGGCTGTGAATAGAGAGCAAAATGACTTCAATTTTATCCATACTTTATTATATTTACTTTTTTAAAAAAAGATTCAAATCAAATGTGTCAAAAATATTAACAACTTTCAATATTGGGTGGTAGGTTCATGGATACTTGATATGTGTTATTTGTACCTTTCTGTATTTTTAAATTTCTCAAGAAAAGCAACACAATAAGGTGGCTATACTTTAGTAAATTACGGCTGCATGTTACCCAGATATCTGCTCCAGTTATATTGAGAAACTGGAAGTGTGAAACCCCACCATCTGTTAAAGAAAGCTTGACATCCACGAAAAGCATGGAAACGTCAAAGGCTGACGTTTAAGCCAGGTAACAGAGCAGATATAGTTGAGGACATTTGGACAACTGTAACCATTTGGGCAACAAATCCGGGAAACAGAAATCAGATTCCGTCACAGAACCGGAAAGGAGCATTTAGATCTTCAAGATGAAATTATCAATGATATCGATTAAGGTTTCATTTATGACTTTTCATTAATTTTCTGGCTGGGCGGGACTGAAGAGCTTTCTTTAGTGGAATTAAACTTGTTCAAAGTGCAAGCCCTTCCAAGGAATCCTTATGTCTATTCCAGTCTGTTATTACGGGATTAAAGTGTTAAGTGTGGGGAAGAGCCCAGCGCCGTTTGAAGAATCACAGCTTAAGCCCAGCAGCCCCCCTCCACTAGAAGTGAATTGTCTCTCTGACTCATCTTTGTGCAGACAAATGCGTTAAAAGGCACTTGCATGACTGTGAGGTTATTTCCTCGCTGAACTTTTGACCTGGAGACCTGCTAAGTACTGACCATGGTGCTTGCTAAGTACTTCCTTTGGTAAATAATGCCCCAGTTAAGAAGTATTTGTTCAATCGTGACGTCTTCTTTTTCCATTAAAAATATCCGATGCACTTATGTTCCAATTCCATCCATTGGTTTAAGGCAGACACATCTACAAATTATAAGTCACACTATTGTTCTCCATGAGCTCATAGATCTTAGAAATTTTAGATAAAGTAAAGCTTTGGACTTTATTTACTAATTCAGTTCAACCAACTTTTATGTAGTGTTTACTGAGTCTCAGGTACTGTGTAAGGCACTGAAAATAAATAAATGAAAATTACATTCCCTACCTTATACTGGTTGTCAAATAGTAAGGAAAACAGGTATGTAAACATATAGTTATAGTTCAATGAGATGCTAAAAGATAACTGTGAAGACTTTTAAGCCCCATAAGGACCACCTTTTCCTTTTTCACAGCTATATTCTCAGAACTTATCTTAACACCTAAAGCATTGAATATACTGAATGAATGTCTTATTTATTAAGGAGAAAAAGTACTGCAGAAGAGAAAGTGATTATGATAAAAGCTCTCTTTTTTTAATCAGATGTTATCAAAGACAGTTGGCTAATCAAAAAGTTTGGACAAAGTGAGTACTTAAGAAAAGAACACCTAACGAAACTCAAGCATTTTATTTGAAACAAAACATCCCTTTGGGGGTTGCTGTTGTTTTTTCTTTGTCAATCTTCTGAGAAAGAGTCAAGCCTTTTTCGTGTCTAAGCCCACAGTTTGGAAAACTGAGGCCTCCTTCTTGTGTCAAACCATGTTTCTAATGAATCTTCGATGATTCCAAGTTTCAGTGTTTTTACAGACCAGTGAACCCGAAATGACTCGTATGAAACATCCAAGTTCCCTATCCCTCTAGATTTTTTATTGTTTTCCAAAGATGCACTTTTTCACACTCCTTTTGCCTATTAGTTTTTGCATACTTTTTGTATTTTTGAAGACTTACCCTCAACGAGTCTTCTCAACAGGGCATCCAAATTGTTTTTCGGAGAGATATATCTTTCCCTATTTACATTCTCTTGGTTTGTGTAAGCTTTAATTAAATTACATGATTACAATAATGTGCACAACTGGTACAAGTGGTTTGAAGTGACTCTTGGTGAGCACATGCTGAGATGAAGGGAGAAACCAGCTGGAGCATCGAAGAGCATCCGGAAAGAAGGCTGCCCTGAGTGTGCTGTGGGCATTTTACAGAGCAAGGGACATGCTAGTTAATATGAAAAGCTAGGGATTGGAGAATGTTTAGAGAGACTAGCTAATGTCAGGTGAGTTGATGCCGCAGCCAAATTTAAAAGATGATTAAGATTTGCTAGACTAGGAAGAAAACCGTCCCAGACAAGGAGACGAGTCATGAGAAGATACAAAGTTCGTAAATAGGACTATGCTTAGGGGGAATCTGGTTGATTGGGATGTATCCTAATAAGAGCTTTTCTGAACCAGGAATTGCTTTTCCAAGAGAGCTACAACCAGGATTATCAAACACTCTTTATTAAGGTGATTCACTGAGATAATTAATATATCTGCTATCTGTATGATCCTATTATCAGACATACCCTCTCTGCAGAGTTAACATTTGACTTTGCATGGGGATAAAAGGGAGGAAAAAAGAGAAGAAGTAGGGGGAGGTAGGGAGGGAGTATATATAAATTGATTCAAAACAAAAACTTTCTACAAGAAAATTTCTGACTTTTCATTATGTCAGAACCTTACCCTGGTATCTTTATCTAGGGGGTCTTTCATTTCACTAAAATTGAAAGAGCAGCTTCCCAACATACACACACATTCATACATACATACTCAATCCCTTTTTAAAATATTATTTTATTTTAAAATATGACCGTAAGATCTATCATAACCTCATAATTTCAATATTATAGTATTGTAACAAATGATCATTATATTCCAATACCATATGTAAATTTCCGTGAAGAGCCTTTCCCTCAGAAAAATGGTATTTCATTATGAGGGCTCGTGAGATTTGTAGAATTATTATCGTCCAGTCGTTAAAGAGCTATACAAGAGTGGAGATCATCCCTTAGTTGAAAGTTTTTCTTTCACTGAGAAGTTATAATTTTGTATTCCAAAATAGGAAGGTACATGAGATGACTGAAAGCTGACTGTACAGGTTGCTAGATTTTTTAAAGGTTTTTCCGGCAAATTCTTCTCTTACGGTGCTTAAATTCTCCTGTCACAAACCTCTCTCATGTTTCAAAACACCTAGTTTTTGTAGTGGGTTTTAACAGGCTCATTTCAAACTGTACAGAAATATTTTCTCAACAACCATGGAAACAAGCAAATAGAAAATAGAAAAAAATATCATTTTTGCTTTTAGAATTCCTTTATTGCAGCTAGAGAGGGTCTATCTTAATGCTTTCCTCAATTTTTTATGGATAAATATGTATTTTAGTTTCATTGTTACCAAAGTAAGACACACACATGCTTTTAAAAGTTAAAATTTCCATTGAGAGAAAACAGCTCTTCTGTCCATTTTTTCCCCTTCATTTAGAAATCGTATAGGCATTTTTTTCAGGGATTTACCTCATGTTGTTTGTTTTTTTTCTTTGAAGTATAGTTGATTTACAATGTTGTGTTCATTTCAGGTGCACAGCAAAGTGATTCAGTTATACATATATATGTATCTATTCATGTTCAGATCCTTTTCCTTTATAGGTTATTACAAAATATTCTGTACAGTTCCCTGTGCTATACAGTAGGTCTGTGTTGTTTATTTTAAATGTTGTAGTGTGTGTATGTTCATCCTAAACTCCTAATTCACGCCTCCTTACCCCTTTGGTAACCATAAGTTTGTTTTCTATGTCTGTGGGTCTATTTCTGTTTTGTATATAAGTTCATTTGTATCATTTTTTAAGATTCCACATCTAAGCAATATCATATTTGTGTTTTTCTGTGTGGCTAAGTTCACTTCGTATGATATTCTCTAGGTCCATCCATGTTGCTGCAAATGTCATTATTTCATTCTTTTTTATGGCTGCATAGTATTCCAGTGGGGTGTGTGTGTGTGTGTGTGTGTGTGTGTGTGTGTGTGTGTGTGTATCACATCTTCTTTTATTTGTTGATGGACATTTAGGTTGTTTCTGTGTCTTGGTTATTGTAAATAGTGATTTTCAAAAATATATGCTTTCTTTGACAAACGTATTTTCTGACTGGATATGTAGTCAAAGTTACCGTTAAATTCTAAGGGAAAACAGGGAGGAAACCTCTTACGAGCCTGGAAATAATCACGTCACGTTAAAACCGGCTCTTTTTCAAGTTTTCTACTTGTAAGCAGCATGAGAAAGGAAGATTATGTTGTATCCCCACCTTGTGGCTATAATATGTACCATGAGGCATAAAGAGCTAAAATCCATGCTGGAGATATATATTTTTTCCATTGACTCAGTCTAAAATGTGTCACCCAAATCATCCCCCTTCACCAGACCCCTCATCTGCATACACTACACCACACTCACACACACACACAAACACACACACACACACAAACAGCCTTAATTCTTGTTAATGACCTCACCGATTTATAGCTTTTCCAATTTTCAGTGGGCTAATATTTATACTTCACACAGATTGCAATTTGGAATATAAAATTCAAAAGGTTACCTTAAGACACTCCTCTTTTCCACAAGCTTTTTTCCACCCCTCTCCCCACCCCCAATCTCCTATTTTTGAAAGCTTAGGATTTAACCAGTTGAGTTTTGGAGTGTTTGAAACTTTCACCTTCTCAAAAATTGAATCTCCGACTTAATAGGTAGCTATCACAGGATAACGTAAATTTCAATCCTCCTCTATTCAGCGTTGATCAACTACTGTGCAAATCGGGAAACCCTCACTTTGTCATCCCTGAGCCTCCCACCATCACCAGGATGGGAATGGAAAAAACAGAGGGTCAGGCACCATCTGGCAGACAAATCTTAAAGGCTGTAGTCATGTACCTACCAAGCCCATTGATCAATATACTGAATAAAAATAAACATAGCATAGACTGTGTTTCTTTGAGAGAGATGTCGGAGATTTGGAGGTGCCTATCGTGCATGATACCCAAGAATGTGCAGGTTATTTGGCTTAGAACTGTTCATAGCACCTCCTGAGGTCAGCAAGCGCAGAGAGATCTGTAGCTAATGAAACCATAATTTTAAATCAATCTGAGTGATATGCTTTGGGTTGTGTGGAAGTGGGGAGGGTCAGGGGTAGGTAAGACAAGAATCAGTACAGTTTTGTATTTAAAAAAGAGAAAGGAGATTATTGTTTTGTCAAAGTAGAGCTTGAAAGGAAACTCTTTCTGGATGGCAGCTGTGAATCTCTAGGAAGGACTATAGATTTTGAGACGTTCATGTTTATCAAATTGAGCCAAGGATTAAAACTGTAATGAAACACTTGTCTAAGCGTGGGGAACCCGCTCCTTACTTTAGGTTCCCTATTCAAAACATTCATTAGATTGGATAGATATTAGAAAGTGGGTTGCTGCCAGGTTCAAAAAGAGTTATTGGACAATAAACATGATCTCTTATTCATATTTACCAACTGCACAAGAAATAATTTAATGTTTACATGGCTTCCTCTGTGTTATGACATGTCTTATTTTAAGTCTTAAAACGCCTCTATGGCAAAGGTTTTGTGGGACAGACCTCCTTAAGACCAAAGCTGTTATAAAAAGTTATTTAAACAAATATTTTCCATTTCACTTTTTCACAATGAAGGTAATAAGTACTTAGTATAAACAAATAAATTCAAACATTGATAAAGAGGAAAGTGAATGTCCTCTTTATGTAGGGTGAAGATGAGACATGCAATGAGGCTCAGGGCCTGGAGGTCAGAACACTCCCTACCACCATACACAAAAATAAACTCAAAATGGATCAAAGACCTAAATGTAAGGCCAGAAACTATCAAACTCTTAGAGGAAAACATAGGCAGAAACTCTATGCCATAAATCACAGCAAGGTCCTGTTTGACCCACCTCCTAGAGAAATGGAAATAAAAACAAAAATAAACAAATGGGACCTAATGAAACTTAAAAGCTTCTGCACAGCAAAGGAAACTATGAACAAGACCAAAAGACAGCCCTCAGAATGGGAGAAAATATTTGCAAATGAAGCAACTGACAAAGGATTAATCTCCAAAATTTACAAGCAGCTCAATAACAAAAAAACAAACAACCCAATCCAAAAAAGGGCAGAAGACCTAAATAGACATTTCTCCAAAGAAGATATACAGATTGCCAAAAAACACATGAAAGAATGCTCAACATCATTAATCATTAGAGAAATGCAAATCAAAACTACAATGAGATATCATCTCACACCAGTCAGAATGGCCATCATCAAAAAATCTAGAAACAATAAATGCTGGAGAGGGTGTGGAGAAAAGGGAACCCTCTTGCACTGTTGGTGGGAATGTAAATTGATACAGCCACTATGCAGAACAGTATGGAGATTCCTTAAAAAAACTACAAATAGAACTACCATACGACCCAGCAATCCCACTACTGGGCATATACCCTGAGCAAACCATAATTCAAAAAGAGTCATGTACCAATATGTTCATTGCAGCTCTATTTACAGTAGCCAGGACATGGAAGCAACCTAAGATGAATGGATAAAGAAGATGTGGCACATATATACAATGGAATATTACTCAGCCATAAAAAGAAACAAAATTGAATTATTTGTAGTGAGGCAGATGGACCTAGAGTCTGTCATACAGAGTGAAGCAAGTCAGAAAGAGAAAAACAAATACCGTATGCTAACACATATATATGGAATCTAAGAAAAAAAAAGAACAGGTCATGAAGAACCTAGGGGTAAGACAGGAATAAAGACACAGACCTACTAGAGGATGGACTTGAGGATATGGGGACGGGGAAGGGTAAGCTGTGACAAAGTGAGAGAGTGGCATGGACATATATACACTACCAAACATAAAATAGATAGCTAGTGGGAATCAGCCGCATAGCACAGGGAGATCAGCTCGGTGCTTTGTGACCACCTAGAGGGGTGGGATAGGGAGGGTGGGAGGGAGGGAGACGCGAGAGGGAAGAGATATGGAAACATATGTATATGTATAACTGATTCACTTTGTTATAAAGCAGAAACTAACACACCATTATAAAGCAATTATACTCCAATAAAGATGTTAAAACAAACAAACAAAAAAACACCCAGGAGTTTCACACTCCGACAGGACGGTTTTGTGGCAACTCCAACAGAAAGCCAGTGTACAAATATTCACAAGGCCTGCCACTAGGGGGCAGAGAAGACTAACTTTGTGGTTGAGTCTTCCCTGTGCCTACTTTCAGGAGAGTTTTTATCATAAATGGGTGTTGAAATTTGTTGAAACATTTTTCTGCATCTATTGAGATGATCATATGGTTTTTATCCTTCACTTTGTTAATATGGTGTATCTCATTGATTGATTTGCGTATATTGAAGCATCCTTGCATTCCTGGGATAACCCCACTTGATCACGGTGTATGATCCTTTTAATGTGCTGTTGGATTCTGTTTGCTAGTATTTTGCTGAGGATTTTTGCATCTATGTACATCAGTGATACTGGCCTGTAGTTTGCTTTTTCTGTGACATCTTTGTCTGCTTTTGGTATCAGGGTGATGGTGGCCTCGTAGAATGAGTTTGGGAGTGTTCCTCCCTCTGTTATATTTTGGAAGAGTTTGAGAAGGATAGGTGTTAGCTCTTCTCTAAATGTTTGATAGAATTTGCCTGTGAAGCCATCTGGTCCTGGGCTTTTGTTTGTTGGAAGATTTTTAATCACAGTTTCAATTTCAGTGCTTGTGATTGGTCTGTTGATATTTTCTATTTCTTCCTGGTTCAGTCTCGGAAGGTTGTGCTTTTCTAAGAATTTGTCCATTCCTTCCAGGTTGTCCATTTTATTGGCATACAGTTGCTTGTAGTAATCTCTCATGATCCTTTGTATTTCTGCAGTGTCAGTTGTTACTTCTCCTTTTTCATTTCTAATTCTATTGATTTGAGTCTTCTCCCTTTTCTTCTTGATGAGTCTGGCTAATGGTTTATCAATTTTGTTTATCTCCTCAAAGGACCATCTTTTAGTTTTATTGATCTTTGCTATCGTTTCCTTCATTTCTTTTTCATTTATTTCTATTCTGATCTTTATGATTTCTTTCCTTCTGCTAACTTTGGGGTTTTTAAAAATTCTTCTTTCTCTAATTGCTTTAGGTGCAAGGTTAGGTTTTTTAGTTGAGATTTTTCTTGTTTCTTGAGGTAGGATTGATTGCAATAAACTTCCCTCTTAGAACTGCTTTTGCTGCATCCCATAGGTTTTGGGTTGTCGTGTTTTCATTGTCATCTGTTTCTAGGTAATTTTTGATTTCCTCGTTGATTTCTTCAGTGATCTCTTGGTTATTTAGTAGTGTATTGTTTAGCCTCTATGTGTTTGTATTTTTTACAGTTTTTTTCCCTGTAATTGATACCTAGTGTCATAGCGTTGTGTTCGGAAATTATACTTGGTAAGATTTCAATTTTCTTAAATTTCCCAAGGCTTGATTTGTGATCCAAGATATGCTCTATCCTGGAGAATGTTCCGTAAGCACTTGAGAAGAAAGTGTATTCTGTTGTTTTTGGATGGAATGTACTATAAATATCAATTAAGTCCACGTTGTTTAATGTGTCCTTTAAAGCTTGTGTTTCCTTATTTATTTTCATTGTGGATGATCTGTCCATTGGTGAAAGTGGGGTGTTAAAGTCCCCGACTATGATTGTGTTATTGTCGATTTCCCCTTTTATGGCTGTTAGTATTTGCCTTATGTATTGAGGTGCTCCTATGTTGGGTGCATAAATATTTACAACTGTTATATCTTCTTCTTGGATTGATCCCTTGATCATTATGTAATGTCCTTCTTTGTCTCTTGTAATAGTCTTTATTTTAAAGTCTATTTTGTCTGATATGAGAATTGCTACTCCAGCTTTCTTTTGATTTCCATTTGCATGGAATATCTTTTTCCATCCCCTCACTTTCAGTCTGTATGTGTCCCTAGGTCTGAAGTGAGTCTCTTGTAGAGAGAGTATATATGGGCCTTGTTTTTGTATCCATTCAGCCAGTCTATGTCTTTTGGTTGGGACACGTAATCCATTTACATTTTAGGTAATTATCCATATTTATGTTCCTATTACCATTTTTTAATTGTTTTGGGTTTGTTATTGTAGGTCTTTTCCTTCTCTTGTGTTTCCTGCCTAGAGAAGTTCCTTTAGCATTTACTGTAGAGCTGGTTTGGTGGTGCTGAATTTACTTAGCTTTTGCTTGTCTGTAAAGGTTTTAATTTCTCCGTCGAATCTGAATGAGATCCTTGCTGGGTAGAGTAATCTTGGTTGTAGGTTTTTCCCTTTCATCACTTTAAATGTGTCCTGCCAGTCCCTGCTGGCTTGCAGAGTTTCAGCTGAAAGATCAGCTGTTAACCTTACGGGGATTCCCTTACATGTTATTTGTTGCTTTTCCCTTGCTGCTTTTAATATTTTTTCTTTGTATTTAATTTTTGATAGTTTGATTAATATGAGTCTTAGCATGTTTCTCCTTGGATTTATCCTGTATGGGATTCTCTGCACTTCCTGGACTTGGCTGACTATTTCCTTTCCTATATTAGGGAATTTTTCAACTATAATCTCTTCAAATATTTCTCAGTCCCTTTCTTTCTTTCTTCTTCCTCTGGGACCCCTATAATTTGAATGTTGGTGCATTTAATGTTGTCCCAGAGGTCTCTGAGCCTGTCCTCATTTCTTTTCATTCGTTTTCTTTATTCTGCTTGTGGTAGTTATTTCTACTCTTTTATCTTCCAGGTCACTTATCCTCAGTTATTCTGCTATTGATTCCTTCTAGAGAATTTTTACTTTCATTTATTGTGTTGTTCATCATTGGTTGTTTGCTCTTTAGTTCTTCTAGGTCCTTGTTAAACATTTCTTGTATTTTCTCCATTCTGTTTCGAAGATTTTGGACCATCTTTACTATCATTACTCTGAATTCTTTTTCAGGTAGACTGCCTATTTCCTCTTCATTTGTTTGGTCTGGTGGGTTTTTACCTTGCTCCTTCATCTGCTGCATATTTCTCTGTCTTCTCATTTCACTTAACTTATTGTCTTTGGGGTCATTTTTTCGCAGGCTGCAGGTTCATAGTTTCCATTGTTTTTGGTGTCTGCCCCCAGTGGGTAAAGTTGGTTCAGTGGGTTGTGTAGGCTTCCTGGTGGAGGGGACTGGTGCCTGTGTTCTGGTGGATGAGGCTGGATTTTGTCTTTCTGTTGGGCAGGACCACGTTTGGTGGTGTGCTTTGAGGTGTCTGTGAACTTATTATGATTTTAGGCAGCCTCTCTGCTAATGCATGTGTTTGTGTTACTGTCTTGCTAGTCATTTGGCGTGGAGCATCCAGCACTGTAGCTTGCTGGTCATTGAGTGGAGCTGGGTCTTAGCGTTGAGATGGAGATCTCTGGGAGAGCTCTCATTGATTGATATTACATGGGGCCAGGAGGTCTCTGGTGGTCCAATGTCCTGAACGCGGCTCTCTCACCTCAGAGGTTCAGGCCTGACACCCGGCTGGAGCACCAAGACCCTGTCAGCCACACAGCCAGGTATGTGGTGATTTTCTTGCCTTTTGAGAAGTCTGAGGTCTTCTGCCAGCATTCAGTTGGTATTCTGTCAGAGTTGTTCCATCTGTAGATGTATTTTTGATGTATTTGTGGTGAGGAAGGTGATCTGTACATCTTACTCCTCCACCATCTTGAAGGTCCTCTGGTAATTTATTAAAATAAAAGATAAATAAACAAAGGAAAGCTGTGCTGTGTATTTTCATTCATTTCATTAAAAACACTGACAGCTGTGCATTTTTACATGTATGCAGAAGAGCAAAACACACTAGTGAAATAGTGTCTAAGAGTGGAGATCCCAGGACAGCCCAGGGGGTTGTTTCTAGGACCCCTGTGCATACCAAAATTCAAGGATGTGCAAGTCCCTTATATAGAATGTGGTAGTATTTGCATATAACCTATGCACACCCTCCTGCATACTTTTAATCATCTCTAGATGACTTATACTATCTAATGCAATGTAAATGCTATGTAGATCATTGTAAATATCATGTAAATACTTGCCAGTATGCAGCAGCAAGTTCAAGTTTTGCTCTTTGGAACTTTCTGGATTTTTTTTTTTCTGAACATTTTTGATCCATGGTTGGTTGAATCCAAGGCTGTGGAACCTGCAGATACAAAGGGCCAACTGTATAGGATGAGCGAGGTGAAAGAGTCAGGCAGCAGGGCACTGAGGACACTGTTGGAAGACAGTGTGTTGGTGTGAGCGGCCACGTGAGGTTGGAGAGGTAGTTGCCTTGCAAGATCTTGTAATACAATGTGACTAACAGTCCCTGTAATGTCCAGGTATTCCCCTTTCCCGCTGTATTGTTACCTTTGTAAATGGCAGTAGGCTCCTTTGGGAAAGGACAGGGGTGATATTGCTACTGACAGGAAGCATTGTCACAGCCCCTGCTGGAGTGAGAACACATAGGAGGACTTAAATGGAGTCCTGGTACAGGGCCAGCTCTCAGTGGCCCATGGACCACACAGCGACAGTTTCCTCAGTCCCAAATTGTAATGGGAGTGGACACAGGTAGGTTGAAAGAAAAGATATGGGGAAAGTTATACCATGAAAATGCTAAGGGACTTCCCTGGCAGTCCAGTGGTTAAGACTCTATGCTTCCACTGCAAGGGACATGGGTTTGATCCCTGGTCGGCGAACTAAGATCTTGCATGCTGTGCAGCGTGGCCAAAAAAAAGAGAAAAATGCTAAGAATAGGAACGCTGGTGTGACTACGTTAATGCCAGACAAAGTAGACTTGGAGACAAGGAGTAATGTCAGAGGTATGCAAGGAAATGTCATGAAGATGAAAGAGTCATTTCATCAGAACATAAAAATCATACGCGTATATGCCTCAATAACAGAGCTTCAAAGTACATGAAACAAAAAGTGACAGAATTAAAAGGAGAATAGAGACCATACAATCAAATTTCGGGACTTAACACACTCTCTCAGAAGTTGATGAAACCAGACAAAAAAAATTGGTAAGGATGTTGAAGATTTTAACAACATTACTAACCTTGCCTTATACTCACAATGGCAGAATATTCAATCTTTTCAAGACAACATAAAATATTCCCCCAAATAGACCACATGCTGGTTATTAGATACATTTTAATACATTTCAAAAGATTGCAGAGTATGTTCTCTGACCACAACACAACTAAATTAAAAATCAGTGACAGGGCTTCCCTGGTGGTGCAGTGGTTGAGAGTGTGCCTGCTAATGCAGGGGACACAGGTTCGAGCCCTGGTCTGGGAAGATCCCACATGCCGCGGAGCAACTAGGCCTGTGAGCCACAACTACTGAGCCTGCGCGTCTGGAGCCTGTGCTCCGCAACAAGAGAGGCCGTGATAGTGAGAGGCCCGCGCAGCGCGATGAAGAGTGGCCCCCGCTTGCCACAACTAGAGAAAGCCCTCGCACACAAACGAAGACCCAGCACAGCAAAATAAATAAATTAATTAATAAACTCCTACCCCCAACATCTTCTTTAAAAAAAAAAAAAATCAGTGACAATAATATATGTTAAAAAGCCCCAAATATTTGGACCCTATTGGTCAAAGAAGAAATCTCAAGGGAAATCAGAATATTTCAAACTGAATAATGATAGAAGTACAGTATATAAAAAATTGAGGGATGCAACTAAAGTAGTGTTAAGTGGGAAATGCTTATATTAGATAATGAGGTAAATTTAAAACCAGTGATGTAAATGCATCTTACGAGACTAGAAACAGAATAGCATCTTAAACCTAAATCATAAGAAATGAAATAGTAAAGATAAGAGCAGAAATCACAGAAAAAAGAAAAGGGCAACAATAGAGAAAATTAAAGCCAGAAAATAGTTCTCTGAACAGATTAACAAAGTTGAGAAATAGTAATACTCAGGACAAAAAAGAGAAAACAAAAATTGTAAACATCGAGAATGAAAGAGCATGTTACTACAGATCCTACAATAATGAAAAGGATAGAAAGGGAACAATATGAATACCTTTATGCCAATACGTTTTAAAAACTCAGATGAAAAATAAAATCTCCCAAACCTGGTACAAAAGAAATAGAAAATTTTATTAAGGATATTGGATTTGCTATCAAAAACTTTCTCACAAAGAAAACCTCAGGTCCAGATCATTTCGCTGGTGAATTCTATTAAACATTTAAAGATGAAATCGTGCCAATCTTACATGCTCTTTTAGAAAGTAGAAGGAATACTTCCTAACTCATTTTATGAGGCCACCATCACCTAGATATCAAAACCCTAAAAAAAAAAAGAGCTTGCAAGAAAAAGAAGTTACAGGGCAAAATCCCCGAAGAACATACAAGTGAAAATCCTTAACATAATGTTAGCAAATTGAATCCAACAGTATAAAATAAGAATACTTATGAAGTATATATGCTTATACTCAAAAGTTTTCTTTGTTATCTGAAATCCAATTTTAACTGGGCATTACTGTAGTCTAAAGACCAAGGCAGGGCAGTCACAGTGAATTTTAAAATTTTGCTAGAAAATCATTCCACAAGGGAGGCATCACCCTCTCGTTTCAAACTATTTGTGACCTAGGAATTAGTGTTCCTTAGGAGATATAATTGTGAATCTCAGCTTGAGTTGAAGGGGTCCTTTTGCTTCCCTCACAGCACTGAGGGTCAGCCTTTAGCTGTCTTCTCATTACCAACCAGACTGACCAAAGCATAGCCCACATCCAGAAGCAAAGGCTGACGTCATATCCTTTTTGTCAATGAGCTTCCAAAATCATCGGACCAAGTTAGAAGAATGTGCAGATTGATCGTAGAAAAGTTTTCCATAATGACCTCCAAAACAAAATCTTAAAATTTAGCTAGAATATATTTCCCGACTACCACAGGCAAGAGAATTTACTAGAGTACGGTTGACCCTTGAACAATAAGGGTTTGAATTGCACAGGTCTACTTACACACGGGTACTTTTCAATAAATATGATACCTGTATTTTCATTTTACGATCTATATATTAACTAGGTGTAGGGGAAGGTTTGTGTTTGATTAGAGATTGCAATATGTGGAATCAAAAGAACTAGCGTTTGAGTCCTGATTGTATCCAAACTGTTTTAGCTTTCTGCCCTTGGATTTGTTTTTTTTTTTTTTTTTTTTTTGCCCTTGGATTTTTGACACAGAGAATGCAGTACCTGGATTTTGGACTGCATGGGAGGTCGGTATCTCTAACCCCCAAGTTTGTTCAAGGGTCACCTGTATAAGTAAACCTTTTTGAGGAGCAGATATTTTTAGCACCCCAAATAATTGATACAGCTGTAGACAATTACAATTTAAAAGGTATCATATTACTTGATTATGGAATCATTCAAATGGCTAATGATTTTATCCTAATGTTACTGAAAGCAATGATCATGGCAATTTTTCAGAGTAGTGGGATATTTTTGGGGCACGGGGGAATGCACAAAAGTCACAGCCATACTTTCTGGTTTGCCAGGATTGTTCGTGCTTTCCTGCTACCTTCAGGGTGAAGGCAGGGTGCAGAGCAGTGTTTGGTTACTTCTGCATCCCCAGACCCAGCAGAGGTGCTCAGAATGTCTTTATGCGAGCCTCTTGTGAGCCTCATTTCCATTGGTTTGCACACACACACACACACACACACACACACACACACCCCGCCCCCCGCCAATGCAGTACCTCCAGCCTCTTCAAATTCTCTCCCAATTATTTCTAGGCATTGCTAGAGAGTGCCTTAGCATGTGCTCACCAACAAGTTCTGTTTACCACCGCCCTGTGACTCTGGCTTTCTGTTTCCTAGAACTCGGGCTTCGCTTGAATCCTACTGGCCACGTGGAATGAGAATGGCTCTGTGCTGACTGCACAGGAATTCCTTCCACGTATGCCCAGCCTCCCTCCAGGTGCTGCTGCCTGAGGTAGCAGAGGGGGACCAGGTTGTCTGAAATCCACTGGGCTCTCTGTAAAAGTGTGGAAACACACTCCCTCCATCTTTTGTATAATTCTTTGTCTTCATGCCAAAGCAATATTGGCTTGTATCCAAAGACTTACAGAGATTTTAGTAAAATAGCTCTCATCTTCTCCATCAAGTTGATCGCCAGTGGATGGTAAACGTTCCATGCTAAGAGGCAACAGAGACATCTGCTGGTGAAGGGAAACATTTTCAGCCACATCTAATTTTTTTTCCCCTTTTTCAGCGTTTATGAAACTTTGTACTCTGGTCAAGACAACACTGACAAATACGAACAGGTCTAATCTCTGATTGGCCAGAAATATTTTATTTTTAAAGTGTTGTTCTGTATATTTCTTTTTTTTTTTAAGATTTGTTTTTGATGTGGACCTTTTCAAAGTCTTTATTGAATTTGTTACAATATTGCTTCTGTTTTATGTTTTGGTTTTTTGGCCGTGAGGCCTGTGGGATCTTAGTTCCCCAACCAGAGATCGAACCCACACCCCCTGCACTGGAAAGTGAAGTCTTAACCACTAGACCGCCAGGGAAGTCCTGTGATCTGTGTATTTTCAGTGCTGAGTATATGATATTTACTATTTAAGTAACTTTAGGAGATTCTAACCTAAATGGGTGAGCAGGTCAGGGAATGGTCTAGAAGACCTCTCCTTTCTAGGATTTTTTAACATGGAGAAATATTAATTTGCCAGCTGTTCTCATACTCTGGAGAGCAAATTTCCACCTCCAGTTCTACAAAGGCACAAAATAAACAAATGGACAACAAACCTGTATCACACTGAACCACGGTGATATAGAATCATGATTCGACATGGGACCTTTAGAGCTATGGAGCGTGGGTTCGAATCGCAACTCTGCCACTAGCAGCCATAACCTTGGGCAAGTAACTGAATTTCTCTGTGGCTCACTTTTCTTATCTATAAAGTGGGAATAAAGATAATAAAACCTATCGCATAAGAGGCAGTCTTGAGCTAGTGTGTGTCAATATGAGCAAATATGGTCTCTGGAATTTAGTAAACACTCTGAGTTTTTGTTTGTTTGTTTGTTTGTTTGTTTTTTTGCGGTACGCGGGCCTCTCACTGTTGTGGCCTCTCCCGTTGCGGAGCACAGGCTCCGGACGCGCAGGCTCAGCGGCCATGGCTCACGGGCCCAGCCGCTCCGCGGCATGTGGGATCTTCCCAGACCGGGGCACGAACCCGCGTCCCCTGCATCGGTAGGCGGACTCTCAACCACTGCGCCACCAGGGAAGCCCAACACTCTGAGTTTTAAGGATTATTTTGCTATTTAAGTAGTGTTATGAAATGCTTCATATTAATCCTGAATGATTTTCTGGAGAAGACTCGGGAGTGAAAGAAATAAAACAAAGAACTTCAAACATGTCAGATATTTCATCATAATCAATATGAAAGCAAAATGAATCCGTCAGGTAATCCTAAAATTTACAAACCTTCCTGCAAATTTAAAGCAAGAAATTTTTTGCTGTTTTAAAAGTTTTACCAATTGTTTTATTTTCACTAGCCATTGAATATACTGAAAAAAAAAATCAAGAGAAAAAATAGAAAGTCATCTTCGCGTTAAGATAGAGTTCTCTTTCTTTTAGAATTCCAAATGAATGGTTTTATTTTAGAGTTTAAAAATAGCTTTATGTTTTAAGTATTCATGGATATTAAATCCTAAATGAAATATAAGCAGATCCTGCGTGAGGACTCACATGTGACTCACACGGTTGCAGATCCTGAATTACAATTGTCTACTTCTCCAGGAAAATAAATAAATATAAGCAGATCCCCAAGACTAGCATATTACATGGCATTACTTAAGCAGCATTAATTGAAACTTTACCTAATACTAACAACCACTACAAGAGTGTTTCTTGATTAAGAATATTTTGTTCCCTATATTAAGAGGCAAAAAATAAATAACAATGACAACATAATACAAAGAGTTGCCCTGTGGTCAGTACAGATTCAGCCTATACCTCTTTACTGTTTTAAAACAGAGGTTTGGGGCTTCCCTGGTGGCACAGTGGTTAAGAATCTGCCTGCCAATATACGAGACACGGGTTCGATCCCTGGTCCTGGAAGATCCCACATGCCGCAAAGCAACTAATCCTATGCGCCATAACTACTGAAGCCCACACGCCCTAGAGAGAACAAGAGAAGTGCACTCTGCAACAAGAGAAGCCACAGCAATGAGAAGCCTGCGCACCACAATGAAGAGTAGCCCCCGCTCGCTGCAACTAGAGAAAGCCCGCGTGCAGCAATGAAGACCCAACACAGCCAAAAATAGATAAATAAAATTAATTTTAAAAATTAAAAAAAATATAAAACAGAGGTTTGCACATCTTCTAGGGCCAGAACTATGTTGGAGGGACACAGACTCACAGGAAAACAAAGCGACATTAACAATTGGGGGAAAATTTTTTTTCGTGTTTTTTTAATCATTAAATTATTATATAATTTAGACAGTAAATATGGTCTATTTTTGCTTCTTTCCAATAGAATACATTTGATCACTTATTTTTTTATATACAGCATGTTCTTATTAGTCATCAATTTTGTACACATCAGTGTATAAGTTTTTGTTTTGTTTTGTTTGTTTTGCGGTACACGGGCCTCTCACTGTTGTGGCCTCTCCCGTTGTGGAGCACAGGCTCCGGACGCGCAGGCTCAGCGGCCATGGCTCACGGGCCCAGCCGCTCCACGGCACGTGGGATCTTCCCGGACCGGGGCATGAACCCGTGTCCCCTGCATCGGCAGGCGGACTCTCAACCACTGCTCCACCAGGGAAGCCCAGTGTGTAAGTTTTTATCAAAAATATGCACAAGTAAAATTAGCAGAATTCCACATCTACACGTTTTCTAATGGAGTAATTCAGGTCAGTTTCAGAATTACTTTGAAAGACAAACTAACATAAGAGAGCAAGCATTGACGAAAGTTTGTATTAAAGTGCCTTCAAATCTGTTTCAGGTCAAAAAGAGGCGGCCTATCAAAAAAAAAAAACTTGTCCTATAAAAAACCTTAAATTTTAATGCGCTGCAAGGACATACTTGAACATCTGACTGATAAACTGAGGTTAATTCAATTTTTACAATATTTGGATGAGAGCAGGGGAATGAAGTACTAAGTGCTTTGCTGATTTTTGTTTTACATGTGAAACAGTTTTGATCCATTTGCAGGGAATTTCATGGTAAAATACCCAAATATGTGAGTTGGTTGCCTGTTTCTAATTAAACTCATTTTCAAATGAGAAAAACGTAAGAGAGATTTGCAGATGGGGCCTACCTTGCATCAACACAGTCTACCTATCATTGCTTTCTCCATCAGAAAATGTCTCTCTTGATTTTTTTGGTAAATTCAATGGCTAGTAAAAACAGAAAAATTCATAAAACGTTTTGAAAGCAACTAAAAATATCTCTGGTTGAGATGCTCAACTAAGGCTGTAAGTTCTCCTGCACATTCAGCCCAGCCCTGAAGATGCCTGAAGAGAGATGGGAGGTTGATGGAAGATACAGCCACACAAAATGCAGAATCAAAGAGTGAAATAAAGTAAAATATAACAGAAACTCTCTCTAGATATATACTTATCTATAAGAGAGATGAAATCACTATAACCTTGAAAATCAAGATGAAAAAGATAAATTTCTAGCAAAAATGTTTTTTTTTAATTGGCATAAGAAGAAATAGAAAATAAAAGTGGACTAAAAACCATGTTATATATTGATGCTGTAGTAACTAAAAAAAGCTCCAGGCCAAAAAGGTTGTACAGGTACATCCCACCAAGCTTTTAAGAGGCAGAGAGTCATTGTCTTCTACGGTGTTCTTTTCACTGTGCCATGCAGCCATCTTTGAATCTCAAATAGACATAACAAACAAAATAAATTATAACTTATATTGAAGGATTATCCCAATTTTCTCGACAACTGGTCTCTTAATGTCTGACTGATGTACCCTATCTGAGTGCCTACCACCAGCCTGGGCTTATGTCTCCTTTACTCAATCCTGGTCCACTTGAAGCACTGAGTCCTTGGCCACTCCCTGAACTGAGCTGCTGACCCAACTAAAGCCGATTAGATGAGACCACAACCTTCTGCCTCTATCAACTTTTATTCAGGCACGGTTATTGATCTGCAGACAGACATGCTGAGAAGTTTCTTAGCAGGAGGATTTTATGGAATCCTAATTATTTCAGAAAACTGCACTTATGTACTATACCAGCTCAGCCTAACTTTCACAATACACTTGTGAAACCTTGGAACTGTGGGCTGAGTTCTTGCTAATTCATAGGTGGATCAATACAGACAATTTTCAAGTGGTCTTTGATATAAAACACATTATCTAAACCACTTACAGCTGTGGCCCACAAAAGACATGTGCTAAAATATTGCCTGAACCAAGCAATTTTCTTTGTGCAGAACTGCCCGTGGCCCTAATTCATCTAGATATGTAAGATAGTACTGTGCTATTACTAGCCATTAAAATGCCTTTGAAGTTATAAACATTTACTCACTCATTCCACAGTCCTTTATTTGACCAGCTATAGACTAGATGGAGTTCAAGGTGCCAGGGAGAAACTGATGAACAAGACAGACAAGGTCCTTGCCTTTATGGAATTTGTATTCTAATGGAAGGAGACAAACAAGTAGCAAATAACACAGTTTCATATAACAAAAAAAATGTAGAAAAGAAGCAGGGTGATGAGATTTATTGGGCTTGGGGGGAAGTTTAGTAGAGTGATATGGGAAGACTTCTTGGACAAGGCACTTGGACCAAACAGAATATGTAGATGAATTGGGAGATTGGGATTGACATTATACACTAATATGTGTAAAATGGATAACTAATAAGAACCTGCTGTATAAAAAAATAAATAAAATAAAATTCAAAAAAAAAGATGCCCCCCCCCCCCCAAAAAAAAGAATGTGTAGTACTTGAGTCATGGGAAGATCAGGGAACATTTCAGGCAGAACAAGACCTACTATATAGACAGGGAACTCTACTCAATATTCTGTAGTAACCTATACCGGAAAAGCATCTGAAAAAGAATGGATGCATGTGTATTTGTGTAACTGGATCACTTTGCTGTACACCTGAAACTAACACAATGTTGTAAATCAACTATACTCCAATATAAAATAAAAAGTTTAAAAAGAAGTTTAGGAAACATTAACAAAAGCATAAGGTCGAAATTATCAACATATTGAATAAATCTGAAAAGGCCAAATATTTATGAGGGATGCTTACAAGTTTGTGGTGATTAGTTAACAAATTTAAGCCTGTTGTTAAAAGATGCTAAAATATCCCAGAAAAAAAAATCAAAAACCAAAAAACCACCAAGCCTAACGGGCCTAAGATTGGAATGAGCTTGCAGTGTTCTAGAAACAACAAGGCCAAAGTACCTGGAGATAGTGGATGAGGAAACAGGAAAAAAGGACAGAGAGGTAGATGGTGGTCCAGTCACATAGGGCCTTGGAAGCCAAGGTAGGGAATACTGTGAAAGAGACACTAAGTAATGCTTTTTAATGAACACTTATTTTAAAACAATCTATTATTACTTACAAATTATTACAAGGAAGAAATGCTTCTTAAATTTCTTCCTAGGTTGAAAAGAATCTGCAATAGTCGTTTTATATGAGTTGGTTTTATTAGAGATGGATGAGGGAGGTCAGAGTGAAATGATTATCCCAAGATTGTAGGTGAAAATCAATCTCCCATGACAAAACTAGTTAACACCTTAGGTGAACAAACATTTTTTTTTTTACAACAAAATAATCTTATAAGTGTGACATCTTATAGTAGACATTTTTAATCTTTTAAGAACACACGCCAACAGTCTCGGAACTTTTAAGAATCCTTTTAAGATTACAGGAAAGTTCTTTGACCTCCTCAGTAAAAAGACAAATGCAGATTCACCCATGAGTTTGTAGGTAGCTAGTATGTGTATATACTAGCTACAGTTTCCTCTTACTTACCTGACAACAAGTAATGAGAGTTGAACAATTTGTCTTCTCAAGCGCCCAAATCAACAGTCTCCCATTCTTGTAAGATTTCTTACGACACTCTGAAAGGAGGCCTGTGGCTTCTGACTTCAGTTACATTTTCTAAATGAACAGCTATGGGGTTTATAATTTACCTTTTCTACAGGTGTTTGATTGTATTCTAAGTGTAGCAGAAAGCCTTTGGAGGTTACCAAAGTAGAGGAGCAATAGGATGTAATTCATATTTTAAAAAGAATACTATAGCTGCTGTGTGGAAAATGGATGTGAGTAGTCTAAGAGTGAAAGCAGAAAGATCAGTTAAGAGGTTGCAGTTTACTAGTTCTCAGATTGGTGACTCTGACGACGGGGCAGAAGCGGTGATAAGCAGTCAGATTTGGTAAAAGTTTGGGGACCGGAGCCAGTAGGACCTAGTGATGGATTGCGTGGGGACCTGGTAGAGAGAACAGAATCAGAAATGACTTCCAGGTTTGAAGTTTGAGCGATTGGATGAATGCTGGTATGATTATTTGAGATGGAGAAGATTTCCTGTGGGTGTGGAGCAGAATCAAACTTTCTGTTAGGTATCTGAAATTTAAAGTGGTCCATGAGACGTCAAGAGGGAGATGATTACAAGGTAGTTCATGATATGTGTTTGGTAATTAGGGCCAATTTCTGGGCAGATATAAATTTATTCCATGGGATGGAATGAGATTTTTCTAGGGCGAGAGTATAAATAGAAGAGAAAAGAGGACTGAAGTTACAGCCCTGATGCACCTTAGCATTTCCAGAAGAGCGTGGCAGAAGGACCCAGCAAAGCTGCAACGAAGGAGACACCCATGGGGGTGAAGGAATACCAGGCAAGCACAAAGTCCCAGGAGACAAATGAATAAACTATCAAAAATGTATGAGCTTAAGAGATTGCCCCTAGACACAGGAATCTGTGTGAACTAAACAGGACAGGCTCTGGCGTGCTGCAGGGACGAATGGTCCAACAAACCTTTATTTCTCTCTCATGCTGCATGTGCAGCTCACGTTGGCTGGGTGCTTTGTTCATTGTGGTCACCCAGGGACATGGGCTTGTAGAAGTTCTGTTTTGAGATATGGTTCCATGACTGACAGGGCGGGGGATAGGAACATAGTGCTCATGCATTGACCCTTAAAGCCCAACTTGGAAATGACACAGGCCACTCCCCTTCACATTTCACTGGCCAGAGGAAGACATGGCCACGGCTAACTTCAAAAGAGGTAAACAAAGGCAATGTCATCGTGTGCCCAGAAGGAGATGAAAACGGGGTACCTATAAACAGCCCTAATGATTCCCATGCAGTGGGGTGCTGGTAATAAGTAGGAGTAGGACAGTAGTGAATGTCCATGACTCGTGGACATTTAGAGATCAGAGCAGACTTTAAAGATGGTTCTAAGATTGCTTTGCCCTTTCACTGGCTTCAAAACTAACTAGGATAGGTGACTTTCATCCATGTCATTTCACAATGACAGTAGAAAATTGAGGATTGGGGAAAGATGCCAGTGCTTTCTCCTAAGACGTAACTCAGATGCAACAGGACACTGGCTTAAGTGTGAGTTCCCCGTCCATCACCCATGTCAAGGTCCAGTAAGGAAACCAATATCTGAACAGAGAGAATTTAATAGGAAGAATTGTTGACTAAGTACAAGATGATTAACTACAAGAAGAAGCAAAATAGAACTTTAAGGTTTAACAGGGCTAGCACCTGAAGACGGCAGTTACGAGCACGAGGGCTGAGGAAAAGTGACCAAGGAAGGGATTTGGAAGCATTGAGGAGGGCCCGGCAGGGCTGAAGGAATGGTGGGTAGAGGAACATGCTGCCCGAGCCTGAGAGACAAAAAAAGGGTCTGGAGACTATGTGCTTTGGAATCTTTAGAACCACGGCCACCGCAGTGAATTCTGCGGCTCTGCTAGGACCACCACTTGCCTCGTAAGTGAATCCTACAAGGAAAACAAAAACAGCAGAAGAAGACTAGTCCTGTTGCGGGTAGAACTGTATCCCCCCAAAAGATGTATTAAAGTCGTAACCCCTGGTTCCTGTGAATGTGATCTTATTTGGAAATAGGGTTTCTGCAGATTCATTAAGGTGTGAGATTAGATGAGGTCCTACTGGCGTAGGGTGGCCCCTTATTCCAATAGGACTGGTGTCCCTAGAGAAGAGAAGGGACACAGAGTCAGACGCACACAAAGCGAATGCCATGTGAAGATGGCCATGCAGTGATGGAGACAGAGACTGGGTGACGCATGTGCAAACCAAGACATGCCAAGGACTGCCGGCAATACCAGAAGCCAAGAGAAAGGCATGGGACAGACTGTCTTCTAGACCCTTCGTTGACAGTGGGCCCTGCCGACACCTTGAGTTCAGACTTCTATGCGAGAGACTACTTTTCTGTTGTGTTAAGCTACCGGGTGTGTGGGACTTGATTAAGACAGTCTTTCGTAACTAATACAAGTCGCTGCTGCCTCTTGCAGCCTTGCTGCTCCCCTCCAGGGCTACCTGTTGGAAGGCAAAGGGGAAATGAGGCTTGTGGCGACCTCAGCTCACAAAGCAGGACAAAAAAAGTGTGAGCTAAGAAACACGAAAATAATAACTGGTACAGCCTCTGAGACCTTGGATAAGTTGAAAAATTTCTGTGATGCTCAGTTTCCCCACATATAAGCTAGGAGAATAATATTCTGGGACCTCGCGAGGATGTCCTGAAAATAAATGCAAAAATGCATATAGCTGACTTAGTTTAGTACCTGCAAAAAGAAAGCACTTAATAAGATACTTCTTAATATACTGAACATTTTCAACATGAGTTGAAATGGAAAGAAAATGTGCTTTATTTCCTGAGGAGGTTTATGTTATGCCCACCCTTCTTTTGGAGAAATAACAGCATGATAAAATTTCAAGTCTCATGACAATTTAAAACCCTTACATTTGGAGATGCCGGAGAACACATTTGTAACCCCTAAAAATCTATCCAACCAAAAGATACTACCTTTGAAATAACTTCGCAAATATCCAAATTACCGTAAATCCTTAATCTTTTCAGCATCCCTACTAACAACCTGAAACTGAGGAGGAAAACAGAGCAGTCAATTAAAAAAAGAGAGAATTGGGACTTCCCTGGTGGTGCAGTGGTTAAGAATCCGCCTGCCAATGCAGGGGACATGGGTTCGAGCCCTGGTCTGGGAAGATCCTGCATGCCGCAGAGCAACGAAGCCCAGCCACCACAACTACTGAGCCTGCGCTCTAGAGCCCGCGAGCCACAACTACTGAGCCCACGTGCCACAACTACTGAGCCCACGTGCCTAGAACCCATGCTCTGCAACAAGAGAAGCCACCACAATGAGAAGCTCGCGCACCGCAATGAAGAGTAGCCCCTGCTCGCAACTAGAGAAAGCCCGCGTGCAGCAACGAAGACCCAACACAAACAAAAATTAAATAAATAAAATAAATAAATTTTAAAAATAATAATGTTATATAACAAACATCAACAATGCCAATACCAAAAACACTGGGCTGCTTTAGTTCTTCAAGGAAGTGCCTTCTGCTGCCTCTAACTTGTCTGGGTTGGAATTTTTTATTGCTCCCTGGTCACACAGCACATTTCTTACAAAGCTAAGGGTCATTGCTGAATCCATTTCATTCTCTTCTATTTATGTTAACAAGCTAAGTTTTAAAATGAAAAATAAAAAGTTGAAAACAAATTTGGACTTATTCTAGGAGACAGCTGGAGCAAGTTTGCTCAAGGGAACAACTTTAAAGAGGCTACAGAAATACAGATTCATCTGTGTTTTTCTTAAGCATGTCCATGTTCAGAATTCACAAGGGTTGACTCCAAGGAGAGGGGCAGCATGAAAATTTGGGATCTACTAATGTACTATGTATATTACAGGGCAATTGCTGGGTCCTGATGATGCCTCACTTGGTCAGGTCCCATAGCTTGATCCCTAAAGACCCCACCTCCCGGCCCCCAAAATAATAACTCTGACTTGTTCAGTGGCTGCTGTGCACCAGACCCTGTACCAGGCATAGGGAAAACAATGGTTAACACAGACTTATAGCCTAGTGGGGAAGACATGTGATGATTCTTTAGGACTTCCAGAAAGCACTTGTGTTCAGGTCATCCTGGGACTGGCCTCTGGTTACTTGTTAGAGCCTTTAAGGGTTTTCCTTAGTCCAAACTTATTCTTGTGGAGCACAGACATCCAAGACTTGGCGTGCACAGCATGGCTATATGCTGCAGAGTGTCTGGCTTCTGCTGGCCTCTAGGGGCTCTGTGACCAAATCCCTGGCTGGATGTCACATGTTGAGTTGCTCCAAATCTATTAGAAATTTACCCAAGAAAATGTTCTGCAAACGTCTGATTCTGAGTCATCCGGCTGTGATGCCTGGGGTTCTGAAGGAGAACTCTGCCAAAAGCAAAAATCTCTTAGGGATCTCTTAGAAGTCTAATGGTGAATGTCCACCAACACGTGGCCACCCAAACACACCAAGTTCAGCTGCACAGGACTGGTGTCCAGTGAGGAGTGCTGGGAGCCTGGTTGAACTGTCCACTCACTCTTCAACACTTAAACATCAAATGAAAACTCATGAGCAAACTTATGAAAAAAGCCATTCAGAGAAAAATACCCCATTTTCTGATATCAAGCGGAGATCTGTAGGGTTTCAGCCTTACTATCTCAAACTCTTAGACTATGGCCTCTTTGTTGCACGTGGCCATGTTGGGGGGGAGTCAGCTGAAATGAATCCAAGATAGTCATTAGCAGAGGCAGAAATAGGGGCAGGCACGTTAAGATTCTATTATTTTTGGATAGAAGTGTCAAAAGACATAAGGGAAGATTCACGAACCAGTGAGTTCTATCAGATTCGAAGAAGGAATAAGTTTGTCATTTTCTTCTCCAGAGCAGCCTTCTCACTAAGACCTCATCTTTTATTTTTCAATTGTGCTGCCCCTTGGTGTGTTTAAATTGCTCTTTATCATCTGACATATACTTTTGACCCTGCAAGAGCCAGAAATGCTATTAGATTCTATTTCATTTATGGGACCGGCATTGTTTCAAAGGAATGATGCAAAGTTCGGTTGTTTAGAGCAAGGGGCCATGAGGAAAGAGAGACATAAACTATACTAGCAAATATGGTGTCCTTGGCAGAATCAGTCCCATGTGTGGGCAGAGCTATTGGCATCTGTAGGACCTGCTTTGAGATTTCCTGAAAGACACCTTCTCCACTAGGCATCCAAGTCTCCAGTCCTGAGTGTTCCATAAAGACTTTCCTAAGGAGCTCTTCAATTTAAATAGACTGACGGATTTTGAGAACTTCAGAGGTGGGAGCACATTAAGGAGGCTTAGTTTTTATATTTAGACTATTACTATGGCTTTTCATAAAGTTAAAAATAGAGCTCTGAGGGAAAGATACTCACAGAGGATCTTTGAAAGGATTACTATATTGATCTCTTCCATAACTAATTCTACATAATTATTGTCTGTACTAGATATTTGGTACCAGTAAAAGGAGATGGCATGGTGTCAAAGTGAAGTTTGGGCTCTGAAGTTAGACTTCAAGGGTTTCATATTTTGGGGTTTCTTTGTATTTTTTTTAATTGAAGTATAGTTGATTGACAATGTTGTGTTAATTTCTACTGTACAGCAAAGTGATTCAGTTATACATATGTATACATTCTTTTTTATATTCTTTTCCATTCTGGTTTATCACAGGGTGTTGAATATAGTTCCCTGTGCTATACAGTAGGACCTTGTTGTTTATCCATTCTATATGTAATAGTTCACATCTACTAACTCCAAACTCCCACTCCATCCCCCCCGCCCTCTGGCAACCACAAGTCTGTTCTCTATATCTGTGAGTCTGTTTCTGTTTCATAGATAGGTTCAGTTTTTAAATAGATCTTTATTGGAGTATAATTGCTTCACAATACTGTGTTAGTTTCTGTTGTACAACAAAGTGAATTAGCTACATGTATACATCTATCCCCATATCCCCTCCCTCTTGAGCCTCCCTCCCACCCTCCCTATCCCACCCCTCTAGGTGGTCACAGAGCACCGAGCTGATCTCCTTGTGCTATGCTGCTGCTTCCAACTAGCTATCTATTTTACATTTGGTGGTGTACATATGTCGATGCTATTCTCACTTCACCCCAGCTTCCCCGCCCCCTGCCGTATCCTCAAGTCCATTCTCTATGTCTATGTCTTTATTCCTGCCCTGCCACCAGGTTCATCAGTACCTTTTTTTTTTTTTTTTTTAGATTCCATATATATGTGTTAGCATATGGTATTTGTTTTTCTCTTTCTGACTTACTTCACTCTGTATGACAGACTCTAGGTCCATCCACTCACTACAAATAACTCAATTTCGTTTCTTTCTATGGCTGAGTAATATTCCATTGTATATACGTGCCACAGCTTCCTTATCCATTCATCTGTTGATGGACACTTAGGTTGCTTCCATGTCCTGGCTATTGTAAATAGTGCTGCAATGAACATTGTGCTACATGACTCTTATTGAATTATGATTTTCTCAGGGTAAATGCCCAGTAGTGGGATTGCTGGGTCATAAGGTAATTCTATTTTTAGATTTTAAGGAACCTCCATACTGTTCTCCATAGTTGCTGTATCAATTTACATTCCCACCAACAGTGCAGGAGGGTTCCCTTTTCTCCACACCCTCTCCAGCATTTATTGTTTCTGGTTTTTTTGATAATGGCCATTCTGACGTGTGAGGTGATATCTCACTGTAGTTTTGATTTGCATTGTTCTAATAATTAGTGATGTTGAACATCTTTTCATGTGCCTCTTGGCTGTCTGTATGTCTTCTTCAATAAGTGGTGCTGGGAAAACTGGACAGCTACATGTCAAAGAATGAAATTAGAACACTCCCTAACACCGTACACAAAAATAAACTCCAAATGGGTTAAAGACCTGAATGTAAGAGCAGACACTATAAAACTCTTAGAAGAAAACATAGGAAAAACACTCTATGACATAAA